>NC_044382.1:8235654-9471112 GCF_006542625.1 Nomascus leucogenys | reverse complement strand
GCAGAGTTTGCTCTAAGGCAGCAGGCAGCAGAAGTCAGGGCTCAGGAGAAAGCACTGTGTGAGGCAGTAATTATAACAGCTCCCACAAGGACCTTAAAGGGGAATTGGGATATGGAAAGAGAAAAGAGGCAGAGGAAAACCCAGGAACCACAGTGAGGAAGTGGGAACAACCAAGGCTTGTCTGGGAAACTGGGAGGAGGCCAGGGTGGCTGGGAGGGCCCTCTGCAGAGGCAAATAAATTTCCCAAAGGGGAGATGCAGCAAATCTGTGTGTGAAAAAGTAGGTAGAGGGGATGGTGGTGGTGGAAGTGGGTGGAGTTCTTTAACACCAGTACCCTGAACCTGGGTATTACCCAACATTTAACAGAGACTCCCTAATTGTCTTCAAGAGTAAAACGAAAGGGATAGGCTGCTCTGCAATGAATCCAACATGACATCTCCTGTGGGTTTCCCAAAGGCATGTTCACCATGGACACTGTCATCTCCTTCCATCCCCAACCTGGACCCCATCTCAAAGAATGGCTCCTTGCTCATGCTTCCCCCCTTTTCACTTGACATTCACGATGTGCAATCAATCACTGTATGCCATGAGGTATGCCTCTTTAAATATGTCTCCAAACAATCCCCTTCTCCTAACTGCATGGCTGTTCCGCTGGTCCAGGCTGCCATCCTCCCTCCGCATTACTGAAAGGGGCACCTCCTTGCCTCCAGTCTCGCTCCTCACCCTTCCACTTAAGCCTTAAATCCACCTTTACTGCAGAAAGAATGATCTCCCTATAATACAAACTTAATTATGTTGTTTTCCTGCTGGAAATCCTTCAGTAGCTCCCCATTGCCCTCAGGAAATCATCGAGATGTTTTAATCCTACCTGCAAAGCTTTGTGTCATCTGTCCTCTGCCCCCCAGCCATGATGAATTAGTTCTTGACCATAACTCGCACTCTCTCACCTCTGGGCTATGCTGATGTTGTTCTCTCTATCTGGAATACTTTTCCCTTCTCTACTTTATTAACTCCAGTTCAGCCTCTAGGTCTCAGCTGAGAGGGCATCCATTCTAGGAACTGATCCTCCTGTCTACTCCCAGAGTCCTCTGTCATTATTTTACTATAATTTTCTATTTATTTGTTTCTTTCATCGCAGAGTGAATGAAGGATAGGAAACACTCTCTGTAAAGAGCCAAACAGTAATTACTCTGGGCTTTGTAGGCTCCATGGTGTCTGTCAATACTACTCAATTCTGCTGAAGGAGTGCAAAAGCAACCATAAACAATACATCAGTAAATGAGTGTGGCTGAGTTCCAATAAAACTTTATTAATAAAAGCAGGCAGTGGGCCGAATTCGGCCCATGGCTGCAGCATGCCATCCCCTGCCCATCTCCCTGGGCCAATCAGAATGCTTTGTACATCAAAGGAGCTCCTAAAGATTTCCTGAATAAAGAAGGAAAGATTGAATAAATATTTGAATAAATGATAAATTTCAAAGGCCAAGTGCTAAACTTGTTTGAAAAACTTCTTTCCTAGAATCAAATTCCTATTTTAGGAACTGTCTTTTCTTGTTCCCTCAATGTCTAAAGCCCTTCATCATCATCATCATATTTATCAAGTACCATTCTTTTAAACATTTTACATTGATTAATTTATTTCATGCTCAAAATAACTCTATGATAGTTCAAACCTATTATGAGAGTTCATGCCTATTATTATCCCTAATTTACATAGGAAGAAAACTTAGAGGGGTTTCTTAAAGACAGGGCTGTGCCTTGCCCTTGGGCAATTCCTCTTTTCCTAGAGACCCTCGCTCAGTGCCTGGAATCCAGACCCTGGGTTGGCCTCCTGCCAAAGTTGTCATGACTGGCCTGAATCCATGCCTCCCACCTGCCCTGATCAGCTCACACACTGTGCCACCAACCAGCGGTCGGATGGCTAGTGCAGATCACCTGCACACCTAACTCTCTAATTCCCTTATCCACCATCTCCAGGTCTGACACTGCTTTCCTGTGTCCAATGGATTCATCTCTGCTCTGGGCCCCATTGACCCTTTGAGCTCCCTTCTGTCCCTTTTCCCTTCTCTCACCATTTTTCTGGCCTCCAAGGAAGTCTAATACCCACCTGACATGTTTCAAAGATTAATGCACAATGGATTATATCTAGAACTTGAAAAGTATGAGAAAAATCCAAGAGATGAGAAAGGCTCCAATACAAACAGTAGCAAGCTCGGCAGTCTTCCTACAGAGATTCGGCCAATTACTGAAAACACTTTCTTTGGCTGAAAAGCTCACCATTGAATCAGACTTGGGGAAGAACATGCTGTAATGTTAAACCCCAAAGGGCCACTCTTTGCCCTGAGCCCTGATTTCATCTGTAATTCCTCGATGGTTATCTGAAGTATGCTACCTGTGAGGATGTGAGGGCTCCCAACAAAAGCAAATCCCTCATTGAGAAGCTGGAGGCAGCACTTTCAGCCTGAGTTTGTCTTTTCTCTCTTTTCCGGATGTGGGTCTTTATATGTCTGTCATCCCAAATTCAGCAGCCCGCAGCAGTGCTGGTTTGAAACCAACTTATGAGCCGATAGGTATTGCTATGGGGGAGATGCGTGGCTCGGATGTTAATTGCTCATTAGCCATCTGTGTGTGCTGTACCTCAGTTAAAAGACAAGAGAAAGAATGTGAGCCACTGATACCTGGGAGTCCAGCTACTGACACACATGGAAACCATCCGGGGAGACCTCAGGTTCAATCCACAGCTTGGCCACATATTTACTCCTCACTAAAATAACATCTGGCTTTCATTTTTTGGTGACAACTCGTTTGGACAAGACCTTGAGTAGGTTAAAAAAAAAAATTAGACTTTCTACCCTTCCCTCAGCCTTGGGGAGCTAAACTTTAAGTTCTTTTGTGAGCCAAGGGTGTGAATAAAAAATTGGTGTGAGGACAGCAAGCAGGGTGTAAACAAGGAGTTATTTGTTTCTTCTTATTAAAAGACAATGACTCTCTCAAGAATTCACACACTCCCCACTTGTAAGCAGGGCAGAGTTCCTGGGGAAAATATATAGCAACTTATGCATAGGTCCCAGGAGTTCACAGCTGAAGTACTTGGGCAATCCCAGGGCTCGACTTTGTGCCCGAGGGATTGGGACCCCAGTGTCGGATGATGGTTTGGGAAGCATATTTGAATGTTGTAGCAATCCAGGAGAACATGACACCATTGCCACAAACACTCTACAGGTCTGATGAAGAGCGAGCGGCCCTGATCCAGCCTGGGGTTCCTGGGGGCCCTCCGTACAACACAAATTCCCTGAAATCAGGGGCATTTATCTCCTGGGTTCTTTACTGCATGCCCAACACCAGTGTCTGCTGCAGTAGGCAACGAACCAGTGACTGCTGAATCAATGAGCATATGAATACAACACACAGGCCGCTCTGTGATTCTAACCCCTACCTGTGGCCACATCTCTTCCAAAGTACACCCACAATTCTGAGAGGTGGGAGGTCATTAACCATGTGGTAAAAAAGGATCATTGAGACAGACAACATTCGTCACTGGCTGAAACACATGGAACAGAGATGGAATGGTAGCTGCTGTTTCCTGGCTGTCCAGCTAAGGCATTTCTGAGGAAGACATGGGTGAGGTTGCACAGAAAGCAAGACCTCTCACAGAAAGCGAGACTTTTTTGTCTCACATCCAAACCTGAAATTTAATTCAGTGCCTAACATGTGCAGAGCATGTTGCAAAATGCTTTGGAGGTCTCAGAGTAGTGAAGAAAGAAAAGGGTGTCTGCTTTTGGACTTCCTTGAAGATATTTTCATAGGCCATGCTCCTTTCTACCAAGGACTGTTTGTACCAGCTGCGTGCTTACTGTATGTCCTTCAAATGTCCCCATATTCTTTTGAGTCACTTCAGATCTTTGCTTAATCATCATTATCTCAGGAAAGCCACGTGATATCACCTTCGCCACGAATTGGTAAGTGAATGGCTGCCAGGCAATTGTGCGTGATGTCACACCTTAGACCCAGCAAAAGAAACTAGATAACAAAGCCAGCCAAGGCTGTGTGGCTTCCTAGTTGAGAGCCTCGTGACTCAAAACATGGGCCAGAGACCAGCAGCATCAGCATCTTCTAGGACTCTGTGAGAAACGCAGCACCTCAGGCCATGCCCCAGACCTGCTGATTCTGACTCTGCCTGTCAATCACAACCACATCTCCAGGTGACTGGCGGGAACATTAAGGGATTGAGAGTTTAGAGCTCTGCAGCTAGATTGCCTAAATTCTGGTTCTGCACTCACTAGCTCTGTGACTTTAGGCAAGTGATTTAACATCCCTAAAACTCCATTTCTTCATCTAGGCAAAGGGGGAAACGTATAGAGCTAACTGACTGGATAGTTCTGAGTCTTACTTAAGATCATGCATATAGATGTGGTTAACACAGAGCTTGCAGCTGGTAATTGCTGAATTCATGCTACCCATGGTTGTTAAAAACTCAGTGTTCAAGGCAGAATGCAGAATGCTGGCCCAACTG
This sequence comes from Nomascus leucogenys, assembly GCF_006542625.1. NCBI lineage: Eukaryota > Metazoa > Chordata > Mammalia > Primates > Hylobatidae > Nomascus > Nomascus leucogenys. The sequence goes on along the minus strand of NC_044382.1, from coordinate 9,466,600 downwards.
ACTACTCTTTAGGTAATGAGATGTTTAAAAAGGGATACAACTGGTAACATTAAGATGAGGCTGCCACCAACCCAGCCACGGTCTCCAGCTGCAATGATTTATCACCGAAATGTTGGGAAGCTCCAATCCTGCAAGAGTACGTGAACCCGATCAGATCTGGCCCATCCTCTTAGACTTACAGTTCAAGATTAGGTCCAGAGCCAATGTAAACAACAGAATGGACCCTGAATCTCTCTCCTGATTAGATCAGCAAACACACCAGGGCTGTCGCCTTAGGACACATTCCCCCAGGACAGAGGCAGACATGAAGCAGCTCCAGCCCTGCCCAGGGGCGGTTTATTATCGGAAGAAAAAAGACCACAGGAGAGGACTGTCCCACCTCCAGCACAGACCACAGCCTCTGCTGACAGGCAGAATAAGGCTCCAGTGTAAAAGCAGCAACTCCTAACCTTCCTTGAATGCATTCTGCCGTGCTATAAGTACATTGTAGGTTTTAATTAATTTAATCCCCTCAACATGCCTATAAGGTGCAGACCATTATTAAACTCACTTTAATCTCACTTTACAGATAATAAAACTGAAGCTTGGAATATTGAAGTTACGTGTCATACAACTCATCACACTACTGGTGAGTGGCTGAAATAGGACTTCTGTCAGGTGCAGAATGCACCTCTCACCTTATCTGTGCCTTCATCAACCAACACGTACCTGCTATCCGTCCATCCTGTTTGGGTGGGGAGCTATCCGAGCTGCCCAGAGGTGGCAGGGGTGGGCCCTGCTGAGGAATGCAGCAAGGGGCTCATCCCACGACCCAGAGATGCATGACCCTGCCCAAGGCAGGGCTTCTCATCTTACTCAGCCTCAGCTAGAAGCCAGTGGTGACACATTCCGGGGTGTCTATTCCTATCCTGAGATACAGCCACATGGAAATTCAAAAGATGAAATCGCAGAAGCAGTTTATCACCCAAGTATAAAGACAGGCATCTGTCAACAAAGGAACATGATCATAGCTGAGTGTTCCTTGAGTGGCTTTTCCTTCATTGCTCTCAAAGCCTTCTGAGATCTCGAAAAGTCTCCAGTGGCCAAGACTTGATAATTCTATGTGTGAGAGACAGATGCAGAATCAGACATGGTTACTGTGATTCGCTGCTACATGCCGGCGTCTTCAGCTCACGTCTGCTCACTCACACACGAGGTGACCAATCCCAATGATGGGGATCCTGTTCTAGCCGCCAGTTCTCCAGCACTGTCTCCTGGCTCCCCTCCTTAGACCCAGCACCACTCTCATTCTTGCAAGCCACCCCTCTCATGGCTTTCCCATTCACCTCCTGCCCTGTCCTTGGGACCCCACATTGCTCTGGACACCACAGTGTCCTGTATAGCCACTGGTCCCATGGCGGGGATCCCCAGGCAGAAAGAAAATACTAAAATCAACTCACTTGCAAACAGGCCCTCTTCCTCACAAACTGGAAGATGGATCCTAGCCAAATGGGAAAAAAAAAGCAAGCTTAAATTTGGAGGTTTAAAAAAATCAATGTAAGGAAAATTCTCAAACGGTTGAAAAATATTCAATCTACAGTAGGCCTTGGGGATATGTATTTTTTTGGCTAGGGGACCTCCTGAGTTTCTTTCACCACACCAAATAAATGATTTTCTTCTCCAACTATGGATAAGGCTGGCTCTGATTGGTATATGAGATCACACACATATATATTCTATCTCTCTCATAAGTTTGTATAAGAGTAATTTCTGGAAGCATATAAAAGACAGAAGACAATAGCTACATTTGGAAAGGAACCAGAAATTGGGTAAGGCAGGAATATTTATCTTTATATTATCTTTTAATCCTTGAGAGTTTTGCACCATGAATATGTAATACCTTCTACTTTCAATTTCAAAAGTAGTCAATAGTAACAATAAAAATACATGAACTTGCTGAGAGAAATATGGTCATCTCACATGCCTGCTCCAAACTGGCTCATCAAACCAACCCTACTCCCAAAGCTTGGTGCAGGTGTCAGCCAACATGGGACAGTGCCCTTCAGGTCACTCGATCTATACAATCCTACTACCCCCAACTTCTCCCTTCTGTACCAGTCCCTTCTGGCATCTGACCCTTCACTTGGCTCCCATTTCCAGCTCTCACTCTTTGTGTTAATCAAGTGATCTGGTTTCTCGAGACAAAGTGCTTTGCCCCATGATGTGCCCTCAGGCTTTTTCTTAGAGTGGGACACCCCTGAGATTCCCAACTCATAGGGGCCCACTGCAGTCATTGTGAGGGCTCAGGATTCCAGAACCCATTTTCTCTATCAGGCAATTTTGCCTTTGTGCTAGTTTCTGATTTCTTTGTATAATCAAACTTAAGCTCTTTTAGAGCTCAAAGTGCAAGAGCGAATCTACCTGAGGTTTGAAATCCTGGCTCACGCCAACAGAAGAAAATCTCATGATTCGATTAGAGCAAATATGGCTCAGAAAATTCGTGCTTTCTCTCTGGCTCTGGCTCTTTTGTTTATGCACTGTTTCTTCCCATTCAACAGGCTGTCATTATGTGAGTGTCAATACACTGGGCGGAATCGTGGACATGATACATCAGTGTTGAGGGCTACCAGAATTAGAACATAAAGACCACTTAACTCAGAACCAAATCAGGGAGCCCACAGATTAGTCACCAGAGAGATACCAAGACAACGTTAGTCTACTCAGTGCACTCAACAGTATTACACATCTGAATGGGTGTTAGGCTCCCCCAGGGGCGCAGGGGATTTATTCACTGCTTGTTGCAAGGTTGGGTGGTCACTACCCCAGCTCCTCTCAGGTGGTGTGTGACATGCCTTCAGACATCCTTCGCCCTCCATTCCTCCTCTGACTCCCCCTCCAGCCATCAGTACCTAGTGCTGTGTCTGCCTTTCACCATGTCTTGGTATCCTTCTTCCAATGCCAATGCACAGAGTGGGATGTGCACACTTCACTGGGAAGCTCGTTTCTTCCCACTATGTCTCTGCCTCATCCAGACAGTCAAGGTTGCAGAGATTGCTTTACATCTTAATGATACTGGGAAATACACAGGATGTACTGAGATTGCTTTACATCTTAATGACACTGGGAAATACATAGGATGTACAGGACAACAATTTCATTAAAAGTCCATTATGGCTTGGCTGTGTGGTGAGCCATGCAAGTTAATAACCAGGTGTTTTCAAATACTCAAAAGCCCTTGGCTTACCTCCTTGAATCATAAACTGACTTGGGTCCTTGGGGATGTATGTTGAAGTACACCTAGGATGGAGGCTTTTGAGATTTTTAATCATTCACATACTACCTTGTTATTCTTTCTATGTATTATCTATATTATTTAATACATTTCTGTGAATTAATTCCTGTTTCATTTTTACTTAAATGTCTGCTATACCTTTGTCCTAAGCAAAAGTATCTGTAGGGTCATGCATTTGAAAAGCTGTGTATCTAACATACATCACCAAAAAAATCCATGAAAATATTAAGCTGGCTACACCTTGGGGCACGTAGAAGGAAAATAATGACTCAGAAGTCAATAGACTCCATTGTGTCTCTTTATTTCCCACCATTGCTAGTGAAGAATCGTACACACAGTACATGCTCAATATCAATTTGGTGATTATTGATTTGATCTCAGGTGACAATTACTTGTCAGGATTGTGATGAAAGAAAAAAAAAAGATAGTTCAGGATCTAATCTAAGCAAATTATTTCCCTGATTTCTAGGCCTTGAGACTTGGAAGCTACTGAAAAAAATATCTCAGCCCCAAACTTCTTGGTTCAAATAGAAGGGTCTAAGAAAACTGACAAGCTATGCCATAACTTACTCTTAGTAAAACAACAAAGCACTCAGGAAAGCTTAGCTTGCAAAATACAATGCAGAATTTTTGCTTTAGGAAGAATGTCTCCAGATCCAGTCTTTTCATGCAGAGTTGGTATATGCAGAGCCATCACACGAATGCAGGTTAGCACTTCAGCCATTGTCACCCAGACAGAAGCACCAGGAGCCATGGTGAAATCTCCCCAGCCCACCGTTGACCGAAGTTGGTTGTTAACAAAAATGGCTGAGACATGGGAGTTCACTCAACAAGGAGACAGATGGCCAAAACCAAATGGGAAGGTCTGCTTCTCACCGGAGAAACTGGACGCTACATGGAAAATTCCACGCCACAGTTCAAAGGGGCATTGTGACCTAATAAATTTAGCTGCATGGGTTATTAAAGGCAACTGTAAATTCAGCCTGGATTTTTTTTTCCTGTGCTTTTCCCACAGCTGAAACACATGTCAAACCAGAGAGAATTCCCAGGGAAGCTCAGTGCCTGTTTTGATAGCATCTGACAAACCATGTGCCAGGATGAGAAATACCTCTGTAAATGACTTGTTGCCAAAACCAAGATCCCAGGAACATCAGCCTAGCATCTCTGCAGAAAGCCTTGGAGTGGGGATGCTATGACCTCTAGGTAAAGAAGGAGTGACTGAATCTGCAGTCTGCAGCCAGCCAGAGTTGGGGACCTTTCCTTTTGTTGGCTGGTTCTAACACCTAATCTCACCAAGGAATCTCTGTTAGAGAGTGAATAATTCATGTGCTCTTCCTCTATGGCGTTTAGCAGCGTAGGTGTCCTGCCAAGTCAAACAAAAGTGATAGAGACGTGCAGTTAGGGATTAGTGCAAATCAGGACTCCTACCTGATGAGATTTAGCTCTGTTCAGGCCTCTATACTGCAACCTGGGTGATCTGAGGGTCAGAAAACCAAGTGCAAAGGCAGGGCTCAGGCTTGAGTAACCACCACATTGGAGTCACATCCATAGCCTGTCTTTTATTTCTCCTTGAGCTTTTTAGGAGAGACCTTTGGAGATAAAAAAGATTTTGAAATTCCAAAAATGATGTACAAAATGGGTCCTTGTCAAATAAATCAACCAAGAAAAACAAAACCAGCAAAGAGATTGCTTTTTTTTTCCAAGGGCTGACTCAGAGATCTGTTTCTGTAGAAATGCCTGTGAATCTGTCTTCCGGACCATCTGCAGGAATATCATGGAGGGAAAGGAGGAGGCTGCGGCAATGGGGAGGGCTGATAAATGGGTCCTTCACCTTTGTTTCTGCCTCTAGAGGCTGTGTACAAGGTACACAGAAGAAACAGGCTTTTGACATTGTAATCATACCTCGTCTTTTACTAAGCAGTCTTAAGAAGATACATCGGATTAGGAAATGGCCAGATCATTAGCTTTGAAGCTAAAGAGAGCTGCTTTCAAATCTTGCCTCCACTTCTCACAGCAATGAGACTTTGGTCTCATTTAAGCTCACTGGGTCTTTTTTTTTTAACTGGTAGAATGGGATGATAATATGCACTCCATAGAGTAATGGTAAGAATTAAAACAAGAAATACATATTTGTCAGGCATACAATAGGATATCACTACAGAAATTAGATGGCAGATGGAAAATTACTATGATAGGAGATCACCCAGCTTACCAACATACTGTATTTATTCCACCTGGTTCCAAATGGTTTGTCCATTTTAAATTTTTTATTATTTGTTTATTTTTTGAGACTAGGTCTTGCTCCATCGCTCAGGCTGGAGTGCAGTGGCAAAATCACGGTTCACTGCAGCCTCGACCTCCTGGGGTCAAGTGATCCTCCCACCTCAACTCTCCAAGTAGCTGAGACTACAAGCGTGCACTACCACATGTGGCTAACCTTTTGTATTTTTGTTAAGATGGGATCTCACCATGTGGTCCACACTGGTCTTGAACTCCTGAGCTCAAGTGATCTTCCCACTTCAGCCTCTCAAAGTGTTGGGATTACTGGCATGAGCCACTGCACTCAGCCAGGCTCATTTTTAAAATTATTATTATTCTTTCTTTATTGGAGAGAGTCTCACTCTGTTGCCCAGGCTGGGGTGCAGTGGTGTGATCTTGGCTCACTGCAACCTCTGCCTCCAGGGTTCAAGCTATTCTCATGCTTCATCCTCCCGATGAGCTGGGACTACAGGCGCTGGCCACCATGCCCAGCTAATTTTTGTATTTTCAGACATGGGGTTTCACCATATTGGCCAAGCTGATCTCAAACTCCTGGCCTCAAGTGATCCACCCATCTTGGCCTCCCAAAGTGCTGGGATTGCAGGAATGAGCCCCCACGCTTGGCCCATTTTTTTTAAATTAAATACACACTTTAAAATATATAACATTTAAAATCTATATATTTTATGTAAATTACATCATAAGAGAAAAGTACTTCCTCCTAATAAGGATACTCAAAATAATACGCTGCTAGGAATTCAGCAAATGTTTCCTAAGCACCCACTATGTGACAAGTCTTGTATGACAACCCGGGCAGAGACCAAGTCTCTACAAGAAGTGTTTTACAGACAGGTCGGTCACTGGGAGAGGGGTGTGGCCCCACAAGGTAACTACTAGAAGTAGTTCTAGATGCTTACCATTCCCACAGCAAGTGGGTGGGAAGAGAGCAGGCTGAAGAATAACCCAGCAAAATCTCTCTAACTGGAGCTGTAAGGACAATGGCAGGGACAACACAGGGCTCCCAGGTCTGGCTGCCCCCCTCTCAGTACTCTAACTGGGATTCCAAAGCAGGACGCTGCTCACTCTCACAGCAAACATCACCAAGTGCGGGTTCCGGCCAGGCATGATGCTAGGTACCAGTGATACTGTGCTTAGCACAAATATGTGGTTTCCCTCTCAGAGGCCTTGTAGTCTAAGGAGGGAGAGAGATGCCAAGCCAACATCACTAACAAAGGCCCCGTAAGAATGTGTGAGACCGGGCCGGGCACGGTGGCTCACGCCTGTAATCCCAGCACTTTGGGAGGCCGAGGTGGGCGGATCACGAGGTCAGGAGATCGAGACCATCCTGGCTAACACAGTGAAACCCCGTCTCTACTAAAAATACAAAAAATTAGCCGGGCGAGGTGGCGGGTGCCTGTAGTCCCAGCTACTTGGGAGGCTGAGGCAGGAGAATGGCGTGAACCCCGGGGGGCAGAGCCTGCAGTGAGCCGAGATCGCGCCATTGCACCCCAGCCTGGGCGACAGCGAGACTCTGTCTCAAAAAAAAAAAAAAAAAAAAAAAAAAAGTGTGAGACCAGAGTGGGGCCACGCCCAAGGGGCAGGGAAGGCTTCCCTGAGGAAGTGACTGTTTTGAGCTGAAAAATGAATGGCAGTTACCACAAAAGAGAAGATGGGGGGCGGGGGGCAAGGGGTGATTTCCCAGTAGAGGGAAAAGCAGAGGTGACACTAGAGAGGGAGGCAGGGGCCAGGGGCCAGGGGCCACTGAGCCCTGAGCACCATGGCAGGGAACCAAAGTTTGGCTTCTAAGAGCCAAGGGAAGCTAAGGAAGGGTGTTAAGCATAGTCTGTGTTTGGGAAGCTCACTCTGGCTGCTCTAATGTGGAGTACATTGTGGGGCCAGAGTGGAAGCAAACAGGGAAGAGAGGAGGTCTGCACCATGGAATACTATGCAGCCATAAAAAATGATGAGTTCATGTCCTTTGTAGGGACATGGATGAAACTGGAAAACATCATTCTCAGTAAACTATCACAAGGACAAAAAACCAAACACCGCATGTTCTCTCTCATAGGTGGGAATTGAACAATGAGAACTCATGGACACAGGAAGGGGAACATCACACTCCGGGGACTGTTGTGGGGTGGGGGGAGGGGGGAGGGACAGCATTAGGAGATACACCTAATGCTAAATGACGAGTTAATGGGTGCAGGAAATCAACATGGCACATGGATACATATGTAACAAACCTGCACATTGTGCACATGTACCCTAAAACCCTAAAGTATAATAAAAAAAAAAAAAAAAGAGAGAGAGAGGAGGTCTGCAGTCCTTTGAGCAAGACAGGATAACGGTGTGGATGAGGTCAGCACAGTGGATAAGGAGGCAAGGGGAGAGGGAGAGGCCAACCGTAGAAGGCAGCTCCCCCATCTCTGCCCTCCATACCCCACTTCAGTCTCTGCCAGCCCCTGGGTGTAACGATACAGATGTGGAATCTCCATCCTTACGCCCACTAACCACTTACAGCTGGGCAGCAGGCGCTCTGGAGACACAGGGCTGGAGAGAAACTAGAGCTCTCAGGAAACTGGGGAGAGGAGTAGGGGGCAAAGCTGAATGGCTGGGCGTCTGGGTCAGAGAGTCTCCTGCTGAGGCATACCTTTGGGAGACCAGATGGACTCCTCTGCAGCCCCTTTTCTTCCCCTGACTCTTCCCACTTCCAGGATTGAACAGAAAGTGGCCTGATCACCACTACCCCCCTACTAAGTCCAGTCACAAAACCAAAGTCCCTGAAGGCCTAGAACACACTAAAAGGGGCCCGAGCTTTGGTCCCAGGTAGCAATCTCCGATCTTCGGGACTAAAAACAGATTGGGTGCCTTCGCCGACATTGTTTCCTCATCTGTCAAATGCTGATGATAGTCCCCACCTTGCAGGATAGCTCAGGGAATGAAATCAGACAGTAGACACAAAGCACCAAGCACAGTGTGAGACACAGTAGGTGTTTAATAAATGTCAGCAGTATTCATGCATTCTAGGGGCAAGGTTAAGGCCAGAATCAAAACCCCCACCCCATATTATCCTCAGTCCCTTCTCTTACTGTCTCTATCTATAGAGGTGGTAACAATGAGTCTCAGGAGGCTCAAAGACTCAGGTAAGATTCACTTTCAGTTTTTGCTAGAATTCTGGCCTAGATTCACTTCTACATTTTACAATGTGGGACACTGGAGGGGGGTATTTTAACATCTGCACCAAAGGGGATGCCTCAATGAGATATATACTAAGGCTAGACTGACAGTGACTTCATCTGCATACTCCACACCGCTCGGCCCTGCCTCCTTCAGTCCTATCACTAAAGCCCCCACCCTGTGTTTGTGTCTGGGGGACCCACTAGCATGGAAAAGGGCGGGTTCCGGGCCACCACAGGTCTACAAGATAATGGATAAGTGGGAGGGGTGGAAGCCACAGAGGAGACAGGGCCACCCCTAGTGGGCACTGGCATATATAGGAACAGGAGGCACAGACTTAAGCATGAGGTAGGGAATAGCTGAACAGTCTGTCTTCTAATTTACACTTGCTTACATTCTTGGACAAGATTTTATATACTAAATTATGCCACTTAAATCTGATAATCAGGATGATGATGTAGTTAATGGTTAATGCATATTACGGGGACTTACTTTGTGTCAGGCACTTTGCTAGACGCCTTACATGCATTATCTTAATTAGTCCTCTCAACAACTCAGCGTAGGTATTAGGTTGGTGCAAAAATAAGTGTGGTTTTGTCATTATTATTATGATTTTTTTAAGAAAGTCTCGCTCTGTCACCCAGGCTGGAATACGGTGGCACGATCTTGGCTTACTGCAACCTCCCCGTCCTGGGCTCAAGTGATTCTCCGGCCTCAGCTTCCCCAGTAGCTGGGATTACAGGCATGCACCACCACACCCAGCCAATTTTTCTATTTTTAGTAGAGGCAGTGTTTCACTATGTTGGCCAGGCTGGTCTCAAGTGACCTCAGGTGATCCGCCCACCTCAGCCTCCCAAAGTTCTGGGATTACAAGCACGAGCCACCGCGCCCAGCCCTTTGCCATTACTTTTAATGGCAAAAGCTGCAATTACCTTTGCACTAACCTAATACTTCTATTACCCCCTTTCGCAGATGAGGAGATGAAGGCACGTGCCTAAATCTGCACAGCTGGCAGAGGAGGAGCTGAGATTCAGGCAGGGGGAGCCTGAGGTCTTAGCCTGTGCTCCTCATCTCCAAGATGATGTCTAAAATAGCAGCATTTTAGCAATACAGGTGGGGGCACTCTGCAATCTTCCAACTATCTTATTTGATCCTAGAGAAACATGTCTAAGTAAGTGCTCAGGTTCCCAACGGAAGGCCTGATGGCATGCTTTTTTCTAGAAAAGACCATGATGGCCCTACTGAATCAATTATACATGGTACATTTGTGTACTGTACAGTATACAGTTCCCTGGTGTGTACATATATCCTATAAATAAAGCAGTACAAGAACCAATCACATATATTTAATTGCATTTTATTTACTTAGGAGCTCCTGGGAGAAAAACCTAGCAGTGCTGAAGAGTGACTGTGGGACTTTGAGGAAACTGCTGGAAGAATATTGGGGAGAGAACCTGAGGCCAAGAGCCAAAAAGGCCTCCCCAGGGGAGGAGTTGCCATTTAAGAGAGATTTTCTAAAGTCACCAAAGCAGGAGAACATACTCTGAAAACACAAAAGCTGCCAGGAAATGAAATTACTGGGTGACAAGGAGTGACGACCGCCCGGAGAAGTTCTCTAAGTAATGACACGGGTGCCGTCATCAGGGGCCTCAAACTGTTGGAAGCAATGCAACACCAGAGCCTTCCTGGACTTGCTTTAATACACTTAACATATCAATTCCCCTACAGCACCCACATCTTGGAGACAAAGTGTTTAACAACATATACTTCATGTGTGCCTGTTTGGTGCTTTTTGGTCTCTGGGCCTCTAAAACGAAGTAGAACATTCAAAATACAATTTTTTTTTAAAACATGAGAAAGCATACTGGAATGTCTTCCTTCATTTTCCTGCTCTGAAAGCTCCTAGGAATCTTCCTAGTTAGAACCTTAATTATGGAAATTCTCATTTATATTATGCGATTTATTTAAAGCCTTGTCTTTCCAAGAGAATAAAATCCTGGTTTTGAAGCACCTCTCAAAATAATTTATTCTTCTCCACTGACTAACTGCTTTGGCCAGAAATCATGAATTTATAGTACATTACGCCAAAGCAAAACACTCTAATAACTTAATCAAACATTTAAAATCCAGCGCACAGCCATATAATATACAGAAGCAGTTCTCTCAGCTCTCTCGTTAAAGGTCAATCACCATTTTTATTCCAAACCTCCACATCTTGGAGAAGCCGTGCGCACACACACAGATTGAGAGAGAGACAGAGACAGAGAGAGAGAGAGGGAGACATAAGCATTTTGAGATTCAAAACTTGGCTGACATATACCCAGGCTCACAACAATTCTCCTTGTTATGCTTTGAAAGGCAGAAGTCGATTCTTCAGCTATTTTTTTTTTCAAATTCTAGCAAAAAAATGGGATCTAAAGAATAAAAAAAACCTAAAATCTAGTTTTTTTGATCTTCAAGACATTGAGGGGAAAGAGCGAGGCCCAACTCTCAACAGATTAATGTGGGCTTGCCCACTAAGGATAGTAATATAGAAATAAGAACGATAATTCGCATTGTTTTGTCTGTATGTCTTTTTAGAGTACTTTAACACATACATACTTTCTGACAACACCCTCGTTCCTATCAGACATAAAAGACTATTAAGTTCATTTTTCAGATGAGAAGAAGCATGCTTCAGCAGCTTCTGATGGGAGAACAGGGAAAGAATGCCAGTTTGGTATGTATTTGGCATGGGATGTTTGACCTAAGACATGGACTAAAGCCAATGACTAAAAATGTATTTAGCACACTTAGTCAAATAAATTCCTCTCTCTCTCTCCTTATTCATCACTCTTGGGCCATGATGATGACGAGGGAGAGGAGCAATGCTGAAATTACTGAGTGATGGCTGTGCCGATCTCAAAATGAAGCACTTCATATGGGTAATCTCATAAGAGCCTCATAAAGCGGGCGAACGGAGGCATGGCGTACATGCATTTAACTTGTAAGTGAACCTGAGCATAGGCACCCAGCAAAAATTAAGGGGGAAGGAGTAAGAGAGGGTGAGAAATTCAAGGTGCCGAAGACTCCTACTGCCATTCTTCTCAATGAACCTATGCCCGCAAATGACCCTGAGACGAGGGATGTGAATCTGCTCTTCCTGCGGTCTCACAGTCCTCATCTGCTGCTCACTGTATGAGCACTTCATGGAGTGTAATTTCAGTAATCAATGGTACTTCTCAGTATACATGGACCTACATGTCTTGTTTCTAGGAGCTATACCTGTCAATCATTTTGAATATATTCCATTTTTATCCTCCATGCTAACTCTACAAACAGGTCTCTCTTTAAAAGGTAACTCCACTGAACAACGATTAACCCCATTTAACAGATGTTACTCGCAGCTGCTAAGAAAGTTGCCTGGAGTCTCATGACTGGTAAGTGAAATGAGAAGATTTATCCAGATTCAAATCCAGGTCTATCCTAACTCTAAAGTTCATGCTCTGAATCTCTGCATTCTTAGGCTAGTACCCACTAAACCCTTCAGGAACATAACACACATAACAGAAGCTGACTTCTCTCTACTGGGAGCAAAATTACTCTTACAGTAATTTAAAAGAATATATTTGCCACACATATGCATTTAAATATGTAATCTAATTATTTGCTTCACATCTAATGTAAGAGTAAATGGAACTCTGGGTTAGAGCTAAAAACATCATGGTTTTTCTGTTCTTTGGAAAAGCAGAGCTAACGCACCAAGGCAACTTAAACTTTAAACGTTGCACGCCGCATTAAAATTTCATGAAAGTCAAATTCCTTTCTAGCCTATTTCCTTTTCTGTAAGAGGAGGAAATTGAATAATCCAGTATCTCAATCTCCTTCTAAGTCCTGAATGTTGTGTTTTCTTTTCCTGGTACCTGGATTCAGAATAGTCCTGGATTCAAATCTCAGAACGGTAAATTTCTTTAACTATCTGACTTCCAGATTTTTTCCTCTGCTAAAATGAAACTTTTTTTAAAATATACATCTTAAAAAGTTTTTAGTCACAAAAATGGCCAAACTTACAGAAAAGGATAAATGTATTTTGAGTATCCCTATATCCACCACTTAGATTCAACAATTATTTTCATTTTGCTACATTTGTTTTATTTTATTTACCGAACCATTTTGAAGTGCAGCAGATCCTTGAATAATGGCATTTCCTTCGACATCCCTTCACTGTAACATTGATTAGGAAAAAAATCACTTCCCAGCTGAGACCACTGTCTCTGTGGAGTTCGCTATGTCCCATATCTGTATGGGTTTTCTCACAGCTTCAATTCAGAGCCATGCATGAAATTTGGTTGTTATATCTGTCTCTTGAGTCTCTTTTTAAAATAATTTTTTTGAAGTATAACACGTACAGAAAAATGTACAAATCGAATTTGTACAGCTTGAAGCATGTTCACCCACTGAACAGATCCATGAAACCTCTACCCGGATCAAGAAACAGCTGATGACACGCCCCAGAAATCCCTTAGCGCCCCTCTCCATTCGCAACTCCCCATTGCTTAACACCACCTCGGCTTTTAACACCATAGATTAGTTTTGCCTGCTTTTGAAGTTTATACAAATGGAATCAGGTAATATATATTCTTTTATGTCCGGCTTTTGTCCCTGATTAGGCTTCTGAGATTTACCATGTGGTTACAGACAGCAGTTTTTTTGGGGCATTGTTTTCATTTTCTACCAGTCAATTCCATTACGTGAATACACCACAATCTGTTGATTTATTCTAATGTCAGCGAGTATTTGGCTTATTTCCAGTCTGGGGCTATTACAAATAGTGCTAATATGAACATTCCTGTGCATGTCTTTTTGTAGGGTATGTACTCAGGAATGGAAGGTACATGTACGTTCAGCTCTGGTTCGTACTGCCCATATTTGAGAGTAACTGTATCTATTACTCCCATAACAGTATATGGTAAATGCAGTTGTTTCACCTCGTCACCAACACTTGATATTGTAAGTTTTAGCCATTCCAATTAGTGTGTGGTATGTGTCATTGTGGTTTTATTCTATACTTCTCTAAAGACTAATGACACACTAAGCAACTTTTCATATGATCATTGGCCACTTCTCTATCTTCTTTTGTGAAGTGTCCAAAACTCTCACCCATTTTTCTACTGAGTCATTTGTCTTTTCCTTATTGATTTGTAGGAGTCCTTCTCAATTCTAAAATAAGTCCTTTGTCAGTTATATGCACTGCCAATATCTTCACCCACTCTGGGACATGTTCTTTCACTCAATAATGTATTTTGGTGAATTATTTATTTTAATGTAGTCCAAATCATCTTTTCTCTTTAGTGTCTTCTGTGCCTTGCTTACGAAATATCAACTACCTCAAGGCCATGAAAATATTCTGTTATTTTTATGTTTTTGAGATGGAGCCTTGCTCTGTTGCCCAGACTAGGGTGCAGTGGTGTGATCTCGGCTCACTGCAACCTCCGCCTCCTGGGTTCCAGTGATTCTCCTGCCTCAGCCTCCCAAGTAGCTGGGATTACAGGCACACACCACCACACGTGCCTAATTTTTGTATTTTTAGTAGAGATAGGGTTTCACCATGTTGGCCAGGCTGGTCTCGAACTCCTGACCTCAGGTGATCCACTCACCTCAGCCTCCCAAAGTGCTGAGATTACAAGCGAGAACCACCACTCTTGGCCAAAAAATATTGTTATTTTCTAGAAGTGTCTTTATTTTATCTTTCTACAATCCACTTGTAATTGACTCATGAATGGCATTAGTAGGGATCAACAGAACAAGTTTTCCATATGGTTACCCAATTACTCTAGCACAACTTATTAGACAGACCATCCATTCCAGGTGGCCTCACAGAGCCACCTTTGTTACAAATCAAGTATCCTTCTGTATCTGGGTCTTCTAGACTGTCTTTGCTTTTCTTGGTCATTTGCATTCCTATATAAATTTAAGCATCATCTTAATTTCCACAACAACCAGCTGCCGGCATTTTGATTAGGACTGCACTGAATCCATCCATCAATTTGGAGAGAGTTGCCATATTTGCAATGTTAAGTATTCCAATACATGAGCACCATGCAGCACTCCATATATTTGACTCATCTTTAATTTCTTCCAGTAATGTCTGTCTGTCTGTGTTAAGGCCTGTACATCTTTCATTAGACTTATTCCTAGGCACTGGTATATATACACATATATATATTTATTTTGAGACAGAGTCTCACTCTGTCACCAAGCTGGAGTGCAGTGGCACAATCTTGGCTCACTGCAACCTCCGCCTCCCAGGTTCAAGTGATTCCCCTGCCTCAGCCTCCCGAGTAGCTGGGACTACAGGCACGCACCACCACGTCCAGCTAATTTTGTATTTCTAGTACAGACGGGGTTTAACCATCTTAGCCAGGATGGTCTCCATCTCCTGACCTCGTGATCCACCCACCTTGGCTTCCTTTTTTTTTTTTTTTTTTTGAGACGGAGTCTCGCTCTGTCGCCCAGGCTGGAGTGCAGTGGCACAATCTCAGCTCACTGCAAGCTCCGCCTCCCGGGTTCAGGCCATTCTCCTGCCTCAGCCTCTCTGAGTAGCTAGGACTACAGGCGCCCACCACCACGCCCGGCTAATTTTTTGTATTTTTTAGTAGAGGCGGGGTTTCACCGTGGTCTCGATCTCCTGACCTCGTGATCCGCCCACCTCGGCCTCCCAAAGTGCTGGGATTACAAGCGTGAGCCACTGCGCCCGGCCCCACCTTGGCTTCCTAAAGTGCTAGGATTATAGGCATGAGCTACTGTGCCCGGCTGGCATTGGTATCTTTTGGTGCTACTGTAAACATAGTTTTTTTTTTAAATTCCCCAATTGTTTGTTGCTGGTATATAGAAATTGTATTTTTTTGTTTTTTGGTGTATTGACCTTGTGTCCAGTGACCTTAGAAATCTACTTAAGAATTCTGATAGTTAGGAAGAATAGCTAACGTGTGCTGGGCTTAATACTTAGGTGATGGGTTGATACATGCAGCCTTTGTGCACCTATCAACACAATCTACAATCTAATGTGCCACCATGGCACACGTTTACCTATGTAACAAACCTGCACATACCACACATGTACCTCAGAACTTAAAATTTAAAAAAGAATTCTGATAGTTTATGTGTAGATTATTTTGTATTTTTCATGTACTCAATCATCTTGTCTGCAAATAATGACATTTAAATTTGTTTTATTCCAATCTTTATATCCATTCTTTTTCCTTGGTCCTGTGGTTTTTTGGCTCCTCTCTCTCCTTCCCTCCCTTTTCTCTCCCTTCCTTCCTTTCCTGTTCTTCGAATCATTGCCAGAACCAGAATTCCCAATACAGTATTTAATAGAAGCTATGATGGCAGGAGTCTAGTTCTGTTAGGAGAAATGTTTTCAGTATTTCACCATCAACTACGATGTTTGCTGTAGGTTTTTTGGTAAAGAACTTCCCTTTTATTCTTAATATGTAAAATGCTTTTAAGTCACAAATTAGTATTGAATTTTATTAAATACTTTCTTCAGTATCTGAGGAGAGGAAATGACTTTTCTTATTTCTTCTGTTAATGTGATTAATTATATCTTTATTTTTGAAACAATAAAAGTGTATTTGTTGTTCATGTCACAGCCAAATGCAAGTCAGCAGGGGCCCAGGATCCTTCTACTTTGTAGCTCTACATCCTCCTTAGAGTGCTGTCAATTTAGCCAACATAGGGAAAGATTACAAGTATGGAGGGTCATGAAGGGCATGTTGCTTCTACTGTCATTCCATAGAATTCCAGACGCAGTCACATGTCCGCATCCAACTTCTAGGATTTTTTGGAAGTGTTGACTGTGTCTGTCCTATACCAACATCTCTCCAGTCTTTTGGTTGTATGAAGCTTGTTGTTCTTGTTTTTTCTGAGACGGAGTCTCACTCTGTCCCAGGCTGGAGTGCAGTGACACAATCTTGGCTCACTGCAACCAACCTCCATCTCCTGGGTTCAAGCAATTCTCCAGCCTCAGCCTGAGTAGCTGGGACTACAGGTGTGTGCCATCACACTTGGCTAATTTTTTTTATTTTTGGTAGAGACAAGGTTTCACCGAGGTTGGCCAGGCTGGTCTGGAATTCCTGACCTCAAGTGATCCACCCACCTCAGCCTCCCAAAGTGCTGGGATTGCATGGGTGAATCACTGCATCCAGCCTGAAGCTTGTTCTTTGTGGACTCCTTAGAAAGTGTCCATGGGCACCATGAGGCCTAAGTTCTTTTTTTTTTTTTTTTTTTTTTTTTTTTTGAGACAGAGTCTCGCTGTCACCCAGGCTGGAGTGCAGTGGCGCGATCTCGGCTCACTGCAGGCTCTGCCCCCCGGGGTTCACGCCATTCTCCTGCCTCAGCCTCCCGAGTAGCTGGAACTATAGGCACCCGCCATCTCGCCCGGCTAATATTTTATATTTTTAGTAGAGACGGGGTTTCACTGTGTTAGCCAGGATGGTCTCGATCTCCTGACCTCGTGATCCGCCCACCTCGGCCTCCCAAAGTGCTGGGATTACAGGCGTGAGCCACCGCGCCCGGCGGAGACCTAAGTTCTTGAATGTTCATAATAGGTAGTCTGCAGTCACTGCACTCGAATGTCAGCATGGCTAAATATAAATGCTGTTGTTCACATTTTATTTTTTTAAGTTATTCACTTGTATTCTGACATAAGGTTTTGGCATCCAAAAGTAGGCAAGAAATCCAATTTTCTTTCATTATGAGTCTCTGATTGAATGCTTAAGGACTTTTTCCTTTAAAATGTAATAGTTTTATTAGAACATATTTTGTTTTGACCCCTCAGAGTTGACTTTTCCAAACATTCAGTGCATTTCCACGAGGTACCTTCTAATCATCTTTTAAGAACATTTTCTTGAATAGTAATTATCAGTACTATCAGTTTTGTTTTGTTCCATTGTTTTCTTCCTCAGAGATTCCTATTATAAATTCGTTAGAACCACTTTGCCTAACTCTCACTTTCTCTTAAATCCCTTTATCGCTATATTAATTTCTTGTTGACTTAAGAATACTCCTTTCCATCTTCTATTTCTTTTAAAGCAGTATTCATCCATTTCTTTTTAAAATCCATCTAGATTAAAATATATGTATGTATTTTTGGCATAAAAAACATTTATTTTGCTCATAGGTCTATAAATCAAGTAGGGTTTCATGGGTCAGCGTAAAAACTTTTTATATTTAGAATAGATTTTGATTTACATAAAAGCTGGGAAGATAGTACTGAGAGTTCTCATATAGCCCACACCCAATTTCCCTTATTAACATCTTATATAATACAGTTGTCTTAATTAACGAAGCAATCCTGTTGGATTTATTATTCACTAAAGTCAATACTTTTTTCAGATTTTCTTAGTTTTTACTTTTTGTGTTCGTTTCAGCATCCCATCTAGGATACCACATTACATTTAGTCATTATGTCTCCTCAAGCTCCATTTGGCTGTGACAGTTTTTCTGATTTCCCTTGTTTTTCATGACCTTAACAGTTTTGAGGAGGACTATTCAGGTATTTTTTATGAAGTTTCTCAATAGAGATTTGTCTAATGTTTTTCACGTAAGACTGAGTTGATGAGTTTGGGGGAGGAAGATCACAGATATAAAGTAATATTTTCATTGCATCATATCAAAAGTACGTACTATCAAATGATTTATCAGTGTTGACACTGACCTTGATCACATGGCTAAAGTGGTGTGTGTCATATTTCTCCATTGTAAAGCTACTGCCCACTCCCTTCCCTTTTCACATAGTACTCTTTTGAAGGAAGTGTCTCTGTGAAGTCCACATTTAAGGAACAGTGAGTTAGGTTCAATCTCCTAGAGGGCAGAGAACCTACACAACAAATTAGTTAGAATTTTTCTATATGGGATCTTTCTCTTTATTCCATTTATTTATTTACTCATTTATTTCTGTGAGTATGGACTCATCATGGATATTTAAACTTTGGTAATAATTCAATACTTATTTTGTTGCTCAAATTGTTCCAGCTTTAGCCACTAAGAATTCTGTTTGCTTTTACGTCCTTTTGACATACTCCCCAAATTGTGGGGTTTCACATTTTGTTTTGAGCCCTCCCTTTATGGCACAACAACATGCCTCAGTCCTGGAATAAACCATTTTTCCAAGACACTTTAATTCCTTTTTGTGGGAAAATGATTTTTAAAATCATCAGCTGGGTGCTGGGCATGCTCATTGCTACTCCAGTGTTGTTGCTTCCAGGCCATCTTGCTGATAGAGCAAGAAAAGTGGTTTTTTTTTTTTTTTTTGACTGAATCTCACTGTCACCCAGGCTGGAGTGCAGTGGTGTGATCTGGGCTCACTACAACCTCTGCCTCCTGGGTTCAAGTGATTCTCCTGCCTCAGCCTCCCGAGTAGCTGGGACTACAGGCACATGCCACCACACCTGGATAATTTTTTGTATTTTTAGTAGAGACGGGGTTTCACCATATTAGCCAGGATGGTCTCAATCTCCTGACCTCGTGATCCACCCACCTTGGGCTCCAAAAGTGCCGGGATAACAGGCATGAGCCACCACACCCGGCCAGAGCAAGGAAATATTTTTTGTATATTAATTCATATAAATACATGTATCAAAAATATTTCTATGTATATATTCATCGATATTAAATAAAAGTACCTACAGTAGGCTAAACATGAGTTGATACTGATGTCTCAAACTCTAGTCCATTCCCACATATTCTAGCTTTCCCCATTGTTTGTTTCTAACCACCCATTTCAACAGCAAGAAATCTATCCTCACCATCCACCATCTATTGTTCAATTCCAGTATACATGTACAGTGTCTCAGAACTGTTAAACCATATCCCCAGGGGAAACAACTTTACCAACTAGAGTACAGTTCTTCTGTGCAGTTCCTTTTGTCTTTAGTCTTACAGACTCCACTCATTTCCACAGCTTAGGTCAGCACCTTTGCTCCCTCAAGTTCAGTGACGCTGATGCATACATTCATCACAGTCTGCATTCCATCCTGGGATACCCCACTCTCCTACATGACTTTTTAAAAATTTGCATGCATTATAGTTCACTCTTTGTGTTGTAAAATTTTATAGGTTTTGATAAATGCATAGTGTCATGTATCCACCATTTCATTATCATACAGCATAGTTTTACCATCCTAAACCCCACCATCCCCCACTGTGCTTTATTCAACTTTCAGTTCCCTCTTCTCCTCTGAATCCCTAGCAACCATAGATCTGGATTGTATAAGACTATGTTTAACTTTTTAAAAAACTGCTAAACTGTGTTCCAAAGTGGTTGTACCATTTTGTACTACTGTCAGCAATGAATGAGAGTTCCTGTTACTCCACCTCACCAGCAATTAGCATTGTCAATTTTTTAAATTTTCACCACTGTAATAGGTGTGTAGTAGTAACTCACTACACACCTATTTGCATCACCCTAATGAAAAAAGATGTTGAGTATGTTTTTGTATGCTTACTTGCCAGCTGTATATCCTCTTCAGTGAAGTGCCTATTTGAATCTTCTGTCCATTTCTTTCCTTTATAGGGGGAGAGTGGTATCTGCTTACTGTTGA
This sequence comes from Nomascus leucogenys, assembly GCF_006542625.1. Classification (NCBI taxonomy): domain Eukaryota; kingdom Metazoa; phylum Chordata; class Mammalia; order Primates; family Hylobatidae; genus Nomascus; species Nomascus leucogenys. The sequence goes on along the minus strand of NC_044382.1, from coordinate 9,446,308 downwards.
GTTTTTAAAGCTCTTTGTATATTTTGCATATAAATTCTTTATCAGATACATGTTTTGAAAATATTTTCTTTATAGTTTTACATTTTACATTTAGGTCTATGAATCGTCTTGACTTCAATTTTGTATAAGATGTAAGATTTGTGTCCAGATTCATTTTTCTGTATCTGGACAGCCAATTGTACCAGCACCACTTGCTGAAAAGATTATTCCTTCTCCCTTGAATTATCTTTACACATTTGTCAAAAATCAGTTGACTGTATTTGCATGGGTCTATTTCTGGGCTCGCTATTCTGTCCCATTGATGTGTGTGTCTACTTTTTCACAAATATCATGCTGTCTGGATTACTATAGCTTTACAGTAAGTCTTGTAATTTCTACAAGTTAGTTTTTCTTCAGTATTGTATTGGCAGTACGTATTTTGAAGTACTTCTATTGTTAAGTTCTTTTTTGAGTTCTTCACCCCTCCTTTCAAATCCTATGTTTCTCTTATTAAATTTCTGAGTTTTTGAAATTGACTTGTTCTCTTATAATTTATATGTTCTTAAATTCTTCTAGCCAGTTTTCAACTATTCTATTACAGTTTATTTGTTTTGTGGGTATCTCCTTTTATATGTTTTCATTGTTTCTAAGAAAGTTCTGCTTCTCATACTTTTTTAAAATTTTATTATTATACTTTAAGTTTTAGGGTACATGTGCACAACGTGCAGGTTTGTTACATATGTATACATGTGCCATGTTGGTGTGCTGCACCCATTCTCACACTTTTTCTTATTTAAAAACCTTTATATGGGCTTCAATCAGAATCCTTTTAACTGCTTATTTTTTAAGTGAAATAAATTTCCCTGTAGTTTTAGAATGCAGCAGTGAAATAGCCTTTTTTTTTTTTTAAAGATTTAAGACTCTAGAGCTCATTCTTGTTTTTGCAAAACAATGAAAAACATGGCCTTGTATTTTCCAAGGTTTGACTCTTCTGGTGAATTCTAACATTATACTTCTCAAGGAGTTCTCTTTTTATTTCTACTATTGTTCCTTTTCTGATCAACTACTCCCAGAAGTTTCTTACCAATGTTAGACCTTTCCTAGGAAAAGAGCCTCATTTTTATTTGAAGAGTTTATAGGCCCCAGAATGTTCCAAGTATTATCAGTCATTATTACATCATGGTTCCTTTGTACTTACCATGAATTGGATCTGATAGAACTCTCTTCTATATTTGGCAGCTTTTCTCAGATTGGCCACTGTGTTTTCCAATGAGTAGAGATGCGTAAGTTAAGGGATGCCCTCTTCTCAGGGTTCTAAGAACCGTAGCTGCCTTCCCTCTGCTTTCTCCCACACAGGTGAGATACCACAGCAGTCTTGAAACCATCTACTGGGGATTCACTGAATTATTGCTCCAACTAATTTTATTGTAGGTGTTGTGTATGTCTTTGGTTTTACTATCCTAGTTGTTCCGCATGCTTTTATTTGAGAGGTGAAATTTCCACTATTAAACCAACCTTGCCTTCTTTGCATAAGCCAAATTTGGTTGGAATATGTTATCCTTTTCACGTAAAACTGAATTCATTTGCTAGTATTTTGTTAGGAAATTTGTAAAAATATTCATGAATCACATTGGTTTATATTTTTTTCTTGAAATGTCCTCTTACTGGGTTTTGTTCTCAAGGTTATGCTGGCTAAATAGACAAATGTTCATTCTTTTAATAGAATGAGTTTGTATTAAGTTGCTATACTTTATTCCTTAAAACTTTGTTAGAATTTATTGCTAAAGCCATCTGAGCCTAGATTTTTTGATGGAATGTTTTAAATATTTAATTTCTCTAATTGACATAAGACAGATTTTCTATCCCTTCCTGTTTCTATTTTCAATTTCATTTACTCTTTAAAATTGTTATGATAAACTTGTTCAAAGTCTGCTGCTATTATCACTTTAATGTTTATAATATCCATACTTATATCCCCCTTTTATTCTGCATGTTGGTAATTTAGTCTTTGGTTTTCTGATATGTCTTGTCAGTGTCTGTAATTTTAGTTGCTTCAAGAATTAGTTTGGCTTTTTAGAATTTTTCTATTATACATTCATTTCTATTTCCTATACTTCTGCTCTTAATAATTTACTTTCTTCTGTTTTGTTGTTCTTGCCCTAACTTCGTAAGGAGGATATTTTAATCAAGGTATATGCTTCTTTTAAAATATATACTATACATAATATATACCATAAATTGAATAATATAGCTTAAAGGCTATACATTTTCCTCTGAGCATGGCTTTGGCTGCAATCCACACATTGTGAGACATTGTATGTTTATTAACATTCAGAAAAATATGTTCTAATTTCCACTGCGATATGTTCTTCAACTCGGAGTATTTAGAGGTATATTACTCAATCTCAAAATATTTTGGATTTTTCTACTTTTCTTATTAACTTCTTGATTATTCCTGCTGTCAGAGAATATGCTCCATATGATATCCTTTGATATTTGTTGACTTGCTTTCTAGATCAGTATATAATAAAACTTTCATATGCCCTTGAAAAGATGTCTATTCTATGTTGTTTAGAGTGTTCTCTATATATCAATTACATCAGGTTTACAAATATTGTTATTTAATATTCTATATTTTTTACTAAGAACTGTACCTCCTTGTTCTATTAATTACCAAAAAGTGTATCTTAACTATGATTATAAATTTGTCTATTTTTTTTTTTAGTTCTGTCAATGTTTGCTTTCCATATTTTCAGGCTATGTTTTTAGACAGATACAAATACAGATTTGGTATATCTTCCTGAGATATTTCTTATTTTACCATTATAAAATTCCCTTTTTAAATCTAATATTTTTTCTTTAAAGTCTATATTATCTTTAACAGAGTGACACTAACTTTTCGGTTAGCGTTTTCATGCTATCTTTTTTTTTTTTTTTTTACTTTCAAGTTTTCTCTATCCTTATGTTTAATGTTATTCTTTTGTAAAAAGTATATGTTTGGTATTTTTTAAATACACTCTGACAATCTATGTTAATTGGAGAATTAGTGCATTTACATATAAGGTAATGATATATTCAGGTTTAAATGTATCATCTTACTGTTTATTTTCTATTTGGTTCTATGTTCATTTTCCTTCCCTTTTATCCTTCATTTTAATTAACTACATATTTTGTATCATACTGTGCTCCTTTCCCCTGAGACTATCATAATTTTTTGGCTGTTTTTTTTAGAGGCTATGCTACAGATTTCAACATACATCTTTGACTTAATAAGACAATAAATATTAGCACTATTACTTCCTGAATAATTTAAGGATCTTAGAACATTTTAATTCCATTGACCCTTCCAATTTTGTGGTACTGTTTCTATTCTATTCTAAGCTGTTTTTGAACTTAAAAGTCAACTCCCATGTTTTTCTTGACATTGACTTTTTTAAAAGACCAGGGCAGCTGTCTCAAAGAATATCCCACTTACAAAATGTGTTTGTTTCCTCTTGGTTTAACTTTTTCCTGTATCCCATCCACTTTCTGGAAGCCAGACGTGAGATCCAGCTAAATTACGTTTAAGTAAATATATTAAGCAAAGTACTTTGTAGGTGATACTTTGAATTTTATGTTTTATCACATCATATTTTATGATAATTCTAACTTCGTAATATTCTTGCATAGATTACATGAGATGGTGTATGTAAAGTGCCTGACATGCTATCTGACATATGATAAAGAGCAGAATTTCTCAACTTTGGCGCTAGTGATATTTTGGGCTGAATAATTCTTTGTTGTAGGGCCGTCCTGTGCATTTAAAGATGCTGAGATATTCCTGTACCCCATCTGCTAGGTAGCATCTCCCAGTTGTGACAATCAAAAATGTATCTAAACATTACCAAGTGTCCTCTGGAAGGCAAAATTAGGCCCAGCTTAGAATCACTTATATAGAACAAAAATTCAAGTGCTTTAATAAATATTCCTGAAGCACTAACTATCATGCCTTGCTCAAGTCTGTGAGATTAGGAGCTAAATGGGACATGAATCCTGACCTCAACATTCATGGTTTTGGGAAGAAACAATCCAGAAAACAGGGAATTAAAATATGGTGTCATAAGTGCTGTGATAGGAAGACACCTGTGTTATGAGAGTAGGGGCACCTAACTCAGCTGGAGGCATAGGGTCCTTTCATGGGGGAATACAGAATTTTGAGTTGAGACCCAGAGGACAGACTTCCTTTTCCTTTCCTATGAAGACCCAAGAGAACAAACCAATAATGACTACTCAGAGTGGAAATAAACCCTCCAGAAATGAAGTATGATAACCCCTATTATTTCCAGGCTCTATCTTAGAATATGATCAATAAAGATTTATCCATTACAAAATACAGAGACACAGATAAGGTGAGCCAGGAGTAAGAGCTAGAAATGTCACAGTCCGCCATCATATTGTTAATAGCAAATGTATTATGTTTTCCAATTCTACATCCCCCAGTCTGTATGAAAACAGAACGAATAACCAAAACCAGATTAATGCCTATCAGGATTAATGTCACACACATCCCTTCTTGCTAACACTGAAAGGTATTATGAGAATGACTATTCAGCTGTGTATATGAACCCAGCTGCCTGTGTTTCTAATCTTCTTCCTGACTAAGTACTTCTTCAGATCACTTGCAATAGAAGTCAGAGATTGGCTAACTGTTCACTAAACCTGTTTCCTCTACTTCCTGGGCACAAAGCTCAACTAACTTTCCTCCCTCCTCTGTAGTTTCCTGTGGCCACATGACTGAGTTCTAGCCCAAAGTATGTGAGACTGGAAGTGACATGTACTTCTTGAAATCTGCAAACTTCCCATGTGAAATTTTTCATGCTGTTTTCTCTTCTCCTGGCTTGATGCAGACAAACATTGGTATCTTGGAAGCCAAGATTTAAGGAGGGTAAAGTCGAGGAGAAGAAGACTTTGTCCCTGAGTCTCCACTTGGAGGAGAGAGGCCTTATCAGGAATGTCCATATTGGGTTTTACATGAATAAGTAAACGTCCACTGTGTTAAGTCACTGAGATTTGAGGGTTTATCTAGCACAGCAGCTAGCATTACTCACCTAATACACAAACATGGAGAAATAATAAGGTTTCCTCTGCAACTGTAATCCATTCAGTTCCCCAGACAGGCATGGGTATTTCAGCCTTGTTCACCAAGCCAAAGAAAAGAGGCTTTGCCAAAATATTTCACCGATATTCCCTGGAGTTAAATGTTTATGCAAGAGGCTACTCTCAGGGCCCTTACTAAAGATCACACTTCATCTAGTATCTGCTGCACATGAGTATGAAAGAACATCGTCTTTCATGTCAGACAGAAGTGGCTTTGAATCTTGGCTCCCCTCCTGACCATTCTTTGACTCAGTCTCTCTGGGTCTGTTTCTTCATCTGCAAAATGAGGGTAATTACACCTCATAGGAATTTTGTGGCAATAAAAAAATACAAATAGCATGTAAAACACTGGCATAGTTCCTGGCATGTCCAAGGTACTCAATTAGTTCCTTCCCCAAAACCAGGAAATTAATGAATTGGGAATTGTTTTCACTCTTCTAACCAGAAGGCTAAGCAAGGGGTGGCCTTTTCACAAAGGACCATGTATTGATCTTTCTGTAGAAATGCTGAATATTTCATACAAAGAACCAGGTTCAACAAATACTTTTATGTTCTCTTTGGTCTAAATAAGAATAACTTGAGTGTTAAGAAACTTAAAATTAAATGTGTAAACAGAGACAACATGCATTCTTTTCATAACTATTTTCCCATGCAAGAAATAAATGTCATATTTTCAAACCAACACCAGCAGAACATATGCTGGGATTTGACCCAGAAGGAGAACAATAAATGAGACAGTTCACACAACAGAGAGGGTGGAAAGCATTTTTCTGGGTAATACTAATTGATGTGCAATGGGGACCTTCCCTGTTCTTATGTGGCCCCAGATAAATTGACTCTGGGGGAAAAGATGGCACATCTCAAAGCTAACTAGTCAGGGGCAGGCACACCACCTTACCCAAGCCCACCTCTGTAAATGAGATTTGGCAACCAGACAGGTAAACAGAGCACAGTTCTTTTAGGGAAGCCGGCAGAGCCGTGAGCTCTTGCAGCTTCATCCCTCTGACTGCATAAGAAAGAGGCTGAAATGTCAGGGCAACCAAGATTCAGAGAGAACTTTGAAGAGAGCCACCCACCAGCATGACTAAGTGCTCTTGGGGACAATCCCTGTTCAGAAAGCAGAAAGCAAATATCCAGATGTTATGAGCTGCCAGATGTGATTAACAGAGGAAAGGTGAAGTTGCCTACTTAACCATCTGAGCAGCCCTCCCTCAAAGTAATCCAAGAGTTTTCTGCAAAAGTATTCATCAACAAAACAAATGGAGGCTCCAACCGTCTTCCATTCCCATCCCTTTTCCTCTCTCCCTCTCATTGAGTCAGAACAGTGGCCTATTTTTAAACCACTGGCAATGTATTCTCTCGTGGAAACGTGGGGGCTTCCTGACACAGGCTGATGCTCACTCACAGGAGATACAAGTGCGCTGAAGGCTGCGCCCACTCACCAGTCCTTCCTCTCCCCACAAGAGTGGGGCAGAGAACACTTAGGGAGGAGAGGGCCTCAGGAGGGAGCTTCTGCCTGTGCAGAGGACTAGGGATTATCTGATGCTGGATCTCATGACAGGGATAACTGCAGACTTCCCTCCTCCGTGGAAGGGAAGGTTTACACTTGGGTAAAAACCAGCCCCTTATACAGGTACCAAGACAGAGCTCAAGCCTGAGAAGAAGGGAAACAAACCCTGGAAGCTGATTCTAGCAACTTTTACAGAAAAGGAGTGTAAGTGGGTCTCAGTGTTTCTTTAACATGCATCTAATGTGCCTTAAGTATAATAGCAAACATTCTACTAAAAGACTGGAGACCTTTTTTAACAAGGTTATAAGGCCAATTTATAAAAACAAAACAAAATAAAACAAAAAACACTAAAATGAAATAAATACTTTAAGAAAGGAGGTTGTGCTGTACTTACAGTCGCTCCAGCTGCTTCAGGTCCTGGAAGGCGCCTCTCTCGATGACGCTGACCTGGTTGTCTTCCAGATGCCTACAACCACAGAGATGGCAATGACTAAGGACAAAGCTGGGCTCAGGGACCCTCATACTAGGCTTCATGCCATGCAGGCATGGTCACTCAGCCCTTCCCATGACCGTCAGGGTCCCTTCAACTGGGATCAGTCTGATGGGACAAGATAACTCATATCCCAGCTTGGTGTCACGGTAACCAGGGTTTTGCCGCCTGCACACTTCTACCTGAGAGATTGGTTTCCATGCCTCTATTTTAAGAATGTTCTCAGTAAATGTCCCCCCAAGCACTGCAGGATGTTGCGCAGAAAAGGAAGAGGTAAAAGCTGCTCTTTATAAAAACCACACATAGATTCAGCATCTCTTCCCTGGGAGCTCCCTCCTCCAAGGATTCAAAAATACTTCATTGAAAAGGGCCTTCCCTGCTCACCCTAGTAGAAAGGGTGAGGCTATTGTGAAACGACTGGCTGTTGCTAAGAAAACCAGCCTGGTCTCAGGAACTCCTCTCACCGAGAGCCCAGCTAATCCCAACCTCATGATGATGGTCCTAAAAGATCAGGCTCCCTCCCTCCAGCCACACGCTTCACTCACCTGCCTAAGTCCTCCAAGCAGGTGATTACAAATCCTAAACACCCTGTATAAGTGAGTCTGGTTCATGCATGGAGTATATCCAAAGAATTTAGCATCTAATGAAATGTTTGTTTCCCTAACTTAAAAAAAAAAAAAAAATGGCCGTTTAAATGGATGAGCTGAACAGCGGAGAGGAGAAGCAATGAAGCTATGTAGCTTCCATTGGGGGCTGACCTCAGGCTGGGAAATGACACAGATTGCACATGGTGGCTGAATGGGACTTAATGGGGATGCAGCTGTGATTGGAGAATGTTTCTTTAGAAAGTGGAGTTTAGGAAGGGCTGTGGATTCCTCTGGATTACTCAGGAGGAGAGGTACCCACAAGCACCTAAGCAAATGGCAGATGGAGAGGAAGAGCAACCCTGGGAAGGCTGCATCTTTATGTCAACCTGTATGCTCCATGACAGTCTCTCCCTATTAGATGTTTCATAACCTCCTGCACTTCTCAGCCTTGACACTTGGGCCCTTGTGTTTAGTTCCCAAGTCTATCTTCCCCACTATGCCTAAGGAGCAAGAAGATAGACATTCTGTCCATCATCCTACTCCCAGTCCTAACACAGTTGCCTAGCACAGCAGGCACTTCATAAATGCTTACTGAATGAATGAAAACCTACAGAAGACTTTGGGCCATGGCACATACCGACTGTATATGTGTCTGGGACAGGTAACTGTTTCATTTGGGCTCGATGATATTTTACATTTTTGTGAATTTGTTGCCAACAGTTGAAAATCAGGATATTTCACATGTACACACATCCACACCCCGCTAAAGAAACTCCTTTTGAAAAATCAGCTCTCACATTTCCAAATATCAACTGACCAGAAGTAGAACTGGTCAGGCGAGGGTCCCCAGCCCCACAGTTTGCCATGTCCTCATCTGCTCTGCTTCTCACATTTCTATTACTTCTGGCCCCTTACAAGCTCCTCGCTTAACACCTATAGAAACGATTGAAGGGAAAGGCTAAAAGACTTGCCCAAGGAGAAATTATTTATGCCAATTCCCACAGCCAGGTAGGGTGGGCACCCTATCTCCCAGTCTGGTGAGCATACCAGATTTAGTTTAGAAGCCCTGTTTTGCTTGCACATTAGCTGATGATATAAGAGTGGGTTAACTAGCCAACCTCTCTGAGATTTAGTTTCCTCATTGGTAAAATAGAGAAAATAAAACACTGCAAAAGTTCTTACGAGAATAAAAATGGAATAAATAAGTAAATCATCTAGCCCAGGTTCTGCTATACAATTAGAGGCTTAAGAAATGTTGGCCGGGTGCAGTGGCTCACTCCTGTAATACCAGCACTTTGGGAGGCTGAGGCAGGTGGACCAGGAGGTCAGGAGTTCAAGACCAGCCTGGCCAACATGGTGAAACTCTGTCTCTACTAAAAATACAAAAATGGGCTGGGTGTGGTGGTGCATGCCTGTAATCCCAGCTACTCAGGAGGCTGAGGCAGAAGAATCACTTGAACGTGGGAGGCGGAGGTTGCAGTGAGCAAGATTGCGCCATTGTACTCCAGCCTGGGTGACAGAGCAAGACTCTGTCTCAAAAAAAAAAAAAAACCAAAAAAAAATATGTTTTTCCCTTCTCTTGTCTTCCTTTTCCATTCTACCATATGCATGGAGGGCCTTGGAATGCTAATAGTCTCACAACAGCATAACATGCTAAATAGGGCCCCACTTCAACACCACTGACTGGAGGTTTGCTGAGCTAAGTTTTTACTATCCATCCACCAATCAAATCAATCACAGACTTTGTAGTCATTATTTCCTTGCTGGATAACAAGGACCAACTCTAGGGTATTGTAAGTACCACATTCCCTCTGGGTTTCTGAGGGAGCCTAACTCACCCCTTCTATAATGAATCTTAGTTCTGTGCTAATGAATCTAACACTTCAAGCTTCTTTCAGAGAGGGGAGTAGAAGAGATGCAAGGATATCTATATGAGATACACCGTTTCCACCTTGTGCAGGCCCTGGAAAGCTGACTTTTATTGGCTTCATCAAGAAGTTGTTTTTTTCCTCCCCAAGACAAGGTCTCACTGTGTCACCCACGCTGGAGTGCAGTGGTGCAAGTTGCTGGGACTATAGGCACATGCCACCACACCCAGCTAATTTTTTTTAGTGGGGGGTGGGGGGGCGTAGAGACGGGGTTCTACAATGTTGCCCAGCCCCTGCCCAGGCTGGTCTAGAACTCCTGAGCTCAAGCAATCCACCCACCTTGGCCTTCCAAAGTGCTGGGATTACAGGTGTGAGCCATCGCATCTAGCCATCAAGACCATCAAGAAGTTTTTTGACTTCTGGATTACTGTCAAGGTCAGCCAAAGACAGTCACCGGCAGATCAGAGGGTGGAGGAAGAGTGTGGTTGGGGGATTTACTCTTCTCCATCCCTGCCAAGCCACTTCGGGCTGACTGCATCCCTCTACCTAAGACCACAGCTTCTGTCAAGCAGTCCCTACTTTTGCCAGGCTCTGACAACCACTTCCTCCCTGTGCTCCTTAAGGCCCAGGGGACAGTAGTGGCCCCATTTTGACTCTAGCCTCAAGGAACTGCACTATCTCCTCTATGTTTCTCTTAATCTTGCCCTCACCTCTAAATAAGTCTTTACTTCGCTCTCCTCATTTGCCCTCTTTTCTGCTGGGACCCTCACTGACCGAGTGTCTAGATCCCTTCCAGATCTACTTCCTAGTTCCACCACAGTCCAGCCTAGAACCTGGCAATCAGAGGCTCAACAAATCATCAATATTTGATGAATAAATGGATCAGTGAACGAATGAGCTAAGACCCTCCCATCCAGACTTCTGGGGTGAGATGCAAGCCAGGAGCATGCACTAAAAGCCATTGATACCTTCCCTACATTTTCAGACAGGGGATCCAGGAAGGGCTGGACACTCAGAAGGGCTGTCCATGGCTGGAGTCTGTTCTGAATTAGAACAGAGCCTGTGTTCATTTTCAGCTTTTTTGGCATTGTTATTTTTTTAGCTTTAGCACTGGATCAGGATCAGAAATCGCCCCCCATGTGATGATGGCTGGGGTGGAGTTTAACTTTTTTATTAACCCCATTCGGGATAAAGCTGGTTCCCACAACATTGTGAGCATAGCAGAGCCCTTAGACTACCAAGAAATGGAACATAATCGATACCACCAGAAGAGACTTTTTCCTATTCCCACCCCATGGGAGGAAAAAAGAAAATGTCCTGGGCAATTCTTCTATCTTCTCCTTAAATGCTCTTCATTTAGGGAAAATTGCCCCGGGTTGAGACTGAAATTCCTCAATCTCCATTTTATCTGCTTTTGCCCATATTAACAGTTTTGACATAGAAATGGGTGGCCAATTATTCAAGACTACTGAATCTTTTCTAGCTTCTCTAGAAATTGTAAATAAGAAACAGATATGGGGAATGTGCCAAGGTGTGAAAAAAATCTTTTTAAAAAAGATAGTTGTCTAGGTTACTCAGCTAAAAAGAATAGATTGAGGAAAAATATGGTAAAAATGTCTGGATATTTTATTGGTGTTAGTTAGAAAGCATTTCAGCTATTCCACCAGGCAGATTCTTTCACAGTAATAAAGGGCCACTTGAATGGGATTGTCTTTGGGTTGATAAGGAAGATAATGGAAACGGAGTATATTAATAGTCTATGGGGGGTGGGGAGTAGGGGAAGGCTTTTTGGCATTGCTTATCAAAATAAGAGCAATGTACCAATTAACTGAAAAGATAAACTGTAGTCAAAGGAATGTTGCAGACCATCCAGGGGATATTAAAACAATCTTTTGTGATTATTTTAAACTTTCTATTTGCAGAAAGCAGATATGAAAATTGGAGTTTTTATTAGTCTTTCTGATGTAATGCTAAGAAAATCAAAGGGTTGTTTTTGACTTTGTTAGAAAATGAAGCATTAGGTGAAATTTCTGACTTGTATAAAAGGAGATCTCTCACAGATGCAGGGGAAATAAATAAATAAAAATAAAGTGAGAAGGTAAACAAGCATCTATTTTTTAACCTGGCAAATGACATAGAATCAGGAGTTGCTACCTATACCTCTTCAATAACAATCGCCCTGAAACTGAACCAGCTACTTCCCCCACCCTGATCCCAGTCTCGATTCTGATCCATGCACACCTTGTCAGAACTACCAGTCCCTTGACAGACACATGGCTGCTGGGGCAAAAGACTTGGCACAGGGTGTGCCTTCCTTTGAGGGTGGTGAGAGGAGAGTATTTGAGACCAAAGATGGAGAACATGTCGGTGTGGAGAGCATCTGCAAGCTGGAGGCCCAGGATTCAGATTCCCCCTGTCCCCCCAACATGTGTACATAACAGAAGCTCTGACAAGCCCCCACATTATCAGTGCTGCCTTTACAAAATGGGTAGACTATCACTGTCTTAGTTTTCTTAGCTTTCTATAATGCGAATACACAGTGGCACCGCATGGAGGTTAGAAAGCACAGAGTCTAGCTTCCAGTTCTAACTCCTTCAGTCACCTGCTATGTAGAGGTGGGTCTACTTAACCTATCCGCACCTCTGGTTTCCTCTGCTACAAATAGCGGCTCATAATAATGCCCCACCTTGTATGTTACCACTATGTAATACTGTGCTGAGCCCATGAAAGTATCATATCCATCATCATTATTACTAACAACTCAATCAGAAATGAAAAACAGTGTTGTAAAATTAATGCTTCGCAAGTAATGACAATAATCAGAAAATGTTAAAACAATGAAGCACTACATGTGTAACTATGGGAGTTGAAAATACTTCTAACTACGTATTCCTTATACTGCAGATGAGAAAACTGAGGCCCTAGAAGGAAAAATAATTTGCCCGAGGTTTCATGGGTGGCTAATTCCAAATCGGGACCACAGCCTGGTACTTTCTGAACCAAATTCAAAATTCATTCTATTTTTTATATAGGGCGATTAGTAAAAAGGAGGTAGCTTCAGGTACCAAGACTTTAGCTGTTACTTCTAGTAACAATTTGCCAGCTAAGATTCCATGGCATACAAATACCAAGGCAGTGGCCAATTGACCCAGGCTGTACTTCTTGCCTGGAACCACACTTATGGGTCAAAATTAACCACCAAGTAAAGAAGGAAAAGAAAATCTAAATTGCTTTTTCCTGTACCTCTGAATGTCTTAGACTTTTCGACAGACAAGCACTTGGGAAGTTTATCACTCACAGACTTAAGGATGGATGAAAGTGTTCAATATTCAGCAATGAAACCTAATATTCCTTGCTCCCCTAGTCCATCAATGCCCATTTCAAATTTTGCTACCTGTCTGCACAGCTGTGGGTGTTCAGCAAGGGCCCTGACCCTTTCTGATGCTTTCCTCCCCTCCTCTCCATTAAGCTACAAGACAGATAACTTTTGTCCTGATTGCTCTTTTAATGCACAGGCTGGAGAAGAAATTATCATTTCTATGGAAGGGAAGCATGGTTAGTCAACCTGACATCACTGTCATCCTAGAAGCTGGTCATGGTGATTTATTCGTTCATAGCCTTCCGCTTTCCCTATCACTGGAACTAAGTTCTTCCATCGATCTAGCTCAGCTAGCAGCATCTAGACACAGAACGTAATACCTGTCAGCACATGGGTACACTAATGAGGGGCTTTCTGCTGCAGAATGGTGAATTCCTGTTGTCCAGGGCTTGGGAGTGTGATGTCAGGGGCAGTGGAACATTTTTTGCGAGGCTGAAGAGCTAAAAATGAAAACTCACTCGAGAGCCATCAACTACTTACAAGACTCGGAGGTTCTTGAGCCCAGCGAAGTCCGTCTTGGTGATCCTGGTGATATTATTTCTGTCCAGGTCACTGCAATGGAGAGCAAATTCAGGTCAGATTTTTGTGGGTTACAATTGCAGTCTATTTAATCCAGACTGGCTTGGACTGAAGGGACGTTGCTTGTCCAGAAGGCGGCAATTCTGATGATTAACGATATCCCTTGAGCATGCCCGGCTAACCTTAAGGATATTGTATGGAATAAACCATTCATTATGCACATAGCAGAACTCTGTTATGTTTAACTGCCTGCATTCTGTGGTCCCTTCTTTAGGTAACAAATTTTTCTGTTGAAGTTTCCCCTCCCCCAACTCTCAGATCATGTCATACAAATGGGGCTGACTCCTCTTTCCAGCTCTAGGCACTGGCATCTGATCCAGGCCGGGCTGAGAAGTATCTTCAGTTTTCCTGACCATAGCAATTGTTTTAGAAATGCCTAAATGACTCAAAATCCCAATAACTGTTTATCTACTGGGATTGCTAAGCTGTTGAGGGTAGCCAGAAGCCATCTCACCGCCACAAAAACAGTGAGCAGATGGTGCTCTCCTGTGAATGTCCAGACTCACTCATGCCTGAAGCCAGATACCTCTGTATTTCGAGAGTGTATGACCCATTCTATTCCACCTCTCCTATATTTTGATTTAAACCAGTTTGAGTTGAATTTTCTATCACTTGAAATCAAAAGAATTTGCCTGACTTTGGTATGTAGCTAGAAACCAACAAACAAGACAAAAATTGTCTATTTTCCAGCTACTTTGCAAACTCCCCGAGGGCAAAGGCCACATCTCATTTAACTCCATACCCAACATAGTAGATAGAGTATGTGCTTGGTACCCAGCAGAGGTAACTTTACTCATTTCACGTGTTAGGTAAAGACATTTGCATGGATTACTCCTGCCTCAATTTATAGGCTTAAGCTCCTGAATATAGCCCCAAAGAGAAGGATTTGCCATAGAAGAGCTGAAGTGGTGGCAGTGATATTGAAGCGAGGGTGGAGGGCAGCATGGATGATGGAAAAACAGTTAAGAAAAACTGAAGTCACGAATGAGCCTGTGAACAACTGCATGAATATTCCGTGTTCACTAAAATAATCTAACAAGACTGAACGCCAAAAAAAGGAACCATGAATAATATGCTACAGTTCTCAATAATGGATGCTGAATAATTGATCTCTACAGATTCTGCCCTCTTTAACCCTCACTTTTCAGGGTTTTGGCCCTTGGAGTTTCAACAAAGTATCTGTGAATTGTCTTTTCTTTCTGAACATTTATATACTAAGAGCTATTTTTCCAATGATGAATCCCCATCCAAACATTCATCTCTTTGGTTTTCCTAGTCGCTTCCTAAAGATGCCACCCTGCAATTATGTCTCCCTTATACAGTTGCATAAAATGAACAGGGAAGGAATTTTCAGACTCCAGCACTTTATATATATAAAGAAAATCAAGTTTGAGGAGGGATTACTCTCCTGATATCAGACCTAATACTGAAATAAAAATCAAGTGAGTCCTTGAGTAACCTCACACAGGTACCTCCTCCTTTCCTCCTTGAGTTTTCCAATACCTAAAACAGCATCAAAGATGTTTCTGAACTAGCTTGTGATGGAGAAAAGCAGTATTTAGACTTCTCTGGCTAATTTGAGTGCTGGTTTAGAAGAAAAAAAAAAAGCATAGCAAGAATTACCCAGGAAAATAAAGAAGGGTTATCCATGCAGGGATGGGAAACCTGCAGACGGGAAACCTGCAGACAGAAATCTGTACACACTCCAAAGCATCACACGTGTTCTTCTCACCTCCCATCTGAATTCAGATGGATGTTTGGGGACCTAGACAACTGTGAATATGACAATGCAACCAAGGGTTTAATTACCAGGACACAGCATGGTATCTCAGCAGCTTGTGCCAGCATCTGCAGCGCTAATATTTTGAATATTTATTACGTCAAAGCACACAGAGTGCACTGCTGAAATGCTGAGGATGTGGCGGGGGGCGCAGAAGGTGTGCTGTGGGACTGTCCCTGGCACAGAGTTGGTGTTTGGGAGCTGAGCTTCAGAGGCAGGCAGTCCTGAGCTTGAATCCCTGTCCTGCCACTTACTGAATGATCTAACGGCAGTGCACTTCATCTCTGAGGTGCAGTTTCTCCATTTACAAATGAGGCCAACAATCTTGACCTCAGGAGCTTCGATGAGGGTTAAATGAGATGATGTACACACAGCACTTATCTGGCACTTGTTAAGTACTCAATCATGGCAGCTATTACTGTAATTAGTTGAAGTGCATCTCTCCCATCTCAACTCTCAAATTTCAGTTCACCAACAGAAGCTGACAGCCCCGTACCCCAAACTTTGTGCCTACGGATGTATCCTGGGGTCCCCAAGACACTCCTTGTTGGTGTGCTCTCTTCCTACGGGTAAAAAGAGGAGTCTATTTTGTGGCTGAAAAATACAATAATGGGGCCAAGGGTGCCTCCCCAGCCCACTGCCTGTCCTTCGCAGCATTTCTGAGACCCCTGTTTCCTTGGTATCTGAGTGCAAGTGACACAGGGGCTACGGAGGAGGGACAGGCTCTCCCCTCCCACTGAGCTGTGCTGCCAACCTCTGCCCACCTCCCAAACACACATACTGCCAGGAAGGCCAGGGAGCACGTGGGCTTTGAGGTGAGATCCCTCTAGCCCCCAACTCCACACAGCTGGGTCTGGGTGAGTTTGAGTAACTTACTTATACTCTCTGGGCCTGCATGCTTTGTAGCAGCTTTGTCTCCTACTTGCAGGCCATGGGATGATGAGAAACACAAAGCTGGGGATTCAACACATGTGGTTAGAAATGGGAATGGATTACACTGACCCTGAAGAGAGGCTGCTTGTCCCAAGGTCAGCCCCCACTGTCCCGGCCCAGGCTCCTCCAGACCTTTATGACCTTCAGCTCTGGCCTCAAGGGAGTCAGTGTATGTCAGCCTGGGATGGGTTCTGAACTGTCAGCAGGAGGGGTTATCCTGGATGGGGGCCAAGGACAGTGTCCAGATGTGGATGTGGGAAGTGTGGTGGTCTCCAAACACGTCTGTCATTTCTTTCTTTCTTTTCTTTCTTGATACACTTGCTATCAAGAGGTGCTGTCTATGCCCATTTCCCTTGAACTTGAGCAGGCTTTGAGACTGCTGGACAAACAAGACTGGCAGAAATGATGCTGCAGAGCTTCTGAGGCTAGCTTAGAAGAGGCAATAGCGGAAGGGCTCGCTGTCTTGCTCCCCTCACTCGCACTGCAGCCTTGAGCTGCCATATGAGAAAAGCAGATGATCTGAAGCCTCCATGCTGGTGAAACCACGTGGAGGAGGAAGATGAGGATGAGGGAGAGATGCCAGCCCTGGCTTGAGTCTTTCCAGCCCAGGGGTCAGGCACATTAGGTGCAGATACCTTTGGGACTCAGCCTCAGCCACCATCTGGTTATAACTTATGGGAAACTCTAAGCCAGAATCACCCAGCTGAATGAACCACTCTTGAAATCCTGACCCACAGAAGAGATAATACAGTCGTGTACCATATAGCAATGTTTCAGTCAATGAGGATGGCATATCTGATGGTAGTCCTATAAGATCATAATGGAGCTGAAAAATTCCTAGTGACATCGTAACACAACATATCTATCACTCACAGGTTTATGTGTCGCTGGTGAAAAAAATCTACTGTGCTGCCAGTTGTATGAAAGTACAGCACATGCAATTATGTACAGTACATAATACTTGATAATAATAAGTGACTGTGTTACTGGTATTTTCTATGCCATACTTTTATCACTATTTTAGAGCATACTCCTTCTACTTCTTTTAAAAAATAGTTAATGGTAAAACAGCTTCACGCAGGTCCTTGAGGAGGTATTCCAGAGGAAGGCATTGTTATCATAAGAGATGACAGCTCCATGTGTGTTACTGCCCCTGAAGGCTTTCCAGTGGGACAAGATGTTGAGGCAGAACACAGCAAGATGGATGATCCCGACCCTGTGTAGACCTAGGTTAATGTGCGTGCTTGTGTCTTAGTTTTTAATAAAAAAGTTTAAAAAGTAAAAAAAAAAAATTGTAGAAGTAGAAAAATGTTTATAAAATAAGCAAGGGAAGAAAATATTTTTGTATACCTATACAGTTTGCGTTTTAAGCTAAGTGTTATTATGAAGGAATAAAAAAAATTAAAAGTTTATAAAGTTAAAAAGTTGGCAGGGCACGGTGGCTCAAGCCTGTAATCCCAGCACTTTGGGAGGCCGAGGCAGATGGATCACAAGGTCAGGAGATCGAGACCATCCTGGCTAACACGGTGAAACCCCTCTCTACTAAAAATACAAAAAAATTAACTGAGCGTGGTGGCGGGTGCCTGTAGTCCCAGCTACTAGGGAGGCAAAAATACAAAAAATTAGCCAAGCATGGTGGCGGGCGCCTGTAGTCCCAGCTACTCAGGAGGCTGAGGCAGGAGAATGGCATGAACCCGGGAGGCAGAGCTTGCAGTGAGCCGAGATCGCTCCACTACACTCCAGCCTGGGCGACAGAGCAAGACTCCGCCACCCCCCCCCCAAAAAAAAACTTACATAGTAAGCTAAGGTTAATTTACTGTTGAAGAAATGTAAAAATATTTAGCACAGCCTAAGTGTACAGTGTTTGTCAAGTCAACAGTAGTGAATAGTAAGGTCCTAGGTCTTCATATTCACCCACCACTCACTCACTGACTCTCCTGGAGCAACTTCCAGTCCTGCAAGCTCCATTCATGGTAAGTACCTATTTAGGTATACTATTTTTTTTTATCTTTTATACTGCCTTTCTTTTCTATGTCTGATATTTAGCTAGTCATGGTGATATACACCTATAGTCCCAGCCACTAGGAGGCTGAGGTAGGAGGATTTCTGGAGCAATCCAGGAGTTCAAGACTGGACTGGGCAACGTTGCAAGACCCTGTCTCTTAAAAGAACAACAACAAAACAGCAGATATATCTAGATACACAAATACGCACCGTTGCTCTGCATTGTGTTACAACTGCCTATAGTATTCAGTGGAGTAACTTGCTGTGCAGGTTTATAGCCTAGAAGCAATAGCCTATAACCATATCTCCTATGTGTGTAGTAGGCTAGACCATCTAGGTTTGTGCAAGTGCACTCATGACTTTCACACAACAATGAAATTGCCAAGGATACATTTCTCAGAATGTATCCCTGTCATTAAACAACACATTACTGTACCAAAGTGACCACTGTGTCTTAACCCATGAGGTTTTTGGGGTGATTCATTTTGTAACAATAGAGAGGTGGAACAGAAAGGAGGAGAAAGCCATCTCCTGAATACTCAATATTTACCATTAGCAATGGAACCCTATTCACATGGCTTTTTGTGGCAAGGCCTTTCTGAGACTTTTGTGCCACCTCTGAGAACTTCAGTCCTGTCATTATGGTCAAGGATGGCTCATGGGGGCAGAAGGCTCCCGAGTTATTCTGGGGATGAGATGAGAACTGTTCCTTCTCTCAAGCTCAAAGGAGAAAAGACTGTATAATTAGAGATGCCCATCCCTCCAAGTAGGGCTTAGGATGCCATGGGAATCACCTATGATGTTAGGTTACTAATCACAGTAATCATTATTATTCATTGAGCATTGTGGCAGACTGGTGAGTTGTTTTGAGTTGTGCTCAAGACAGAGGGAAAAAGGTTTCATGGACAACTCACCAGACTGCCACAATGCCCAGTGAATGATAATCATGGACATCTCACCAGCCTGAGCATACAGATAGATTACACTTCCTAGCTTTCTTTGCATATATATGCAACCATGTGACTGAATTCTCATCACTATTGCAGGGGCGAAAGTACTATATGCTGCCTTCAAGGCCTGAGGAATAAAACTTTCTGCCCCATCCTTTACACTCTCTTCTCTCACCTTTGGTGGGATTCAGTAGATACACTGAAGGATCCCAGGGATGGGAAATTGAAAGAACCCAATCCCCTGAATGACTGCATGAAACAGAGGCCTCTCCTCCTTTGGACCCCCAAAGCCCCCCACCCCACAACCATTTACACACATTAAACACAGACCTATTCAAGAAATAACTCCTAAACCACTGAAATGTGGAAACTATTTGTTATGGCAGTCTACACTGACAAATAAAATATCTTTGATACAATAGCTTTCTATGCTTTTTTTTTTTTTTTTTTTTTTGAGACGGTGTCTCCCTGTCACCCAGGCTGGAGTGCAGTGGCACGATCTTGGCTCACTGCAACCTCCGCCTCCTGGGTTCAAGTGATTCTCCTTCTCCTGCCTCAGCCTCCCACATAACTGGGATTACAGGTGCTTGCCACCACACCTGGCTAATTCTTTTGCGTTTTTAGTAGAGATGAGATTTCGCCATGTTGGCCAGGCTGTTCTCACACTCCTGACCGCAGGTGATCTGCCCACCTTGGCCTCCCAAAGTGCTAACATTACAGGCATGAGCCACCACGCCCAGCCTTCCATGCTGTCTTCTTCTCTTTGCAACAGTTCTGAAAGGTAGGTATTATCTTACTTCAACAGATTAAAATGCTGTAGATCAGCCTTAATAAAAGCTGATATTTGCTGGACCCATACTGTGCACCAGGTACTGTGCTGAGGACTTTGAGTTCATTTATCTAGTCCAGACAGCAACCATGTATGGTAGGTACTATTATCTCATTTTTCACATGAGGAGGCTGAAATTTAGTTTCCCCCACCCCTACCCTAAGCTTAGAAGATTTTTACCAATAAAGACATTTGACATGAGTTCACATACCAGGGAAGTGGGTAATGCTGAGATTTGAACCTGGGCTCTCTGAATGCAAAGGCCGTAGTTTCACTTATCACATCCTACTGCTCATCTACCATTAGGGCATTTTTTTATACTGCATCAGGTTATCCACTGAATTTTTTTTAAAAGAATGCATAAATAAATGCACAAACAAACATAATAGAATTTCCCACTCCCGTGCCTTGGAGAAAAACAAAGACATACCCTTAGTAACTTTGCTTCCCCCACTCCAGCCAAGACAGCACATTTCCTACCCTGTCTCCCAGTGAAGTCCTGGCCAGGGGAAGTGGCTGAGCCCCTCTGCAAGCTCAAGGAGGAAGAGCTTTCTTGCTGTGTTTGCCCCTGTCTGGTTTTGGTCATGTTACTCAGCATCTGCCATGTTGCCTCTATAAACAGGCATCACCATGGTAATTTGGATTGTTTTTCCCCATCCCAATCAGTGAATCATAAACCAATGCTGAGACTTGGAGCTTTGTGGTATTTTCACATCTGTTTGACACCTTGGGTGGGGTAGGGACAAAGAAGAATTCAGAACAACACTGGAAAAAATGAAACAAAAATGACATTTTCTAGGTCAGGCCACTGGCCTCATCTTGGCACATGTATATCCATACCCTTCTTTTTATTCATTCTGTGGCATTCCTGCAAAATTTTCTTCTGGCTGTGGCACATCTGGGAAGAGTAAGGAGTGAAAAAACAATCCTCAGTGAAAGCATAGTGTGGGGAAAAGGGCTTCAATTATAAATTTAAATGGTGTGGATTTGAATCTCAACCTTTTCACTCCTTAGCTATGTGGCTTTGAGAAAGGCACTTAATTTTATGGAACTCCAGTTGTTGTTGCTGTGACTTTTGTAAAACATGACCCAAAATGCCACGTCTGTCAGATTACCATGAGGCTCAATGGAGAAAGTCCTTTTTTGTTTTTGGAGACAAAGTCTTGCTCTGTTGCTCAGGCTGAAGGGCAGTGGCGCAATCTCGGCTCACTGCAACTTCTGCCTCCCAGGTTCAAGCGATTCTCCTGCCTCAGCCTCCCGAGTAGCTGGGATTACAGGCGCCATCACCACATCTGGCTAATTTTTGTATTTTTAGTAGAGATACGGTTTTGCCACATTGGCCAGGCCGGTCTCGAACTCCTGACCTCAGGTGATCCACCTGCCTCAGCCTCCCAAAGTGCTGGGATTACAGGCGTGAGCCACGGCACCTGGCCAAGGAAGTACTTTCTAAACAGCATTCAGAGTGGTTAATTTTTCACCCACGGGCTACAACAGGTAGGGAGAGGATGCAATGGTGTAGCTTGGAATAGACTTTTAAAAAGATGTTCATCTGTGATGGTGAGATCTGTGATAGTTAGGGCGCACACCATTGCTCAGACCAGACTTTTAATACTACCTGTCCCCTGTACACTGTATATTTACAGAATACTGCCTTCTGGGTTTCAGGAAAGAAGATCAGGTCTCAACATGAAGTAAACCTGTAGGGGCTACCATACAATGCAGTCCTTCCTTATTACAAGGATATTCAGGCAAAGTTAACTCATGTTGGGCATGATGTCTAGGAGATCCTTGTGATGGGTAGGAGGCTGAACTGCATGACCTATAGATCCCTGTCAATCACTCTGTAATTGTCATCTTTTGGGAGCTCAGAGCCAAATGAATTTTTAGAAAATGAAATATAGCTTGGTCCTTGTTTTCAAGAAGCCTGGAGTCTAGTTGAGGAGATGAGCTAAGACTCAGGAGATTCTTAGAGAACAAGGCAAGAATTTGCAAAATGAAATGTTAAGGGATGTGGTCTAAACACCAAGGGGAGTAGACAAGCAGGAAGTCAGAGAGTAGACCTCCTGCTCCTGAATAAGCCTTTCAATGTGTGACGCCTCCACATTCAAGATCCCACAGCATAGCTATCTCAATGGATTGTTCAGTCAGTTACAGATTGAAGTCCTTGTTCTACTCCTTCCCCTCCTTCTCACAACTGCACTTGAGTAGCCTTAAAAAAAATAAACAACTTAAAAAAAAAATTCCATAGTGTGATTTGAGGACTCCTACACAGGAAAGGAGTAAGAGGAGCCAGAATTAAGAGGCCCCCAGAGCACTTGCTGACCCTTCATTTACCACCAGCAAAGAAGAGGTTCCAACTAAATCAGAACAAGTTGGCAAGGAAGCAGTGGCCTCAAGTTTCAGTTATGCACTCACTACGCTTTCCACCTGAGTGGGCCACGTCACAGAAAGGGCAAGGTTCTCTGCTTTTTCACTTCCCTATGAGCTAAACAGGGGATGGGGGAAGGATCAGACTGAGGACAGGGTATTTGTCCTCCCTGAGAGCTCACCCACGTTAGCTAGTTTTGCCAACAAAGATTACAGTTCCTCTTTATGACTGTCCATTTCTTGGTTCCAGGACACTTTTCTTCCTCCTATTTCTTCTGGCTTACAGGTGATAACTGCTCCATTGCTTCTATGGTCTTGGGTTCTACAGTATCTCTCTGAAACATACCCACACCTCTGAAATGATCCCTGTGTAAATAAATCAACTCTCCTGGAATATTCCTAATTTGAATTTTCTACCTGTTTTCTATTCCTTACTGATACATCATTCATTCATTCAACAAGTCTTCACCATTAAGTTTCAGGAATTGTGCTAAATGCTGGTATATAGCTATAAACAATAGTGGCATGGTCTCCGCCCACAAGAAACTCAGAGTTTAGAGAGGAAGAAATAAAGGAGCAATTACCATAGACTATGATAAACGCTCTATACCATAGGTTGGCAAATTTTTCTTTAAAGGCCAGATAGTAAATAATTTGGGTTCCGCCAGTCATGTTTTCTATCACAACTATTCAACTCAGCTTTGTAGTGTGAGACTAGCCTAGACAATATATAAATAAATGAGTATGGCTGTGTGCCAATAAAACTTTATTTACAAAGACAGACTGAAGGCTGGATTTGGCCCAGGGGCTGTCATTTATAGACTCCTGCTTTCTACTACGCCAGAGGCATAAACAAAAGCTTACAGAAGAGTATGGAGGAAGGAGTATGGAGTAATTGGGGTGTAGGGTCAGGGGAGGCATCCAGGAAAAGGTGACATTTTAATTGAGACCTCAAGAAAGAGTTGGCTATATTCAGACTGGCATGGGAATATTCGAGAGAGAGAAAAATAATTTTAGGTTTCTTTAAAAAAAAAAAAAACAGCACGTATAAAAGCCCAGAGGCATTGCCTCAGGATAACTGCCAGCAGATTTATTTGGCTGTTAAAGCACGTTTCAAGAGAAACACAAGGAAATTTTTCCTTCCTTCCTTCTTTCTTCTTTTCTTATTTCCTTATTTCCTTCTTTCCTTCCCTCCCCCTCTCTCCTTTCCTTAATTCCTTCCTTCCTTCCCTTCCCATCTCCTTTCCTTTTTTTTTAAATCCCTCCCTCCTTTCCTTGCTTCTTTTCTTCCTACAACAAACCTTAAACACCTACTCTAGACCTGGCACTATGCTGATGGCTAAGGATAGACAGTGAAACAATAGCAAAGAAGTTCCTTTTAAGGAACTTTTATTTCTTTGCTGAATGCGGCAGACAGATTCTAAGGTGGTCCCCAATATCAACACCTTCCCCTCTCCTTCAGTGGGCAGAACCTAGAAACCTGCTTCTAACCTATGCAACACAAAAAAGGTGGTCGGATGTCACCTTTGTAACATGTTACATGGGACTGCAATGCCCGTCTTGCTGTAGGACTCTTTGTCTTGCTGGCTGTGATGAAGCAGGTGGCCATGTTTGGGAGGCCCACATGCCAAGGAACTGGAGGCAGCCTCTACCCACAACCAACCAAGAATTCAAGACAACCAGCAGGAACCTGAAGCCCTCTAATGGACTGCAAAGAACTGAATTCTCCCAATAACCTTGAGAGCTTGGAAGCAGGTCCTTCTCCAGTTGAGCCTTGAGATGAGATCACAACCTCAACCAAACCCTTGTGTGCAGCCTTATGAGACCCTGAAGCAGAGGGCCCAGACAAATGGAAGGTGCTGAATGTGTGTTGTTTTAAGCCACCAAGTTTGCTACCATTATACAACAATAAAAAACACAGGGGGAGATAGACCACCACAAATAAACAAGGACACTACAGATTGCAATATGGGCATAACTAGGAAACAGTACAGGGTGAGGTGAAGAGAATAAAGATGTGGTGAGAGGCAGTGAAGGCACAGACCTCCCTAGGGTGTCTAGGAAGAACCTCTCTTAGAGAGTGAGATTTGGTCTGAGACTAGAAGGAAAAGAAGGATCCAGTTGAAGGACAGGCTGAAGGGAGACGTTTCCAGGTGGAAGAACAGAAGCAAAAAGGCTCTAAAAGAAGAAAGCAACGAAAAGGTCCAGGTGACGGCAGCAGAGTGACACCAAATGGGATCACGGAGGCAGGTGGTGTCCAGACTGTGAGGCATCATGGGGTTGACAACATGCTTGGGGACTGGAACCATAAAAGGGGCCGAGCAGGGAAACCACGGATTTAACAGCTCTCAGCCTCATTCCCCTGCCATCAATCCTGCCAGATTAATTTCCCCCAAATGTCAATTTCATTCCACAGCTCAATAAGATGGGGGTTCTCATTACTGCCCTCAGCTTGCCTCATTTAATTCTTTCTTCTTTATAGCCACAGACATGTACTGAGCACCTATCAGATCCAGGAACCATGCTAGGCACTTCATTGGCACATATGTTCCTACTGTATGCTGTCCTCAGAAGCCCTCAAAGTCCTGCATCCATTTAAATCCTACTGCTCTGTTATGGGCTGAATTGTGTGCCACAAAAGATATATTGATGTCCTAACCCCAGCTACCTATGAGTGTGATCTTATTTGAAAGTAGGGTCTTTGCAGATGTAATCAGGTTAAAATGAGGTCATTAGGGAGGGCCCTAATCCAACAGGACTGGTGTCCTTATTAGAAGAGGAGACAGGGCTGAGCAAAGTGGCTCACACCTATAATCCCAGCACTTTGGGAGGCTGAGGCAGAAGGATTACTTGAGGCCAGAAGGGAGTTTGAGACCAGCCTGGGCAGCATAGCAAGACCCTATTTCTACAAAAGAGAAAACTAGCCAGGCATGGTGGTACTTGCCTATAGTCCCAGATACTCAGGAGGCTGAGGTGGCAGGATTGCTTAAGCCCAGGGGGGCAGAGGCTGCAGTGAGCTATGATTGCACCGCTCCAGCCAGAGTGACAGAGCAAGACCCTGTCTCTAAAAAATAACAACAAAATAATAAAAAGACGACGAGACAGACATGCAGGGACAGTGCCGTGTGACAACAGAGGCAGAGACTGGAGTGATGCAGTTACAAACCAAGGAATGCCAAGGGCCGCTGGCAAGCCCAGGAGCCAAGAAGGAGCAAGGAAGGGCCCTCCCCTGCAGATTTCAGAAGGAGCCTGGCCCTGATGACACTTCAATTTCAGATTGCCAGGTTCCAGAAGTCTGAAAGGATAGATTGCTGTTGTAAGGCACCCAGTTTGTGGTACATTGTTATGGCAGCTCTAGCACACAGATACTCAAGTAATCCTTCTGCCTCAGCCTCCCAAAGTGCTGGGATTATAGGTGTGAGCCACTTTGCTCAGCCCTGTCTCCTCTTCTAATAAGGACACCAATCCTATTGGATTAGGGCCCACCCTAATGACCTCATTTTAACCTGATTACATCTGCCCAATGTTCAGGTTTTATCTGGCCCCACACACCCCCTGCAGCCTCCCCCAGCTGTTCAGTCTCATGCTGGCTTCTCCCTTCCCTGAACTTCTGAACTTCTGGATCATTTACCCTCTCTCTGCACAACTCATTTTGGTCTTTCATCACGTTTCCTTGCTGCTGCCTGTTTCCTGTGTGTTTGCCTTGTCTCCCAAAGGACCTTGAAGAAGATACTCCCCAAGTTCCTCCAGACACCTTGGGTGAAGGCCTTGCTGAGACACTCAGAAAAATGTACACTAGGTTTCTCAGGGTGGAGAAACGGTTTTTTTTTTTTTAACATTTTACATTTTGCTTATCAGTATTATCAATGTTTTCTGGAGTAAACATGTATTACTCAATGCACCTCCTACCTTCCAAAAAAAAGCACTGAAAAAAGGAGTCCAGTTAACCTAAGACTCTCCCCATAGGTAAAGTGACCATGCAGAGTTTAAGCCATTCAAGACTCTGGAATTTTAGCCATTTGGCCAACGGAAGATGCTTTTTGGTTTTGGGGGTTGTTTTTTGAGACAGAGTCTCGCTCTGTCTCCCAGTCTGGAGTGTAGTGGTACAATCTTGGCTCACTGCAACCTCCACCTCCCGGGTTCAAGGGATTCTCCTGCCTCAGCCTCCTGAGTAGCTGTGATTACATGCACGTACCACCATGCCTGGCTAATTTTAGTAGAGATAGGGTTTCACCATGTTGGCCAGGCTGGTCTCAAACTCCTGACCTCAAGTGATCCACCCACTTCAGCCTCTCAAAGTGCTGGGATTACAGGCATGAGCCACCGTGCCTGGCCGGAAGATGCTCTTTGATGAGCCCAAGGGCAGATCTCTGAAACTGCTCACATCAGGCCGTCCTAATGGGTGTCTTCCTCTGTCTCCTCTCCCCAGTTCAAAGGACCTAATGCCACCCACCCAGCTACCCTGATGAAAGAGAGAAACAGCATGTGTTTGAAAACCATCAAATCACCTTCCTACCAGGTCAAGGCGAGCAGTGTTTCCCTTTGGGCCACCTTTATAGGGCTCCCATCTCATGTTTTACCTCTCCAGATTCACACCACAGGAGGCATTATTAACTATTCTGATTTTTGTACTTCGTTCTCATCTGTTACATAACCAAATGCAAGTTTAAAAACATACACGCATTTGGGAAAGAAATGAGCTGAATTTGATTTTAAAAACTGGCTTCACACTACCTCAGTTGTTTGGGAACTAAGCCTCTCTGGGCTAAATTTTTGGCTTGGCAACTCTCTCGCATCTATAATTTTACACCTGCAAAAGCTTGCAGCCAGCCCTGTGCAGACAGCTACCTGCAGGGAGAAGAACGGGCCAAATAGAGGGGCAACCCGGGTGGTTGGATGTGGTCATGGTGAGGGCATGTAAAGAGGAGGAGTGCGCGTGGGGTCTCTTTTCCTTCATCCCTTGCAGCAAGAGGACTCCCTGCCCCTGTTTTGCTCAGTTCAGCTCCATGCTCAAAAAAAAAAAAAAAAGAAAGCGAACAAAAAAAACGTACAACTAGCTCTTTATTGGGAATAGCAGAGATGAACTTGCAAACTGGTAGCCCACCAGTGAGTTTCGGCCTGCAGACCTGCGTAGTCTGGTTCTCACTGTGATTTTCACATATGCAAATTAATTGCCAATTTGGGAGCATTTCAAATACAAATCTGCAATTCTGGCTTGTCTCCATAAGTCAGTCCATCAAATAACCATGGATTTTTGTGGCCACCATAAGCTGGTACTAAGAGGCAATTGCCCACTTTGCATAAGGTACATGCCTGCAATTCGCCGGTCTACCTGATTCGATTCCCTCACTCAAGTTACCTGCTTAATCTTTTTTGGCATTGGAGTTTGAGATCCCTGCTGCCAAACATAATGCTTAAGGTGGCGGGCCCCAGAATCAGATAGCCTGGGCTCAAATCTTAGCAAATAGAGCAGGATTTTAGACAGGTTACTTAACTCATCCCTAAGCTTCTGTTTCTCCATCTTAAATGGCCATAATCACAGTACCTACCTCCTAGGATACTGCAAGGATTAAATGAGATGACACATATAAAGTGATTCCAGCCCAGGGCTGGTCACGCAGTAAGTACTCAAGAAGTAACCATCAATTGGCTGATTATTATTCAGGCAAAATGTGAGCACAAGTAAGATGATGATGTTGGCAGGACCTCGGTGCTTCTAACACAAAGGTGCACCTGGTCTAATCCACAGCCCCACCCCAAGTCTCCTTCATCCACTTCAGGCACATCAAAGCATCTGCAGAGACAGAGCTCCCTTCCTGACACACAGAGGACAACCCAGCCAATATACTCAGAAATAAAAAATGCTTCCTAAATTCTTCCTGTGATGACTTAAGGCAACGTATTCTTTTCTCAGCACTAACCTCCAGGTGGCGACTATCAGTCCAAAAGTTTCACCTTTTATTTCCCTTATCATGCCCAGAAATCTCAAACCCTTCCAAACTCCTTGCAAGGCCTGTTCTCAAAACACTTCCCTGCACTGCATAGGAAAGCATGTGATAAAATGGCTCCTCCAATCACTGGGAGGCAGGAAACAAATCCTAGAAGAGACTGGGGCCAACCTTTGGAAATGTGGCAAGAAATGTAGGGAATATGGTAGGGCAAAGATAGTGCTCTGTGTTCACCGAACTGTTCCATTTTCCTCCTAGGCAAACAACAAGACTAAACTTCCTGTGCCCTTTGAATCTAAGTGGGACCATGTGACTGATTTCTGAAGAAAAGGAATGTGGGTGGAAATAATATGTGCCATTTCCAGGCAAGGCTATAAAACATCCTGCAAGCATGACACTCTCCTTCCCTTTCTTGTCTTCATGGCATGTAGAGATCATGTGTCATAAATGGAGGGGTCCCCCAAAGGAAAGCAGCCTGGGTTCTTAAGTGACAATATGGATCATAAGCCACCTACCACCACCCAGACCAGCTCTACTGGACTAGGTGGGTGGGAGGAAGAGGAAGAAATACAGCTTTATAGTGTTTTGTTACTGATATATCTGGGATTATTTGTTGCTGCAGCTTAGCCTTGTCTATGCTAACTGATACACCTAGCAATATGGCGTAGTAGGAAAGAATGGCCCAAGTTAAGCATACATGATCTTCATCCTTGCTAATCCACAACATGACTTTGTAAAATTTTCCTTCCTCATCTTTAAAGGGAAGAAAATAAACTGACTGATCCCCTAGGGTCACAATAATTCTCACTGGCTTTGGACCCTAACACATATTACCTTAAAGCAATGTTTTTAAGAAGGCCACTTAACTCCAGTCAATAGAGGTACAAATGCTGCACCCAGCCAACATTAAGGTACAAATAACTTTCTGCTATTTACTATGCAGGAGCCAACCTGCAATGAGTGTTTACCATGTGCCAAGGACTATGCTAAACACCTCACATTTGGGGCCTTTTTTAATCCTCACAACCAGCCTATGAGGTGGATGCTATTTATTAGTCCCATTTTATGATTGAACAAACAGAGGCACAAGGAGATTAAGACACCTGTCTATGGTCACAAGCTGAGAAGTACCAAATGAACAAGCGTTAGTGGCTGAAAATTTAGCAATCAACTTGCAACAAGTAAATACAGAGTCCTAAATGGTGAAAGAGAAATTGAAATGACCTGGTCAGAGAATTTTAGTAACATACTGAAAAATTTTAGCTAAACTAATTAACTCCAACTTACTGGGCTCCAGGGCCATATCTGATTTATGTTTGAATCCCTAAGGCTCAGCACAATACCTGGCACATGAAAGGCACAAATCAATATCTGTTGAATGACTGATGTTAACTTGAGCTCTTTATTGACAGTTTTAACTGAGTTACATTTGCCCTTAATTGACAATGGCTTGAGATCTAAAGTTGATATACTTCACTTATACCAGTAAATCTGGGTATCAGTTAAAATTGGAGTGACCATATGATTATCCAAACTTGAATACTTTTGTGAGTTAAAGGGGATGTCATTAATAATTACACCACAGAAACAGGCAAAGCTCAGATCAACACAAATGGTCATTCCCAGCTAGAGCCACAAAATATCTGCAACACGAGTGGGGAGTAGGTGACAATGGAAATACTCACATGGGGCCTGGTTGCCCACCATGTCTTTGTTCTTAAGGAGACCTTCTTCCTGTCCACTTGGGCTGAAGACCACTTCTAGGTCTATGGCTATTTGCAGGACACATCTTGGTTAAGTGTCATTTTCTGAATGGTGCCCACCTCCAAGTCCAACCAGTCACAGAGCACATACACTATTAACTTTTAATATAGGTGCAGTAATCACTTTAAGAAAACGAAGGAACAGCCCAAGGAATGCAATGATTGCTACAGGAATATAAACATGGACTGCATTGGAACAGACTACATACTTTGTATAAACACTAATAAAGTGAGTTCAGGCCGAGCTGTGACTTTAAAGGAAATTCTTCCCCATAAACATGTCCTGCCATGCCCTAATAACTCTTTAATTTGATGCACATTTGGGAAGGATGATGCGAAGTAATCACAGAATAACATTAAGGTCTGTTGCAAAGGAGGAGTGGCGGAGGGGGGAATGTGATGCAACTTGGTGCTAACACCATGCACCAGAGAGTTGACTTCATTGCTCATTTCACACATGGAGGGAATTTGCCGAGTGACACACAGGAAATCAGAGACACATCTCTTTAGGTTCAACCCAGGGAAATTCTGAGTGTCATCTGATGGCACCACATAAGACTCCTAGTCATTTTCCTCCCTGTCTTCCCTTGCTGAAGACAGCAGAAGTGGCCCTTACTTGCAGACAGAACTCTTCAATTTCCAGATCAAGGCTCTTCCAATCTTAATGAGATATAAACCCCTTGAAAGCAAAGAACCTTTCTTACACATCTGGGCATCACCCACAAAACAGACACAGCTCCCATACCCATGAGAGAAGGCAGCATGGCACAGAGTTGAGGAAAATTAGACAGCAGCTGTAGCGTCAGGCCTCAAGTCCCAGTTTCATTACTACTCATGTGTTTTGGGCAAACCACCCTTATCTGCAAAATGGGTTAGTAGCACTTGCAGAACCTCAGAGGGTTTTTGAGATGCTCAAGTGAGCCAATGCAAGGGAAAACATTTTATAAATTTTTTAAAAAGTTGTACTGCGGAAAACTATAAAAATAATGAGTAATAATAGTTTTCCCATGTATTGATTGATCATGTCATATGAGGCACTGTTCATCTCCCCTGAAACATTACAGGAATTCTATAAGGGGGATACTCTTATTATCACCATCATAGTATGTTATTATGAAAACCAAAAATAGTATTTATGGAAAAGTGAGGTCCAGAGGTTAAGTAACTTGCCCCTATTCACACATCTTCAAAGTCTTATCCATGGAGTAATGATTCTGGAGGACAGGCCTGGATGGTCTGAGCTCCCTGCTCTTTGCTCTAAACTCTCAGGGAATTGAAGGCACCCAGTTTGTCTCCTTTATTAGCCTGTAAGCAATAAGGGCAAGGGCTGTGGGGGTTCACCTTCATGTCTCCAGGACCCAGAGAAGAACTAGGGAGGTAAACCCTTTGGATTCAATGACTGCAGGTCCTCCCTCTCCTTAACCACTCTGACTCGTATACCAACTCTTGTTGACTCCAAACAATGGGCCTTGGCCGAAGACACAGCTGATGCTGTCTTTGGCCAGGTGCTTAGCACTGGGCTCCTCCACTTTCTATGGTTCTCCACCTTTACTGACATGAGAGGCCTCAGCCTAATGCCCCAGCCACCTGGAAATGTGTCCCCAAACAGCCAGGCAGGTCCTCTGCACTCACCAGGCTCATTCCAAGCCCCATAACTTTGCTCAGGCAACTCTCCCATCTGTAATACCCTCTCCCATGGATCAAAATGAACTGCAGCTGTCAGGAAGCTTGGCTGAGGAGTGGGGACCTACTTCAGTAGAGTGATGAAGATTTGGAAAGGAAGAGAATGCAGTCTGACAGTGGGACCAGAGTGGGACCACCAACCCCATTCAGGCAGAAGCCACTTCTCACATGTGGCACTGATAAAATGCCAAGGGGCAGGAATTAGGGAGGGAGAAGGACCCAACTGCTTCTCCAACCAAAACTTCATGTCCACTCCCAACGAAGACAAACATCCTTTCATCATCCATGAAACCATATCTTGCTTATTATGACAATTTTTAAAACTTCTGATTATTCCTTTGAGAATCCAATTTGTTTCCTTTGCAAGGAGGAAACCATTCTCTTCTCAGTTTGGGAGGTGGGGACATTCCATTTATCTTAATGGGGGGAATCTGTTTCCTATTACAAATCACGTTCTGTAGGTCTGTTTGTGAAAAATAGATCTCTACACTTTACATAAAAATGAAAATTCTCTTTACTCTTACAAACATCCATGAAGACCCACAAGAGGGAGGCTCCCACCCTCTTCTTAGCCATTGCCACAAAGATCGGATTCTCATCCCTTGCTCAGAAAAATTTTTACTCTTTCCTCAAAAAGCAGCAGTGTCCCCAAGTCATCCAGCACACCTGAAAGAGCATAGAGTAATTCATTCAATCAGCGTTTATGAATGGCAACTTAATGCCAGGACCGAGTCCGATCCTAAGAAGGCACAGATTAAAATAAATACTTCACGCTCCATATCCCCGCACACCAAGACAGGGGTCAGCAAACTATAGCCCACAGGCCCGATCCGGCCCACTGCCTGTTTTCGTATGGATTGGGAGCCAAGAATGGTTTTTATATTTTTAAATGGTTGGAAAAAATCAAAAGGATAATATTTCATGACACATAAAAATTATATGAAATTCAAATTTCAGTATCCATAAATACAGTTTTCTTGGAACCAAGCCGCAGTCATCCGTTTATACCTTGTCTATGGCTGCCTTCACGCGACAGGGGCAGAGTTGCGTAGCTGCCACTGAGACTAAGAGCCCCAGAGCCTAAATATACATGAATGACGGGGCCCTCTGCTGACCCCGATCTAGGCGCTTATATAGTCTAGGAGGGTCGAAAACAAGAAAGTGGCAGTCAAAAAAATAAGAATAACAACCACAACAATAGTATGGTGGATGAAACATAATGGTTAAAAGTGTGGTTTCTCACTCTGCATCAGACTGAAGCTTATTCTGCACTTGGTGGACAAAAGTAGCAACATGACTCTGGGGAAGTTATTTTAACTCTCTGTGCCTCTATTTCCTTATCTGTAGTATGTGGATAATCTATAAAATGGGTGTCCTCTTTCTTAAGTTGGGCTGAGAACTAGGCAAGGTTATACATGTCAAGCGGCTAGGGCAATGCCTAGCTCATAAGTGCTCCATCTCTTTGCTCTTACTGTTGCCAGTATTGCTGCTCACACAACTCCAGGGGGCATCGTTCAATGGTATACAGTGAAAATGGCACACCTGGAGTACATCATGTGAATGGTGGCCCAGGAATTCAGCAATGTCGTGGTCCTGACTGATGCTCATAGTTTTGAGGAAAGGCAGGAGGGCAGATAAGCATTCCAGACGGAGGCAGCAGGTCCCGTGTATTTTTATTGCCATGTCATGTGCTACTCCTTTATGAAAGACGCCAACTTCAAATAAGCTATGGGGGGCTCCAGTGCAACCCACAACCCCCATGCCTGCCTTTCTCCCAGCTCACGGCCCCTTCTCAGTCATCCTGAGATGAGTCTCCTACACTCATTCCTGCGATTACACCTTGCTCCTGGTCCCTCAAACTCTCAGAGAGTGGGTTATTTTAAGCTCAAATTAAAGGCTCCTCTCTTGAATGGCTGCAATTTTAGTCTGTGGTTTGTTTACTCTGACGTGGCCTGGGGCCATGGTGCTGGTGCATGGGGCATTGGGAGGGGGTAGAGGGTTTCAGGAAGGAGGCAGGGGCTTTGCAGGAACAATTTCACTGCAACATATTCTGTGGAAAACACAAGCACGTGGATGGACAATTAAAAAGAAAACAACTGTGGGAGTATCCTATATATCTAGAGAGAGATGCTCAAAATAGCATCACACCAGAAGCAATAAAGCCCTGGAAGCTACATAGTGCTTCAAACCCCAGAGAAAAGCACTTGCCACTCCCATTCCATGAGTCCAAGTCTCCTTTAGCCTCTCAGAGGAAGAACCCTTGGGGCAGATATAGGCCTCTTTATCTACAGAGGCCTTGCCATAGACCCTATCTTTATGGGGTAGAGCTCTGAGGCTGAGACCAGACTAGGCTTCCAGGACATCCCAAGGGACATCTGGGTCCATAGACTAGTAATGGGCAAATGACCACAGTGCTAGGGAAAAGCAGGCAAATGGGGACAGAGGAGAGTAGCGGAAACTGGGCGGGTGCAGGGGCAGAAGCCCATCAAGCTCTCCATGTCAACATTCTCTGCCTGGGCAGTGCCTGAGCTATAGGAGGCCCATGGGTAAGGGGGCTGGGGATCCAACTTCATCCCTTCTCTCTATCCCTGTTCCCTTGCTTGTAAAAGGACAGGAGAGAAATGGACCTTCACGTCACATTTGGAGGGCAGAGTCCCTGTTCTGGTTGCAACCTCACCACACACATCCACCCCGACCCACCATCCCAGGTTAAGTTTTGATTTGCCTAGTTCTACTCTGGAGATGTTCTCGGCTGCTTAACCATGTTGGCTCCTCAAGCAGCTGGGCATGTAGTCCCTAGTTCATTAAGGTCCCTGTTACTTCCTAAGATTTCACAAGCAGCCCAGTTCGCCCATTTATATTACCTATCTGGCCCAGGTAGGTAATTGGATTTAACTGCAGACTTCATAATTATGAAATGTTTTCCAACCTAGTGTAAAAGCTCTGCTAGGAAAGAAACCAAGCCCATGAATCAGTCCTCACTCTGGTGCCCAGCACAGTGCCTTGCCCAGGCTACTGCTTAAACAACAGTGGGGGATTTGAATGCACTGATGTGATCCTGTCTCTCATTCACAGCTTCCAAAACCATGTGAGAAGAGAAACGAGAAGGGAAGGGAACAAGAAGCACTTACCCCATCATCCCTCTGCCAGACTTGATCCCGCAGGTCTACTGAAGCGGACCCCAGCTCTCAGGAACAAAGAGATGGAGGTGGCTGCAGGTGAGCCAAACTTTGGCTCCAGTAAAATTGAGAGCAGCTGGCACTTCTCAAGCCTCTGGCCCCCCGGGACCTGGGCTGAGTGCACGCGGGCAAGCACCAGCCCTTTCCCCTTTCTCTTCTTGTCATGCTTAATTACACTGGGATTGTGCTGAGTCAAGCAACCTGCTGGGGTGGGGGCCCAGGCATGACCTTTCCTGTTGCTCTCAGCCAGCTCATGGGTCTCAAGTAGCCGTGTGTGTTTCCACCAAGAAACCCAAGAATAAACTCGGCACTGACACACATGGTGCCAAATGCTAAGCCCCACACCTCAGCCCTTGGGAAGACGGCCCCTTCTGAACCAAGAGAGAACAAAAAGGCCTTGCAACAGCCATACTACCTGCATTCAGCCCAACACCCCCTGCCTCTGGCCTTGGAACAGAGCTCCCTCACCATGGAAGGTGGCAACCGGCACTCGGCCAAAGGTGGCCACAGGAGAGGGAGGCAGGCACTCTTCATGCTCTCAAGTACCTCTGGCTTTGCCAAGTTTCTACCTGAGGCTTGGCTTCCAGGCCTTTATATCCTCATCTCAGAGAGAGAGATAATCACTCTGTACATTCAAGAGGCGTGCATCGCTTCCCACTTCTCTGCACACATGCACATGTGCATGCACATACACAGCCTCTGAAATTGCCCAGGAGAAAGTCATGCAGCCAAATGCTCTAGGTCAGTGATTCCCAGTCTTGGCTGCAAATTAGAATCACCTGAGGGAGCTTTAAAACTTGCTGCGCAGGCCACACTGCAGACCAACTAAACCAGAATCTCTGGGGATAGATACCAGGAATCATATTATTTTAAAGGCCCCAGGTGATTTCAATGTGCAGCTAGGGTTGAGAATCATTGTTGGAGGTGAACCGCAAGTCTTGGAAAATTCTATCCACCAACTAATGCTTTGAGGCTGAGTTTCCAAGCTTGAACCGGGCTTAAGGTAAACCCTCAGGCCTTTGGCCACAAGGACCAGCTAATATTTACCAAATATCTAGTGTGTGTAATGTTCTGCACAAGGTCCTTAGTGTGAAATTCCTGACCCCAAGGAGCTTAAAACCTAAATGGTAAAGCCTAAGAATCTTCGCATTGATACAAAAACACAATATGGTATATAAATAAGTGAATGTGCAGCTGAACAATTCAAAATAATCCAAAATAACAATCAAGCAACCTTGTACCAGGCACTGTATAATACTAGGAGAACAACAATGGTAGAATCGCTATATTCAAAGAGCTCAGGCAACGTCATAATCCCCCAAATGGGGTTTCCGGACCAGCAGTATCAGCATCACCTGGGAACTTGCTAGAAGTGCACACTGTAGGGCCTCATCCCAACCTACTGAGTCAGATCCTTTGCAGGTGGGCCTATCAATTTGTGTTTTAACAAGCCCTCCAGGTGATTCTGGTGCCTGCTCAAGTTGGGAACCACTAGTCTAGAAGACTGATTTATGCTGTGGGAATTGGAAAAAGGAAGCCATCTCCTTGGACTAGGCCTGATGAAAGCCTTGTAGGATTTGAATCCTGGCTCTGACACTTACATTTTGGGACAATGAAAGGCAACTACTTTAACTTCCTTATGCATCTGTTTTGTCAAATGGAAAGAAGCATTAAGATTTAGAGGCCAACCACGTAGAGTTGTATAAAAAACAGATAAGATAATGTATAAAATTCACTAGTACAGTGCCTGTAGCCAATAAATGATCTCCAACACTAGCAGTCATGGTGCAAGGGAGCCGTTCAGTACATGAATGTTGATGGAATGAATGAAGGAAAGAATGAACTGATTCATGCATGACTGATGGGAACTGGATTTGGCAAGCCTGGAAAAGCAACAATCTCTGGGCAAACAGGGAGATCTTCATGATAGGATAAGGGCTTCCAAGACTAAGTGATGAGAACACATCTCCAGTCTTGAGACTGGCATCTTCCTGGCTCAGCCTCCTTCCTTGCCCATAGCACCCAGGGTATTGGTTATGCACCTGGGCTCTGGAGTCAGACCATCTGGATTCAAATACTCACCAGTTGGGTGGTCTTGTGTGGGTCATTTAAATCCATTAAGCCTCAGCTTTTTCTTCTGGAAATTTGATATAATAAATAAGTCCAACCTCATAGGGTTGTTGTGAGAATTAAACATGATAATGTATATAAATCAGTTTGATCCTTTGAATATAATAAGTGATCTATAAACGTTAGCTCTTTGTATCACAGCACACAGCTGATGCTGCCTTAACCTCTGCAGAATTAGCCTGGGCTGAGATTTTTCAAGCCAACAAATGTCAGTGCACTCGAATGCCAGATCCATTAACACAAAATGGTTGTTAGGTGCCTTCATAATAGCAGTAGCTGCTGAGTTTGGTACTTACACACAGGTTGTGTGTAAGTACTTCTCATGTATAGGTGCTGAACACATGAACCCTGGGACAACAGGTATCACTGCACCCATTTTACAGATGAGGTAACTAAGGTTTGGTGACCCATCAGTTAGTTATACGACTGTCAAGTGTCAAAATGAGATTCAAGTTCAGCCCTAATTCTGAAACCCACAGTCTTTCTACTGCTGTAAAATCACCCAGCCTTCCCTCAGAGGCTGCCTAAAGACTTTTCCAAACAAGGTTCTCCTAGCTGCAGTGTCAGAGGGCCAGACTTTGTCCTGATGTCGTTGTGTCACACACAGCACTGGAAGGGGATTGTATTAGTCTGTTTTTTTACGCCACTGATAAAGACACACCCAAGACTGGGAAGAAGAAAAGGAGGTTTAATTGGACTTCCACACGGCAGGGGTGGTCTCATAAACATGGTGGAGGGTGAAAGGCACTTCTTATATGATGGCAGCAAGAGAGAAACGAATGAGGATGCAAAAGTGGAATGCCCTGATAAACCCATCAGATCTCATGAGACTTATTCACTATCATGAGAATAGCATGGGAAAGACCAGCCCCCATGATTCAATTACCTCCACCTGGGTCCCTTCCACAATAGGTGGGAATTCTGGGAGATACAATTGAAGTTGAGATTTGAATGGGGACACAGCCAAACCATATCAGGGATGGAGCTCAGAACTGAGCCTGGAAGAGGGAAGTCATGGATGGGCTAGGGTCAGGATGGTTGACCCTGCAGGAGATAAGCCTCTTGGATTATAAAACTGGTCCCTCTTGCCAGTGATAAAGGGTGTACATGTGTGTCTGTGTGCACGTCTGTGTGTATGTCAGTGTGGGGGCTGTGGGGTAGGATGGGTCGGGGGAGTGACACAAAGTCTTGCCTCCTCAATCCAAAAATGGTGAGCTAAGCCTAAATGAAGAAAGAGAGCAATTGAATGCAACACGAAATTCACATCAGCTTTTAGAAACCAATTTCTTCTGAAAGAGGCTTTCTGGCCCATCAAACAACACAGTCAGACGACTCTCTTTTATCTCCTCCCAGGTCTATTTCCTTAAAGGCCAAATTGTGGTCTTCTTTCTTTTTTCTCCTAGATGCCAGCTGCGACTCTGCTCACAGCCCAGGAGACCTGTAGACCCATAATGTCTCTTCCTGATGATTTGAACTGTGTCGTCAATAAGCAGAGAAAAGAGTGGTTGGCCCCCCCATCTTCTTCCGAGAGCTGCTAACAAATATTCCTGGAGTCCATTACCAATTTGGACTTCATCCTCTATCCTCTTTGGTTCAACTGGTCCAAAGAGTCGCCAGGATGCCCTTCATTGGAACAAAGAGGATACTTCCTGGTTGGGATTCTGAGAGTTTGTAACAATTACTAACAATTTACCCTCCCTCAAACCTTGCATTTACCTGCAAGGAGACATGTTACCTCCAGCTGACCCCACCTGCCAAAAATATTGCTGCATGTTCATATTTATCATCTTTGTGTTCCACAGTTGCCATGGTAGTAAAATTTACACTCAACAGCCTCAGTGCCATTTTCAACTACAAATAGAATGATTATGTTCCCGGTTTGGCTTGGCAAAAACAGAAATGTGCATCTACTATAGGCCGGGCTGTGTGCTACACATAAGGTCTAGGGGCTGAGGTGGATGAGAAAAGAATTTCTGTAATTTTCCTCCTTTATAAAGCAGGCTTTTTGTTTCTCTTGTGATGAGTTTTAAAATTGTAAAATCTACATCATATAAGTTTTGCCATTTTAACCATTTTTAAGTGCACAGTTTAGTGGCATTAAGTACATTCACCATGTGGGGCAACCATCACCATTTACCTATTTCCAAAACTTTTTCATTGCCCTAAACAGGAACCCTGTACCCATTCAGCCCTACCTCCCCATTCTCCCCTCCCCAGCCCATCATAACCTTTAATCTACTTTCTGTCTTTATAAATTTGCCTATTCTGGAAATATGCTGGACATTTCATATAAGTGGAATCTGTAATATGCTTTTGTGTCTGGGTGATTTTACTTAGCATAATCTCTCTTTTCTTTTCTTTCTTTTTTCTTCTTTTTTGAGACAGGGTCTCACTCTGTCACCCAGGCTGGAATGCAGTGGCATGATCATGGCTCACCATAGCCTCTACCTCCTGGGCTCAGGTGATCTTCCCACCTCAGCCCCCTGGGTAGCTGAAACTACAGGTTTGCACCACTATGCCCAGCTAAGTTTTGTATTTTTTCACAGATGGGTTTTCAGGCACGTCCCATGTTGCCCAGGCTGGTCTTGAACTCCTGGGCTCAAGTGATCTGCCTGCCTTGGCCTCCCAAAGTGCTGGGATTACAGATGCGACCCACCACGAGTGGCCAGCATAATGTTTTCAATGTTCATCCGTGTTGTTGCATGTATCAGAACTCCATTCCTTTTTAAGGTTGAATAATATTCCATTGTATGTATATACCACATTTTGTTTATCCATTCATCTGTTCATAGACACTTGGGTTTTCTTCCACATTTTGGCCATTGAGAATAATGCTGCAATGAAAGTTGCCATACAAGTATCTGTTTGAGTACCTGCTTTCAATTCTTTTGGATATATACTTAAGATTTGAATTGCCAGATCGTATGGTAATCCTACATTTAAATTTTTAAGAAACTGCCTTACTGTTTTCCACAGCAGCTGCACCATTTTACGTTTCAGCAGCAATGTAGGAGGGTTCCAATTTCCAATTACACTTGTTATTTTCTGGATTATGTTTTCTTTTTGACTATAGCCTTCACAGTAGGTGTGATGAGCCTGTTTTTTGTAAGAGCAAATTGGTAAGAAGTGGCTTGTTCACCACTGCACGAGGTGCACATGGGTGCATGGACATGCTTTGTTGAATGAATAAATGGTCTCTCCTGCTTACAGTTTTGTAATATTCCTTTGGATGTGATGTCCTGCTTGACTTCTCCCTGACTTCCCTGTTGACAGGATCTGGAACTCCCATACAGAAGCTCAGCAACACAGAAGAGACCCAGGCAGCAACTGAGATCACAAATAGGGGGCTTTCCTCCAGCGACCATCTGTACCATCTTTCTGCATTGTTTCCATGCCTGAAAATCGGTAAAACCTGCTGCTTTAGAATCAGGAAGCCCACTTGGTAACACCTGAAAAGTAGGATAAGCTATAGAGTGTTGTGACTAAGAAACCAAAGCAGTGGGCTAAACAGACTGGCCTGAATTACAGTTCTGCCTCTTGCCATGTGTGGATTCATGGGGAAACTATTCATCCTCTCTGTGCCTTAACTTGGACTTAATCCTATTCTTGTGAGCACTAAAATGAATCAGTAAAGGCACTTAGCACAGTGCCTGGCACATTGTGAGGTCTCAGTAAAAGTTAGTTCTTATTGTTACTATAACGCTCCAGTATTAATGCACAGGCTCAAAGAAAACCCCGCTTCTGCTACTTCCTCTGACTCCCCAAGGTCCATGGGAAAACAGAAGTGGCTCCAGAATGAGAGTGCAGACTTTATTTCCTTCATTATTTTCCAGGTACAGAGCCAAGGTTTGAGACAAGGAACCCCTCCACCATGTTTCTTCACATGGGCTACCCATCCCTCAAAGCTCATTTTGACAAGGGGTTTGGGGAGAGAGCAGGGCCATCACCACCAGCCTCTCCTGCAAGGCCCAGAACCCACAACTCAAGGGGTCTCAGAGAACTTTCACTGCATTAAAACCCATAGATGACACTGGAGTTGGTTAAAGTTTCCAAAGAGAAGGTTGATGGACAGGCCAAGAATTCATGGTACAGGGGGCTGTACCATGAGGACCTGGGAGAAAATCCAGGAGGAATGAGCCATGAGGCTAGGTAAGGCGGTATTTCATGTTGGCAGCACTGTAATTCTTACATGTAGGGAAGATGGCAGCATTAAGCTTGGCCTGACAGGAAGCTTTGTGTTAGACTGAAGCATATTGAAAATATCAAGGTCCCGTGGAATAAAAATACAGCTTCTGGGCCCAGTACTTTACCTGTGTGTCACTTAAAAGCTTTATTGGACATGGAGACTCTCTAACCAAAAACCAAGTGTGAGTGAAGGGTGGTGAAGGAAGGAGTATCAAATAGCAGACCCCTGCAGGTGTGTGTAGAATAACAACAGATGCTACTTATTGAGCAAGGGGCTAGGTGCTTTCCCCATATCCTGTCTCACTGGCATGGGAGAGCAGCACCTTATGTTAGGCAGTGTTAGCCCCATTTTATGGAGGAGGAAACTGAGGTTCTGAATTAGGAACTAGCTGAATCTGTATGCATACATACAGAAAAGGAAGAGAAAAAGAAATTTCTGTGACTTACATATATTCCATATTAGGATGAACTCTGAAATTACTACTATTCCAACTTTTCTAACAAAAGTGCCAATTCCACAGGGTTCAACCTAACATATTATGTAAACAATAATTTAATAAGTTATATAAAAGGATAGCATACATGTCATGTTTTATTCATTTTATAATGTTATCTATAAATTATATAATATGCACAAGAGGCAGAATGCTTAGTGGTTGACAAGGTGGATTCTTGAATCGGATTGCATGGGAAAGTTGACTCTGCCACTTAGGAGCTTCAAGACATGGAGTAAATAATGTCCCCTCTGGTGCCTTTGTTCCTTATCTATAAAATGAACTAATAATAGTACCAACCTCACAGAATGGTGGTAAGAATTAAGAAATCACAAAGTGCTAAAACTGTGCCTGGCACATGTTACTTATTAGCAGTCATCACGCTTGCTTTTGTTCACTAATTCCTTGCAAAAATCCTTGGCAATCATCAATGCTACCTTCATTTCACAGTGAGAAGCCTGAGACTCGGAGATTTGCCCAGGATTATACATCTAGCAAGGATGCATCAGGAATTCAAACTCAGGTCTTTCTGAGTCCTGAGTCCTGCTGTTTCTTGTAAGCTGCCCAGCTTCCGCTGGGGGTCTCCTTGTGCCTTTATTTGCCATTCAATGAAAGGAGAGGTTGGACCAGCTGACTTTATGGTTCCTTCCAAAATCCTCATGCAAGGAGGTGATATCAAAGCAGCAGCATCAGAAATAGCAGGATCAAATGCTTTTGGTCCCACTGAGTGCAGTATCCTTAGCCATGTGGCCAGAAGCATTCAGTATTGAGGGTTCCAATTTTTTTTTCTTTTCTGCTATTTCTTTCCAGCATCCTCAGTACATTTCCTAATTAATCACTCCCACTTAATTTCCTAAAGCAATCACATCCTCCCCACAGGCAAGCGGCCTTGTCTCAGGCAGAAGCACACACACCAGCTGGCCCCTCGGCTACGTGGGAGCGTGTGAGCAGCCCTTGGACACAGCCCAAAGAGTGGCAGAGACACACGAAAAATGCAGTCTGGGAAGCTACACTCAGAGGACACTCTTGCCATTCTGGTGACATGTGGGTTTCCTGGTGAGCAAAAGGGACACTGAGATTTGGTTCTTCAAGGAAACTCTAAGGTGCAGAAGATCCAGCTGGAGCATCTCGGAACCCAGGGAAACTCTACCAGTGGCTGTTCTGTGATGCCAGGCAGGGCTCTGCTGGCCAGGTAGGAAGCTCAGGTCTGTCTCCCTCCCAGCTTTGCTGATGACTTGCTGTGTGACTTTGGGCAACAGCTTTTCTTTTGTTGAGCCTCAGTTTTTCTATTTTTAAAATGAGAACAGTAATACATACAAAACAGTGTGGTTTTAAGAAAGGAACCAC
This sequence comes from Nomascus leucogenys, assembly GCF_006542625.1. Classification (NCBI taxonomy): domain Eukaryota; kingdom Metazoa; phylum Chordata; class Mammalia; order Primates; family Hylobatidae; genus Nomascus; species Nomascus leucogenys. Next base: position 9,403,188 of record NC_044382.1, on the reverse strand, counting down.
AAATACAATAGCCAAGAGGAACTGGACAGATGAGATCAATGAGCAAAGCTGGGTCAAGCAAAAGAAAATCAACATAATGTCAAATGGCAGCTGACGTACTGTCTCAGTGTTGGGGTCACAATAGGGAGTGGTGGGGACTGCAGTGAAATGGAGACACACCCCATCTACATAAAAGCCAGTCAATTACTACCATAGAGCCAAGCTGAGCTTCTGTTGCTGGATTTTATTTTAGAAAAGAAGCTAGAAATAGATTTTTATATGTATTCCCCTATTCTTATTATAAAATGGTAGGGGGAGGCCGGGCGCAGTGGCTCATGCCTGTAATCCCAGCACTTTGGGAGGCCGAGGCTGGCGGATCATGAGGTCATGTGATCGAGACCATCCTGGCCAACATGGTGAAACCCCATCTCTACTAAAAATACAAAATTAGCTGGGTGTGGTGGCAGGTGCCTGTAATCCCAGCTACTTGGGAGGCTGAGGAAGAATCGTTTGAATCAGGGAGTCAGAGGTTGCAGTGGGCCGAGATGGCACCACTGCACTCCAGCATGGCAACAGGGCAAGACTCCATCTCAACTCGACCCAGCTTTGCTCATTGATCTCATCTGTCCAGTTTCTTTGTATTTGTGGTCCCTTTCTTAAAACCACACTGTGTTGTATGTATATATGTATGTAAATAAATAAATAAATAAATAATTGGTGGGGGGAAATTGACTTAAAAAATTACATGAGCCAATAGCATTAGTCGTTATTACTGTTACTATTAACTTCTCTGTAACTCAGAACCCCCACCTGAAACAATGGATGTAAAGATTCCTGATAACCATCTCTGCTCCGTGGACATCTGCAAAAATTTCTGAGGGCACTACAGAGATTAAACACTGTGTGCACACAATTATGTTGCTTTATTAATTTAAGCATACTTCATTGACATTGGGCTAGACAGTGTTTCTTAACCGGAGGTAACTTTTCCCCCCAGGGGACATTTGGCAATGTCTGGAAACATTTTTGAGTTGTTATGAAACAAGGGTACAGCTGGAATCTAAGAAGCAGAGGTCAGAAATGTTGCTAAATATAATGAACAGGACAGCCCACCAAACAACAAAAATATCCAACCCAACATTGTCAATAGTACTGAAGTGAGAAAGCCTGAGCTACGTGGAAGTTTCCCCTTGCATCCTCTCTACAGAAAGAACTTTTTGAAGATAGAGACTTGGATAGGTTTTGCTGGATATGGGAGAAGCCGGCAGGTGGGAGAACCAGCATCTATAATTATCTCCTCTATAAGGCTCAAGGGCTTGCTTTCATTCTGCCTCCTACAGCCTCTTCTCGTCATTGTCTTAACAACTGTCACCTCAATATATTTCCCTAAAAAAAATCTGTTGAAGATGCACAGGTCAGAAAATAGACTCTAGGGAAACTGTGGACTTATGAGATGAACCGTCTGAGCCAAGGTCACTTAGCAAGTTGCAGGGCAGACCTAGAAGAGAATTCTCCTGGGTCCTGGTCCAGGTCCCTCAGGAAGACATCACTCCATTTTGCTGTTGCCATGGTAATTATAAATCAATTTTGTCTCTCCATTAAAGCAGTTACTCCATAGAACGTTCTCACAAAGGATTGTTGAACTCGCCCTAATTATTCCAGGGATGTGAAAGTAATCACATTTTTGTATATTCTATAATTCTGGCTACATTTATGATTGTCCTTCACCTATAATGGGATAAATAAGTGAGGTTATATTGCATCGTGGTTGTCATGCATTGCTATGACTACTCCAAACAAAGAAAATTGTGCTAGAAGCAACAGCAAGCGATTCTGGTTCACCTTAAGAAAGGACAGGAAAGGAGAACAGAGTGACTGTTATCATCCTTACATTATGCTAAATGTTTTACATCTTACCTCATCTATTCTTCCCTATAATTTGAAGAATTTCTTGAGGTCAATTTTCTCAAACACTGCTGTACATCAGAAACACCTGCAAGGTTTACAAAATCCCAACATCCAAAAAGCACCCCCAAATCATTAAATCGCACTCTCTGGGGATCGGCCCGGGCATCAGTAATTTTTTAAGTCTCCCCAGATGATTGCAATATGCAGGCAAGTTTGAGAACCAGGGCTTCAGGACTCATTATCCTTATTTTACAATGATGCTGACATCCTAAGGGAAAAATGAACTTGCCTAAGGGCACCCAGCTGGTGAATGGTAAAACTGTGATTCAAACCTGGTCTGCCTTTCTCCAAAGGCCATGCATAATCTTTCTCATTGTGCCATTTTCTCCCCAGAAGTTTGTTGTTTGTGGCTTTCTCACTCCTTTGGAAATTTGGTTGCAGTCTTGTGAACTTGAGTGAAAGGGAATTCTCTAGAAAGCTATCAGGAACTCCTGGATTCAATGAGCATCTTAAGAACAGGTCTTGGGGGGTGGGAGGGAAGCAGGCATAGTCTGGTCTATGCTTTCGAAAGTGCTTAGATGAAATGGAAAACCATTATGTCCAATCTCCTTGTTCCTCTGGTCAAGATTCCAGTTCCAGAAAGAAAGGATCCAGTTGACCTGACTTGGGTCATAAACTTAGCCCTTGACTAGGAGAGGCCAAGAGCCCTGATCAAAAATCTACCAGACTGTATCCCATGGGTGCAGAAGATGACATCCCAATAATGAAAGAAAGGCTGCTGCTAGGAAGATAGAGTGTACGAGTCCTAGGCAGCCAGAAAACAATGCATGTCTACTACAATGGAGGGGACTGAGGAACTTATGACAATTTCACAGCCACAGGATGATCCCAAAGTCAAAGTCAGCAAAAATCCAGAGGTTGATCCAATCAAAATCACTAATACAGGTAAGGATCATTCAGAAGAAACATGCCACCAGAGAAGTGGCCACGGAATGGCCTAAAAATCATTTGCAAAATGTTGTGAGGTTTGTGCATTTTTCTAAAGACAAGGTAAGTGTCTTTTATCCGATTATTTAGACTCTTAAAAAACAGAAAAGGTAAGGTTGGGGCTCCTGGGAGGTCTTAGGGAAGAAAAGGAGAAGCTCATAGTCAATGGTTCCTAAGAGAGCTTCAGGTCCCAGGAACTACCCGGGAAAGTGAACCCCCATGACCTGGCTTGACACCACAAAGACAAGGCTGGTACAGTTTGCTGAATTTGAGCCAATAAAACAATGCTGTAAAAAAAAGGCACTGACAAAAAACAGACACAAGGTAAGTGCTAACATGTTTGCCCACAGTTGCACAGCAGCAAGGGACAGGATCTATCCGGTGAGGAAAGAAAATGTGAACCTCTGAGCAAAACGATTATAACTGGAGGAAGCCAGGGGATCTCTAGGGTCAAAAGCCAACAGGGACAATTAAAACTCAGCTGTGGATATGTCAAAATAGGCAGGCAGCTTACCTGGGACCCTGAGCTCCTTTCCAAAGAGCTAGTTCTCTATCCCATGAGAGTATCTTCCCAGATTTAGGCATCAACAGACACTACCATGCAGAAACTTGAAAAATGAAGCCATCGTGAGTTATTAGCATTGCGTGAGTCATTGTTCAGTGCATAAATTCATGGACAAATCGATATACAAACAAAAGAACAAAAATTGTTAACTGTGGCTAATATAGGCACTATTTTAAGTCCCTACTATGTGTCAGGGTCTGAGACAGAAGCATTCCTCATCTTCACAATAACCCTACAAGACAGTTACTATAATACCCATTTTACAGATGAGGATCCTGAGACCCAAACAGATGAAGGGACTTATCTACATTCACACAATGAGAAGCGATGGAATTTGAAACCAGGTTTGTCCGAGTGGAGAATCCAGGTGCTTGCCACTATGCTACACTACCTCACAATATCTGTAATTTAGAGCATTGAATGTGTGTTAGGCATTTTGCATTTACTATCCTTAGTTCTAACAACAATACTTGAGATAAGTATTACTGTCTTGATGTCTTTTTTTATGAGAAAGACAAGTACTTTTTCAAAGGGCACATTTTGAACACAGATTTTTTTTCCTGGAGACAGAGTCACACTCTATCACCCAGGATAGAGTGCAGTGGTGCAATCATGGCTCACTGCAGATTGACCTCCTGGGCTCAAGTGATCCTTCCCACCTCAGCCTCCTGAGTAGCTAGCACCACAGGTGTGTACCACCATGCCAGGCTAATTTTGTTATCTTTATATTTTGTACAGATGGGGTCTCACTATGTGGTTCAGGTGGGTGTCAAACTCATAGGCTCAACTGATCCTCCCACCTCAGCCTCCCAAAGTGCTGTGATTACAGGTGTGAGCCACGGCACCTGGCCCTGAATACAGATTTTTGAATCTAGATCTCCTTGGCGCTAAGCTCCTGGTCTTTCCACCAAATCTGCTGCCTATCCAATTCAATTTGATTTTTGAAAATATGTTGATTTTGTCTTATTTTCACAAGCATTGTACTAAGCTTCTATAGAGAAATGCCAGCTCCTGTCCTCAAGGAACTTTTTGTCTACTTAAGAGATTAGATTATACGGTACAGAAAAATGATGATGGTAACTATATGGCTGTGGAGGTTTTAAAACATAGCTGCGACTTCTGAGAGACTTCTTCCATGGAGAGATGGCCCCTACCCTTGCATCTGGGCAAGCTTGTACTGTTCAGAGCAACAGAGCAGAGCAGAAGGGGTACTATGTTCCTTTTAAGTCCATTCATAAAAAGCCATGCTACTTCTGAGTTGTTCTGAGTTTGCTGCACACCTCTTCTCGGAGTGTGGAGCAACCATGTGAGAAGTTAGACTACTCAGAGGCCACCATGTTGTGAGGAAGCTCAAGCCACATAGAGGTCACATGTGTAGGCACCCTGGTCAACAGTCCCAGCTAAGCCCAGACTTCAAGTCATTCCAGCCTAGGTGCCAGACATGTGAGTGAACAGCCTGCTGGGGATTCTAGCACCCAGGTATTCAAGTCTCTCCTGGTCATTCCAGACTCTGCAGATGATGCCTCAGACTGTATGGAGCAGAAATAAGCCATCTCTACTGCACTACGACCTAGAGAATCATTGAGCATGATAAAATGATTGTCACTTTAGAACACTAAGTTTTGGGGTGGATTGTTAAGCAGCAAAATATAGCCATAATAATGGCTTTTTGAGTGATTATTTAATGCCAGACACTGTCCTCTAAGCTTGACATGTATTACCTCATTTGATCTTCCTAGTAAGCCAGGGAAGCAGGTTACTATTAAAGACCATGCCCAAGATTACTTAGCCACTAATGGCATCCAAACCAGGTCACACTAACTCCAGCATCAAAGCATCAATAATCTAAACTGCTATACTATAGAGGAAGCAAAATTATGTATCTGAATAAAACCTACAAAGCCCCAAGCCAATCAGTTTTAAGAAACACCGACTGCCATTTTTTTTAAACTAAACATCTTTTTTTTTCTTAATTTCAGAAGGCTTACTGTGGAGCTGAGCTAATTATTTGAGCCTTAATCAAGGACCAGCCACTCCCCGAAGCAGCTGTCCTGGCCTCTCTCTTGCCTCTAGAAAGTCTCTTGAGTTGGATATTGGCTCAGTTCTAAACCCCAAATCCCAGCCCCCAGAAGTGAGGATGCATAGGGCTGAAAGGATCCTTGGAGATCATCCAGTCTTCTTCCCTCATCCCCTTTAAAGATCAGGAAACTGAGGCCCAGGGAGGTCAAATGACTTGTCCAAGGTCACACGGTGTGTCAGAGGTACGGCCAGGTCGCCAAATTCCCAGGCAAGCATTCTTTCCACTACACCATGCTGCAGTTGCTAAAAATTCCCCAGAGCCGCCTCCCTCGGCCCTCCTCTTGACAAAGCTATTTTCCCCCCACACAACTACACACAGTCACATTTGGCAAGAGGTGCTATCAGCCCTGCTCTGCTCGTGAAATGCTGTTTTGCAATGGGGCCTCTTTGTTCGTTAGCAACACAGACAAAGAAAACTGTAGTGCAGTCTTCTTGGAAGAAGATGTTTCTTGTTTTAAAGACGGGAAGAGAGCTTCCTGACTGAATATGGCTTGAATCAGCATGCAGCTCCAGTCAGGAAAGAACCCAGAGGAGACTTAGGTCTTTGCAAAATTTCTAGAATGTACAAGGAGGGCACACGGCAGGGGGAAGCTTATGGGAAATGTTTCAGAAAGTACTAAAATGTACGCCTAAACAGTAAACAGAGCAGATTGGTTACCATCTTGTGCTATGAAGCAATTAGAAGGGGAGGGGTGTTGGTGGGGAACTAGAGTCATTAAAAGCTCCCTTGAAGCAACTGGCCTTCCCATTTTTGGATTCCTGCTCCAGTCCTGGTTCCCAGTGTTCCTTCCCTTGCCGTTTTCTTCAGCTGGGATCTTCCCTCTCTAGACTCTAAATAAGCTGCAGGCTTGGTGTTGAGAGCCTTCAGGATATGATCTGCCATCCCGAGTCACCCATCTGGTGCCTCTCCCCTCTGCTTCCACATGATTCCCTATATTTTTTTGTACTAGATGTGGTCCCTCTTCTGTCTCCCTAGCTTCCCAGATTGGCAGAGGCTTCCCATGGCTCTGCATGATCTTTGCACAGGATGAGGCAGAAATGAAGGCACCTTTTCATAAGAGCAGACCACACCAGGAAGCTGAGGTCCTCTCTGGTGACCTTTCTAATGCATTTCCCTTTGGAGACGGGCTGAGATCAGTGGGGAGGGAGTAGACCAGATGATCTCCAGAGATACCTCAAAAGCCTGAAAATCTCTTGGCTAGGGAAGGCAACAAGAGGGGGAGGAACAGAACCAAGTTCTGTGGCACAAATTCAGAACTTGTACGCTGGCAGCAGATGGAAAGGGAGGTGCCAGCTTCTAGCAGGAGGGGATGTGGTGGACGCGTTTCTCAGGGCGGTTGCAAGCCACAAGTCTTGCATTCCAAAGGACCTGGTGAATGCTGCCTGAGAACCTGCCTCTGACACAGCCACAGCATAGGTCTCCAGGCACCAGGTGAGATCCCCAAAAAGAAACTCCACTGGCCAAGTGAAGGTTCTTAGACCCTTTCTCCCAGAGCAGGGTCTTCCCCATCGCCTACCCCATGCTTAGGCAAACTTGCCCAAGGTACAAATTTTATTCCAAATCCCCCTCCCTCATTTTCCCCTAGGAAAATTCCTCCTGCTGAGTTAAACCTAAGAGAGAAAAATAAAGATATTACCACTCAGGGAAACAATGTCCTAGGGGTCCCTTGCAGCCCAGGAGGGGAAGGGAAGCTGGCCCCCTAAAGAAGGCCCTGTATCTCCTCATGGCCTCAAATGCTGCTGTGCTGTGTGTCAGTGTTTATGAAATGCTTCTCAAATAAGGTCAGTGTTCTACACAGAGTGAGGACTCTAATAAAATGCAGAACTTGTGCTGTTTGCCAGCTAGCTGCAGAGGCATACTTGAATGCTTTCTCAGATACAACTGTTCTCAGATTAATATTTCCCCCTTGAGTTTTTTTTAATTCCACTTGTACTATTTTTTTGTGACGTGTGAGGCTTTCTACATATTTGTACCCACTAAAAGGGATGAGGGGGCTTGCTTTCATCAATGATTCCTGAGGGTTTGGTGCTACATCCTTCATGGTTCTAGCATTTCTCCCAACCCATAAATCTCCCTGCTCTGAACCTAGCATAGTAGCCTTTGCCTTGTCAGTCATTTCGAGGGAGAGACAGTCCAGACTAACTCTGAAGTTAGTTTGAGCTGTTCTAGTTATCAGAACATTTCACTTGCTTTATTCATTGTGGTAGACACTCAATAAATGGCCCCTTTAAATTACTCCATCCTTCATGGATTCCCTTATTTGGTCCTACTGTCTTGGACACTGTCACTTATTAATTACCCAGTCCTCTAAACTCCACCTGGTTAAGCTGCTGACATGGCTGGTATGAGGTTATATTTTAATTTGTAAAAGATGCATCTTGTTAAATGAAAAGGAAACTGGAACAAGAGTTGGAAGACATGGGTGACTCTGAGCAAGGCTTTGGAGCTCCCTGAGTTTCTTCATCTGTAAATGAAAGCTTCTAAAATATACCCTGATCATCTTCCAGATGCAGGATTTAGTGGTTCAATTCAGATATTGTGGGTGGACTCATTAAGGTATTCGCATAGCACTAAATTTAGAAGGCATTTGGAGACATCTGATCTCATTTAAACCTTGCATCAGCCCCCTGAGATGAGTGTTATTTCTCCCATTCCAAAGGTTATAGATGAGACTATGGAGACCGCAGAGGTACTCAGACAGGTCGGGCAGTTAGAAAGTGACAGAAGCCAAGATTCAGCCTAGGTCTTTCTACTCATTTCGGCTTACATCCAAATTGTACTCCCCACTGGCTTCTCACTAATTCCACTTAGAATCCCCATACTCAGAACACTTTCTACCTACATTCTAGAGCTGGAGAGAGAAGAAGAGGACAGAAAGAATGTCAGCAAAGTACTAGATAGTCCACAAATTTCTGCAACACATTATTGAGCAGGACAGCTCTCCAATGAGATCATCACTGCTGTGCTTTTTAATTACAAAATGATCTGTCCTATTTGGGGTACAGGGAGTTCAGGAGTATGTCTAAGTAATTCATCATTTGTAGAGTCCAGCCCTGGGGCACCTTTACATGCTACCCTGGACATGATAAAATATTTCAGATGGCCATAAAGATGAAGTCTGAGGTTGTTTCCAGGGCAGAACTCTGAGTTCTTGCAAGTCTCCAGTCTCCAGTGAAGGTCCAGGCCATGAAATCCAATTTCAGGACCTGGGGTTCTGATGGTGACAGTCCAAATTCAATACTAAGGATATGGAGAACTACACAGAGGGCAGTAGAGGGCAAGAAGCCAAGCTAGAAGGATTAAGGCAGGAGCCAGGAGTAGCTAAAGCTCAGGGAGAGATGCAAACATGCACGGTTCTATGGTCAAGTCATAAAACACTGATTAGAAGAGGATCATGGACTCCACAGCATGCAGACGTACCTGAGTTAGGGCACTCACTAGGGCACACATTAGGGCATATGCTAGGGCACGTACTAGGGCATATGCTAGAACATACACCAGGGCATACGCTAAGGCATACACTAGGGAATATGCTAGGGCACACACTAGGGCATACACTAGGGCACACACTAGGGAATATGCTAGAACGTACACTAGGGCATACACCAGGGCACACACTCGGGGATGCACTAGGGCATATGCCAGGGCACACACTAGGAAATATGCTAGGGCACACGCTAGGGCACACACAAGGGCACATGCTAGGGCACACGCCAGGGCACATGCTAAGGCACACATCAGGGCACACGCCAGGGCATACACTAGGGCACACGCTAGGGCATACGCTGGGGCACACACTAGGGCATATAGTACCACATATGCTAGGGCATACAATGGGGCATACACTAGGGCATACGCTGGGGCACACGCTAAGGCATAAACTAGCGCATATGTTAGGGCATGCCCTACGGCACACCCTAGGGCATATGCTGGGGTGTGCACTAGGGCATATGCTAGGGCACACACTATGGCATACGCTAGGGCACACGCTTTGGTGTACACTAGGGCACATGATAGGGCACACGCTAGGGCACACGCTAGGGCATACACTGGGGCACATGCTATGGCACCCACTAGGGCACGTGCTAGGGCACATGCTAGGGCATCTGCTAGGGCACACACTAGGGCATACATAGGGCATACACTAGGGTGTACACTAGAGAATACACTAGGGCATGTGCTAGGGCAAAGGACAGGTATGACTGGTAACAGACAGGAGCTAAAGAGGTAGAAAAACTCAAGAGGGAGGCAAGGTGGGTGGTTAAGTGTGCTGGCAGACTCCCAGGAGCCACAAGATGCACTGCTGCCAAAGTGCAGAATGAATCAGGGGTCAGGAACCAGACTGGCACTTAGGACAAGAGAAGAGGAGTCTGAGCCCACATAAGCGGTGACACGGCCGTGATAAGTGCAGTCACACTCGACTCCACAGGATACATCTTATGTACATCCTGTTGGAACAGGACCTGATGCCAGGGTGGGAGGAGCCCAGAAATCCCCGCTAAAAGAAAGCAAGTGGTGCGTCTAACTGCAAAGGAAGATGACTCCTGCCAACATTTGAGTAGATGCTTGAGGGGGAAAATACTACTCAGCAAGGTTCATCAGAACTACTCTTGGAGGGTGTATCCCCTCAAACCAGAAATTTAAAAAACAGTCAGTGGACACATACCACGGAGATTTTTTCCCAAGATTTGGATTCTGTTCTAAACATCCCCATGAGATAAAACTTCCCAAAGTGCAGCTGCCATCATTTTAAGTTGGGCTCAGGAGCATCTAATCATGAATTTCTGTGACTGTACCACATTCCCATTTCTACGTACAGGGATCCTATTAGTTCTCACACTCCAATACAAAGGCCACCTATTTCCCCAAATTGGACATGATGGCTCTGTTTCACCAGGTGTCCAGATCACATCCTTGACATTCCTCTTGATGCTTTGCATCAAACAGGGGCTCTTTGATTTAAGTTGAACTCATCATGTTTGTCTTCTTCTAGTTGTTACTTGAGAATAGAGTTTAGAAGACAGAAGAGGAGGCTGACTTGAAAGATTCTGGAAGGAATGATGTGACTAGGGGTTGGAGTGCAGCCTCTGAAACCAGCCTGGCTGGATGAACCCTGCCTCTCCTGTTCCTGACTGGGGATGTCATTTCACCTCTCTGATGTAGTTGCCACATCTATAAAATGCAGACAGTCCTCCTGCCTACTTCACATAACTCTTCAAATAGGAAATGACTCCGCGAATGTAAAGTGTAAGAGCAGTGCCAGGCGCAAAGAATGGCTCAATAAATGCCAGCTATTGTTGTGGTGATGGTTGTTGTTATTGTTGTTTACAGAGGCTTGGGGACCCTGTAGGCCTCGGTCCCCTATGCTTCATTCTCCATCATGTCTGTTCCCAGAACTATTCCAGAAAATGTGCCCGATGCCAATGAGTACCCAAGATGCTAAGGGAAATCACTGTGTTTAAAAACCTGAAGCTACCTGAGCTCTGCTACTGGCAGAAAGGCCCAATCCCTCAGGCTGAACATTTTACCAGGAGAGAATAACACACATATACACATACATTCAACATACACACACATACATGCGTCATATCCTGTGTTGGTAGGACTTGTGGTACTAGCCTAATAGGACAAAAATGAAGCTAAAGGCATTATGGAAAGTTCCGTGAGAAACCAAGAGTATAGAGAAAATTTAGCAAGCTGAAGAATTAAGCATTAATAGGAAATTATTCCAGAGAAAATATGAACCAACAGAACCCCAGGGAAAGAAGATGCTACAAGCCAAGAAGACCTCAACTTTTTTTTCCATCCCAGCCGGAAAGAACAGGGCAATATATTCATGTAATCCACATGCCAGATTGTAGAAAGATTTTGAAAAAAATGCACAGAGAACTCTGCTGATTATATTGACAACTTGGATAAAGATCCATAGGGCAAGCTCATTAAAATTGCAGCGGAAATAAATAGTGGGAGATGGGGAAAGGAGTAGTTAATTGCTAGATGAGGAAATCGAAATAGAAAATGCTCCTGAAAAGCTGATGAAATGAAATGATTTGCCAAAAGTTAATTAGGTTAAATGCAAAGTGTTGCACTTAGACTCCAAAAAGTCAACTGCACAAGTCTAGAAGGGGGGACAACAAGCTAACAGCAGGGAAGGCTGGGGAGATTTGGGGATGTCAGGCAGCTTGGTCAAAATGAGCCCACCCAGGGCTGTGGCTGTCCAAAGTGAAAAGGTTCTTTTGAATGTGCTGGCTGATAGAAGTCAAATAAAACAGTGAGGGCATGGAAGGTCTCCTTCTAACTAATGCAGTCCAAGAAGATTGGAACCTATTTAGAGGAAGAGAACTAGGGATGGAGTACAAGGCTTATGCCCAAACTGTACCACATACAGAATAGTTGAGGCAATTGTAAAAATGTAAGGAGACTCGGGTAAATGTGTGCTGAGAAACACCACAGCATTAAGACTTTTGAAAACCTGTCATTTGGAAAAAAGATTATACTTGCTCTGGGTAAGGACAATCAATGAGAGATAAGTCCAACCCCCGCACAAAGAACATTTTCTTATTAGGACTGCTTTTTTTTAATGGAAGAAATTGCTTTAGGAAGAACTGAGCTCCTCATCACTAGATGTCATTAAGCAAAGGAGGCTAACTGATCACCTTCCCCTAAATTGTGCTAATGGAAGACCAACCTTCGTGTGGTTGGAACTTGGACAAAAGGACCTCTTCCAGCCCTGACGATCCATATTTTTCTTAATGAAGCTTCATCCTGATCATGCACTGATAGGAGGTCTACACTCAGTAAGACTTTTGATCACAATAACAATAGGAATATTGATGGAGGGTGCCCTTGGTTCCAGGCAGCCTATGTGGATTAATACAGTATGGTTTGAAGGGAGTATTATTATTATTTCCATTTTGCAAATGGGAAAACTGAGGCCCATCCAGCTAGTAGGTGACAGAACTGGGATTTGGGCCCCAGAGTCTGGCTCTAGTGCCACATTTTCCCATCTTCTCTGTCCACTCCGTACAGAAGGCTCTAATCATGCACCCTTTGGCCAATTTTTTCCAGGGTTTCACTGTATCAAACACGGTACTGACAACACAACTATGAAGACCACAGTGAGTGGGGAAGAAAGGTTGGCCTCTTGACAGGCCAGCAGTCACAGTAGTTACAGATCACGGTCCAGGCCTGCAGAGCAGAGAGGTAGAGGATTCCCATCATGAGCATCCAACCTGGGCAAGGCTGATTTGAATTTAAGGATGGGGAACAATGAAGAACGGGAAGCACGGGGAGCTCAGTGCAGTGCCAGGGCACCCTCTACAGCCATCCAGCCTGGGATCAGCAGTGGTCCAGAGCACGGGGAGCTCAGCGCAGTGCCAGGGCACCCTCTACAGCCATCCAGCCTGGGGTCAGCAGTGGTCCAGATGAGCTCTCTGGGAACGCCTCCACCCCTTGTTTTTCCTTTCTTTTCAGCAGTCCTAAAAAGGGTTAAGACCACCTTACATAATGAGGGTGGAGCCTGCTAGTAAATACAGCTGTTTCAAGTAAAAGCAGTAATAGAGGCAGACACGGGAAGTCAGTAAAAGGAGGTATTTAGGAAAAGATAGAAGGAATGAGCATTGAAAAAAAAAAGTCAGGGCCAAAAATTCCCCATGAAAACCCACCCCCAAAAAATAAATAAATAAAATGCATTCCTTATTTAAATATACCACAAAGCAACACACCCATGGAAAAGATATAAACCACTTTCACCATAATTCCCTTTTTATGGAACAGAGGCCAACCTGGACTTTGCTGTGGGGGCAGGACCAAGAGCAGAGAGAGAAAAAGAGGGGCCTAGCCAAGAGGGTATTGGGCACAGCCCACAGACAGGCAAGGAACTCGCCTCCACAGGGCTCTGGGTTGGGCATCTCAAACCTTCCAGCTGGATAGGGCCTGAGATGAAGATATAAAAGTAATAGCCATGGTCACTAACATGAATAGTTTGGGGAGGGCTCCTATGGTGCAGTCACGCGTCACTTAATGATGGGGATACGTTCTAAGAAACTCATCATTAGGCAATTTCGTCATTGTGCAAACCTCACAGAGTGCACTCACACAAGCCCAGATGGTCTAGCCTACTACACCTCTAGGCTATATGGGATAGCCTACTGCTTCTAAGCTCCAAACCTGTACAGCATGTTACTCTACTGGATACCGTAAGCCACTGTGACACAATCATAAGTATGTGTGTTTCTAAACATACCTAAACATAGAAAAGGGCAATCAATATATGGTATGAAAGATAAAAAATGGTACATCTGCATAGGGCATTTACCGGAATAAAGCTTATAGGACTGGAAGTTGCTCTAGGTGAGTCAGTGAGTGGTGAGTGAATGTGAAGGCCTAGGACATTACTGTACACTACTGTAGACTTTATCAACACTATACCCTTAGGCTGTACTAAATTTATTAAAAATAAAGTGATGGCACTATGATGTTACAAAAGCTATGACGTCATTAGGCGATAGGAATTCTTCAGCTCCATTCTAACCTTATGAGACCACCGTCATCTATGTTGTCCGCTGTTGACCAGAACATAATTTTAGGTAGCACATGACTGTACTGCATTAAGCACTTTCCTGTATATTATTTCGTTTAATCCTCCCAATGGGGAAGATTAATCATACATATTTTACAGTTAAGAAATCATGGAGGGATAAACAATCACAGCAATGAGTGAACAACATGGTAGGCACCGTGCTGAGCACATTACAGGGACTGCCTCAGGCTACATTCACAGCATCCCCATGAAGACAGTGCGCTTATCATCCTGGTATCACAGGTGTGGAAATAAGGTACAAAAGAATTAAACACACTGCAGTCCACAGCAATAGTGTAACATGCCCACAGTGCAACAGCAAGATGTAACAGAGCTGCAATTCAAACCCAGAGTCATCTGTCTCTGGAGCGCCTGCCCTAACCATAATGCTTAGGGGTCGGGAACCTTCTTGCCATAGCCCACATTGCCAAGGCAAGAGATTCTACAGCTGCAACCCACTATTCATTCTCACTTTCCAGGTGAGACAGAACTCTGCAACAACAAACAATACTGGAGAGAAAACAACATAACAATCAAAATGGCAAAAACACAGGAATAATAGAAAATCCAGATGATCAACAAAAGCAGAACTTATCAATTAATACAAGAAGAGCAGCAATAAAAACCCACAGAGCACTCAGGATGACGCTGATGAGTTCCTGATTAGAAAGCCCTGTGATTTAAATGCTCAGGATTTCCAGCTCTTTTCATGGGCATGTGCACAGTAGGAGTTTTGCAAGGTTGCTAAGCAATGCCTGGCAACCAGACTCCAGAGTAGATCACTCAACAGGAGTCCTTGGTAACTCTAGTAAGGCAATAAATATTAGTTTATAAAATCCAAATGTTAGATACCCTTAATAATTCATGTCATAGTAAGGATCCCTTAGTCATATGCCAGAATGCAGATCTATAATGGCCCATCTTTCACTTGTAAGAACTAAAGACATACTTGTAGTTTTGAGGCTCATTATTCTTTTATTGAATACACATTTGCTGAAAACCTACTGTGTGCCAGGCCCTGTTCTAGACACTAGGGAGGCGGATACTGACAGTTCCCCCAATGGACTATAACCACTTAGAAAACCACTAAGACCATACAGGAATTCTACTTTCAGGAAAATGAGGCCCAGAGAGGTAATGTAATCCGTTCAGAGTTGCACAGCACCGTGGAGGCTATACCGGTCCACTGGAGGCGAGTCCACTCAGCTGCTCCTTAGTCTGTCCAGGAGAGCACTGTGTTTCCCTAAAAGGCCACATCACCGTGGTTCACCCAGAGAGACCCCATGATTCACTAGCTTGTCCCTGTCCTCTAAGCTGGCCCTGAGGGCTGGAAGTACCAGGACAGAGGACTTGGCTGTTGAGCATCTTGGAAAGTCTCTCACTTGACCTCAGGACCTCTGTGGTCAAGAGAGGGAAAGCCTATGACATGGTGTCAGTTTTTATTGGACCCAACCACCGGCAAAGCTAGCCGTCATTTGGAGTGATGGAGAAAATTAAGTTACCACATTCTCACGTTTCAGCCTTTCGCCCGTTCTCCTTCGCAAACAGGAAATGTTTATTTAAATACAGCAGTCTCCAGCATGTTCCAGAGCCAAGTGAAAAACCAAAGATGTCCACTCTTGCCCCCACTCCACCGTTCGGGCCACCCCTCACTGCAGTGAGAAGTGGGCCTCTGCCTGCTTCTAGACAGGACGGCAAGATGGGGAGAAGTGGCCCCGCGTGAGAGTTCATTTTCATCTGCCTCCTCTTTTTCCAGGCTGAGATTGTGGTTGGAGAAGAATTACATCTGTGGGCTCCTTTTGTAGTCAGAAGGGTAAGTGCAACATCTGTTTACTCTGTGCTCCATGGTAAATGTTTGGTTTCAGGCACCGCCATCCACTTCCTTTCCTCTCGTCCTCTATCTTTGCTGCACGGATAATAAATTACACTGAATTCTTCTCTACATTTATTTAGCTTTCTTGTGGGTGTCACCTCCTCATGGAGGGGGAAAACTTGTCAGTAGTTTATAAAAGACAGAGAGTTTCTTTTTCTGCGTGATGTGCTGACATTATACGGAAGATCTTGGAACACAGACCCCCAACTCTGATTCTGGCTTAATTATGAACAATTCAGGCCCCATTCCAGGCCTAAAGCAAAGTCCGAATGGTGAGCACATTATCCCCACTCAGGTTTTCCTTAATGTCATAACACAAGGTTTCAGAAGTCAGAAACATCCAGAGAAGCAAAATACACACACACACACACACACACACACACACACACACACATCCCTTCATCAAAGGCTTTTGGGGAGGCAGAGTACCAAGAATGGAGAACGGAGAAAATGCTGTTTCTTTGTTTTAAAACACAATTTAAACCTTTGAGATCAGAAAATTGGATTTTAGGAAGGTCCTGAGCATCTGATGACAGTGCTGACAAAATGTGCCCTATGGCAACATGAACCCTGGGAAGTTCAAAAGGCCCACCAAAGCAAGTTTCCCTCTATCTTTTGCTTACATTCTTTACATTGAAGTGCTGGTTTTCTTCTGTATATGCAAGGGTTCTATATACAGTATCTGGAATGCAGTAGAGGTTCAAGTCATGTTTGTTCTCAAACTCCTAGGCTCAAGCGATCCTCTCACCTCGGCCTCCCAAAGTGCTGGGATAACAGGCATGAGCCGCCGTGCTCGGCTTCAAGTAATGTTTGTTGAATGAATGAAGGCAGGAATAAATGAGTGATTCCTCTCTGAAGAAATCCTTGGCAGAGCATAAAATGCCAAATTTCCCCCAAGAGTTTTCAGAATTGAAATGTTACTTCTGAGCTGGCTGAGAGAGAGTGTGGTGCAGGACTTTGGTGGTGAAGGACTGTTGGTGGGCTGCCCTGAAACCCTGCAGTGAACCTGACCCAGCTTGCTCCTAAAGACTGTCCCCCATTCCCAGGGAGGAAGGAGACTAGAATGAGATACCATCGCGGCACCCCCATGCACCCTAGCCAAAGTGGCACCAGTGACCACAACTGAGGCAGAACAGACCAGAGACATCAAAGAAGCTCATGCTCTGCCACTGCCTATTAACAACTGCAGCAGGGGGCCTCTGGGAAGGACCAGGACTCCAGTCTCTGCCCCCTTTCTCCAGTTCTAGAGCCGATGGGTTGCCCTGAGCTGCACAGATCCCCTAAGGGAGATGACTTGGTGGCGTGCTGGCATGGGTGCGGTTCCTGCAGCTCTGGAAAACTTCCTACACACCAGGAGGAGAGGGACTTACTCTCCTTGGTTTCCCAAACATGGAGCACGATTTTGAAGATGGGGAAGATGTAGTTTCAAGACCCCAAGCAGCAGACCTAACATCAAAGTGAGCTGAACATTTGCAGGGTACACCAGAAGCAGAAGCAACAGCAGCCTATTCTAAGATCCAAGCCCAGCCAGAACCCTCCCAAGACTGTCCGTTTATAGATCGTGGCCCAAACTGACCCTTGTTCCAAGGATGACCAGGAGAGTGATATGGGTTGTGGGCTTAGGAACCAGTCAGGCTTGGATCCAAACACTTCACTAGCTGCATGACCTTGAGTAAATGACAAGATGGCTTAACTGTGAAATGGAGTAATAAGCATTGCCTATGTAACTAACAGGACTGTTGGAGAGATTCAATGAGATAATACATATACACAAATCAAGGCATGAAAAGCATTTATCAAACATTAGCTATAATTATTATTTCACTAACTCATGTGGCTAGCAGTGGTGTGACGAGGAGGGGAACTTAGTTTACAAGTTATAGGTATCTAAAAATACCACTAAAACAAGTTTTTCACTTCTATGGACTAACATAATGTCTGAATTAAGGTGTGAAAACCTGGATTCTGGCCCCTTTATTGCCATCAACTTGCTGTGTTTTCTTGGGCAAGTCATTTTACACTTCCAAGCCTGGTTTTCGACATGTGTTAATAAAGATTCGGCTCTCACCCTTTAGGATTCTGTGGTTTAACCCAACAAAACAATCATTGCACTTGAGGAAAAAAAAAAGAAAAGTATTGAGCCAAAGGAAAAAGAGAGCACCAGGAATAAGGAAGACAGTTCTGCTGAGTCTCCACCCAGAGATGCACAAAGAAGTGGAAGAGAGGAGGAGGTGGGGTGATAGGAGGTGACTAACAGGAATAACACACTCTAGGACAATGCTTGTCATCACTACTCTCTTCCAGCCTGAAGTCAAGAAAGCAGAGTGGAAGATCCAGGCGCCTACCCCTAAGGCACGTGAAGAAGGGGAGAAGAGGGAGAGCAAGACACGGAGGGAATCTACCACATTAGAGCAAACCCTCACCTACTTCTCGGCTGGGTTCCCAGTAAGGCTCCCACCCACTCCAGCGTTTCTCCCCCACTCCCTTACCCCACCCCAACTGCGGACTAAGAGGAGCCCACCCCAGAGTCCAAGTTTTGAATCTGGTCCGAGGATCAAAATGATAAATGTTTCCAAAACGTTGACATATGAAAAGTAAATATTTGGTTGCACAATTGGGGCTAAAACTAGGGTCAATCCACCCCATTCTCCAAGCGCCTCTCCATTCGCTGCCAAGCCCAGGATCCGAGGCTGAGTGCGGTTTGTAAGATTATAACGCTCGGTCTCATTTGAAGGGCTGTCAGCATTTCCATTCTCCGGCCCCCTTCGTTCGGGGAGGCATTTATAACCGAGCCATAAAAAATTCACCCGGGGCTGCAACTTGGCATCTCCCAGACTGCGCTCCAGGCAGAGCGGGTTTTGCGAGCACCCACTCTGAATCTGTCCAGTTCCTCAGAAGTTAAACCTTCACCCACACTCTCAACTTTCCTTGCAAGGGCAGCCAGAGAGCGGCTGGCCCATTCTGATCTCCAAGCAGGTCAACAGTCTCCGGCCCTCTCTCCCGCCTCCGCGCCTTGACGGCCCATCATCCTATAGCTTTCTCCTTCGTCCGCCCCCCTTTTTAACGAGCGCAGACCCCTGACCCTCACTCTAAGACCTTGAGGCTGCAGTGCTCTTGCCTCCCCTCGCCTCTCGACAGCTACTCCTTGGAAGCTGTCAGCGGGCCCTGCGTATGCAACCCTCACCCCTGGAGAGGCACTACTCTTTGCCCATCGCGGGGGGTTTCGAGACCTCTCTTTCCAGATCTGACCAAGCCTACAGACCCCCAGCTCGGAGAGTGAGGGATCGTGTCCAGGAAGGGATGAGAATAGAGACTGCATCCAGGGAGGCCGAGGGAAAAGGACGGATCTGGCGCCTGGGGCCCCCTCGGTGGGACCCAGGTGGGTGGCCCGCGTGGGGTGGGGCAGGGGTACTCACAGGCGCTCAGCGTTGCGGGGGATGCCCCGAGGAACCGCGCGGAGGCCCAGCCCGTGGCAGTCCACGCTGGCGGCGGAGCAGGTACACTTGGTGGGGCAGGCGACGGCTGGGGGCCCACTCAAGACGCTCGCCAGCGCCAAGGCCAGCGCCAGGCGGGCGCGCAAGGCGGCGCCGACCCCTGTCCACCCGGGGGCCATGGTGTGCAGGGCCCCGCTCCCGGAGGAAGCTGCCTTTGCGGGGCAAGACGCGTGGAGCCCGAGGAGGCGCGCGGGGAGCGCGGGCGGCCTGGGGAGCGGGCGGCGGAGTTGGCGCGGAGGAGGGGCGAGCTCGGCGCTCAGGCGCACGGGGCGCGGGCGGAGCGGGGCGCGCCGGGCGGCGGCGGCGGCAGCAACAGCAGCTCCATCGGCGGGGCCGGCGCTGCCCCGCTGCGCATCGCTGGGAGTGCCCAGGTGCGGAGCGCCCCCTGGCCCCGCTGGCCCGCGGGCCGGGTTGGGGACCTGGGGCGAGCGCAATGGGGCGTGGCGCCAGGGGAGGTCCGGCTCGTGGCTGGGCTGGGGAGCGCGGCGGCTGCTGCTGGGGCACGGGGCGGCCGGGTGAGCTGGCCGGCGCTCGCTCTCTCCATTCACTGAGCAGGGCAGACACCGGAGACGCGGGGCCCACCCCTCCCGCCCCCCACAAAAACGCCAACTCAGCCTCCCATTGGCTGCGCCCCGCGTCATGTCGACTAAGTTGGGAACTTTGCAGGAGCGACCGAGAGCCTGGAGGGAGGAAGCAGTAGAGGAGGGAGAGAGAAGGAACCAGGGAAGGAAAGGGGCTCGGCCAGCAGGGCCCCGGGAAAGAAACACTGAAACTCATTCACTGTTAGGCGCCAAGGACGGATAAGGCTCCTGAAACTTTTTTTTTTTTTTTAATTCTTGCACTGAGCTGAGCACTCTACTCATATTCTTTACTTAAGTCCACGATCTTCCAAGGCGGCGTCTGAAAACAGCTCAGAGAAGTGAAGCGACTTGCTGGAGGTCGCACAGCTGCTAGGGACGCCGAACCATGGCACTGTCGCCCACGAAGCCGCTTCCCTACCACACCTAGTACTTAATTTTGTCTGAAGAGCCTTGGTTGACACCAATGTCACAGCTACACACACACACACACACACACACACACACACACACACACACGGTGGTCCATGTTTTTGAGGTCATTGCTGGCAAACCTTACCCGGAAACTTGCCCTGCTTTGCCCAGACCCAACGCTTGGTGGACTGGTAAAAGTAGTGATAGCAGCGACTTGGACCCCTGGATTGACAATGCCTTGTTTCATCTTCGGGTTTCTGCTTCCTGACTGGGTGACTCTGGGCCAATCGTGTCATCTCTGAGCCTTCGTTTTCTCAAATCAGGGGCCACAGTCCTACCTGGCCTCACCTCCCTGGGTTGTTTGGAGCATCACAGAAGAGAACGTGTTTTTGCAAAAGTCATTCGCAGACGAGGCATCCCTTCTGTCCCCAGCGTCTTCTTTCTTCCAGCGCCCGCTTTAAATTGGCTAGGTCTGAGCTTTTCCAGATGCCAGTGGGGAGGGGCGTGTGCGTTAGAGGCTCCATAAATACTTGTAGGAATGATTTTGTTTGTTTGTTTGAAAGGAAAGGGCAGAAACTGGAGGAAGTATTGCCCAGATTTCCTTGAGGTCCTCTCACACTGAGAAGGCCTGAATAAGCCCTGCATATATATACACACACACTGGTGCCTACATATTCACAGCCACGCACACACTCTCACATACTCAGGCTCACACACACCCATGTATACACCCGCAATCACACACACGTGCACATGCATGCTCGCACACACACACTCACACAGTGACAACTATACTCCTGAGAGCGCTTCTCTTTTCTTTCATAAGAATGCTATTCTGATTTCTTCTACCTCATTTTCCTTCAAGGAAACTTTCAACTACTTGACCACATCCTGTGAATATATAGTAGAGTTGTAGATTTATTGTATTATACTTAGCAGATTTTCAAAGTCTTAGCTTCGGGCACCCAGTTGCGCGCGCGCACACACAAACACACACATACGCACACTCAAACACACACACACACACACACACACTCGAGTCCCTTCATCATTCATAAACACATTAGGTGCAATTTACTGCTGTTATTTTTGGGAACGGCTTTCTGTACAGATGCTGTTGTCATCGCCCCCTGGTGGCTGGCGAGGGTCTATGCTCCGGTCCTCAGGGTGACTTCAGCATTTAAGAACTCTAAACATCCTTTTCCCCCTTTGCTCTGAAGCTTTCCTCCAAACCTTGAACCAATTTAGTACCAGGACTGAGGCAGATGAGAGAACCGGGCAAGGGCCCAAGGGCACAAAGCGTCTCAGACTGTCTGGAGCAGAAAAGAGTAGGGTTTTCTTTGTTTTCCCAAATGCATGCTAGAGCATGTTTTGCAATCCCTTCGGGCTGGGCCCGGATCTGTGCTCTGAGCGCAGTGGGGGACTGTGTTTTCCATTTAAGCTGCTCAGGGGGTTTCATGAGCCAGACTATATCTTTAAGGGACTTTATAGGCATTCAAGTGTGACTTTTCCTGGGAGAAGCCCCTTAGAACAGATGGTGAGGGTTTCCTTCAGAGTCAATCATCCCCAAGGAGGAGGCAAGTGGGAAATACAGGAGGGGTCCAGAACACCAGGATACACAGAATCATGGAGTGTTTGGGCTGGTACAGCCTTAGAAATCACCTAATCCAACATTTCTACAAGTGCCTTCTGATGACTACTGGTTCCACATGTTTCATCATGGGGGAGAAAAAGTTTCCTTGGGCAAAGACAGATTGAGAAATGCTACTCACCTTCACCCCTCTTGGAGAATTGCATCACAGATGAGGGTTTTTAAGTCCCTGAAAAGTCCTGCATTAAGGAAATCTGTTTAAGGCTTATTTAACACAGTTTCTCAGTATATAATAGGACCCCTTTTCATGTAAACTGCAAATTCTCTTGGAACATACTTTGAGACCCCAAATATAGTTCAACTCTTGTATTTTACTAACAAGGAAGCTGAGTTTCAGAGAAAGGTGGGCATTTATGTAGGGTCACCTAGCTAATTAGTGAAATAACCACAACCAGGACTCGGGGCTTCCAGTGCTGAAAATGTGGCTCAGTCCACTCCCTCAGCTGATTCTGGGGCATCTGCAGAAGGCGGTAGCCACCCCATGGAGGAATTACCCTCCTTGGAGAAGACTGGGTAAATCACTAGGAGGTCAGGCTATTGTTTAGAACTTTCTATGTCCAAGGGCCAGAGGTGGCTTTACACTCTGTGGTGTCATTTTTGGAGTTCCATAAAAGTCCCTGGACAACTTTTGAATTTTTCCCTTTACTTTTCTATAGGCTTTTCAAAAGCAAACTACTCGCCCATTCCTGCAAGAAACCCCATCTCAAACTTTCTCGTCAACCTGTGTTTATCTCCCTGTGTGAGATACCACCCTTCACGTGGCCACCACAGTCAGCTGAGGTTTTCTGTTTCCAACCAGCCAGACTAACCATTTGTGCTCATCGTTCTCCAGTGAAGTCTCCAGATCTACTCTGCCCACTGTCGGAGGCAGTTCTGTTCCTCAGAACAAACAAAAAACTTTAGCTTATTGAATTTCCCCAAAAATGACTTTTAAAGAAAGCCATTGACAGCATACAGAATCTAAAGAAAAAATTGAAGATGGAGGCTTCAACAAAGACAAGACCCAAGGCAGGATCTAGGTGCCAAGCTCTAGATTTCCAAATTCCCAGGAGGGAGCAACTGATTGTCCTGACTTGAGTCACGTGATCACCCTTTTGGCCAGAGAAGACAAGAACTATGGGTGACAGTTTTATGGAAACTGCACTCAGTTGGGCAGGTAGGAGTCCTGCTCTCAAAGGAAAACCCAGGAGCTATTAGCTGAAAAGTGGGTGGGAGTATTGAGAAGTCAAAACAGCTCAAAGCATTTTCACTCTCTCACACACCACAGCCATTTAATTCTTCAGTTCTGTTCATTCTTCCCCATGACCATCTCTTGAATGTATCCCCTCTTCATCTCTGGTTCTCCTGCTATTGTTCAGATCCTAGTTTCATGCATAGGTATTGCTTATTGGCCCCCACATAATTTCTCTAACTTTATTTCTTAGTTTTTTGCTCCACCAATCCGTCCTTTGTCCTGATGATCCAAGGATCTTAAATACAGACCTGACAATGCAATTTTGAACTCTGGAGTTGTTTTCCACTTCTTCCACCTCATCTGCCACCACTCCTCCACATCCACTCAATATCTGTCCCAGACCATCCTTTCCTACTCTCCTGTCTGTCTACTCCAGAGTCCGTGTAGCAGCCGAATCCTCCAGTTTAGGAGCCGAATCCTCTGGACTTGTTGGTCCAGACTATTAGGTTCTTGAAGATAGTGACCCTGTGTAATCCAATTTTTTCAAACTTGTATTATAAAAAGTTTCAGGCATATAGAGATGTCTAATCAAGTTTTGTAATCTTGATATCTAGAGGTGCAAATCTTGATATCTTGATGATTAATAAATGAATACATGAATGAATGAATAAACAAATGAATGATCTTCTCAATCAGCCATCTTATTTGACATTCTCCTATTGTATTTTTATTCAGTTTAATCAGTGTTAGTCAATCTTTTGGGGGAGGGGGTGGTTACATTCTTCTAGAATGCTCTTGCAAATGATACACATTCACCACCCCCAGTGCGATATATTTGCTTCACCCCATCAAGACTAACAATTTGTGCTCATTATTCTCCAATGGATTCTTCAGATCCACTCTCTGCCAACTGTCAGAGGCAGTACTGTTCCCCAGGAAACTAACCTTTATAGACTGCATCACCTGAACTCCCTCGGATCCAGCCATATGGGGAACTAGCTCAGAGAGCTAGAGGAGAGAGGCGAAGGCTTCCTCCACAGGACTGCAGTTTATAAGTGGCTGCCTTTCCCTATTGAAGGTCATAGTTCATGTTCAACAGCTATCTTCTACAGCTATGGGTCTCCTTGGAAACCACTGCCATCTCATTATGCCTTTAGAGGACAGGAGTGGAAATAGCTTTCCACTGCTGCTAAAATTTGGGCAGTCCCCACCCCTGGTTGATTTCTTTTCTTTTCTTTTCTTTTTTTTTTTTCTTTTTGAGATGGAGTCTCACTTTGTCACCCAGGCTAGAGTGCAGTGGTGCAATCTCGGCTCAATGCAGCCTCTGCCTCCCGGGTTCAAGCAATTCTCTGCCTCTGCCTCCCAAGTAGCTGGGATTACAGGCACCCGCCACCATGCCTGGCTAATTTTTGTATTTTTAGTAGAGATGAGGTTTTGCCATCTTGGCCAGGCTGGTCTTGAACTCCTGACCTCGTGATCCACCCACCTGAGCCTCCCAAAGTGTTGTGATTATAGGCATGAGCCACTGCGCCTGGCCCCCTCTTTGATTTCTTGACCCTGCCTCACCTTTCCATATAGTCCCTTTACCACACTTTCTTCACTTATTCCTTTGAATTATCCATTTCCTACCAGGGTCCCTGAAACTGACACACTACCTCACTGAGCTGCTGAGGTAGATCTTTAAGGAGTAGGTGAACAGGAAGCAGGGAGAGAGAAAATGAAACCCCCAATTTGAGATTAAGACTATGATCCCTATTATATTTTCCTGGGAGAGAGAATAGCTCATGTTTGTGAATTTTAAGTCATTTCTGGAGAAATGGCCTAAAAGGGTTAAGAAAGTGGCTTAAAAATGATAAGGAAAAGATACCACCTGTTGGACCTAGAAGGACATTGTTTTCTTTTTCTTTTTTTTTTTTTTTTTTTTTTTTTTTTTTTTTTTTTTTTGAGACAGAGTCTTGCTCTGTCACCCAGACTGGAGTCAAATAGCGCGATCTTGGCTCACGGCAACATCTGCTTCCAGGGTTCAAGTGATTCTCCTGCCTCAGCCTCCTGAATAGCTGGGATTACAGGCATGCACCACCATGCCCGGCTAATTTGTTTTTGTATTTTTAGTAGAGACGGGGTTTTGCCATGTTGGTCAGGCTGGTCTCGAACTCCTGACCTCAGGTGATCAGCCCGCCTCAGCCTCTCAAAGTGCTGGGATTACAGGTGTGAGCCAGTGCCCTGGCCTGAAGGACATTGTTTTCAATGCAAATACTTCTCTTTTTCTCCCCTGAAAAAGAATGAACAATAAAGGTTTATTGCCAGTTAATCTATTGAGCCTCCCCAAGGGATGAGAACTACTCTGAATACATAAATGTTTAACGAATGAATATGTAAAATAAATTTGATAACGAATATTAAAATAAGTAACCTATTGATGTGGTTAGGCTTTGTGTCCCCACCCAAATCTCGAATTGTAATCCCCATAATCCTCATGTGTCAAGGGAGAGACCAGGTGGAGGTAATTGAATCCCGGGAGTGGTTCCTCCCATGCTGTTCTCGTGATAGTGAATGTGTTCTCATGATACCTGATGATTCTAAAAGGGGCTGTTTCCCCCTTTGCTCAGCCCTTCTCCTTCCTGCCACTTTCTGAAAAAGGTGTCTTGCTTCCCCTTCACCTTCCATCATGATTGTAAATTCCCTGAGGCCTCCCCAGCCATGCTGAACTGTGAGTCAATTAAACCTCTTGCCTTTATAAGTTACCCAGTCTCGGGCAGTTCTTTACAGCAGTATGAAAATGGACTAATACACTTATCATGAGGCAGAAGATAGAGCAATAAAACCTTTCAAAATCTATATTCAACTGTAGTGGACAGCTATTAATTGGCCTTCTGTTCCAACTGTGTGATTATGATTCCAAATTTTCTTGTTTGTATATGAGCTTGCTTTCCTCAATACACTGATTTTTTAAGGGGCGGGCACATGACTGAAATGGGCCAAGCAGAGTCCTTTCCTGGGATTTTTCCAGGTGAAACTGGAGAAAGAGATCTAGTCCTTCTGGGGTGCTAAAACTGGAATATGTGAGGAACAGCAGTGAGCATCCATGTGGCCCAGTCAAGACTAACCATGGTGAAAGAGACTAAATTTGACCCATCTTCCAGAAGCGTAAGTGGCATTCAGCTTAATTTACCAATCAAATAAACATTTACTGAGAACTTTATATATGCCCAGGAGATGACACAACCACAGCTGACAAAAATCCATTGGGAAGACAAAATTAAGATACATGAATGAAGAGAAAAGATATGGTATATAACTAAATGCTAAGTGATATGGGTCACATAGTAAGTGCTACACAAGTTCTGAAGAGGGAGAAATCACTTTAAGCTGGGAAGGAGGGCTGAATAATTCAGTCTTGCGTTTGAAGGATGCATGGGTTTGCTGATGTCAATGAGGGGGAGAAGGGTTCTGGCACTGAGAGAAACAGAGGGAGGGTGGTAGGAATAGAATTGTGTTTGAGGTGGGAAGAGGGCTTTGAGAATGTGGAGTATAAGAGAGTTTGGAGCACATTTCTATTTGCCTGAGAGATAATTGGAGAAAAAAAGTTTTGATGCCTATTTGCCTTTGGCTGTGGCTTGGCAGCCTTGCTTTAGAAACTGGAGGACTCTGTGTAGAGGCAATGGCTCTGACTTTGAGAGGTGATACAGACTGGAATCCCCAGAAAGGAACCAGAAATATGTCCCCAGTTCAACTTTGCCCTGGTCTGAGAGAAAGCCAGATGATCTGGGAGCTCTTGGTTCTCTAAACTGCAGAAAGAGGCAAGTCAGCCAGGTGTGGGGTCAGGCTCTTGCTCCTCAGAGCCAGAGTGCTGGCCCAAGAGGCCTAGCAGACAGACGAATGTGATCACGGACCTCTCCAAATTGTACAGGGAAGATTTGTCTCATATTTGGACAAAGCAAGAACTGTCACTGGGGAGATGGCTCTCCAATTTGAGGAACATTAATCACCTAATTAACCAGAACACCTGCTCATAAAAATTGTCCCACCCAGGGAATGAAGTTAAACAAAGCATGAGGATGTGCTGCACAGACTTAGCTGTGGCATCTGTATCCTTAGCTGGCCTCCTTGGGCACTGAGGCTCACAATACTCTCCAGCCAGCTGTTGGGCTTGACAGAGGCTTCCGAACACCAGCCTTGTTTAGCAAGCCGCAATTAGTGAAAAACTCAGAGGACTCCTCTTGCAACTTAACTGGAATTGTGGATGCGGGTGAAAGTGCTGGGCACTCTTCTGAGTGTTTTGCATACATTAAGTCTCGAATACTCACAACAACCAAAGGAAATCTCCTATTGTTGCTGAGGCTAGCGTGATGCTCACAGATCTAGCTTCTTCTTCTGGGCACGTGGGAAAACTGCATTTCCCAGCCTCCATTGCAGTTAGGTCGGTGCCATGTGCCTCATTCTGACCAAAGAAGCATGTGGAAACGTGGTGCATACCACTTCCAGACTTGGTCTTGGAAACTTCTTATGCAATCAGTACAGTGCTCTCTCCTTGTCTATTAGCTGGACACATAGAGGGGATCCAGGGAAGGATCCCAGGCTGTCCTGAGAGAATGGCAGAGACTCAGAAAGAAAGGCACTGGAATCCCTAAATCACTACATAGAAGATGGTGGCCAAGCAGTCTGTACTGTGAGAAAAAAACTAAACTTCCCACTGAGATTCGAAGGTTTTAACCACCAATGCAATCTTGGCAATTATGTTTCCTCAAATCACACAGGACCAATCTTAGAGAAAGCTACTACCTATGTGGTATGATTTCAGATACTTCAGGAAATTCTTCCATCCCAAAATAATACCTCCTCCTATTGGTTAATCATTGACATGCTTTTAAATAGGAACCCTCATTATCTGCTCTTTACTTACCTTAACATTCCTTCAACGTATATTTACGGAATACTTTCTAGGTGCTGATAATCCTGTAAGTGTTATGGTGATGAAAAAGTAAACATGGTTGCTATTCTCATAGAATGTTTTATGGGAAACAGATGTAAAACAACCAATTACACAAGAAAATTAATACATACTTACAAATTATAAAAGTTAGGAATGGAATGAATAGGGTGATGTAATAAACATAAATAGAAACCGGCAAAGTTTCAAAAAAAGTAGTCAGGGAAGGAGACTTAAAGTATAAAAAGAATCTAGCTATGGCATGTAAGATATGGAAGCAGGTAGGTCATTATTCTAAGAGAGACAATGGCACGTGCAAAGGCCTTAAGGTATGACTTTGATAGCTGGAGAAACATAGGAAAGTCACTGTGGTTAGATCCGAGAAAAGGAAGGAGATCTGTTCTGGGAAGGTTGGAATTATTTCTCCTTCACTACTGCATTGATCCCAGTATATGTGAAGTACTCCTGTGAGTGACATTCCTCCTTTCATTTGTGTATAAGAAGAGAAGCCTGGCCAGGAGCGGCGGCTGACGCCTGTAATCCCAGCACTTTTGGAGGCCTAGGTGAACATATCACCCGAGGTCAGGACTTCGAGATCAGCCTGGCCAACTCGGGGAAACCCCGTCTCTACTAAAAATACAAAATTAGCCAGGCGTGGTGGCAGGTGCCTGTAGTCCCAGCTACTTGGGAGGCTGAGGCAGGAGAATTGCTTGAACTTCGGAGGCAGAGGTTGCAGTGAGCCAAGGTTGTGCCACTGCAGTACAGCCTGGGTGACAGAGCGAGACTCCACCTCAAAAAAAAAAAAAAAAAAAAGAAGAGAAGCCTAAAATTTTGGATGAATCTAACTTGACATAGAGTCTATTGCAGTTTTAGAAGTATTTGAATACAAGGGGCTGATCAAAGGCAATCTGCTTAGAGGATTGTTATGAAAGCTATCCTGTATAAGCTTTTTGATGTGGCTCAGGGCGAGAGGTTGGAGTTGATGAAGACCACTGGGGTAGGAGGTTAAAGCCCCTCTAGCCCTGGGAGCTGCCATCTCATTGAAGGCATGGACATTTCTATAAAATATTTTATTGTATACATTTCCATTTCCAAAGTTTAGCTAATGGCACCACCATCTACCAAGATGGCTAGACCAAAAACTTAAATGTCATCTTTAGCTCTTCCCTTTTTTCCTCTTAACCTATCCCACATTCATCAGCTCACCAAGACCTATTGGTTTATTATTATTATTATACTTTAAGTTCTAGGGTACATGTGCACAATGTGCAGGTTTGTTACATAGGTATACATGTGCTATGTTGGTTTGCTGCACCTGTTAACTCGTCACTTACATTAGATATTTCTCCTAATGCTATCCCTCCCCCATCCCCCCACCCCATGACAGACCCCAGGGTGTGATGTTCCCTGCCCTGTGTCCAAGTGTTCTCATTGTTCAATTCCCACCTATGAGTGAGAACATGCGGTGTTTGGTTTTCTGTCCTTGAGATAGTTTGCTCAGAATGATGGTTTCCAGCTTCATCCATGTCCCTACAAAGGACATGAACTCATTATTTTTTATGGCTGCATAGTATTCCATGGTGTATATGTGCCACATTTTCTTAATCCAGTCTATCATTGATGGATATTTGGGTTGGTTCCAAGTCTTTGACTCCATATGTGGTAAGATCCACCCCTCCGCCCTATACCTGTCACCTGGGCCCCTTAACAGGCTTCCCTGCCTAACTCCTGTCCAGTCATATTTTCCAGAGCCTCTAAGGGCTTTCCATTACTTACATTACTTAAAGTCTGAGAAACACACATGGTAAGGAAGGATCTTTGTCAAGTGTTCTCTTCCCTGCCTTTATCTCCTGCTTCATTCTTCACCAATTCCTATTCCCGCCTTAGGCTGAGCTATGGAGACTCAACGTTTCCTGAAAGTGTTGAGGGGTTGATGGTTCACCTGTGAACTTCCACCATGCTCTTCTCTCTTTTATGGATGCCCTTGCCCGCCTCCTCCCTCTGATCACAGTGTCCTGGTCTTTCCCCACGCGGCCCATGCATCAACACATGTGTGAAGCATTTTATACTTTCCTCCCTATTAACTCCCCTACCATATTAGAGACTTGTTCATTTGATCTGTGGCTATATAAACCTCTATCATTACACTCCTTCCATTAATGTCATCATCTCCTTACACATCTTCCTCCTTCCCCAGTTAGACTGTGAGTCTCTTGAGAAATGAGATGTGATTTGCCAAACTCCTCATGAGAATTGTCCATCCTCACTGGGTCCAATACCTCTCTTCTCATTCTTTTTTGAACCCACTCCTTCCAGAATTTCTCTCTAACACTTTGCTGAAACCATTATTTTCAATGACCTCCCCAACCTTCTAGTTAGTTGGGCCAAAACTCTTGGAATTACCCCTCATTTCTCCATTGCGCTCTTACTCAACATCCAAAACATCAGCAAATCCTGTTTATTTTTTCTTCAAGTCCATAATCCAACCATTTATTTTCATGTCTGCCATTACCACAAGTGACTGTCATTCCTGGACTGGATTATAGTAATAAACTCCTAACTCCTGCCACCATCATTTCCTACCTTCTGTAGTCAACTTTTAACCCAGCAGTCCTGTCATGTTAATATATATGTCAGATCATGTCATTCCTCTGATCCAAAGCTTCCAATGCAGACTTCTGCTTCTAGCTGTGATGGCATAATGGAACTGGATTTATTCTTCCACCTTAAACATGAAGAAAAACTGGACAAACTATACAGAAAAAAAAGTTTGCTTTTTCAAACACTGGAAAATTGGACGTGCATTACTGAGCTCTCTAACATGAAAAATTAGGTGAGTTGTATGATGATAATAGCTTATTGTCTAGAAATAATTTCCAAGATGCAGTGCAGGGAGGGTTCAGCATTCTCTCTTAGTTGAGCAGACAGAGATCATGGGTCCAATGTGTCTAGAATTGTAAGACGGCATACCTGAAAGGTGGGAGCTGAGCAGTAGGAGGGTTCCAGAGATCTCCAGAGAGGTTCCCTTGAGTGTTTGCTGAATATTTGTGAGGAAAACCCTATGAGCCTGGGAAGAAAAGACACTTAAGATCAGTAGCCTGAATAATTGCCAGAATTCACACATGACTGTTAATAGTTCGTGTTTTCACCAGCCATAGTGAGAAACTCTTGTAATATTTAGGGCTTTGGGTAAAAGCCTCAGAAGAGTATCGCCTTATAGTGGAGTTAAAGACACCTTGGACCCATCCTAAAAAAATGTTTAAAAACAAGCCTTGACAGGATGCAATTGATTTCATGTAACTTAACTGTGAGATGGAACAAAACTCTATACTCCTATTTAAAGAAATATAGCAAGATCATCCAACAATTTAAATTTCACAATGACTGACATCCAATCAAAATTATCAGGAATACAAGGCAGCCTGAAAATATAACTTATAAAAATGAAAAAAATAGAAACAGACTTGGATATTGTAAAGATGACATTATTAACAGACAAGTATGTTAAAGCAGCAGTTATAAATATTCTTCATAAATTTAGAAGGTAAGAAAAAGTGGAAGATACAAAAGAGAACCAAATGAATCCTGCCAAAGCTAACACATGGATGAACTTTGAGGACATAATACTAAGTAAAATAAGCTAGTCACAGAAGGACAAATCCTGCATGAGTCCATTTATATTAAGAATCTAAAGCAGTCAAACTCATACGGGCTAAAAGTAGAATAGTGGATGCCAGTGGCATAGGGTAGAGAGAACTCAGTGAGGGGAATTGTTGTTCAATGGACGTAGAGTTTCAGTCATACAAGATGAAAAAGTTCTAGAGATCTGCCATACACCAATAGGCATATAGTTAACAATACTGTACTGTACACTTAAACATTTGTTAAGACAGTAGATTTCATGCTATGTGTTTCTATTATCACAATAAAAAATTGTCAAATGGAACTTCTAGAGATGTAAAGTACTATACAGGAAAATAAATTACACTGGATAGAATTTACAGCAGGTCAAATCTAGCGAAAAGTCTTGAATTCAGGATTTAGTTTAAAAAAAAAACTCCAAAACCCCTCTTGCAACTTAGTTATAAAAGACCAACAGACAAATTAAAAATTGGCAAAAGATTTGAAGAGACACTTTAGCAAAGAAGAGATACGAAGAGTTACAAATAAAGAATAGATGGAAAGATGCTCAAAATTATTAGTCACTAGGGAAATGCAAGTTAAAATCACAATCAGATGCCATTCCATAACCTCTAGAAGGACCAGCATCAAAAAGACTGAAGTTTGGGTAAAACAGGAACCTCACTTATTGATAGTAGGAATGAAAATGGTACTACTACTTTGAAAAACAGTTTCAATTACAATATTGCACGTTAAACATACACTTATATAACTCAGCATTTCACTCTAAGTACTTACCAAAAAGTATATATTTATGTATGTCTACACAAAATATATATACATATGTCCACACAAAGATTTATACATGAATGTTTAGAGTAGCATTAATTATATATGAATGTTTATAGTTGCATTATTTATAATAGCCCAAAACTGGAAAACTTCTATGTGTCTATCAATTGATGACTGGATGAAAAACTAAAAATGATATATTCATGCAAAGGAAAACTACTCATCAATTAAAAAGGATAAACTCTTGATACATGGAATGACATGGCTGAAACTCAAAAGCATGATGTTATGTGAAAGAAGCCAGACACAAAGACAAGACTATACGCCATAGAATTCCATTTATTTGAAATGTAAAGAAAAGGCAAAACTATGGAGACAGAGAGCAGATCAGTGGTTGCCTGAGCCTGAGGGGATGGCGAGACAGACAGTGGAAACTGCTAACAGGCATAAGTGCACTCTTTGGGGTGACACAAGTGTTCTAAGGCTAGATTGTGGTGATACTCACACAACTATAAAAATTTCCTAAAACTCATCAAACTCAGCTTAAAATGAGTGACTTGTATTACATGTAAATTGTACCTCATAATAAAGGTGTTTAAAAAGATAACTGTTTAAAGTAAAGTAATAATGTACCAAGGGGGTTATAATAGGTGTTAAAATAAAGTATATGAAAAGAACAGCACAAAGAATAGGAGAACAGTAATGGAAGTATACTGTTGTAAGGTTCTTACGCTGTAGGTGAAATGGTATGATATTATTTGAAAGTAGACTATGGTTAGTTAAAGACGTATGTTGTAAACCCTAGGGAAACCACCAAAAAAAAAATAAAACAAAATAAAACAAGGATATATAGCTAAAGCCAATGGGAGAATAAGAGGAAAACATTAAAAATTCTCAATACACCTAAAACAAGGTAAGAAAAATAAGGAAAATAGTAAGGACAAACAGATAGGACAAATAGAAAACAAATAGTGACATGGTAGATTAAAACCCACATAGCAATAATTACGTTAAACATAAATTATCTATACAATCTAATCTAAAGCCAGAGATTTGTCAGATTAGATAAAAAAGCAAAACTCAACTGCACGGTATCTATGGAAAATCCACTTTAAAAATAAAGACACATATAGGTTAGAAGTAAAAGGATGGAAAAGAATACAGCATGTAAACAGTAGTCAAAGAAAACTAGAGTGGCAAATATTAGACAAATAGATTTTAAAATAAGCACCATTCCTATGGATAAAGAAGGACATTTCATAACGATAAAGGAGTCGATTCATCAAGAGGACACACAAATCCTAAATGAGTATGCATCCAACAACAGAGCTTCAAAACACATAAAAACACACAAAAAGAGAAATTAGTAGAACAAAAAGGACAAATAGACATATTCAGAGTTATAGTTGGAGATGTTAACACTCCTATTGCAGTAATTACTGGAACAAGTAGACAAGAAATCGGTAAGAATCTATATGACAGACTTGCAAAACACTAGCAATCAAATAAGCCCAACTGACATTTGGAGAACTTTCTACCCAGCAACAGAAGAATAGACATTATTTTCAAGTCTACTTGGAAGATCCAGATAAATAATAGTCTGAAGCACAAAACAAGTTTCAATAAATTTAAAAAGAGTGAAATTATATAAAAATGTTCCCTGACCACAACAGAATTGAACTAGAAATCAAAAACACAAAGATATGTGGAAAATCACCAAAAATTCTGAAAATTAAATCATATTCTTCTAAATAAATCATGGTCCAAGGAGAAATCACAGAGAGATTAGAAAATATTTTGAATGGAATGAAAATTAAAATATAATGTATTAACATTCATGGACTGAAGCTAAGATGGTATTTAGAGGGAACATTAAGGCATTAAATGTTTATATTAGAAAATAAGGAAGTGTTTAAAATCAATAACCTAAGCTACCACATTCAGAAACCAGATAAAGAGGAGGATGTTAAATCCAAAGTAAACAAAGTAAGGAAAGAATAAAGAGCAGAAATCACTGAAATTGAAACAGAGATGCAATGGTTTTGAAAAGCAATGAAATCCAAATTGGCTCTTTGAAAAAAGAAATGAAAAGAATTTAAATTCTAGCCAGAGTAGTTATGGAAAAAAAGAGAGAATTATCAATATCAGGAATAAAATAGGGACTATTACTACATAGCCAACTAACATTAAAAGACTAATAAGAGAATATGATGAAAGGTTTTATGGCAAACATTAGATGAAATGGAAAAATTCCTCAGAGTACACAAAATACAAAAACTCACTCAAGAAGAAATAAATAACTAGACCTGTATCTATTAAATAAATTGAATTTTTAGTTTAAAAACCTTCCCACAAAGAGAATCCAAGCCTAGATGGTTTCACTGGCAAATAGAATTAATTTTACACAAACTCTTCCAGAAAACAGAAAAGGAGAGAGCACCTTTCAACTTATTAAATGAGGTCAGAATTACCCTGATGTCAAAACCAGACAAAGACATCATAAAAGTAAGAATTATATACCCATGTCCCTCATAAAATTAACTCAGAAAACTTTATCAAAATGTTAGAAGGTGGAATGCAGTAATAAATAAAAGAGATAAAGAGATGATATGATATATCATGACCAAATGTCATTTATCCCAGGTGTGAAAAGTTGATTCAACATTTGAAAACTAATCAATATCATTTAGTTCATTTAAAGACTAAAAAAAGTAAAAAGCATACGATCATCTCAATAGGTGCAAAAAAAGCATGTGACGACATTTCACATGTATTCATGATAAAAATATTCAGAAAGCTAAAGGAAAAGGGAACCATCCTGAAATTGAATAAAGGATATCTATAGAACACCCCACAGCTAATATACATAATAATGCAAGAATGATGGCTTCCCCCCTAAAATCAGAAATAAAGGCAAGAATGTCTAATTTCACCACCATTTTCAACATCATACTTCAGGTTCTAGCCAGTGTAACAATATGAGAAAAAGTAAAAAGACATACAGATTTGAAAGGAAGACATAAATCTCTATTTACAAACAACACAGTTATCTACATAGGAAATCAGAAAGAATACGCTAGGTGACAGCTATACAAAAAGAATGAAATCATGTATTTTTGCAGTGACAAGGATGGAACTGGAGACCATTATCTTAAAGAAACAACTCAGAAACAGAAAGTGAAATACTACATGTTCTCACTTACAGGTGGAAGCTAAATAATGAGTACATGTGGACATAAGAGTATGAAATAATAGTCACTGGAGACTCAGAAGGGTCTAGGATGCGAGCAGGAAGAGGGATGAGATATTAATGGGTATATTGTTCAAGTAATGGTTATACTAAAAGCCCAGACTTCACTACTATACAATATCTCCATGTAACAAAACTGCTCTTGTGCTCATTAAAATTATCCAAATAAAACTTTTTGAAAAGATTCTACTAAGTGAGTTTAGTAAAGTTGTCGTATATAAGAAGATATGGTCCATGTATGAAAATAAATTGCCATCTTAGATACTGGGAGTGAATAACTGGAAATTGAAATTACAAAACTGTCCTTTACAATAGCATTAAAAGACATGGAAATATTTACGGGAAAACTAAATATGTGCAAGATTGGATGCTGAATATGACAAAATTTTGATGAAACTAAAATGAGCTTATAAAATGATTGATGTAACTGTGCTCATGGATTGGAAGACTCTACGTTGTTAAGATGTCAATTTTCTCAAATTGCTCTATAGGTTCAATGCCATTCCAATCAATATCCCAACATAATATTTCTTTTTGGAAATTGACAGGGTATTCTACAATTTATATAGAAGAACAAAAGACCTAAAAGAACTAAAATAGGTAATTGTTAATAACAGAGTTAGAGGATTCACATTACCTGGTTTTAAGACTTATCATAAAGCTATAGTAATCAAGACAGTGTGGTATTGGCTAAAAGAGAGACACAGAGATTGAGAGAATAAAGCCAATATAATAGCAGCCTACAGATTGGGAAAAGTATTTACAAACTATGTATCTGGTAATGGGTTAATATTTAAAATTTATAAAGAACGTACACAACTGAATAGTAGAAAAACAAACAATCCAATTAAAAATAGGCAAAGAACCTGAATAGACATTTTTCCAGAGAAGACATAAAAATGGTCAACATGGATATAAAAAAGTGATCAATATTATTAATCTTCAGGAAAACGCAAATTAAAACCCTGTAAGGTACCACCTCACACCCATTAGGATGGCTATTATCAAAAAGTCAAATGATAACAAATATTGGCAAGAAGATGTGGAGAAAAGGGAACCCTTGTACTCTTTGGTGGGACTGTTGATTGGTACAGCTATTATGGAAAACAGTGAAGAGATTTCTACAGAAATTAAAAATATAACCACCATATAACCTAGTAATTCCTCTTCTGGGCATATCCCCAAAGCAAATGAAATCACTATCTCATAAAGATACCTGCACTCCCATGTTCATTGCAGCATTATTCACAACAGTCAAAATGTGGAAATAACCCAAGTGTTCATCAATAAATGGATTTTTAAAAGTGATATATATATACACCATGGAATATTACTCAGCCTTAGAAAAGGAGATCTTGCCATTTGCCACAACAAGGATGAATCTGGAAGATATTATGCCAAGTGAAATAAGCCAGACACAGAAAGACAAATCTTGCATGATCTCACTCATATGTGGAATCCGAAAAATAAAAGAAAAGAGTCAAATACACAGAGATAAGACAGTTGTTACTAGGGGCAGGGTTGGAGGGAGGAAGCAGGAAGATGTAGGTCAGAGAATGCAAAGTAGTAGATATGTAGGTTGAACAAGTCTAGAGATCTATATCCAACATGAAAACTATAGGTAATAAAATAAAATTGTGCTACATGTGGGATTCCTGCCAAATGAGTAGATTTTAACTGTATTGCCCCAAAAATAACAATAAAAAAGGGTAACTATGTGAGATGATGAATTATTAATTTGCTTCACTAGAGTAACCATTTTACTATCTGTATGCATCCTATAACATCATGTTATACACCTAAAATATATATGATAAAATTCATTTTTAAAAATAATAAATATAAATTTTAAAACGATAAAAGAATAGAATCAAGAGTTCAGAAATAAACACATATATATGTTCCATTCCAACCAAAATGCCAATGTAATTTAAGGAATACAAATCTTTTCAGCAGTGGATGCTGGAAAAATTAGCTATCTATAGGCTGAAGAACTAACCTTGGCCCTTTTTTCTGCACCATATGCAAACATTCACTTGAAATGGTATATATACATATATATACATATATATATATATGTATATATATGCTAAGTGTATAAAAACTTCTAGAAAAAGACACAGAAAATCTTTTCAAACTTGAGTTAGGCAAAGATTTTAAAAATAAGATACAGAAAGCACAAATCAAAGCAGAAGAAAATAATAAACTGGAGTTAATCAAAATTTAAAACATCTGTTCTTTGAAAGATATTACAAAAATAAGAAGACAAATTACAGTCTAAGAGAAAATATTTGCAAAACATGTATCTGACAAGGGGTTTGTGTCCATAACATATAAAGAACTCTCAAAAATCAGTAAGACCAGCAACTCAATAAAAAGAATGGGTAAAAGCTTGAGTAGATACTTTATCAAAGAAGAAATATAGATGGCAAATAAACACATAAAAAGAAATTAAACATCATTAGTCATCAGGGAAATGCAAATTAAAACTACAAACAGATACCACCACACACCCTTTAGAAGGGCTAAAATTTTAAAAGTGCTATTGAAGATGTAGAGCAACTGGAAGCTTCCTACACATTACTGATGGGAATACAAAGTGATAACATCTTTGGCAGTTTCTAGTAAAGTTATGCAATCAGCTACTATATGACCCAGAAACCCCACTCCTAGTATTTTAACCATGAAAAAATCAAAACCGTATGTCCACAGAAGACCTGAATAGAGCTGCTTATAGAAGTTTTATTTATAATAATTAAATGATAGAAACAACTCAGGCTGGGCCCAGCGGCTCATGCCTGTAATCCCAGCACTTTGGGAGGCTGAGGTGGGTGGATCACAAGGTCAGGAGTTCAAGACCAGGACCAGCCTGGCCAACATGGAGAATCCCCGTCTACTAAAAATACACAAATTAGCTGGGCTTGGTGGCGGGTGCCTGTAAACCCAGCTACTCAGGAGGCTGAGGCAGGAGAATCATTTGAAAATGGGAGGCAGAGTTTGCAGTCGGCCAACATCACGCCATTGCACTCCAGCCTAGGCGAGAGGGCGAGATTCCTTCTCAAAAAAAAAAAAAAAAAGAAACAACTCAAATGGTCATCAGTTGGTGAGTGGACAGCCAATTTGTGGTACATGAATTTAATGGAACATAACTTAGCAGTAAACATAAAGCATTGATACAGGCAACAACATAGATGAATCTGAAAAACATTCTATTAGTGAAAGAAGGCACAAAAGTTACAAATTCTCTTACACTTATATTGTATTCTGAAAAGGCAAAAAGCAGACCCAAAACTAGATTTTTGCTTGCTACAGAGTGGTGGAGAGGAGAGATAATAGGCTATAAAAAGACACAAGGATACTTGCAGTGATGGAAATGTTCTATAGCTTAGTTATGATTTTAATTACACACTGTATACATTTTTCAAAACTCATCACACTATACTCTTAAAAAGGACACATTTTCCCATCTGTAAATATTTCAATCAACTTGACAAAAACAAATAAAACTCACCTAAGCCTCAGTTTTCTCATTTTAAAAATTGTAGCCACTATTATTATTTTCTTAAAAATGACCCTTTTCCATGGAAAGATTGTCTTGGTCAGGATTCCTAAGTCATTGCTTTGATTATCATTTGCCATTTTGTGTCACTGATAAATAAAGATAAAACACATTTATGACAAACATCTATTACTATGCTCCATACATACTGGCAACTTGCATAACACCTAAATGAATATGACATTTAATAAAAGAAACAGAAAAGAGTCAATAATCTTTTCAGAATAAAAGCAGACGCCAGACTCCAGACCATGGTGAGAACAATTTGCTTTTGAATTCATGCCCTGCCCTCTTTTCTTACTTTGCAATGGAATGTTTGTTGACTGGGTTAAAGAAGAATTCTCAAAAATGTTACTGTTTATTTCTCATGGCCTAGGAGGTATCAGGGTGCTGACACATAGCAGTGTAACTTGTAAATGCAT
The DNA here is from genome assembly GCF_006542625.1 of Nomascus leucogenys. Taxonomy (NCBI): domain Eukaryota; kingdom Metazoa; phylum Chordata; class Mammalia; order Primates; family Hylobatidae; genus Nomascus; species Nomascus leucogenys. The sequence goes on along the minus strand of NC_044382.1, from coordinate 9,363,330 downwards.
TTTCATAGCTGATAATAATTACTCCCAGTAATTGAGTCTGTTTTGTGATTTCTTCCCTTTCGTTTCCCCTGGAATTACTCCCTCACTGGCCCTCAGAACTCAACCTATGTTTGCATCCTATTCCATTGGTAACAGTAATTCTAGTTGCCTAAATTTAGTATCTGACACCTTCACAAATGTTCAGCCCCCAAATGTCTTGATGTGTCTCATTCTATGGTCCCAAATTGCCACTCATTTATTTCAACAGGAGACAAATACCTAACCCTACCCAAATCTCGATTTTCTAAACCAGACCTATCTGCAAACTCTACCACCATGATCATTATTTTGCTTTTAAATAATAATATAAAACAAACAATAATAGTAATAATAATACTATAGCAACCATGACTGTTAATTGAAAGTTCGACTCAGGACAATGCTGGACACTTACATCTAGCCCTCATGACTATCACACGACATAGGTATGATCTCCACTTTACAATGAGGAATTGAAGCAGGGTGTGTCTCAATAGCTTTGCCCAGACCACACATCCAGTGAAGGGCAGATCTGGGCTCCAGCACAGGTCTGACTGCAAAGCTCATGCTCTTTTGCTGGCAGAGCAGGATCAAGAGCTCACCCTGCCTATAAGCAAGGATATATTGGCCCCAGGAATTAATTTGGATCAAGCTTTTAGAAGAAGAAAAAGAAATGAGACTTCAAAAACTTACTTTGTTCTTATGTTTCATGGAAAAGAAGAAAATTTAAAAAAAAAAGAATAATTACTTTGCAAAACTTTTCTCTTTAAGCTAGCCACTGACAACCTTAAGATTCCCTCTTCAATTACAATGGAGCCCAGTCTCCAGACAACTGCTTTTCCTTGATGACAGTGGGCAACTGTGGTGGCAGATGGGCAATTACACACACATATGACCCTTACCTATATATAATCCACGGCAGACATCATTAATCAATCATAGCAATCTTTGCCATAGAGCCCATAGCTAGTTCCCAGTGATTCTCATTATTCTGCTAAAGCAGCTTCCAGCAATTGATTATCATTGAAAGATAAGCTAAAAATCATTTACAGTCTCTGTCCTAGATGAACTTGTTTGACTTGTATTTTGATTCTTGCCTTCTACGGTAAATTGGAGAGGTGGAAGGTGAATTGGAGAGGTGTCATCTTGTGACTAGCGTGCTTTGAAATCTCTCTTCTGAGAGATTCTGTTCATATAGCTGCTCTCAGGATCTGTCAGCCCCCAGAACACTGACGCAGTATCCAGCAACCAGGATTGTATGCACCTAGTTCTATATGTGCAAAGCAAAAAGGTGGGCAATAATTCGACTGTGCCTAGAAAGACAAAATCTAGGCATCAGTTCCCAACCCTGACTATACACTAGAATCACTTAGGGGAGCCTTTAAACTATGCAGATTCAAACACCATTCTAGATTAATAAATTTCACATCTAGCTATATGTCCTAAAGAACTGAGCAATTACACATCTAGATTTAAGTGCACACATGTGCACAAAGGAGACATGTAAAAAGATGTTCATTATAGCATTGCTTGCAAACGCAAATTATAGGGAAAGCCTAAATGTCCATCAAATTAACACATAAATAAATTGTGATTATACATACACCAGAAAACTATGCAGCTCTTTAAATTAACAAAAGCACCATGTATCAACATAAACACAATTTTAAGACACAAGTGAACAACAAAGTTCAAAAATATGTACAGTATATTATGCCATTTATATAAATCTTAAAAGAAGCACATTAATTCCTTGTGTTCTTTGTTGGCACATTCATATGAGCAAAATAATTAGAAAATAGAGATGTAAACACTAAGTTCTGGATAGTAGTCACCTACGGGGAAGGTGGGAAGGCAATAGGGTTAGGAGCTTCAACTCTATGTAGGATATTTTACTTTTTAAAGAGTTCTAAAACAAATGTGGCTAAATATCAATATTTAGCAAAAATGATCAATCAGTTCAAGAGTATTTTCATATTATGTTTACATTTTTATATGTGCCAAACTACTTCAACATAGACATTACTCTGTGTGCTATTAAGATCAAATGAGATGTACAAAAAGTCATTTGCACAGTGCACCATAACTGGCAGCCAATAATTGGTCATTAAATGGTAGATAGCTGTATTACAAATTCATCAATTATGCTCAAAACATTCATCATAATATATTTAAATAACATATTTGAAGTAATTTAAATCTCCAATAATAAATTGTTGTGTAGCATATAGTATATTTATTCACGTAAATGGACACATGAAAAATGATGCAACCACTGAAATGATGGTTTTGGAGATTAACTTTATGGAAAATGCTTAATGCTTAATATTAAATGAAGGAAACAATATGTAATATTGGATGGAGATGTGACATCTAATTATGAGAAAACTACTATAAAAACTAACACAAAGCAAAAGTCCAGGAGAGGTGAGAGAATTATGAATTATGGGTGGTTTTCTTTTCCTCTTTTTGTAATTTTTTTGTTCTAATTTCTTATGCTTTACAACATTAAAAAATCAAATGGAATTCATATTTTTCCAGGTAGCATCCAAAGAATATAGTATCACATGATTCATTCTCTCAGAGAACTGAGTCTGAGAAAGAAGCAGATATACACACTAGATTTGGGGATAATGATAATGATGAGTTTTTGAACACTGGTTTTTTTATCTGTGCAAGTTATGAGTTATTATTTATAATACAAGTGAGGGTCAAAAGATATATGTGATTTTCACATCTTCTCTCACCTCAAATGCCCTAAAAACACCTCTCCCCTCTCTTCTCTCTGTTGTCCCAACTTGGTTCCTATGTCGCTGAGAAAACTGAAGCCATCACAAGGGAACATCTATAGGTTCCTTCCAGCACACCCAGCCACTTGCTATGCATTTCCATCCATAGACTCTGACTTCTAACCTGTGTTTGAAGTAGCCTTGTTCCCATCTAGCTGAGCCCCACACCCCCAACCTGCATACCAGATTTCATCTCCTCTCTTCCCTTATCATTCTAGCAATTCTCTTCTGTCTTTTCAATGTAATTGAATTTATCTACTGGGCCTTTCCCTTCAGCAGAAAAACATGCATTTTTTCATCCCATCAAACTCTTCTTGATTCCGCCATTCATCACCATCTTTGCTCCATTTTGAAAAGAAGTTTTCTGAAAAACTTCTTTCTGCGAAAGCAACTCATTCACCACTGCACTGAAAAAGGCTTTCACCAAGATCAGCAATGAGCTCCATGTGTTGCTGAATCAATGGTCAATTCTTTTTTTTTTTTTTTTTGATACGGAGTTTTGCTCTGTCACCCAGGCCAGAGTGCAGTGGCACAATCTCGGCTCACTGCAAGCTCCGCCTCCTGGGTTCACGCCATTCTCCTGCCTCAGCCTCCCGAGTAGCTGGGACTGCAGGCGCCCGCGACCACGCCTGGCTAATTTTTTGTGTTTTTAGTAGAAACGGGGTTTCACCGTGTTAGCCAGGATGGTCTTGATCTCCTGACCTCGTGATCCGCCTGCCTAGGCCTCCCAAAGTGCTGGGATTACAGGCGTGAGCCACTGCGCCCAGCCCAATGGTCAATTCTAAGTTCTCATCTTGACCCATCTGAGAGAGTGGATTACTCTCAATACACTGTCTCCCACCACACTCTTGGGTTTTCCTTCTTTCATGCTGAATATCCTGCTTTGGTGTCTGATGCTGGTTTTTCTGGTTTCAAGACTTTAAACACAGATGTCCTATTGGACATTTCCACTTGGATATCTAATGGAAATTCCAGACTTATATTTAAAACTGAATTCCTGGGCTCCCCTCTAAAACCTTCTCTGCTTGTAACCTTCCCCATCTCAGATTATGACAATTCCATCCTTCCAGTCTTTCTGCCCCAAAACCTTGACATGTAGTAGGTGTTCAAACCAATGTCCTTGAATGGATGATCTAATAAGCAAGTTGCCTGAATTCACATGGTAGGTAATAGAGGTGGGTATGTCTAACTCCAAAACCCAAGCTTCTCCATTAAACCCATGCCAAGACAAGTTATTCATATGCTCAGAGGAAACCATTTATTGAGATAAAACTTTAAAAAGAATGACAGGCATGTTATATTTCAAAGGACCCTTAGAAACCTCTGCTTTCATTCTGAATGTGCCTTGGAAAAGTCTCTTCACATCTTTAACTCTGGGTTCAGGCTTCATGATTCTGAAGTTAGGTCATTGCGACCATATCATGCATGCAGGAAGGAGCCTATGACGACATTTCTACCCACTGATCTTTGAACACAGGTGTGTGAGAATGGTTGTCCATGGAATGGAGTATAGGTCAGAAAATATGTTATGGTGACTGGCGTGAGAGATGGAAAGATCTGAGATCCACGAGTGTGGGAGTAGAGTCCTTAGTGAGCAGAGCCTAGGGCTCAGGAAAGCAGTCAGGGGCATCCTTCAGAGTGTGGCCTTGGAACCAATCAAACTTAGAGACTCAGCTTTGTCATTTGCTGACTAAATGACATAGGCAAGTTACCTAACCATTCTGAGTTTCACTTTCGTTATCTGCAAAAAAAAGGATAGTGATAGTACCTACTTCATAGAACTGTTGTAAAAAAATATATACAAAGAACTTAGCATGGTGCCATTTACACAGCACACTCAATAGATAGTGGTTCACAGTGTTAGTATTTGTATTCATCTCTTCCCAATAAATGTGAGGTTAGTTGGAGAGTTTTGTAGATGCACTATTGCTAAAAGACTCAATGTTTTATCAAGAACAAAGTGAGGATATTCACTCACATGACTCCTATCCAGCATTGTATTAGAGATCCTAACCAGTGTAATAAGGTAAGAAAAAATGGTTTCAAATTAGAAAAGAAGAGGTAAAACTATCTCTATTCACAGATAGTATAATTGCTATCTAGTAAATGTCAAAGAATCTATTAAAAAGTTACTAACACTAATATGTTGTTACAGGATAAAAGAACTCAAAAATCAATTCTTTTTCTATATACTAGAAATCTTGACAGGAGTATAATTTACAATATTGTCAAAGTCATGAAATAAATACATAGACATTCAATAAAATTTGTGCGAGATCTATATGCTAAAACTAAAAAAATCTTAAAAATAATTTTAAAAGACTTAAATAGAGAAATTATTAATATATCAAGATCATGTATTGATAGACATAACATTTTAAAAGATATTAGTCCTTCCCCAAATTGACATATAGATTTAATATAATCTCAGTTGACATTCTAGTAGAAATTAATAAAAGTTGTAATTTGTAAGTAAATGCAAAGGAAAGAAAATAGTCAAAACAATTTGAAAAAGAACAAGGTTAGATAATGTACACTACCTAATTTAAATACTTCATATAAAGGTACAGTAATTAAGACAGCATGGTATTGGTTTAAGAGTAGACACATAGATCAATGGAATAGAGAGTTTAGACATAGACCCACACATATATGATCAACTGATTTCCACAGAGGCGTAAAGTCAAGTCAGTAGAGAAAAACAGTCTTCTCAACAAACTGTGGTAAAATAGCTGGACGTCCTTATGAAAAAACAAAATAAAGATGGAGAAAAGCTCCACCCATACACTGCATCATAAACAATGAAGTCAAAGTAAGCATAGACTAAAATATAAATCCTAGAACTGTAAAATTGCTAGAAGAAAGCATAGAAGAAAATCTTTATGATCTTACATTAGGCAAAGATGTCTTAGATATGATACCAAAAGCATCATATATATAAAAGAAATAAATTAATAAATTAGGCTTTGTCTAAATGTAAAACTTCTGTCCTTCAAAATTCAGTTAAGGCAATCAAAGGAGAAAACAACCCTACAGAATGGGAGAAAATATATGCAAACAATGAATCCACCAAAGGTCTGATATCCAGAATCTATAAGGAACTTACACAAATTTACAAGAAAAAAAAACCATTAAAAAGTGGGCAAAAGACATGAACAGACACTTGTCAAAAGAAGATTTACACGTGGCCAAAAAGCACATGAAAAAAAGCTCAATATCACTTATCATTAGAGAAATGCAAATCAAAATCACAGTGAGATACCACCAGTCAGAATGGCCATTATTAAAAAGCCAAAAAATAACAGAAGCTGGCAAGGGTGTGGAGAAAAGTGAATACTTATACACTGTTGGTGGGAGTGTAAATTAGTTCAACCATTGTGGAAAGCAGTGTGGTGATTCCTCAAAGAGCTAAAAACAGAACTACCATTGACCCTGCAATCTCATTACTGGGTATATACCCAGAGGAATATAAATTCTATCATAAAGACACATGCACACATATGTTCATTGCAACACTATTCACAATAGCAAAGACATGAGATCAACCTACAAGCTCATCAATGACATACTGGATAATGAAAATGTGGTACATACACCACTAGAATGCTATGAAGCTGTAAAAAGAATAAGGTCATGTCCTTTGCAGGAACATGGATGGAGCTAGAGGCAGTTATCCTTAGCAAACTAACACAGGAACAGAAAACCAAATACCGCATGTTCTCACTTATAAAAGATGAGAACATATGACTGCATAGAGGGGAACAACCGACACTGGGACCTACTGGAGGGCGAAGGGTGGGAGGAGGGAGAAGAGCAGAAAAAAATAACTATTGGGTACTAGGCTTAGTGCCTGAGTGACAAAATAATCTGTACATCAAACCCTCATCACATGAATTTACCTATATAACAAACCTGCACATGTACCCCTGAACCTAAAATAAACGTTTTAAAAAAGAGAAAACAACCCAACAAAAAATGGGCCTTGTTAACACTTAACAAAAGAAGTATACCAATGGCAAATGAGCACATGAAAGGTGCCAATTAAAACTGTGGTGGCTCATGCCTGTGATCCCAGCACTTTGGGAGGCCGAGGTGGGCAGATCACCTGAGGTCAGGAGTTCGAGACCAGTCTAGCCAACATGGTGAAACACCATCTCTACTAAAACTACAAAAAAATTAGCCAAGCATATTGGTGGGCGCCTGTAATCCCAGCTACTTTGGAGGCTGAGGCAGAAGAATCGCTTGAACCTGGGAGGCGAGGGTGGCAGTGAGCCGACATCAAGCCATTGCACTCCAGCCTGGGCAACAAGAGCGAAACTCAGTCTCAAAAACAAACAAACAAACAAACAAACAAAACCCCTGTATTTAAGTATGACTACATACCATTTAGGGAAAAAATCAATAATACAAAGTGCTGGTAAGGGTATGGAGCAACCAGAACTCTCATACATGGCTGGTGAGAATGCAAAATTGGTACAGCCACTTTAGAAAAATGTTATCCAGGTTTTTTGTAAAGTTAAATATATACTTGCCATATGACCCAGCACTATCGCTCCTAAGTTATTTACCCAAAGAAATGAAAACACATGTTCACACAAAATTCTCTATCTAGATGTTTATAGCCACTTTATTCATAAATACCAAATAGTGGAAACAATCCAAATGCCTTTCTACTGGTGAAAAGGTAAATATACTACATCCATCCATCCTATGGAATACTACTCAGCAATTAGAAATGAACTACAGATATACACCACAGCATAGATGAATCTCAAATGCATTACTGTAAGTGAAATAAGACTGTGCAAAAAGGCAATATTCTGTATGATGTCATTTATATGATGTTCTAGAAAATGAAAATCATTGGGACAGAAAACAGATCAGGGGTTGCCGTGGACTTGTATGGGAGGAGGAGTTGAATACAATGTGGCATGAGGTGTGGCAAGAGGAAATTTTGTGTATGTGATGGAACTATTCTAAATCTTGACTAAAAAAGAGATTGCACAACAGTATCCATTTGTCAAACCTCATGGAACCATACACTAGAAAAGAGAATTGTACATTATGGAAACTATACCTCAACATACCTGAGTAAAAAAAAATTATCTAGTTTGACTGCTGTTTCTTCATCAGCACTTAAAAATTATTACTCCACTGCCTTTTATCCTCTGTCATTGTAGTAATAGTATTTCTTGGTTTAACTACAAGATCTCAAGGTATGTATCTATTTTCATGTTTGTTATCCCGCTTTCCAAATCCAAGGAGTCATATATTTTATTAAGTGGGGAAAATTTTCAGCATTATCTCTTTGAATATTTTATCTCTCATTCTCTCTATTCTCTCTTTATGGAGCATTTATTATAGATGAAATTTATTCTTCACATTTTTAAAATCCTTTTCATATGTTCCATTTTTGTGTCTTCTAGTTGCATTCTGAAGAATTTCTTCAGATCTACTTCTCAATTTTCAGTTCTCACTTTCGTTGTGTCTGACCTGTTTTTTAATCATGCCATTGCCTTTTTAAAGTAATACTTTTTACTGAAATATAGCATACATACACAAATGTGCATAAATCATAAATGTCAACTCAAATGATTTTCACAAACCACACTGTGAAATCAGCACCCAGATCAAGAAACGGAATGTTGCTAGCACTCTGCAGACCCCTTTTGCACTCCCTCTCAGACCCCCTGCCAAGGAAACAACAATTTTGACTCTAACACCATATGTTGGTTTGACTAGTCTTTGAACTTAATATAAATGGAATGTTCAATCTGAACCCTTTGGTTTCTTTTATTCAACATTATGTTTGTGAGAGCCATCATATTGTGTGTAGCATTCATTTCTCGTTGTGGTTTAGTATTCCATTAAGATGCTGCAGATTATCTATTGCACATTTATGGACATTTGGGTATTTTCCCATTGAAGCTAATTATGAAGAAGGCCATATGAACATTCTTGTACACATCTTTTGGTGCATATATCTTTGCCTTTCTGTTGGGTATATATTTAGGAGTGGAATTCCTGGGTCATAGAAGGATTTTTCCATTGCTGGTGTGACAAGTTGCCACAAATTTAGTGGCTTAAAACACCACAAATTTACTGTCTTACAGTTCTGTAGATTAGAAGTCCAATAAGAATCTCACTGGGCTAAGATAAAGGTGTTATCGGGGCCACCCTCCTTTCTGGAGGCTCTAGGGGACAATGTGTTTCTTTGCCTTTTTCAGCTTCTAGATACCACCTGAATTTTTTTGGTTCACTGACTTTCTGGCTGACTTCCTTCAGCAGCTTTGGTCTGAATTCTTCTCACTGTCATCTTGTTCTCTCTTCTGCTTCCTGCTACCATTTTTAAGGACCCTTGTAAATGGGCCCACCCAGGTAATAGGACAGTCTCCCTATTTCATTTCTCTAATGACTAATGATGTTAAACATCTTTTCAAATGCAAATGGGCCTTTGAAAAGCTTCTTTTCCGAAGTGCCTACTTGAATATTTTGCCCTTTTTTATTGAGTTTTATATCTTTATTATCAATGTGTATGAGTTCCTTAGGTATTATGAACACTAATCCTTTGTGAGATATATGTACTGTAAATATCTTCTCTCACTCTATAACTTGTCTTTTCACTCTCAAAATGTTGTCTTTTGACAAACAGAAATTCTTAATTTTAATGTAGCCCAACTTTCTTTTATTGTTAGTATTTTATGATTATTCTATCTAAGAAATCTTTGCCTACAGATATTCTTCTGTGTTTTCCTTTAGAAAACTTAATTTTTATATGTAGATCTATAATACATTTGGACTTTCTTGTATAATACAAAGTATAAATTAAAATTCAGTTTTCTCATATGGGTATCCAACTGATGTAAAATTAATTTTTGAAAATATACTTCTATTCCCACTGCATTTCAGTTTTATCTTTGCCATAAAGGAGTAAACATAGATGTGTGTATCTTTCACTGACTTTTCAATTTGAAATGCAATGTTTTTCAGTTTACAAGATCTACTAATTTATTTTTCAAATAGCTTTTTTTTTCATATTTCCCAAGTGGTATCCTGTGTTTCTGTAAATAGCACTTTAAATATTCAAAATGCACTTTTTAATATAACCTCTATCAAATAGTTCTATTATTTGGGCTTCTGGGCCACTAATTCTCAGTTTGTGTGTCGGCTGTCCCCTCATAGTAGATTGCCTCCCTGTGTAGTTTTAATTTTTGTATGTGAGCTTATTTTCTTTCTTTCTTTTTTTTTTTTTGAGACAGAGTTTGCTCTGGAGTGTAGTGGTGTGATCTTGGCTCACTGCAACCTCCACCTCGCAGGTTCAAGTGATTCTCCTGCCTCAACCTCCTGAGTAGCTGGGATTACAGCACGCAGCACCACACCTGGCTAATTTTTCTATATTTAGTAGAGGCGGAGCTTCATCGTTTTGGCCAGGCTGGTCTTGAACTCCTGGCCTCAGGTGATGCACCTGCCTTGGCCTCCCAAAGTGCTAGGATTACAGGCGTGAGCCACCACGCCTAGCCTGTATATGAGTTTATTTTCAATGAGCATTTGTGTGTGTGTGTGTTTGTGCATAAGAGTCACACAAAACATGAGTTCTGGCTTAACACAGGAAAGTTTATTTTTCTCTCATGCAAAGTCTGAGGCTGCCTTCCAAGTAACCGATTCAGTGATCCAGCTGTTTCCATCTAGTGGCTAAAATGTCTCAAGATGCAGCTGCCACTGTCACTGAGGAATGAAAGGGAAAGTGGGAGATCCCATGCCTTCTCTTCTATGCTTCAGTCTAGAAGGGACTTGTGTCACTTACATTTCATTGCCTAGAAGTTGTCACATGATCCTGGCTAATTGCACATGGCCAGAAACATGGGGAAGCACATAGATATTTGGTGAGCAGTAAATGTCTCTGCTCTTCTAATTACCAAATATTCTTTTGCCTGCTTCTTCCCAGTCAAGCCCTCCTCTGCTTGAATGGGATCAGATCTAGACATGGCTCCTCTGAGTTGGGGGCCTATGAGCCACAGGGACAAGATATCTACCCCTCCATGCAAATACAAATATCTGCCCCTCTCCTCAACACAGTGGCAGGACACCAGCAGGATAATCTCGACAAACTCATTCATTCAGAAGGGGTGAGAAAGACACACAGCAGTCATCGGTCTGTAGCAATGCTGTGAGGGCCCCTACGATGGGAATGGGAACTCCTTGATTGTTATATAGTTTTCTTAGGAATGTTCCATAATATCAGGTTCTTGGGAGGTGAATTCTCCCATTTATGGTGTCTACTGACTCTCCCTCAGGATGGATGCTTTCTCACGTGTGTTGTATGTTTTGTTTGTGAGCTGATCATCAGTAGGGATTTATGTTTGTGTGGGTGTGCTAGTTAGTCCCATGTACCCCATGTTGTGAGAGTGTTTCTGCCAAGTGCTTCTGGGAATCCATCAGTCCGGGACTGTTTTTTTCTAAACATCAATTTCTCATTTGGAGATGTCTGTGTTGTGCAGGTGGTATAAATTTAGACTCATACTCCCCTAAGCACCAGTTGGGGGTTAGATTTCCCATTGAAAACTTCTGATCTCCCTGAGCCACAGGACATTTGGTTAAAGCCTCTTTTGTGGCCTTCCCAATATCATTTCCCAATTCTCTTTCCAAAAGTATTCTGAAGATGGGCTGTATCCTTCCCATCTACATATTTAGACTTTTACTATTTATGTACGTGTCTAAAAAATGGTATATAGTATTGATATGTCATTTAAATTTATACTAATGGCAACATATTATGGTTATTCTCTGCAACTTGATTTTTTCTATAAATATATTTTCAAGATTTAAATATGCTAATAAATATATATCCAGCTCATTCATTTTAGTCACTGTGTAGTATTCCCTTGTAACTCAACTTTTTTCCATTTCTCTGTTAATGAATTTTTTTTTTTTTTGAGACAGAGTCTCTCTCTGTAGCCCAGGCTGGAGTGCAGTGGCATGATCTTGGATCACTGCAACCTCTGCCTCCTGGTTTCAAGTGATTCCTGTGCCCCAGCCTCCCAAGTAGCTGGGATTACAGGTGTGCACCACCACACTCAGTTAATTTTTGTATTTTTCGTAGACTCAGGGTTTCACCATGTTGACCAGGCTGGTCTTGAACTCCTGAGCTCAAGTGATCTGCCCACCTCGGCCTCCCAAAGTGCCTGGATTACAGGCATGAGCCACCATGCCCAGCCTAGAATTTAAATTGCTTCCAATTCTTAGCTATAACTTATAATGCTGAATGAATATTCTTTGTACACATTTGTAGAAGGGTATTTAGGCTATATATTTAGTTATGGAATTACTGGATCATAGGATATGGAGATTATTAACTTTATTAACAAATTACTGTCCAAAATGGTTTTGCCAACTTAAAGTCATAGGCATTTTAATAGAGAATATAATGTTTGTTGTCTCTTCAACATCCAAGGCAAAACTTGATCTTGTTCAACCTTTTAATTATTTTCCATATGACAGATTTAAAATGTTATTTCACTGTAGTTTTAATTTTCAGTTATAAGGTTACTATGAGGTTAAGCTTTTACCCATTATTATTGGCTTTCCAGGTTTCTTCTGTAAATTATCCAGTTTTCTATCATGACTTGGCCTTTCCTTTATTGATTTATGAGGAAGTTTTATATTTTTTGATGTAGTCCTTTGTCAGCTCTGCATATTTTAAGTGTTTTCTCTGTTTTTATCTTGGACGCCATCCTTAGAGTCCTAGGAAATGCTTACTTGGCTGGAGACGTCTGGAGTTCATTGGCAAGTAATTTATTGCTCATGCTTTTCCCACATTGCTACGGTGTGGTGCAGATGCCACAGGAGTAGGTGACATTTCCATGCTCCCCTGGAGCCCACACAGACACTGCACTTGCAGCTGGATTGGTTTACCTCACTGACTTGTATCTCTCTGGTACTCCTGACTGCTAGCGGGATCCAGGGTACACCACTGGTCACCCTAGACTTGCTGAAGCCACTTCACCCAATGCCATCAGAGTGAAGGCGAAAAATGCTGGAGGCTTAAAAAAAATCACAACATGAGCCACAGCTCACTAGCAGCCAGGGGAAGATGTCCTACAAGCCTTCTGCAGACTAGAAATGGTGTCTCAATTCAGGACCACTGAACAGGAAGCTTTTCATTTGGCACAGGAAAATTACAAGTCATGAAAACCATTGCACTAGGTTTCTAGCACAAGGTGTAAGGTTTCATTCTGAGAGAGCATCACAGATGCAGGGGAGCAATTTTTATTAGAGCCACTCCAAAGAATAAGGTATTTCTTGGTTGTTATTTAAAGAGCGCCAGAGAGCCACAGGCAAAGACCTTCTTTCTTCTCTCCAAAACCTCGTTATCTCTACAGACAAAAAGATTTGACATCTTTTTACTGTTCTCTTTTCCTCTGACCCATATGTCCCTGTTTGCCCCAGACAATTTCCATCACTAGAAACACTTCTCTGCTTTAGTTCTGAGTCTCAAACGTATGTCACAAAGTGCTCTAATAGATTTCCTATGAGGTCCAGGGGCACAGCTCTAAGTATTTTATAGTCATAAAAATATTTTTCATTATCGTGTTTTATCTTAAATTATTAGGTGAATTTGTAGTCTACTCCATATTATGTCTGGATTTGACTTAATGACAATATGATGTATTTGAAATTTAATTTTCAGGTAAGTTGAAGCTCCAGGAATAGGTATCATGTGTATCTTTTGAATAGCCTCCAGTTAGTCTATAAAAATATCCATGGGGTTGTGGTTCTGGAGCAAAGGCTTTCTCTAGCCATCTGTATTGCTACTCTCTAGGACATACACAGGACATCTCAGTCAGATGGTCTATTTGTTGTCCTTTGAGCTTGCTACACTATTTATTATGTGAAGATGTTTATTGACACTATTTTCCAGAATACTTACACCTTCTCTTCACGTCTCTGAGAACTTGAAGACCCTGCTTCTGTGATAAGATTTCTTAAACTCATGGAATTCGTTCCTTCTTCTATGCTCAAAGTATTTTATACCTTCTTTGGCTGAGAATTTAGAGCATCCTGTCTTATATTGTTGGTACCTATACTGTATACATTTATCACTCACTGGACAGCACTTTCCTCAAGGTTGGATCCAGGTCTCACACCTCTTTGTTTCTCCTGGATTTAATTAGGACAATCATTTCTAGTAGTAAGCATCTACATTTTTGGCAACTCCGTAAGTATTTGTAGACCAAGATGAGATTATTCTCCTAATAGTAGAAAAAAAGAAAGAAGAAAGAAAGAAAGAAAGAAAGAGAAAGAAAGAAGAAAGAAAGAAGGAAGGAAGGAATAAAGAAAGAAAGAGAAAAGAAAGAAAGGAGAGAAGGAGGAGGAGAAGCTAACATTGATTGAGTGCCAACTATGTGTCAGGCACCATGCAAGCAGCAATAACACACGATACACATCACGCTCCATCTTTACAACGACCCTGTCAAGTAGCTGTCATTGTTAATCACATTTTATACACAAGAACACTGAGGCTCTTAGGTGTAAAATAACTCCCAAAGATCACACTGCTATGAGAGCTGGAACTCTAGCCCCTGACTCCCTGATTCTGGGTTTTAAGTTCTTAACTACTACGGAAAAGAAGGACAGGTGAGGCAGACCCATTTAACACAGGTGACGGAACTGGGGAAAGGAGCCACGCAAGGTATTACCTGTGGTCAGTGGGACAAGGCGGTGTTCTTTCTAGCAGACAGAACTACTCCTTTCTAGTAAGAGAGTAGATGCTTTCTTCTAGAAAGGATTGTGCTAATTAAGTCCAGGAGGGACAAAGAGGTGTGAGATCTGGACCTGACCTTGAGGAGCATGGGGTCCAGTGAGTGACAAATGTGTAGAATACAGGAACCAACAGTATAAGACAGTGTTCCAGGCTCCAGTTGGCATCATGAAGCAGCACAAAAGCCCAGAGCATTGGGGAGAGGGCAAGAAGAAGGGGCTCCATTAAACCACCAAGGGCACCGCATTCCAACTTGCCTCCTTCCCACTTGGCCTCCAGCTGTTTTGATTATTCGGTTCCTCTCTCTCATGTGGCCATGCCACAGAGAACATGAATTCCCCTAGAACCCACTTCCTTTCTTCCAACTGACCCCTTACAGAATCCAAACTCCCTCCGCAGCCTGTCAGTCTGATACCACGCTTGGTCACAGCAATCATGCCTGCTCAGCATTTTCACAGATGGATACTATTTTCCAGGATGGAGTGTGGAAAAAACGGTATTTTTTCTTCTGCCATGATAACATCCCCAAAATTAGGGGGAAAAAAGCACCAGGAACTGATATTTTAGAAGGTCACACCTCATTTTTCCTCGCTTGATGCAGCCCAGGGCTGAAAATCTGTTTTCTAAGAAGCTTGTGGGGACACTGGGGACTATCTGGCAGGGTCTGTGCCCTCAGAGTTTGGTAATTCTGTTACAGGGTCTCCCTAAATGGGAGAATGTAGGATTGCAAAGAGAGCTAGTATAACATCCAGCTGGCCAGGGAGGATTTGTCAGATCAACGAAGGCTAATTCTGCGCATTCCCTGCTGGGCTTCCTAACGCACTGGGACACTCAGCTGAACTGTCTATTAAGAATATTTTCCTAAGTCATTTGTGTTAGATTATAGGCTATAAACCACTTATTGTTGCCTGGCCGCCATAAATATAAAGCAATCATTTTTAATGCAAGCAGCTGTTGGGCTGGCTTCCCCAAGATGCTTCGCCCAGAGACTCAGGTTCTGCTGTATTCCCCTTCATCAAGTGATTTCTGATTGTTTTTCTGCTCTGTTGCATACCACACACGTGGTGGTGGGGGTGGGGGTATACATCTTCCTTGCAGAGCTTTGTTTGGATGCAGGATTTCTAAAAATATCCAAAAGAAATTGATGAGGGAGGGGAGTGCAAATTAAGTTGTATGAAATTTGATGACTTAAGCCCTAATCATAGTCTCTGTTAAAAAAAAAAAATAGAGCACAAACCCATTTTCTGACCTCCAGCCATAAAATATGGGATCTTGAATTCTACTTATTGAAGATAAATTCATATATATTTATTGAAGATACACTTATATATCATTGTATATTTATTGAAGATATGTATTTTGCAATTATATTCATTTGGGATTTTAGATTATATTTTTATTTGTAAATTATTTATGAGGGTCTATAATGTACTAGGGCACCATGCTAGATATTAAGGACGTAAAGATGAGTCAAAATTGACATGGTGCTTGCTTTCCTGTCTCTTTGTCTAGTAGAAGAGACAGACTGATCAAATTATTACAAAAATTGCTATATGGGATATAAAGGAAATTTAAGGAAACAATAAAATGCCTAATCTAGTGATCCATGAAGATGTGCCTAATCAGCAGTCGAGCTGAGACACCAAGGGTAAATGAAGTTAACTTGGCAAGGGAAAAGGGCAAATGAAGAAGAGATTTCTAGGAAGAGGTGGGAATGAGCATCATGCATTATGAGAATCCAGAGGACCGGGCACAGTGGCTCACGCCTGTAATCCCAGCACTTTGGGAGGCCGAGGCAGGCATATCCCGAGGTCAAGAGATCAAGACCCCTCCTGGCCAACGTGGTGAAACCCTGTCCCTACTAAAAATACAAACATCAGCTGGGCATGGTGGCCCATGCCTGTAGTCCCAGCTACTTGGGAGGCTGAGGCAGGAGAATTGCTTGAACTGGAGGTGGAGTTTGCAGTTAGCCAAGATGGCACCACTGCACTCCAGCCTGGGCAACAGAGGGAGACTCCATCTCAAAAAAAAAAAAAAAAAAAAAAAAGAAGAGATTTCTAGGAAGACTGGGAGGTGAGAATGAGCATCATGCATTATAAGAACCCAGGGAAGGACAGGGTACTTGATGCAGAAAGGGAGGCAGGTTCTAGATCCTAGCAGGGGCTTGGGGGTGTCTTAGTCAATTTTCTGTTGCTTATAACAGAATATCTGAAACTGGGTAATTAATAAAGAAAAGAAATTTATTCTTTACAGTTATGGAGGCTGATAATTTTTTTTTTTTTTTTTTTTTTTGAGACGGAGTCTCACTCTGTCCCCCAGCCTGGAGTGCAGTGGTGTGATCTCGGCTCACTGCAAGCTCCGTCTCCCGGATTCATGTCATTATCCTGCCTTAGCCTCCCGAGTAGCTGGGACCACAGGTGCCTGCCACTATGCCTGGCTAATTTTTTTGTATTTTTAGTAGAGACAGGGTTTCACGGTGTTAGCCAGGATGGTCTCTATCTCCTGACCGCATGATCCGCCCGTCTTGGCCTCCCAAAGTGCTGGGATTACAGGTGTGAGCCACCATGATTTAATACAAGACTGGGGGCCACAACTGGTGAGGGCCTTCTTGCAAGTGCAGACTCTCTGCAGAGTCCCAAGGTGGAACAGGGTATCACATGGTGAGGAGGCTAAGCATGCTAACTCAGGTCTCTCTTCCTGTTCTTATGAAGCCACCAGTCCCACTCCCATGATTAACCCATTAGTCCATTAATTCATGAATAGATTATTCATTCATGAGGGAAGAACCCTCATCATCCAATCACCTCTTAAAGGCTCCACCACTTAATAGCACTACATTGAGGATGAAATTTCAACATGAGTTTTGGAGGTGACAAATATTCAAACCATAGCAGGAGGCTATGTGAAGAAGAGCTTGGTCCTCAGCCTGAGAACAACAGGAAGCCACTGGAGCCTGTAGCAGTTAAGGCCTCAGAGGGAAACTGCTGGTTTCCTCGAACCATACTTAAGTGATGTGTTGGAGGTAATTTCAAGAAGGCATTATTTTCATGGGTGTGGGTGGAATTAAAGGAACCCAGGAAGAATGGTGAAGCACCCAAGCAAAGCAATATCGAGAAGCCATGCTCACCTCTTGGCCTGAAGAAGCAAGAAGAGGAAACAGGGAGAGCTGGGGCTGGAGAGGGCCCACCCTGCAGGAGCTGTGGTCAGGGAGGCTCACAGCAAATGTCAGGACTCCAGCACTCTGGAGGGAGTAGGTACTTCACATTCTTTCTGCTGTTGCCCTCTAGTCCCTGCTGGATCTTTTTTATTGGCTGAATCCAAACAGAAACCAGAAAGAAGGAGCCATTAAAATCAGCGAGCCCTCTCCCAACAACCAGGGTGTAAAGCAGGGCAGAGAAGAACAGGGAGTGGCACTGGATGGGCAAGTAGAGAATAAAAAGCACAGAAGGCTTTCAGGCTGTGAGTGGCATGATCACATTTGTATTACAAAACAGATCATTCTGACTGCTCTGCAGAGAACTAACAAACAAAGATTAAGAGCAGGAAGACTTGTAAAATGGCACCTATAGCAATCAAGGGAGCAATTATGAATGGCAGCCTAAGCCAGAGTGGGGACCAAGTTGATGGAAAGAAGTGGACCAGTGTAAGGATTTCTCACATGGTAGAGCTTGGCCAAGACTGGAAGGAAGTTGGCAGTCTTCAAATTGCACCCATCCATTGTTGTAAGATAACTGAGGCTCAGACAAGAGAAGAGACTTGAGCCAGAGGTAGAGTTCTTCCCTCACCTTTTCTACTACATAGCCTCTGTCAATATGCTTTGCCTGGATTATACCTTGCTTCTTCATTTTTATTCTCCAGGACAAATTTCTTCCTTCTCTATGTCCTCTGAAGGTCACCTTGGCAATACCCACTCCTAGAAACTTGACTTTATCTTCCTGACTGTAAGTTCTGTACTCTATGGCCTCCTTGCTGGGAAGTCCTGAACATTCGCTGCCTCATACAGCAGCATACCCTGAGCTCACCCCAGTGGCTGGATCAGGATAAGCAAAGAGTGCTGAGGAAGCACTCAGCAGCCTCTTCTCATCTTTATTTCCATTAGTAAATAACTATTGGATGCTTACTCTTCTCTGGGCAACATTTAAATTTCATAGCCATGCATGGAGATTTTATATCTATATAACCACCGTTTTACAAATGAGTAAACTGAGGCTAACATAGGTTAAACAAGGTTGGTAAGTGGAAAAGCCCAGACTCAAACCCAGGTATGCCTGCCTCTAAATGTCCACGTTCTTAACCACTATACCATACTGCCTCTCACATACTTGGCACAGCACTATGTTAGGTGCTCCTGTTTGTGGTATGAAGTTGAGGGGGTTGGTTGGAGACATCAAAAAGTAGGAGGTGGTTGATGGTTACAGATGTTCCAAGTAACCGCTGTAGCTGAACTCTACACCGGCAGCTACTCAAGCCTTCAGATGACCACAGCCCCAGCCACCATCTGACAATCATTATATTGAGAAGACCAAGGGACAGGCACCCAGACAAGCCCAGTCAACTCAAGAACTGTGGGAGATACTAATAATTTTGCTTTCAGTCACTTAAGTGTGGTTCATTATGCATTAACGGAGTCAGGACACAGGGTAAGGTCTCTTGTGGAAATAATATTTAGACAAGTGAAACATAACCGTACCACACATACACTTCTACTCCCAAGAAATTGTTAATACGAAGCTGTTTTCCTGGTAGCTTTCCCTTCTCTGCACAAATCTGCATCCTACCAGTTCTTGAGCCCAGCCTCCTTCTTTCATCTGCAGGGGTCTTGCTTCCTCTGAGGGCCTCAGTATGCGAGTCAGAGGTCAGCCAGGGAAAATGAGACCTTATTGGTCCACACCTCTCTGCCTCCCCCTCCTTCTTCACAGGTGAGGTACAGTTCTCCTTCATCTGCTTTTCCAGGTGCATAAATCAGCATGACACTCCCTCATCTGTCTCCATGAGGCTCCTCTGTCTCCAGTCTCCCCCCAGCCAGATGGCACTGGAGCTCTCTGGAGGAGGGCATCTCATGGACATGATATGATATTGCAGGCTCAGCCCATTCTATGACCCAGGCTAAGGATGACACAGATCAGATTAATAAGTGAGCTGCTGGGCAGCTCTTCAGAGTACCAATCTATGGGGGCAACTAAAATGTCCCTGGAATAAAATTCACGTAGGGAGCCAGTTAATTCAGGTCTCTACCTGACTGCTGACAAAACTGTTGAAACATAAATTGGTCTGGCTACAATTAAACACTCCCTATGGCTACCAGCCAAACTCTGTTGATATTTTTGTGTTAGGTGCATGCAATTTACATGGTGTGTCTAAGGCCTCACCACTGATTTTGAGAATGGCCCTCTGAGAGTTCCCTGCAACAGTTTAGCCTGCTGACAATCTGAAATTAAAAAATTCATGATGCTGTCATGAATTAGTGGGAACAATTTATTAGAATGGCTGAATTTAAATAGTTTAATATGCCTCTCAAGAAATTGTCTAGTTCAGAAAATCACATGTAATATGTACATGGAAAATAAATCTTTATTTTGAACATAAAAAGCATACACTTTTATTATATATTTCCATTCCTGCTAAACATTGAACAGACATGCAAGAAATAATAGTATAAACAGGCCCCTAGTTACTCACCTTACACGTACCTGTCTCAGTCTGGCCTGGATGCATGGATAATGCTGGGAGGCAGAGGGGCAGAAATTCAGGGAAATTTTGCTGGAAATCTTTTCTTTCCACTTGCATTTATTTCCATGTAAAATCAGATCGAAGTGAATCTTCAAAGTAAATTTAACATGGAAATGAAGTAAAACAAGAAATAGTCTCAAATATTAGCCAGGAACTGGGGAACAGCAGATCATCTATTTGGCTTTGGGGTTTTGAGAGACAGTGTGTGCTGATGGCATGTATAAGAATCTTGGATTTTTTTCAGCTCTGTTAGGTAGATCCAATTCTTCCTGCTCCAGTCAATACTTCCTTCATTCCCTGGCCAATCATTCTTTTTCTCCTCTTCAAATAAGGAAGTATTAGACTTTCCAGTCGCTGGGGTTGGGGAAGTCTCCCTGCTGCATGTTTCCTATGTGCAATCTACAGATCACAGATGTGTTACTCTTGGTCCTCCAAGAAACAACAGCCAAGCTTGGATTAGACATACAGGAGATTTATTGAGGAAGTATCTGTGAGGGGAACGGGGGCGGAATCAGAGGAGGCAGTGAGTGCTGCCAGACTGCAAGACAGGTCTGATCCTGAGAAGGAGAGAGGAAAGGAAGCAGGGTTTGAGAGACAGAGTCTCACACTGCAGCACACTGCTAGGGAAGTTTCACCAGTGATGGAAGGTTTTAGAGCAACTTATCCAGTATCTCACAGGAATGGGTCTACCTTAGTATCCCTCTTGTGCTCAACCATTGACAGACAGGAGCCCAAGGAAGTAAAGCCCAGAGCATACACTGTCATGGATTTGGAGCAGAGCAGCTGGTGGTGTCTGCCAGTTATAGTTTCCATGGTGCAGAAGGAGATCTGAGTGGTACATTTTCATGGCCACTGTAGGTGTAGAAGCCACACTGCAGGAGCAGCCCACAGATGAACAGGAGAGGGGAGGGAGGAAGAGAGATACCAGCATGATGCCAGGGGTCAAAGACCAATATGACCCAATTTTTCCGAGGGCCCAACTCACATTTCACAATGCAGAGTACTAACTACTATACGATCAAGACTCGACTCACATTTCAAATGAAGAATGTGACTCTTGTCAGGTTTCTGATTCCTGAATCCCGGGTCAGCATGAGAATCCACTAGTTCAACTACTGCAGGCTAGCATCGAAAGCATGCCTCGTTTATTACATTTTCCCCAAAAGCAAATGTGATTCAGGTTCCAAACAATCAATTTTCAGTTGGCCTTTGGGGGATGCAGACATTCAAATTCAGGTGATTATCAACAATGAAGTATTTCAGTTCTCATGATGGCACAGCCATCAGCAGCGAATACCAAAAAGGAGGATAAGACATCTATCTTTACACACTATTGCTGCATGGCAGAGAAGAAGCAATTCATTCTTTTCAGAAATATTTACTGAATGGCTTATATGTTGTCAGGAATCGTCCCAGATGCTACAGTAGTAGGTAGATTTATTTGAGGGTGTTGAAGAATGAAGAACTAAGAATAGGGGAATAGAAGTCGTAGGGAGCATGATTTAGATTTGAAATAGCAAAGGATATCTTTAACAACTTTAAGAATTCTGTCTTCAGGTTGGACACATGCTACCTTCCATTGTGCTCACCAGCCTTTGCTCATGTGGCTGTCACTCCGTGGATCACGCTGTGTTCCAGCTATTTACGGATTTATTTTCTTTGATAGTTTGCAAAAATCCCTGCAGGATTAGGAGCATATGCATTAATTAACTAATTAAATAATTAACTCATCATTTGCATATTTATTCAACAAAGGTTTGTGAATGCTTTGTCCGTGCCTGCTGTTGGTATCTGAGGAGGCCAAGATAAATAAGATACAATACCCGTCCTCCAGGAGCTCACAGTAAGTTAGGGAGAAAGATGGGGAGATATCAATATAATCCTGCGAAGAGCAAGAGCATCAAGGAGGGAATAACTGACTCTGCCGAGGGGGCGGCAATGAAAAACTTCATCATAGAACTGATGACTCCTGAGCGACATTGTGAAGGAAGAGCAGAAGTTATCTGGGATTCTATCTCTAGTTTCTAGTACAAATAAGTCCTCAGTTCATCTCTGCAAAATGAATGAATGAAGATGAATAAGCAGAGTGTGACTGAGGGTATTATTTTCCCAATCAGCATCTACTGCTGGTGACAGTTCCTCACCCCTGGCTCCAGAAGTGGGCTCGTGGCCCAGGCTTTGCCAGTCAAACAATTGAGCAGGTACTGGCCACAGCTATTGGTTCAGGAGAGTGGAAGTGATTAAGGTTCGTCTAGCGAGACACATCACGGGACTTGGCTGAGTGGTGGGAGAGCACAATCTCACCTTCTGCTGGACCTGGAGCTGTGGAATGTCAGCCAGGGGAATCTGGGGGCCACGTGATAAGGATAAAATCTGTCTGGAGATGAAATTACATAGAGAAAGCATGACTAGGGGCTGAAGAGAGAGAGAAATTGGGCCCTGATGACATTGTTTTAGCTCCTGGATCCAGCAATATAAGAAGAGTGTTTCTCCCTTATTTGCTCTTTAGGTAATCAATAAATTACTTTGAGGGGGGCAGCATTTAAGCCAGTTGAGCTGACTTTTCTGTTACTTGCAACCTAAAGTGTCTTGACCATAGGATGGGATCCTTCACAAAGTATGGAGTTCTCCATTTCCAACATGAGTCATATAAAATCACTAGCCTATCAGAGAAGGAAATGCTGTTACTGGGGAACCCAAAGTCCTTGTAGCCTTGCTGACTGAAGCTGGAAATGAGTCTATTACCTGAAGCAAAAAAATGAACATGGAAAAAAGAAAGGCAGGAATGAGGGAGGAAAACTATATCATAATATCAGCCAGACTGCCCAGCAGGCTTTTAATAAAGGCTTGGTCTGTTTAGCCTAAAGTTTTATTTCAGAATGACTATTTAGTTTCTGCATTTTGGGTGAGGGACAAAATTAACCCAAACCAGAGAGAACTGGCACACACACCACACAAAAGTGGTTAAAAAGAATTATTGGGAGGCCGAGGTGGGCAGATCACGAGGTCAGGAGATCGAGACCAGCCTGGCTAACACAGTGAAACCCTGTCTCTACTAAAAATACACAAAATTAGCCAGGCATGGTGGTGGGCACCTGTAGTCCCAGCTACTCAGGAGGCTGAGGCAGGAGAATCACTTGAACCTGGGAGGTAGAGGTTGTAGTGAGCTGAGATTGCACCACTGCACTCCAGCCTGGATGACAGAGCGAGACTCCATCTCAAAAAAAAAAAAAAAAAAAAAAAAAAATCAAGTGTGCAGATTCATTAAGAGAAAGAGATGTGGCTACTGAGAATGGTATTTTTCTTTCTCCTCTTGTCTAAGTGCATCATCTAGGGAGGAATCACTGCCAAAATTCAAAGTCCTCCCAACTTCTTGACAAACACAAACATCCTCCCCACGGTCCCAACTTTGGCAGAGACCAGAGGTGAAAGTCCCCCCTGTCCTCAATCCAGGGATTTGAGTCAAGAGGCCAAGAAGTCTGTACAACACATCCAGGGCAGGAGAGCAGATGCTGAATGCAGCAAAGCCTGGAATGCAGGAGAATGAATTCCATGAAGCGGAGATACAAATAAATAGCTGATGCTGGAAGACAGTATGTCTCCTGACTGTTTGGAAACCACTGGACTCTGGTTCTATTTATAAAGACATGTCCTACAGAACCAGTTTTCTTTGTTACTACTTGAGGCCACATCACCAACATATCCCAGGCACCGGTGGACAGCAATCGAGATGTGGGTCCTGGGCTCTGACCTCTTCACCGAGTTCGTTCGGGCTCTGGGTAGGGACAGAGGCAGAGTGATTTTGTGTTTTCTACTTTCAATAACTGGGGGAGACACAGACCCACAGCCTTGCTCTAGGTTTCTAGCCCTTCTCGCCTTCCTATCGGGTTTCTTCTTTCTTGCTTGTCTGCCTCCCTGGACTTCTTTGCATCCCCTCTTAGCAGAAAGGACACTCTTCACTAGTCAAGACGCATAGATTGTGTTTTAAGTGGTTTAAGCTTTGCCAGTAACTGGTTGTTCGACATTAGGAAAGTTATTTAATTACCCTGGACCCCAGTTTCCTCATCTGTAAAATGGGCTTAAAATGTTTGCCCGATTTATGTTCCTTAAATAAGAAGAACTGGGATGTGCATGTGGGTATTAAGAAACCTGAGATGTATTACAGAGAAGATGCATATTTAACTTTGTTTTGCCCAGCATGGCTCAAATAAATTTGAAACAAAACATCTCAAAAACCATCTAGCCACATTCTCTTGCTATTCTCTGGTATGCAGTTTGAGAAATGGTTGTGGCAGATACTTGAATTTGTGATCTCAACTTGCTTTTTGCCATCTTTCTGCTTGGAGAGGTTAGGAATATAAACTCTATTTCTCAGGCTTCCTTGCAGCTAGGGTTCTGCATTTGGATAAGATTTCACTACTCAGATGTACTCATGTGAGAGAAGGGAGATATTTTCATTTCCTACTCAATCCTGATGATCTGCTGACCTTGATGATCTCTCAAGCCTTGTCCAACTCTATGGGATGTCGATGTTTCCTTTCTTGGCCATATCTTCTCTTAGGAAAAGAGCTTTTTTAGATACAGTAGTTCTAGTCCATTTCTTCTCTTATGAGTTGAAATAGATTCCAAGAAACAGTTCCAGGACAAATCAGGAGAGGGTAAATGCTAGCTGGAATTCATTTTTCTCTGAAGTTCCCATCATTTTTTACAGTTCATTTCTGACTCAGTAGGACATAGTTCATCTTTCTGGGGTCTTGCAGCAACTCCAAAAAACAAAGAATGACTTGCAAAAGAGTTAAAACTATAACCATAGCGTCCCCATGGGTCCTCTGGTAGCCATTTTGAGGCCAGACTGAGCCGGGCACACAGAAACTATCTCTCCTCTGAATCCCCTGTTGTTAATTTTATAGGCATGATTGTATTTCTCATCACATGCCAAGACTATCTTAAGTGGTGCTCCAGTTAAACATAATGGCTCTGAGAAGACAGAGAACTGGGTCTGGCTCCCTGATAACTCAGTAAGCAACCTTGGTCAGAACTGATAACCATGCCGTTCCTTGGATTTCCTGGTCTAAAACTGACAAAATGCCATTTTCTCTGGCTGCTAGGACTTTAGACAAATGGGAGACTCTGTAGTGCAATGAGTTATAAAACTAAGCTTTTAAAGTGGGCTTCAGATATTACCATGGTAAAACCTTACTTTGACTACACAGAGGTGAAACATGAGAAGTTAGACTCACCAAACATGGGACAGAGAACCTCTAGGTGGCCCATTCTTTGGCAAAATTGTGAGGCGGTTAAAACTTGCCTCTATCTTCTTCCAAAAGAGAAAAACTCAGTTTTTCAAATTTTAGGACCAGAAACTTTTCCCCATTCTCCCTCTGCCCCTTAGACTTCTGCAGCATTGCAACTCTGTCCTGCCTCTCAGAGAAAGAACATATATTATAGAAAGCTCATTTAACCCAAGGCTGTGGTTTCAACCCTGGCTGCTCATCAGATCTGGAGAACTTCAGAGAGCACAGATGCCAGGGCCCCACACCTAGAAACCCAACTCAGTTGGTCTTGGATTGGTCCCAGGTGTACTAACTATTCAGAAGCTCCCATGGGTTGGGAACCATCGGGGTATTGTTACCTAAGAATACTTCTTCTAATAAGATCATGGAAGGGGTTCCAGGGATAAACTCGTCTTGCTCTACACCTACTCAGGGTTTCCATAAAGCAGGTTACTGCCATTCACTTTGACTTGTAACCTTCAAGATAGCCAAATTCAGAGTGTGGCTCTTCCCATAAATAAAAAGCTTGTAAAATCTTGCAATAATGCCAAGGTTAGCTCATGATGGAGCTTCCGTCTAGTAGCTGGTGCCTCGTCCTGAAATTCTGTGCCCACTCTGGCTACTTGCTTGATTAGCCTCAGTTATCCCACACTCGAATACTCCCAGAATCGAATTCTCATCTCTCTGCCTGGTGTCCTGTTCTTCATCTAACCCTCCAGTACTAACCTCATGGCATCAAATAATGACAAACATAAGGGCTTTGAGTTAGAACTTGTTCAATCTTGACTCCATTGCTCTGTAACTCAGGATTCCTTGGGAAACTTATTCAGAGTATTGGTTTCTTCATCTGTAGAGTAGGGGTGATATCACCTATTCTATTCAGTTTCAGTTTTGACACATAGTAAATACTGAATAAATGTTTGGTCCCCTTCCTCCAACCTCATTGTTCACCTTTTACTGATTTCCACCTATTGTCTGTCTCCCAGACAACAAGAATGTGATAAATAACTCAAAAAATATCTATTAGGATTTGGAGTATCAGTAGGAAGGTATTTTAGGGAAGACAGTACTTTTTGTCACAACTGAAACTACAGCCTACTGGTCCCCATGAACTTTCTTAGTTCCCACATAAGGGATGTGACCATGACATTGAGGACAGTCAATGACAGTGCCATGACAGTGTTTGTCACAACAATAACAAAACACAAGGGCTTTGTGTTTGGCAATGGGGAAAATAATGGATGTAGTGAGAGGAGTGAGCTGATAGTCACTTGCGGGAAGCTGAAAAATAAACCCAGAGAAGACCTGGAAAGGACAGACAACCAGATGTCCAACTAGGAAGCAAAAATCTTGGCTGGATTCTGTTTCAAACCACAGAATCTGAATTTTTGGAAGAAAGCATTAAAAACAATAAATTACCCCAAATGGCAAAGTTAGGATTCAACTGCCTCAAACTGTAACAACTTAGGCACTTGTAAAAGAGAAATATTCCAGATGGCAAAGTGGAAGGATAAATTATAGAGAAGGAAGTGGCTAATATCCTGTGCAATAATACTCTGAAGCAATACAAAAAGAGAACCTTCGTAAAGGAACGGGCTGGGGATTCCAGTGTTTCTGAGGGACGGAAAGGGGGTGCCATTCAATCAGGGGCAGCTGACCCCACTGGGCAGCCCTGGGTGCCTGGGGCTGAGGCATTATTTCAAATTGCTTTCTGTCTTCCAAGTGATTCTGGAACAAATGGCTCTGGTGGCCTCAGGGGCATGTCTGGAGTGACCACATGAAACTTCCAGAGCTTTGATTCGGCATGGTCCGTCTGGCTTCACTGCCTAGTTCAGGGTTCAGTGGCCTAGATAGATTTCAAATCTCAGTTCCTTTTCATCTTCTACTTCTATTTATATGAGGACACTCCAGCCCTCAAATCAATGGGATTGGATCTGAACAGTAGAACTGGAGGCAGTCCAAGGACTTTGACTTTAGTCCTCTGACTTCTCAAAAGGTAGACTGCAGACCAGCAGTGCCATCATCACCTAGAAGATGATGGGAAATGCAGCAACTCTACCAAATCAGAATTAATACTTTAACACAACCATCAGGTGTTTTGTGTACATGTTAAGGTTTGAGAAGCAATGTTCTAGACGATTTAATAGGGTAAAAGGATGTAGGTCCATAAAGATTCCTATAACCATCAGAAAGGACGTTGCACTTTGAGGTAGTCTAATCTTTCCAATAATGATGCACCTCAAGGAGTCTGCAAGTGTCCTAATAGCACTGCCAAGACTTTGACCCCAGTACTACTAATAAATGCCTTTCAGTTGGAAGTTGGACCCATAAGCACAAGGACATCTTGTGCTCAATCTCAGCCTCAGCTACTCCGTTCTACTGTTTCTCCTCCTTCTCTCATAGAGCCATACATCCCCACTGGAAGAAAGTGACAGAATAGAGGAAAGGTGCACAAAACCCTCTATTGGTTTTTTATCACATCAAAAAATACGTGGATTCTTTACTATGGCCTTACAAGGCACTTCCTGGGTTAGCATCTGATTACACCTTCCATTTTATCTCTTACCCTCTCTCACTTTGCTCCAGCCACTTTGGCCTTCTTTCTTCTTTGAACATACCAAGTTCATTTCCAGTGCCAAGTATTTTCAGTCATTGTTTCCTCTATGGCAGGGATCCCCTACCCACAGGCTGCAGAACGGTACTGGTCCATGCCCTGTTAGGAACTGGGCCACACATCAGGAGGTGAGCAGTAGGTGAGTGAGTGAAGCTTCATCTGTGTTTACAGTCACTCCTCATGGCTCGCAATACTGCCTGAGCTCACCTCCTGTCAGATCAGCAGTGGCATTAGATTCTCAAAGGAGTGCAAACCCTATTGTAAACTGCACATGCGAGGGATCTGGGTTGGGTGCTCTTTATGAGAATCTAATGCCTGATGATCTGTCACTGTCTCCCATCACCCCTAAATGGGACCATCTCGTTGCAGGAAAACAAGCCCAAGGCTCCTAATGATTCTGCATTATGGCGAGTTTCATAATTATTTCATTATATATTACAATGTAATAATAATAGAAATATTATTTCATTATATATTACAATGTAATAATAATAGAAATAAAGTGTGCAATACATGTAATGTGCTGGAATCAGCCCAAAACCATCCCCACCCTCGCCCCCATCCGTGGAAAAATTATCTTCCACAAAACCAGTCCCTGGTGCTAAAAAGGTTGAAGACCAGTGCTCTATGGAAATGCTCTCTCTGTCCTTACATCTTATTATTGCTAGGTCTTCATAATTCAGGTCTCAGCACAAATGCAGTGTTCCTGGAAAGACTAGCCCTGCCACACCATCTAAAATCCTACCCTACCTTATCCATCTGTATCACATTATCCTGTGTGATGTTCCTTAGGGTATTTAATATTACTTGGTATTCTCTTATTTATATTTACTGGTTTAATTTCTCTTCCCCACCACATGTAAGCTTTATAAGAGCAATCTTATTGATTGCTATATCCCAAGTGCCCAGAACAGTGCCTGACAGAGCAGTTATTCAAAAGATATTACTGGATTTGAGTGAATGATGGGGCTAGGTTAAACTATTGACTTTTGGATTATCTGTGCATTCCTGTGTTTCCTGCTCTAACTATTCTGCTTACGACCACAGACAACTCAGAAGGGCTTACATGGTAGAGCCTGAGTTAATGATACTGTTGGTCGGGCCATAGGATTGAGATAGTCCACGCTGAGTCATTTCAGAGCTGTGTGGTATTTCAATCCAAGATTGTTCTGTAAACCATGATGGACTGCCTGCCCATGCATAAGGTACTTTCATCTATAAAGGAGAATATTACAAGCTTTCTGACCTTAAAGTCTTCTCCTTAACTAGGCAGACAAGCAGATAAGCAAATGGTTTTTATACAATGTGAAAAGTAAGTTCAAATTATAGATGGACAAAGAAAGAATACAAGTTTAACAAATGGGGGGGTGTTAGAGTTATTTTCCCAAAAGTAGTGATGTCTGTTTGGAGCTTTAAAGCACAAAAAGGAGTTTGTCAGAAGCACATATAGGTATTCCAGGGAAACAAAATGGCACCAGTAAGGTATAGAGGCAAGAAAGAGCCTGGGGAACTACAATAGTTTAGTAATGCCAGAATGCAAAATGTGCAGTTCAGGCTGGCAGAAGGAAATGAGGCTGGAGTAGGAGCCAACAGGCTTGTAATAATACATGTCCTTGAGGTGCTAGATCCACCATATGTTTGAGGTCAAAGACAAATATCTCAAATATCTTTCAGTCCAAAAGAGCTAACAATGAGTTGAGCTGAGAGCATGTTGCAACCTCCAGCCCCACTTTGTACTCCCCTCGGGCACCATGAGCACCGTGCCCAACAATCTCAAAAGCCCCCACATGCTGGACCCATTAAGCACTGCATGCTCCACCGTCTGAGTCATTTCCCCCTCTGCCAATCGTGACTGAACCCAGAGGAACTCTCCACTAATTGAATTTGAGATGACTCACTCTAAACTAGGGACTTGAAACTCGAAAACCTCGGCAGCAATACCTTGGCAGTAAGATTCTTGGGTCATATTGTCCAGCTCGTTGTCTGGGGAGCCAGTAGGAGTGAGGGGATGTAGTGTGGGTATCTGCCGGGGAGGAAGGTTGGAGGCAGGGACTTCAGGTTTTCTTAGAGACCTGGAAAGGATAAGAGCATTCACTGCATGTCATTGTTTGTTTGAGCTCCAGCTGGTAGCCAAGAGTTTTTAAAAAATGACATTCGAGCATGTTTTGTTTGGCACACCTAGTTTTGTTTACAATATTTGATGCAATATTTTAAAAATAAGGAGTTTTTACATTACATACCACATTTCTGATTCTGTTAAAGCATTGAAAGACCTGGCAATAACCCACTGCAAGTGAAGGATGGATATCCCTGGTACAGATGGTGTGCTCCCTAGGTTTCCAGAGTCTTCACCCCGATTTTTACATTCTGATGCCCCTGCACTTACATCCAGAATGTTTCACTTGTGTAGTAACATTCAAGGGCCTTTTTGGCCCTATAGGTATTTGTGTTTGCAAAGCCTATTCTGAAGCTACCAATGAGGAGACAAACTCTGATGACAGTTTTGGTAACAGAGGAATGGACCTCAAAGTATTATCTCTTTGGCAAATTTCATCTGCTCAGTGCTCAGGAATTTATTAGAAAATAATGCAATAAAAGGGTGGGCATGAAGGTCACCAATCTCCACCTCCCCTACTTATTCTACTTTCGCAGAACATATAGTAGACATACTGAGGCCAGGGTTACATGTATTATCTTATGTTTCCCATCATAATTGTGTCATGGTATGTATTTAATGGATGCTCATTCAATGCATAGTGAATGGAATGTCATTGCTGGTCCAAGTCTGGGCATCTAATGTCCTCTCCCAGGAGACCTGGCACCCACGACACTGCATGGAATGTTTTTCTTTTTCTCCATCTATTCATGTTTCAATGCTCCCCTTCCTTTCATCTGTACTCATCTGCCTGCTCTTCCCCAAAGCTTTCAAGGACTTCCCCAGGTTGGCAATAGGAACCTTCTCTCCTCTATTCTTAATCAGTATTTATTTGTTTTTGTTATATAACTTCCCGAGTCTTTGTTTCATTTATGAGAAAATAAATATCTACTTCATAAGACCAGTGTATGCATTGTGTCTGGAACATGGTGAAAATGGTAATTGCATTTATATTTATATACTTATATATTGCTTACTATATGCCAGGAACTCTTTCAAGTATTTTGCATATGTTGATTTATTTAATCTTTACAACATTGCTATAAGGTAGGTACTGATGTTATAATCCTCATTTTACAGATAAAGAAGCTGAAGCAGAAAGAGATAAAGTAACTTGCTCAAGGAACACAGCTAATAAGCTTTAGAGGTAAGCACAGCTAATAAGCCTTTAAACCCAGGAAGCTGGACCCAGAGTCTATGGCTCCACCCACTAAGTAAAACTGCCTCTCTTCTGAAGTGAGGTGTATATATATAGTAGTATCCTTTGGGTTAGAGATTGTAAATTGTCCTTCAATATCCATTCTCACCAGTGCTATTTTGTATTTTTAATCACACATAGCCTAATTGAATCCTACTTGCTTTTTTTTTTTTTTGAGATGGGGCCTCGCTGTGTTGCCCAGGCTGGAGTTCAGTGGCTCTATCTCAGCTCACTGAAACCTCTGCCTCCCAGGTTCAAGTGATTCTCCTGCCTTAGCCTCCCAAGTAGCTGGGATTACAGGCACCTGCCATCATGCCCAGTTATTTTTTGTATTTTTGTAGAGATGAGGTTTCACCATGTTAGCCAGGCTGGTCTTGAACTCATGACCTCAGTTGATCTGCCCGCCTTGGCCTCCCAAAGTGCTGGGATTACAGGCATGAGCCACTGCACCCAGCCAAATCCTACTTGCTTTTTAAGCATGATTTGACTAGCACAAGAGAAAGGCAGAAAAGAGAAGTCTCCAATAATAGAATGAGTAGAGTAAAGCCTTAGAGGTGGGATCCTCTATCCTTCCTTCTCCTCTTGGAAAAATAGCTTTGTCAGCAGATCCTTCCCGAGAGTTCTTGGCCTTCCAGAAGTACCATAGATCCAACACAGATGAAAAACTTCCCTGAGGCCAAGTCGCTTGGAACTATCTGAATGCAAATGGCACTGATTTTCCATTTCATCATTTTCAGATAGAACGAATTCTAGCATTAACTTACCTGAACACGTTTGGTACACGCTCTCTTGTTTGTCCTTAGTTTCTCCATCTGTAAAATGAAGGATTGGAAGAGACCACAAATGGCAAACAGGCATGCTTTTGCAGGCCATATTCAATCGATTAGTTGTATTTGCTGGGTGTACTGCATCCCATAAGCAGTATTTGACCAGAAATTTCTGCCATTGGAGAGAAACATGTGTCAGCATATTTGCCTCCCTGGGTTAGATGATTCTCCAGGCTTCTACATAATTTTATGTTTAGATGAAAACAGCCACAAAGGGAAAAGAGGACAACAAAACAAGAGATATGAATAATAATGTATTGTATACTTGAAATTTGCTAAAAGAGTAGATCTCAAGTGTTCTACATACACACACACACACAAACACAAGGGTAACTAATGAGATGATAGGTATTAATTAACTTGATTATGGTAATCACTTCACAATGTATACATATAAAAACATCATGTTTTACAACCTACATTTATTCAATTTCTCAATTATATATCAATAAACCTGGAAAAATAAAGATGTATAAAAAAGATTTACAAATAAGATTTTTAAAAAAGGATTGTGAGGAAACAAAGTATGACAGTAGAATTACCAGTTTTACTAGAGGCAGTAAAGAGCAGAATTAATATTGCAGAAAATCAAATCAGTAATAGAGTTGACAAGTACAAAATTTTAATGCAGAGAAAAAGAGCAAAGTGTGAAGTTGGGGGCCGGGCACGGCGGCTCACTTGTAATTCCAGCACTTTGGTAGGCTGAGGTGGGCAGATCACCTGAGGTCAAGATCAGCCTGGACAACACGGTGAAACCCTGTCTCTACAAAAATACAAAAATTCGCTGGGCATGATGGCAGGTGTCTGTAATCCCAGCTACTTATGAGGCTGATGCAGGAGAATCACTTGAACCCAGGAGACAGAGGTTGCAGGGAGCCAAGATCACGCCATTGCACTCCAGCCTGGGAGACAGAGTGAAACTCTGTCTCAAAAAAACAAACAACAACTATAACAAAAGCACAAAGTATGAAGTGGGACAGAAGGGAGATGGATGTGGTTATGAAAGGGCAACATGGGTGACATTTGTGGGGATAAAACTGTCTTGACTGTGGTGGTGGATACACGGACCAACATATGTAATAAAGTTACACATTACTAAGTATTTACACTAAGTAATACATACGCTTTCACACACACTCACCCAGATACTTATACCCACACCAGTACAAGTAAAACAGAAAATCCGATAAGATTGGTGGATCATGTAAATGTAAACATCCTGATTGTGATATTTTGGCAAGATATTACCCTGAGAAACCTGAGCAAAGGGTACATGGGATGTGTCTGTATTATTTCTTACAGTTACAATGTGAATCTACAATGATCTCAAAATTTAAAAATTAACAAAAAGAGAACAAAGTCATAAAGACATAAAGAGAGAATTGGAGACAAGAGATTAGAGATTCAAAGTATGGACAAATGGTGCTGTAAAATGGAGCTAGAAGCAATGGTCAAAGGTAAAAATAGACTTAAATGTTTCTGGGCTGAAAAAAATGTCAATATTCAAGGACTGAAAAGACTCACTAGAATCTAGGCAAAATGAAGGAAAAGAAATTGATCCTTAAACACACTGAGTCAAACTTTCCATATTATGGGGATTGCAGACAAAAATGACAACCAGAGAAAATAGCTAAGAACCAAGAGCCCGTGGGCAGTCCTGGGGGCTGTAGTGGAATCTCGGAGCCAGTGGTATTGATGGACCCCTTGCCTACATCAGTTGTTTTAGGGGATTCTTTCCCCCTTAAAGCTCTGGACTGATGACAAACCTGAAAAAGATGCTGAATCACAGGTATTGCATGAGAAACATTTGGACTGAGAGGGAGATTGGATAAATTTCCCTAAATCATTTCTGAATGATTTCTTACCATTCATAAATAATTTCTTTAAAATGACAAAGGTATCCAGGCTGGCATGGGGCTTAAAGAAAAAAAAAACATGAAGGTGACTTTTATAGTTCCTATTTAGATATGGATCTAGGTACAAAGCAAATTCAATCATTCCTGTACTTTTCCTCAAAACATTCTTAACTTGGCCAGGCACTGTGGCTCATGCCTGTAATCCCAGCACTTTGGGAGGCCAAGGCGGGTGGAGCACTTGAGATCAGGAGTTTGAGACCAGCCTGGTCATCATGGCAAAACCTCATCTCCACTAAAAATACAAAAATTACCTGGGCATCATAATTTTACAGGTAACACCTGTAATTCCAGCTACTCGGGAGGCTGAGGCATGAGAATCGCTTAAACCTGGGAGGCAGAGACTGCAATGAGCCAAGATCGTGCCTCTGCACTCCAGCCTGCGCAGCAGAAGAAAAGCAAACTAACAAAATAAAAAACCATTTTTAACCTTAATGCAGGGCACTCCATCAATGTACATTGATGGAAACTTAGTAGGTACAAAGCACTAGAAGTAGACAAAAGTATTGAATCAGGCATGCCCCAATCCTGAGCAGCCCATTACAGATGTGCACAAAAATGAATAATAAAAACTATGAGTTATTGTTATTTGCATTCTAGACACTGTATATATATTTTATATGTTATTTAATTTAATTATCCCAATAATTCCTTTGAAGGCAGAGTTGGGATTTTACTTTATGTTTGTGTGACCCAATATGTGCTTTTTTACTGCCTACCATTTTTCAAGATGAAGGTCAAATCATACAGCCATTATGAAATCTTCTCCAAACATGTACACATTCAGCATTCATTCATTCAACAAATACTTACTGATATCATATATGTACCAGGCTCTCTGCTAGGTTCTGGGATAAATGATGAGAAAACAAGACAGGAATCTATTTTCAAGGAGTTTCAAGTGTAATGGAGGAAACTGGTATTAATCAAATAATCAAATGCCTGTAGAACTGTATGTGTCCATAGCAAGGGCTAAGAAGGAAAGATACATGTTGCTTTGAGACCGTATAAGGTACAGATTTGACCTAGGCAGAGACTCAGGGAAGGTTTCTCCAAGGAAGTGAACCCCACTGGAAGAAAGGCACTCCAGGAAAGGGAAACAGCATGGGCAAAATCTGTGTGTGGTGGGAAGGATCATGAAAGGACCACCGTAGTGAGAGTAAAGATGAGTGCTGAAAGATGAGAATGGAAACTAGCAAGATCCAGGGCATGCCAGAACTTGAGGCCCAAGTAAAGAGATTGCCTTAATCTGAAGAGCAAGAGGAAGTCATGGGAAGGGTTCAGGAAAAAAAGCGGTAGTGAATTTTCAATCTTTGTATTGCCTTCTGTAAGTCAAAGCTGTACATGCATATATCTCAATTATGTTCTGTCTTACACTTTCTTGTGACACCAAATGACACAACCGCATTTTCCAAATTAGATGTGAGACTCCCTAGAGGTTGGGGACACTCCTTAAACCAAATTTTATTGGGTTTAAGACTCCCAAGTAAGAAGTATGTTTGTTGTTATGTTCTACTAAAAGAGAGAAAATGCTGCCAATTAGACATGCCATCAAATGGAAATAGCATCTCTATTTTGGAGATTCAAAAATGTGAAATAATGTGCATTTTTAGCTCAATGAAATATTATATATATTTTTGGTTCCCTTATAATGTCTAGGACAGAGCTGAGCTTGTCAAAAGTGGAATGAGAAAAGTACCAGACTTCAAATGAGAAGACTGAGTTGGCAGCCTGGTTCTGACACATACCTGGACAAGAATGACTTAATTGTTTTGGGACCCAGTCCATTCCTCTGTAAAATGGCCATATGACCCCAGAGGGTCCTCCCAGCTCTGCTGCTTCTCCATGCAATAGCTACCTGACAATAATCTCTGGGAAGATGTCTTTGAGGCCTTTCTTTGCTGGAGAGAACTCCTGCAGGAAGCTGCAGTAGTCCCTTAATCTTCTCCGGGTAGGAATTACTGAGGAATGTGCCTGGAAGGCACACAGACCTAAATTAGAGTCAGAAAACTGAAGGCTCAAGAAATCTATTGACCAAAGAAAGTTTGTGCAGGTCTGATGTTAACCAGAAGTTGGGAGCAAGGCATGGGCTGTATTATGGATAGAATTGTGTCCCTCACAAAATATATTATTAAAGTCCTCAACTCCAATATTTGTGAATGAAACTTATTTGGAAATAGGGTCATTACAGATAAGTTAAAGTGAGGTCATAAGGGTGGGCCTTAATCTAATATGACTGGTGTTCTTATAAAAAGGGAAAATTTGTTCTTGTCCAAAGTTGATGAAAAGCCCAGGACCAGATGGATTCACAGTCAAACTCCATCAAATATACAAGGAACTAAGACTAATCCTCCTGAAGCTGTTCCAAAAAATTGAAGAGGAGGGATTTCTCCCTAACTTATTCCACAAGGCCAGTAAATCACCCTGTTACCAAAACCAGAGAAGGACGTAACAAAAAAAGAAAACTACAGACCAATATCCCTGATTAATGTAAATGCAAAAGTCCTCAACAAAATACTAGCAAATCAAATCTAACAGCACATCGAAAAAGAATACACCATGATCAAGTGAGTTTTATACTAGGGATGCAAGGATGCTTCAACATATGCAAACCAATAAAAGTGATACATTACATAAACAGAAGTAAGGTCAAAAAACACGATTATCTCAATAGATGCAGAAAAAGCATTTGATAAAATTCAGCATTCATTTATGATAAAAACCCTCAACAAACTAGGCATAGAAGGAATATACTTCAATATAATAAAACCCATATATCACAAGCCCACAGCCTACATCTTACTGAATGGAGAAAGTTGAAAATATTTCCTCTAGGAACTGAAACAAGACAAGGATGCCCACTTTTACCACTCCTATTCAACATAGGACTACAAGTCCTAACCAGAAAAGTCAGGCAAGACAAAGAAATAAAAGGCACTTTGATTGGAAAAGAGGAAGTCAAATTCTCCCTGTTTTCTAATGTTATGATCTTATATTTAGAAAAACCTAGCTAGGTGCAGTGGCTGTGACTACAATTCCAGATTCAGGAGGCTCAAGCAAGAGGATCACTAAGGCCAGGAGTTTGATACCAGCCTGGGCAACACTGCAAGACCTTGTCTCTAAAACAAAATTTTTTAAAATTAGCTGGGCATGATGGCTTATGCCTATAGTCCCAGCTACTTGGGAGGCTGAGGTGGGAGGATCCCTTGAGCCCAGGAGTTCAAGGCCTCAGTGAGCTATGATCTCACCACTGCACTCCAACCTGGGCAACAGAGCAAGACCCCACCTCTAAAAAAAAAAAATAAAACAGAAATAAAATGATAAAAAACCTGAAGACATCACCAAAAAATTCCTAGATTTGACACATGAATTTAGTAAAGTTGCAGGATATAAAAATCAATGTACAAAAATCAGTAGCATTTTTATACACCAATAGTGATCTAGCTGAGAAAGAAATCAAGAAAGCAGTTACATTGACAATGGATACAGAAAATAAAATGCCTACTAATAAATTTAGCCACGGAGGTGAAAAATCTCTACAAGGAAAGCTACAAAGCACTGATGAAAGAAATTGTAGATGACACAAACAAATGGAAAACATTTCATGCTCATGGATCAGAATAATTAATATCAATAAAATGAGCATACTGCCCAAAGCAATCAACAGATTCAGTGAAATTCTTATCAAAATACCAACTTCATTTTTTCATGGATTAGAAGAAATAATTCTAAAATTCATATGAAACCATAAAAGAGCCTGAATAGCCAAAGCAATTCTAAGCAAAAAGAACAAAGCTGGAGGCATCACATTACCTGACTTCAAATTATTTTGCAAGGCTGTAGTAACCAAAACAGCATGGTACCAATATAAAAATAGACAGATTAGTGGAAAGGAATAGACAGCCCATAAATGAAGCCACATATTTACATCCAACAGATCTTTGACAAAGCCGACAAGAACATACACGGGGAAAAGGATGCCCCTTTCAATAAATGGTGCTGAGTAAATTGGATATCCATATGCAGAAGAATGAAACCACTCTTATCTCTCACCATGTAAAAACATCAGCTCAAGATGGATTCAAGATTGAAATGTAAGACCTGAAATGATAAAAATACTAGAAGAAACCCTAGGGAAAATTCTTCTGGACACTGATGTAGGCAAATAATTTATAAATAAGACCTCAAAAGCACAGGCAACAAAAACAAATATAGCTAAATAAGACTTAATTAAACCAGAAAGCTTCTACATAGCAAAAAAAAAAATCAACAGAGTGAACAGGCAACCTGCAGAATTGGAGAAAACATTCACAGACTATTTATTCAACAGGAGACTAATATCCACAATATACAAGGGCCTCAACAACAACAAAACCCAAACAATTTCATTAAAAAGTGGGAAAAGGATATGAATAGACATTTTTCAAAAGAAGACATACATATGGCCAATAGGCATATGAAAAAATTCTCAGCATCACTAATCATCAAAAAAATGCAAATTAAAACCGCAATGAGATATCATCTTAATTCAGTTAGAATGACTATTATTAAAAAGACAAAAAAAAAATTAACCAAACAGATGTTTGTGAGGATGCAGAGAAAAGGGAACACTGTTGGACTATTGGTGGGAATGTAAATTAATACAACCTCTACCCATAGTATGAACTCTATTCATAGTATGGTGATTTTTCAAAGTAGCAAAAATAAAACTACCATTGATCCAGCAGTCCGACTACTGAGTATCACTCCAAAGGAAAATAAATCAATACATAAAAAATATACTTGCACTTGCATGTTTATCACAGCACTATTCACAGTAGCAAAGATATGGAATCAACATAATGTCTACCAACAGGTGATTAGATAAAGCAAATGTGGTACATTTACACACTGGAATACCATTCAGCCATAAAAAGAATGAAATCATGTCTTTTGCAGCAACATAGATGGAACTGGAAGTCATTATCTGAAGTGAGACAACTTAGACACAGAAAGTCAAATACTGCATGTTCTCACTCAAAGTAGGTGCTAAAAATGTGTACACGTGGAATTAGAGAGTGGAATGCCAGACAACGGAGACTCAGAAGGGTGACAGGGTGAGAGGAAGGTGGATAAAATGAAATTACTTAATGGGTACAATGTGTATTGGGTACAATGTATGTTATTCAGGTGATGCATACCCTAAATGCCCTGACCTGACCACTACACAATCTATGCTTGTAACAACATTACAATTGTACCCCGTATGTTTATACAATTAAAAATAGGCTGGGTGTGGTGGCTCACGTCTGTAATCCCAGCACTTTGGGAGGCTGAGGTGGGTGGATCATGAGGTCAAGAGATGGAGACCATCCTGACCAGCATGGTGAAACCCCGTCTCTACTAAAAATACACAAAATTAGCTGGGCGTGGTGGCGGGTGCTTGCAAATCCCAGCTACTCAGGAGGCAGAGGCAGGAGAATCGCTTGAACCTGGGAGGCGGAGGTTACAGTGAGTTGAGATCGCGCCACTGCACTCCAGCCTGGTGACAGAACGAGACTCCGTCTCAAAATAAATAAATAAATAAATAAATAAATAAATAAATAAAACAAAATTTAAAAAAAGGAAAAACAGAACAACAGCAACAACAAAAAGAAAAAAAAAAATCTGCCAGCCATAGAAAGCTTCCTGTAGGTGGATCCAGCCCCAAGGAGAAAAGATTACAACTCTGCCCTTTACAGAAAGCAGCTCATAGGAGTCTTACCTTGGTAGCGGCTGTTAAGGAACAAATACAGATTTGAACTCTAGTTCTATAACTGAATCACTAGCTATGTGACTTTGGGCAAGTTAATCTCTCTGAACCCATTACTTCATCAGTACAATGGGGATAATAATAACCTGCCCTAGGTGGTTCTCATAAGGATTAAAAGAAATAACCATTAAAAATGATAACATCTGCCATTTTTAGAGCACTGGCTACATGCCAGGTTCTGTGCCATGAACTTTATACATTATTTCATTTCTTCTCACAACGATACTGTGAAATAGGTATTCTTAATTCTGCCCAGTTTACAGATGAGGAAACTGAGACTCGAGGACATGAAGTGACTTGCCCAGGGCACACACATAGCTGGCAAATGGCAAAATCAGGATTTGAAAAAACGGGGAGGGGGCAGAAATTTGGAAACAGACAAACACATGCAGAAGGGAGAGATATGAAGACATAGGGAGAGTGTCATCTATAAGCAAGGGATGCCTGGGGCCACCAGAAGGTGGGAAAGAGGC
Organism: Nomascus leucogenys; assembly: GCF_006542625.1. Lineage (NCBI taxonomy): Eukaryota > Metazoa > Chordata > Mammalia > Primates > Hylobatidae > Nomascus > Nomascus leucogenys. The sequence continues at coordinate 9,322,791 of NC_044382.1, read as the reverse complement.
CTGGAACAGATCTTCCCTCACAGCCCTCAGAAGGAACTACCCTCGCTGACACCTTGATTTTGGACTTCCAGCCTCCAGAACGGTGAGACAATATGTTTCAGTTGTTTAAGCCACCCAGTTTGTGGTACTTTGTTTTGGAAGCGCCAGGAAACTAACACAGCTGTTTCTTAAAACAAGTGTTTTAGCTGGGCATGGTGGCTCACGCCTGTAATCCTAACACTTTGGGAGGCCGAGGTGGGAGGATCACCTGAGGTTAGGAGTTTGAGACCAGCTTAGCCAACATGACAAAACCCTGTCTCTACTAAAAATACAAAAATTAGCTGGGTGTGGTGGCGTGCGCCTGCAATCTCAGCTACTCAGGAGGCCAAGGCAGGAGAACTGCTTGAACCCAGGTGGTGGAAGTTGCAGTGAGCTGAGATCGCGCCACTGCACTCCAGCGTGGGTGACAGAGCAAGACTCCGTTTCAAAAAAAAAAAGAAATGCTTCACTGCAATGATTTAATGTTTCTCACTTTTCATCCTCCTCTGCTTCTGAGAGAGTAGCAGATTTTCACAAACCAGGGGGCAGAAATACATGACATTGTGAAGAGGGTAAAATTTGTTCTCAACCTTTCCATATCTGCTTTCTGCACCTGACAATTCCTTCTCATGCCTCTGACCTAGAGCATTCAGTATCTCATACTGACTGCCTCCCCATAGCTAAGAATGCCTCTGGGTGCCTTCCTTAGCTCTGCTGAAGTCAGTTTGCTATACCAACTTCTCAAGGCTGGAAATTAGAATGTGTTTCTCTATGGTTTAGGAAAATCTCCTTCCACCAGGAACTTGAATCAGTCCTGAAAATTAGGGAGCAATCAGGGAAATGCAGAGTTTAAACATTAGAAGTCACCTTAGAGACAACCCACCCAAGGTCTTCTGACTGATCCAAGGTGTGGATTGAGGCCTGATAATTTTTATTTTTAAGTTCTCATGGGACGAGATTCTGGGACCACCTTCTGTCTTTCAATCCAGAGGTGTTGTATATCAGGTGAGCAGGCTTCTCACCCTGTTCAATGAGAAGGAATTGATTGCACCTCAATACAATGGTTCTTATCCTTGGCTGTGCATTGGAATCACCTGGGGAGATTTTAAAACCCACCAAGAGTCTGATTTAATTGCTCTGAGGGGCAGGCGGAGCACTGGTGCTTTGCAAGCTGCTGAGGAGATTCTGCTGTGCAATCAGGACTGAGAATCACTGTCTTCATATTTACAACTTTCTGATTATGGGTAAGTTATACAAACTCTTGGTGCTGAGTTTTCTCATCTATATAATGAGATGGTAATGACACTTATTATAGTTTTGGTGACTAGTGACTATTAAATGAGTCAATCAATTTAAAACATTTAGAAATATGCCCAGCATTTAGTGAATGTTATATGAGAGTTGGCTGTTGTTGTGATGATCATCATAGGAGTTGTAGTTAGTGTCTTCTTTCCTCTCCTCCATCCTTTTTTTTTTCTTTTTGCGTGCTCTGATTTTCATGGACTCTTTTTACATGTTTGCAAGACTTTAGCTCTGTTGTAGAATGGGTTATATTCAAGTCACCAAAATTAAGTAGGGCCATTTGCTCACCACCTTCCTTTATCTCCTCCCCCAACCCAATAGAGGCTGCCCTGTTCTTTCAGTGAATGTTGTTTAGTGGAAAGAGCACTGTACTGGCAGTCAGAAAATATGGATTCTTTCTTAAGATCTAAATTCCAAAGCACTCTTTTAAAAAATTAACTGACTGTAAATGTGAGAGTTTTACTACAGGGCTCTCAATTCTATTCCCTTGAGTTATAAATCTATCCTTATGCTAGTGCCACACTTCTGATTAATGTAGCTTTGTAGTAAGTTTTAAAATCAGAAAGTGTGAGTTCTCCAACATTGTTCTTTTTCAAGATTCTTTGGCAATTCTTGTTCCCTTGCATTTTCATATGAATTTTAGAATCGGCTTGTCCATTTCTGAAAAGATGCAAGCTGGAGATTTAACAGTGACTGCATTGAATATATGAATCACTTTGAGCAGTTTTGTCATCTCCACAATTTTAAGGCTTCTGATCCGAGAATGTGATGTGTCTTTCTACTTATTTGGTCTTTAATTTCTTTCAACAATGTCTTGTCATTTCCAAAGTACAGTTTTTCACTTATTTTGTTAAATTAATTCCTAAGTATTTTAGTTTACTTATTCCTTTTACCGCTATTATAAATGGAATTTTCTTAATTTCATTTTCAGATTGTTCATTGCTAGTACATGGAAATACAATTGATTTTTGTATATTGCTCTTACACCCTACAATCTTACTAAACTTGTCATATTATTCTAATAATTTTAGTGGGTTCTTTAGGATTTTACAAGATCTGTTTACAAGATTATATCATCTGAAAGAGAGCTAGTTTTATTTCTTCCTTTACACTGTGTATGTTTTTTATTTAACTTTCTTGTCTAGTTGTACTGGCTAGAACCTCCAGGACAATGTTGAAATAGAAGTGGCAAGAGGGCTGGGCACGGTAGCTCACACCTGTAATCCCAGCACTTTGGGAGGCCGAAGTGGGCAGGTCACCTGAGGCAGTAGTTTGAGACCAGCCTGGCCAACATGGTGAAAACCCATCTCTACTAAAAATACAAAAATTAGCGGGGCGTGGTGTTGCACACCTGTAATCTTGGCTGCTTGGGAGGCTGAGGCATGAGAATTGGTTGAACTTGGGAGGCACAGTTTGCAGTGAGCCAAGATCACGCCACTGCACTCCTCTCTCACAGGGTGAGAGAGCAAGACCCTGTCTCCAAAAAAAAAAAAAAAAAAAAAAAAAAAAAACAGCAAGAGAAGACATCTTTGTCTTGTTCTTAATATTTAGAGGGAAAGCACTAAGTCTTCCACAAGTATGTATCATGTTGGCTGTGAGCTTTTTGTAAATGGCCCTTATCAGGTTGAGAAAGTCCCCTTCTATTGCTAGTTTGTTAGGTGTTTTTATCATGAAGTGGTGTTAGATTTTTGTCAAATGCTTTTTCTGCATCTATTGAGATGATTTTATGTTTTTTGTTCTTTATTCTATTGATATGTATATTTCATTAATTGATATTCAGATGTTAATCCTATCTTGCATTCATAGGTATGTCAATACTCTTATGTATATATTTTAAAACTGTTTATTATGGAAAATTTAAAACACATAAAAAGTAGAGAGAATAATATGATGGACTCTCAGATTCAAGTATTATCAATTCCAGAGCCAATTTTGTTCATCTATACTCCTCACTTTGCTCTGCCACATTGGATAATTTTGAAGGAAATCCCAGCAATTATATTTCTTCATCTGTTAATAGTTAAGTAGAGGTATCAAAAGTAGGAGACTCTTTTAAGACATACATAGTCATAATAGCATTGTCATATTAAAAGAGGATAATTCTTTAATATAAAATATGCAATCCATGAACAAATTTTCCTAATTATCTCACAACTTTTAAAAACTGTGAGTCAAGATCAAAATAAGGCCTGTATGTTAAAATTTATTCATGTGTCCCTTAAGTCTCATTTAACTTATTGGATCACATCAACATCTCTTTTTTTTCCACGATGAAATTGGATAACTTGTCTGGTACTGCTTTCCATCGTCTGAGTATTCCCAGTTTCATTCCCTTGGTAGAGTTTAACATGTTCCTGTGGACTTCGTATTTCCTGTAAACTATTGAGATTTAGATACTTAATCAGACTCAAGTTTGATTTTCTGGTAGTAATATATCATGGTAATAGTGTGTACTTCCATTTGGAGATGGCTTATTTTTTGTGATGTTAGCAGCTATTAATATTGCATAAATTCATCGTTTCATTAGGGGTTTAAAAATGGTATTATTCTAATTTTTCCTCTGGGTTTATGTAGCACTTTTAATTCTCTACAACATTAAGAAAAAAATAAGGATGTTTGAGGGAGTGGAGTGGCACATATTGGAAGGATTCTAAGGTTTCTGCAGGCACCAAGGCTTCAGAAGGACTATCAGAGGCTCAAAAGCTGTAAGGAATTATGCAGTTTCTCTTTCTTGTCTTCTCCCCCAGCCTCGACCCTATTCCTCTAGACTTAAATTGTTTAGCTTTTTTATAGCCAAATATGACTGCCACACAGCACCTGACTTTATATCTCCACAGTCAAAAACTTACCAAGTTATTGTGCAAAGATTTTTTCAATCTTAGATTCCCTGGCTGACATTATTTTATTGGTCCAGTTTGGGCCAATTGGCTGTGACTATTAGAACATATGGCAGAGCCACACAGCACAAACATGCCACTTAGGGGTTAGGTGAGAGACAGTTCTTAGAGAAAAAGATACTTCAAAATATTGATTATTGGTATCTGCTCCTCCCAAGTCAATCCATAAGTTCAAACCACCATTTTTAAACATTGATGAATATCCATCTCCCCACTCTTACCCTCCCCATTTCTCAAATGAGATTTAGATTTTTATATAAAATTGCCACCTAAAAATATCACTTAGAAACCCTGCAGACCCAAATCTCAACATGTGGAAGACATCATCTTACCACCAAAACTTGACCCTCCCTTCTCATGCCCTATCTCACTGAAAGGAACCTTCATCAATACCGTGAACCAAATAAAAAATGTGAGAATCACTCTAGACTCTCCCCTCTACGACAACCACTTTCTTCTCATCTCATCCTCCCTCTTGCCAAGGTCGCTAATTCCATCTCCTCCAATATCATTTGTATTTGTCCCCTCTGCCCCATTTCCACCACTGACTGTGGCTTTAGTTAGTACCCATCCCTTCTAACCTTGATTACTGCCACAGCAACCTAACTGGACTCTCTGGGTTTTGGAACGGTCCTTTTCCAATTTATCTTCCACACCACTTATAAGAGCCCTCTGTCTAAATGACAGTTATAATCATTTCACTTTGTTGATTACAATCCTTCAATGACCACTGTAATTTTCAGAATAAGAGTGCAAACTCCTTATCTTAGCAATCAAAGTTCTTCACCATCTGGCTGCTGACCACTCTGCCCCCATCACTCTCTTACAGTCAACATATTATGTGGTCATCCAGCAGCATTTGCAGTTTCCCAAATTTGGCAAGTGTCTTTGCTTCCTTTCCCTCAGCTGCTTCCCTGATTTGGCATGCCTTACCTCCCCTTACCAGTCCTTTTCATCCAACCAATATCTAGTGCCTGCTCAAAAGTCAACTCAAGCTCTATCTCTGTGAGAAACATCCTAGGAAACATGTTCAGCTTGACTTTGTATCTGCAGCACTTAGCCCAGTGTCTGGTACAGAGTAAGGGCTCAATACACATTTGGAATATTCATAAATTGAAAATCTACAGTTGAATCTTCAGGCATATGTGCCTGAGCTTGTTGCAGCTCCATTTTGCAGACATTCTGGGCAATGACTACTCCTCGGCTCTTCTGTCATCATAGGATTCCCCACAGACTCCTCTGATGGCTTCTCTTGGCCCAGTGTGTCTCAGGGCACACTAACCACAGCCTCATAGGGGTAACCAGATAGCCTTGAGGTTCAGCTTTGCTGCTAGGCACCAATTCAGACAGAAGGAAGACTGGGCAGGCACAGAATAACGCAAACGGATTCCTGAGATCTCCAAGAAGCACAGAGTGCCTCTTTGCTTGATTATGAAAAAGTCTACACTCAAAGACTCATCTCTTAAGAGTTTGGGGTTATAGCTCTTGCCTTTGCTGATACCTGTAGCCCACATTGACCACTTTCCTGACCATCTTGAACATTTCTCTGTCATTCATTTTAGTACTTGACTATATTTTATATAACTTTCTACTTACTGTCTAGTTTCTCTGTTTCATGTAAGCATTTTGTAGGCAAAACCAAAATCAACAAAAATGCCATATTTCTCGAAGGGAGAGGTGCCAGAAACCTGTAGAAGGATAAATGTGCTGATGTTTTTAAGAAAGAAGAGATGATTCTAGAATTTATAAACTTATCGTGTCTGCAAACAAATTATTGACAGGTAATTTGTGAGTATATTTTTAAAAGAAACTCACAGGAGGCCACAGGTTCACTGAGGACAAATTATAGAAAATAAAACTAACTTTTTTCAGTAGAATTTCCAACTATTAAACTAAATTATAACAATAATTAACATCAATTTAGAGCTTTATAATACAAAACACTTTCACATGTATTATCTTAGCAAGGTACCACGGCTTTGTGGAAAGATGATGGAATTTCAAGCAAGACAGATATGAGTTTGATTCTTGTTGTGCTTTTTGTCTCTGAGCCTCTTTTCTTCATTTGTATAGGATCTTCAAATCATATATAAGAATAAAAGATAATCTATGTTCCAGTCTAGTTACTGAAACACAATATTTGCATTTTATGGAGAATCTAATTATTATCAATTCTTAATTTTCTCAATAAATGGTGATGAAGGGATTAGTGTTGCCTTTTTTTACATATGAGTAAATCAAGGGTAAGTTTAAGTAATTTTCTACAAGACACACTACAAGTGTGTTAAAGAAAAGAGATGTGAGTACCTGTTCTCTGCCATATTCTTTCTCCTATGCCATGGGGAAATGAGATCACCTTCTCGTTTCCTCAATTTGCAATCACTAAGTATGTGAAATGGTTGAGACCTATGAGCTGGATTTCATTAAATAGTGGAAGGTTTATAGCCATTTCATGGACCAGACCCCCATAATATTGATTAAAATCCACCTGGATGTGGGTGGGGTGGGCTCTCTTTCATCCACAGAGCTCTGGTTTCACCTATCCTCTTCAATAATTTAATTAACTGACAATTCCACAAGAAGATATAACAATGTAAATATATATGCACCTAACTCTGGAGCACCAAGATTCATAAAACAGTCACCATCATACCTAAGAAAAGAGATAGACAGCAACACAATAACAGTGGGGGACTCAACACTCCACCGACTGCACTGGACAGATCATCAAGGGAAAAAGTCAACAAAGACACACTGGACTTAAACTACACTCTAGAACAAACAGACCTAACAGATATATGCAGAACATTCTACCCAAGAACTTCAGAATATACATTCTTCTCATCAGCACATGGAACATCCTCTAAGACAGACCTATGATAGGCCAGAAGTCTCAATAAATTTTTAAAAACCAAAATTATATCAAGTATCTTCTCAGACCACAGAGGAACAAAGCTAGAAATCAGTTCCAAACTGAACCCTCAGAACTATACAAATACATGGAAATTAAACAATCTCTTCTGGAATGATTTTTATGTTTATAATGAAATCAAGATGGAAATTTAAAAATTCTTCAAAATGAATGATAACAGTGACAAAGTTGTCAAAACCTCTGGAATGCAGCAAAAGTAGTACTAAGAGAAAAGTTTATAATGCTAAATGCCTACAGCAAAAAGCAGAAAGATCACAAATTGACAACCTAACATTTCACTTCAAGGAACTAGACAAATAAGAAAAAACCAAACCCAAAAGCTACCAGAAGAAAAGAAATAACAAAGATCAGAGCAGAACCAACTGAAATTGAAACAAAATGCAAAAGATCAATCAAATGAAAAGTCGGTTCTTTGAAAAGATAAACAAAATGGATAAACCACTAGCTAGATTAACCACAAAAAAAGAGAGAGGAGTCAAATAATCTCAATTAGAAATAAAAATGGAGACATTACCACTGACAACACAGAACTACAAAAGATCATTCGACACTGCTATAAATACCCCTACGCATACACACTAGAAAACCTAGAGGAAATGTATAAGTTCCTAGAAACATACAACCCCCTAGCTTGAATCAGGAAGAAAGAGAAATCCTGAACAGACTTATAACAAGCAGTAAGACTGAATCAGTAATAAAAAAAAAATCTGCCAGCAACAACAACAACAACAATAAAGCCCAGGACCAGATGAATTCACAGCTGAATTCTACCAGACAGTCAAAGAAGAATTGGGACCAAGCCTCCTGAAACTATTCTAAAAGATTGAGAAGGAGGAAATCCTTTCCAACTCATTCTACAGCCTGTTTCACTCTAATACCAAAAGCCAGGAAAGGATATAACAATGACAAAAAGAAAACTATAGACCAATATCTCTGATGAATATAGATGCAAAAATCCTCAACAAAATAGTAGCAAACTGGATCCAACTGCACACTGAAAAAATAACTAACCATGATCAAGTGGGTTTCATCCCATGAAGGCAGGGATGGTTCAACATACCCAAGTCAATAAATGTGATTCATCACATACACAGTATTAAAAACATAAGCCGTATGATCATCTCAATAGACACAGAAAAAGCATTTGACAAAATGCAGAATCTCAAAAAAGCATTTGATAAAACCTTCAAAAAACTAGTCATAGAGGGAACATACCTCAAAATAATAGAAGCCAAATATCACAAACACACAACCAAGATCATACTGAATGGAAAAAAGTTGAAAGCATTTCCTGTAACAATGAGAAGAAGACAAGGATGCCCACTTTCACCATTCCTATTCAACATAGTACTGGAAGTTCTAGCCAGAGCAATAAGGCAAGAGAAAGAAATAAAAGGCATCCAAATTGGAAAAGAGGAAGTCAACGATATGATCTTATACCAAGAAAACTCTAAAGACTCTTACAAAAGACTCCTAGACTTAATAATGAATTCAGTAAAGTCTCAGATTACAAAATCAATGTACACAAACCAATAGCACTGTTCCATACCAAAAAGGACTAAGCTGAGAATCAAATCAATAACTCAATCCCTTTTTCAAAAGCTACACACACAAAAATACCTAGGAATATACTTAACCAAGGAGATGAAAGATCTCTACAAGGAAAACTACAAAACACTGCCGAAAGAAATCATAGATGACACAAACAAATGGAAATACATCCCATGCTCATGAATTGGAAGAATTAATATTGCTAAAATGTCCACACTGCCAATAGCAATCTACAGATTCAATGCAATCCCTATCAAAATACCAATGTCATTTATTCACAGACTCAGAAAAAACAATCCAAAAATTCACATGGAACCAAAAAGAGCCTAAATAGCAAAAGCAATCCTAAGCAAAAAGAACAAATCTGGAGGCATCACGTTAACCAACTTCAAATTATACCATAAGGCTATAGTAACCAACACAGCATGGTACTGGTATAAAAGCAGGCACATAGACCAATTGAACAGAATAGAGAACCCAGAAATAAAGCCAAATACTTACAAGCAACTGATCTTTGACAAAGCACACAAAAACATAAACTCTAGAAAGGACACCCTATTCAATACACGGTGCTGGGAAAATTGGACAGCCACATATAGAAAAGTGAAACTGGATCCCTATCTTGCACTTTATACAAAAGTTAACTCAATATGGATCAAAGACTTAAATCTAAGACCTGAAACAAAAATTCCAGAAGAAAACCTAGGAAAAACTCTTCTGGATATTTGCCTAGGCAAAGAATTTATGACTAAAGCCCCAAAGGCATATGTGACGAAAATAAAAATAAATAGGTATGGCCTAATTAAACTAAAAAGCTTCTACTCAGCAAGAGAAATAATCAACAGAGTAGACAGACAACCTACAGAATGAGAGAAAATATTTGCAAGCTATGCATCTGACAAATAATTAATATCCAGAATCTACAAGGAGCTCAAATAAGCAAGGGGAAAAAATAATCCAATTAAAAAGTGGGCAAATGACAAGAATACACATTTCTCAAAAGAAGATACACAAATGGCCAAGAAACATATGAAAAAATGCTCATCAACACTAATGATCAGGGAAATGCAAGTTAAAATCACAATGACGTACCACTTTACCCCAGTCAGAATGGCCATTTTTGTTTGTTTCTTTTGTTTTCGTTTGTTTTGTTTTATTTTATTTTCTGTTCCAGGATACATGTGCAGGATGTACAGGTTTGTTATATAGGTAAATGTGTGCCATGGTGGTTTGTTGCACCTATCAACACCTCACCTAGGTATTAAGTCCAGCATGCATTAGCTGTTTTTCCTGACGTTCTTCCTCCCCTTGTCCCACCCCAACAGGCCCATGTGTGTTGTTCCCCTCTCTGTGTCCATGTGTTCTCATTGTTCAGCTCCTGCTTATAAGTGAGAACATGTAGTATTTGGTTTTCTGTTCCTGCATTACTTTGCTGAGGATAATGGCTTCCAGCTCCATCCATGTCCCTGCAAAAGACATGATCTGGTTCCTTTTTATGGCTGCATAGTATTCCATGGTGTATATGTACCGTATTTTCTTTATCCAGTCTATCATTGATGGGAATTTGGGTCGGTTCCATGTCTTTGCCATTGTGAATAGTGCTGCAATGAACATATGCGTGCATCTATCTTCAAAATAGAATGATTTATATTCCTTTGGGTATATACCCAGTAATGAGATTGCTTGGTCTAATGGTATTTCTGGTTCTAGGTCTTTGAGGAATCATCACACTGTCTTCCACAATGGTTGAACTAATTTACACTCCCACCAACAATGTAAAAGCATTCCTATTTCTCCACAGCCTTGTCAACATTTGTGGTTTCTTGACTTCTTAATAATTGCCATTTTGACTGGCCACTCCTTGTGGTTTTGGTTTGTAGTCCTCTAATGATCAGTAATGTTGAGCTTTTTCCATGTTTCTTGGCCGCATAAATATCTTCTTTTGAGAAGTGTCTGTTCATGTCTTTTGCCCACTTTTTAATGTTTTTTTTCTTGTAAATTTGTTTAAGTTCCTTGTAGATTGTGGATATTAGACCTTTGTCCGATGGATAGGTTGCAAAATTTTATTTATTTAGTTATTTTTTGAGACAGAGTCTCGCTCTGCCACCCAGACTGGAGTGCAGTCGCATGATCTCTGCTCACTGCAAGCTCCGCCTCCCGAGTTCATGCCATTTTCCTGCCTCAGCCTCCCGAGTAGCTGGGACTACAGGTGCCTGCCACCACACCAGGCTAATTTTTTGTATTTTTAGTAGAGACGGGGTTTCACCATGTTATCCGGGATGGTTTCGATCTCCTGACCTCGTGATCTGCCCACCTCGGCCTCCCAAAGTGCTGGGATTACAGGCATGAGCCACCGTGCCCAGCCAGATTGCAAAAATTTTATCCCATTCTGTACGTTGTCTGTTCACTCTGATGATAGCTTCTTTTGCTGTGCAGAAGCTTTTTAGTTTCACTAGATCCCATTTGTCAGCTTTTGCTTTTGTTGCAATTGCTTTTGATGTTTTCATCATGAAATCTTTGCCTGGGCAGAATGGCCATTATTAAAAAGTCAAAAAACAATAGATGTTGATGCAGATGTAGTGAAAGGGAATGCTTATACACTGCTGGTGGTAATGTAAATTACTACAACCTGTATGGAAAACTATGGAATTTTCTCAAAGAACTAAAAGTAGACCTACCATTTGATCCTGCATTCCCCTTCCACCCAAAGGAAAAGGAGTCATATCAAAAAGACACAAAGAACAAAGACACCTGCACATGTATGTTTATTGCAGCACAATTCACAATTGCAAAGATATGGAATCAACCTAAGTGTCTATCAACAATGAGTGGATAAAGAAAATGCAGTATGTGTATATGTGTATATACATATATATGTGTATATACATATAGTATATATGTAGTATATATATAAATGCAGTATATATGTGTGTATACACACATATATACTGCATTTTACATGTGTAAAATAGTATTTTATGATATATATTATGTAATACTATTCAGCCATAAAAAAGAATGAAATAATGTCTTTTGCAGCAATTTGGATGGACTCAGAGGCCATTGTCCTAAGTGAAGTAACTCAAGAATGGAAAACCAAATACCACATGTTCTCACTTATAAGTGGAAACTAAGCTATGTGTACACAAAAGCATACAGAGTGGTATAATGGACATTGGAGACTAAGAAGTGGGGAGGGTGGGAGGGGGATAAGGGATGAAAAACTACCTATTGGGTGCAATGTACACTGCTTGGGTGATGGGTACACTAAAATCCCAAACTTAACCACTCTACAGTTCATCCATGTAACCAAAAACCACCATCGTACCCCTAAGGCTACTGAATTTTTTAAATGTTTTTAAAATTTAATTAAATGAATTGAGGGTGTCCTCAATCTGTGAATGGAGATAGTAATAAGTAGATAACATGCTGGATATCAAAATCCAGATTTACTTTTAAAGCAACTGGAAGAGAAAAATGGGTCACAATAAGAAGAATTTTATTAGAGATAAAGAAAAAACATCCTAACCTGATGTACAGAATGGTGACTATAGTCAATAACAATGTACTGTGGGGGGGATCATGGCAGATAGGAGGCAGGACTAGGTTGCAGCTCCCACTCGGACAAAGCGAGCAGTGTATGGAGGCTTACATCATGAACTTTTGTGCCAGAACAACTGCAGGAATAAATCAGGAAAACCGAGAGAACCCACAGACCCTCTGAAGAAATGGATTGCTCCTGCAGGACCTGGAAGACACCCCAAATACTGTGAGTACCTAAACTGTGGAAGTGGCAGTGGGGGATCGTCCATGCCTGAACACACACCCTCACTGGGGAACCTGAAGGTCTAGATCACAGGAGAAGATTCTGACCTTACCTGGAGCTGAGTCAATTTAGAGAGCCAAGCAAAATACAGGGGTAGAGGAAGCAGCAGAAAAAGCCCTGTGGGCTTGCTGGATCCCCTAGCAAGCCATTTCTGCCTTGCCTCACAGGGTCTTTGGGGCGGGCTGTCCAAGGTACTGGGAAAAGGCTACAGGGAGAAGGAAACCTCCAGCTGAACTCTGTAACAAGTTGAGCTGATGAGGTCTCCTGGCCAGAACTCAGGGGAGGGTGTGCCGACTCCACAGGTGGAGGAAGCAGGAAAGCCCTAGTTGCTTTTGCAACTGGGAGGCGGGTAGCCTGGGACAAGTTCTCCGCCCTGCTCACCCACTGCCTGGAAACAGACTCGGTGCTATTGGAGGCGGGGCATAGTGGGAGTGAGACCAACCCTCTGGGTTGCAAGGGAGCTGGGCAACTGCTGGCTTTCCCCCACTTCCCTGGCAACCCGCATGAAAAAGTAAAGGCAGCCATAATTATCCTAGGAACATAACTCCATTGGCCTGGGAACCATACTCCCGTCCCCCACAGCAGGCACACCAAGCCGTGCCCAAGGAGAGTCTGCACTCAGACACACCTAGCCCTGCCCCCCACCTAATGGTTCTTCCCTAGCCACCCTGGTAGCTGAAGATAAAGGGCATATATTCTTGGGAGTTCCAGGGTCCTGCCAACTGTCTGTTCCTCCCCATATTACCATAGCTGAGGCTCTCTTGAAAGTGCCACCTCCCAGCAGGAGGCCAACCAGTATAAAAATAGTGCATTAAACAACCAAAGCTAAGGCCCTTCAGAGAGTCCATTTCACCTCCCTGCCATTTCCACCAGAACAGGTGCTGGTATCCACGGCTGAGAGATCCAGATGGCTGACATCACAGGACTGTGCAGACAACCCCCAGTACTAGCCCGAGCCTGGTAGAATTGCTGGGTGGCTAAATCAAGAAGAGAGCTAACAATCAGCTGAACTACAGCTCAGCTGTCAGGAAGCCACATCCCTAGGAAAAGAGGGGGAGTACTACATCAAGGGAACACTCCGTGGGACAAGAGAATCTGAACAACAGCCTTGAACCCTAGACCTTCCCTCTGACAGACCCTACCCAAATGAGAAGAAACCAGAAAACCAACTCTGGTGATATGACAAAACAAGGTTCTTTAACACCCCCAGAAAATCACACTAGCTCACCAGCAACAGATCCAAACCAAGAAATCACCGATTTACTTGAAAAATAATTCAGAAAGTTAGTTATTAAGCTAATCAGGGAGGCACCAGAGAAAGGCAAAGCCCAGTGTAAGGAAGTCAAAAAACGACACAAAAAATGAGGGGAGAAATGTTCAGTGAAATACCATAAATAAAAAACAATCAAAACTTCAGGAAAAAATGGATGCACTTATAGAAATGCAAAATGCTCTGGAAAGTCTCTGCAATGGAATCAAACAAGCAGAAGAACTTCAGAGCTCAAAGACAGGTTTGCAAATTAATCTAATTCAACAAAGACAAAGAAAAAGCGATAAGAAAATATGAACAAAGCCTCTAGGAAGTCTGGAATTAATGTTAAATGACCAAGCCTAAGAATAATCAACGTTCCTGAGGAAGAAGAGAAATCTAAAAGTTTGGAAAACATATTTGGGGAAATAATCGAGGAAAACTCCCCTGGCTTTGCTAGAGACCTAGACATCCAAGTACAAGAAACTCAAAGAACACCTGGGGCTGGCCGGGTGCGGTGGCTCACTCCTGTAATCCCAGCACTTTGGGAGGCCAAGGCGGGTGGATCACAAGGTCAGGAGATCGAGACCATCCTGGCTAACATGGTGAAACCTCGTCTCTACTGAGAGTACAAAAATTAGCCAGGTGTGTTGGAACATGCCTGTAGCCCCAGCTACTCGGGAGGCTGAGGCAGGAGAATGGCGTGAACCCAGGGGGTGGAGCTTGCAGTGAGCTGAGATCACGCCACTGCATTCCAGCCTGGGTGACAGAGCGAGACTGTGTCTCAAAAAACAAACAAAAAAACACCTGGGAAATTCATCACAAAAAGATCATTGCCTAGGCACATTGTCATCAGGGTATCTAAAGTTAAGACAAAGGAAAGAATCTTAGAAGCTGTGAGACAAAAGTACCAGGTAGCCTACAAAGGAAAACCTATCAGATTAACAGCAGATTTCTCAGCAGAAACCCTACAAGCTAGAAGGCATTGGGACCCTACATTCAGCCTCCTTAAACAAAATAATTATCATCCAAGAATTTTTCATCTAGAGAAAGTAAGCTTCATAAGTGAAGAAAAGATACAGTCTATTTCAGATGAACAAATGCTGAGAGATTTCACCACTACCAAGGCAGCTCTACGAGAACTGCTAAAAGGACCTCTGAATCTTGAAACAAATCCGGGAAATGCATCAAAACAGAACTTCTTTAAAGCATAAATCTCACAGGACCTATAAAACAAAAATACAATAATAATTAAAAAACATATACAGGCAACAAATAGCACAATGAATTGAGTGGTACCTCACACCTCAATACTAGTGTTGAATGCAAATGGCTTAAATGCTCCACTTAAAATATACAGAATTGCAGAATGTATAAGAATTCACCAACCATCTGCTGCCTTCAAGAGACCCACCTAACACATAAGGAATCACATAAACTTAAGGTAAAGGGGTGGAAAAAGACATTCCATGCAAATGGACACCAAAAGTGAGCAGGAGTAGCTATTCTTATATCAGACAAAACAAATTTTAAACCAACAGCAGTTAAAAAAGACAAAGATGGACATTATATAATGATAAAAAAGCCTTGTCCAACAGGAAAATATCACAATCCTAAATATATATGCATCTAATGCTGGGCTCCCAAATTTATAAAACAATTACCAATAGACCTAAGAAATGAGATAGACAGCAACACAATAACAGTGGAAGACTTCAATACTCCACTGACAGCACTAGACAGGTCATCAAAATGGAAAGTCAACAAAGAAACCATGGATCTAAACTATACCCTGGAACAAATAGACTTAACAGATATTTACAGAACATTCTACCCAACAACCACACAATATACATTCTATTCATCAGTGCATGAAACTTTCTCCAAGATAGACCATATGATAAGCCACAAAATGAACCTCAATAAATTGATGAAAATTGAAATTATATCAAGTACTCCCTCAGGCCACAGTGGAATAAAACCGGAAATCAACTTAAAAAGGAACCTTCAAAACCATGGAAATTAAATAACCTGCTCCTGAATGATCATTGGGGTCAAAAATGAAATCAAGATGGAAATTAAAAAATTCTTTGAACTGAAATACAATAGTGACACAATCTATCAAAACCTCTGGGACACAACAAAGGTGGTGTTAAGAGGAAAGTTCATAGCCTTAAACGCCTGCATCAATAAGTCTGAAAGAGCACAAACAGACAATCTAAGGTCACACCTCAAGGAACTAGAAAAACAAGAACAAACCAAACTCAAACATAGCAGAAGAAAGGAAATAACTAAGATCAGAGAAGAACTAAATGAAATTGAAACAAACAAAAAAATACAAAGGATAATGAAACAAAAAAAACTGGTTCTTTGAAAAGATAAATAAAATTGATAGACCATTGGCAAGAATTACCAAGAAAAGAGAGAAAATCCAAATAAGCTCGATTAGAAAGGAGATGGAGATACTACAACTGACACCACAGAAATACAAAAGATCATTCAAGCCTGCTATGAACACCTTTATATGCATAAACTAGAAAACCTAGGGGAGATAGATGAATTCCTGGAAAGATACAACCCTCCTAGCTTAAATCAGGAAGAATTAGATACCTTGAACAGATCATTAAAAAGCAGTGAGATTAAAGTGGTAATTTAAAAATTACTGACAAAACAAAAAGTGAAGGACCAGATGGATTCACAGCAGAATTCCACCAGACATTCAAAAAATTAGTACCAGTCCTATTGACACTATACCACAAGATAGAGGAAGAGGGAATCCTCCCTAAATCATTCTATGAAGCCAATGTCGCCCTAATACTCAAACCAGGAAGGAACGTAACCAAAAAAGAAAACTACAGGCCGGGTGTGGTGGCTCATGCCTATAATCTTAGCACTTTGGGAGACCAAAATGGGTGGAACACCTGAGGTCAGGAGCTCGAGACCAGCCTGGCCAACATGGTGAAACCCCATCTCTACAAAAATACAAAAATCAGATGGGCATGGTGGCACACGCCTGTAATTCCAGCTACTCGGGAGGCTGAGGAAGGAGAATTGCTTGCACCTGGCGGATGGAGGTTGCAGTGAGTCAAGATGGCACCACTTCACTCCAGCCTGGGTGAAAGAGTGAAACTTCGTCTCAAAAAAACAAGAAAAGAAAACTACAGACCAATATCCCTGATTAATATAGATGCAAAAATCCTTAACGAAATACTAGCTAACCAAATCCAACAACGTACCAAAAATATAATCCACCATAATGAAGTGGGTTTCACACCAGGGACGCAGGGATGGCTTAACTTATGCAAGTCAATAAATGTGATACACCACATAAACAGAATTAAAACAAAAATCACATGATCATCTCAATAGATGCAGAAAAAGCATTCAACAAAATCCAGCATCCTTTATGATTAAAACTTTCAAGTCGGCTTCATCCCTGGGATACAAGGCTAGTTCAACATATGCAAATCAACAAACGTAATCCATCACATAAACAGAACCAAAGACAAAAACCACATGATTATCTCAATAGATGCAGAAAAGGCCTTCGATAAAATTCAACATTACTTTATGCTAAAAACTCTCAATAAACTAAGTATTGATGGAACAGATCTCAAAATAATAAGAGCTATTTATGACAAACCCATAGCCAGTATCATACTGAATGGGCAAAAGCCGGAAGCATTCCCTTTGAAAACCAGCACAAAACAAGGATGCCCTCTTTCACCACTCCTATTCAACATAGTACTGGAAGTTCTGGCCAGGGCAATCAAGCAAGAGAAAGAAATAAAAGGTATTCAAATAGGAAGATAGGAAGACAAATTGTCTCTGTTTGCAGATGACATGATTGTACATTTAGAAAACCCCATTGTCTCAGCCCAAAATCTCCTTAAGCTGATAAGCAACTTCAGCAGTCTCAGTATACAAAATCAATGTGCAAAAATCACAAGCATTCCTATACACCAATGATACACAAACAGAGCCAAATCATGAGTGAACTCCCATTCAAAATTGCTACAAAGAGAATAAAATACCCAGGAATACACCTTACAAAGGATGTGAAGGACTTCTTCAAGGAGAACTACAAACCACTGCTCAAGGAAATAAGAGAGGATGCAAACAAATGGAATAACATTCCATGCTCATGGATAGGAAGAATAAATATCATGAAAATGGCCAGACTGCCCAAAATAATTTATAGATTCAATGCTATCCCCATCAAACTACCATTGAATTTCTTCACAGAATTAGAAAAGCCTACTTTAAATTTCATATGTAACCAAAAAAGAGCCCGTATAGCCAAGACAATCCCAAGCAAAAAGAACAAAGCTACAGGCATCAATCATGCTACCTGACTTCAAACTATACTACAAGGCTACAGTAACCAAAACAGCATGGTACTGGTACCAAAACAGATATATAGACCAATGGAACCGAACAGAGGCCTCAGAAATAACACCACACATCTACAACCATCTGACTTTTGGCAAACCTGCCAAAAACAAGGATTCCCTATTTAATAAATGGTGCTGGGAAAACTGGCTAGCCCATGCAGAAAACTGAAACTGGCCCCTTCCTTACACCTTATACAAAAACTAACTGAAGATGAATTGAAGACCTAAACATAAGACCCAAAACCATGAAAACCCTACAAGAAAACCTAGGCAATACCTTTCAGGACATAGGCATGGGCAAAGACTTCATGACTAAAACACCAAAAGTAATGGCAACAAAAGCCAAAACTGACAAATAGGATCAAATTAAACTAAACAGCTTCTGCACAGCAAAAGAAACTATCATCAGAGTGAACAGGCAACCTACAGAATGGGAGAAAATTTTTGCAATCTATCCATGTGACAAAGGGCTAATATCCAGAATCTACATGGAACTTAAACAAATTTACAAGAAGAAAACAACCCCATCAAAAAGTGGGCGAAGGATATGAACAGACACTTCTCAAAACAAGACATTTATGCAGCCAGCAAACATATGAAAAAAAAACCTCATCATCACTGGTCATTAGAGAAATGCAAATCAAAACCCCAATGAGATACCATCTCACATCAGTTAGAATGGCGATCATTAAAAAGTCAGGAACAACAGATGCTGGAGAGGATGTGGAGAAACAGGAACACTTTTACACTGTTGTTGGGAGTGTAAATTAGTTCAACCATTGTGGAAGACAGTGTGGTGATTCCTCAAGCATCTAGAACCAGAAATACCATTTGACCCAACCATCCCATTACTGGGTATATACCCAAAGGATTATAAATCATTCTATTATAAAGACACATGCACACGTATGTTTATTGCAGCACTATAGCAAAGTGCTCACGATAGCAAAGACTTGGAACCAACCCAAATGCCCACCAATGATAGTCTGGATAAAGAAATTGTGGCACATATACACCATGGGATACTATGCAGCCATGAAAAAGGATGAGTTTATGTCCTTTGCAAGAACATGAATGAGGCTGGAAACCATCATTCTCTCAAACTAACACATGAACAAAAAATACCAACACCACATGTTCTCACTCATAAGTGGGAGTTGAACAATGAGAACACATGGACACAGACAGGGGAACATCACACACTGGGGTCTGCCGGGGGGTGGGAGGTTAGGGGAGGAATAGCATTAGGAGAAATACCTAATGTAGATGATAAGTCGATGGGTGCAGCAAACCACTATGGCATGTGTATACCTATGTAACAAACCTGCACGTTCTGCACATGTATCCCAGAACATAAAGTATATTAAAATAAAACCTCTCAGCAAAATCAGCATACAAGGGACATACTTCAATGTAATAAAAGCGACCTTTGACCAAACCACAGCCAACATAATACTGAATGGGGAAAAGTTGAAAGCACTCCCTCTGAGAATGGGAATAAGACAAGGATGCCCACTCTCACCACTTCTAGTCAACACAGTACTGAAAGTCCTAGCCAGAGCAATCAGACAAGAGAAAGAAATAAAGGGTATCCAAATTGGTAAAGAGGAAATCAAACTGCCATTGTTTGCTGATGATATGATTGTTTACCTGGCAAACCCTGAAGATTCCTCCAGAAAGCTCCTACAATTGATAAAAAAAAAATTCAGCAAAGTTTCTGGATATAAAATTGGTGTACATGAATCAGTAGCTCTGCTATACACCAACAGCGACAAAGCTGAGAATCATATCAAGAACTCAACCCCTTTTACAATAGCTGTGAAAAATAACATACTTAGGAATATATCTAATCAAGGAGGTGAAAGACCTCTACAAGGAAAACTACAAAACACTGCTGAAAGAAATTATAGACAACACAAACAAATGGAAACACATCCCATGCTTATGGATGGGTAGAATCAATATTGTGAAAATAACCATACTGCCAACAGCAATCTACGCACTGGATCTGTGGAATTCAGTGCAATTCCATAAAATTACTACCATTGGCTGGGCATGGTGGCTCACGCCTGTAATCTCAGCACTTTGGGAGGCCAAGGTGGGCAGATCACGAGGTCAGGAGATTGAGACCACCTGGCCAACATAGTGAAACCTTGTCTCTACTAAAAATACAAAAATTAGCTGGACGTGGTGACACGTGCCTGTAGTACCAGCTATTCAGGAGGCTGAAGCAGGAGAATCACTTGAACCTGGAGGTGGAGGTTGCAGTGAGCTGAGATCGTGCCGCTGCACTCCAGCCTGGCAACAGAGTGGGACTCTGTCAAAAAATAAACAAAGAAACAAAAAACAAACAAACACCCACCATAATTCTTCACAGAACTAGAAAAAACAATCCTAAAATTCATATGGAACCAAAAAAGAGCCCAAATAGTCAAAGCAAGACTAAGCAAAAAGAACAAATCTGTAGGCATCACATTACCTGATTTCAAATTATACTATAAGGCCACAGTCACCAAAATAGTATAGTACTGGTATAAAAATAGGCACATAGACCAATGGAACCAAATAGAGAACCCAGAAATAAATCTAAATACTTATAGCCAACTGATCTTCTACAAAGCAAACAAAAACATAAGGTGGGGAAAGGACACCCTATTCAACACATTGTGCCGGGATAATTGACAAGCCACATGTAGGAGATTGAAACTGTATCCTCATCTTTCACCTTATACAAAGATCAACTCAAGAAAAATGAAGGACTTCGATCTAAGACCTGAAATCATAAAAATTCTAGAAAATAACATTGGAAAAACCCTCCTAGATATTGGCTTAGGCAAGGATTTCATGACAAAGAACCCAAAAGCAAATGCACTAAAAAGCAAAGATAAATTGCTGGGACTTAATTAAACTAAATAGCTTTTGCAAGGCAAAAGCAACAGTCACCAGAATAAACAGACAACCCACAGAGTGGGAGAAAATCTTAACAATGTATACATCTGACAAAGGTCCAATATTCAGATTCTACAAGGAACTCAAACAAATTAGCAAGGAAAAAACAATCCCATCAAAAAGTGGGTTAAGGACATGAATAGACAATTCTCAAAAGAAAGTATACAAATGGCCAATAAATATGAAAAAATGCTCACCATCACTAATGATCAGGGAAATGCAAATCAAAACCACAATGTGATACCACCTTACTCCTGCAAGTATGGCCATTAAAAAAATGAAAAAAATAATAGATGTTGGCATGGATGCGGTGAACAGTGAACACTTCTACACTGCTGGTGGGAATGTAAACTAGTGCAACCCCTATGGAAAACAGTGTAGAGATTCCTTAAAGAACTAAAAGTAGAACTACCATTTGATCCAGAAATCCCACTACTAGGTATCTACCCAGAGGGACAGAAGTCATTATACAAAAAAGATACTTGCACACGCATGTTTATAGTAGCACGATTTGCAATTGCAAAAATGTGGAACCAACTCAAATGCCCATCAATCGACGAGTGGACAAAGAAACAGTGGTGTACATATATACAATGGAATACTATTCAGTCATAAAAAGGAATGAGCTAATGGCATTCACAGAGACCTGGATGAGATTGGAGACTATTATTCTAAGTGAAGTAACTCAGGAATGGAAAACCAAACATTGAATGTTCTCACTCATAAGTGGAAGCTAAGCTATGAGGATGCAAAGGCATAAGAATGACACACTGGACTTTTGGGACTCAGGGAGAAAGGACAGGAAGGGGGATGAGGGATAAAAGACTAAAAATTGTGTGCAGTATATACTGCTTGGTTGATGGGTGCACCAAAATCTCACAAATTACCGCTGAAGAACTCATGTAACCAACCACCACCTATTCCCCAATAACCTATGGAAATAAAAAATTTAAAAGAAATAAATTGTATTTTATCTGAAAAAATAAAAATAAAAAAATAATAATGTACTGTGTACTTGACATTTGCTAAGAGAGAGCTTAAGTATTCTCACCAGGCACACACACGTGCAGGCGCACCTGCACATGCACACATGTGCAAGGTAACTGTGCAGTGATGGATATGTTAATTAGCTTGATTGTGGTAATCATTTCACAATGCATACACATATCAAAACATCACATTGTACACTTTGAATCCTTGATACAGCAGAAAAGAATAAAAAACAAAAAAGAGAAAATGTCCTGTATTTATAACTAAAAACATTAAATTTCATGAGAATAAAATTGGAGAGACATAGCTTATCAGCAGTAAATGTGAAAATGACTTCGAAATTTAAGTTGATTGCAAGCTCGGTATTAATCACCAATATGGCATATCTACCATTTAACTTTTGGCTGCATTCTAAGAAGCTTTGCATCACATATAATGAAGCTGATGGTCTCAAAGTGCTCTGGGCTGGTCAGCTGGTGCCTCACAACCCTGTGATGTAGGCATTATTTCATTTACAAAAGAGCCTGAAGCCACCAAATTTGCCAAAGGCCAAAGGACTACATGATGGAACTGGCTTAATAAACAGCTAATTGGTGCTAGGACACGGGAAATACATTTCACATGCATAATATCTTTGAATACAACAATGGCTTGCGATGCATTTTGTTATTTATCCCTTTTGTACAGATGAGGAAACCGAGACAGAGGTAGATAAAGCAACATGCTCAAGCTCGTACACATAGTAAGTGACTGAGGTCAGATTAAAACCCAGGACTATTTGATTTAACCACTGAGCTATGCTGCCTCTCTCAGAGAAACAGAAAGAATTTTCTACCAGTGAAATCTTTTAAAAAATGTCTCAAGTGGCTCAAGTAGAAGCCGGTGGTCTCTGTGTGTGGGTAGAACTGTAAACTGAGATACTTGGAAATTCCTAGCCTTTATGATTCTGTCCATTTGGTCTTTGGAATGCATTTTTTCACAGGGTATACCGAACACCAACTCAATGCTAATCAGTAAGCAATTGTTGACCTGAGTGGAATGGAACTGCACTCTCTAGAACGGGACCAACTCGGTGCATTGCTGTGGGAGTTGTGGCTTTGCAAGTGAGCTTTCTAGCTATTTGTGTCAAAACTGAATTAGAGGGAGGCAGGCTTCCCAGCGCAGCTAGCAATTAGAGTTCAACCCACAAATTCCTGCACTGGGCTGGCTGCTTTTGTGGGAAGGACAGGAAAGGAGGCAACCTTCAAGGGACAGTGGGACAGAGCAGAGGCAGCAGCGGGTAGCAGCCCCGGGAGCTGTGGCCACAAGAACAGCCTGGACAGCTGGCCTCAGTCTTGATTTGGATAAAGATGTTTATTCTGTTCTGCCTCCCAGGCCTCTCCCTTCCTGCCCTAAGGGCCGTCCACTGGAGTGACTGACAAGGTGATTAATTAGATACAGACTCGCAGACCCAGCCAAGAATTGTTCTCAGACTGAGGTTCATATGGGGGGTTGGAGATACCCTGCCAGCAGTACTATATAGATAGCCTCCCTCTTTGCCCTCTCCTGTAGTCTAAAGGTCATGATCCATGAAAAAAGTCTGAATCAAATGCCTACCACCCCAAGGTGATGCCTGAGCACATAATTAGCTGGTGTCGTGGAAATGGTGATGTACAGAGCACAGAACTCAAGTCTTGATCAGTGGGGTGGGAGTGGGGGGATCCCTGGGATCCAGTGCTCTCAGAGGATCAGGCATAGATTGTCCAGTTGGTTTCTGGAGGGAGTATAAAAAGCCCCTCTTACTCAACACCCATCCCACTGTTTTTCTTAAACAAACAAACAAACAGCCAAATAATCACCTCCTTGGTCAAAGCAGTGGTTCTCAAACATTTTCATCTCAGTCCCCTTTTTACTCTTAAAAATAATCAAGGACCCCAAAAAGGACTTTTGTGTAGTGAGTTTTATCTCTCACGATTAACCGTATTTGAAATTAAAACTGAGAAATTTAAAAAATAAAAATGTATTCGTTCATTTAAAAATAATCCACCATTATATGTAAACATAAATTATTTTTTCAGAAAAATAATAACTATATATTTTCCAAAACAAAAATATTTGGCAAGAAGACTGGCATTGTTTTACATTTTTGAAGATCTCTTGAATGTCTAGCTTAATGGGAGGCAGCTGGATTTGAATATCTGCTCCTGCTTTCAATCTGTTGTGATATGTTGTTTGGGTTGGAGGTTATGAAGAAAGTCTGGCCTCACACAGTATGTAACTGGAAAAGAGAAAAGTATTTCAACAGCCTTTTTAGTAACTGTGGAGATTCTTTTTTCTTTTCTTGAACTATACCAACAGGTTAACTGCACTGTGGGATATGCATCCATATTGGTAAGCTTCTAAAACTGTTTTGTTTCATTAAAATCTAATGAAAACCTAGGAAATACCATTCAGGACATAGGCATGGGCAAGGACTTCATGACTAAAACACCAAAAGCAATGGCAACAAAAGCCAAAATAGAAAAATGGGATCTAATTAAACTAAAGAACTTCTGCACAGCAAAAGAAACTACCATCAGAGTGAACAGGAAACCTACAGAATGAGAGAAAATTTTTGCAATCTACGCATCTGACAAAGGGCTAATATCCAGAATCTACAAAGAACTTAAACAAATTTACAAGAAAAAAATCAAACAACCCCATCAAAAAGTGGGCAAAGGATATGAACAGACACTATTCAAAAGAAGACATTTATGCAGGCAACAGATACATGGAAAAATGCTCATCACCACAGGCCATCAGAGAAATGCAAATCAAAACCACAATGAGATACCATCTCACACCAGTTAGAATGGCCATCATTAAAAAGTCAGGAAACAACAGGTGCTGGAGAGGATGTGGAGAAATAGGCATGCTTTTACACTGTTGGTGGGAGTGTAAACTAGTTCAATCATTGTGGAAGACAGTGTGGTGATTCCTCAAGGATCTAGAACTAGAAATACCATTTGACCCAGCGATCCCATTACTGGGTACATACCCAAAGGACTATAAATCATGCTGCTATAAAGACATATGCACATGTATGTTTATTGCAGCACTATTCACAATAGCAAACACTTGGAACCAACCCAAATGTCCAACAATGATAGACTGGATAAAGGAAATGTGGCACATATACAGCATTGAATACTATGCAGCCATAAAAAAGGATGAGTTCATGTCCTTTGTAGTGACATGGATGAAGCTGGAAACCATTATTCTAAGCAAACTATCACAAGGACAGAAAACCAAACACCGCATGTTCTCACTCACAGGTGGGAATTGAACAATGAGAACACTTGGACACAGGGCGGGGAACATCACACACCAGGGCCTGTTGTGGGGTTGCGGGGAATGGGGGAGGGATAGCATTAGGAGAAATACCTAATGTAAATGACGAGTTAATGGGTGCAGCAAACCAACACGGCACATGTATACATATGTAACAAACCTGCACATTGTGCACATGTACCCTAGAACTTAAAGTATAATAAAAAATAAAAATAAATAAATAAATAAAATGAGAACTATTCATTAAAAAAAATCTATTGATCTGTCTTGAACTATGAATGAATCTTTTTTGGGGGGAGGGGCTTAGAATTGTATTGTTGGTTTACACTTCTATAAATATTTTGTACTAAAAACTCTATGCATAGGTACTTGGATTTCTGCAAGTATAAATTCCCAGAGGTAGGATTGCTGGACCAAAGACATGTTTTTGTTTTTGCTTTTTTAATTCTCACAAACAGCTATACAAATTCACATCTACACAAATGATGGATCAGGGCACCCCTCTTCCAACATCCTCACCAGCACTTGTAGTTAGCAGTCTTTTTAATGTGCACCAGTCTGATGGATGAGAAGTGGCATCTTAGTGTGCCTTTAATTTGTATTTTCCTGTTTACTAGTAAGCATCTTTCCATCGGCTATGAGTTTGTTCTTAATTTGAGTTTGTGAGACAGAATGGTATTTGAGATTGTGAGGCAGAATGGTATTGATGATGTTAAGCATATTTTTTGGCTCTTTGGATTTCCCATTCAACTGCTATTCCTATCCTTTGCCTGTTTTTTTCTTCAGGGTTTGTCTTTGCACTATCAATGTGCTGGAGCTCAGTGCAGGGTATTTATTTTTTGACATTTTTTTAAGTTCTGGAGGACCTGTGCAGGACGTGTGGGTTTGTTACATAGGTAAACATGTGCCATGGTGGTTTGCTGCACCTATTACCCATGCATGATTTTCTGACATCAAACATTGACCATTTGAAAATTATTGATTTTCTGAGTTATGTAGATTTTCTAACTGTTGACACATTTCATTGTATAATATAAAAAAATCACATCTATTAATATCACCACTGATCTTACCAGAAAAAAAAATCTGTAAGTATTGGGAGACTGCCAAGCTCACTGTGGCAGCTACAAATTTTTCAAAATTCTAATTTTTGCTTGAACACTCACATTTTATCATTGACATCAAATGCTGTCAGTTGCTCTCCTTGAAACGACAGGCTCACTTTGTTCATTTTTGAGAAAATGTCTGCCAAATACCCAAGTCTGAATAACCAGTTGGCCTGTCAGTCATTTTTTCACGAAAAAAAAATGGTGTTCCATGACAATAGTGGCTAGCTCAACTCACAGCTCAATCACACAAGTACTTTCCCTTGAAAATTTGTTATGCAGCAGAAGTGCTTTATGTTTGCGTCCCATTTTGTTGCAGAATATATTTAAAAGTATATGCAAGGGTAGAGATGCAATAAAATTAATAATATTTACTGCTTCATCATAAATATTCTTAGGAAAATGGACTTTTTCCCCCCTATGAGGATGATGTCGATGAATGCAATGACAGTTGAGTGCCACTACCTTGATTTGTTAGGCTGGCAGTTAGATCCACCATTGCTTTTTCACCATTACTGCAAATGCTAACACAGTGAAGATGGCAAATAACATCTAAGTATTACTAAGAATATAGTTTCGACTTTGCAGACTTCCTGAAAGGTTTTTAGGGCCCTGGAGACCCCTAGACTGTACTTTGATAACCGTTGAGCTAAAGTGTTGAAGAACCTTATTAAAATGCAAACGCCATCTAGAAGGGATGAGTAAAAATATAAACTCTTGGCAGTCACTGACAGCTTCGTGTGGAGGCAAGAGAATGCAGCAAGGCTGACCCTCAACTTGAGGAGTCAGATAAATCTGAGTTAGAATACCAAATCCTACACTTTCTAGCTCTGTAAATCATGTAATTTTTGAGGTCTCTCTCATTCTTTTTGTCTGTAAATGAACATAATGATCCTAAACCTTTACATTTGCTAAAAGAATTTAATAGGACAAGTGAGTACCTAATGCATAGTTTGTATAATTAACTCAATAATTATTCACTGCTTTTATAATTTATGTTCTTATAACCTAGTGAAAGTAGGATACAAGATGGCTAAGTTTTTATGGGTTTGGGGAATTGGAAGCTTCCTGGAAGTCACAGGGTAGATATTTCCTGAGTATCAACCAAGATGAGCCTTCTAGGGAGTACACAGAAAAAGGAATGAAGAAGGGACTCCAGGGGCTCCACTTTTTCATTCATTCATTCAGCGAACATTTGATGATCACCTACTGCATGCTAGTCTCCACTTTTGTCCTAAGAAAGGCCATAACGTGATGACAGTAACTGATAGGATAGACAAGATGTTGGACTCAAATCAAGGAACCTGGCTTTTGGTAGCAGTTTTATACTGGTTGTGTCACCTGGGGCATGCCCTTTAAGTTCTCTGCAATTCTGTTTCCTTGTTCACAAAATGGGAAAGATAATAAATGCTTCACTGTGATGTTTCAAAGAATAAATGTAAAAATGCGGTTAAAGTAGTCTTTCATTCGTGGTGGCTGTGGTTCTTGAAGTGACTCACTTTTTGACATCTTGAAAAGCAACATCACATGGGAAAAGGAATCCTTTCTGACTTTTTTTGTTTTTTTGAGACAGGGTCTTGCTCTGTCATCCAGGCTTGAGTACAGTGGCTCAATCATGGCTCACTACAGACTTGACCTCCCGGGCTTAGGTGATTCTCCCACCTCAGCATCCCGAGGAGCTAGAACTACAGGTGCATGCCACCATGCCTGGCTAATTTTTTGTATTTTTCTGTAGAGATAGGTTTTTCCATGTTGCTCAGCCTGGTCTCAAACTCCTGGGCTCAAGGAATCTGCCTGCCTCAGCCTCCCAAAGTGCTGGGATTGCAGGCATGAGCCGTCGCACCCAGCTCTTCTGATTCTCGATCTCTTTGACTGTAAATTAGAATAGTAATACCTGCCTCCTTTTGAGGGGTCTTATGATGTATAGTATCAATATAGTTCATATGTGGCACATAGTAGGTGCTCAACAAATAGCTACTAGTTATGACTTTGTGGTGGGACAGATATACCTCCCATGGAAGCTGGCATATAGTAAGCCAGTGTAATAAGTGGAAGAGAAAAACTTTTAGCACAATACCAAATAAAACATATACCTGCAAAGATTTAATATTGATGGATGAAAGTTCTGATCATTTAGAAACTCATTCTGTGGCTAAGTCATGGTAAAGGCATCTTCTTCCCTTCCTAGCTCCATTCTCAAGATCTAACCTCCTACCTTTAAGCAATGTTGGAAGCAAAAGAGCTGTATATGTGACTAACTGTGCTGGTCAGAGCAAATGATTAGGCAGAATCTTGGTGAAAGGTAAGAAGTAAACATAGGGGAAACAAAAGAATTGAAAGGATTAAGAAAATATGGGAGCAGACAGACAAAGTGGCACCTAAGAAGCGATGTGAGATGCCTCTGTTGACCACTGGAGCATGCTCCATGGAGCACCCCAGCCTGCAGCTGATATCCCAGGCCTGTCAGATGAGCTAGATGGCACAAGAAGCCTTCTCTGCTCTACCTCACAGCAGAATGTGGATGAGATGGGAAATGCTACCTAACTCAAAGACCAAACATTTTCCTGGATTCCTCACGGGAGCTTGGCAAGCTGGCAGTTAGTCTATTTGGTTGTGGGCTTTATTTTATGATATTTTACAACAAATATTCATATAGCATTTGCTAAGTTCCAGGAACTACTGTAATTCCTTTATGCATATTAATTCCTGTAATCCCCTAACAACTTTACGAGATAAATCAGAGTGCCTATTTTATAGATGAAGAATCTAAGGCAAAGTAACTTGCCTAAAGTCATTCCATTCATAAGGGGCAGATTCTCTTGAGCCAGAGGATCAAGCCCCAGTGTTCAGATGCCTAACTATACAGCTCTACCCTTACAAAGGGAGCAAATGGGGACTTCAATGATTTGGATGCTGGTGACAGTGATCAATGATGATGTGATGGTGAGAAGGAGGAGGATGGTGCTCATTGTCAAGGCAATCTCTGCACCACAAGATAAGATCTACAGACTGCAAACAAAATGAATGCTAATCCCAGTCTTTAAAATGCAAACAGTGTGTTTTAACTCCCAGCTTAATGTGCTGAGGAACCATGTGATGTCTACACAGGGGCAGCTTGGTGGAATAGGAAAGTGAGAGAGCTTATTAATATCTTCTTCCCCTATCCAACCCTTTTCCTAAACTCCTCATCCTCCCCCAAGACTCCCCACAGGAAGCAACTAGGCTCACCAAGTTGCTGCCACTGGAGCCCCTAGAGATGGACTTCCAGGAACCAGTCATCTCCTGCTAGAAAACAAATTGCTGGAGGATGGGAGGAAGAGAGATGTGAATTGCATTCGCTTGGGGTTTTTCAGCATGAAATGAATTTTCAGAGTAGATCTAAAGCTATAGTTCACATGATCCAGTGTAACCAGAAAGCCCCCAGAAAACCTTCTTTACTATGGCTGCTTCTCAAAGAATTCTCTTGTCCAAGAACAGCACTTGGAGTGCTGTGGTATCCCCATCAGACTCTAGTCATCCAACACTGAAGCTGCCTGCTAACCATAAAGGGAGATGAGAAAGAGCCCAAGAGGGTCGTCTAAACCTGAAGCTGGAGCCCAGAATCCATGACAGTCCAATTAAATCAGACTACCTGTGGGTAGGACCACCATTCTTTTATAAAAACTCTCCAGGTGATCTCTTATGATGACAGACACTGACAGACAAACTTAAAAATCCTTCTGCACAGCAAGGACTATTCCTGTAGCTTTCTGGTCACTATGGAAGGCTTCAGTGTAGAAGAGGAGATGTCATCACAGCAGCATTGAAAAAAGCCCAGGCTGTGGAGTTCTGAGTTTAAATTCTGGTTCAGATAGTTATATTGTATACTGTATAATTTAAGCATTATGTTTCTTGGGTACTAAGAAACATGGCAGAGACAAACGAGACATGGGATCTGTCTGGAAATGAAAGGGGCCTGGGGTGGGGCCCAGGTTCTTCCAGTCACCCATTAGCTGTGTGACTTCACATCTACATCTCTTCATCTGTAGAAAGGGTATGTGATTCCTCCCTTGCAGAGGGTTGTGCTTTGAGATGATAAATTCTGTGAGTGTAGAGCTGAGCATATGGTAGCTATTATTACAAGGACTTTAGACTCTCTTACATAATCTCCCCACCACACCCCAACAGGCCTGTGGGGTCTGAGATTTCTAAGAAGCTGGGGTAGGCAGGGGCTAGATTTGAGGTAGATTTGAAAAGACCTCTGTAATTACTAGGAGCAGCATGCAATTTATAAAAAGTATGGAGAGGTCTAATTTACCCTTTGGGAAGACCCCTGTGGCTGCTGTGTGATGAATAGGTTGGAGATGGGTGAGAATGGAAGCTGGGGGCTAGGGTAGTAGTTCTGGTGGAAATGCCTGAGGTTCAGAGGAAGGCAGTGGCAGGAAGGATGAAGAGACACTGTCTCAGTAAATGAGTTTCGAAAGTAGCATGGGGAAGCTTTGTGGAACCATTTCAGGTGAGAGGAAAAAGGCAGGTTAGCATGTTTCCCAGGTTTCTGGTTTGGACATCTAGGTGGAATATGGGTCTATTTATCAATATTGGAGAACAGTTTTGGAGGGCAGTTAAAAGTTGAGTTTTAGACATGTAAACTTGGAGATTCATGTGAGTCATTAAGTTGAGAAAACATATAGACAGTTAGGCATGCGGGTGTGAAGCTCCAGGGAGAGGACGGGACAGGTGATATATGTTTCTCAGTCATCTTCATAGAAATGGTGTGAATCCGTGAGGATGACCAAGCTCATCTAGGTGAGAATAGAAAGGGAAAATAGAAGCACAGGAAAGGAACTCAGGATGCGTCCCTGCAGAACACTCAAAGAAGCTTGCTGTGCTTTCTGCACGGAGTATAAATTCCCCAATGTCAAGGACTGTATCTTATATACTCCTTGGCTCCTATTACCTGACACACACTTACCAAATATTGAATAAATGAATGAATGAATCAACCAATTAATGAATCAATGAGTGGACGAAATCTCCAAAAAAATCTCTCTTTCGTATAATCCAGACTGGGGGTATCCACGTGCATGTTTGCATTTTCTGTGACATAGGAGCAGAGAGTTTTGGAGGAAGGGCCCAGCCCCTGGGCCAATATGAGGGCTCTTGGTCATTCAGAGAATTATCACTACTGTAGCTCCATGGCTCCCACTGTCTTGCCCGAGGAAGTTATTCAATGTTCAGGCCTCCACACAGACAGGTATTTAAGGCATTAAGAAGAACAAAAATGGTTTCATTTAATTACATGCTTTCAACCCATTTGTTCTATTTAATGAGGCTCATCTCTTGAGACACTTTAATCAAGATTCAAAATAATTGTTTCTGAATGAGACTGACATTTCCGCAGAGACCAAGGTGGGGGCTAGTTCATCTCTGATAGCTGTGACCCGCTGCCTATTTCTGGTCACCTCTTCATGCCGTCTCTGAGCTGTAGCCTCACTGCACTTTAAGATTCAGTGAATTCTCCCATTACTTCTTGTGCAGCTCTGGCTCCCACAAAGTAGCAGTTCCTCTCCTGGGCTCCCTTTAAAAAAAAAGCCACCGGCCACCTGGTTTTGATTTGTCAATAATGGTATGTTAGAGACCCAAAAGGAGGTTATTGAGGCACGTAGGAAAAAATAAAAAGAAATTATAAGGAAGAATGTTCCAGCTGGTCTCTTTTCTCCCACTTCTGGGTGGGACAGGAGAGCAGTGCAGTGGTTAAGAACACCGGGTCTCAAGCCAGCATGGCTTGGCTCCTTGCTCTCCTGATTCTTAGCCATGGTACCCTGAGCACATTGCTTCTTCTCTCTATACCTCAGTTTCCTCAACTATAAAATGCAGAGAATAAAGTTACCTATAGCCTAAGGCTTTTGGGAGGAGGACATGAGATCATGTGTATGCAATGTGTTTAGCACGGTACCTGCCCCAAAACAAGTACTCGGGAAATATACACAATTATAGCTGAAAATGTCCCAGGTTCCCTGTCCTTCAAGCCATCAGTTATGAATACAATCTCAAATTAGCATTCTAGGTATCTTCAAAGCTGTCTACAGAAATGATGACTGGTGGACCAAAACTGGGGGCTTTCCCAAGTGGCTATTATCACTCTGGATCTCTCTGATTGCTTTCTGATGCTTTAAAAAGTCCAAGTCACATCTTGACATACCTAAGCAATCAAGTATAGATTTAAAAGTATGCACGCAACATTAATAGAACTTTCCCCAACAACATGCAGATTAAGAAAACACGTTCATCACTTAGAATGGGAGTCATGTGTCCAAGGTGTCTGCATCCCATCCCTGGTGCAGAATATTTGCTGGACTAACGACTAAGGATTCTACTGGTGCATACATATGTAAATTAAACCTCTAGCTGCCTGAAACACCTTGAGGAATAAGAAATAACAGACACCATGTTTTTCATGTCTGGCATTTATATTACATGCAGGGCCCTATCTAAGCACCATTCTGGAACTCTATCAGGTACATTTTTTACATTACAAAAGCTGTTTTCTCAGATCTCGCCATGTTCCTTCTGGGAGCTCTTTTCTGAGACAGATATTAACAAATAAAGCTTGTTTAATGAGGACATCCAGGAGACAGAAGGGTTGAAATCATGTCATAAATATGTGGCAGGGGCCCTGTTAGGAAGATAATTTTGTTGTTTAGGAAAATATTTTGATAAATAGCTTTGGTATTGAAGATAAGACCCTGTGGGCATAGCTTTGAAGGGGAGAGCTCTGTGTAAGTAATGAGTAGGAATTTGAATGTTGTTAGAGAAAGGAGTAGGAAGTGGGGAGAGTCATGGAGAGGGGCAACTAGGGCAATATGCTAGACAATATAGCCTAAGGAAAAAGGCAAATAACTAATTCCTGGTGACAGAATGGATAAGGGATTTGAAGAACTATAATGTCAAATATTTTATTTTCAAATTAATTATTTGGCAGCAGAAATTGCCTCTATTACCACCTTTGGTAAACTCTGCCATGCACCCAAAGGCACTGTGAATGCAGTTTGGAGATTCAAGGGGCTGAGTACCACCATGTCAAGATGGCCATGCAGAAAGTTGAGAAAATCCAAGGCAAAATAAAAATAAAAACCCACACATGAGCTCTGTGGAATTAGGAGCTCAAAACAAGGGGTCACCTTAAGAACATAAATCCCCAGGAATTCACAGAAACCTTGGTTTGAGCTTTGGATTTCCCGCAGGATGTGGGATAGGAGGCTGTAGCCAATTTTATTTCAATCTCAAAGAACAAAGTGTCCTCTGTTGACATCTGGTTTACATGAGTAATAATGCAAGTTGCTGGCATATCTGGACTGGAATGGAAGTTATCAAGTAGATCTATGAGCTTGAGCTATAGTTCAATATCTGAAAGAAGACTAAGGGAAAAACAAACAAACAAACAAACAAAAAACATGACATATTCCATGTACCTCCAGAATGTAGAATCAGCACTAACACTCTGAATTTGCAGATCATTTGCCTTATCATAAAAGAAGACTTTTCTAAGAATAAGAATTCTTTAACAATAAACTATGTTGCCTTGCAAAAATGGTGAATCCATTAATTGCCCTCCCTCTTTGGATGTTCCCCAAAAAAGGAATCTTTCAATGAGTCAGGTTGAATTAGATGACTTCTAAGGTCCTTTTATAACTCTAAGATTTAGGCGATTTCATTTTAAGAAATATTTATTGGGGACTGTACTAGGCACTGAGATGTTATAACAGTCGAGAGAGCCTACCCAAAGAAGAAAATGGTCTATTGGAATCTGCAGTTCTTTTTTTTTTTAACTTTTATTTTCAGTTCAGGGGTACAAGTGCAGGTTTGTTACACAGGTAAACCTGTGTCATGGGGGTTTGTTGTACAGATTATTTTATCACCCAGGTTTTAAGCCTAGTACCCATTAGTTATTTTTCCTGATTCTCTCCCTCCTCCCACCCTCCACTCTCCAAAAGGCCCCATTGTGTGTTGTTTCCCTCTATGTGTCCATGTTGTCTCATCATTTAGCTCCTACTTATAAGTGAGAACATGTGGTATCTGGTTTTCTGTTCTTGTGTTAGTTTGCTAAGGATAATGTCCTCCAGCTCTATCCATGTCCCTGCAAATGACATGATCTCATTCTTTTTCATAGCTGCATAGTATTCCATGGTATATATGTACCACATTTTCTTTATCCAGACTATCATTGATAAACTAGGTTTAGGTTGATTCCATGTCTTTGTTATTGTGAATGGTGCTGCAATGAACATATGTGTGCATGTGTCTTTATAAAAGAATGATTTATATTCCTTTGAGTATATACCCAGTAGTGGGATTGCTGGGTTGAATGCTATTTCTGTCTTTAGGTCTTTGATGAATTGCCACTCTGTGTTCCACAATGGCTGAACTAATTTACACTCCCACCAACAATGTATAAGTGTCTCTTTTTCCTCCACAACCTCGCCAGCATCTGTTATTTTTTGACTTTTGAATAGTAGCCGTAATGACTGGTGTTAGATGGTATGTCATTGTGGTTTTGATTTGCATTTCTCTAATGATCAGTGATATTTAGCTTTTTTTCATATGTTTGTTGGCTGCATGTATGTCTTCTTTTGAAAGGTGTCTGTTCATAAATGTATCTGCCTTTGTAGCCAAGTAATGATATTGAGTACTACTGCATGCCAGGCATATTGCATAATTACCTTATCCAATCATCCCATCAAAGCTAATTACTATTTACCATTTTACAGATGGAGAATATAAAGTTTAAAAGCTATGTAAGAACTTACTAAATGTGTCAATTTGGATGACTAATTAAACTTTCTTTGCATCAATTACTTCATGGATTTGTTGTGATCATAGCGAGTTTAAACATGTAAAGTACTTAATAATTCATGTCAGTCTTTATAATTATATTTTACTACTGTCATTATTGCATAGTTTTAATAGTGAAACTTAAATGGAACATAAGCCTAATGCATTCAGATTGCCTTGGCCTCACACAGAATGGGGCAGGATGAGCAGTGAAGGAGCTTGGAACCCTTTATTTTTCTTGAATAGGAAAACAAAAGTCATTAGAGCCACTGGATATGGAGGACAGGTATCTGAATCTCCAAACTGATATCATCTCATTTCAAGTCTCACTAAACTTGGCAGTCACTCCTGCCAACAGAGAGCTCTCAGCTGAAAGATGAAAGGGGAAGAAATTAAAGTACCCCCATAGACTTCGTGACCTTTTATTCATTCCATATTTTGAGAAATTAATACACTGTGTTGCCTCTCCTATAGACCATGTAATCTTGGAGAGTGTTAAGTAGATGAAGGCTAGAAAGACTAATAGGATTTATTTTCCAGCAGACACAAAAAACAAAACATGAGATAAAAAACAAACCAGACAAATATCTCTTCTATAGTCAATGGATAATTAGTTAAAACTTTTTAAGAAGTAGAAAAGGGTTCAAACCATTCTTTAATGATTTCTGCCCACTCCCTCCTGATTATTTTAGCCACAGAAGTAAATCTGAACTGGGAAAATGTTTTCTTTCAATTTGCATAACTTAAAGTTCTCAATGAGGTGCTAATTATATGATCATTTTTCCTCCTGCAAAAGAGATTTAATGGTTGCTGCATAGATGTAACAATTGGTAAGATGTAGTCCTTGCTAATAACATGATGATAACAATAGCTATTTCTGGTTAAGAGTTCATTATGTGTCACATATTTTGCTAAATATTTTGTTTATATATCATTTGGGTTCTCACAGATCAATATTTATGGACCCTATTTTATAAATGAAGAAATAAAATTTTGTTGGGTAATGGTAGATTAAGCAATCTTCCTGCTGAAGAAAATTTTTTAAAATTCTAGAAGAAAATGTAAAACATACTACTCTAAGAGCATCAAAGAGTAATCAAGTTAGATTAGAAATATTAGGCAAAGATATGGGAGAAAACAGACATCTGAAAAGTGAGCCTACATTTGGTCCTTTTTTAGCCCAGAGGATATTTACTAATGTGGGAGAAGTAGATGAGAGGCTGAGCAGTACTTTTCACAGTGTCGTATACAGTTAGGCAAACAAAAGTCGAAATCCAGGGCTTGCCAAAGTAAGGAGTCCTTATAAAATACTCTACACCAAGGATTAGGACCTGGAAGGACTTGATCCTAGAAATAATCACAAAATCACATTCATATGGAGTGCACCCTGGTTTTAAGTCATTTTGGTGGCCTAGAAAATTTCAAGCCCTAAAATTGAATTCAGATGATTTTATATTGCTATTATCCCCCACCCCTACAAGTACCTGGAAAAAAACAAGTGAGAATCCTCTCTGGACAAAGACAACAGCATGATAGTCATCAAATTATTTTTATAAATTAATTATTATATACAATAGCCAGACCACAATCGATAACAAGCCAGGAAGAGATAAGAAAATATTAGAAAAGAAAAGCAGAACAACAGAAATGGACCACAAGTACTTCAAATAGTGCAATTTTCAGGCATAGACTGTAAAAACAATTAGCTTACTATTTCCATAGATATGAAAGTTGAATTTAAGGTATTTAGCAAAGAACTGGAAATTATGAAAGCTGGCTTAGCAGATTTGGAAAATAACTAAAACCTATAGAGCTGAAAAAGGGACTCATTGGTTGTACTCAACAGTCTGTTAAATACAGCTGAAGAGAGATTTTATAAACTGGAAGAAAGGTCACAAGAAACTATTCAGAAAATAGCATGGGGAGAAATAAGTATATAACACAGAGAAGAGCAGGTAGGATCCTAAAGGATATAGTTAGGAGATCCAACATACCTGTAACTGAAGACCCAGAAGAAACAGGGAAAAAGAGATAATGGCTGAGAGTGGTTTAAAATTGATAAAAATATTAATCTACAGATTCGAGATATACTAATAAGTCCTAAGCAAAATATAAAAATAAGCCCACACCGAAACACATTATATTGAACCTTTTAGAAAAGAAATATTTTTTAAAATAACTAAAGGAAAACACAGATAACCTTTAAAAGAATAGCAATAAGAGTGACAGATAAGTTTTAATGGCAATCAGGAAAGCCAGCAGAGTGGAATGACAGCCTTTTATTTGCTTTAAGAAAATAATGCCATTATAGAAATCTATTTTCAGCAAAAATTATTTTCAAGAATAAAGGTGAGAGGAGAATTCTGGGAAGATAGCTATAGTGATGGCAGTGAGTGTTTTTCAATCTTTCTAAATCATTTTATAAAAATTAGAGAAAGTGAGATTGCAAAACTAAGAGACCAAGAACAATATCTGAAACAAAAATAAAGTATAAGGTATCTTCACCTACCCAAGACACAAGTGATTTGGATAGATAGCTACTGGACATGTGTGGTGTAGCATGTATGTAAGAGAAATCAGAGGGAAGCAACAGGGCATTTGATTGTCCTGAAAAGAAAACCACAGGATCCCCAGTAGTTATTATCTGAAAAGTGTGAGTCCAAATTGAGATTTAGGAGCTTTAACTGGGAAGAATTTTCACATTACAATTGACAGTTGCAGGCAAGGGACCTGTGGTAAGATTTCAATAGCTGGAACAGCCAGACCCCTACAGATTCTCAAAACTAACCAGCTCAAGGTTTCTTTCAGG
This sequence comes from Nomascus leucogenys, assembly GCF_006542625.1. Taxonomy (NCBI): domain Eukaryota; kingdom Metazoa; phylum Chordata; class Mammalia; order Primates; family Hylobatidae; genus Nomascus; species Nomascus leucogenys. The sequence continues at coordinate 9,284,648 of NC_044382.1, read as the reverse complement.
ATGAAACCCCACACGAGAGAAAAACTTCTATAAAAGATTTCAAATTGAATACAACAGGATCAAAAACAGAACAGGAAAGTGAAGAGCCAGATAAAAGTAGGGGAAAGGTAAAAAAGCCAGGAGGTCTCAGGAAATATGAGGCCATTTTTTTTAACACTCTACAAAACAACAGAAGGAGGAACTCTAGAGTAGCAAGGTTAGAAAAACTATAGTGATTCACTCTTCTTCCTAAATGTTCAATAACACAAATTTCATATAAAAAGAAGGAAAATGGAAGATAACATTAATCATTATCCATATGAAGTTACGATGAAAGAAATAAAATGAAGAATATAATAACATTTCTACAGGGCTGAAGATACACCACAAAGACATGTCCACAAAGATTGTAACCTAATATAGCAAATCAAAATACAAGAGATTAAGAAAACCATAAAAGACATAAAAGAAGAGCAAATATTAGAAATTTTAAAACTCAGAAATAAAGTAATAGAATTCCAGAAAGAATAAAAAATGAAAACAAATGTATTTCGAAATAATGATTAAACTAGAAGGAACACATGAGCAAACAAAATAGATAATGGCTCAAGAGAACTAGAAGGTGAAAGGGAGAAAAAAAATAACTGAAGTGAAAAGACTAAAATTATTCGAGCGAAAATAAGAGAATGGAAGTGAGGAACCATATTAAACTACAATTTACCAGGCGCAGTGGCTCACGCCTGTAATCCTAGCACCTTGGGAGGCTGAGGTGGGAGAATCACTTGAGTCCAGGAGTTTGAGAACAGCCTGGGCAACATAGTGAAACCCCATCTCTAAATAAACAGAAAAAAATAAAAATAAACTACAATTCAAGAAAACTTTGTAGAAATTGAAATGAAGAGACATGAAAATACATATTGAAATGACACACTACTTAGCTGGGAAAATCAAAACTGAACAACTAATATCAAATGTATTCTAGAAAAACAACAGAACCTCATAGAAATAGAAAAATTCCTTTGAACATCCAGACAAAATTATGAAGTCACTTATTTAAAAAATTATACTGTCATCTGATATTTCAATAGTTATATTTTATGCCAGAAGACAATGGTGTAATATATTTAAAATTCTCACGTGGGAGAATGTGAGCTGGTTATGTATTCAGTTAAACTCTCTTTCAATGATAAAGGCCCCAAACAAACCATGAGCATGTAAGAATATTATTGTCATTGGTACTTTTGAAGAAGGTACTAGATGAGAGGCAATAACCAAAATTAAGAGAGAGTTACTGGCATAATATGGATGGAATTGATCATCAGTAACTTCTGTCACCAAAAAAAGGGCAATCTGATATTATGTACCTCTTAATGCATATTATCATTATCACTCAATATCATGCCTAACTGGGAAGGCTTGTTTTCATATTTAGGTCTACAATCCACTTAGAATTATTGTTTTGTGTGTGTATTGTGTTAAGATAGTAGTCAAATTCCTTTTTCCCCATGCACATATCTAATTATCCCAGCAATGTTTATTGAAAATGCCATCCTTTCCTCACTGCTCTGCAGTGACACTTGGACATAAATCAAATAGCCATGTATTGTGTAGCTCTGCTTCTGTTATGCCCAATCATTGAATCTGAATCCAATAAATTCTTTAGATCTAACTATCAATTTGTGGAAAATACAAGAGAGAGAGGAGCATGTTAAGTGACACTCCAGAAAGGCCATCAGCAAAAGCTAAGTTAACGGGAAACTACACAGGATAAGTAACAGTAGCTTCAAAAAATAAATTGCAAGAAAAGAAAAGCTCTATAGAGATAAAACTACAGGTTAAAAGGATTAAAATTTTTATTAACAAATTATCATGTATAGACTTCATTAGGATCCTTATTCAAACAAACAAACTGGAAAAAGATGAAAGTGAAATATAGACATTTTCAGACCAAAGAGACAATGGAGAGAATTTGCCACTAGTGGGTCTGCACTAAAGGAAATAATAAAGGATGCTGTTTAGACAGAAGGAAAATAATGTGCAGGAAGGGTCAATGCATAATGAAGATGGTAAATATGTGAGATAATCTAAATGAAATGACTAAAATAATCAACAAGATCAATATAAAAAAATCAACTGCATTTCTAAATTTAAGCAGCAGTTTGAAAATCAATTTTATAAAAAGATGCCATTCATGATAGATTTTAAAATATCAAGTTTCTAGGAATGAATCTAACAAATATCTGCAAAACCTCCTCACAGAAAATTATGAGAGAATTTTTTTAAAATCCTAAACAGATGGAGATATACCTTGATTGTGAATTAGAAGACTCATTGCTGCAAAAACGTTCAATTCTCCCCAGATTGATTTTGCATTAAAAAAATCCAAACTGTTTGCTTTAGAAATTTTAAATATGATTTTAAAATATAAATAGAATTTCAAAGGGACAAGAAGAGTAAGACAACTTACAGAAGGAAAATAAAATGGAAAGACTTGCTCTATTGGACATTAAGATTTATTATAACGTTATAGTAATTAAGATAATGTTTTGGGCCAGGCAAGGTGGCTCACACCTGTAATCCCAGCACTTTGGGAGGCCAAGGCAGGCGGATCCCTTTAGGACAGGAGTTTGAGACCAGGCTTGCCAACAGGGTGAAACCCTGTCTTTACTAAAAATACAAAAATTAGCTAGGTGTGGTGGTGTGCACCTGTAATCCCAGCTACTTAGGAGGCTGAGGCACAAGAATCACTTGTACTCGGGAGGTGGAGGTTGCAGTGAGCCAAGTGGGCAGCCACTGCACTCTAGCCTGGGCAACAGAGTGAGACTCTGTCTCAAAAAAAAGAAAAGAAAAAAGAAAAGGTGATGCTAAAAGGTAAAAGATGGGCAATATCAAATGCTGATGAGAATGGAAAGCAACAGAAATTCTTATACACTGTTGGTAGAATTATAAATTAGCACACATTGGAAACACTTCTGCATTATCAACAAAATTTGGACATAATGCATGCCTGCAACCCAGCAATTCGGAAATCCATGCCCATGTGCCCCAGGAGACCAGGACAAAATTCACAGCAGCATTACTGATCATGGCCCCAACTGAAAATAACCCAAATACCTATCACAAGTAGAAGGTCTACACAAATTGTGGTATATTCATACAATGGAGTACTACAAATAACAAGAACAAATGAATTATATCTACAAACAAAAAGGAAGCTGAATCACAAACATAGAGGAAAATAAGCCATGCACAAAAGAATACATGCTGCAGAGTTTCACTTAACTACATTCTAAACAGGCAAAACAAACTACAGTATTTGGGAATATTTAGGTGGTAAAACTAAAGAAATGCAAGGAATTCCACCATATAATTCAGAATTGTGGGTGTATTTAGGCAAGAGGGACAGAGTGTAATAGATAAATGGCACAGAGAGGGCTTTTAAGGTCCTGGTAAAATTGAATATCATGCCCTGATTGGTAGTGACCTGGATGCATTCACTTTATATGAACTCACTAAGTTGTATACTTATGTATATGTATGTTTTATATGTTTTTTGCATGTCTATTTCACGTTATACAGTTTTAAGGGGTTTTAAAAGAAGATAGAAAATCAATGCTCAGAGATTTTGAGATTTCCAAGGAGATATACTCATCAACTCAAGGCTGCCCTGGTTTTCCTAACCCCTGAAGCCTGCACTCTCAAGCGCTACCTACAAGTTGGTCATCATCTAGTAAAGGATATTGGTTATATCTATAATACAAGAAAGAAAAGAGACAATGATATCAGAGAGGCAGAAGGAGAACCAAACAAAGGAAGAGATCGTGTCAACCCAGCTATTGGAAGGGATGTAGCATGTACAAGTCCAAAGGGCCACAGCTTTAGACTCTCAAAGCTACCAGGTTGTATGGATGTGGTCATCCTAACCTCGAAGGGTAAATACGATCCCAGTGTTGCATCTGGTAGCCTGGAGACACAGCCTCTTCAGCACTCTCTGAAACAAAGGTAAGACTTATTTTCGGAGTAAGCAGCCTGGAGAACAACCATCTCAGACCTGAGCACCCACGTTTTCCACACAGGAAATCATGCCTTCCATGAATAAACTTTGCCACAAAATTGCAGTTCTTTTCAAATTACAGAACATTTAAGAAGGACCAGCTCTGTCAAGTTGTCCGACAGGTGGTGTAGACATGACCTAGACTCATGCCCATTCTCAGAAGGACAGTCTAGCAGGTGAGTTGCCACATTAACACATGAATGCCTTTTAAAGGGACTAGTATTATCACGGAGAAAGATTAGAAGGTGCTAGGGGAGTGGATGTATTCTACCTGGGAGAGCATGGAAGGCATACTAGAAGAGATGGCATTTGAACTGGATGTTGAAGGATGATTTGGTTTCTACCAAATCTAACAATAGCTTAATGAGTCGAATGAATGACCCATATGGATTAAGTTTCTCCTGCAAATTTATAGATGACCTCAATGAGCAAGAGGGAAAACACGTGAGAGTAACCATCTCTAGAGAGCCAATCAAACCTCGTGGGACTAGAGGGAGGAGACTGGGAGCTTAAAGCCAGCTAAAAACAAATCTAGATGTCCCCCACCCAGGCGATCTTCTTCTCCCCACTCTCAGCCTGAACTTCCACCCCAATCTTCATGTTTCTTCACAGGCATCCAGGAGCTTCTGAATCTTCATTCTGGTTCACAGAGAAGTGACTCACAGCAATAAATGCCAAGAAAGGAGCCTTCCATAAATAAAAGGGAAGGATCAGGACCAGCATAAAGCACCCAACTCTCCTTTCTATGAAACAGATAAATAAAGCAATACCAACAACCTAGATAAATAAAGCAATACCAACAACCTAGAAGTGATGTGCCTCCTATCTACGTTCCCTGTCACATGCCCAAGTGTCTTCACTGCATCTGACAACATGGCAAGGCAGAAACACTCACCAGTTCCTGTCATTCTGGCAGAGACATGGTGTAATTTGCAGAGACTTTTTCAATGCCCCCCAAAACTGGCACAGTTGGCCCATCTCCTGTGAAAAGAAACACTGTTTGTAATTCATATAGTACATCTGGGTTGGAGGGATCCATCTTGATTTTTTTCCCAGTAATCAGACCTCTGGACACTTCCTGATCTGCTTGTCTCATAGGCAGTTTTTGCAGTTCTTTTCAAATTACAAAACATTTAAGAAGGACCAGCTCTGTCAAGTTCTCTGACAGGTAGTGTAGACATGACCTAGACTCATGCCCATTCTCAGAAGGACAGTCTGAGGACAGGTGAGTTGCCACATTAACACATGAATGCCTTTTAAAGGGACTAGTATTATCATGGAGAAAGATTAGAAGGTACTAGGGGAGTGGATACATTCTGCCTGGGAGAGCATGGAAGGTATTCTAGAAGAGATGGCATTTCAACTGGATGTTGAAGGATGATTTGGTTTCTACCAGTTTCACAAGGGGAAGGGCCAATACAGATAGAGGCAAAAAATGTGCAAAGACATGGGTACTAATTTGATATTTGTCCTAATTCTAATTTCAATTCCAATTGGTAATGCTCATGCTAATTCTAATTTATTGAGGATTATTGTGAGTTGGGATGCTATACCAATCTCTTTACATTACTTGTTTTATTTAAATCCTGTAAAGCCCATATGGTATAGAAATTATTATCATCATCCCCATTTAGATAAGGACCTGTGGTTGGAGGAGTCATACTCCTGGTAGTTGAGGGAACCTGGATAGTGAGATATTGAGGCATGTATTTGGGCACTAGGTTACACTACCCTTGGGGGTATAGGCACCCTAACCAAGAGTGGAGTTAAGATTCAATAAGGAAGATAATCCAATATTTAGAGCCTTTCCATTTCTCCTAGAACACCAAAGAGATGAGAAGGGAGATGTGTGAGTGGCTCTTTAAACACGTATCTGTACTTGTGAAGAAATTCTTTCTTGTAGGAAAGAACTAAAGAGAGGTGTGTAATAGCATGCTGGGCGTTGATAGAGTGAACAGAGATAGGTTCAGACAGTCCCAGAAAACTAGACCTCCAGGGGTCAGATCAGCAGTAGCTAAAAGTGCTATTTTACAAACCAGGCAGGAATCCTTGGATTCATTAGCTTGTGCACATAGAAATAACTCTAAAAATGGTTTAGGTAAACTCCTGAATAAAAATCAATATGTTTGGGATATAAAGCTCGCATCAAGAACATACACGTCTACTTGGGCCCCAGCGAGTCTTGCCCCTGCCAGTCTGTGCTATAACTATGGAGAACAGAAAATAGGGAAGCCAGCTTCAGAGAATCCCATAGGATAAGGCTGTGTCTTTAATTTAGGACATTTATAAACACCTTTTAAAAATTTATGTTTAACTGAAAAACAATAACTGTACATATTTATGGGGCACATGTGATATTTGATACATGTATATGATGTGTAATGATGAAATCAATTTTATCATTTCTTTGTGTTGGGCACATTCAAAATTCTCCCTTCTAATTACTATGAAGTATACAATAAATTATTGTTAACTATAGTCACCCTGCTGTGCTATAGAACACCAGAACTTATTGCTCTAACAGTAATTTTGTCCTTGTTAACCAACCTCTCCCTATCCCCCAGTACCCTTCCCAGACTCTGGTAACCACAATTCTACTCTCTGCTTTTATGAGCTCAAATTTTTTAGTTCCCACATATGAGTGAGAATATCTAATATTTGTCTTTCTGTGTCTGTTTTATTTCACTCAACATAATGTCCCCAGCCTCATCCAAGTTGCTGCAAATGACAGAATTTCATTATTTTTATGGCTGAATAACATTCCATTGAGTATACATACCACATATTCCTTATCCATGTATCTGCTGATGGATACTTAGGTTGATTCCATATCTTGTCTATTGTGAGCAGTGCAGCAATAAACATGGGAGTGCAGATGTCTCTTCAACATGCTGACATCCTTTCCTTTGGATATACAGCCAGTAGTGGAATTGCTGGATCATATGGTATTTCTATTTTCAGTTTTTTGAAAAACTATTTATACTTTTTTCTGTAGTGGCTGTAATGATTACATTCCTACCAAAATAAGGGTGGTTTTGATTTGCATTTCCCTGATTATTAGCAATATTGAACATTTTTCGTATATTTCTTGGCCATTTATACGTCTTCTTTTGAGAAATGTCTTTTGAGACCATTTGCCCATTTTAAAAATCAGGTTATTATTATTATTTTGTTGTTGAGTTGTTTGAGTTCCCTATATATGCTAGATATTAATACCCTATGGGATGATATCCAATTATTGTAGAGATCTTTCATCTCTTTGTGAGTGAGTGTGAGAATATCCCCCTGTAAGTAGCATCAGGAGGCCCAAGGAGGAGAAAGACCATATCTGGGGCTTGATGCAGGTAACTCCCACTAGCATTAGAGGCCCAGCAAAGTCCCTTGCTCAACCCCTTGAGTCAGCAGTGCTTTGTTAAGGTGAATATGTATATGTGTAGGGGTGGGAGTGGGGGTATAGAACTTCCTTCCCTCTAGACTTAGGCAGAATTTTGAAGAAGAGGGGTGAAATTCTTCTTCTCTGCACAAAGGCCTTTCCTCAGATTAGGATGCCCCATTAGGCAAACTCCATATGAAAATGACCTAATCTAGAAATTATCATTCACCAAGATGAAAACTGACCCTGGGTCCTGTGTCAGTGAGACAGGGTGTGTCTGTATATAAGTGCACCTACATGTGTGCTGTGAACACAGCTGGAGAGAGACAGTGCCTTGGTAAAGAGAGCCATCCCTCACTCCTTGTACTCACAGGAACACATAGTGAGACTGTGGAAGAAGAGTCATTTTTATATGAAACATAGCACTTATTCTGTATATATTTTGTGAGTGAAATATAGCATTTATTAACACTATACAAGCAGAGCAGTGGTGAGTGCTTGAGTCACAAGCTTCAGAAGCCCTCTTCCTTCTAGCACCTTCTCCTTAGACCAGCTAACCTGCCATGAGACTGTTGTGTAGCCATCTCCACCTCCTCATCTTCAGGGAAGGGGATGGAAATATCTGTGCACTGCAGATGTAAACTCTCTCTCTCTCTCTCTCTCTCTCTCTCTCTCTCTATATATATATATATATATATATATATAGTAGGCCCTCCATAACCTGACGTTCCACATCTGCCTATTTTACCAACTCTGGTCCCTGCTACTCAGGACGCTACTTGGGCCCCAGCCCAAGGGAGGACTGCTTGAGCCTGGGAAGTCGAGGCTGCAGTGAGCTATAATCATGCCACTGTACTCCAGCCTAGGGGACAGAGCAAGAACTGTTTTTGATGGATTTGGGGGCAGGTCTTTGAAGCTGTGTTGCCTCTTCTCAGCACTTGGTTCTCCTCTATCTCCAAAGAGGAACTTCAATCCCAGCCATTACAATGGGATACAGCTCAGTGATTCTCTCCTACTCCATGAGGAAATAACTTGTCTACCTATTTCAGACACGTGTCCTTTCATTTGGACCTAAAATATTTCTGGGAAAATGACATCACAATTTCATTTGAAAACTCTCCTCAGTGTCCTGAGAGGAATTCTTCCAGTTGTCCACTTGCAATGGGAATCTATATCCTTTCCCTAGGTCCTTGCTGGAAAGTGTGGGTGGACTTTATTAAGCCATTTGTTGGCACTGACTCCTGTCACTAGGTAATCATGATCCAGTCAGCATTTCCTCATATCCCACCTGTCAATAATTAATCAACCTCTCTTGAGATCTCTGAGAGCTTTGATAAGCTTAAGTGACAATATCCAGAGTCCATCTTGTCTGACTGTCAGGTCTAAGACTTGCCTCACTTCCCTTGCACTATGAGAGGCCATTCCTGCTGAAATGTGTAGATATGAACTAATTTTTCTCATTAGGAAATCTAGAAATCTGTGTTTTCAACTACTCATTTCATTCTACTATCCTATCTGTGACCTGCTAAATTGTAGGATGACTGGTGCCAAGCTGGGCCTTCCAAAATCACAGTCAAGAGACAGAGAGATGTTCAGGCCACTTTGATGGAGGCTGGTGGCATTTTGGGTTTTGCAAACAAAATATTGAATCACTTCCATGCATTCAGGCATCAGCATCACAATTTGAAAATGACATCGTGAATTTGATGTAGGAGATGGACCCCTGCAAAGCTGGGAACGTGCAAAATTTTTGGAAACCAGAATTAACTTCCCATATGGATTGGCAACCACATTTCAAAGTTCCTGAATTTCTGATTCATTGTGGTCAGTTTTAGGTTTCTCTCCAAATTCTTACTCCATCCTATTCCTAGACGAATAGTTAATTTTATGAAAAACAACAATAAAAACCCAAACTTTGTGAAACTAGTGGTGGCCTCTATTAAAGAGCAGATTATTTTCATAAAGGAAACTCTTTAGCCATAAGAAATGAAAATAGATATGTCCTATTACAATGATTCCCACACTTTTAGATTTTACTGAGTAGTAAAATAGCCTCAAATATTTTAGGACTGACAGAGGACTGACAACATTTTATTTTGCCAAGTTAGGATATTATAAAATAAATGTTAAAAACAAATAAATACCATTTGCAATTATCCTTATTTCATAATAATAGATGGGATATCAACACCGAAATGCAAAAAGGCTATAATCTCAAAATGAATTAAGAGATGACAGTTGGCATTAGTGCGCTGGTTTTTAAATAGAGATTTTAAAAGCTTCTAAATGTTGAAAAATTGCAAGATACATTTAATTTGTGGTGTTATTTTGAATGTAACTGATTTTTTGGTACAAGTTTGATCATGTTAGAAACACACATTCACCAGAAGTACATAAATAGAAGCTCAAACATTCAATTTTTGTTTTTATCATAGACCTTATTTAAAATCCAGGTTGGACCAGGCGCAGTGGTTCACGCCTGTAATCCCTCCCTTTGGGAGGCCGAGGTGGGCGGATCACAGGTCAGGAGATGGAGACTACCCTGGCTAACATGGTGAAACACCGTCTCTACTAAAAATACAAAAATTAGCTGGGTGTGGTGGCACGTGCCTATAGTCCCAGCTACTTGGGAGGCTGAGGCAGGAGAATCACTTGAACCTGGGAGGCAGACATTGCAGTGAGCTGAGATCACGCCACTGCACTCCAGCCTGGGCAACAGAGCGAGACTCCATCTCGAAAAAGAAAAAATAAAAATAAAATAAAATCCAGGTTGACACAGGCATGTGGACCTAAGTGGAAGCAATATAACTAATAATACCATTGCTCTCAGTGAACATTGTTGTGGGTTGAATTTCATCTCCCAAAAAGATATGGCAAAGTCCCAATCCCCAGTACCTGTGAATGTGACCTTGTTTGGAAATAGAATCTTTACAGATGTCATCAAGTTAAAATGGGGTTATACTGGATTTGTGTGGGCCCTGGTCCAGTGATGGGGGTCGTTATAAGAGAAGGGAGGGGGACACAGAGACACACACAGAGGAAAAACAGCCATGTGAAGACAGAGGCAGAAATTGCAGCAATGGGTCTACAAGCCAAGGAACACCAAGGACTGCTAGCAACCACGAGAAACTACACAGAGGTGAGAAAACAGTTTTCCCTAGAAGCTTCAGAGGGGGCATGGCCCTATCAGCACTGATTTTAGATTTTTGCTCTTCAAAACTGTGAGACAATAAATTTCTGTTGCTTTTTTTTTTTAAGCCATCCAGTTTATAGTAAATTTGTCACAACAGTCCTAGGAAACTAATGCCAAGACTATCCTGGGTGAACTAAAGAAGCCAGGAAATATAGCCCCTCACTTTCTAGTTCCTTGCTCTGTCTTCTTGCTACATGGTCAAAAAAAGAAGAGCAGGGAAGGTAACCAAGGGTCTCAGCAACAGGGGTTGCAGGAAAGTGTGCCCATTCAGCAGAGTCATATGTGGGGACAGAGGTTTGCAGGGCTCTGGTCACTCTCAAGAAGTAGAAATTTACATAAAAGGATTGCAATAAATTTCATCCCAGATAGCATTGGTCATCAGAGCTTTCCCAAATGGTAAAAAACAAAACAAAACAAAACAAAACAAGCAATCATGACAAAATAGCAAGAACACTGTGCAAGTTCCCATTTTCACATAGTAGATTTTCTTAAAGCGAGGCACCCTTGAACTGAAACATCCCATGGACCAGGAAGGCTCCTCTGGAAACCTAAGCCCAAATGGCCAAGACTGAAAAGAAACTCCAGGGTCTGTGGCCTTCTGAGTGAACAATTATCCTCCTCTGCCTTACGGGCTCTTCAGCTGCCTCCATTAACCTTAAGTTTCGGGCAGAGCCCAGCTGTCCCCAATGGTGATGGGGCAATATCTCTAGGGGGACCACTGTGCGGGCCATTCAGAGCACTTAAACAGCCCTATCAGAGCAGCTCCTGGACCAAACACAAGTGTTCCCATCTGTGTTTGCCTTCCTCCACTCTTGTTTTCAGGCCTAGGGAGGGTGGTATCTGTCCAGAGGCTCCTGGGTTATGGAATGTATTTAAATGCCTGGTTCAAAACCTCGTCCACCTCTCTCAAATTTGACAATTGTTTAAGTATTATTGCTTGACTGGATGCAGATGTTCGGCTCATCTTTTGTTGGGAGGAGTACTTCTTTAGAAGAAGGGGGAAAATTGGCTTTTTTCTTCTTTTTTTTTCAGACACATATTTTATCTTTATGTTTGTATCACGGGCTGCCAAGAGATGCATCTGGTCCCCAAATCAAGAATCTCACACTCCTCCTCCCAACTCACAGCTTTCCAAGTGTCTTTCTTTGTGATCTCTGCCCAAGCAAGCTGTCGGCAGAGCTCAATGGACAGATGACCAACACCTCCTGAAGGAAAGCGGAGCCTGTTCTCATCAATGCCAGGAAGAACAGCACCGATGGCATTTTTAATGTCATCTCCTGCCTTTTACTTTTTTTATACAACTCATTTTCTGATTAATATTTTCAGCCGCTAGAGCAAATGCCAGTTTAATTACATTTCCACACCATCCCCCCTTTATCCAATTAGTGGGTTCACTGGCTCCTCAACAACCTTCAGTGTCTGCGTTTTCAGTGAATGCTCAGTTGCTTTTGCTCTCGCCAAAAAAAATCTGTTACATATTAAGTTATAATAAGATATAGGCAATTATAGTAGCAGCAGGACAAATAGATTTGTATGGTTCATTACAAGGGATTTCTGGAACATACGTAGTGTAAATAACCAGTTTCTGGGGCAAAGCATATTTTGGAGGAAAATATTAAAAAAAAAAGATTGGAGGGGAAGAGGCCATTATTAGTTATGATAAGAAAGCTCTGAATGTAAAGAACTCCTACCAGTTCAGTAGCTCTCTGTTATTTCAACACATGAACCAGAAACAGAAATAAATGATGAAGGGGCTTTCCATGGAAAATGGGTGGTGATCTGTTTTTCATATTTAGAAAGAAAGAGTAAATAATACCATTGTCATTGCCTTAGAGGAGACTGAACAAACAGGAAAACAAACTAACCTGAAGGGAGCATGTGATATGTGATAAGCCATGTGCCCACACTTTGCCATTTGCACACATTACCTCATTTAAATCTCATGACAACCCTGGGAGATATTAGGGTGAGATATTGGAATGACAATTTCATAGAGTTCACCCTAATAGCTATTGTTTTATAAAGGAGAATACTGAGGCTCATGAAGTTGGTGACTGCTCAGGGCCACCCAGCTAGTAAGTGGCTGAGTCAGAAATACATTATGGGTCTTTCTGGCTCCACAGACAGTGCTATTTCCATGATACTATTCTAGGCCAAGACACTCTTCTAGGGTCAATACCTAAATAAAGTAAAAGAGGAGCCTTCCTGCCTGCAACAATTTCAGAAATGTCAGAGAAGTTCCTCTCCTAAATTAATTAATACATTGGCTGATGAACATCACTCAATATACATTAGATTATGCATCATGTCTAGCAGATCTTAGTAATGAAGTAAAGGACTGGCATTCCACTTCAAGGGAAAGAAAGGGGCTTCCATAATGGGAATGAAAAGATATCAAAAGAAATGATAGATTAGGGAAAGCAAGATTGCCTGCATTTACAATTTTTTTCTAAGTAGACCCAAAGCTGGTTGACCTTAATGACTCAGCTCTGCCTCAAGGATGTAATTTTTTAAAAATCTGACATTGGGAAATATATCTTCTTCTTTACTTAAGAAAAATACTACTTCCTAAGAGCTGCACCTGAACAAAACCTTGAGAAATCTTGCTCTTCCTGTCACCCAACTTATCTCTAAGCCATAAGCATTATTGTTTTTATCTTTAAAAAATAAAACTTCCAGGAAGGTGGTTCTTCAGCACTCTTCAACGTTCCATATGGAGAACTATTTTTCAACCAATACCACTCTGCAGAATCCATTTTATGACTCCCAGGATAAATGCACGGCATTTTGCCTAATTCTTCAGCCCACATTGAAAAGTTGGGTTGAAAAATCCCATATAAGTAAATACTCCATGAGTTTATACAGGCTGAAGTCACTAAGCTCAGAATATTATCCAGCTCCCCAGAGAGCCTACTGCAGCATGTGAACATGACTTTAAAGAGATGTGCCAAGATGCTGACCTCTTTCCCTTTGAGAAACAAGGGTGGGAATGGAAGATTCTGAGCCAATGCTGGTCACTGGGATGGGTACAGAGTGGGGCTGAGTGAAACTTGCATTCAATCTTACAGGCAGGTCAGCTGGATGCAGATGCCAGCAGCCAACCTGGCAGCAGAAATCTGGCTGTTGAATTCTCAGGTGGTGAGCAGGGGGGTTGGTGGTGTCAACATGAGCCCACCTGCTATCTTTTGAGCTCCGTGTGTCCACTTTCACTGGCTCCTAAGTTGCCTCTTCCTTCCAAGGAAGCAGTGCAGTGAAGTGATGAGTGCTGGATTTGGAGTACTGAGAGGTGAGTTTTGTAGGTCTCTGCCTTTACATACTTACAAAATGTTTAATCAATCCATTTCTAAAGTCTCTGTTTCCTCATCTCTAAAGTAAGGGGTCCAGAATTTATAACCCATTCTCTTTTCAAGCACTGAGATACATGAGTGTATTCTCTGAGTCATGGACAACAAAGGCCAAGGTTAAATTCCAGGATTCATAGAGTCTATTCTAATAGAACTCATATGTGGCAGAATTTAAAAAGCTGCAAACTGGACATCAGACATAATAAGACAGAGGAACTCAAACGTACCTCTCTGGACTCCTGGTCCCTTTAGAGTTGCACTACTTTATTATCAAATCCTATGGGAAAGAGCAAAAGAAAAATAATTTGTATGAGACATGTCTCCTAGAGGGACCTCCCCACCCATGGTTGTATTGAGAAGGCAAACCTGGGTTGCTATGTTGAATGCTGTTGGGCCCCACCCAAATCTAGCCATAGCTGATGGGACGGGGTCCAAGAGAGCAATCCACGTGCTGTCCAGTGAATCTCAGATCAAGCGGAGTCCTCCATCAAGATTTTAAAATTTGAGAACTGGATGATGAAGCCAGTAAGAGTAGGGACAGGAACTGAAACAGTATCCTGGAAAAGTGTCTAGAGAGTCCAAGGGCAATTGTCAGGGTGGATCATGAGTAAATTAAAGCTATGAGGGAGCATACGGTATGGGTGAGCAAAAGAGTGGTCCTGTGGTACCAGAGATGGCCCTTCCAGTCCACCAGTCCTCTTGGCATTCATGACCTTTCATAGTCTTCTCACTTTGAATTGGGACTGACCCTATAACTGGTCAAACATGGTGGAAATAACAGAGTGTGGTTTCCAAAAACAGGCCATAAAAAGCCTTGCAGCTTCCACCTGGGTATCTTGGGATGTTCTCTTAGAACCCAGCTGCCACGCCAAGAGAAATCCAAGCCACATGGAGAGGACACAGTTACTGGAATTGGCAGCCTCAGCTAAACTCCCAGCCAGTAGCCATGTTAGTGGGCCACCTTGCAAGTCTAGCTAGGTTCAGCCTTTGGATCAATCTAGCCCCAGCTGCCACCTGACTGCAACTACAAGAAACACCTTGAGAAAGAACTAGAGAGTGCAGTCAACCCACAGAGGCATGAGAAATAGTGATCACTGTTCTTTTGAGCCACTCCGTCTGGGAGTGGTTTGTGGCATAGCAACAAGACCATAGAGAAGGAACCACCGTAAATATTAGGTTGGTGCAAAAGTAACCGTGGTTTTTGCAATTACTTTTCGTGGTAAAAACCACGATTATTTTTGCACCCACCTAATATATATACCTACTATATACTCACAAAATTAAAAAAAAATTTCTTTGAGACAGAGTCTCACTCTGTCACCCAGGCTGGAGTGCAGTGGCGTGATCTCGGCTCACTGCAACCTCCACCTCCTGGGTTCAAGTGATTCTCCTGCCTCAGCCTCCCAAGTAGCTGGGATTACAGGCGCCTGCCACCACACCCAGCTAATTTTTGTATTTTTAGTAGAGACAGGGTTTCACCATCTTGGCCAGGCTGGTCTTGAACTCCTGACCTTGTGATCCACCCACCTCGGCCTCCAAAAGTGCTGGGATTACAGGTGTGATCCACTGCGCCCGGCCAAAAAAATGTTTTTTTCAAAAGAGACGATATCGGATAGATGGAGAGAAGACACTCTCCAAGAAAGATATTGGTGCCCAAGATTTCTAGCTCTCAACAGAGCCATATCTATCTTTAAACCAGCATTCTTTTATTTGAAGCAATTTGAGGGGATCTCCTTTCCTTATTACATAAACCAACTAAAGTCCAACTGGAACAAGATAGAAACAGATACTTAGTGAGTAGAGAGTCTAGGACAGAGGTTTCCAGAAGCTAGTCTATGAATAATTACTTGCACTAACAAGGTTTTTACAACTCTGTAATGTAATGAGAAATACAAAAACAATGTAAGAATTTATGTGCATGAACCTAACTTTATTCACACTAATAAAGGCAGCCTGTGAAATGATCTACTCTGAGAGTCTGAAATATGAAGCAGAAGAGCATCAGATCCCCAGCACCAAGGGTTACTCACCAGATTCCTGGTCATCAAGAGATGAAGACATTTATGTCTCTCCCTGCCTCTCCTCCCTCTGTCTTCCTTTTTCTCCCTATAAGCCCCAGAAATGCAACGGCCGAGAATTGCTTTTACCTCCCCTTCCTGGTCGCCTGTACTGTGCTTAGGGAAGAACTCTCACTTCTGCTATGTCATGTCCTTCTTCCTCTCTACCCCGGAACCATGGCTGGGCATCAATAGCGATGGCAAAAAAAGGAAAAACAAATATTGGGGAAAGGGAGAGTATGCATAGCTTTTATCAGAGTCAATAAAGGAAGCCCCCAATATGACAGGTGGAGAATCTATTATTTCTCAATGCCTTGGCCTTGTTCTAAACTTAGCTACTTAACATATATTTGAATAAGATAAATAGATATCTGTTAAACAAGATGCCCTCTCCTGTCTAGCTCCTCCAACACTTCACGTGGTGCACATTACTGGAACTCAGGTAGTTTAACGGCTGCTGCTTTTCACAAAGACGAAAGAACAGTCCTTCCTCAGACTCCACCTCGCCCAAGGTTACAGAGAACCTGGGGCTGGGGCCCATGGCATTCCCTGCCAGCCTTCTCTTGGGTAGGAGATCAAAGCCTGGGCAGAGAGCCCGCCGACCCTGATTTGCATCGTGGAAGTCACCTGTCCAGCTCTGCCCCAGAGGCAAAGAGATCAAAGCTGGAAGGGCAGCTGGGAGCAGGGAGGAAATAAAATATTGATTTAATGAGATGCATGGTAATTCTCCTCCATCCACCTTCTCAGTAATGAAAGTGAGGCTGTGAAGTGACCGTTATCCATGCTCCTTCCATGAACCCACATTATGGCTCCCACTTGCCCTGCCATATGGGCCTCATGCAGCCTTTCCCAGAAAAAGAAAAACAGGAGGGAAAAGACTGAGAGAGGCCATGCAATCAGATGGTTTCCCAAGCACCTCCATCACCTTGGTGGAAGTATGCCATAAGGAGGTGTGTTCTGAACTGTTTCAGTCCCAGTTCAAAAATAATTACATGCAGAAACTCAAAATCTAAAACAGATAAAAGAGCATCTGCTCAAAAGACATGGGGGAAGGGTACTCTAGAGCCCCCGATGCTTCTTCTCCAGTAACTGAAGAAGCCACAGAGGACAAATGGAAAATAACTTTGCTAACTTTGAGAATTTCTACTGCTGAAGTGCTCTGAAGTTTACCATACTCGAGCTGGGCTTCAGTTAAATGGGGTGAGGGTGGGCAGACATGAGAATAAGAAGGCATGTCAAGCTTGGTGGCAAGCGGAGATCTTAAAGCAGCAGACAAAACTCAAGTAATGGGCCTATTTTCTGGCTGGAAAGGCAAAGGAGGGCAGAGACATATTGATTTCGAGGTCTTGGGGGAATTCTCCGTCTGAAACTCCTGCCGAAGATGACGTCACTGACCCTCATCAGAGGCTGGGCCCTGGGGAGCTGTGGCTCACCACAGAAGCAGCTACAGTTTCTGTGTAAGAGGAGCCAAAGCCCTTTTGGCCCTGGCTGCAGAGCGTGGGAGGGCAACGGAGGATTTAAGGATTAAGTGGTGAAAATGTTAAGTGAGCACGGGCTCCTTATTCATTGTCTAGCTTTTAACATCTTTCAGCTTTACTCCGATACCCAAGAAGGACCGTTTATGTGTTTGTTCACCTTATTTTTTAAAATATGATTAAGTTTGTCTTCAAAAAAACTGGCCTCTCTCCCCAGGACAGTTACCCTGGTGCCATTTGCAATCTGGTCAGTCTGGTTTCCAACTGAATTTGACTTGCCTCAGCCACCGTGAACTTCTTACTGGTCCCCAGCCATGTCGGGCCCTAAATGAAGGGGTGCTTCATCCTTTATCCTCTATATGCACATCATCCTCTTCACAGATGGTCTTTCCACCTTTTTTAAAGCAAAGTACTGCCATCAACAACAGGGGATTTGGGATTCTGGGTTCAAATTCTGGCTCTACAATTTACTGGTTACGTGACTTTGGGAAGGTTATTGAAAGTCTCTGAGCCTCCGCTTCTGCATTTATAAAGTAAAGTAAGGATGAAAAGAGACAACCGATATGCAGCTACCTCTGTGCCCAGCAAGAGCATGTGCTCGTGAAGACTTGCCATTTCCCTGGCAAACTCCAACACCATGCTTCAACATGGAGCTCTGGGGAAACAAGCCCTGAGAATTGCCAGTGACTGGGGGCTCACTTCTTCCCAAGCAAGTCTCTGCATGATTGATAGAAAGTTGCCATTGCATTGCAGCAAAACTGACTTCCACCAGCAGACGCCAAGAAATGAGCACGCCCCACTTCTGTCACACTGTCTGGGGGAGATAGACCATCTGCTGCCCCAGCGTGCCTGACTCCCGCCTAAGGAGTCACAGTGGAGCCAGGAGGATGAAATTTGCCTCTTCGAGGTTCCATGTGGATCCAAACAGGAAAAGAAAGTCACTGAAGGTCTCCTTTTTCACTATCTCTGAATCCAACCATCTCATCTCCAGTAATGCAGCAGCCCAATGATTTTCAAGCCCAGTTATTTCTTACACCATTCATCTAGGCCCAAATGTCCTTTCTTTGCCAAGAATCCACCCAAAACATCTGGAGCTTTGAATGTAAAGCAGGTATATTGAATGCTAGAATCTAATTAAGGAAGGAGAAAAAAAGAACCTTTAGAGATAGCTGAAGACTGGCTGTGATGCAGAAGCCTGATGGGCTTATACTTGTACGGCCTCAGGGTGATGGGGTAGAATGTTCCAGTGGGCAGGATGTAGACAGTAAGAGAACTGGAGTCTGCAACATTCAAGGTGTCTGTCCCAAAACCCAAGCTCAGCAAGGGGAAGAGATGGAATCTCCATGGTACTAAACTACACAAAAGCGAAAGAAGAGACCAAAATAGTCTGATAGGGATTTAAAACAAGATGGCCCTGCAAATATGTCTCAGTCAGAAGAATTTTCTTGGCTTCTGCTACTTCTCATCGCTCCCTAGGGGATCCCGTATTTTCAGCAGACCATCAGCCCCAAAACACATAGACCACACAAAGATATCTTTCATTCATTCATTCACTCACAAATCTGTATTGCAGGTCCAGTACTCTCCAGACACTGCTCTAAGGAACATTTAGACACAGTCAAGAAAACAGATGACAGTTCCTGCCCTCATGGAGTTTACATTCTAGTGAGGCATTCTTGTCTGGCTAATGCAGAACACATCATTGAGATTCAAGGCCAGGATTCATAAACCCAATGCATCCAGGGGCTGGACAGGGAACAGCCATGGGCAGAGTGATCCAGTTGCAAGGCAATAGGGAAAGGTGTGGACTGTGGGGACCAGAAATCTCATACCTCATCTAAAGGAGGAAGCTGCTGTTTGGTTCCAGGCCATTGTCTCCACAAAAGAATATAATGTCATTGCTTCCAGATTTCCTGGTTTTTCAGTAGAAGTAAAAAATCTAGAATTCTGTGAAATTCTCTGATTTTTATTTTTTTATTTTATTTTATTATTATTATTATACTTTAAGTTTTAGGGTACATGTGTACAATGTGCAGGTTTGCTACATATGTATCCATGTGCCATGTTGGTGTGCTGCACACATTAACTAGTCATTTAGCATTAGGTATATCTCCTAATGCTCTCCCTCCCCCCTCCCCCCACCCCACAACAGTCCCCGGAGTGTGATGCTCCCCTTCCTGTGTCCATGTATTCTCATTGTTCAATTCCCACCTATGAGTGAGAACATGCGGTATTTGGTTTTTTGTCCTTGCGATAGTTTAGTGAGAATGATGGTTTCCAGTTTCATCCATGTCCCTACAAAGGACATGAACTCATCATTTTTTATGGCTGCATAATATTCCATGGTGTATATGTGCCACATTTTCTTAATCCAGTCTATCGTTGTTGGACGTTTGGGTTGGTTCCAAGTGTTTGCTATTGTGAATAGTGCCACAATAAACATATGTGTGCATGTGTCTTTATAGCAGCATGATTTATAATCCTTTGGGTATATACCCAGTAAAGGGATGGCTGGGTCTAATGGTATTTCTAGATCTAGATCCCTGAGGAATCCCCACACTGACTTCCACAATGGTTGAACTAGTTTACAGTCCCACCAACAGTGTAAAAGTGTTCCTATTTCTCCACATCCTCTCCAGCACCTGTTGTTTCCTGAATTTTTAATGATCGCTATTCTAACTGGTGTGAGATGGTAGCTCATTGTGGTTTTGATTTGCATTTCTCTGATGGCCAGTGAGGATGAGCATTTTTGCATGTGAGTTTTGGCTGCATAAATGTCTTCTTTTGAGAAGTGTCTGTTCATGTCCTTCGCCCACTTTTTGATGGGGTTGTTTTTTTCTTGTAAATTTGTTTGAGTTCATTGTAGATTCTGGATATTAGCCCTTTGTCAGATGAGTAGGTTGTGAAGATTTTCTCCAATTTGTAGGTTGCCTGTTCACTCTGATGGTAGTTTCTTTTGCTGTGCAGAAGATCTTTAGTTTAATTAGATCCAATTTCTCAATTTTGGTTTTGTTGCCATTGCTTTTGGTGTTTTTGACATGAAGTCCTTGCCCATGCCTATGTCCTGAATGGTATTGCCTAGGTTTTCTTCTAGGGTTTTTATAGTTTTAGGTCTAACATTTAAGTCTTTTATCCATCTTGAATTAATTTTTGTATAAGGTGTAAGGAAGGGATCCAGTTTCAGCTTTCTACATATGGCTAGCCAGTTTTCCCAGCACCATTTATTAAATAGGGAATCCTTATCCCATTGCTTGTTTTTGTCAGGTTTGTCAAAGATCAGATAGTTGCAGATATGCGGCATTATTTCTGAGGGTTCTGTTCTGTTCCACTGATCTATATCTCTGTTTTGGTACCAGTACCATGCTGTTTTGGTTACTGTAGCCTTGTAGTATAGTTTGAAGTCAGCGTGATGGCTCCAGCTTTGTTCTTTTGGCTTAGGATTGACTTGGGGATGCGGGCTCTTTTTTGGTTCCATATGAACTTTAAAGTAGTTTTTTCCAACTCTGTGAAGAAAGTTATTGGTAGCTTGATGGGACGGCATTGAATCTATAAACTACCTTGGGCAGTATGGCCATTTTCACGATATTGATTCTTCCAACCCATGAACATGGAATGTTCTTCCATTTGTTTGTATCTTCTTTTATTTCATTGAGCAGTGGTTTGTAGTTCTCCTTGAAGAGGTCCTTCACGTCCCTTGTAAGTTGGATTCCTAGGTATTTTATACTCTTTGAAGCAATTGTGAATGGGAGTTCACTCATGATTTGGCTCTCTGTTTATCTGTTATTGGTGTACAAGAATGCTTGTGGGTTTTGTACAGTGATTTTGTATCCTGAGACTTTTCTGAAGTTGCTTATCAGCTTAAGGAGATTTTGGGCTGAGACAATGGGGTTTTCTAGATATACAATCATGTCATCTGCAAACAGGGACAATTTGACTTCCTCTTTTCCTAATTGAATACCCTTTATTTCCTTCTCCTGCCTGATTGCCCTGGCCAGAACTTCCAACACTATGTTGAATAGGAGTGGTGAGAGAGGCCATCCCTGTCTTGTGCCAGTTTTCAAAGGGAATGCTTCCAGTTTTTGCCCATTCAGTATGATATTAGCTGTGGGTTTGTCATAGATAGCTCTTATGATTTTGAGATACGTCCCATCAATACCTAATTTATTGAGAGTTTTTAGCATGAAGGGTTGTTGAATTTTGTCAAAGGCCTTTCCTGCATCTATTGAGATAATCATGTGGTTTTTGTCTTTGGTTCTGTTTATATGCTGGATTACATTTATTGATTTGCATATGTTGAACCAGCCTTGCATCCCAGGGATGAAGCCCACTTGATCATGGTGGATAAGCTTTTTGATGTGCTGCTGGATTCGGTTTGCCAGTATTTTATTGAGGATTTTTGCATCAATGTTCATCAAGGATATTGGTCTGAAATTCTCTTTTTTGGTTGTGTCTCTACCAGGCTTTGGTATCAGGACGATGCTGGCCTCATAAAATGTGTTAGGGAGGATTCCCTCTTTTTCTATTGATTGGAACAGTTTCAGAAGGAATGGTACCAGTTCCTCCTTGTACCTCTGGTAGAATTCGGCAGTGAATCCATCAGGTCCTGGACTCTTTTTGGTTGGTAAGCTATTGATTATTGCCACAATTTCAGAGCCTGTTATTGGTCTATTCAGAGATTCAACTTCTTCCTGGTTTAGTCTTGGGAGGGTGTATTTGTCAAGGAATTTATCCATTTCTTCTAGATTTTCTAGTTTATTTGCATAGAGGTGTTTGTAGTATTCTCTGATGGTAGATTGTATTTCTGTGGGATCGGTGGTGATATCCCCTTTATCATTTTTTATTGCATCTATTTGATTCTTCTCTCTTTTCTTCTTTATTAGTCTTGCTAGCAGTCTATCAATTTTGTTGATCTTTTTAAAAAACCAGCTCCTGGATTCACTAATTTTTTGAAGGGTTTTTTGTGTCTCTATTTCCTTCAGTTCTGCTCTGATTTTAGTTATTTCTTGCCTTCTGCTAGCTTTTGAATGTGTTTGCTCTTGCTTTTCTAGTTCTTTTAATTGTGATGTTAGGGTGTCAATTTTGGATCTTTCCTCCTTTCTCTTGTGGGCATTTAGTGCTATAAATTTCCCTCTACACACTGCTTTGAATGTGTCCCAGAGATTCTGGTATGTTGTGTCTTTGTTCTCGTTGGTTTCAAAGAATATCTTTATTTCTGCCTTCATTTCATTATGTGCCCAGTAGTCATTCAGGAGCAAGTTGTTCAGTTTCCATGTAGTTGAGCGGTTTTGAGTGAGTTTCTTAATCCTGAGTTCTAGTTTGATTGCACCGTGGTCTGAGAGACAGTTTGTTATAATTTCTGTTCTTTTACATTTGCTGAGGAGAGCTTTACTTCCAACTATGTGGTTAATTTTGGAATAGGTGTGGTGTGGTGCTGAAAAAAATGTACATTCTGTTGATTTGGGGTGGAGAGTTCTGTAGATGTCTATTAGGTCTGCTTGGTGCAGAGCTGAGTTCAATTCTTGGGTATCCTTGTTAACTTTCTGTCTTGTTGATCTGTCTCATGTTGACAGTGGGCGTTAAAATCTCCCATTATTATTATGTGGGAGTCTAAGTCTCTTTGTAGGTCATTCTGGACTTGCTTTATGAATCTGGGTGCTCCTGTGTTGGGTGCATATATAATTAGGGTAGTTAGCTCTTCTTGTTGAATTGATCCCTTTACCATTATGTAATGGCCTTCTTTGTCTCTTTTGATCTTTGTTGGTTTAAAGTCTATTTTATCAGAAACTAGGATGGCAACCCCTGCCTTTTTTTGTTTTCCATTTGCTTGGTAGATCTTCCTTCATCCCTTTATTTTGAGTCTATGTGTGTCTGTGCATGTGAGATGGGTTTCCTGAATATAGCACACTGATGGGTCTTGACTCCTTATCCAATTTGCCAGTCTGTGTCTTTTAATTGGAGCATTTAGCCCATTTACATTTAAAGTTAATATCATTATGTGTGAATTTGATCCTGTCATTATGATGTTAGCTGGTTAGTTTTCTCGTTAGTTGATGCAGTTTCTTCCTAGTCTCAATGGTCTTTACAATTTGGCATGTTTTTGCAGTAGCTGGTACCGGTTGTTCCTTTCCATGTTTAGTGCTTCCTTCAGGAGCTCTTTTAGGGCAGGCCTGGTGGTGACAAAATCTCTCAGCATTTGCTTGTCTGTAAAGGATTTTATTTCTCCTTCACTTATGAAGCTTAGTTTGGCTGGATATGAAATTCTGGGTTGAAAATTCTTTTAAGAATGTTGAATATTGGCCCCCACTCTCTTCTGGCTTGTAGAGTTTCTGCCGAGAGATCAGTTGTTAGTCTGATGGGCTTCCCTTTGTGGGTAACCCGACCTTTCTCTCTGGCCACCCTTAACATTTTTTCCTTCATTTCAACTTTGGCGAATCTGACAATTATGTGTCTTGGAGTTGCTCTTCTCGAGGAGTATCTTTGTGGCATTCTCTGTATTTCCCGAATCTGAATGTTGGCCTGCCTTGCTAGATTGGGGAAGTTCTCCTGGATAATATCTTGCAGAGTGTTTTCCATCTTGGTTCCATTCTCCCCGTCACTTTCAGGTACACCAATCAGACGTAGGTTTGGTCTTTTCACATAGTCTCATATTTCTTGGAGGCTTTGTTTGTTTCTTTTTATTCTTTTTTCTCTAAACTTCCCTTCTCACTTCATTTCATTCATTTCATCTTCCATCACTGATACCCTTTCTTCCAGTTGATCGCATCAGCTACTGAGGCTTCTGTATTCTTCATGTAGTTCTCGAAACTTGGCTTTCAGCTCCATCAGCTCCTTTAAGCACTTCTCTGCATTGGTCATTTTAGTTATCCATTCGTCTAATTTTTTTTCAAAGTTTTTAACTTCTTTGCCATTGGTTTGAATGTCCTCCTGTAGCTGGGAGTAGTTTGATCATCTGAAGCCTTCTTCTCTCAACTCATCAAAGTCATTCTCCATCCAGCTTTGTTCCGTTGCTGGTGAGGAACTGCGTTCCTTTGGAGGAGGAGAGGTGCTCTGCTTTTTAGAGTTTCCAGTTTTTCTGCTCTGTTTTCTCCCCATCTTTGTAGGTTTTTCTACTTTTGGTCTTTGATGATGGTGATGTACAGATGGGTTTTTGGTGTGGGTGTCCTTTCTGTTTGTTAGTTTTCCTTCTAACAGACAGGACCCTCAGCTGCAGGTCTGTTGGAGTTTGCTAGAGGTCTACTCCAGACCCTGTTTTCCTGGGTGGCAGCAACGGTGGCTGCAAAACAGCGGATTTTCGTGAATCGCAAATTCAGCTGTCTGATCGTTCCTCTGGAAGTTTTGTCTCAGAGGAGTACCCGGCTGAGTGAGGTGTCACTCTGTCCCTACTGGGGGGTGCCTTCCAGTTAGGCTGCTCAGGGGTCAGGGACCCACGTTAGGAGGCAGTCTGCCTGTTCTCAGATCTCCAGCTGTGTGCTGGGGGAACCACTACTCTCTTCAAAGCTGTCAGACAGGGACATTTAAGTCTGCAGAGGTTACTGCTGACTTTTTGTTTGTCTGTGCCCTGCCCCCAGAGGTGGAGCCACAGAAGCAGGCAGGCCTCCTTGAGCTGTGGTGGGCTCCACCCAGTTCGAGCTTCCTGGCTGCTTTGTTTACCTAAGCATACCTGGGCAATGGAGAGTGCCCCTCCCCCAGCCTCACTGCCACCTTGCAGTTTGATCTCAGACTGCTGTGCTAGGAATCAGCGAGACTCCGTGGGCATAGGACCCTCCGAGCCAGGTGTGGGACACAATCTCCTGGTGTGCCGTTTTCCAAGCCCATTGGAAAAGCGCAGTATTAGGGTGGGAGTGACCCAATTTTCCAGGTGCCGTCTGTCACCCTTTCTTTGACTAGGAAAGGGAACTCCCTGACCCCTTGTGCTTCCCGAGTGAGGCAATGCCTTGCCCTGCTTCGGCTCGGCTTGCGCACGGTGTGCTAAACCGACTGTCCTGCACCCACTGTTTGGCACTCCCTAGTGAGATGAACCTGGTACCTCAGATGGAAATGCAGAAATCACCCATCTTCTGCGTTGCTCACGCTGGGAGCTGTAGACCAGAGCTGTTCCTATTCGGCCATCTTGGCTCCACTCCCGAAATTCTCTGATTTTTAAAACCTGGAACAAATCAAACTAACCATATGTGACAGCCAGTTCCCATCTGAGAGACATCTGCTTGTGACTCTCACTCTTGATGTACAGTAGGGATTGGTGGGCATCGAGGGATTGAGTAGATCAGTTACAAAACCTGGATCAGAAAGACATGGTCTCAAAGCAGCTTCACCCTTTGCTACCAGTGACTTTTTAAAGGCAGGTCATTTGGACTCCTGAGTCCCCATTTTTTAATCTGTAAAACAGGAATAAAATAATAGAATTGTTATTCATTACAGGGTTCTGGCAGGAAGCAGATGCACATTTAAAGGTTTCAAGTGAAGGAGTTTAATTGTTCTATTGACAGAGGCATATACAGAGGTCAGTGGGGAATGCCTAAGAGCTGATGAAACACCCTGGGACTAGAAATACCAGGGAGCCATTACTACCCCTGGCCTGAAGGAGGAAAGGCAGAAAAAGATCCCAGATTCTGGTGAGAGACACAGCTGTGGATGAAGGGCACTCGGCAAGAGCTGTGGTCCTAAAGGGATGCCAATCCTCCCAGTGTTGAGGGAATAATACCCCTACCTGACAGTCTCTCCTTCTAATCTCCTGCTGCTGCCTCCTATTGGCCCTACCAATCCAGAAGCCAGAAGGCAAGAGAGCTTGGGTGGTGTAGTCTGCAGAGCTCAGTCTCACAGGGCACAGGCCAGGGTGAAAAAGAGCAGAGCATGGGTCAATGGATCTGGAAGAGCACACAGTTGTCCTTTATGTCTCCTTTCAGGTGAGTATGCACCAACCCTCTTTCTCATTCCCTCAGCATCCTAGGGGGAAATAGTCTGGTGGAGTCCTCTCCACTCTACCTCAAAAATGCTCATGACTTTGAACTTGTCAAGCAAACTGAGAAGTGCTCAAAGGGTGATTATCTGGGAAAGACTAGGTTCCCCATGGAAAGGCTGGGCTCTACACAAACTCGGAGCTAAAGTCATGGTTGGTCCAAATGATTAATTATGAGGACTCCTCTTCATTACAGGTCACCAGGATGGGAAGCCAAAAAAGAATCGAGTGAGAGAAAGAGCCCACTCAAAGTGAGGAGGGGAAGGCAAGGGAGTGGTAGGAGGTAGGCTAACCTTCTCTATTGCCACCTTGTACTGGATGTGGAGGGCTGACTAAGAAAAAGGGTGATCCGGAAAAGCTAAACCTCAAGCAACACACGTGTTAGGCTGCAAGTAACTGAAAACTCACTGGTGTAACCAAACAAATCCAGAGGTTAGCACAGTGATCAGTGTGGCTTGAATAGATCTGTGCAACTAAGGCTGTGGGTCCTGCTTTCTTTCACATGAGGCTTCCTCCTCTGGCTCATTGTGTGAGGGCTGCCGCAATCTCAGGACTCCCATTCAGACATGACAGTATCTAGAGGGAAGAAAAAATTTAGCTTATGATAGCTCAGAAAAGGACACTGTTTTTCAGATGCATCCTTGAATAAATTCCTGTAAGGAAATACCATGTGATGATTGCCTTAGGTCTGGTTACAATAAACAATTTCTATAGCAACAAGGGTGGGTGTGATTTCTCTGATAGAGTGACAATTCTCTCAATTCTCTCGTGGCTGGCACATAATTAGTACTATTCAGAGGTATAGGAGAGAAAATAATTCATTACGTACAATGGATGTCTGGGGGCATTTAGACTTAATTCTCTTGATGAACCCCATCAAAAACGATAATCAAATTTCAGTCCTTTTTAAAAGCAAAGGTTTATTTCTCATTTATGCAAAGTGTCCAGTGAGGGTTGACGGGGAGTTTTCTTTGCCCCAAGTCTCCTCCCCTAGAGACCCAGGCACATAGAGCTTCCAACATCCAGAATGTCCCCGGTTGTCCTGGCAGGAGGACAAAAACTAATTTTCACCTGGCCACGTAAGCTTCCATCTGGAAGTGACATATGTCAATTTCAATCAGTGGAATTTTAGTGACCAAAGCAAGTCACACAGGCACTTCTAACTTCAAGGCAGTAGAGTAGTGTAATTTTACATTATGCCTAAAAGGAGGAGAAAGAAAGTTGGCAGTGCATGTTAAGGAACTAAAGGGAAGTTTATATGCTTCTTCATGTCAAACCCTCAGGAAGTAAAAACTCAGAAAATGATTTATGTACAAACATGTATATTGAAGCACTGCATACACAAACAAAAAATAAAAACAGAAACTATCAGAACATCCAACAGTAGGTCCTAAAATATTTATTCTTAAATAAATCAGTCTAGCCATAGGATAGATAATTTTCTCGTGTTCTAAAGTGTTGCTTGTGAAGACTGTTTAATGATACAGGAAAATTCTCACAATAAGTTAAAGTGAAGTAAAGAATAAAGAATTGCACTGTTTTATTAATATTAATATAAAAGTAAAGTACCAAGAAAACAAAGGAAACATACTAAAATATTAATGATGGCTGTCTCTACATTAATGTTATTATTTTCTTCGTGCTTTTCTATATTTCTTTAGTTCTTTATGCAGATGAGTAAATTTTTAAATAATCAATTTAAGAAGATTATTTAACATAGAAATATATGGATGTTCATCACAGCAATTTTTGTAATAGCAAAAATTGTAAACATCTAAAATCTACAAGAGGGAGTTGGTAAAAAATTATAGTTCAGTCAAATAATAGATATGATGAAGCATTTAAAAATTGAGATCTATTTGATCTGCTATGGAACATTTGCTAAGATATATTAAGTGAAAAAACATGGTGCAGAAAAGAGGGTATAGTATACTGCCATGTATTTAAACGTGTATGCATACACACATTTTTGAAAAGAATGCACAAATACTGCTAAAAGTGGTGCCTTTGGGTGGGGAAAACTAAGAGACTGAAGAAATGACTCACAGCTGTCTGTGGAAGGATGACTTTCAATTTTAAGTCCTTTACATTATTTGATTTTTTTAACCCTGTGTGTGCATTATTTACCTTGAGTTCTATTTTACAAAAAAATTATAAACAAATAAATAAATCAGATGCCAGCTCTGGCAGATATGTCATAACTGCTGGTTTCCTTCCCTGCCCTTTTCCTATCTTTAGGCTATTTCACTCAATGCCTCAGTCCTAGGCTAGACCATAGCTACAGTTTAACAAGGCTTAGGGATTGAAAATGAATTTCTTTGATCTGTCTGCCATTCTAAGCACAAATAACAAAGGGTCCCCCAAAGCTGTCTGACTCAGGTATAGGGAATACCAGTCATCTTTTCACCTGGGCTACAGGCAGCTGACACTTTTCCCATGGACCCATGAGCTAAAAACGCAAAGGCCTCCACACGGCTGAGAGTCAACATTTCCTGCAAAATAGTTGACATTGTGAGCCCATGCCTTTGTGTCTGCTCAGAACCATTTAATTCTTGGGAGTTGCTTATATTCATAGATATTGAACTGGACCAATCACTGTGGATAACTTCAAGGTCAAACTTTCTGAAGAAAAAGCGGCACCAATACTGATACAGGAAATCCAGCTCCCAGCTCCCTGGAGCAAGGCATTAGAGAATGGCTTCTTGTAGTTCCATGTCCCAGGACAAATTTGGTGACAGGATAGTCAAGAGTAGAAGAGATTTTGCACCTTAACTTTGTTCTGAAATTAGGCTCTCTAGTTCCCTCCTTCCCATCTCCACTGGGAATGGGCTGTGATAAGTGTTACTCATTCATGCAGCAAATCCCTGGTCCAGGCACTGGGGATATAGTAGTAAAGAGATCCAAGTAGGAAACAACTCTGCTTACAAATTATAAACAAAATTTAAATATATAGGATGACACAAGTGCTATGGGGAAAAATTAAGCAGGAATGTGGACAGGAGGTGCAGAAAGAGGCCTCACTCCAAAGCTGAAGCTCTGGTAAAAATCCGAGGGCAGCAGAGAGGGCCTGTGTGGATATGGGGGATGCGTGTTTTGGGAGAAGTGGCTGAGTTTTACCCCCAGTTTGGCAGAAGGTAGAAGTAGTCAGCCAGTGGAGGAGCAGAAATAATGTTTCAATATTTCTGCAATGAAATGTTTTAAAATTTTGTTTCCAAGATCTGAATAGTTATGAGAAATAATATAAATGTTCAGCAGCAGTTATGGTATAAGCATGAAGTAGACTATAATCTAGTCACTAACAACCCTGGATTTGCAAGAATATTCAACAAGGTGGGATAACACACTCAAAGTAAAACGTTGAGTGGGAAAGGCAGAATATAAAATTATCGTCACATTTGTCATGCTCTCTGTAATAACCTAGTGTGGCACCCAGAACAGTGGTTGGTACATAGTGGATATGCAATCAATAGTGATAAATAGCTGTTAAGTTAATTGCTGAGCATAAGCATGGTGGAAAAATAACTTGAAGAAAACGCATCAAATTATTAACAGTGGTTGGCCCACAGTGATGGAATTCTTGATAATTTTCAACGGTGTATTTTAAAGCTTCCCAGATGATTCCAATATGAAGCCAGGGTTGGAAGTGACTGTTTTATGCATGTCCGGTTTTATTATCTGAGGTGCGTATTTCAATCCTCCATGCATAGATAAGGAACTGAAGTTCAAAGAGGTGAGGGTCAGCTTGCCCAAGGCCATAAGGTAGGCAGTGAGAGAGCAGGTGATCTAGCCCCAAACCTTATGGAACTCATTTAGCCTGCTATTTTTACTTGAAACAGCTGATACCCAAGGAAAGCTCTGGGAGGACTTCCCCAAGGCACAGACTGGTCGCTGGTGAGTCAGCACTCAACCTGAAGTTCCTACACACTGTTTGGGATTCTTTTCAGACACCTCGTGCTGTTGAGACAGGGAGAGCAGATGACAAAAAAAACACTCACAACTGTGACAGGGAGTTTCACCTCCGACCAAGCTCAGTCTGAATTCCAGGTTTGGCTCCATCTAGTCCTACCTTAGTGAGAATGCAGAGGCTTCCCTCTCATGCCAGAAGCTGGCCTCTAAGAGTGCAGTGTCCACTCTTCTCTTCAGGATACATGAGAATCCTGGGAACCCATTAAATAAGGGTTGTCTGCATGGGGTGCTTGAATGGAGGCCAGGCAACATCTTAAGCACATTATTTGATTATGGGGACTCTCTGGCTGATGATTGGTCATCCTCACTGGGTGACAGTTACAAAGATAAATGTGTGCTACCTTGGCTGCTATTTAACTCTAGTAATGAGTAGTTTCTGCTGTGTTGGAAGCTCCTAGTTCATCATTCTCTAACTGTGGGGTCTCCCTCGTTTTTCCTCAACCCAACTACCTTTAGTCTTAAGGTAGGAAAACTGATCTAAAGGTGTCCACTAGAAACTTCCTTCCATCTCACCTTTTGGAAACATATAGTATGGATTTTTGTGGCCTTTGCTTCTTGTTTCTGCAGTGGGTGACTCAGGCCTTGTGACAGAAACAAGGAGGAGGATGGAGGAGCCTTCAGGGTTATACTCCTCTTGTCTTATTGACTCAAATGTAGAGAGGAAACCAAGATGACTGGCAAAGCAATACCTCCCTGTGACAAAGGCAACAGGCCAAGAACCTCAAGGTAGCTTTTAGAATGCTTCTTTTTACCTCTGGGTGATATATGTGAAAGAAAACTGAGTATTATCAATATTATTGCAACTATTATCTACTGTAGTCTATTACACTAAAGCTTAAAATTAATCTGTCCAGAAGCCTGCCCCTCCAACAATTGATTTCCTTTTCAGGCAGGCTGAAGAATTCCCTTGGAAGGATAAAACTACCAGGCAGTCTGAGCTGGATGGAACAAATGCAAAAGGTCACCGTTGGACTTGGCCAAGCTGGTAAATGTCAATAAGCTGGAGCTCCTTGCAACTTCAGCTTCTGCATGTCGGGCAGTGCACCTCACCATCAAGCCTAGGCCCCCACCTCTGCAGCCCACGCTGACCCAGCTTGTCCCATTGAGAGACCCCTTCTGAATTGTTGACATGGGAACCTATCCATCCAGAGTTCTCAACATAACAAAAGCTCTGGCCAGGCCTTTTTGCAAGCTAGCCTTTTTCTGCATATAACCATTTACAGATTTGAGCCTTTCCCTCCTTGATACGAAGAAAAACAATAACAGAGAGGCTTGTGAAATTGCTAAATCATGGAACACAATTCTCTGTACCCTTTCTACAGGCACACCCTCTCAGCTCCATGAAGGAGCCCAATTCTTCATTGTTCCCAGGGCTTTTTGCCAAGAAGTGAACTTTAAAGAAATAAGATCATAAAGATCCACATATCAACAAGTCCATAGAAGCCCCTGGGAATCTCATTGGAATGGGAGGCCTAACATATCCTAGACATTAACTTCCCCAGGCCCACTGCATTGGCTCAAGCCAGTTGAGAACTCGGCTTTCTACTAAAATATATGCCTTCCTGGGAAAGGTTCTGTTCCTGGTTTGGCATCAGCATCTCTGGGAATCTGTACTGTGTATGCAGATTGTCTGCATTCAAATCCAGGTTCCAGCACTTATTAATTAGGTGGAGTCAGGAATGTTCACCTAACTTCCTTGGCTCTCAGTTTCTCCATCAGTAAAATGGAAGATAGTAATATCTATCTTATAGGGTGTTGTAGGTAAATGTACTTATTCTATTCCTTAAAAGTAGGATCTGATCAGGAATTGTACTTAGGCAGAACAGGATCCTTCTGGGGAAAAGCGATAAAGAAGAAGGTGGAAAAGGATACAGTAAAAAAAGAAAAGCTGGGGTTACTGAAATTGAAAGGCCATCTTCAAATGGTGCCCCTGGGATCAGCTGCCGACAAGTGCACAGGCCCAAGTAGTGATAGGGACACAGGTATCAGTGATAGGGACACAGCACTGGCAGGGTGCCAGGGAAAGCATGAGTGGCCTAAACAATGCTCTGCAGCTTTAAGGGGTTCAATATACATTAACATTATGAACATAATGAATGCTGCTATTAAAAATTTGGAAGAATGCAAATAAAAGTTTTGTAAATCAATACTTCTACTATCCACTGATCATTTTGAAGTATTTCATTCCAGTCTTTTCTGCCATGCATAACTTATAATATTCATTTTGTCCCACTTTATGTCCAATTTTAACCATATTGGAGTCATATTTTAAACAAGTTTTTCCCACTTAATACAGCTTGAACACTTTTCCCTCATTAAAGATGGCTTCTAAGGGCTATATTATATTTCATCATATGGATTCATTTATCCAATTCGCTGTAAACATTTAGGCTGTTTCTAATTTTTTATTATTGCAAATCATACAGCATTCAGCATCTATGTACATAAATCTTTATGTGCACATCTGATAACTTCCTCAGGAGAAATTCCTAGAAGTGGAATTACTGGATCAAGAGTTATACTCATTTTGAAGGACCTTGATATATATTGCCCTGTTTCTTGCTATGAATGTGCACACACAGGTATGGCACAGTCATAATTCAAACACCCTTTCTTCCTACCTCTATTTTCTTGCCTTAGTTAAATCCTTCTCATACTTCCATATTCAGCCTGCCTTACTCTATCTTTCCAGACTGGTTTATGTGTCCCTTTGTCTATACTCCTGCAGCTCTTGCCCTTCCCTCTTTTGTTGCATGTAGCATGCTATGTTGCACTTGCTGACTTACATATACGTCTACCTGGCTGGACTAGAAACACCGTAAGGGTAGAATAATCTCTATAGTCCTGGCACCTGGTGCAAAATGGATGCTAAGTCCATTTGTGTTGCTATAAAGGAATACCCAAGACTAGGTAATTTATAAAGACAAGAGATTTACTTGGCTGACAGTTCTGCAGGTATGACACCACCATCTGCTTCTGATGAGGGCTTCAGGCTGCTTCCACTCATAGCAGAAGGAAAAGGGGAACCATTATGTGCAGGGGCCACAGAGATCACATGGTGAGAGAGGAAGCAAAAGGGTGGGGGAGGTGCCAGGATCTTTTTAACAAACAGTTGTCATGGGAGCTAACAGGGTGAGAACTCACTCCCATGAGAATGGCACCAAGTTATTCGTGAGGGATCTGTCTGCATGAACCAAACACCTCCCACTAGGCCCCACCTCCCAACATCGCCACCCTGGGGATCAGATTTCAACATGAGGTTCAGAGGTGTCAAACATCCAAACTACAGCAGATGCTCAATGGATTGTTGGAGTAAGTGCAAAGCAAGCATGTGCGTGGGCCAGCACCAGGTAGGAGTGCATACAGTACACAGCTCTGCTTGTGTGAATCGCCTCCGTCATAACCACTCTAGGTAATGTGCTCTGGGGCAATGCTGTCTGTCCTTCCAATGACCTCTGAGCCACTGAAAATGCTGGTCCAGGAATATTATTTCATCTCTCACAGAAGGCTGACCTACCTGCAAGACTGAGGAAAGTAACCTAAAGGCTAGTTTAGTAGAAGCCAAGACTCTTAACAATCTTGACTCCTGATCAGAGGTGCCAGGATAAAAGGGCCCTGAATGACCCACAGCAGGCCATTAATGAGATCACAGATTCTTAACGTTGAAAGGAAACTAAGAGACTACCTTGGATTACAGCTCAGTATACCAAGCCCTAGAGAACGACAGATAGTAATAATTATACCATAGTAGTGGTGTAAGAACTTAAAAAACAAAGAATTTTAAGTCCCTATAAATATCTGATATGTAATATTTGCTCAACCAATGGGATTCATTCATTCATTCATTCGTCTGTTTACCTAATATTTACTGAGTGTCTCTTATGTGCCATGGTCCAACAGCTAACATGTGATAGTGCTCACATCTGGTGTAACCTGTTCTGGGAGATGATAAAAAGACAACTGAGATGAAATGGAGCAATATCCTTTTGATCATTGTGGGGTCTGTGTTTTCTCATTAATGGAGGATGCTTCCCTGCTCCAAGCTGAAAAGCTAGCCATTCATTACATTCTACCAGCTGCCACCTACAGCTGGCACAGAAATGTGAGGGGGGCAGCTTGCTGTCCCAGAAAGAGCAGGCACCCCTGAGTCATGCAGACCTGGGTCTGAATCTTAGGTCCATCAGTTACTACTTCTGTGACTGTGGGAAAGTCATTTTGCCTCTCTGGGTCGTGGTTTCCTCATCTGTAGCATGGGGCTATTTGGCATAGATTTGTGGAAAGCAGGCCAGGTGCAGTGGCTCAAGCCTGTAATTCCAGCATTTTGGGAGGCCAAGATGGGTGGATCACCTGAGTTCAGGAGTTCCAGAGCAGCCTAACCAAAATGGTGAAACCCCATCTCTACTAAAAATACAAAAAATTAGCTGGCCATGGTGGCACATGCCTGTAATCTCAGCTACTTGGGAGGCTGAGGCAGGAGAATCACTTGAACCCAGGAGGTGGAGGTTGCAGTGAACTGAGATCGTGCCATTGCACTGCAGCCTGGGCAACAAGAGCGAAATTCCATCTCAAAAAAATAAATAAATAAATAAATAAAAGATTTGTGGAAAGCAGAATAATTGCTCCCTAAATATGTCTACACCCTAATCCCCAGAACTTGTGAATATGTTATCTTACATGGCAAAAGGGATGTTGCAGCTGTGTTAGCACTTTGAGATGAAGATATTATCTTGCATCATCCAGGAGGGCCAATCTAGTTATATGAACCTTAAGAGCTGAGAACATTTCCCAGCTGTAGTCCCAGAACGTGGT
This sequence comes from Nomascus leucogenys, assembly GCF_006542625.1. Lineage (NCBI taxonomy): Eukaryota > Metazoa > Chordata > Mammalia > Primates > Hylobatidae > Nomascus > Nomascus leucogenys. The sequence goes on along the minus strand of NC_044382.1, from coordinate 9,249,442 downwards.
CATGAAAGCAAGTGCGGAGAGAGAGCAGCATGAGGAGGATTTGACCTACTGCGGCTGGCTTTGAAGATCAAGGGGCCACAAGACTAGGAATTCAGGCTGTCTCTAGAAGCTGTAAAAGAGAAGGAAATTGGTTCTCTCTTAGAGTCTCTAGTGCATCCCTGCTGATAACCTTGATTTTAGCCCAGTGAGACCTGTGTTGGACTCCTGACCTAAAGACAAATTTGTGTTGTTTTAAGCCACTAAGTTAGTGGTAATTTGTTACAGCAGCAATAGAAGACTCATACAACTTTATAGGATTGTTATAAGTTTCAAAAGAGAATATGTGCTTGTCACCTAGGAGGCCTGCTACACATCTTTCTTTATGGTCCTCTATGGTATCCAGGCCCTCAGTGAGCTTATGACAGCCTTTGCCTGCCTGCTTCATGACTACTCTGCCCAGAACAAAGGCTTCTTGAAAGAGAGCAGGAAATAATTATTGAAGAGAAATGCTGTTTGTATTCAAATGTCTCAGAATAAGGGAAGCAAAGGAACAGATAAACAAGAGTCTCTTAATCACTGACGATGGATGTGTGCTTGGCCTCTGCTCTCTGCCTTCCATTTCTCACCATGTCACTGAATCAGCAGCAGCAGCTGGCACAAGCTTCTTTCCCTGTGGCCAACCAAGGGCCTGGCTCACAGCCCCAGCCTCCACCTTTCCCTCCAAGGACACACATCTTCTCCCCTCACCCCACCGGAGGTGGGTTCCATAATGGCTTTCTTAAGCTTCAGCACACACATGGGCCAATCACCTAGCCCTGGGTTCAGGTTTTGGTGCTGCCATGACTTGGTTATGTGACCTTGGGCAATCATTGCACCTCTTTCTGTCCTGAATTTCCCTCTTGAGAATTAAGGGTAACTCCTTTATATGGTTGGTCAGAGCATGAAAACAGATGAATTTGCTACTTGCTTAATATAGTGCCTGTCATATAGATGGTGCCAGTAAATGGATTCATTTACCCAAGAATATAAAAGGAGTACTGAACAAATAATATGTGTATACACAAGCAAGAAATATATATTACATAAAATATATCTATATTGTTATATATAAATATCATAAATAGAAAATATGGATATATATATATGAGATGAGACATAAGATCTAGGGCTTATATTTAAATTTTTCACAGTCCAATGTGGACAAGATGGGTAAAATAGGCAATTATAAGATAATGTAGTGAGTGCTCAGACAGGAGAAAGTACCAGTATTATGGCTTCTGAGAGGAGAGGCAACTAAATCCAGTTCAAGTGTAGTTTGGGTGAAGTCACTTCTAAACTGAATCTTTCAGGATTAACCAGGATCGAGTGGGTAAAAGGCAGAAGAAGTAAATAGCATATGCAGAGGAAACAGCAAGTACAAAGCCCTAAGTCTAGGGAGAATACTAGAAAGAAATCAAGAAAGGAACATAATATAATACTGCAGTGTTGATAGAGAAGAAAGAATAAAATAGGTACTTATTGATGTAATTGTTAGGTATGGGTATGACTATTATCATTAGATGTGTCAGACAAAACACATCTTTACAATATGCATAGTCTCATTTCCTCCTTTATCCACCAAAGAAAATTCTGGTTGCCACGCAACCCTGTCCCTTGCCTTTGCTTCCTGAGACTTAATGGTAAGATTGAGGTAATCAGTGAAGCAGAGACACACTGAAAGAGGAAGCGTAATTCACCAGAAGGATAAGAACCTAAGGGGAGAGAAAGATCAGTGGTAAGGGGCAAAAGTAGTCCAGCTCTTGTGTTTTTTTAAGAAGCTATATGGGTGGGCATGGTGGCTAATACCTATAATCCCAGTGCTTTGGGAGGCTGAGGTGGGAGAATAGCCTGAGCCCAGGAGTTCAAGACCAGTCTGGACAACATAGCAAGACTCTGTCTCCAAAATAATTTTGTTTTTTAATTGGCCAGGCATGCTTCCTTGTGCCTGTAGTCCCAGCTACTTGGGAGGCTGATGTTGGAGGATCATTTGAGCCCAGGAGTTCATTGCTGTAGCAAGCTATGATCTTGCCACTGTACTCCAGCCTGGGCCACAGCATGAGACTCTGTCTATAAATAAATAATAAACATTAACATAAAATAAAATAAATAAAAAGTAAAAAGTTGTAGTAAAGATTCAAATTAGTTTCAACATTTCCAACTGTTCTTTGAATTTGATTCCATGCCAAGAGTGGGCTTTGCAGAGCCTGGTTTTAAATAGCTTTCACTTCTATAAATAAATCTGAACCTTCTCTAGCCATACAATTTTATTAATTGTTCCTTTAGAGATAGGTTAGAGAAATACCTATCTCTAACCCTTCACTGATGTAGTGTGCCCTACCTGGAATGTTTTCCCTACTTACATAAATCCCTCCCATTCTTTAAGGCCTAGTTCAGGCTCCCCATGGGCTCTGTGAAACCTGCCTCTTTGATGAATCTAATTCATTTGTCTCTGTAGCATGGACTTACTACTTATCTTCCAAAAATCTTCATAAGATCAAAGGAAAACATAGAGGAAAATGCATCACTCATTAAGACTACTGCCCTAAAAAAACAATTATTTACAACCATCCCTTCCAATCCTTTACTGTAGATATATCTAGATAATCAGTAATATCATAATCACAGTAGAAATTTTGATTTCACCTCCTAACCTTCTGCGTTACAACGTTAGTGACTTTTTATGTCTACATCTAGAGAGCATATCCCTCTATGTTTTTGGCTTTTACATTGCATGGGGTCTTATAAGGTTGTAATCTTAAATCCTTAGTAAAAAGCAATATTTCAAATGGAGATAATGCCCAATAAATGTTCAGTGCTCCCTTGAGTAGTTTTTTCTTTTCTTTTAAATCTCCCCAGCAACTTTACAAAGGTCACTGACTCAATCACCTCTAGGAGCCAAGCATATTTTAGAAATGAATCAAACAGTAAGGCGATATGGACAGATTCAGTAATGTGCTGGAATGACTGTTCATTTCTTGCAAGAGCTGGTCATTATCAGGTCATTATTAGCTGGTCATTGTCAAGAACTTTGTGAGCAGTTTAAACAAACCTTTTATTAGCTTACCATTAAATAAATTATATTATAAATAAATTACATTAAAAACAAAGAATAAATACTCAAAAGTCATCACTTCCTAATTATTTTACTAAATGTTGCTCTGAAGGTCATTTGTGTCTATTGTATCTGTATGATGGAAATGCTGTATGATGCTATATAATCCTTCATGTGTCTTCCCAGTTCCTCATTCAGGGATGTCACTTTGGAAGATTAAAGCTGGCTATGGTGGGAGTATATACATTATGGAAACTGGTAAATACCATGAATCAGGGTGTGGTTTATAGTTTTGTTGATTCTCTAGACTCAAGAGAGTGATGAAGAAAATGTCATGAATGAAGATAAAACTTAAAATTGTCTTCTGTGTACAGTTGTTACATTCCACACAACACAAAAAAATTGAGATAATGTTCTTCTAGCATTCAAAAACTATCATGTGATTCAGCATAGAAGTTATGTCACTGAAGAACAAGTGAAGTTCTTTGAGCTGGATACAAGCTAGGATTCCCAGTTAAATCTGAATTTCAAATAACCAATATTTTTAGTATAAGTGTATCCCAAATATTGTTCAGAGCACACTCACACTAAAAATTTAGTTGTTGTTCATCTGCAATTCAAATGTGGAGTTTCCTTTATATTTATTTGCTAAATCTGGCAATCCTAGACATATATCTTTATTGTTTCATTTTCATCTTATTTGTTAACATAAGCAAAAGCATCAGCAGTCATAATGGAACTATGCTTGTTCGTCAGTTTTAACCAAAGATTGTCTGTGGATATAAAAGTTTGATAGCAATCATCAAAATAATTCCACAAGAATCAACTGGCTATATGAGATTTGCAATAAAGAGTATTTTATATGGTATTGTTTATAAATTTCTTGCAACAAATCCTTTGTATCAGTAAAATGTATAATAAACTTACATGTGTATGCGTATGTATATATATATACATACTTTTTCATTTTTGGAGAGCTGGTCATTAAATATTTATCAGCAAACCACTGGAGACAGTGACAGAGTGGTACACCATCCCTTCAAAATGCATACAAATTCACTTTTCTAAACACTGTTCTTCCAAACTAAACTTTCTCAGCTACTGTCTTCCAACTGTTCTTCTGCTGTGTCAGACTTAGGACAGGTCAAAGTCAGGGCCCCATTGAGTAATAATGACCAAGCTCACACTGTTGAGAAATCAATCATCTCCAAAGTATCTGAGCACAAACAACTGAAATAAGTTTTCTCTCTGCTTAAAGGCTAAGTTTAAAAATAATAAAGGGAGGAAGAGGATAATTCCACCCTAACCCCCTGCCCACCCTCTTTGTGAGCCTAATTCCAACATCTGAACTATTAAACATTCACTCCCATCTCCACCCAATTACCCACCCAAGCTGAGAGGCATCTCTGGGTGCCACCAGGCTCTGACATATGGGACTCATAACCATGAGCAGATAGCATCCCCATTCTTGCCAGAGTACTGCTACATCTTGGAAAGATTGATGCATTTGCAAGACGGCCCAGTTATGCTTCTGCTACTATTCTTTCTGACTATGACTAAAGGCCACATGGACCGTGATTAGGGCAGCCATGGGGCCCAAGAGGTCCACGGAATGAAGAGTTCTTCTCAATTATGGTTAAATGCATGAAGAGCAGGAAGCACATCAGTGAGGCAACATCTTTAGGTCGTCCCATCCCCAGAGAGACAGACTGGCAAGGGCAGACAGGAAGACAGGCTGGGCCTCCAATCCAGATGCCTGGAAAGAGCCAGGGGCTCCAGACAGGCTGGGTTTCCACATTCCAGGGCTTAGCTCTGCTCCCACTTGATTCTCATGCCATACACTTGCTTTGTGTTAGCAACAAGAAAGAATCTACAAACTCTGGAGCAATGCACACTCTGTTGCTTATTTTATGCTCACTCTCTCTATCTTTCTCTCCCCTCCCCTCCCTGTCTTCAGAATGAGCAAAGACACCATAGAAAAACACGTAAGTACAGAATCTCTAGTTTTAAGTAGGGAAAAGAAATTAGTAGAAGATTGACCCTAAATGTAGGACATTAAACTTCTTATTTGGGTGTAATTATAATATTGCACATAGTATTAAACACTCCCATGGATATATTCCCAACTCTAAATCTCTGTTTTAGGCCAGCATTTCCCAAAGTGTGTTCAGATAGCTGTTTATGCATATTTTATGGAAAAATGGAGGAACAGTTCCACGGTCAAATAAGTTTGGAATATTTCATGTTAAATTTTTAATTAGATGTGTTTGCCACAGGACTTCTCAGAGACTTCAATGTGCAGATGTGCTTTGGGAATCTAGTCACTGGAGGGAAGCTCACCACGTTTCCTAAATTTATTTCAGTGCAGAATCCCTCTTTCATGGAGTACCTTGTAGAACTAGTGTTCTAAAGAGATTTATAAAATGCTACTTAGGCTCCAACTGTTTTCAATAGCTTCCCATTAATCAGTGTTCAGATTTCCATGACTTTATTCACCTACTCTCTTCTCTCATCTTCAACTATCAAATGATTTGTCTTTCTTTGAGATCCTTTAGGTGCTCTCAAAGCCCCCATCATAATTCTCTTCTCTTCTTTCTTTGCTTGCACAAGACTTTGTCTGTGCCAATGCCACTATCATCACCATAAGCTTTGGGAAGGCAGTGGAGCTTGGCGGGGCAGGGGGTGGTGGTGGCCTGGACAAGAAGCCAGTGATTTGGAGTCAAAGGCCAGCCCCACGTGACCTTGGTCATGCTACTTTACCTTCTAGAGGCTCAGTTTCCTCTTATCTAAAATGGAAAAAATAATATTTTTGTCACAGACCCATTGTGAGGAACTCATGAAAGGGTTTCATGAAAGTACTCTGCTATCATAAAGTGAAACTGAAAAATTATCATTTGCCTCATTTTTCCTAAATTTCTTTTATCATAAGAATCACCTGGGGCCCTTATTAAAAAGAGAGATTTCTCTGAGGAATCTGTTTCTGGGACCTAGAATTTGTAATTTTAACAAGCTTGCCAGGTTGTTAAATCAGAAGAATTTAAAAGGCACTGAATTATCTGAAAGAAATTAGAAATAAATGGTGATTCTCATAGCAAAAGCCACAGACAAGTGGGAGATAGTTGGCTGGGGGGTGGGAGGAAGGAAGTAAAGCCAAACACTACAGGTCTCCTCTTACTGATTACACCAGGTAGGTGTGTGTATATCCCTTCGTTGGCCAGAGCTTGGTTGGATATTTGAACTTTGTGCAGTAATTCTTGGAGTACACACTTCTGAAACTATATTGTAAAGTACCCCACTGGTCAGGATTTCTCTAAAGTGGTCCTGATGACTTCTTCATTTGAATCTTGAGTCTTAAAAAAAATCAGTCATAACCTATGGATCATCATAGAGATCTTCATTCAAGAAATCAATTTCACTGCATTTCTAATTAAGGATTCGCTGAGCCCAAGAAAAGGAACGTATCTATGCACCTCCTGGTGACACATAAGGCATTTATAACTCTGTATATAATTGTTGAAGTCTTTATGAATGACCAAAAGAGAAAAAATGACCCATCTCTGAAATAATCTCTTTGTGTGTATTCTTTATGCTTTCTCCATCTAAGAGCTGGGATTACTTTGGGAATTTATGTCTTCAACAGAGGAGCAAAGAAATAAAAATGATATTTGCTTTATTAAAAATAGAATCAACACCCCAAACATAAACTCATTATTTATAGAAAATCCCCTTTTTGTCAAACCACCAACGGACCCTCTACTGCAACTGATTTTTTTAAAAAGTTCAAATAAAAGCTGGGAAAATCTTGTAGCCATTAGACCATCATCGGTATGAATCACCAATTTGTTTTTCCTGACTTTTTCTGCATTCCTTCTATATTTTGCAGTTTATTTTGTTCAATGTTTTCAGCAACAGCTTTGCCAAACCCCAGAATCGAGAAGTCATCCAAGCAAGGAGTGCGTGTGTCCCACTCTGCAAGCTGCTTGCTCAAGTAACAAGGCATACGTTTGACTTCTCTCCCTTCTCATTCTTTTTTGTCTGGTTACAGGGACAGGCAGAGAACAATCAATCCTAAACACTGATAAGTAAGGCCTTAAAGAGTTGAGGATGCCACAAGAAAATTCCGAGCATTAGGACCCTTTCTTTTCCAACTACTCAACGTGCATCTTACGGAGATTGAGGCCTTTAAGAAAAAAACAAAACCAAAAAACTGCAGTTGTGACCAGTTGGCAGCAGCCACACTGTGGCTTAGTTAGTACAATAAATAGTTTACTTTAACTTAGCTCCAGCCTACTGAGTCTCTCTCTTCTACTCCTATACACAGTCTACTTTTTATTTACAAATATTACACATCTGCATGTGAAACCACACTCTCTCTTGTTAAATAGGTATTTATTTCTCTTTCTCCTAACATGGGGAACTAGTTTTGAAGTAAGTTAATCAGATCAGCTCCTTTCACTGCACTAAATATACTGGTATTTCTGGATCTATCCTAGTGGTGGCAGCAGGATGAGTATCAAGTTTATTCATTCAACCATCAATTCATTAATCCATTTATTCATTTATTTATTGTGTAAATATTATTAAGTGCCTATTCTGCGAGGCACAGGCATTGGGTTAAGTAATGGCAATTAAATACATGAAGTCCCTGCCTTGGTGAAACTGTATGGTCTAATGGGAGAAACAAACATTAAGTGAATGATTATATATATATATATATGTTAAATTTTAATTCTAACAAGGGATGCAAGGAGAATTAAAGGGAGCTATGAAAGTTCGTAAAAAGGGAACTAAAGACCATGTATTATATGATTCCATTTATTAAAAATGCCCAGAGTAGGCAAATCTGAACAAACAGAAAAAATAGATTAATGCTTGCTCAGCACTGAGGAGAGAGACTGGAGGGGTTGGGAATGATGGCTAAGGGGAGCAGCAGTTCTTTTTGGGTGAATGGAAATATTCTAAAAGGGATTGTGGTGATGGATAGACAACTCTGAATATACTCAAAGCCATTGAATCTGCTTTTCTCTATGCAACACTACCTTCTTTGGTGCTGGATTCATTCTCAGGGTACTCCTGAGACATTACTCAGGTCTGACCTGGTAATGTCACCTACCTATGCATCATTCATTTGTTGGTCAAGAGAATGTGGTACCAGCATGGGCCACATGCTCACCCCAGGAGATGGAGTCAGCTCCACCAAAGCCTTATGCTCTAAGAATAGGGGAAGAGATGGCTCTGTTACCAGATTAAGAGAGGCTAAGCATGCAAAAGCAGTCGACATCCACTTTGTCCAGTTTCCTCTTGCAGCCTTGGAATCAAGCTTTTGTCTTGAGGGGCCATGGCCCTTCCGGATACAGACTCACTATATTTCAGCTGCTGGATGCAGCCTGCAATTGCTGGGTCATTCAAAATGTCACACAGAGACCCTTGCACTCTTAACAAATTCTATTACTTAGTTAAATACAACAACAACAAAATAGTCACTAGCTATAACGTAAGATTTTTTTAAAGTTACTATTTTTTGTAAACTGACTTACACAAACATATTAATAATGCCAATTTGCATTGTGGGTTTGAGGGGTTGTTTTTTGGTGGAAGGGGAAGTTGGGATTTTTGTTTGGTTTGATTTCCCTCCTATGCACATAATCAGCTTCTAGGAGCTCTGAAGTTCCAAGTGGTGTGTAATAAAAGGTAGTCAAGTAACTTACATCTTGAGATATTTCCACTAACAAATGTAGAGGAATTATAGGCAACACGTTTATCTGCTAATTACTGTCATATGAAATTTGCTTTGCTAGCAGGAAAATGGAATCACACAATGATGGCAAATTCATAACAGGCATGTCTCGCTCCCCTCTCACATGCAAACATAATGGTTCTCATTTCTACTGTGATCAGATGTGACCTCAGAATCTTCCTCAACACCATGCTTTTGGGACCTATCACCAATCAAATGGAGTTAGAGACCTAGATGAGCTGTGTGAGCGTGGCAAAGTTATTAAATCTTATGAAGCCCTAGTTAACTTGCTTGTACTTAAAAATATACTTGCACTTGATAAAAGGTAGTTATGATTGGAATTATTATTATCATGATTGCCTTCAGATTATACCAAAAAAGAATTGCCTCTGCAGCTTGTCTCCATAGGGTAGTGGTGAGGAGGGCAGGCAGCATCAATGATTCCTTTTTTGGTTTATTTCAGACTTTTTCAATGCCTCAGAAAGAGAGTTCCTGATTACTAGGAAATGTATACTTTCATGAGTGGCCAAGATGAGAACCTCCAGAAGAAAAACTGCACAATTCCGTAGGAAGCCATGGAAAAAGATACTGTCCATTCTGTCTCTCAGTGTCTTTTACACAATGACTCATGTGATAAATGCCTAAGTATAGTTCCAGGAAAAAGTTTGTCTCTACAGAAAAATTTGTACGTTGTCCATTGTCATACAACCAAAACTAAGTAACCCAACATGTTTCCACTTCTTCTTTGCTGCCAGAAAGCTTGTGCCAAGATGTATTACCCAAGTGTTATAATTAGCCCCAATCAGGTGCCTAAAGCCATCAGCTTCTTTTGCATCCTTCAGACAGTCCCAGTTTTCTTTTACCCTTGAATGGTTTATTTTATGGTGATTGAAGCTGTAAGTTTCTTCAGTCTCCCTGGAAGAGTTGGGTCACCTGACCTTTTAATGTCTCTTTCAACTACAAAACTCTATGAAGTCTTCAGTAACAATCATTAGAGTAAGATGATTAGCTCTAAATGGAACTTATAGCCTCTGGTATTCCAATAAGTGGAGGAGAGATGAAGAGATTTAAAATGCATTAAGAACCTAAATAGGCTAAGCACTCTACTACTCTAGTGTTCTTAAGCTTACCAGCCTGGGAGTACAGATGTGGCCATGTTGACATTTGCAGCCACATCTGCAGCTCAGCGTCCCCACCACCCCTTGCAAAGAAGCAGAGCTTCAGAGTCTCTCTTGATTATTCCTGGGAGTCAATAGCAGTGTCTCATGGGACTTCCATGTTCTTGGGGTGTTGCTATCGTGAATACAGGTTTTGTCAGCTGGGCATGTTCCCATCCAGTCAACCCTCACTGCTCCTCTGGTAGGCTCTGATCTACATAGAATGAAGTCTTCTGAAAAAAAATCCCAAACATGCAAACAATGTGCCAAAATATTGCTATATATTTTCTTTCCCTTGGTGCTGTTCCATGAAGTAATGGGAAAACCATCTCCCCACTCCTTCCAGTGGAGTAAAAATGGGTGTAATACGGGCAGAATTGCCCATGAAAGGAATATCAAGGGTGAAGACCATTGTTTCTAGATCTAGCCTTAAGGAGCTTCAACTCAAGCTGGCTGGGGAGGCAGCAAAGGAGACTGAAGAGGAGGAGCCAGAAAGGTGGGAACAAAATGCAAGACAGGATGGTGTTGAAAACTCTGAGAGCCGAACATGTTTCACACAGGAGCACCAAACACTGCTATAAGCGTTATTAAGCTTTCACAGCACCAAGAGGCCAATGCTATCCCTCCCGTGTTGCAGGTGAAGAATCTAGGCTCAGACAGATTAATGTGGTTTGCCCAAGAGCATAAAGCTGGTTAGCATCGGGCTGAGATTCAAAGCCAAGTTTGCTGTGCTCTGGCCATGACACGCCTGTGTGAGACGGATTGCAGAACATGCCTTTTCTGTTCCTCTAATCTTGTCAAGGTTTATTTCCCAAACTTACAATAGACTATGTTTCTATTATTATGCTTCCAAAGTCAACTTCTCCCTCTGACAAATGCCAAGGGCAGCGACTGAATGGCTGAAGAAATCAGACACCCATCCTCTTATTTGGGCCATGGCAACAAGGAGGAAAGAACTTACAAGGGCAGATTTGAAACTGAGATAGGGTTTGGAGATTTCTCTTTTTAATGTTGTTTTCTACCAATATTCTAGTAGATGTAAATATGCTTCATAAAATTATAAAGCATATATATATATATGAGATTATCAGCTTTATTGGAGCATGAGAAAAGAATGGATCTTTGGGTATTCGGTATTTGCTTATTCTAGCTACAAGCCAACATCAATACATAAAGCAAGATTGAGAAACTCTATAATAATATTCTATTTTTACTGAGAGAAGTCTCTGCCCATCTGTGTCATCTGTGTGACTGACTTTTTTTGGAAGTGGGGTGGATGAAAAAGACTAGAAATACTCTGAGAGTTAGGAGACAAAATATTGTTTTGAGGGGAAAAGCATATTATCTGAATATTTTTCTAGGTTCTGGCCTTCCATTACTGCAGCCTCCTTGACTCTTTAAAAAGGGACCAACAGTATTTTGAAGCTCCTGGGAGCAAGCTGGAGGATGCTCAGCCAGACTAGGCACTCAACCTATGCTGCTCCTGAGTTCATTAACATAAGACATGTATTGAGGCATCTCATACCACCAGGAAGCTTTATTTCCCCATAATCATAGGATAGTTAGAGAGAGTAAACACTCTGAAGACGTGGCCAGTGTTTTTAATATTTTTTTAGGGATATGGAACCCTCTGTGTGCATGTGTAAATATAACAAGTTGAAAAATATTATCTTGACATTTGACATCTTAATCCCTCTAAGAGAGGAAGCTATCATTGTTTAAAAAATACCTTGGTAAACATGCCTGGGATATGACATCAGTGGGAGCCAAGACCTCAGAGGAGAAAGAAGACAAACTATTCTGGATGAGAACAGAGGAGGGACATGGGCAAATTTTTGTTTTTGCTCCTGAATGGGAGGAGGACTGGTGAGTGAGGGGGAAAAAATGGAGACAGGACTGAGAAGAACCAGAAATTAAAATAATAGTAGCAATAGCCTAACATGTATACATATATGAGATTGATCGATCGATCTATCTATCTATCTATCTATCTATCTATCTATCTATCTATCTATCTATCTATCTACCTATCGATCTATCTATCATCAATATATCTATTATCCATCATCTATCTATCTATTTGCATATATAAGCTATAATATCTGGCTCTGTTCTAATCGTTCTACTTACATTAACTCATTCCATCTTCATATGAATCCAAGTGGATACTATAATACTATAGTCCTCATTTTAAATATGAGAAACTGAGGCACAGAAAGGCTAAGTAACTTGCCCAAATCCCACAACTAGCAAATATGGAGGAGTTAAGGAGTAGGGGAAATGGCATCTTAAAACCACAAATGTCAGCTATTGAAGTTAATTTGCCTTGCTGTAAAATAAAACTGTTTTTACTTCTTCCCCCTCACCCCAATCAAAAAATGCCTTTTGTAAAATCTACACATATTTTGGGTAATTGAGTTCATTTTTATGGAATCCAAAGAAAGGACCCATGTCTGGGCCCAGTGCAATGTCACAGGGTGATCCAGTGACCTGAGAGATAGGAGGGGCCATGAAAAATGTGCTCCAATTCCGGGAACTCAGAGTCTTGCAGAAAATTTTGAACTTTGGAATTGGTGGATTTTAAGCAATTTAAACAAGATCTCAGGAGGCAAGGAAAGCCCAAATGATGTCTGGGAACCCTGATGGAAGCAGAGCTCCTCTGGTTGAAATGGGTGGGGCAGTGCCCTATCAGGATGGCCTCCCTCCTGCCCCAATGGCAGCCCTGAGGTTATTATGCAGATGCCAGACTCCACTGACTTAGAGCTCTTATTTTACCCATGATCAAGCTGAGAGGAAGGAAGGACTTCATTTTTACCCTAAGAGGCTGTAAACTGGCTTAATTTTGTGTTGATCAGTGATTTAGAAAGAAAAAAAAAAACCTTTTACTGTAATTACTAATATTTAAAAAGCAGTGAATTTTGTATTTTAAAGGTCAGCTTTCTTGTTTGTCTTGAAAATCTGGACACCAGTGCTGTTTTCCAGCAGAAAAACACTTCACCAAAGGTGGGTCACACCACCACCTTTGCAGAGGAAGGCATGAAATTTCCAGAGTAGCCGGGTCTCCACTCTACCAGCTGTAGTTATTTACTACCTGATCAGGGGTAGAATCTGAGGCCCCTGCTATAACACACAGATGACAGAGTTAGTGCCAACTCAGACTTGCACCTAAATTTCTGGCTTCCTTGTTCAGAGTTTTTCTGTATCATAGTGATCAGATCCCAGAACCAATTTTTTTTTAACTAAAGTATTCCAGTGCCTGGTATAGCACTTGGCACGCCAGAAGAACTCAATACATATTTCTTGACACAAAGATAAATAGGTAGATGAAAGCTCGCAGTGGCCAAGGAGCAAAAGGAGATACATCCCCTTCTCTCCTTCCCCACACCACCATCACCAAAGAGCTTCACAGACAGGACAAGGGTCCCTGCTGACTTTGCTCCTTTAAAGAGAATCTGCAAGATACACTATTCTATCGAGGCCTGAAGCTCTCCATCTAAGGAAGAAATGCACCACCTCTTCTTAAGTATCAACTGTTCCAGCCAGTTCCCAAGGTCATGCTTCTCAGACTCTGGACCTGAAGAGGACAGGGCAACTCAAGCCAAAAGCAGGGGTGTGGGCAACTCAGAGAGGTTTCAAAAGATATGGTGGAACTCAAGGAAAAATCTCAAGGGAAATCAGAAGCTGAGTCATCATGATAAACCTCAGATCCCACAGCACAGCTCTGAGCAGCTCTGCTGTTGGCTGGGTTGTATTTTAAGCCTTAATTATTATTCTTTTATGTTTGCAGTCTTGGAGCCTTGCTATTAAAGTGCTTTCAAATGTTTGGGAAGTCAGTGGTGTTTAAGTTTATCCTCTTACTATTTGGATGACAGGAACTATTTGTAAACGGAGCACCCTGCCAGTTACCAGCATTTATTTGCAGTTATATCACTAATGTTTTTGAAACTTGTGTTTATCTATAATTTGACACATCAAGAGGACTTTTGCTCTTGGCCCAAGCTCCTGCCAAAGCAAAGGGTTATGTGTTAAAGTTGCTTTCATCAGACCTTCACAGACCCAATGGCCGACTCTCACACCTCCCTCGCATCAGGGTTACCCAAACTGAAGTTAAGAAAGCAATTGAACACATATGTGAAAAGTTGGAGAGCCCAAGTAAGAGAAAAAGGGGTAGAGGGTGGAGGGCAAGCTCCACTTGGAGTAATGTTTTAAATAAAGGGCTGTTTTCAGAGAAGCTGGCTCTGACATCCACAAAGGCAATTTGGCAGAAGACCTAGCAACTCTCATCCACCTCTGTACTGATTATGATGATTGCCCTTTGCTCTGCTTCAAAACTCAGAGGAAGCTGTGTCGGCACCCGGAGGCATCTGTTTCACTCTGCTTGCTTACCCACCATTGCAGTTAAGCCCTGGGAAATCCTATCTTGGCCGATATGTGGAGAAAAGCTCTCAGTTGGAAAGACGAATGCTTTTTGTGATGGATTTTGAAAATCACAGTACTTCATAGCTGGAAGGAGACCCTCAGAGATGATCTAGTCCAAACCCCAGCTTATCTAATTCATGTATTCATTCAACAGACATTTGCCAAGCTGCTTCCACATGCCAGGCACCATTCAGCACGATGGAGAAATACCGCAAACCGAACAGACAGACAAGGCTCTACTTTCATGCAGCAAATAAACAAATACCATCATCTCAGGGAGTGCAAACTTCTTTGAAGAAGACAAAACAGCGTACTGTGCTAAAGAGTTATTGAAGAAGTGGTTCTTTAGATAAGAAGATGCTGAGAGGAGGCAATGTTTGTCCTGGGAATAAATGATAAGAAACTAGTCAAGCAAAGATCTCCGAGAAGGTAGACAGAAAAAACAGCAAGTGCAACTGAGATAGAGCAAGCCTGGTATGCCAGAGAGCAGAAAACTCGAGCTTATATGGTGAAGTTGAAGAGGAGCAGGGACCAGGTATGTCCAGGGCTCACCCTGGAGCCCAGGGTGAGGGGTTTTATCTAATCCAAATGGAAGCATGAACAGTAACAGGACTCAGTGGCTGTCACAGAGCAGATGCAAGCACAGGTCTCTCCACCCCTATTTGGGACTTTTCAACCAGCACATGTTGTCCCTAAAACAAAAGCTGCTATCCTTTCTCTCATATTTTCTCACCAGATTTGTGCTTCCAGGAGGCACTGCATATAGGAAAATAGGGTTTGGCACAACACAGAAGAATTAATCTATGAATATGTTGCTGTCATAATGAAAATTACTCTTGATTAAAATGATCCCTCGGCCTGAGTTGTTTTATGTTTGTGATGGTTAATATTGAGTGTCAACTTGATTGGATCCAGTGAGCAACAGGTAGCAAACAGATTGGACTTATTGGTGAGACATTTGTGTGCCAGGGGATGGGAGATAAATCCAACTAAAATTCAGGGACCTTCTACCTCAGTAAAATTTCTAGTGGTCCAATGGTGTGGGGCATGTCGAGATACGCCTTCTAAGGAGAAGGATAAGTTGCTGCATTTGGCCCCTCCTACAACCAAGAAAGAGGCTCAATGCCTAGTGGGCCTACTTGGATTTTGGAGGCAACACATTCCTCATTTGGGTGTGTTATTCCAGCCCGTTTGTTGAGTGACCCAAAAGGCTGCCAATTTTGAGTGGGGTCCAGAAAAGGAGAGGGCTCTGCAACAGTTCCGGGCTGCTGTGCAATCTGCTCTGCCTCTTGGGCCATATGACCCAGCAGATCCAATGGTGCTTGAGGTTTCAGTGGCAGATAGGGATGCTGTTTGGAGCCTTTTACAGGCCCCCATAGGTGAATCATAGTGGAGGCCTCTAGGATTTTGGAGCAAGGCCCTGCCATCTTCTGCAGATAACTACTTTCCTTTTGAAAGACAGCTCTTGGCCTGTTACTGGGCTTTGGTAGAAACTGAACATTTGACTATGGGTCATTAAGTCACCATGTGACCTGGACTGCCTATCACGAACTGGGTACTTTCTGACCCATCCAGCCATAAAGTGGGTCATGACAGCAGCATTCCATCATCAAATGGAAGTGGTATATACGTGATCCGGCTCAAGCAGGTCCTGAAGGCACAAGTAAGTTACATGAGGAAGTGGCTCAAATGCCCATGGTCTCCACTCCTGCCACCCTGCCTTCTCTCCCCCAGCCTGCACCAATGGCCTGTGGGGAGTTCCCTATGATCAGCTGACAGACAAAGAGGAGACTAGGCCTTGGTTCACAGATGGTTCTGAACGATATGCAGGCACCACCTGAAATTGGACAGCTGCAGCACTACAGCCCCTTTCTAGGACATCCCTGAAGGACAGTGGTGAAGGGAATTCTTCCCAGTGGGCAGAACTTTGAGTGGTGCACTTGGCTGTGCACTTTGCTTGGAAGGAGAAATGGCCAGATGTACAATTATATACTGATTAATGGGCTATAGCCAATGGTTTGGCTGGATGGTCAGGGACTTGGAAGAAGCATGATTGGAAAATCAGTGACAACGAAATTTGGGGAAGAGGTATGTGACCTCTCTGAGTGGTCAAAAGTTGTAAAGATATTTGTATCCCATGTGAGTGCTCACCAAAGGATGACCTCAGCAGAGGAGGATTTTAATAATCAAATGGATAGGATGACCCATTCTGTAAACGGCGTTCAGCCTCTTTCCCCAGCCACCCCGGTCATTGCCCAATAGGCCCATGAATAAAGTGGCCCTGGTGGCAGGGATGGAGGTTATGCATAGGCTCAGCAACATGGGCTTCCATTCACCAAGGCTGACCTGGCTACAGCCACCACTGACTGCCCAATTTGCCAGTGCCAGAGACCAACACTGAGCCCTCGATATGATACCATTTCTTGGGGTGATCAGCCAGCTACTCGGTGGCTGATTGACCCAGACTATCAAGGTGAAATCAGTCCACTACTCCACAATGGAGGTAACGAAGAGTACATGTGGAATACAGGAGATCCCTTAGGGCGTCTCAGTATTACCATGCCTTTGATTAAGGTCAATAGGAAACTACAATCCAATCCAGGGAGGACTACAAATGGCCCAGACCCTTCAATAATAAAGGTTTGGGTCATTCCACCAGGTAAAAAACCATGACCCACTGAGGTGCTTGCTGAAGGGAAAGGAAATACACAATGGGTAGTACAAGAAGGTAGTTATCAATACCAGATACAACCACGTGACCAGTTGCAAAAACAAGGACTGAAATTGTCATGAGTATTTCCTTATTTTGTTAAGAACATTTGTGCATGTATACACTTGTCCTAAGAAAATATCTTCATTTTATTTCCTTTATTTTTCCTGTATCATGGGACATAAGATTTATTGACTTTATATCAGCATTTAAGACTTGTTAACTTTATGTAACACTATTCAGATTAAGGATTAGTGCACTTCCAGTTGTACGAAGGATAGCTGTATTATGTTGTGCATAATTGCGACCTTATTGTTGTCTTTATTTGATAATTATGTGTGATTTCAGGGGATGTGTAATGTGTTCAAGTTGACAAGGGGTGGACTTGTGATGGTTAATTTTGATTGTCAACTTGATTGGATCAAAGGACGCAAAGTATTGTTCCTGGGTATATCTGTGAGGGTTTTGCCAAAGGAGATTAACATTTGAGTCAGTGGACTGGGAGAGGCAGACCCACCTCAATCTGGGTGGGTACCATCTAATCAGCTGCCAGTATATCTAGGATAAACCAGGCAGAAGAAAG
Source organism: Nomascus leucogenys (assembly GCF_006542625.1). Taxonomy (NCBI): domain Eukaryota; kingdom Metazoa; phylum Chordata; class Mammalia; order Primates; family Hylobatidae; genus Nomascus; species Nomascus leucogenys. The sequence goes on along the minus strand of NC_044382.1, from coordinate 9,231,766 downwards.
TGGAATGAAGACTTGCTGGGTTTTCCAGCCTTCATCTTTTCTCTTGTGCTGGGTGCTTCCTGCCCCCGAACATCAGACTCCAAGTTCTTCAGCTTTGGGACACTTGGACTTACACCAGTGGTTTGTCAGGGGCCCTCAGGCCTTTGGCCACAGACTGAAGGCTGCACTGTTGGCTTCCCTACTTTTGAGGTCTTGGGACTCGGATCGGCTTCTCTGCTCCTCAGGTTGCGGACGGCCTATTGAGGGAGTTCACCTTGTGATCATGAAAGTCAAAACTCCTTAGTAAACTCTCCTTCATATATACATCTGTCCTACTAGTTCTGACCCTTTAGAGAATCCTGACTCATACAATGTTCTTGTTTCTCCATGTGCTTTTCAGCATTTCCCATTCTCTCTGATCCAGGTTAATAGGAGAAGAAAATTCCCATATCCAGCATTTCCCAAACTACACTAATTTGTTGATTAACTTTAGAGGTTTTGCCATATCTGTGGCTCATATTTACTATTTTTTCACCTTTTGTTTTTTGTAAGAGACAAGGCCTCATTCTGTTGCCCAGGCTGGAGTGCAATGGCATGATCATAGCTCACTGCAGCCTCAAACTCCTGAGCTCAAGCAATACCCTTGTCTCAGCCTCCCAAGTAGCTGAGACTACAGGCGCATGCCATCATGCCCAGCTAATTTTGTATTTCTTTGTAGAGATGGAGTCTCACTATGTTGCCCAGGCTGGTCTCAAACACCTGGTCTCAAGCAATCCTCCTCCCTTATCCTCCCAAAGTGATGGGAGTACAGGTGCGATCCACTGCACCTGGTCCTTTTTTACTGAATATTTTTATTTAAACTGACTTAATATTTTAAAATTATCTCTACCTGCCCCAATTGATAGCACTCATAAAATTATGTTTGATATGCTAACCAGACTGTTTTTATTTTATTGCATTGTAAAGTAAACACAATATTATAGCTTAAAAGTTTTGACTTTTGTACCACCTAACATCATACCCCAGGGGCATAGTTTTAGGGGAAAACCCCACTTCTTATACCTAATAGAGGGCATGCTCTCTAAGAAGGTAGGGAAGTAAGATTCCCTTTCTGCTTCTTTCTTTTATTTTATATAATCCAGCATATAAACAGAACCAAAGACAAAAACCACATGATTATCTCAATAGATGCAGGAAAGGCCTTTGACAAAATTCAACAACGCTTCATGCTAAAAACTCTCAATAAATTAGGTAATGATGGGACGTATCTCAAAATAATAAGAGCTATCTATGACAAACCCACAGCCGATATCATACTGAATGGGCAAAAACTGGAAGCATTCCCTTTGAAAACGGGCACAAGACAGGGATGCCCTCTCTCACCACTCCTATTCAACGTAGTGTTGGAAGTTCTGGCCAGGGCAATTAGACAGGAAAAGGAAATAAAGGGTATTCAATTAGGAAAAGAGGAAGTCAAATTGTCCCTGTTTGCAGATGACATGATTGTATATCTAGAAAATCCCATTGTCTCAGCCCAAAATCTCCTTAAGCTGATAAGCAACTTCAGTAAAGTCTCAGGATACAAAATCAATGTGCAAAAATCACAAGCATTCTTATACACCAATAACAAACAGAGAGCCAAATCATGAGTGAACTCCCATCCACAATTGCTTCAAAGAGAATAAAATACCTAGGAATCCAACTTACAAGGGATGTGAAGGACCTCTTCAAGGAGAACTACAAACCACTGCTCAATGAAATAAAAGAGGATACAAACAAATGGAAGAACATTCCATGCTCATGGGTTGGAAGAATCAATATCGTGAAAATGGCCATACTGCCGAAGATAATTTATAGATTCAATGCCATCCCCATCAAGCTACCAATGACTTTCTTCACAGAATTGGAAAAAACTACTTTAAAGTTCATATGGAACCAAAAAAGAGCCCGCATCACCAAGTCAATCCTAAGCCAAAAGAACAAAGCTGGAGGCATCATGCTACCTGACTTCAAACTACACTACAAGTCTACAGTAACCAAAACAGCATAGTACTGGTACCAAAACAGCATAGTACTGGTACCAAAACAGAGATATAGATCAATGGAACAGAACAGAGCCCTCAGAAATAACGCCACATATCTACAACTATCTGATCTTTGACAAACCTGACAGAAACAAGCAATGGGGAAAGGATTCCCTATTTAATAAATGGTACTGGGGAAACTGGCTAGCCATACATAGAAAGCTGAAACTGGATCCCTTCCTTTCACCTTATACAAAAATTAATTCAAGATGGATTAAAGACTTACATGTTAGACCTAAAACCATAAAAACCCTAGAAGAAAACCTAAGCATTACCATTCAGGACATAGGCATGGGCAAGGACTTCATGTCTAAAACACCAAAAGCAATGGCAACAAAAGCCAAAATTGACAAATGGGATCTAATTAAACTAAAGAGCTTCTGCACAGCAAAAGAAACTACCATCAGAGTGAACAGGCAACCTACAAAATGGGAGAAACTTTTCGCAACTTACTCATCTGACAAAGGGCTAATATCCAGAATCTACAATGAACTCAAACAAATTTACAAGAAAAAAACAAACAACCCCATCAAAAAGTGGGCGAAGGATATGAACAGACACTTCTCAAAAGAAGACATTTATGCAGCCAAAAGACGCATGAAAAAATGTTCATCACTGGCCATCAGAGAAATGCAAATCAAAACCACATTGAGATACCGTCTCACACCAGTTAGAATGGCGATCATTAAAAAGTCAGGAAACAACAGGTGCTGGAGAGGATGTGGAGAAATAGGAACACTTTTACGCTGTTGGTGGAACTGCTTCTAATGTAAACATTTAAGCCAACTTCCAATTGCTGCTCTTATTTCAAGTATCGAATGTACAAAATCCAGCCTGGGCAACATGGTGAAACCCCATCTCTACAAAAAATAAGAAAACTAGCTGGGCATGGTGGCACACCTGTAGTCCCAGCTATTCAGGAGGGGAGACTGAGATAGGAGGATCACCTGAGCCCAAGGAGGTCAAGGCTGCAGTGAGCCATGATTGTGCCACTGTACTCCAGCCTGAGCAACAGAATGATACTCTGTCTAAAAAATAATATAAAAAAAGGAATACGCAAAATCACCAGAACATCTTATTTCTGAAAAGCGTAAGAAACCATGAACTCTTCAACTTCCTTGGAAAGTACCACCTGTAAGTGACTACTGTAAGTAACATGGGAGAAGAGCAGACAGAATTCTCTCTGGACAGCCATCACCAAATGGCAGAGGCACGCATGTGCCACCGAGCAACAATAGCCAACATTCAACAAAACCAAGCACATTTTAAAAAATCTTTAGTGTGAAAATTCAAACATTTAAGAGAACAATATCTCATGGACCCATCACCTGCTTTTGGCCAATTTTGTTTCATCCATACTCACACCCATTTCTCCCTCCCCAGTGTGTTACTGAGAGGCAAAATCACAAACATGGTTTCATTTCATCTGTAAGGATTTCAGTATGTGTCTTTAGAAGGAGTTTTATTTTGACTATGATCATAGTATCAGTAGGTTGCAACAAAATGAAAAATTCTTTAATATCATAAAATAATTAGTGTTCAAAACGTAATTTTTTACCATTGTTTTGTCCAAATCAGGATCCAAATAAGATTCACATAACCTATTTGGTTAGTATCTTCATAAGTAATTTGTAATCCATTGTCCCGCCCCCCCACCTTTTTCTTATAATTTATTTGTGAAAGAAATTTGCCCTTTCTTTGTCCTAAAGACTTACCTACATTGTGGATCTTTTTTGATCGCATCCTTGCAGTGTGCATTAAACATATTGCTCTGTTCTCTACTTGCTGTTTAACTCCGGAGCTGTTCTGTCCAATATGTAGGCACACGTACCTATTGAGCACTTGAAATATGGTCTAAACGGGGATGTTCTGTCAGTGTAAAATACATACCAGATTCCAAAGACTTAGTTTTAAAAAATGTAAAATATCCACTAATAATGTTTATATAGATTATATGTTGAAACAATAACATTTTGTGTTGGGTTGAATAAAATTATTAAAATTAATTTATACTTGTATCTATCTATTTATTTATTTATTTATTTATTTATTTATTTATTTATTTATTTTTGGAGACAAAGTCTTGCTCTGTTACCCGGGCTGGAGCACAGTGATGTGATCATGGCTCACTGCAGCCTAGGCCTCTGGGGCTCAAGCGGTTCTCCCGCCTCAGCTCCCCAAGTAGCTGGGACTACAGTCATGCGCCACCACACCTGGCTAACTTTTTTGTATTTTTTGTAGACACAGGGTTTTGCCATGTTTCCCAGGCTGTTCTTGAACTCCTGGGCTCAAGTGATCTGCCTGCCTCAGCCTCCCGAAGTGCTGGAACTACAAGCATGAGCCACCGCACTTAACCAATATCTTTTTATTTTTAATGTGGCTGTGAGAAACTTTAAAATTATATATGTGGCTCACATATTTTTATTGGCCAGCATTATGTAAGAGCCTTAATCAGGTTCAGATTTGATGCTTCGGCAAGAGTATCTTGTGTGTACTCTCTAATATATTATACCAGGGGACACAGAATGACTGTTGTCTTTGTGTGTGTGTGATGTTAGGATTGATTAGTGGGTCCACATGTTGTTAGCTTTATCCATTTATCCTAAAACTACATATCAGACTGTCACATAACAATCTTAGCAGCCATTCATAGTTACTGTCTTAAACAAGTTTCTCAGCCTGAGTACTATGGACATTTAGGGCAGGAGAATTCTTTGTTGTGGGAGGCTGTTCTGTTCATTACAGGATGTTTAGCAGTTTCCCTGGTCTCTATCTACTAGATGCCAGCAACACTTTTCCTGGCCTCTAGATGGGACAATAAAAAAGTCTCTAAGAGATGGTCAAATATGCAAAATCACCTCCCAACCCATCTCCCCACCCCCAATTTAAGATACATTTGGTCTAGAGCCATTATCTCACTAGGGCCAAACATAAATTGAACCTCTTCAGTGATGTCTTCCCTAACACGATCTTCCTACAACCCAAAATTAACCATCGTCATTGTGCTACTTCCCTAGCACTGTGTTGCTCTCTAGGAGCATTTATTGTATTATTTCACAATTGCTTGAGTCTGTTTTCCTCTCTGGAATGTAAGTTCCTCAAGGGTAGCTTCCACACCTATGTATTCTACTGCCTGGCAAAACACCTGAATGTGGGCTCAATGGATTAAATGCCAAGTAAAGTTAAGAGCCAAAGTCTCTAGGAGTTCCCTGATCCATCAAGTGGAAAAGCGGGACCACCCAACCAGTTCCTCAGTAATTATTTGTGGAGTTTGCCTATAAGAAGATTCTTAAGTAAAATGTACTGTTTTTGATAAGAAAATTAGAGCCATATCTGCCATCAGACTTGGGAATTTATTTGCTTATTCAAGAAACAGGTACTGGACAAACTATTGGACAAATGCTTTTCTCAAAACTAGAGATACAGTGAAGAATAAGCTGGAGAAGGTCCTCCCCTGCAGATGGTATATCCTTACAGTAGAGAGTACTGCTAGGGGCCAAAAAACAGATACAGAAATAAATACATAAATAAGCCAGAGAATCTCAACTTGGGATATAAGTGAATAAAGAAAATAGACAACATGATGTGCTAAAAGTATGAACGGGAAAGCAACTACACTAGACAGATTGAAAAAATGAGATGGGAAAAGCCACGGACAAAGCAGGGAAGAGAATTCCAGACAGAAGAAAGAGAAAATGCCAGGGCTCTGCAGTAGAAAAGAGCAATCCGTTTTCAAAGTGCAGAACATCGGCCTATGGGTCGGGGTGAGCAGAGCACGCTGAGCAAGAGGCTGTGGAGCATGATAAGTCAGAGGTATGGGCAGGACAGCGTGGCTATAGTCCAGATCTGGGCTTTATTCAAAGAGTGAGAAGCTATTGCACAACTTAAACCATGGATGTAAAATAATATGAGATACATATTTTTAAAATAACAGCTTAATTGAGATATAATCCACCTACCATACAATTCATTCTTTTAAAGAGTATAATGCAGTGGTTTTTAGTATGTTTACATACTTGGGCAACCATTACCACTATCTAATTTACAACATTTTGTCATCTTAAACAGAAACCCCATACCTGTTCACAGTCACTCACTCTCATTCTCTCCTACTCCCAGATCCTGGCAACTGCTAATCTACTTTTTTTTTCTATGGATTTGCCTATTCTGTATATTTCATATAAATGGAATCAACAATATTTGACGTTTTGTGTCTAGTTTCTTTCACTTAGAATACATTTTCATGGTTCATTTATGTTATAGCATGAATCAGTACAGTACTTCATCCCTTTATATGGCTGAATAATATTATATGGTATGAATATATCATTTTATTCATCTGTTGATTAACATTTGTTTGTTTTCACTTTTTGGCTATTATGAAAAAGGCTGTTATAAACACTTGTATACAAGTTTTTTGTAAACATATGTTTTCATTTCTCTTGGGCATAGGTTTAAAAATGGAATTATTGGCTCATGTGGTAATTCTATGTTTAATTTTTTGGGGAATTGCCAAACCATTTTCCAAAATGGCTGTACAATTTTACAGTCCCATCGACAACCAATGGTGGCTTCACTTTCTTCACATCCTTGCCAACACGTATTAATGTCTCTCTTTTTTTATTTTAGCCTTCTTAGTGGGTATAGAGTGATATCTCACTGTAGTATTGATTTTCAGCTCCATAATGACTAATGATATTGAGCATCTTTCCATGTGTCTCTTGGTGGTTTTACATCTTCTTAGAAGAAATGCTTATTCAAATCATTTGCTCATTTTTAATTGGGTTGTCTTTTTATTTTTGAGTTGGAAAAGTTCTTTATATTTCTAGATAAAAGTTCCTTATCAGATTTATAATTTGCAAATATTTTCTCCCTTTCTGTAGGTTGTCTTTTCACTTTCTTGATGGTGTTCTTTGAAGCACAATTTTTTAAAATTTTTGTGAAGTTCAAATTTCCTATTTGTTTCTTTGGTCTATGATGCTTTCAGTGTTATATCTAATAAGGCTTTGCGTAACTCAATGTCACAAAGATTTACTTCTATGTTTTCTGCTAAAAATGCTATGGTTTTAACTCTATGTTTAGGTCTTTAATCCATTTGAATTAATTTTTGTATGTGATGGGAGAAAGAGATCCAACTTTATCTTTTGCATGTAGATATCTAGTTGTTCCAGCATCATTTGTTTAAAACATTATTCTTTTCCCATTTGAATGATCTTGACCTCTATGTCAAAGGTTAGTTGAGCTGCGCGTGCTGGCTCATGCCTGTAATCCCAGCACTTTGGGAGGCTAAAGCAGGCGAATCACTTGAGCCCAGGAGTTCAAGACCATCCTGGGCAATATGGCAAAACCCTGTCTCTGCATAAAAGACAAAAATTAGCTGGGTGTGGTGGCACACTACTGTAGCCCCAGCTACTTAGGAGGCTGAGGTGGGAGGATCACTTGAGCCCAGGAGGCAGAGGTTGCAGTGAGCTGAGATCGTGCCACTGCACTCCAGCCTGGATGAAAGAGCAAGATCTGCCTCAAAAACAAAACAATAACAACAAAAAAGAAGTCAGTTGACTATAAATGTGAGCTTTTATTTATGATTTCTCAATTCTATTGAATGAACCTATTGTATGCCAGTACCACACAGTCTAGATTACCAGATTAGTTTTGAGAAGTGTAAGTCCCCAATTTTCTTCTTTAATTTCTTTCAATAGTGTTTTATACTTATCACTGTATACATCTTGTCTTCTTTATTGAGATTATTTCTAAGTATTTTATTATCCTTGATGCTACTGCAAGTGTAATGTTTTAAATTTCATTTTGGATTGTTCATTAGTAGTGTATAGAAATATGCATATGCTGCAACCTTCCTGAAATCATTTAATAGTTTTAATAGTATACACTATTCTTGTGCTTGGTCTTAGGGGTAAAGTTTTCACTCTTTCACCATTAAGTATGATGTTAGAAGTACAGGCCAGCTGCAGTGGCTCACACTTGTAATCCCAGAACTTTGGGAGGCTGAGGCAGGAGGATTCCTTGAGCCCAGAAGTTTGAGACCAGCCCAGGCAACATGGAAAAACCCCATCTAAAAAAATTTTAAAATGAGTCAGATGTGGTGGTACATAACCTGTAGTCCCATCTACTCTGGAGGCTGAGGTGGGAGGATTGCTTGAGCCCCAGAGATTGAGGCTGCAGTAAGCCATGATCATGCCACTGCACTCCTTTCAAGACCCTGTCTCAAAAAAAAGTATTTCTTAGATGTCCTTTATCCAAATGGGAAAGTTTCTTTGTATTTTTAGTTTGTTAGGTGTTTCCGTCATGAAAGGGTGTTAGCATTTTGTCAACACCTTTTCTGAGTCAATGGCATTACCATGTGTTTTATGTTATTTATTCTATTAATATGATGTATTACATTGATTTTCATATGTTAAGCCAACTTTGCATTCTTGGGATAAATCCTACTTGGTCATGGTATATAATCTTTCAAATATGTTCCTGGATTCGGTTTGCTAGTATTTGTTGGGAATTTTTTCATTTATATTCATAAGGGATATTGGACTGTAGTTTTCTGGTGATACTTCTGCCTGGTTTTGGTATCAAAGTAATGCTGGCTTTACAGATTGTGTTAGAATGTGCTCCCTCCTCTAAATTTTGGGAGTTTGCAGAAGGTTGAAATTAATTATTTTTAGACATATGGTAGAATTAAAGAGTGAATCCAACTGGGCCTGGGCCTTTCCTTGTGGGAAGATCCTATTACTACTAATTCACTCCATGTAGTTATTGTAAGTCTACTCAGATTGTCTATTTCTAAAAGTTTGTCCATTTCATCTATGTCATCTAATTTGTTGATAGACAATTGTTTGTAGAATTCCTTTATGATACATTTTATTTTGTTAAGTTCAGTAGTGATGTTCCCATTTTCTTTCCTAAGTTTAGCAATTTGAGTCTTCTCTCTTTTTTCTTGCTCCATTTAGTTAAAAGTGTCAGTTTCACTGATCTTTTCAAAGAATCAAATTTTGATTTCATTGGTTTGCTCTTTTCTTTTTCTAATCCCTTTTTTCCTAATAATTTCCACTCTCATCTGCATTATTTTCTTCCTTCTGCTAGCTTTGCATTTAGTGTAATCTTCTTTTTCTAGGTTTGTAAAGTGGCAGTTTAAGCTGTTGATTTGGGATTTTTTTTAATATCAACAGTAACAGGTAAAGTTTCTCTCTAAGCATTGCTTTCACTACATACCGTAAGTTTATGGATCTGTGTTTTTGTTTTCATTCATCTCAAAGTTGTTTTTTTTTTTTTTTTTCCTTTTGAGATGGAGTATTGCTCTGTCTCCCAGGCTGGAACACAGTGGCGCAATCTCAGCTCACTGCAGCTTCCACCTCCTGGGTTCAAGCAGTACTCCTGCTTTAGCCTCCTGAGTAGCTAGGATTACAGGTGTGCATCAACACACCGGCTATTTTTTTTTTTTTTTTTTTTGTATTTTTAGTAGAGACAGGGTTTCACTATTTTGGCCAGGCTGGCCTCGAACTCCTGACCTCCAGTGATCCACCCACCTGGGCCTCCCAAAGTGCTGGGATTACAGGCATGAGCCACCATGCCTGGCCTCAAAGTATTTTTAAATTTCCTTTGTGATTTCTCTTTGGCTCATTGGTTATTCAGGAGTGTGTTGTTGAATTTCCACACATTTGCAAATTTTCCAAATTCCCTTCTGTTACTGATTTCAAATTTAATTCCATAATGGCCAGAGAACATATTTTGTGTGGTTTTAATCCTTCTAAATTTGGGGGATTTTATGGCCTAAAATATGATCTACTTTGGGGAACGTCCCATGTGCACTTGAGAAGAATATCTATTCTACTATTGGGTAGAACACTTCTATAATTATACATTATGTCTACTTAATTTATACTGTTTTTTACGTCTTCTGTTTCCTTTTGAATTTCTGTATAGTTGTTCTAGCTAGTGTAGGGTATTGAAATCTCCAACTATTATTGACGAATTACCTATTTCTCCTTTCAGTTCTATCAGTTTTTGCTTCATGTGTTTTAGGTTGTGTTGTTAGGTACATATATGTTTATAATTGTTAAGTCTTCCTCGTGTATTGACACTTTCATAATTACAAAATGTTTTTCTTTGTCTCTAGTAACACTTGTTGTCTTAAATCCTATGCTGTCTGATTTTAGTATAGTCCCCCTACCTCAGTTCTCCTGGGTTATTGTTTGTATAATATCTATTTTCTATAACTTTATTTTCAACCTAGTTATGTATTTGACTCTAAAGTGTGCCTCTTTTGGATAATGTACAGTTGAAACATGTTTTTAAATCTATTTTGCCAATCTTTGTCTTTTGATTAAAGTGTTTAGTTAATTTACATTTGATGCAATTACTGATAAGGCACAATTTACATCTGTCATTTTGCTACTTGTTTTCTATATGTTTTATGTCTTTCTTGTTTATCTGTTTACCATTACTGCCTTCTTTTGTGATAAATAGATATTTGCTGCTATACCTTTTTAATTCTCTTCATTTTCTTTACTATGCATATTTTTAAGTTAGTCTTGGTGGTTGCCCTGACATCTAAACTTAAAATAATTTAGTTCAGATTAATATCAACTTATTTTCAATAATGTAAGAAAACTTTTCTCTAATAAAGCTTCATTTTTGCCCTTCTTCATGCTGCTATCATCATATCAATTACATATTTATATATTAAAAGTCCATCAACAATGATTGCTTTATGCACTTGTGTTTTAAGTCAAATAGGAAAAAAAGAGTTACAACAAAAAATACATTTATACTTTCTTTTATATTTACCAAGGTAAGTCATAGCTATGTAGTTATCATTACTGGTGTCCTTTATATTTTTTGTGTGTGTGAATTCAAGTTGCTGTTTAATGTTTTTAAATTTCAGCCCGAATGACTTTCTTTAATATTTCTTGTAGGGCAGTCTGCTAGTGACAAAATCTCTCAGGTTTTGTTTATCTGAGAATGTCTTAATTTCTCCTTTGTTTCTGAAGAATAATTTTCTGGTTGCAAAATCTTGGTTGGCAGTCTTTCTCTTTTAGCACTTGGAATGTGTCATCTCAATGCTTTCAGGCCTCTATATATTCTGAAGAGAAATCAGTTTTTATTATTATTGAATATCCCTTGTTGTTTTTCTCCTGCTTTTTTCAAGATTTTCTCTTTGTCTTTCAACAGCTTGACTATTATGTGTTTAGATATGAACCCCTTTGAGTTTTTTCTACTTCAGATTTGTTGAGCATATTTGAAGTGCAGGTTTAAATATTTTTCACTAAGCTTGAAGAGCTTGGGCTATTATTTCTTCAAATGTTCCTTCTGCTTCTTTCTCTTTCTGTCTTCTTTTTAGGACTCCCATAATGGGTATGTTGATAGGCTTGATGTTTCCCACAGATTTCTGAGGCTTTGTTCATATTTTTTATTGTTTTTTCTTTCTTTTCTTAAGCAAACTTTGACTTATCTTCAAGTTTGCTGATTCTTTCTTTCTCCAGTTAAAATTTACTTTTGTGCTACTCTAGCAAACTTTCCATTTCAGTTACTGTACTCAATTCCAGGATTTCTATTTTTTAACAAACAATTTCTATCTCTTGATTGATATTCTCCAGTTGGGAGATATCATTTTCATACTTTACTTTTTACATGGATTCTTTTATTTCTTTGAACTATTTTATAACAGCTGATTTAAAATTTTTGTCTAGTAAGTCTAATGTCTGGGATCCCTCAGGAACAGTTTGTATTTACTGCTTTTATTCTTATGTATGAGCCACACTTTCCTGTTTCTTTGCATATGTCATAATTTTTTTTGAAAACTAGACATTTAAAATAACATAACATAACAACTCTGGAAATTGGATTCCAGTCCCTTCCCAGAGTTTGTGACAGTTTCTATGTTTTTGTTTAATGACTTTTCAGGACTAATTCTGTAAAATCTGTATTCTTTATTGTGTGCAGCTCCTGAGGTCTCTACTTGGTTAGCTTAGTATTCAACTAATGATTCAACAGAAATTTCATCAAATGCCTTGACCCAATATGTCCCTCAGGTGTCATCAAGAGGTTCTGTATCTGTGTTGGGACATGTTTTCAACACCATAGTAGTTAGCTTACAACTCTGCTTTAGCCTTCAATTCTTGATTGTGAGCCAGAGGTGTGAGATTAGTGCCTTCTCATGTCTTTCCTGGACATGAGCACTGCCCTGCCTATGAATAGCCAAGAATACGTCAGGTCTTTTAAATTTTCCTATAAACATCTCATTCCCCAATTTTCCCTTTTAAGGTTTTTCTGTTTTTGTTTTTGTTTTTTGTTTGTTTGTTTTTTGTTTTCTGTAGTCTCTTGTTAGCCCCAAATGGTATGGACACCTCAGGCAGCTGTGATGTTAATCAATTGATACTGCTTGTTTTTGACAAATTCCCCAAAGATAAGGCTGTCCATACAGAGCAGAGCTCTGCATTAGACAAATAAAACAAGCCCTAAGATTGGATCTTTTTACATTTTTTTTTAAAGTCAGGTTTATTGTAGCATATTCATATATAATAAAATTTACTATTTTTAAGTGTACAGATTAATAAGTTTTGACAATACCTACACTCATATAACCAATGCCACAATCAAGATATAGAACATTTCCATCAGCCCTAAAAAGTTTCCTTTTTCAAGGTGGAGCTTGCAGTGAGCCGAGACCGCGCCACTGCACTCCAGCCTGGGCAACAGAGCGAGACTTTGTCTCAAAAAAAAAAAAAAAAAAAAATTCCCTTTTTCTGCTTTGCAGTTAATGCCCTCCCCTAGACCTAAGTCCTGGAAAACATTGTTTCCTTCTAGTTTGGCCTTTTCTATAATGTCGTATACACAGGACCATATAGTAGGTAGCTCTTTTTGGGATATACATTTTTATAAAGTACATTCCTCCACTTTGCGGGGAATGATTTGGAGAAAGCCAAGAGAGGAAGCAGTGAGAACAGTTAGAAAGCTATGATCCTAGTCCAAGTGCAAGCTGGTGGGAACTAAGGTATATTGGTAACAGAAGATGGTTGTGAACTCTACTGAAGTGGGGTAGAGGGAAATAAGAGTTCTAATTTAATCACATTGGAAATCTTTTAGGTTAAGAAAAAAAATTATGCTTCCTACAGCAAGCTATCAAAACTTACATACTTTAAAATATAAGACCATTTATCTTTTCTCATGGGACTCAGAGTTCCCCACACAAATACCCATTTCTACATGCACTCAAGAAAATGCCACTGTCAAGCAGCTCTATTGTGGACTGTATATCTATGAGCAGAGTTCTAAGTAGAGCTTTCATCTTCTCCCCAAGTACTGACAAGCTGCACAGGAGACACTCTGCTTTGCTAATCTTCCACTTAAGACAGGACCTAATTAGATTGTCTTCTGGCTTTGATCAGAGAGGGTCTTTGGAAAGTTTAACAGCTCTGAACGACTCAATTGCCAGAGAGAAACCAGCCTGCCAAAAATAAAGCATTAACCAAAGCCAAGAAAACAGTGTTGGCTGAAACATGGCTTGGTATGGGGCGCTAGGTATTTCAAACAGCCGAGTTTGATGGAAACAATTAGGAACAGCAGTAATTGCCTGTCAGGCAACATTGCCATTTGCTGAGGACAAAGCTGATAAATTTAGACACAAAGGCTGCTGGGACCTCCATTGTAGCCTTTCACTTTTGAAGATTGTCTTCTGGTTTCCATTACAATGAAGCTCAAACTGCCAGCCCCATTAAAATGTCAAGGTGGGAGGGAGGGAGAAGGTCTTGTAATAAGTCTTTCAAGGCTATTGTTATAGTTGGTTTTATTTATGGAGTAGGGTTCCTGTACACACTTATTTTACTTTTTCTTTACCTTAAGTGATGAAAGAACCAAGTCCTTTAGCCCTTATCGCCAGGGAACTGAGGAGCCAAATTTTGATCTCTGTAGTTTTTCAGGGGACGGTGGAGGGGTGCAGTCAGGTCACACTCTGCCCTTATCTGCTCTTCCCCATACCTGGAAGAGTAAGTTCAGGTGCTCCATAGAGACTATTCTGCAGAAGTCCCTTAGCCAGTGACTTCCAACCTTTCACAGGGCTTTCAATCCCCATCCCATAATTAGAAATCTTGTAGCAATCTGGAATTCCCCTATTCCTCCCTCTGTTCAGAAATGCCCCATCACCAACAGCTGCTCTCTCATTGGATTATTTGTAACCCAAATTCTGGGTCAAGGAAAAGAGAAAGGGTGTCCATTCTTAGGCCTAGAAAGGCTGTAATGATACATGTAAGGTATCTGTGGGGAAATATAAGTTCATTAGTAGAGTTCACTGAGATGTCTGTGACTCAGGCACATTCATGGTCACTATAAGCACTGTCAATGTTAAAGTCACTCCTTACTTAGAGAGGACATAATTGAAATAAACCAAAACTGAAATGCTGATCTGGAAGCCTAGAGACTGGGGTTTCATATTACTTGTCTCTAAAAAGCCATGTGCCCCAGAGTACAATTTTAACTTTGTTTGGTTTAGAACTGAATACCCAAGGCCCAGAAGACCACCCAGCACATAGTAGGCTCTTGACAATTAACATTTGCCAATTAAACTTTTTCAAACCTCAGCATACTGACCAGAAACAGGGATTTTATTAGTTTCCTGAGGCATCCAGAACAGTATACTACCAACTAGGTGGCTTAAAACAATAGAAATTCATTCTTTCAGTTTTAGAAGATAGAAGTCCAATACAAAAGTGTCAAGAGGGCCATGCTCCCTCTAAAATCTGTAGAGAAGAATCCTTCCTTGCCTCTTCCTAGGTTTTAGTGTTGGCTGTCAACCCTTGGTGTTCCTTGGCTTGTAGCTGCGTCATGCCAAGCTCTGTCTGTCATCACATGGCATTCTCCTGTGTGTCTCTGTGTCCTCTTCTTAAAAGGGCACCACTCATATTGAATTAAAGGTTCACCTTACTCTAGTATAACCTCATCTTGACTAATTACATCTGCAACCACCTCTATTTCCAAGTAAGTTCTCATTCTGAGATATTGAGGATTAGGACTTTAGTATAGCTTTTGGGAGTGCATCATTCAACCCATAATAGGGATAATTCCAGTTGTCAATCCATGTCATCATTTATTACAAGGACCTATTAGGATAACACATGGAAAAACTCTTTAGAAATAACAGATTATTATTCACATGCCTAGAGGAGTTTCTTCTCCATACCATTTACTGTGAGGATATAGTAATATGTCATAAAACTTAAATTGTCAAGTTGGATACTTAATAGGACTTCATAATTCTATTAATATACATTATCCCTCTTTAGCCTGCAAAGTGGGCAGGGCAAGAACTATTATCTCATTTTAGAGATTAAAAAACAAAACCAAAAAAAAAGAAAAAAAAGACTGAGATACAAAATTAAATGACACAATCAAAGATATACAGAATGACAGCAGAAGAATTGGTACTAGATCCCATGGTGTCAGCCTCCCATTTGTAACCCTGTTGAGCCCATCATAATGCTGAGATGACAATTTCTCCCTGGAGCCTTCATTTTCTCATCATTAGGTGGTCTGTTGCAGAGAACTAGAGGTTCAACTCCTGATCCATGGAGACTCACCAGTGCTAAGGGACTTCTGTTCAATTGGATCAAACTTGGCTGTATTGTGGTGCTGAAGATGCAAGGTGGGAGAGAAGGGGATGGTGAAAAAAGGGATGAGAGTAAGGAGTAATTACAATGAGTAGGTGAACTAGCAACTCAGCCAACAAGGAATGAATTAAGTGTGGTGTACAGGATAATCAGCAGTTCTTTAGTGCAGGAAAATTGCTACCAGCTGTTCATAACCCAAGAATGAAGAGCTGATCTGTAAACGGTTATCTGAACAACGAGGGAGACAGCTCAAAATGAAGCTGTGCCTCAGGGCCTGAAGGCTATGCTTTATTGTCCAGAAACAGCCTTGCCCTGGGACGAATCCATTATACTCATTAATAGTTGTTACACACATTTCTTGTTCTAGCCACAAGCCCCTCGAGAACATTGGGCCCAGGGTCTGTAGGAGTCAGACCAAAAGGAATACATAGGAATGTCAGAGTCCTGAAATCCCAGGGTTCCTCCTCAGTTTGTTACTCCCACTTTCTTCTTTGTAGCCTAGTCAAAAAACATGATCTTATCCATCTTCAATGCCCATTTCCTCATTGAATTTCCCTGCCTTACCCCAGACAGGGTAGATGTGTCAGACAGTCTGACGCATCTTCAATTTGGCACGCTAATGTAGCTGCTCTTCTGAGTTAACCAAGAACCTTCAGAACAACAACAAAAATAACATAGAAGAAAATGTTATGACAAGATCCTGGAATGTCTTGTCACACTGATGGCAAGAACACCGTCAGAGCTTGAGAGTCATACTAGAAAGTCAGGAGTCAACTCAATGAGGCTTCCACTGACTAAAGTGGGATGAATTGAACATTGATATAAATCATATCAAACCAAGAGATTAAAACACTTCAAATACGTCAAAAATCCATGAGTTCATAAAGATACTAAAACCAATATTCACTGTCCTCTTTGGAGCTTCTGGGGGACCAATACGTTACCCTGGAAACTGGTAAATAAAGGGAAGAACCAAGCATCCAGACCTCTTTCCTGTAGAACTGCACCTCAGATACTAAACAGGTAATGGAAGACTTCTCTAAAATAAATGAAGAATAAATTATATTACCCTTTTGCAAACCCCTAACTAAATAAGAGATATAGGCAAGGATCAGTGATGGCCACTAACAACACAAAAAGAGAGACAATGAGACATTATGTTTCTCTTGATAAAAGTGCCATTCACTTTACCTGTAAAGGATCCTTGTCACATCAGATCAAGCCTCTAGATTTAACTACCAATGTATAGAAAATGCAAAGAACAGGCCAAGCATGGTGGCTCATGCCTATTATCCCAGGACTTTGGGAGGCCAAGGCAGGCAGATCGCCTGAGCTCAGGAGTTCGAGACCACCCTGGGCAACATGGTGAAACCCAGTCTCTTCTAAAATACAAAAAATTAGCTGGAAATGGTGGCACATGGCTGTAGTCCCAGCTACTCAGGAGGCTGAGGCACGAGAATCGCTTGAGCCCAGGAGGCGGAGGTTGCAGTGAGCCAAGATCACACCACTGCACTCCAGCTTGGGCTACACAGTGAGGCTCCATCTCAAAATAAAAAAAGAAAGAAAAGAAAACACAAAGAACAGAGAAATATGTCAAATGACACTACAGGAATGCAGTCAGAAAAATCCTGAATGTGAGTAATACCACGGGACAAATGATTTGGTTTCCTCAACAAGTAAATAATTAGGAGGGAGAAAACAAAGAAAGAGAGACTGTGATAAAGTGAATTATTGGCCCCCATTCTTCATCCCTTCCTGCACCCATACCTATGCCACAGCCTCATTGTGGGAGAAGTATACTTCCCTCCCTTTGACTCTGGGCTTGGCAATGATATTTGCCTGAGTAATTGGATGCAGTGGAAGTGGCAGTGGACAAGCTCTGAGCTCAGGCCATCTTGTGCTCCTGCTCTTGTCTTGAGAAGAGCTTCCTTTAGATAGCTGTTGAGTCTTCAGCCTGGACAGTGAGTATCTCAATGACGATAAAAACGGATTGAAAACAAGAAGCCACAACTCGATATTCTAGACAAGACACATGTTATAAATTGAACATGTTCCCCATTTAGTCATATTTTGAAATCCTAAACCCAGGTATGATGATGTTAGGAGGCAGGACCTTTGGGAGGGGATTAGTTCATGAAGGTGGAGCGATCCTTCTTGAATGGGATAAATGTCCTTATAAGCTTATGAGCTCATAAACTCAAACCATCAACCCAAGAAGACACACACAAGAGTGCTGGCTTTTTTCTCTCTCTGCTTTCTGATATATGAGGATGCAATGAGAATGCAGCTGTCCACAACCAAGGATAAGGCTCTCACCAAACACTGGATCTGCTAGCACCTTGATCTTGGACTTCCCAGCCTCCAGAACTGTGAGAAATAAATGTTTGTTGTTTAAGCCCCCCAGTCTATGGTGTTCTGGTATAGCAGCCCAAACTGATTAAGACAACATACAGACCTAAGAAAGGGAGAGCTTCCTCCCTAGCCTAGTACACACCCACTAATCTGCCACCACCACTATCCCCACTACAGTCACAACTACATTTATATTTCCTGACTTTTCTGCAGATATAATGAAACCAACAGAATAAGAAAGAATGACATATCTCATTCAACTCCATTATAGATTAATTTCAGTTGCCAGTCTTCAGTGGCTTGAGTACCAAAGACAGAAAAATACATCAATTGGCCCCTAGGACAGAATCCTTTCCTCTTAGGGCAGAGAAAAATAGAGTTTGTTATCACCATCACAAGGTTAAAATCTTTATGTGGAATGTTTCCAGGCAGAGACCTGAATATGTAAAGAGGAAGAGACAGATATTTCTTACTAGCAGCTTTTCTACAAGAAGAAAGACTGCTTTTCTAATTTGGTATATTTGTTCAGGTCTCCATTCTGGGCTCTTCCCCACAAGAAGTCCTAAGGAAGCATATGGGTCCATGCCATCAACTGGGAGGACCTTGGAATCCAAATGTTGGGAGGTTAAGTACCAAAAACATGTTCATCAAAAAGGTAGATGTGCTCAGTTGACTCTTTTAACTTTTATGAGCTGAATTTATTTTTGGAAGGTTTGCAGCCTAGAGTATGGTGGGGAACATATAATAAGATTATCTGCTGTAGGTCTTCACTTTCCTGCCAGAGAAAAACAACTGGGAGAAACCCTAAAATCCAGGCCCACATTCAGCCCTTAGCACAGCTCATAAACTCAAACCATCAACCCAAGAAGTTCCAGACCACTTCAATTAGCAGTCAATCCAGAAGTTCCAAGTATGGAATGGTCTCTTCCATTCCAGGAACTTTAGAGCTTGTAAACTGTGGCAAGTTGTAATTCCAAAAATGGCTACAGCAATATTTCTGGTCCCATATACTTTTCCAGAACTTTGTAACTCCCTATCAAGAGGTGGGATCTATTTCTCCTTCCCTTGAAACTGGGCAAAACCTTGTGACTGATGTGATGAATGCAACACAGTAAAAATGGCACCCTATGGATTCTGAGGCTAATTCATAAAAGGCTACCTCTCTCAAGATGCTTGTCCTTGGAACCCAGTCACCATATGAGAAGGCCCAATCAAGTCCATGTGGAGAGACCATTTGGTGAGGCCCATGTGAAGAGAAACTGAGGCCTCTAGCCAACAGCCAGCATCAACCACCAGGCATGAGAGTGAAGAAGCCTTCAGATGATTCCAGCTCCCAACAAACGAGTCTCCCAGATGAGGCCTCAGACATCCTGGCATAGAGCAAGTTACTCCTTCTGTGCCCTGTCCAAATTCCCAACCCATTGAATCTACAAGAAAGCAGAGTTAGTATGTAAACTCAGACTCCGAATCTCAAAAATCTCAAGGACCAAAAGCAGTAGTGTCCTGATACTCCTCTGCTGGTGTCCGATCACAATTGTATTGGCCTCAGCAATGTGTGAATAAAATGACCAGAGGAGTTAGCTCAGGCTGGAAGAAGATTGAGTCCACGCTTTGAGTGAGTAAGTTTTTGCCCCTTTAGAAGAAAGTGCTTAAGGGGCATAAACTGGGAAAGTCAAGAGTGCCATGGTAGCACAAAGTAGGATCATGGCCAGGCATGATGGCTCATGCCTGTAATCCCAGCACACTCAGAGGCTGAGGCAGGAGGATTGCTTGGGCCTAGGAGTTTGAGACTAGCTGGAGCAACATGCCAAAATCCCATCTCTACAAAAAATATAAAACAAAAAAAATTAGCTGGGTGTGGTTTTGTCCACCTGTGGTCCCAGCTACTCAGGAGGTTGAGGTGGGAGGATCGCCTGAGCCTCAGAAGTCTCAGAAGCTGCAGTGAAATTGCACCACTGCACTCCAGCCTGGGGGACAGGAATGAAATCTTGTCTCAGAAAAAAAAAAAAAGAAAAAAAAGAGTGGCCGGGCACGCTGGCTCATGCCTGTAATCCTAGCACTTTGGGAGGCTGAGGTGAGTGGATCACTTGAGGTCAGAAGTTCGAGACCAGCCTGGCCAACATGGAGAGACCCCCCCATGTCTACTAAAAATATAAAAATTAGCTGGATGTGGTGGTGTGAGCCTGTAATCCCAGCTACTCAGGAGGCTGAGGCACAAGAATTGCTTGAACCCAAGAGGTGGAGGTTGCAGTGAGCCAACATTGTGCCACTGCATTCCAGCCTGGGCAAGAGTGAGATTCCATTTCAAAAAAAAAAAAGAAAGAAAGAAAGTAGGATCATATGGCAGAGGAAGAGCCTCCTAAGAAAAGAGTACACAATAGTGGAATGACAGAAAAGAGCAGAGAGAGCCAGATGCCCACATGAGAAGGGTCTGTAAGTTATATAATACATTGTTTAAAATTCTAACCTGTAGGTTTGAATCTCTAAGTAGAATAAAACAGTGCAAAAGGAACTTGTTTTTCTCAAGGATTACCATGTTCCCAAAACTTTCATTTATGTTATCTCAATTTAACTTTATAACTTTGTGAGATATTTACCATTTTTATCACCATGTTCTCTTTTTATCTTTTATCATAAAAGAGTTTCATTGTAAAAAATTTAAAAAAGTAGACATGTGAGAGTGAAAATAAAGATTCCCCTTTATTCTCTTACCTAACTCAATTATTCTCCCCATTTCAGAAGTGCCTACTGGTATGCTACATCTTTGTAGATGTACCACTAGAGTCTTACGCCTTTCTAGAGCTTTTTCTTTGTGCTAATATACTTCTATATTTACACATACAGAGCTATTTAAAGAACATAAATGGAATTATACTATTTTTGTGCATTTTGCTTTTGCATTTAATAATATACTGTGGACAGGTCCCTTGTATCAGCATATATGATGCTAATCTCATTTCTTTATAAAAAGTTTTAGGTATTCCAAAGTATGGATAAACCATGAAATTATCTAGCTTCTCCCTCACTGATGGACCTAACTTTAGGCTATTACACATAATACTGCAACAAGTATCTTTATACATATATTGTTGGACACATGTGGGAGTATTTTTATACGATCAATTCCTGAAGTACTTTGATATGATGACTTCTGGACCAAGGGCATGTACATTCTAAATTTTGTATTATTCTAATTTTTAAGATAAGAAAACATATTGAGAGGTTAAGAAACTTGGCCAAGGTCACACAATTGGTAAGTGGCAGACCCAAGATTCAAACCCAAATTATCTGATTCCATGTGTTTGCTACTATGTCACGCTATCTGGAAAGACCCAGACAGCATGAATCACAGCCAATGCCTATTAGATTCATCTCTACATTTTCTTAAACTCGTGTCTACTCTTCAGAAAGCATTTCATTGTAAAAAAAAAAATTAAAAAAACAGACATGTGAGAAAAAGAAAACTTCTTTTCCTTCAGGAAAGAAGAAGGGAAAACAAAGCCATGATTCCCACATGAATTTTAAGCAAAGAGGCTTACTTTGTATTAGTCAGGGTACATTAACCACTATAGCAAACACCCAAACATCAGTAGAAAACACACCAACAGTTTATTTCTTGCTTGTGTCACAGTTCAAAAACAGAATGGTGGTAGAAGGAGGAGCTCTGCTCCACGCAGTCATTCAGGGACCCAGCCTCCTTGCACATAGTTGCCTAAGATTCTGGAGCACTAAAAAGGACATAGACAAAGTAACCCTCTCTTAATCACCTTGGTTTGGAGGTGTCACATCACTTCCACTCAGATTTCATTGGCAGAACTCAGTCATATGTCTGAACCAAACTTAAAAAAAGGTTAAGTATTAACATCCAGCTGTGTTCCCAAGAGGAAAGAAAACATGGTTTTGATGGGCACAGAGTATTGTCTCTACCACAGTGAGGAATGAGAGCACATGAAAAAAATCAACTTGTATTGAGCAAATTACTATATGCCAGAAAATGCTCTAAGTGCTTTCTTGTACAATCTCATGTGATCCTCACATCAACTGTGAGGTAGGGACTATTTCCTCTTTCACATTTTACATACGAGAAAACTGAGAAACAGGGCTATTAAGTTACTTGCCTAAGTTAACACAGTCAGTAAAGGGTAGAGCAGGATTCAGATAGACCAGCCCAGGGGCCACACACCCTGGAATTTCTTTACATAACCTTTTAGTTCTCAAATCAGCTTCTCTTTTCTTGAAAAAACTAACAAGCAGCACTATTTGTGTTACGAAAACAGTTTTACATACAAATTTTTTCATGTAAATGTATATGAATTTGTTCCATGAATGTTCTTTATTGCATCCTGGCCTTGACACAGGACCTAATTAATCATCTCTTTGGTTCCCCCATTATTCTCTGTGGCAACCCACAAATCCCTCTCTAAAAACAAAACCTTCAAGTCTGGCTCTAAGAGGAAGGCTGGGGGAGAAAAGGAGGGGCCTTGTTCCTGTTTGAACCAATTGTTTACTTAACCCTGTGGCTGAAATATAAACAATTTTTTTAAGGCTAAAGAGAGAATTAAATTATTTCAATATAATGACTGAGAAGGGAAAGAGCCAAAGTCTGATGAGGTCTGAATGTGCATGAAAGCACCCACTATTTTTCATACTTTTTCTTATATACTGTGTTAAAAGTGTGGAGGGAGAGAAAGATGAAGGGGAGGGTGGAGAAAGAGAAAGGGATGAATAAGAGAGAGAGGAGGAAAAGTGAAGGAGGAGGAGGAACTGAAGGCAGCTCCAGGCACCTTGACAAACTCCTTGGAGATAAAGTTAACGTTTGTTCGCTTGTCTGAATAAACAAAGCCAGTCTGATACTCATCTGATAGTCTCAGTTAAGTCAGTACTGAAATAGTTGTAAACTGAAAATACTGAAAGATTTGCACCCTGGTTGGTTAATATCCATTGCTCCCAGCCCCGTGAGGGTTCCACCATCACACTGGGTGCTTGGTCCATCCCCCATGACCAAGACGTCCACACCACCCTGCAACCAAAAGAGTATGCCTAATACTGCAGGGAGCACCTGGGGCCTACTCCAGTACCAAGTGGGCATTGGCCAATCTTCCTGCCCTACAGGTTGTAAAATATTTTAAATATCACCCCTGTGCAGAAATCCTTATTCTGCAGCCTGGGAATGAGGTTGCCATTCTCCCTAGTCTTCCTTTCTTTGTTCACTCCTAACTGTCACTGGTTGAGCATCTGATGGTCTGAGAACAACAGTCACCAGGTCAGTCTGATGTCAGCAGTTAACTTGCCTTTGGTCCCATGCTCTCACTGCCCTGTACTCAAAACGATCATAGCTAGAGGGGATTGTGTGGGCATGGAGGTGATGGACAGGCTGGGAGAGAGCTGGGGAATGGGGTGGGGTCACTGTTAAGTTTTGAGGATGAGAAGAAAAACCAGAAGTCTTCTTGTTCACATAAAAAAAATTCATATGACTCCCTGTTTTGGGTGCTGTACAGTTTATATGATGTCACACAGTTTGTAAAACTCACATGCCTGATCTCACTTGATCTTTGTGCCAAATCTTTTGGTAGGCAGAGCAGGGGTGATGATTCTATTTTCACAGAGAAGGAAATATAAGTCCAGAGAAGAGATGTGGCTTGCTGACTCCTGCAGCTAAGATTTGAACTGTCATGTGTAGATGCCAAGCCCAGCTTTGTTAGGAACGAGCACTTGTTATCATGTTCTGCATTTCTCACTTTCCTGCCTGCTCTTTCTGGCAGTTGTGAATTCCATTCCCAGACTAAAGAGGGTCAAGGCTGCTTAAATTTCACACCAGCAGCTCACCACTCTCTCTGTGCACTTTCCTAGGGGCCACAGAGGGGCTGCCAGATGGCCATTGCCTGAGGACTTATGAATCTCCAAATGGCCTGACCTCCAGGGCCCAACTCTATTTAGGGTCAGGCTTGACTATGAGGCTACTGAGGAGAAAGTGGGGACTACCTGAAGTTCCCAAGAAGAGTGATAGGCTTGGGTCTGGCATTAATCAAGATCCCTGGATTTGTATAGCATGTTACTCATTTTGATTTTGAGGATGAAATATCATATTCAATGCTAATATATCATCCTCATCCTTTCATAGGTTTTTCATAATAACCATGTGAGGACATCAGAGGACACATCATTTCTAACATTTTATAATTGGAAATGGGATCCAAACAATATTCAGTGATTGACAAGGTCACACATGATGGGTGATTGCAGCCAGGCTGGGGATCCAATGTTCTGGCTCCCTGTCCAATGCTTGTCACTGCCCTGTGCCACCTACTACTGCACACGTATCCCAAGTCCTTCCAGGGAGGAAAGAGGCTGTTTGCGTAGAAAATGCTGATCCTTAGCTGTTGACTCTGTCAGCACAAAGAGAGTGGGACTGCAGATGACCTCCAACACTGAATAAACCAAAAAGGATTCATTTAATGTTTGAGAACATATTCTCAGGTAAGAAATCTACTTTGTTCACCATATTTTATTCTGTTTTAATAAAAAGTAAGAAAAAGCTGGGTGCAGTGGCTCATGCCTGTAATCCTAGCACTTTCGGAGGCCAAAGTGGGCAGATCACTTGAGCTCAGAAGTTTGAGACCAAAGTGGCCATCATGCCAAAACCCCATCTCTATAAAAAAATACCAAAATTATCTGGGTGTGGTGGCACAGACCTGTAGTCCCAGCTACTCAGGAGCCCAGAAGGTTGAGGCTGCAGTGAGCTGAGATGGCGCCACTGCACTCCAGCCTGGGTGACAAAGTGAGACCCTGTTTCAATAAAAAAGCAAGAAAGGAGGCTGAAAAGAAATGAATATTTACTATCTCCACTACATTATTTCATTTAGCCATCACAACAACTGTTATGCAAAAGTATTATCATCCATTTCACACAAATGAGGAAACAGGGTCAGAGAGGTTATGTATGGTATTTTGCTCAAAGTCTTGTAGCTAGGAATGAGCCTTCCCAAAAGCTCATGCATGTTAAGGGGTCCCCCCTTTTTTGGGTGCAGCTTTGCCATTTGGAAGGAAGAATATGAATTCTGGCTCTATCACTTAGATTTCTTTTGATCCAGACTAGTTATTATTTTGGTCCCGGACAATAACTTCTCTCATTTCCAAAATGCAGATAAGATACCTCCTTTCCAAGAAGGTTATGAGGATTAGCATCAACTGCTAACATATTTTGCGCGTTTTCTAAACACTTCTTCTAAGTGCTTTCCACCTATTATCGTATTAACTGCTCCAAGCATCTCTATGGGAATGGGTACTACTTTTTTAGCCCCAGGTCCCAGGTGAGAAATCAGAAACAGAGCATTTAAGAGATGCTTCCAAGTCAGGAGCTGGAAAGGCCAGCTCCTTGAAGGCCTTGAAGTCAAGGCATCTGACTGCACAGTCCACACTCCCAACCACTGCACTCCATGACCTCTCTGATGTAAAATGACTGAGACATAACAAGAGCTCAATCAAGAGGGTCTGTTATATCATCGTGATGGCTGGTAGCTGAAGTGAACGGAAGGGACCTTTCACCAGGACCAACCCACAAAACAGCTGAACGTACCCACATCAGGAATGGAAATGAGGGAGGAGCACCGAGTCCTCCACAGACAATGGAGGTGACATGGTTTGGATGGGTGTCCCCTCCAAATCCCATGTTGAAATGTAGTCCCCAGTGTTGGAGGTGGGGCCTGGTGGGAGGTGTTTAGGTCTTGGGGGCAGATCCCTCATGAATAGCTCGTTGCCCTCCTTGTGAGAGTGAGTTCTTGCTCTGAGTTCATGTAAGACCTGGTTGTTTAAAAGAGTGTGGCACTTCCTCCCTCTCTCTCTCTTGCTCCTTCTTGCCATGTAACACGCTTCTCCCCCAGTGCCTCCCCCTTCACCTTCTGCCATGAGTAAAAGCTTCCTGAGGCTCTCACCAGCAGATGCTGGACTCATGCTTCTTGCACAGTCTGCAGAGCCATGAGCCAAAATAAAATATCTTTTCTTTATAAATTACCCAGCCTCAAGTATTTCTTTACAGCAATGCAAAAAAGCCTATCCCGGGAGGTAAGGTAGGCACTGGCCTCATAGCCCCTAGGGACCCTACTCCATCCCTGACAGGTTTGAGCCTCCCATGCCATTTTTCCTTCCCAGGCTTGGTTGGGAGAATAATCTTAAGGAAGTCAGCATATGTTCTAGAAACATTCAGAAGACAAAAGAGTCTGTTACGAAAGAACAAAGTATTTGTAATAATAAATTCAATGTTACACGGACACACCCAGACATACACACACAGACACACACACACACAGTTTTTCTTCTCTTTCTCTCTCCCCCCACTCCCCTCTCTCATACTTTGCAAACATGCTCCTCAGCAGCTGGTAAGCTGTTCCCTGTCCTCCCACTCAGCCGAATGCCAGTTGTCCCTCCATCCCAACCCAGGCTCTCATAATGGTTTCAGCTTCCAAGAGACAGCTTGACTCAAAATGCCACCCAGTCTGGCTGCCAGGGGAAGCATGAGGGCTTATCCAGCAGAGAGGGACAAAAAACACGACAGCCAGAGCCCTCATGCCAGAAGAGCTCTAGGAACGTGAGCATCTGCGAGGTGTTTCTGCCCACAGGTGAGGCTGCGACCTCTGAAAATTACCATCCTATTAGGGAATGTTTCATGAGGCAAGAGGGATCTTCCTCATTAGCCACTAGCCTCAGCCTACCTTTCCAGGAGTTAAATGTAGGAGACAAATTATGCATTTTATGTCACTTGTATGCATCTTGTTTCTCTCACTCAATGGTGCATCATAAATACCTCATTTTGCCCTATTTACTCATATTTTAACAAGAAACCCCAGAGACCCAAGAGGGACAGAATCTGAAATGCTGAGAGTTCTCTGATTTACCTTTCTTTGATCCTATCTCCTTTTACCTCTCAATTCCCTGTAATGGACTAATGACAATCCTCTGTGGAAATGTCTGTGTTTTGTCTCCTTTATCTGGGAACAGACCCTGACCCGGCCCATAGCCATAGGGGCGGATGGCTGCCCTAGGCTAAGCCAGTCAGAGCTTATCACCTGTCCACAGAAGTTAGGTCAGTGGGTGAGCACAAGACCCAAGCCAGCCAGTCAGAATCCTTTCCCTAGGTTTTTCAAAGCTAGGATTGAAAAATGTACCTTCTTTTTTGGTTGTACCATAAGTTGAGCATTGCTTGCAGCCACCATTCTAGTCCACTGAAGGCAGCTGGTCAGAGAAAATGGAAAGATAACAAGCTGAGAAGATGACTTCTGTGGTTTCCTGATTCTCCATTTCATGGTTACATGAGCTAATAAATCTTCCTTTTTGAATATGGCAAATTGTTTGAATTGGGCTTCTGTTGTTTGACTAGTGGCCAGCATTTGAAATGTGGTGGTGTGGCAGGGAAGGAGCTATTAAGCCATCTAGCCACCTAAACCTTGTAAAATATAGTAGCCAAAGAGAAACAGACTTTTAGGATATCTAAAGTAAGGCAATGTATTGGCAAGTTACCAAAAAAAAAAAATCAATTCAAAACAGCTGAAATATTAGCGAAATATATTGGCCCAGGTAGTTGAAAAGTCCCAAGGTGACTCTCACATACAGACAGCAAAGCTTAATCCAAGAGCTGAAAAACGGTCACCAACAGCTTAGAACCTTGCATCTCGCCTTTCACCTTCTATGGTGTTAGCTTCATCCCTGGGCCCCATTCAGACCACTGAGAAAATCACTGTAAGGTAGGTAGACTCCCACCCCAGTTTTGTCACTTGCAGCTGTTTTTAGTTATGAAAGTATCTAAAAAGTGCAAGTATGATGAAAATGAGAATCGTGCTTCCATTTCTATAAAATAATCTTAAAATCATCTATCTGTATGTGTATATGTGTTTATATGTGCATGTATGTGTGTGACTGTATATGCATGAAAATGCAGGAAAAGATACATACCAGGTCATTAACATTGTTTACCAGGGGTGCGGAAGTAAAGACCAGGAAAGGAGGGCGAAAGACTCAGGAGAGGAAAAGTTGTTAATAACGGTATTTACGGTATGTATAGAGTTCTATGGATTTTCAGCGTTTAGAGGCTGCCCACATTCCATAACTCCTGGTCCTTCCATCTTCAAAGCCAGCACTCGCTAGTCAACTCCTTTTCATATCACATCACTCTGATATCAACTCTTCTGCCTCCCTCTTCCACATTTAAAGATCCACGTGATTACATTTTTGCCTGGCAATGTAACATATTCACAGGTTTTGGAGATTAGGACAGTGATGTCATCAGGATGACATTAGGATGTCCCTGTCCCCAGAAGCTATGAAGATGTTAAATTTCATGGTGAGGGGAGTTAAAGTAGCAGATGGAATTAAGGTTGCCATTATTCCACCTTTTATACATTATGATCCCATTTGTGCAAATGTGGATGCATAGATACATAAAGTGACAAAGAGGAAATGCATGTATATATATGTAAAGTAACAAAGTGATAAAGTGGAAGATGAGTCATCAAAATGATAGTGGTTCTCACAGGGAGTAGAAGTCAATTCACTTCATGTTTTTCTCAAAATGTTATGCAGTGTTTTATCGGTCTGAATATTTGTAAATCTGGCCAAGCGCAGTGGATCACACCTGCAATCCCAGCACTTTGGGAGGCTGAGGTGGGAGAATTGCTTGCTATTTTGCCCAGGAGTTTGAGACCAGCCTAGGCAATGTATCAAGACCTCAGCTCTACAAAAAAAATGAAAAACTTAGCTGGATGTGGTGGTGCATGCCTGTAATCCCAGCTACTCAGGAGGCTAAGGTGGGAGGATCCCTTGAGCCCAGGAGATTGAAGCAGAAGTGAGCCGTGATTGAGCCACTACACTCCAGCCTGGGTAACAGAGCAGCACTCTGCCGCAAAAAAACAAAACAAAACAAAACAAAACAAAAAAAACAAAAAAAGCAAATTTATGTACAGCAAAAAGCAACAAAGCTTGTTTCATTGGTGAAAATCTTCAATTTTAGTGGGGTTTGAGACCTGAGCTCCCTCAAGTATCTGAAGCACTGGATCTGAAAGGTCTGTGAGAGATGGCAGTAGCACCCTCAGAGGAACTTTGTACTGACTAGATCTCCCTCCCGCCAAACACTCTTCTTCTGTACATAATAGGAGACAGTGAGCCAAAGCAATAGAAAAACTCCCATCTGCTATTAATCCAATTAGAAAGATTCAAAGCCAAGTAGAACATGCAGACTGATGGATGTGCAGAAACTACTTTGCAGCAGCTCTGCATGGAGCTGGGGGAGGCAGGGAATGAAGGCAACTCTGAAGGTCTCAGAATACGCACCCTGGAGGAAGTCACTTTCCCTCCTTCCCCAACAGCCTGGTCCAAAATGTCTACTCATTTTTGGGATCCTTCAGCCGTCCCTTTCCACATCCTGCATGTCCTTTTCAACTTCTCCCTTTCCTGGTCCCAAATGGCTGGCATAACAGCAGCCCTCCAAGAGCACCCTCCCCACATTAATTCTTGCTCTCTAGAAGACAACCTGCAACATCAGTGTTCCCTGGATCATGAGATATTTATTAAGTGTTCAGTGAAACATATGATTCTGTGGTCAAAACTTTGACGACAGGTTTTCTGTGGTCAAAACATGGGAAGAGAGAGCTAATACAATTAAATTCATTGTTTCGCTGCAGGACACCCCAGAGGCCTTGACATGCTCATGTGCCCTGCATTGCACTGCAATACGCCAGGAGGTGGCTGTAGTAAGCAGTAAATCCACCTAACTGTGGGATCGTCATGTTATTAAAGGATAACAGGTGAAATTATTGCTCTACATGCTGGAAACAGTGTTAAAGACCTCTCTGTGATGGTAGGGCAAGTTAAGAATTTAATTTTGCAGCCCAAAAGAGCCTTAGAAACCATCTTGTCCAACTCCTCTATTTTAAAGCTTAAGAAAGGCACAGAGAGGAAAGTGACTTGCTTGAAGTTCCACAGCTAGTTACTAGCAAAGAAAAGAATCTCTTTCCAGTGCTCTTCTTTGCTCACTATTTTATACCATCCCAAGTTACATTTACTAACCACAGAAAGGAGGTTCCTCTCATATGGCATATCTGTGGAAATCACAAAGTACCCCTGGAAGCTTTAAGCCTTATCTAAGTTGGAATATTGGCTCTGTTACCTACTGAAGGTATTTTAGACGTCATGGTCAAATGGTGGGTTGTTTTGATTTATGATGGTGGTTGGACAGCAGGGCATGTAGAATTGTAATTCACCTTAAAGATCTCTTCATCCAACATTTCACATGGGGCATGAATGTTACCTATAGAAATCCAGAAAAGTGATTACAGTGTTTTGTAAAACTGTTTCATTAAGATTTGATATACAATCAACTATCCATTATTAATAAACTACTCATTTATAATTTAATACATTTTGACACATATATACACACATGGAACTATTACCATTATCAAAACAGTCAGTATATCCACCATCCCCAAATATTTCTTTTTTAAAAACAATTTTAAAAAATTTTTTATTTCCATAGGTTTGGTGGGGAACAGGTGGTATTTGGTTACATGAGTAAGTTCTTTAGTGGTGATTTGTGAGATTTTGGTGCATCCATCACCCGAGCAGTATACACTGAACCCAAATGGTAGTCTTTTATTCCCCATCTCCTTCCCATTCTTTCTTCCCACATCCACAGAGTCCATTGTGTCATTCTTATGCCTTGGCATCCTCATTGTTTAGCTCCCACTTATAAGTGAGAATAACGTTTGGTTTTCCTTTCCTGAGTTACTTCACTTAGAATAACAGTCTCCAATCCCATCCAGGTTGGGGTTTCCAATCCCATCCAGGTTACTGCAAATGCCATTAGTTCATACGTTTTTATGGCTGAGTAGTATTCCATTATATATATATATATATATATATATATATAAAAATATATATGCCACAGTTTTTTTATCCACTCACTGATTGATGGGCATTTGGGCTGGTTCCACATTTTTGAAATTGCGAATTGTGTTGCTATAAACATGCATGTGCAAGTACCTTTTTCGTATGATGGCTTATTTTCCTCTGGGTAGATACATAGTAGTGGGATTGCTGGGATCAAATGGTAGTTCTACTTTTAGTTCTTTAAGGAATTTCCACACTGTTTTCCATAGTGGTTGCACTAGTTTACATTCCCATCAACAGTGTAGAAGTGTTCCTTTTTCATCTCATCTGCACCAGCATCTACTATTTTTTTATGTTTTGATTATGGCCATTCTTGCGGGAGTAAGGTGGTATTGCATTGTGGTTTTGATTTGCATTTCCCTGATCATTAGTGATGCTGAGCATTTTTTCATGTGTTTCTTGGCCATTTATATATCCTCTTTTGAGAATTGTCTATTCATGTCCTTAGCCCACTTTTTGATGGGATTGTTTTGTTTTTTCTTGCTAATTTGCTTGAGTTCATTGTAGATTCTGAATATTAGTCCTTTGTTGGATGTATAGATCGTGAAGATTTTTTCCCACTCTGTGGGTTGTCTGTTTACTCCACTGACTGTTCCTTTTGCTATGCAAAAGCTCGTTCATTTAATTAGGTCCCAGATATTTATCTTTGTTTTTATTGCATTTGCTTTTGGGTTCTCGATCATGAAATCCTTGCCTAAGCCAGTGTCTAGAAGGGTTTTCCTTAAGTTAGTTTTTAGAATTTTTATAGTTTCAGGTCATAGATTTAAGTCCTTGATCGACCTTGAGTTGATTTTTGTATAAGGTGAGAGATAAGGATCCAGTTTAATTACCCTACATGTGGCTTGCCAATTATCCCAGTACGATTTGTTGAATAGGGTGTCCTTTTCCCACTTTATGTTTTAGTTTGTTTTGCCAAAGATCATTTGACAAATTGGTTTATTTCTGGGTTCTCTATGCTTTTCCATTGGTCTATGTGCCTATTGTTATACCAGTGCCATGCTGCATTGGTGACTATACCCTTGTAGTTTAGTTTGAAATCAGGTAATGTGATACCCCCAGATTTGTTTTGTTTGGTTGCTTGGTTGGGGTTTTTTTGTTTTTTATTTATTTTTTATTAATTAATTTATTTATTTTTGCTTAGTCTTGCTTTGGCTATGCAGGCTCTTTTTGGTTCCATATGGATTTTAGGATTGTTTTTTCTAGTTCTGTGAAGAATGATGGTGGTATTTTGATGGGAACTGCACTGAATTTGTAGATTGATTTTGGCAGTATGGTCATTTTCACAATATTGATTTTACTCATCCATGAGCATAGGATGTGTTTCCATTTGTTTGTGTTGTCTATGATTTATTTCAGCAGTGTTTTGTAGTTTTCCTTGTAGAGGTCTTTCACCTCCTTTGTTAGGTATAAAGTATTTTGGGGTTTTTTGCATCTATTGCAAAAGGAGTTAAGTTCTTGATTTGATTCTCAGCTTGGTCACTGTTGGTGTATAGAAGAACTGCTGATTTGTGCAAATTAATTTTGTATCCTGAAAATTTGCTGAATTCTTTTATCAGTTCTAGGAGCTTTCTGGAGGAATTTTAGGGTTTTATAGGTATACAATCATATCATCAGCAAATAGCAACCATTTCATTTCCTCTTCACTGATTTCGATGCCCTTGATTTCTTTCTCTTGTCTCATTGCTCTGGCTAGAACTTCCAGTACTATGTTGAATAGAAGTGGTGAGAGTGGGCAGCATCCTTGTCTTCTTCCAGTTCTCAGAGGAAATGCTTTCAACTTTTCCCTGTTTAGTGTTATGTTGGCTACAGGTTTGTCATAGATGGCTTTTATTGCATTGAGGTAGGTCCTTTGCATGCCAATTTTGCCAAGGGTTTTCATCATAAAGTGATGCCGAATTGTGTCAAATGCTTTTTCTGCATGTATTGAAATGATCATGTGATGTTAGTTTTTAATTCTGCTTATGTAGTATATCACAATTATTGACTTGCATATGTTAAACCATCCCTGTGTCCCTGGTATGAAATCCAGTTGATCATGGTGGATTATCTTTCTGATATGCTGTTGGATTCAGTTAGCTAGTACTTTGTTAAGGATTTTTGCATCTATATTCATCAAGGATATTGGTCTGTAGTTTTCTTTTTTGCCTATGTCCTTTCCTGGTTTTGGTATTAGGGTGATATTGGCTTCATAGAATGATTTAGGGAGGATTCCTTCTTTCTCTAACTTGTGGAATAGTGTCAATAGGATTGGTATCAATTCTTCTTTGAATGTCTGGTAGAATTCAGTTGTAAATCCATCTGGTCCTGGACTTCTTTTTGTTGATAATTTTTTCAATTACCATTTCAATCTTGCTGCTTGTTATTGATCTGTTCAGGGTTTCTAATTCTTCCTGATTTAAGCTAAGAGGGTTGTATGTTTCCAGGAATTTATCCATCTCCTCCAGGTTTTCTAGTTTATGCATGTAAAGGAGTTCATAGTAGGCTTGAATGATCTTTTGTATTTCTGTGGTGTTGGTTGTAATATCTCCCGTTTCATTTCTAATGGAGCTTATTTTGATCTTCTTTCTTCTTGGTAAATCTTGCTAATTGTCCATCAGTTTTATGTATTTTTTCAAAGAAGCAGCTTTTTGTTTCATTTATCTTTTGTATTTGTTTGTTTCAATTTCATTTATTTCTTCTCTGATCTTGGTTATTTCCTTTCTTCCGCTGGTTTGGGGTTTGGTTTGTTCTTGTTTCTCTAGTTCCTTGAGGTGCGACCTTAGATTGTCTGTTTGTGCTCTTTCACTTCTTGATGTAGGCCTTTAAGACTATGAACTTTCCTCTTAGCACCACTTTTGCTGTATCCCAGAGGTTTTGATAGATTGTGTCACTATTACCATTTGGTTCAAAGAATTTTTAAAGTTCCATCTTGGTTTCATTGTATACTTAATTATCACTCAGGAGCAGGTATTTAATTTCCATGTATTTGCAAGGTTTTGAAGTCCCTTTTGGAGTGGATTTCCAGTTTTATTCAACTATGATCTGAGGGAGTACTTGATATAATTTCAATTTTCTTACATTTATTGAGACTTGTTTTGTGGCCTATAATATGGTCTATCTTGGAAAAAGTTCCATGCACTGATGAATAGAATTTATATTCTGAAGTTGTTGGGTAGAATGTTCTGTAAATATCTGTTAAGTCCATTTATGTCAGGGTATAGTTTAAATCCATTGTTTCTTTGTTGATTTTCTTTCTTGATGACCTGTCAATTGCTGTCAGTGGAGTACTGAATTCCCTCATTATTATTGTGTTGCTGTCTATCTCATTTCTTAGGTCTAGTAATAATTGTTTTATAAATTTGGGATCTCCAGTGTTAGGTGCATATATACTTAGGATTGTGATATTTTCCTGTTGGACAAAGCTTTTTATCACTATATAATGTCCTTCTTTGGCTTTTTTAACTGCTGTTGCTTTAGTTTGCTTTGGCTGATATAAGAATTGCTTATATCAACTGCTTGCTTTTGGTGTCCATTTGCATGGAATATCTTTTTCTACCCCTTTACCTTAAGTTTATGTGAGTCTTTATGTGTTAGGTGAGTATCCTGAATGCAGCAGGTAGTTGGTTGGTGAATTCTTATCCATCGTGCAATTCTGTATCATTTGAGTGGAGCATTTAGGCCATTTACACTCAATATTAGTATTGAGATGTGACATACTATTCCACTCATCGTGCTATTTGTTGCCTGTATACCTTGGGGTTTTTTAATTGTATTTTTGTTTTATAGGTCCTGTGAGATTTATGCTTTGAAGAAGTTCTATTTTGATGTATTTCCAGGAATTATTTCAAAATTTAGAGTTTCTTTTAGCAGTGCTTGTAGTGCTGGCTTGGTAGTGGCAAATTCTCTCAGCATTTGTTTGCCTGAGAAAGACTGTATCTTTCCTTCATTTATGAAGCTTAGTTTTGCTGGATACAAAATTCTTAGCCGATAATTGTTTTGTTTAAGGGGGCTGAAGATAGGGCACCAATTCCTTCTAGCTTGTAAGGTTTCTCCTGAGGAATATGCTGTTAATCTGATAGGTTTTCTGTTAGAGGTTACCTGGTGCTTTTGCCTCACAGCTCTTAAGATTCTTTTCTTTGTCTTGATTTTAGATAACCTGAAGACAATTTGCCTAGGTGGTGATCATTTTACAATGAATTTCCCAGTTTTCTTTGAGCTTCTTGTATTGTTTTCCAAACTTTTAGATTTCTATTCTTTCTCAGGAACACCAATTATTCTTAGGTTTGGTCATTTAACATAATCCCAAACTTCTTGGAGGCTTTGTTCATTTTTTAAAATTCTTTTTTCTTTGCCTTTTTTAGATTGGGTTAACTCAAAAACCTTGTCTTCAAGCTTTGAAGTTCTTTCCTCCGCTTGTTGCATTCTATTGCTGAGACTTTCCGGAACATTTTGCATTTCTCTAAGTGTGTCCTTTATTTCCTGAAGTTATGATTGTTTTTTATTTGTGCTATCTATTTCACTGAAGATTTCCCCCTCATTTCTTGTATCATTTTTTTAAATTTGCTTAAATTGGACTTCACTTTTCTCTGGTGCCTATTTGATTAGCTTAATAATTGACCTTATGAATTCTTTTTCAGGTAAATCAGGGATTTCTTCTTGGTTTGGATCCATTGCTAGTAAGCTAGTGTGATTTTTGGAAGGTGTTAAAGAATTTTGTTTTGCCATATGACCAGAATTGTTTTTCTGGTTCCTTCTCACTTGGGTAAGCTATATCAGAGGGACGATGTGGGGCTCAAGGCTACTGTTCAGATTCTTTTGTCCCACCGGCTATTCCCTTGATGTAATACTCTCCCCCTTTTCCTAGGGATGTGACTTCCTGAGAGTCGAGCTGCAGTGATTGTTATTTCTCTTCTGGATCTAGCCACCTAGCAGGACTACCAGGCTCTAGGCTGGTACTACAGGTTGTCTGCACAGAGTCCTGAGATGTGAACTGTCTGCAGGTGTCTCAGCCGTGGCTACCAGCACCTGCTCTAGTGGAGATGGCACAGGTGAAGTGGACTCCGTCGGGGTCCTTAGTTTTGGTTGCTTAATGCACTATTTTTGTGCTGGTTGGCCTCCTGCCAGGAGGTGGGGATTTCAAGAGAGCATTAGCTGTGTTAGTATAGGGAGGTTCAGGCAGTAGGTGGGTCCTGGAACTCTCAAGAGAATATAGCCTTTGTCTTCAGCTACCAGGGTGGATAAGGAAGGACCATCAGGTGGGGACAGGGTTAGGCATGTCTGAGCTAAGACTCTTCTTAGGTGGGGCTTGGTGCGGCTGCTGTGGGAGATGGGGGAGGGTTCCCAGGTCAATGGAGTTATATCCCCAGGAGTATTATGGCTGCCTCTGCTGTGTTATGCGGGTTGTCAGGGAAGTGGAGGAAAGCCAGCAGTTACAGGTCTCATGTAGCTCCCACACAATCCAAAAGGCTGGTCTCACTCCCACTGTGCCCTCCAACAACAGCACTGAGTTTGTTTCCAGGCAGTGGGTGAGCAGGGCTGAGAACTTGCCCCAGTATACAGACCTTCCAGCTGTGAAAGCAAGCAGGGCTTTTGCGCCTCCCTGCTTGTCAAGTCTGCACACTGGATTCACACCTCCCCCAAATTCTGGCCAGGAGACTTGGCATTTGGTTAAAATTGTTACAGGGTTCGGCTGGAGGTTTCCTTCTCCCTGTACCTTGCATGTACCTCTGGCAGCCCTCCCCAAAGACCCCTGTGAGACAAGTCTGAAATGGCTGTCCTGGGGACCCAGAGAGCCCACAGGGCTTTTCCCACTGCTTCCTCTGCCCCTGTATTTAGCTTGGCTCTCTAAATTGACTCAGCCCCAGTTAAGGTCAAATCCTTCTCCTGTGATCTAGATCTTCATGTTTCTCAGTGAGGGTGTGTGTTTGGGGGCAGATAATCCCCCTTTCCCACTTTCACTCACAGTATTTGGGCCTTCTCCTGGGTCCTGCAGGGGCAATCTGCTTCCTTCAGAGGGTCTGTGGGTCTCTTGGCTTTCCTGGTATGTTCCTGCAGTAGTTCTGGACCAAAGGCTCACAATGAGAATCTCCACACACTGCTCTGTCTGTTCGAGTGGGAGCTGCAATCTAGTCCTGCCTCTTATCTGCCATTTTTCTCCCATCTCGCAAATATTTCTTTATGTCGCACTGTAATCCTTCCCTGTTACCCTCCTGACCCCTCAGTCTCAGGCAACCACTCATTTGTTTCCTATCACTGTAGATTAGTTTGCATTTTCAGGAGTTTTGTATAAATGGAAACATGCAAGGTACTTTTTTTTTAGTCTTGCTTTTTTTACTCAGCATAGCTATTTTGAAACCTATCAGTACTGTTTCCTGTATCAATAGTTTACTCCCATTTATTGATAATTAGCATTCCACTGTATGTATATATGACAATTTGTTTATCCGTCCACCTGTTGATGAACTTTGGGGTTGTTTCCAGTTTGGGGATATTACAAATGAAGCTGCTATGAACATTCATGTTCAGGTCTTTATATGAACATATGCTTTTATGTCTTGGGGAAAAACTTAGGAATAAAATAGCTTAATATTTAAGTCATATATTTGATTTTTTAAGAATATGCCAAATGTTTTCCTGAAGTGATTGTAGCATTTTGCATTTTGCAACAAGAGTGCGTGACAGTTCCAGTTTCCTCTACGTTCTTGGCAACACTTAACAAGGCTTAGTCTTCTTAATTTTAGTCATTCTGATAGGGGTATATCATTTCTATTTTGGTCGTATATTTTACCTATAGCTATGTAATAAATCCAAGAATACATGGCTATTATCATTGTTTAAAGAGTGCTTTTTTTTAGTGACACTTAGTAAGAAAAACTGTATATAATTACCCATTAGAATCTATATCTGATTCTTCTCATGCCTTTGTGCAAAAATTTCCATCTGGTATCATTTTTATCCTAGTTACTTTCTCTAAAATTTCCTGTAGTGCAGGTATTCTGTTGATGAATTCTTTCAGTTCTTATATGTTTGAAAATGTCTTCATTATGTCTTTGGTTTTGAAAGATATTTTTATTGGGTATATAATTATGGCTTTAAAAGTTTTTGTTTTTTCTTTCAGTGCTTAGAGAGATTATCCTACTGTCTTCATTATTATGTTTTTAAGTAAGAAACCTGTTGTCATCCTTATCCATGTCTCTCTGTATATAATGTGCTTTTCTCTAGCTGCTTTTACCATTTTTATCATCAGTTTTGAGCAATTTAATTATGTTGTGCTTAGATATCATTTTTTGCATATCTTTATATTTGAGTTCATTAAAGTTCATGATGTATGGGTTTATAGTTTCCATCAAAATTCAAAAAGTTTTAGCCACTAATTAACTCTTAAAAAGATATTTCCTGTTCTCCTTCAGAGACTTGAAGTACATGTATGCTGGCTTCTTATACTTTTTCCACAGCTCACTGATATTCCCTTTATTTTTAAAAATTCTTTTTTGCCTAGTGTTTCATTTTGGATAATTTCTATTGCTATGTCTTTGAGTTCACTAGTATTTTCTTCTAGAATGTCTAATGTGACATTAATCCTATACATTGTATTTTCATCTCAGACACTGTAGTTTTTATCTCTAAACATCTGAGTTGGCTTTTAAAAATATCTTCTATGACTAACTAACTAATGTGTTCAATCTTACCTCTAGATTTGTGAACATACAGGATACAGTTATAACAATGTTTTAATGTCCTTGTCTACTATTGTTATCATCTGTGTCATTTCTGAAGCAGTTTCAATTGGTTAGCTGGTAATTTTGGTTGAATACAAAACATTGAGAATTTAACCTTATGGGCTATTGGATATTTTTGTATTCCCATAAATAGTCTTGAGCTTTCTTCTGTGGAATTCTTAGGTTAATTGAAGAGAGTTTGATCCTTTTAATCTTGGTTTTAAGATTTATTATGTGAAGGCTCAGGAGGCAGGGCAAGATGGTGGAACAGAAGGCTCCACTGATTGTCCTTCCTACAAGGACACCAGTTTAACAACTATCTACACACACAAAAAGCACCTTCATAAGAACCAAATATCAGGTGAGTACTCACAGTACCACACTAGCTGGTTTTAATTTCATGTCTCTGAAAGAGGCACTGAAGAGGTATAAAATAGAGTCTTAAATTGCCAATGCCACCCCTCCCCACCCCCAGCAACATGGTGCAGAAAGCTTCTCTGGTCGCCGGGGGAGGGAAAACACAACAACTGTGAGGTATTGAAATCAGTGCTGTCCTGTTAGAGCAGAAAGGAAAACTAGACCAAATTCAGTTGTGCTGATGCCCACCCTTAAGGCAATCTAGGCCTTAAGGACTGCAACCCTTAGGCCAGGCCTAGTGCTGAACTGGGCCCAAAGACAGTGGACTGAGGGGGGCATGTGACATACTGAGGCACCAGCTGGGGTGGCTAAGGGAGTGCTGGCATCACCTCACCCACATCCCCAGGCTGCACAGCTTGTAGCTCCAAAAGAGAGCCCTCTCTTTTGCTTGAGGAGAGAATAGGGAAGAGTGGGATGGACTTTGTCTTACATCTTGGATACTGGCTCAGTCACAACAGGATAGGACACGAGTTGAGTTGCAAGGCCCTCTTTCCAGGCCCTAGCTCCTAGATGACATTTCTAGACACATTCTGGGCCAAAAGGGAACCTGTTGCCTTGAAGGAAAGGACCCAGCCCTGGCAGCATTCATCATCTGCTAAATGAAGAGCCTTTGGGCCCTGAATAACCAGCAGTAATGCCCAGATACTACATCTAGGGCCTTGGGTAAGACTCTGAGACTTGCTGGCTTCAAGTACCAGCAAAGCCACAGGGGTCAGAGCAACAAATGGGCTCTAGGGGCCCCCAATTCCAGGACTTGGCTCTTGGATGGAATTTCTGGACTTTCCCTGGGCCAGAAGGCAGCCCACTGCTCTGAAGGGTGAGTCTCAGGCCAGGCAGCCTTCACCACAGCTGACTGAAGAGCCATTGGGCCTTACAGGAACGTTGGTCACAGTTTAGCAGTACTCCACATTGGCCTGGGGTGGTGATGGCCATGGGATGAGGATCCTCAGGCTTCAGAAAGGGGAGTGAAAGGACTATATCTTGTGGTTTGAGTGCCAGCTTCGCCACAATATAATAGAACACCAGATAGACTTCTAAGGGTTTTGGCTCTAGTCCCTGGCTCACAGACAGCACCTCTGGATATGCCCAGTGCCCAGAGGATCTCACTATTCTGAAGGGAAGGACACAGGCCTGCCTGGCTTTGCCACCTGCTGATTGTAGAGCCCCAAGGCCTTGAGTGAACATAGGCTATAGCCAGGGCGTGGTTATGGCAGGGCTCTGGTGACACCCCGTGCTATGGCTAGCTTCAGATCTGATCCAGCACAGTTCTAGTGGTTGTGGCCACAGGGGTGCTTCTGTCATACCATACCCAGCTCTAGGTGGCTCAGAACAGAGCCACCGTTTGCTGGGGAGAAAGTAAGGGATGAGTACAAGAGTCTCTGCCTGATAATCCAGAGAATCCTTTTGGATCTTGTCCAAGATCATCAAAGCAGTAACTCTTCAAGTCTGCCAGAACCACAGCATTACTGGGCTTGGGGTTCCCCCTAAAACAGATACAGTTTAGATCACAACACCCAAGTCCTTTTGAATATATGGAAAGTGTTCCCAAGGAGAACAGGTACAAATAAGCCCAGACTGAGAAAACTACAATAAATATCTAACTCTTCAATGCCCAGACACTGAAGAACATCTACAAGCATCAGCACTATCCAAGAAAACATGACCTTGCCAAATGAACTAAATAAGGCACCAGAGAATCCTGGAGAAACAGAGATATGTGCCCTTTCAGACAGATAATTCAAAATAGCTATGTTGAGGAAACTCAAAGAAATTCAAGATAACACAGAAAGAATTCAGAATTCTATTGGATAAATTTAACAAAACGATTGAAATTATTTAAAAGAATCAAGCAGCAATTCTGGAGCTGAAAAATGCAATCAACATACCAAAGAATGCATCATCAGTCTTTTAATAAGGCAGAATTAAGCAGAAAAAAGAATTAGTGGGCTTGAAGAGAGCCTATTTGAAAATACACAGTCAGAGGAGACAAAAGAAAAAAGCAATAAAAAACAATGAAGCATGCCTAAAGGATCTAGAAAATAGCCTCAAAAGGGCAAACCTAAGAGGTATTGGCCTTAAAGAGGAAGTAAAGGAAGAGATAGGGGCATAAAGTTTATTCAAAGTGATAATAACAGAGAACTTCCCAAACTTAGAGAAAGATATCAATATTCAAGTACAAAAAGATAGTAGAACACCAAGCAGATTTAACCCAAAGAAGACTACCTCATGGCATTTAATAATCAAATTTCCAAAGATCAAAACTAGGCTAGGCATGTGGCTCATACTTGTAATGCTAGCACTTTGGGAAGCTGAAGCAGGAGGATTGCTTGAGCTCAGGAATTCCAAACCAGCCAGGGCAACATAGTGAGACTCTGTCTCTATTAAAAAAAAAAAAAAAGAAAAAGAAAAAAAATGTCAAGGATAAAGAAAGGATTCTAAAAGCAGCAAGAGAAAATAAACAAATAACATACAATGGAGCTCTAATACATTTGGCAGCAACTTTTCAATGGAAACCTTAGAGCCCAGGAGAGAGTGGCGTGACATATTTAAAGTGCTGAAAGAAAAAAACTTCTACCCTATAAGAGTAGATCCAGCAAACATATCCTTCAAACATGAAGAAGAAATAAAGAGTTTCTCAGACAAACAAAAGCTGAGGGAGTTCATCATCAAACCCATCCTACAAGAAATGCTAAAGGGAATACTCAATCAGAAAGAAAAGAACATTAGTGAGAAATAAGAACTCATCTGAAGGTACAAAACTAACTGATAATAGTAAGTACACAGAAAAACACCAAATATTATAACACTGTAACTATGGTATGTAAATTTCTCCTATCTTAAGTAGAAAGACTACATGATAAACAATAACTACAACAACTTTTCAAGACATAGACAGTATGATAAGACATAAATCAAAATAACAAAAAGTTTAAAATTGGGGTATTAAATGAAGGCATAGAGTATTTGTTTTCTTTTTGCTGGTTTCTTTGTTTATGCAAACAGTGTTAAGTTGTCATCTGCTTAAAATAATGAGTTATAAGATAGTATTTGCAAGCCTCATGGTAACCTCAAACCAAAAAACATACAACAGACACGCAAAAAATAAAAGCAATAAATTAAATCATATCATCAGAGAAAATCGCCTTTACTATAAGGAAGAGAATATCGCCTTTACTAAAAGGTAAATAAAGAAGGAAGAGAAGACCACAAAATAACCAGAAAACAAATAACAAAATGGCAGAAGTAGGTCCCTATTTATCAATAATAACATTGAATGTAAATGGACTAAACATTCCAGTAAGAAGATATGGAATGGCTGAATGGATGATGAAAAAAGACTCAATTATCTATTACCTACAAGAAATACACTTCATCTATAAAAATAAATACAGACTTAAAGAAAAGAAAAAAAATATTTCATGCCAATAGAAACTAAGAAGAGAGAAAATCCAAATAAATAAAATCAGAGATGAAAATGGAGTCATTACAAACTGATATCACAGAAATTTGAACGATCATTAGTGGCTGCTATGAGCAACTATATGCTAATAAATTGAAAAATCTTGAAGAAATGGGCAAATTCCTAGAAACATACAACCTACCAAGATTTAACCATGAAGAAATCCAAATCCTGAACAGACCAATTACAAGTAACAATATTGAAGCTGTAGTAAAGTCTCTCAGTAAAGAAAAGCCTGTGATCTAGTGGCTTCACTGCTGCATTATACCAAACATTTAAAGAAGAACTACTCCAATCTTACTCAAACTATTCCAAAAAAAATAAAGGAGGGAATACTTCCAAACTCTTTCTACAATGCCAGTGTTACCCTGATACCAAAACCAGAAAAGACACAACCAAAAATGAAAAAAAGAAAACTACAGGCCAATATCTCTGATGAATATTGATGCAAAAAGCCTCAACAAAATACTAGCAACCCAAATTCAGCAATACATTAAAAAGATCATTCATCATGGCCGAGTGAGATTTATCCCTGGAATGCAAGGATGGTTCAACATATGGAAATCAATATGATACATCACATCAACAGAATGAAGGACAAAAACCATATGATCATTTCAATTGATGCTGAAAAAGCATTTGATAAAATTCAATATCCCTTTATTAAGAAAACTGTAAAAAAAACTGGGTATAGAAGAAGCCTACTTCAAAATAATGAAAGCCATATACAACAGACCCACAGCTAGTATCATACTGAATGAGGAAAAACTGAAAGCCTTTTCTCTAAGATCTGGAACACAACAAGACACCCACTTTCACCAGTGTTGTTCAACATAGTACTGGAAGAACTAGCTACAGCAATCAGATGAGAAAAAAATAAAGGGCATTTAAATTGGAAAGGAAGAAGTCAAATTAGCCTAGTTTGCAGATGATATAATACTGTAATTGGAAAAACCTAGATCCCACCAGCAAAAACTATTAGAACTAATAAACACATTTAGTAAAGTTGCAGGATACAAAATCAGCATACAATAATCAGTAGCATTTATATATGCCAACAGTGAACAATCTGAAAACGAAATCAGTAAGGTAATCCCATCTGTAATAACCACAAAAACAATTAAATACCTAGGAATTAACTTAACCAAAGAAGTGAAAGACCTCTATAATGAAAACTACAAAACATTGGTGAAAGAAATTGAAGAGGATGCCAAAAAATAGAAAGAAAA
Organism: Nomascus leucogenys; assembly: GCF_006542625.1. Classification (NCBI taxonomy): domain Eukaryota; kingdom Metazoa; phylum Chordata; class Mammalia; order Primates; family Hylobatidae; genus Nomascus; species Nomascus leucogenys. The sequence goes on along the minus strand of NC_044382.1, from coordinate 9,188,002 downwards.
CCCATGTTTATGGCTTGGAATGATCCAACATTGTTAAAATATCCATACTACCCAAAGCAATCTACAGATTCAATGCAATCCCTATCAAAATACCAATGACAGTCACAGAAATAGAAAAAAAAATCCTAAAATGTATGTGGAACCACAAAAGACCCAGAATAGCCAACCCTATCCTAAGCAAAGTGAATAAAACAAGAATCACATTACCTGACTTCAAATTATACTACAGAGCAATAGTAACTAAAATGGCGTGGTACTGGCATAAAAACAGACACATAGATGAATGGAATAGAACAGAGAACCCAAAAATGAGTCTATACATGTACAGTGAACTCATTTTAGACAAAGGTTTAAAGAACATATATTGGAGAAAGGACAGTCTTTTCAATAAATTGTGCTTGGAAAACTGGGTATCCATATGCAGAAGAATGAAACTAGACCCCTCTCTCTTGCCATATACAAAAATAAAATCAAAATGGATTAAAGTCTTAAAATCTAAGACCACTGGCTGGGCGCAGTCATTCATGCCTGTAATCCCAGCACTTTGGGGGGCCAAGGTGGGTGGATCACCTGAGGTCAGAAGTTCGAGACCAGGCTGGCCAACATGGCAAAACCCCATCTCTACTAAAAATACAAAAAAAAAAAAAAATAGCTGGGCATGGTGGCAGGTGCCTGTAATCCCAGCTACTTGGGAGGCCGAGGCAGGAGAATTGTTTGAACACGGGAGGCAGAGGTTGCAGTGAGCTGAGATCACGCCATTGCACTCCAGCCTGGGCAACAGACCGAGACTCTATTTCAAAAAAAAAAAAAAAAAAAATCTAAGACCTCAAATTATGAAACTGCTACAGGAAAACATCAGGGAAGCTCTCCAGGACATTGGTATGGGCAAAAATGTATTGAGCATTAACCCACAAGCACAGGCAACCAAAGCAAAAATGGACAAATGGGATCACAGCAAGTTAAAAAGCTTCTTCACAGCAAAGGAAACAATAAATAAAATGAAGTGGCCCGGGTGGAACATGGCTTATGCCTGTATTCCCAGCACTTTGGGAGGCCAAGGTAGGCAGATCACTTGAGGTCAGGAGTTTGAGACCAGCCTGGCCAACATTGTGAAGCCCCGTCTCTACTAAAAATACAAAAATTAGCTGGGTGTGGTGGTGTAATCCCAGCTGCTTGGAAGGCTGAGGCAGGAGAATCGCTTGCACCTGGTGGGGCAGAGGTTGCAGTGAGCCAAGATTGAGCCATTGCACTCCAGCCTGGGGAAAAAGAGCAAAACTCCATCTCAAAAGGAAAAAAATAAAAATAAAAATAAATAAATAAATAAAATGAAGTGAATAACAAAGTGAAGAGGTAACCCACAGAATGGGAGAAAGTATTTGCAAGCTACCCATCTGACAAAGGGTTAATAATCAGAATATATCAGGAGCTCAAACAACTCTATAGGAAAACATCTAATAATCCAATTTAAAAATAGGCAAAATATTTAAATAGACATTTCTCAAAAGAATACACACAAATGGCAAAAAGGCATTTGAAAAGGTGCTCAACATCTCTGATCATCAGAGAAATGCAAATCAAAACTACAATGAGATATCATATCACCCCAGTTAAAATGGCTTTTATCAAAAAGACAGGCAATAACAAATACCAGCGAGGATGTGGAGAAAACGGAAACCTTGTACACTGTTAGTGGGAGTGTAAATTATTACAACCACTATGGATAACAGTTTGGAAGTTCCTCAAAAAACTAAAAATAGAGCTACTGTATGATATAGCAATCCCACTGCTGGGTACAAATCCAAAAGAAACTAAATCAGTATATTGAAGAGATATCTGCGCTCTTACGTTTGTTGCACCAGTGTTCACAATAGCAAAGATTTGGAAACAACCTAGGTGTTCATCAACAGATGAATGGACGCAGAAAATATGGTGCTTATACACAATGGAATACTATTCAGCCATAAAAAAGAATGAGATCCTGTAATTTGCAACAACATGGATGGAACTGGAAGTTATTATTCTAAGTGAAATAAGCCAGGCACAGAAAGACAAACATTGCATGTTCTTACTTATTTGTGGGATCTAAAAATCAAAACAATTGAACTCATGAAGATAGAGGGCAGAAGGATGGTTACCAGAGGCTGGGAAGAGTAGTAAGGGGTTGGAGGTGGGGATGGTTAATGGGTACAAAAAATTGTAGAAACAATGAATAAGACCTAGTATTTGATAGCACAACAAGGTGACTATAGTCAATAATAATTTAATTGTACTTTGAAAAATAACTAAAAGAGTATAATTGGATTGTAACACAAAGGATAAATACTTAAGGGGATGACTATCTCACTTTACATGATCTGATTATTACACATTGCATGCCTGTATCAAAACTAAAAAAAAAGAAAGAATTGAAAAAATACGTATTAGGTGAAAACAGATCAGCATTGATTGTAGGGCTAATTTACCATACTACTCGATAAACTCCTTCTGAGTACTCTCCCTCATATTAATACACAATGAAGTATGAGCTTTTCACTCTGGTTGGTAGTCCTGACACTACTTCCAGCCCTGTATATATGAGTCCTGGTGTCAGGTCATTTTTTTTTCCTTGGTTTGGGGGTAGTTTTCTTGCAAGCATTGATTAGTGCCCTTCTGAATACTCAAGGGGCACCCTCTAAAGTTCTTTTTTCTGTGCAGTTCTCTTCCTCTGGTATCCTGTCCTATGAATCCTAACTGCCTCATCTCCCAGACTCTCCACTCCGTCTATTTAACTCATAGACTCCAGAGGGCACTGCCAGGGTCTCCAGAGGTCCCTCCAGGGGTCCCTCCTCTGGGCCGAAGCCCTAGAAACTTTCTCAAGGCAGGAACTTGGTGCAATTTTAGGATTTGCTTCATTTGTTTTCTATCCCACATGCATCATCATCCGTTGTTGCCTGATACTCAGTGTCTTTACATTTTATTTTATAATATTTTTCTGTTTTGTTTATGCTGTTGTTTCATGTGGGAGGGCAAATTTGGTCACATTTATCCTCCATTAAGTGAACATGGATGTTCCCGATTATAGGATTTCAATTAAGGCTGTGCCTCCTCAGTTTTTCACGGATATTGCTCCTGTTCACTCTAAAACTTCATGTTTTCCATGCAACCATTCCTCACCTCATCTCTTTCTCCCTAAGAGATCTTATTCCAAAGTTTCAAACAAACCTATATATTGAATCTCAAATTTCCATTATCATCTCAGTCTATCTTAATTCCTAGACCTATTTACTGAATGACTTACTAGTCATATTTTTCTAGATTCCCATAAGCTGCTTGAACTCAATATGTAGAAAATAAATAGCACCCCACCCTACAAGTTTCTATCATCCCCGTATTTAAATCTCCCTGTAGCATTCATCACACTATTTGCATTTTTTAAAATATTTTTTGTCTTTAGATTGTTAGCAGAGATTATGTTTTTATCATTTTTTAGCACCTAGCACAACTCCTGAACTAAAGCACTTCTCAATGAATATGTTTAACTAAATTAAATCCTACATACAAAGGAAATTGTCAGAGAGAGGAGAGAGAAATAATTTAAGTGAAACTCTATCATATTGAACAGGACCTGCCTTGTTCCTGAAAGGATGGATTAGAAAGCAGATCCAGTGTGGGGCACTGTCTGACTTCCTGTCTCTAGCCACTGTGAAGGAGATACCTCGGACTAAGCAAGGATAGAAAATTAAGTGTAAAGAATGGAAGGAAGCCAACTTTCTGGGCTCCCAAGTGATAAACATTGCTGCTTAGAACCATGTCCAAATTAACCACTTTTATTGCTCCCTTCTGTGCTGAATGTGCTTATACCAAATGTATTATACATTGCTTTTTGAAGTGTTTTTGAGTCATTTTAGGCAAAGATGTTTCATCTCATCAATCATATTATAAATTCCAACTAGACATAACAACGCCCATTTTCTCGGTAGTTTAGAAAGACTTTAGGAGCAAGGACCATGTCTTTATTAAGAGACCAGGTGCATCCCAAGGATAAGGACCATGACTCTTTCTCCCAGGGAAAGGTAGTGCCCACGAATATTGATTATCTATGCAGGAAGTGGCGATGCAGGGCAGGCTTGAGGTCTGCAGTCACAGCTGGTCATAAGCCTAATTTCACCACACTTTCCCTATTCATGTAACAATCCTGCTCCCATCACATTGAGGAGCTGGGCTGTTCCACACTGGCAAATCTAATTCAGCTTTGCCTAAAGCTTGTTTGCCAGGGAAATCTTGGCCCAGCTCCTCTGGACACAAACTCCCTGGCAGAGCATGTCTGTCTGTCTTTGGGGAAAGTTCTCAGCATGTTCTGCTTCTGTTCAAACTGACTGGGTGGAGCTAGAATCAACAGGGGATTTGGCGAGCAGGCCAGGCAGGTGTGAAGGCTTCTTTCAGTAACCCAAATAGTAGAAAGTCTTTTCAATCATCTTGTCTGGTGCCCAGGTCTTGTTTCTCTCAGAGAAGAGCTGGAATGGCTCAGCCCTCCAAATTCTAAGACCCAGCATTACAGAGAGTGTGAAGTAATCAGGCCCGGCTTAGAGGACTATTAGTTATAAAGAACAGTCCAACTTCTCAGCAGCTACATGGTACTCACATCCTAGTCTAATAAAGTTTAATAGATTCTTCAAACTGGAGATATAAGGTCAAAAGTAGCTTAAAATAAAGATTGTAAAATGATGTTTAACACATTAAAGCAACTATGGGACAGCATCATTTGCCCTAATTGACAAGCTTTAAAACAGATAACATCCAGTGTTGGCAAAAGGCATGGAGAAAAAATAATTCTCATATACTGTTAGTAGGAATATAATTTGGTGCATCATTTTTAAGGGAATTTTAGAAGTGTCTGTCAAAACCTAATAGGAGTGTATGCCTTTCAACCTAACAATTCCAGTTCTAGCTATCTGTCCTTGACAACCACTTTCATATGTGTACAAAGATATACATGTAAAGATGTTCAAGTCAGCGTTGGTTTTTTTTGTTTGTTTTTTGTTTTTTGTTTCTTTTTTTGAGACAGAGTCTCGCTGTGTCACCCAGGCTGGAGTGCAGTGGCACGATCTTGACTCACTGCAAGCTCCGCCTCCTGGGTTCACACCATTCTCCTGCCTCAGCCTCCCGGGTAGTAGACTACAGGCACCCACCACCATGCCTGGCTAATTTTTTGTACTTTTAGTGGAGACGGGGTTTCACCGTGTTAGCCAGGATAGTCTCGATCTCCTGACCTTGTGATCCTCCTGCCTCAGCCTCCCAAAGTGCTGGGATTACAGGCTTGGGCCACCACGCCTGGCCTCAAGTCAGCATTGTTTTTAATGTCAAAAAGTTGTAGGTAATCTAAATCTCTATTAGTAAGGTTAAGAGGAAATTATTTCCAGTGCATCCACATTATGAAAGACCATGTGACACTGAAAAGAATAAAGAAGCCCTTTGTAATATATAATCTCTGAGAGACATTGCTAAATGACAAAAGCCAATACAAAGCAAGATAGATATATGATCATGCTCACACAAAACATAAAAGAATCTTGAGATTCTATGTCTATGTATGAAATGCATCTTTGCAAGGCAGCACATTGAACTGTTTACTGTGGTTAACTCTGGAACCCTGAGGAAGTGAATGGATAGGAAATGGTCAGAAAGGGGAATGGGAAAAATGAGAGTTTTAAGTTTTATTCTATACTTGTTTTGAAAAGTAAATAAAAGAAAATGACAGCAAGAAAAATTTTGTTGTATGTGATGTTAAAGAAATGGGAGTTCAAGTATTTTTCAGAAGCAGTGTTTCTCAATTCTGGCTATATTGTAGAATCACTTGGGGAATAAAGAAAAAAAACCTATCTTAACTCAGGTACTGTAGAAGCAACCCTGAGGCAAGGATTAAAATGCTGACACTTTATTTGGGTGGCATAAGCCAAGGGTAATAAAGATAAGGAAATACGTGGGCCAGGAAAGATGCTACGATTTGTTATGTGGTATTTCTTTGCTGGCCAACACTTCATAAAAAGTACTGAAGAGACAGAGCAGAGACACAGCATTTGCTCAACAGGACTTGTCCAGATATACACAAGGAGAAGCCACACCTCGGGACAGTCCATAGAAGAGAAAGAGAGGGGAATCTATCACCCAGTTCTCTCCTGTCCCCACTTTCTCTTCAGTCAAGGTGAGCTGCTCCCTGCCTCATCTAGCTAATGGCTGCTCTCAGAAAGTCAGATCCTCTGCCTTGAAGTATGACATTTATCAAAATCTACATCAAAAGATACATGACTTGGTGTACCATGAGCTCAGAATATGGGTCTTGAGCTGTGCTCCTAGGATTTTGCCTTGAGCTCCAGCCAACTCATGGGAGGTGGGGGTTGGAGGGGTGAGGAGTGGTCAGTAAGGGTCAGCAAAGACAGAAGCAGTAGGACATGGTCAGAGAGCCAGGAAGAGATTTCAGAAAGATGGGAGAGATCAAGCGAAGCTTAGAAGGTACACAAAGCTTGTGTCCATTATAACTCTGACCCTATCTCACCCCTGACCAGTTAAATCAGAAGGTCTGGAAACTTATAGTATTTTAAAGGATCCCTAGATTATTGGAACGTTCAGCCAGAATTGAGAACCACTGCTTTAAAATTCCCATCCAAAATAACCATCTGGTGCAAATTTCATATCATGGTGCCCCATTTTTCTCTTTTCCATAAAAAATGACAAAGCCACCTGAAAGGACATCTTAGGCAGCCACTGTGCTTCAGAAACTTAAGTTACTTCAAAGTAATAACTTAAAGCGTTTTATGACCTTGACTTTCTGTTAGACAAAAGGCCACAGAAATTCTTGATGCAAAACAATGAAATTTTCTATTAGGTTACATTTAAACAGCAATTTTGCAAAGGGTAGCAAGAAACAGCAGGTTTCTCGGTCAGGCTAAATAGGTTTTTTTTAAAAAAGTAATAATCAGTTCACTGTCTTGGATTTAGAGGGCACATCCTTCCTCAAAACTAACAATGTCACATTTTATTTTCTCCACATAAATTGTGCTCTAACCATGTGTATCCAGACGAAACCAAAACATAAAGTGATTCCTTGAGCTTTTCCTATAAATGTATTTCCTTGTACAAACCTTCATTTTTTACATTTTGTACTCAATCTATTGCATGCTGATTTATATATGGATAAAGAGCAAGACACTCCTCAGAAAACAGGTTAAATACTGCAATCAAATGCAACCTTCTTCATGGCCTAATATTGGAATGCCTTTGCTGTCACCCCTTCGTCAGTTCAACAACTTGAGTAAAACTGATCATAAGTGGTAAGAAATTTAAAGTCTACCAGGAATAAGATATAAGCAGTACCCTGAGACAGAATGTGTTCTTGGTTATGTCACTTCTCCTATCTGGACACAGTTTCCCCAGATGCAAATGAGGGGCTAGGTCTTGATAATGTTTTTGATCCTTCTAATTCTGAAATTTTACATTTCTAAATTCTTGGATAATTTTCCCTATGCCTCTGTCAACATACATGCTTAGCTGTGATTTCTGCCCACCATGTCTCCAAAGACTTGGTAGAGAAAATATATCTCAAAATAAAATGATCAAAATGCCTATTTGAAACAAGCCCACATACTGGGTGCACTATATGCTGCAAAATGATGGAGGAAGATGTAGAACCCTCAAGCTGAGAACTTATATTTCATTCCAAGTTATTAGCAGATAAAGGGAAAAGGGATCACAACAGCAGAACCCAGGTGTTTAGAAAATGTATGCCAACTAAATTTTTTTCAAGTATATATTATGGTTTTGGGGTTTCAAAGATTATATTTGTTGATGCTGATTGTGAACTAAGCAAATAAATTTTTTTAAATGCCAAATAATGATCAGGATACAATTCTTTAAAAAAAAAACCTTACAGAAATGGGGTCTTGCTGTGTTGCCCAGGCTGGTCTTCAACTCCCGGGCTCAAGCAATTTTCCCTCCTTGACCTCCCAAAGTGCTGGGATCACAGGAGTGAGCCACCGTGCCTGGCCAGGTTCCAATTCTTAATGTGTAAAGCATCTCCTTCAATCTGTGTCTATACGTATCAGCCAAAGAGCTTAGTGATATCTACAACTCAGATTCATGGAGTACTAGAAGCCTTGTTAGAGAATGTGTGTGTGAAGACCATGTATTCCCATAAATCCTGTTTCACATTCTCATAGTACCTTCTCCTTTTTCAGTAATTTAAAAAATTATCTGTAATATTATTTAATATCCAGTGGATTATAAGAATCATGGAAATGGAGGCAGAGGGTCTTATTTACTTCAGATTTTTCTGCAAATAGCACAGTACATAATGTACACCCATAAATATTTGTTGGGTAGTTGGGTGAGTGAATAAACGCACAAATAATATCTACTTCCAGAAGAAGATTTGAGGTGACTCACCATAAAGTATACACTGACTATTTTAAGGATATTTGATTAAGATCCATGTAATGGTGGAGAAGGGAAATATAATTTGCTCATAACCCTTTCTTGAAGCTGCTTACCACTATTAAACACATTTTTTTTTAAAGAGCTGCCTTTTATTTTATTTTAGGTTCAGGAGTCCATATGCAGATGTGTTATATCAGTAAATTGTGTATCACAGGGGTTTGGTATACAGATTATTTCATCAACCAGGTAATAAATATAGTACCTGATAGGTAATTTTTTTATCCTCCCCCTCCTTCCACCCTTTACCCTCCACCCTCAAGTAGATTCCAGTGTCTGTTTTTCCCTCCTTTGTAATCCATGTGTACTCAATGTTTGGCCCCCACTTATAAGTGAGAACATGCGATATTCAGTTTTCTGTTCCTATGTTAGTTTGCTTAGGATAATGGCCTCCAGTTCCCTCCATGTTGCACAAAGGACATGGTCACATTCTTTTTTATGGCTGCATAGTATTACATGGTATATATGTGCCATATTGTCTTTGTCTGGTCTACCATTGATGGGCATTGAGGTTGATTCCACGTATTTGCTATTGAAATTTTAACTGGGAAATTCTAACACTGGGATTTCTGGTATCTAAGGCATAAAAAGTAAACTTCATTATGAGCATATAAGAAAAGCATACTGTTTTCTGCCTAAATAGAAGAACATGAAAATCAGAACTCATTTATAAAGTATTTTAAGGAATAATGGCCAACCTAATGGAAACATTGTCACTCACTTTACCTGAACTCACAACGCAGCAGTTACGTGAGTGTCTGACAGTGAGCCAGTCCTCACACACGTTTTTCCCAGGTAAACTGTGTTTGGCAAGCATTCCTTTAGCCTGCTTAGGACCTTGTTCAATCCAAATTGTTCTGACCCACAGCCTTTTAGTTGGCAGCATTCTCAAAGATGTTGAAATCAAATAAGTGCCTTTCTGATACAGCAAAACTAGAGAGACAATTTTAAGGCACTCATGTCAAGTGGGAGGAAAATTCATTTCTCAGCACATCATTGAAAACCAAATGTCCATTTCCAAATAAGTCACAAATTGCAATAAACTACAAAGAGGCTCTTCTATAACTGGTTTCAATCCAATGCTCAAGAGCCCCAATGTCAAGAACTTCATTCAGCGTAGTTGAAACGTCTATGGGTAAAATGGAACCCTGCTTTGATAAAATATTTAATACAGTTTTAGACAGGTTCACAAATGGGAAAAAAATGTCTGTTCTAACAAAGTGACTGGAGGTACATAGGAAAACCTCAATGTTATACTACATGTGTAATTTTATGTAGTCCTCTCACTAACCTTGGTACAAGAAGATTATTTATTTCCATCTTACAGATAAAGAAACTGAGACACATACATATTAATTAAATTGCCCAATGTTACAGACCAGTAAGTGGCATATTAGGTACTTAAACCTATTTATTTTAGACTACAAATTTCATGCCCTTTTTACTACACTATTACAGCCTTCAAGAAATACAGACTTTATTGCTTTTTTGAGGGGCGGGGGGGACACAAGGTCTCATTCTGTTGCCCAAGCTGCAGTGAAGTGACACAACCACACCTCGACCTCTGCAGCCTCAACCTCTTGGGCTTAAGTGATCCTCCCACCTCAGCCTCCCAAGTAGCTGGGACCATAGGCATGCGCCACCATGCCCAGTTAATTTTTTTTATTTTTTGTAGAGACAGGTCTCACTAAGTTGCCCAGACTGGTCTTGAACTCCTGGGCTCAGATGATCCTCCCACCTTGGCCTCTCAAAGTGCTGAGATTAAAGGTGTGAGCACCCAGCCAATTGCTTTTGAAATCCCAGAGTACCTGGCATGATTAACTTGGGAGACTAAAAATGCTTCCCTTAATATGGTTAACCTTTAACAAATGGCTAATTTCTCAAGCACAGTTAGTAACACTGGTAACAATGGAAGCTTCTATGGATATCATGTCTCTACGCAAAAGAGTCTATTGATATCAGTAATTATGTTAACAGTAAGGATGATTTTTGCTACAAGTAACATACGCCCCAATAGAAGTATTGTCATCAATAATGAGGGTATGCATTATCTCACAAAACAAGATATCCAGTGGCTAGGCAACTGCAGGGCTAGGTTAGGGTTAATTCAGCAACTCAGCAATATCATCATAGGAGGTGATTTCCCTCATTCAACCACGCTATCTATCTTCAACATAGCTGACGATATTATCCCTTGTTTTCATAATAATACTTATTGAATGCCTGCTATATTCCAGACAATTCTAAATGTTTTACAATCATTAGTTGGTCCTCGCAACACTCCTATGAAATAGATACCATTATATCGAGGTGGGTAGCGGCCCTTCATTGTCACAAGGGTCTGCAACAATGCCAAGTACCACATGCGACCAAAAGAGAACCAGTAATAAAGAGAAGGGGTACTGTCTCCTGTGTGCTTCTCCTTTCCAGAGTCTGCTTCTCCACCCGGCAGACTTTCTCTAAGGTTCCATGATCCAATTAATCACTAATAAGAGGAATGGAAAGTATCACAATGGCTTTAAGGAAATCAGGATTCACACAGGCTCCCCAAGAGCAGGGTCCCCTCTTTCTCAAGCACATGGCCACAAAAAGAGGCATCCAAACCAAATCTGGACTCTGACAGAAAGTATGCCACACTATGGCTAACTTCATCTCTAGCTATAAATGGAACATCTTTAGGCACAGTCACGGTTGATGGGTTTCTTGGAAAAGCAAGATAGGAAGCTGGAGATTTAAAGGACTTGCTAATTTCATTGATAGGTACCAGAATAAGTGTCCTGCTTGAGCAATTGTAGAAGCACTAAGGAAATCTGGGAATTGGGTTGAAACAAGCAAAAAAAGCATTGGCTCTTGCAGGAGACAAAGTCAAGGTCTGAGTTTCACAAGTGTAGCATTACTTAAAGTAGCACCATTTGGATTTTACAGACATGGGGAAAGAAGCCCCAGTGTGACTGCAAAGAGTGCTGCAAAAGAGGAGACATTCCTAGTGGGCTACACTGTGCTGTATTAGGTAGAATTTACTGGATGTCCCCCACCACCATGCCTCCAGCAATGGCAGAACTCCTTCAAGCTTCATGAAGATGTATGTGTCTTTTTAATGCAACAGCTAAAAACATGTATGTCTTCAGATGTAGATGGTGCATTTAAATGTGTGTATATGTGTGTAGAAATTTGCCAAAACTGCAGATGCCTTACTGATATGGGCTGAATTATGCCCCTCTGCCAAAATTCATATGTTCATTGTCACCCTCAGTACCTGTGAATGTGACTATATTTGGAGATAGACCCTTTAAAGGAGGAACTAAGGTAAAATGAGGTCCCGTGGGTGGGCCCTATTCCTATAGAACTTAGTGTCCTTATAAGAAGAGGTGATTAGGACACATAGAAAACAGACCGGGGAAAGACCACATCAAGAAAAGGGAGATGGCGGCCAAGGAAAGAGGCCTCAGAATAAAGTCAACCCTGCCAACACTTTGATTTTGTGTGTCTAGCCTCCAGGGGTGTGAGGAAGTAAACTTCTGTTGTTTAAGAGAGTTTGTGGTATTTGTTATGGTAGCCCTAACAAACTAATATACTTACCAATTTGCACAAGATAAAACTATATATGGAATGTTTCATTTATATTTTACAAATGGCTGGCTTGCCCTTAATTCCTCCTTCCTGAGTGTGTTATGGAATGAAAGCTAATGTCATTGAGGCCCCAAATATCTTAACTGAATCAGATCAACTCTGAGGCCATTTGGGTACGTTGTGCAAAAATTAATCCTTTAAATAGCCCTAAAACATGGTCCAAGGAGCTGCTTCCCCCACTCCACACTCTGGCTCTTGAATCAAGGGAAGCATTTTTGGTCATCAACGTGAACATATGACTTAGCTCCCCTTTCTCTACCCCCAGCCCCCGAATTGGAAGGTTTCACAGGAGAGATGGGGAATGAACTAGAAGTACTTTACACTAGTCATCTTGCAGAGAAAATCTTAAAGCCTTTTTCTTCTCTCTCCATTTCTTTTTCTTAAATTTGGTAACTTTGAAAGTCATTACTCTTCTCTTTCCCCAGCAGCCTTCACCCTGAAGGCATCCCCTCTAGCTGCCCCCAGGAAAGCTAAATCCCCAGTCCCCCTCTCCTTTGTTTAGTAGGAAAGCCTCTCTTTCACTCTTTTAGAACTTGGACACCAGATGATAATACCAAGGCCCTGAGATCCTAAAGTGAATTTATCAGAGCATTTTCTCAACAAAAGCCAATGTTTCAAATAAGAGATTCTGATAACAAGCGTTGAGAGAATAAAATTATTTCCACATCTATATGAGAGAAGAAAAATAAAAAGAAAGCAAATAAAAGAAAAGGTGTTTGAATACAAGAATGTTAGATCCTACAATTTTCTTTTGTCAGGGAAGAGAGCCTGGTGTTTTGCGCCCTAAATAACTAGACGAGCTTACTAGCCTAGGAAGACTAGACTGAAAAATCACATAGCTCTGCCTGAGTGGGGGTCAGCTAATCCCATTCCCAGAGAGACAGAAAAAAAACATTTGTTTTCCTTTTGAATTAACATTAACTCGCATTAAACACACGCACACATACACAGTAAAATTATATTTAGAAATGTTTTAGCTCTGGCTTCTCAGCAGGGGTAAGTGCCTCAATTTCCTGCAAATCATTGTCAAGTGTCTAGACAGGAGAAGTGGAAGCAAAGATAAGAGATCCTGAATTTCAACAGAGGGGCCATCAAGCTAAACCAAACTCAGCTGTGCTTTTTCACTTGGCAACAAGCGATAACCCTCTGATAGCCACAAACCTTACATGTTGCTCCTGACTTCTGATAAGAAAGAGGAAAGTGGGAAACAATGATGAGCGTTGGTGATAAACACCCAGGCTGGCATTTGCCTCAGTCTTTTTAAATTAACTGACCCCCAGAGGAATCCCAAACCTTACAGGCCTATCTAGTATCTGGAGAGGTTTATGAGGATTTGAAGCTACAGCTGAAGATGAACCATAATTTAAAGGGTTTGTGAATTAGCACCTTAAATGTAAATACACCTCTAAGTCAATCACACTTTGTAGAATTCCCAAAGTCTCAATATCCTTCCTGAAAGCAGGTTTTACAATCTCTTAATCTTTAGGAACTGGACAGGGCCTAAGAGGTCAGCAGCAGATCATATATACCACATTAGATTCACTATGGGAATACCCAAAACCAGTAGCAATTTCTTCCCTTGCAAACATTCATAGAGTATTTGAGGACCTCATCTCTCACTATGCAGCAAAGACTCGGACATGTCATTTGCTGAATTCATTCCTCATGCATCCATACATCCGTCAAGTACTTTTTTTGAGACCTTTATTGAGACCTTTATTCAAAATAAGGTGGAAGTCAAATGGGTGTTCCGCAATCAGGTCGCCTAATTTGAAACTCTGACTCTATTACTCACTAGCTGTGTAAATTTCAGAGAGTTGTTTGACCTCTTGGACCTCAGTTTTCCTATCTGTAAAATGGGGATAATGACAAGACTTACCTCTTAGGATTGCTGTGAGAGTTAGAGAGTTATAGATGCAAAACACTTAGAACAGCGTTCAATATATGGTAAGTGCTTAATGAATTTAAGTTATCTCTCTTATGTGCCAAACACAAGTCTTTGGTTAATCAGAAGATGAAAAGATAAATGAAAAGAATATTTCAGGGATGATGGTGAAGAAGAGCAGCTCACCAACTGCTTAAGAATTAAAAATCAGTCAGCACAGAGGTACCAAGTCAGATCCTAGCACTTTTCTAGATTTATAATACAATATTTTGTAAGACAGTGCTAACTTAGGTTAAACTTAGAACAAATCATTAAACAGGTTGTCTAGAAGTTCAAAGAGTGAGAGATCACTGTGAACTGAAGGAGCAGGCAAGACTTCATGGAGGCATGACTTGTCCTGGGCAGTGTTGGACAAGTAGGACATAGAAGAGCAGACAGAGGAGGAGGTGACTGGGGAAACAGCATCAAAAGCAGAGAGGTAGATATGATTGTGACATATGTTGCACTGAACATCTTGCACTAATTTTCGGTGGTCAGTGCTGTGACTGGCTTCCCACCATCCTTATCCTGTGCCTTATACCTTTAGGTGGGCCTCTGCACAAGCCTCAGGCTACCTCTGGGTTCATCCCTTCCAGTACATCCTGCACACCCTCCCCAAGGTCAGCCTTTTCCAACACTGCTGCTCTCTTGTCTCTAGCCTGCCTCTAAGTATTCAGTGCTTGTCTGTTTTCCCTGTCTCTACCCTCACCTTTATCCCTACCTTATTGCTTTCAGGGTAAAACCAAGCTCCTTAGCCTAATAGTCAACCCTCTTCAGAATCTGAAATTAAACTGCTTTCAGTTATGTCTCCTAGCATACTTTTCTTATCATTTTTCTGACAATTCTTCCATCTAGGCCTCTATTTCCTGCTTCTATCCAAACTCCAATATGAAATTACCTCCATTCTCCCCTCAACCATCAAATTCATTGTTAAATCTATAGATAATCTGTAAACTTTCTGATTCTTTGTCAATTTCCTAATTCTTTAAAAATTTGTTGCTATCTTTCCAATCTCTTTGCTAACATCCCTAATCCACCACATGTTCTCTCTTTTGAAGTCACAGAGTATGTCTGTTCCACTCACTAGGCAAAGAAATTTGTAGTATTCCTTCAGCTGGAATTTTATATTGTTATTTTAATTGAAAGGAGGTTAGCTAATATTTTTTTGAAATCTTGGTTTTCAGTCTAGACTTCAAGTTCCTCAAGATCAGGACTTGTATCTGATTCTTCTTCTTGCAAGCACAGTAGTTGATTGACTACTAGGGATGATGAGAACCAGGGATGTCAATTTATAACACTAATTTACACTATTTAAATGGCAGTAAAGTATAAGAAAAGGTTGGATTTCAAGGTTGGTAGGTGTCACAGACCAGATTTCTTGGAAAATAGATCAAGAGATTCTGAGGTTTTGGTTGCTGTTGTTGTTGTGTTATTAATGATGATGATGATGTTTTGAGATTCTGAGATATGCATTCAGAAAGTTACCACTCTTGGGATCGACACCTCTGGAGGATGATGGACAAGAGATGGAGGATGATGGACAAGAGATGAAGGATGAGGCAGAGAAAGAAGTAAGAGTTGATTTGTGATGTAGTTTTAACAGCCTTCATTCAGTCTCATAGGGAGCTCTAGTCCTGGTGTGATCATCAAATTATCTCAATTGAAGCAAAGAAACCAGGTCGTTTTATGTCGACTAAGACCACTCTTTGGATGTGGGGTGTACCTGGGGAAAGGAAACAACTTTGAGCAAGATAACTGCTTTCGATAATTCCATAGGAGGGATTCAGCTGTCAGCAGTCAGGAGCCAACACACCTAGCAGCTGGGGGAATGAGTGCCTTGTTCCTAAAGGCAGAGTCTGATAATCTACCATAGTATCATCCACTACAGTTTGGTAGCATGACAACAGGAGCTACTGACTTTTTAATTTTAACCTCTGTGCTTGACACTCAGCTCTACCTGGGATCATTCTATTTTCTGGCTATGATGTCCTACATGCTTAATCTGACTTTATGTTCCCTTGTAGATCAAAAATCTGCTCCTTCACAAACCCTCTTCCTTACAGTTTCTTATCCCACTTATCAAAAAGAAAGAATCAAAAACTGTTTATTAGCTGGACCAGTAACTGGTCAGTGTCCAAATCATCAGCACTTGCTCTGGAATCAAATTAAGTAACTGACCTATCAAATAATTTTTGCAATCTCCAGTGAAGGGCTTCCCAGGAGAGTCAGCTTCCATGGTCCATTTGAAACAAGACTGGCCAGATAGCTTTGGGGTTTCAGCATTTCCCGGAAACATTGGCTGACCAAAGACTTGGAAATGTTGAGAAGCCAGCAACAGGATAGAGCTAACTTAATGTGGAAAGAAAAACTGACTTAACATAGGGCAGCAAGGGGACTGTACTAGCCTGCCAATTCATGGCTGCCTTGGAGGGCTGCTGCTTCCATTGGGATGGTCCTTTCCTCCAATCTGCCAACCCATGCTATTTCTCATGTTTAGATGCTCTGGAGTTGTTGTTGTTGACACTGATGATGATTTGAGACATTTAACAAATGCAGAAAAAAGCCAAAAATAATAAACAAACATTTACAGATTGTTAACTTGTTTGTCATATTTGCTTTTGTAGTTTTGTTTAAAAAGTGAAAAATAGTACAGAAAAATTCAAATCTCCTCCATTACCACTTTCCATAGGCAAAGGGGATCATAATCTTAACATGTATCTTCCCAGTGTATTTTGAATATCTTAAGTGTGTGTGTTGATATCCATGAAAAATACAAAATATTGTTGTGTGTGTGGTTTTTCAGCTTACATAAATGCTATACTATGATACTATGACTTGATTTTTTAAATTCATTCTTTTTTAGAATTTTTACATTGCTATATGTAGATTTAGTCCATTGATGGATATGTAAATGACTTCCTAGGTTCTCCTTTCTTTGCCTTTTTTTTTCCTGACTTCCTTGACAGGTCAATATGAATGAAATGTCTTTTTTTTTTTTAATTCTTGCTGAAATTTAACAGGCCTCCAGAGAAGAATTCCTGCAATATCTTTGCTCTTTGACCCTCTGCCTCAGCTGTGACAAGCACCAGGTTCTGGTTTCTAGAATTCCCATTGTTTTCTGAATGGGAAAATTTGTGTTTCCACACACACACACACAAATTTAACTCCCAGCCAGACCTAAGGAACAGATTATGGAAGTAATTAATATGGGCAAAATGAATACAGTACCTTGGGCCTCAGAATAAAAGTAGAGCTTCTTTTGGAAATCTATCCCAGAAAAATAATTCAAAGAAAGAAAATAATTTATATATGTGAAGATTGTTATTACAGAACTATTTTTAATAGGGAAAAATGAAAACCAAAATGGTCAACAATAAGAAGTCCCTGCATAAATCATGGTACATCAACTTCAAAGAATATTATTTGTTCCTTTACAATGGTGATTCTCAAAACTATGTATTAGGTAGAATCATGAAATTGCTCTTTCTAGCTCAAAATAGTTGCGTATCAGCAATTTTATGCCATTCACCTTAAGAGTAACAGAGGAAAAGAGATGATGGTATAATGTTAGATGAAAAATACAGAAAGCAAAATTACATCTACAATATGTGAAAGTATCTTTGCATTTGGATAAGAACTTGAATGGAGAACAACAAAATTTAAAAGTTACATTGAGGAAGTAGAGTGAGAAAGAACTAAATTTATTAAACTTACATGTCCGGGACCTTATATAATAAATTATTTCTTTACCACCCCCAATCCCCCACTCCACACACACACACACAAACAGGAAGTTGTTATTATTGCCACTTAGAGATGAAGAAACTGTGGTTCAAAGAAATTTAGTCAATTGCTCAGTGTTGTAAGTTGATGTAGTAGCACAGCTGGAATTTGCATCTAGGCCTCTTTGAGTCAAAGCCTGAGCTTTGCCTGTATCCCTCTCTGGAGTGATAAAAAACCATCTTTTCTTTCTAGTCCTCATATTATTTGTACAATAAATAGAAATTCAAACTAAAACTTCCTGAAGCAGGAGGGGATAAGGAAGAAGGGTAATGAGGCCTTTTCCTCAGTCCCCTTCTGGTCCAGAGTGGCATGGCACCTACCAAGATGGCTCTTTGATTTTCCAGCTGTGCCCTTAGGGTTCCTCGTATAAAACAAAAGGCTGCTGGATAGAAGGTGACAGTCAACAGACAGAGCCTATTGAATCGGGAATGAGATGAGCCGTGTACTGCCTCAGGCCGCTTGATCAAAGCTCTTGAACAAAGATACCTCAGCTACTAAGTGAGGCTATCAAGAGCAAGCTGAAACCCTGTGCAGGAGTGTGGATGTTCTCAGGGAAGGGGCACAGTGCTAGAAGGAGGGACTTCTGGGTTTCTTGATGCAGTTTCTAAGCAGACATGTGACCTTGGGCAAGTCACCAAGGTTCTCAGTTTTCTCATCAGCCACATGAAGACTTTGCCTCTTGCACCTCTGTTTCTCTGGTTCTTTTTCCTATCCAGAAAGAAGAGTTTTACAGTCTATTACCACCTGGAGAAATCACATGTCACACATCTGAGTGTTGAAGGAAATGCTTATTCCTCTCACCTTCACTGTTTCAGAAAAGAGGGGACGTCTGCTGCCCATGCTTCTCTTCTCTCCACCCACTAATGTGGTCACTACCCCCCTGCCCAGTGAATTCTCAGAAAAGCCAGGTCCTGGATCTAATGAGTGGAGATGCTCTACCACAATGGTACACAGCCCACTCTCTCTACATCCCACCTGGCGGCAAGCGGCCTGTGTTGCACCCTCTGCTCCTGTTGCCAGGCAGAAAGCATGCCAGGCCAGCTGTGGATCTGCATCCAAGGGAACACCTGGAGCCTTAGCCGCCTCCTCAGTTTCCTGTCCCACCAATCACCAGGTAGTTCTTGCTACGGCCTTCCAGATAGCTGTCTGGCTAAATATCGGCTGTGCAGACACTGAGAGCATACCAAAATTTTAAACTTGGGGCATAGAAAAGAGGAAGTAGACTAACTGGGACTTGAATTGGGAAGCCCAATTAGGACTTCAAATTTCAAGTTCTTATCCAGCCCCAAATTTGGAGTTCATAAAGTTGATACTGATCCTGGAATTTGATTATCTTCAACCTCTGCTGGCCACTAGTAAAGAACCCAGAAGAGAAAATAATTGGATAATTGGCATCCTCAAACCTCAAATACAGAACCAAACTATGGAAGAAATACAAGCCCAGGTTCAGGAATAACCTCTCCTCATCAAATTGTTGCTAGTCATGAGAGAACGAGAGGGTCAGCGGAGAGAAGGAGGAAAAGTGTATGGCAAAACTGAAATAACATTTCCACAATTGAACTTTTGAAGGTACGGAGCTGAGTTCAAACCAGAATGCCGAACCTGAACTCCAGGACCTAGAGGGAGAGGGCAGATGTTTCTAGGTGTGTGTCCTGGCTTCCCTGGCATCAGCACACACAGAAACAGGGCAGAGGTAAGATATCTAACTGTCTATGAGATAGCATTGGGAGGCAGGGTAACAGGATGGATAGGTGAACTACCTTCTGCCTTAGAGTACCTGTAAACCAAATGCCACCATCACCACATCTGTGATTTGTGAATATAAGCAAAGTTAAACCATTTGCACCCGCAGTTTCCCAGCTACAAAACAGGGATCATAATATGCCCCCCACAGGGTCATTAGGAGTATTTAATAAGATAATCCACATCACATACTAGCACATCTGGAGAGCTCTACAAACATTGGGTTCCCCTCCTGACACACTGGACCCGAAATTCCAAGAGGGCAGGGACCATTGCTGCATTTACTAATCAGTAGCTCCCAACTCCTAACATGGTACTTCAGAAAATATGTATTGCTATTATTGATATTGTGGTATTGGAAAAGGGACTTCATCCTCCCCAGACCACCTTCCCCCCTTATTTGAAGCCAGCTAAATACGTTGCTAAGGGAGAGCCTCTTTCTTTCCCACCAAAAGATTCCATTTTTCTATGCTGCTTCAGGAAGTGTCATGGTATGGGGAGATAGGAATTAACCCACATCAACCAAACTAGAGCTTTTGTCTGATTCTTGCTCCCGAAGATGGGGCCCGAAAAGCAGCATGCTACACACTTGCTTTGATTTGATTGATAACATTTAATTTGATTAATTTGATTTCATCTGATTGATTTGCAAATTCCTTTCTTATTTTCACCCCCAATTCTGCCACATCCAAGTGGGAGAGAACAACCAGGAATCAGGAGATAATATCCAATTTCAGAATAAGTTGGGAGTGGCTGGAGAGGAAGGGGCATCTCTCCAAGGAAAGACTAGAGGAGGAGATACTGTTTCCAATCTAAATAACTTACTTTTTGAGGATAAAATTTACCCACTTTCTTATATCCAGACTAAACAGTTGGTGATGAGGCATTTGGGGCCTGGAATCCTGTCAGTCAGAAGGAAAATTAAGTTTCATTCGTGGTAGACCAGAGCTAGTAGCTCGGGCAAGTTCCTAGTTGTCACTTAGGATCTGGGTTCTCAGTAGGCTGTAGGTAGTGTCTTTCCCACTAACTATCCTGTGGCCCCTGAGTTTCCACAATCACACGACATCTTTGGTGGCCAGTCCCCTGGTGACTGTCTGCAGGCCAGTGTAGCATCAGAAGCATCTTGGATAATTAACAGATGTGCAGTCAAGTTCAAACATTGAGGCCATCTGTCTAGACAGCTAGGCAAACCTCTTTACATCTCCCATGAGCCCTGCCCTTTGCCTCCCTCCCTCCAGCTGTGGAGATGACCGACATGCTGGAATCCTGAGGGATTCCTTCTCAGCATGGAGTCTTAAAGCAGGAGAGGGGGAGAACTAAGTGGGGACCACAGGACCTCTCTGCTATGAAGGGCTTACAAGGGAGAGAACCTGTTCAAGACCCCACAGTCTGTGACAGAGTAAGAACTTGAGCCTAGGTCTTCAGATTCCAAAGCCCATGCCATTTCTACTATCTGGCTTGGACACTGAGGCACATTTTGCCATTTTCCACACTTGATGAAGTATTGACATTCTGTGAAAACAGGATTTATTAATCCATCTTCTGCACCTGCTGCTGAGCATTAGAGGCACTTAGAGGGTCCCATTCATTAGAAGCCCACATCTCATGGATAGCAACAGTCGTCCACCAGGCAACTGGCTTCAAGCATAGAAAACAAATTCTTCTTTTTTTTTTTGAGATGGAGTCTTGCTCTGTCTCCCAGTCTGGACTGCAGTGGCGCGACCTCAGCTCACTGCAACCTCCATCCCACAGGTTCACACCATTCTCCTGCCTCAGCCTCCTGAGTAGCTGGGACTACAGGTGCCCACCACCACGCTTGGCTAATTTTTTGTATTTTTAGTAGAGATGGGGTTTCACCATGTTAGCCAGGATGGGCTCGATCTCCTAACCTCGTGATCTGCCTGCCTCAGCCTCCCAAAGTGCTGGGATTACAGGTATGAACCAAAGAAAATAAATTCTTTATTAGTTTCCTCAGGCCTCTGTAACAAAGTACCATAAACTGAGTGGCTTAAGCAACAGAAATGAGTGTCTCACAGTTCTGGACACTGGAGGTTCTCAATCAAGTTGTTAACATGGTTGGTTCCTTCTGAGGGCTGTGAGGGAAAGCTCTGTTCCAGGGCTCTCTTTTTGGCTTGTTGTTGGCTGTGTTCTTCCTGTGTCTCCACACTGTCTTCTTTTGATGTGTGTCTGTCTCTGTGTCTGAATTTCCCCATTTTCTAAGGATACTAGTTTTATTGGATTATTAGGGCCCACCCTAATGACCTCATTTTAACTTGATTACTCCACCCCAAATAAGATTACATTCTGAGGGACTGAGGGCTAGGACTGCAATGTATGAATTTGGGAGAGGAGGGAGGCATGGTTCAACCTACAACAAACTTTAAACCAGTGTTTCCCAAATTTCAGCCATTTACGTATCATCATCACACATTTCCTCTATTCACATACCATGCACATGACTCACCTTTAAGATTTATACATCGCCTTGTTTTCATAAAATAGATTTATGTTAAAAGGTAGCTTTATCTGTTGTATGAATGGTAAGCCAATGCTTTTCCAATATGCATTAAAATAATTATGAAAATTTAAAATTTCTCATACCAACTAACATTATCTCCGGTATCACCCTTGGTATGCATATCACTGTTTTGGAAACACAAATCCAAATGGTTTGTGAGTATGCAGGTTTGCACACATTCCACATGAGATGGGATCCCATTTGTCAATGGGTATTTTATTAAATGAGGCAAATCCCATTTAATTTAAGAGGTAGTAGTTCCTGAAGCTCGAGTGCTGCAAAACAATTCTCAGCATCTCTCCAACCTCATACAAACAGCCCATCCAGCTTTCTATATGGTAAAGACATGAGAAAATTCTAAAAATGGGAAAGCAGGGTCTCAATCCTCATCTCTCTCTTCTCGAGGGATTTGTCTATCTGCTGTGAGTGACACATAGGAGAGCTATGGAATAGTGACACGGAATAGTAAGATGGGGTCAGGTATATTCAACTCTGAGGCTCATTGGCTAGTTGTTTTCCGAATGAGGTGTTGACCCTTCTGCTGTTAAAGGATGGAGGTGGATAGCAGTGGGCTTGAACATCATCCCCACTGTCTTCCCAGCTCACTTCTTGGACTTCAGGCCACTGGACAAATAGAGCCAGAAGAGTAAATATGCCTCTGGAACACTCCACTCCCATGGCAGACATGACCAATTTTTACGGACCACTTTTCTAGTAAGCCATTAAGGATCTCAAAATTCTTTTCAACACAATAATCTGGGAAGCCACTACCAATTTGTCAGCATTGCATAAAGAGAGAAAACCAACAGTCCAGCCCCTATTGGGTGGTTTAGGCTGCTTTCTCTGTCTTCAACAAACAGCCAATCCTATAGATAGCCTAGAAAAAGCTCTTCACATCCCTGTTATCCTATCCTCTCTACTCCCTTCCCACCTTTGTCTTCTTACTCTCTAGGACTCAGCTTGAATGCACCTCTCTAAAGAGACCCTCCTTTCCTTCTTCTTCACTAACTAAATAAATGCCTCCCATTATTCTTTATCTCAGGTTTTTGCTGGATTGCTTCATACAATGTATTAAGACTCGTGATTATGTATTTGCTTGGGCACTTATTTTTTTATTTTTATTTTTAATTTATTTGACTTTTTAATTATACTTTAAGTTCTGGGGTACATGTGCAGAATGTGCAGTTTTGTCACATAGGTATACACATGCCATGGTGGTTTGCTGCACCCATCAACCCGTCACCTACATTAGGTATTTCTCCTAATGCTATCCCTCCCCCATCCCCCCACCCCATGACAGGCCCTGGCATGTGATGTTCCCCTCACTGTGTCCATGTGTTCTCATTCTTTGACTCCCACTTAAGAGTGAGAACAGGCGGTGTTTGGTTTTCTGTTCTTGTGTTAGATTGCTGAAAATGAGGGTTTCCAGCTTCATCCATGTCCCTGCAAAGGACATTAACTCATCTTTTTTTATGGCTGCATAGTATTCCATGGTGTATATGTGCCATATATTCTTTATCCAGCCTATCATTGATGGACATTTGGGTTGGTTCCAAGTCTTTGCTATTGTGAATAGTGCTGCAGTAAACATACCTGTGCATGTGTTTTTATAGAAAAATGATTTATCATCCTTTGGGTATATACCCAGTAATGGGATTGTTGGGTCAAATGGTATTTCTAGTTCTAGATCCTTGAGGAATCGCCACACTGTCTTCCACAATGGTTGAACTAATTTAGGTTCCCACCAACAGTGTAAAAGTGTTCCTATTTCTCCACATCCTCTCCAGCATCTGTTGTTCCTGACTTTTTAATCATCACCATTCTAACTGGCATGAGATGGTACCTCATTGGGGTTTTGATTTGCATTTCTCTAATGACCAGTGATGATGAGCTTTTTTTCATGTTTATTGGCTGCATAAATGTCTTCTTTTGAGAAGTGTCTGTTCATATCCTTTGCCCACTTTTTGATGGAGTTATTTGTTTTTTCTTGTAAATTTGTTTAAGTTCTTTGTAGATTCTGAATATTAGCCATTTGTCAGACGGATAGATTGCGAAAACTTTCTCCCATTCTTTAGGTTCCCTGTTCACTCTGATGATAGTTTCTTTAGCTGTGCAGAAGCTCTTTAGTTTAATAGATCCCATTTGTCAATTTTGACTTTTGTTGCCATTGCTTTTGGTGTTTGAGACATGAAGTCCTTGCCCATGCCTATGTCCTGAATGGTATTGCCTAGGTTTTCTTCTAGTATTTTCATGGTTTTAGGTCTTATCTTTAAGTCTTTAATCCATCTTGAGTTAATTTTTGTATAAGGTATAAGGAAGGGGTCCAGTTTCAGTTTTCTGCATATGGCTAGCCAGTTTTCCCAACACCATTTATTAAATAGGGAATACTTTCCCCATTGCTTGTTTTTGGCAGGTTTGTCAAAGATCACATGGTTGTAGATGTGTGGCATTATTTCTGAGGCCCCTGTTCTGTTCCATTGGTCTATATATCTGTTTTAGTACCAGTACCATGCTGTTTTGGTTACTGTAGCTTTGTAGTATAGTTTGAAGTCAGGTAGCCTGATGCCTCCAGCTTTGTTCTTTTCGCTTAAGATTGTTTTGGCTATGTGGGCTCTTTTTTGGCTCTATATGAAGTTTAAAGCAGTTTTTTCCAATTCTGTGAAGAAAGTCAATGGTAGCTTGATGGGGATAGCATTGAATCTATAAATTATTTTGGGGAGTATGGCCGTTTTTACAATATTCATTCTTCCTATTCATGAGCATGGAATGTTTTTCCATTTATTTGTGTCCTCTCTTATTTCCATGAGCAGTGGTTTGTAGTTCTCCTTGAAGAGGTCCTTCATATCCCTTGTAAGTTGTATTCCTATGTATTTTATTCTTTTAGTAGCAATTGTGAATGGGAGTTCACTCATGATTTGGCTCCCTATTTGTCTGTTATTGGTATATAGGAATACTTGTGATTTTTGCACATTGATTTTGTATCCTGAGACTTTGCTGAAGTTGCTTATCAGCTTGAGGAGATTTTCAGCTGAGATGGTGGGGTTTTCTAAATATACAATCATGTCATCTGACAATCATGTCATCATGTCATCTGCAGACAGAGGCAATTTGACTTCCTCTTTTCCTATTTGAATACTCTTTATTTCTTTCTCTTGCTTGATTGCCCTGGCCAGAACTTATTAATTATAATAGTGGGAAACTTTAACACCCCACTGGCTTCCCTGGCTCTTAGAGCCTGTTCCATTCTGCTGGTACTTTCCTTCTACTGTTTAGGGTGGTCAGCCTCCCTGGTAGATTGTTGCTGTAGGGGCAAGTGACATTTATGTCCTATTCAGTTTAGTACCACCACCTCATCAAGCACCCTGTCCTAGAGACATGAGAAGTGGTTTAGTTTGATTTATTTTTTCTGATTGTCACATTCTACATGCTAAAAAGAGGTCACATACATGAATTTCATATTGCAATGTGCCTGATATGGGCCAGGAATTATTCGGAGATTTAAAGCTACCATAATATTGAGGATGATGAGGATAATACTAATACTTCTACAGTTAATAATGGTTATAATAGCTAACAGTAATGAGCGCTTACTATATGCCAGGCATCATTATAAGCACTTTATATATATTATATCATTGAATTCTCATAACAAGTTTATGAGGTAGTTATTATTATTAAGCCCATTTTTCTAATGAGAACACTGAAGTACAATGGGAATAACTGCACCATGGGCCCTGCCTTTGAGCAGTTCATGGTCTGGTGGGGGTTTAGGATGTAAAACTGTGATGCTGCTGCTAATGATGATATAATATAATAAACATCATTTGAATACAGTTTTAAGTAAAAAATAAGAAGACTATACATAAGACAGAAGAAGATTTGGCAACCATGTGAGTGGTGTGTGTATGTGAGCGAGGGAAAAGATGCAATTTAAGTGTAATACGACATCTCAGTTAGATGAATGAGGGCTTCTTCTCTGCATAAATTTAATGGCTGTGATGTTGATGAATGTTTAACAACTAGATTTCCAGGTGTAGTTGCTGATGAATGTTGGTTGATATTTTCATTTACACTAATGAGTAAGATGAAAGTGAAATATGTAATGAAAATATATGTCAAAACTTCGTTTGTTTTTGAAGAATCTGAGTAACTTTTTTGCTGAACTGGGCAATAGTTTTCAAACATTGGAAGAATATTTCCTCAGGCTTTTCTGCTATTTACAATGTAAAAACTATATATGCAACCACTTTCCCCGCCCCTCCACCCCCACCCCACTGAGACGGAGTCTGGATCTCAGCTCACTGCAACCTCCACCTTCTGAGTTTAAGCAATTATCCTGTCTCAGCCGCCGGAGTAGCTGGGACTATAGGTGCACACTACCGCACCCAGCTAATTTTTATTTTATTTCATTATTATTATTATTATTATTTTTTGAGACGGAGTCTCGCTCTGTCGCCCAGGCTGGAGTGCAGTGGCAGGATCTTGGCTCACTGCAAGCTCCACCTCCCGGGTTCACACCATTCTCCTGCCTCAGCCTCTTGAGCAGCTGGGATTACAGATGTGTGTGCCACCATGGCCAGCTAAATTTTGTATTTTTACTAGATTCAGGGTTTCACCATATTGGTCAGGCTGGTCTTGAACTCCTGACCTTGGGTGATTCACCTGCCTCGGCCTCCCAAAGTGCTGGGATTACAGGTGTGAGCCACTGCATCCAGCCCACAACCACTTTTAAGTTAAATCTGCATTATTAACATTTTCTCTATCACCAGGGCTTAGCCAGTTACAGCTCATGGGCTCCTAGTTTTGGAAAGTTCATTAGCTGATTGTTTTTTTATTTCTTTCCGATTTTTAAATAATTATAAAATAGGAGGAGGAGAAATGATGGGGTTCGAGTCATTATTACCTTTTAAAATATAAATTATTCCATTGTACATTTACAAAATTTTATTTTTCATAATGTCTGTGTTAGTAACTGGCTTGCAACATTTTTGAAATTTTAATCATCTCTTGCAGACCAAACAAGCTAACCTCAGCATAGCACAGTGTGATCACAGAAGCAGTTGGTTGTCCTTCATATTAATGTTGATGCTACAGTAGTCTATGTATTCTTGTAAAGTAGGCAGGTCTTTAAGGAGGATATTCATTACAGCCTTGTTTATAATTGTGAAGATTTAAAAATATATATCTAAATATCCAGTGATAACAGAATCAATAAATAAAACATTGTATATTTGTATTATGGAATTCATTTTATGCCACAGTGATAATGCATTAACTAGCTCTATATACATCAACATGGATAGTCTCAAAAACAAAATGGGCCAGGCATGCGGTGTGCATCTGTAATCCCAGCACTTTGGGAGGCTGAGTTGGGAGGATCACTTGAGTGCAGGAGTTCACGGCTGCAGTGAGCTGAGATCACACCACTGCACTGCAGAGCAAGACCTCATTTCATAAAACAAAAACAAAAACAAAAAATGAAAAAGAAAAAAGTGTGAAAAAGGAAAATTTAAGAAAATGCACGATGATGATTTAAAAAACAAAGAACAGAAACCTATTATTTATGGATCCATCAATGTGTAGTAAAGGTATACAAACATGGAGGGGGAGAGCACCTCCCAAATTGTGCTACTGATACGGAAGTGCTGGGTAGAGAAGGGCATGGTCCCTTTAAATGCTACAGAAGAGAGGAAGGGAAGTGCTCAGTAGAGGAAGGCATGGTCCCTGGCTAGGGCTCCACCTCCAGGCCTGTGCCCAGGGACCTAGGTGAGGACAGGCATTTTTGTTTTCCTGCCCAAATGTTGCATTTCCCAAGACCACCCTGGCTTGCCATGCCCCTATCCTGTGCATATAAAAAACCCTGAGAGCCTAGCAGGCAGACACACAGACAGCTGGATGTTGAGAGGAATGCACCACCAGCATAGGAGCACAGCGGCATGCTGGCAGACCACCAACTGGCATAATGACATGGAGGTTGGCCAAGGCAGTCAAAGGAGATCCCGGCCGCCGAGTGGCCCGACTCTACAGGAAAACCATCTCCCTTCTGGCTCCCCTATTTGCTGAGAAGTACTTCCACTCAATAAAACCTTGCATTCATTCTCCAAGCCCACGTGTGATCCAATTCTTCTGGTACACCAAGGCAGCAACCCCAGGACACAGAAATCCCTCTGTCCTTGCAATAAGGCAGAGGTCTAACTGAGCTGACTAACACAAGCGAACTATAGATGGCAAACTAAAAGAGCACCCTATAACACACGCCCACTGAGGCTTCAGCTGTAAACCCCTGGACGCTGCCGTGGGGTCAGAGCCCCACAGCCTGCCCATCTGTATGCTCCCCTAGAGGTTTGAGCAGCAGGGCACTGAAGAAGCGAGTCACAACTCCATTGCACACTCTGCGAGGGGGGCAAGGGAATCTTTCCCGTTTCACTATCAGTTAGTTGCCTCTGTGGGTTTAGGGAGAGCAGGAGAGAAGTGAGATGGAAAGAGTGAGCAAACAGAATTTAAACTTGATCTATTTGTAATGTTTTGTTCGTTTTTTAAAAATTAAGCAAGTAGAAGAAATCTCAACAATATTATATGGTGGGAATAAGGGTGTTTGTTATATTATTATCTTTGTTTAAAATTATACAAATGTAATTTTTAAAAAACCTATTAATGTAACTTAGAAGACTTAAACCTATCCCTTTAGGTCCTGAGTTGTCCAGTGTACATCATCTGAAAAGAGTTTTCCTCCCATCCCACAATATCTAAGCAAGAGGACCCATACCAGTTTCCTGATGGCAAAGCATAATTGCAGAACCTACCTCAAGCAGCAGCAGCCTGTGTAACGCAGGTCCCTCGAAGACGTGCCATCTTATTTTAATCCATGTTGAAGTATCTGGTTTTACAAGTTGGGTTGTGAATGGTCCTCACTCCCTACCCAGTTATAGTCCAAAATACAGCAACCACTCAGCCCTCCCATGGCCAACTTGGCAGGGAAGCCCTGTCTTTCCCCCACATGGGGCTCCCTTCCTCTGTCATGCCCATAAATGCAAACTGTGTGGTGCTTACTCATCATGCTCCAGGATGCAGACCTGCTTGCTCTCTCCTCAGAACTCCAATTGAGGCTGGGGTTTCCCAGCCACCGCCAAAGAAATCCTGTTTGCCACAGATGCCTTAGTTGGAGCTAGAGTGTTACCCATTGGAGTCCTGCTCACTCCAGAAACAGGCATCCAAACAGGGTCATAAGAGCCTGGGATGTCACCACTTGTTGCTGCCCAGGTCAAAATTCAGGGAAACCCAGCAGTGTGAAGAAATGTGACTGGGGCAGAGTTTCCTGTTTGTGTTGCTGACACCACAAGTGTTGCAAAT
This sequence comes from Nomascus leucogenys, assembly GCF_006542625.1. NCBI lineage: Eukaryota > Metazoa > Chordata > Mammalia > Primates > Hylobatidae > Nomascus > Nomascus leucogenys. The sequence continues at coordinate 9,158,588 of NC_044382.1, read as the reverse complement.
CACTATCACAGTGTGATGGTGGTGGTTTGATTCTGACTGTTTCAATTCATTCCTGCCATCTGTGTTCTACGACTGAAGACCAATGCAGGTATCAGGACAAGTTCTGGTGCATCTGTCAAGTCACAGCCTCTTTTAGCCACCTGTCCACTGGCCCCAAATCATTCTACCACCAAGATGATTTTACTTCAGTGTGTAATAATGCATTCCTGCCCCAAGGACTTAGCAAAGACCAACTGCAACTTATCCTGATGGAGTTCAATTCCTGTGGGTGTCTAGTAAGGAAAGTTTCAAATGCTTTCCTTCCAAAAGGTGCTTGGGTTCCAAATGTAAATATACCCATCCTATTATTTAAGCCTTCGAGCTCCAACAAGAGTTCTTCTTGCAAAACAAACACTAAAATATTTCAAGGTGCCAGCTATAAAGAAAAGGCTTTACTTGCACCTTTCATTTAGTCCTCACAACTTTAAGAAACGCATGCTCTTCATTAGCCCCATTTTACAGAGAGGAAGAATGGAATAGCCAGAGGTAAAGTTACCTTTCCAAAGCCACATTCTTATTAAGTGACAGAATCAAGACGCAAATTCAGAAGTGGCAATGGCCTTCTTTCTGTCCAATTTGAGCTGCCTCACAAATGCTTTCAGTGCCATTTCTCTGCTCCTCATTCCCTGCCACTGCACTTTTTCTTAGTTGCATTAAAAGTTACCTATCAGGTACTATTCTTATTATGTGGGTGACAAAATAATCTGTACACCAAACCCCCATGACCTGTAATTTACCTATATAACAAACCTGCACACACACCCCTGAACCTAAAATAAAAGTTTAAAAAAGCTAATTAAGTTAAACTTCTGAGTCCTTTCCAGGATCTCAACTTCAATGAAAGAAAACGTATTTTTTACTTTTAAATTATTATGAAAGATGCACACAAAAGAATATATGCAACATACATGTAAGTTACAAAGAATAGTGGTTGTATTAGTCAGGGTCCACCAGAGAGGCAGAAGCATTAGAAGATTATATATTTATACACACACATATATATCTATATGTGTTTGTGTGTGTGTGCACGTGTGTATAAAATGAAGAGATGTACTATAAGAATTGGCTCATGTGGTATAGAAGTTGAGAAGTCCCATGATCTGCACTCTGCAACCTAGAAAACCAAGAAAGCTGCTTGTGTGATTCAATCTGAATCCCAAGACCTGAGAATCGGGGAGAGGGAAGTGTGATGGTCCTGGTCCTAAGTCCTGGTCTCAATTCAAATACCCAAGAACCAGGACCACCAATAAGTCCTGGCTCAACCAGAGAAAGCAATTGTCTTCCTCTACCTTTTTGTTTTCTTCAGACCCACAAAGGATTGAACTACGGTTCAATTTTGAATGCCCAGTGGCATTAACAAGGGAAATTTCCTACTGATTCAAATGCTAAACTCTTCCAGAAATACCCTCACAGACACACCCAGAATAAAAGGTCATACCAGCTACCTGGGCATCCCTTAACCCAGTCAAGTTGCAATCAACCATCACAATAGTGAAGCTAGGACATTACCAATACTTATGTGCTCCTGCTCAATCCTATCCCACTATACTCCCAAAAGTAACCATTGTTGGGCTTTAAGCTTATCATTAATTTTTTAAAATGTTTTATGCATGTATCCCTAAATAATGTATTATTTTATTTTTAAATGAGCTTTATGTAAATAATATACCCTATGTCATCTTTTGTGACTCTTTTTAGTATATTATTGATTTAACATGTAGATGGGTATTAGGCAAAGATTAACAGGTCTGACAATACCAAGTATCAGTGAGAATTTAGAGCAACCTGCACTGCTGGTAATAATGTAAATTGGTATAAGCACTGCTACGGATTAGATATGGTTTGTTTGTCCTTGCCAAAGCTAAAATTTGATCCCCAGTGTGATGTGTATTAATCCATTTTCATGCTGCTGATAAAGATATACCTGAGACTGTGAAGAAAAAGAGGTTTAATTGGACTTAAGTTCCACATGGCTGGTGAGGCCTCAGAATCATGGTGGGAGGCAAAAGGCACTTCTTACATGGTGGCGGCAAGAGAAAATGAGTAAGAAGCAAAAGTGGAAACCTCTGATAAACCCATCAGATCTTGTGAGACTTATTCACTATCAGGAGAATAGCATGGGAAAGACTGGCCCCCATGATTCAATTACCTACCCCTAGGTCCCTCCCACAACACATGGGAATTCTGGGAGATATAATTCAAGTTGAGATTTGAGTGAGGACAGAGCCAAACCATATCATTCTGCCCTTGGTCCCTCCAAATCTCATGTCCTCACATTTCAAAACCAATCACACCTTCTCAACAGTCCCCCAAAGTCCCAAAGTCTTAACTCATTTCAGTATTAACCCAAAAGTCCACAATCCAAAGTCTCATCTGAGATAAGGCAAGTCCCTTCCGCCTATGAACCCGTAAAATCAAAAGTAAGCTAATGACTTCCTAGATACAATGGGGATACAGGTGTTGGGTAAATATAGCCATTCCAAATGGGAGAAATTGGCCAAAACAAAGGGGTTACAGGGCCCATGCAAGTCTGAAATCCAGTGGGGCAGTCAAATTTTAAAGCTCCAAAATGATCTCCTTTGACTCCAGGTCTCACATTCAGATCATGCTGATGCAAGGGGTGAATTCCCATGGTCTTGGGCAGCTCCACCCCTGTGGCTTTGCAGGGTACAGCTCCCCTCCTGGCTGCTTTCATGGGCTGGTGTTGAGTGTCTGTGGCTTTTCCAGGCACACAGTGCAAGCTGTTGGTGGATCTACCATTCTGGGGTCTGAAGGACAGTGGCCCTCTTCTCACAGCTCCACTATACAGTGCCCCAGCAGGGGCTCTATGTGGGGGATCTGACCCCACATTTCCCTTCCACATTGCCCTAGCACAGGTTCTCCATGAGGGCACCGCCCCTGTAGCAAACTTTTGACTGGGCATCCAGGCATTTCCATACATCTTCTGAAATCTAGGCAGAGGTTCCCAAACCTCAGTTCTTGACTTCTGTGCACTTGCAGGCTCAAAAACATGTGGAAGCTGCCAAGGAATGGGGCTTCTACCCTCTGAAGCCACAGCTCAAGCTGTATGTTGACCCCTTTCAGCCATGGCTGGAGCAGCTGGGACACAGGGCACCAAGTCCCTAGGCTGCACATAGCACAGGGACCCTTGGCCTGGTCCACAAAACCACGTTTTCCTCCTGGGCCTCCAGGCCTGTGATAGGAGGGGCTGCCATGAAGACCTCTGACATGTGCTGGAGACATTTTCCCATGGTCTTGGGGATTAACATTAGGCTCCTTGTTACTTATCCCAAATTTCTGCAGTTGGCTTGAATTTCTCCCTAGAAAATAGGTTTTTCTTTTGTATCACATAGTCAGGCTGCAAATTTTCCAAACTTTTATGCTCTGCTTCCCTTATAAAACTGAATGAATTTAACAGCACCCAAGTCACATCTTGAATGCTATGCTGCTTAGAAATTTCTTCCACCAGATACCCTAAATCATCTTTCTCAAGTTGAAAGTTCCACAAATCCCTAGGGCAGGTGAAAATGCCACCAGTCTCTTTGCTAAAACATAACAAGAGTCATCTTTATTCCAGTTCCCAACAAGTTCCTCATCTCCATCTGGGACCACCTCAGCCTGGACCTTATTGTCCATATCGCTATCAGCATTTTGGGCAAAGCCATTCAACAAGTCTCTAGAAAGTTCCAAACTTTCCCACATTTTCCTGTCTTCTTCTGAGCCCCCTAAACTGTTCCAACCTCTGCCTGTTACCCAGTTTCAAAGTCGTTTCCACATTTTCGGGTATCTTTTCAGCAACACCCCACTCTACTGGTACCAATTTACTGTATTAGTGCATTTTCACACTGTAGATAAAGACATACCCAAGTCTGGGAAGAATCGGACTTACAGTTCCACAGGGCTGGGAGGTCTCAGAATCATGGGGGGAGGTAAAACGCACTTTTTACATGGTGGCCACAAGAGAAATGAGGAAGAAGCAAAAGTGGAAACTCCTGATAAACCCATCAGATCTCATGAGACTAGACCAGCCCTCCTTGTGGTTCAATTACCTCCCCCTAGGTCCCTCCCACAACACGTGGGAATTGTGGGAGATACAATTCAAGTTGAGATTTGGGTGGGGACACAGCCAAACCATATCATGGTGGTATTGGAAGGTGGGGCTTAGTGGGAGGTGTTGGAATCATGGGAGTGGATGAATAACTTGGTGCTGTTTTTACAGTAATGAGTGAGTTCTCATGCTTGTGAAGCTGGATTGGTTTTGGGGGCAATAGATTACTTCTTGCAAGAGTGAGTTGTTATAAAGTCAAGATGCCCCTCGAATTTGGTCCTTCTTTGCATGTGCCTGCTCCCCTCTTGACTTTATCCACCATGTTTTGACACAGCACAAGAGGCTTCACCAGAAGCTGAGAAGATGCAGGTGCCCTTGTACAACCTGCAGAACTGTGAGCCACATAAACCTCTTTTCTTTATAACCTCAGAAATTTCTTCATAGCAACACAAAACGAACTAAGACAAGCACTTTGGAAAACAATGAAACATTGTTTTGTAAGATTGAACAAATACATTTGCTACCTTCCAACAATTTCTCTCCTAAGCCCATGCACCAGACAAACTTTTGTGTACATGCACCAGAAGACAATGCACGAATGTTCATAGAAGCCTTGCTCATAATAGCATGTAATGAAGTACTTTTGTCCTTGGGGATTAGTCATATGCTCTATCTCTGAATGAACTATTATTGAACTAGTTAACATGTTATTTGCCTAGGAAAAGACTTATGAAAAAGTGGTTTTCTCTATCTTATTAATAGTAAAACAATTTGGACTGGTACGAGGCAAGAGTATGGCTTTTGTGATTGCATCATGTCTTTAGACAAAATGTTTTTTAATGCTAATTTCTAACTCTTGAAATCAACATGGTTGATGTCCTCACAGTTTAGCAAGAAGGTATCTGAATTCATTTGTCAGAGGTTGGAAGGTGTAGCAGAGGTGACAGAAGAGGCAGATTGATGGAAAATGAAAAGCTTGTAGACTTAAGACCCGTGATTATCTCCCTCCTCTCCCCCCATCTTTTGAGCATCAAAGTTTGTCTCCAGTGCAGAGAACCATGTTTGTTGAGTCTGAGAAATTATTAGATTAATTTTTGGCCCTTGTAGCCTATTTAGAAGTGTAGAAATTTTGACTTCATATTCAACTCCAAAGGTTCTCTTCCTTGGAAGAAGAACTGAGAGAAATTTGAGGTTTGAACTTTTCCACCAAAACATTTTTGGTAAACAGAATAATTCATTTCAGATTTTTACAAATGAGCCACATAAGTACAGAATTCCAAAATCTAACGCTCCCTCAGAGTGACTGTTCTGTGCTTAACGTGCAATACAAAGATATGTTGTACATGTACAAATACACCAAGTGTTAGATACTCCAAATTGCAAAACAAAATTCAGTAGTTGTAAGTGGATGTCCCATTGCTACCCTTCTCCTCTAATTGCCACCAAGAAAGTTCATGCCAGCTTGCCCCAGAACTCACAGCAGGATGCCCCCGCACTTCTGAAATTTCCGAAAAGAAAAGACTCATCCCCCAAGAGGTTAAGTGGCCTGCTCATGATCTCTGGTTGAGCAGCAGGGTTGAGACCAGGACCCAGACCTGAGAAAAATCTTTGTTCCTAATCAGGCTGTTTCCTGTTCCTCTGCAGCTTTCGCATACAATTCTCTGAAAAGGAAATGCTTTGTTTTTATTTGTTGTTTTGTCTCCACTACTTCTCAGAATGCTTTGAGAGCCCTTCTTTATTTGGCTTCAGAGACATTGTTTGCATTTTCTTCAAATGAAAGGGAGCCCTGACGAGTTCACCTGATAACCTCATCACTGCGCATACATGAATGCCAATTACCACTCAGAAGACCAGTTTAATCCTCACTTGTCAATAGTTTCCTTCCTGATAACACTTCCCACAGATTCTATAGATGGCTGGCTGGGCTCTGAGGTCCACAGAGCAGACAAGAAGCTTCCTGCAGACTGAAGGGGAAGCTTTTCATAAACTTGCACCCCTTCTACCTCCTGCCCTCTCTGTCCCCTTCCAAGAATAGTCACAGACTTAGAAGCAGTCTTTTAAGTACTAACTGCAGAAAGGCATGCGGGGGGCACCATTAAAAATGGCAAGAGGATGCTTATAGCCACTCTAAGGACTTCAGCTTTTTTTCTGCAGAGGACACAAGAGAATGAGAAATTCTCATTGTCCTAGAGAAGAATGGGACATTTTACTGCCTACCCTCCAATGCACCATATACTGTTTGTGTGTGCACACACATACCAGATCACATCTAAACTGTCCTTCAAGACGTGAAGTGGTAGAACCTAATATCTTCACTGTGGTTTGAGAGTGACTGCACTGCAAAATAGTCTCCATGGTTTAAAAAGAAAAAATGTTTCCCTAGAGGTAAGGCAACAGTAACATGGGAAAGGTAGGGTAAGGAAACTAGTGCCATAGGAAACTCCTGAAAAATTCAGAGGGATGCTTAGAATTCAAGGCAGATTGGTAATTTACCTCTCACTTAATCTGTTTGAATATTCTTTGCATCCTGATCCACTGTGGTAAAGAAATCTGTTCACTTAGCCCATGCCAGGAGGGATATGTGCATGACACACAGGCCAAAACACAGGAAAGGAGAAGGCAGAGCATCCCTAATTTTTCAGAGGAGTAATTCTCCCAACATCCTGCAAGGCTGAAGCATGAAGATGCCCAAAAAGCCCTAGAAACCAGCTGAGAAGCCCTTAGTCCCAGAGGCTGCCCTGGGCCATTTCATATTGTACATCCTGCCTTCCCCAGAACCCATTACTCCAGATCCAACAGCCTCATGTTCTCCCTGATGCTTCCAATGTGCCAGTGAATTAAGCAAAAGCAGACGGAATTTAAAGAGGGTCTTCTGTGTAGATGAACAAGGTAGAGGAATTGGATGTCAAAATCAAAGTGCAAAGATAGAAATATTTCTCAGGCTGTAGGTGAATGCATTTGCAACTGCGTACAGAAATATTTCTCCCAGGAATTTTCAGAAAAAATTCACTGGTTGAGACCTTGAACAGGAGTCCTGTTACCACAGAAGGGTGTCTACGTTATTCCTGGCAAAATAACTATGGATATACAGACCCATTCTTAAAGGAGGAATGGTTCCATAGCTCTAGGCTTAAGAAAACCCATACTGGTGAACAGGTTGGAGACAGGAATCCCAACCCTTTCCTTCTTGGTGCGTCACACACTTGGAAGAGGGTGAATCCCTTCCTCACAGGGATTTTGTGAGTAAAGAATATACCTGAGGTGACAATGTTTCAAAAAAGACAAAGTGCCACATAAATGGAACACCCACAGGCTAGAGCAGGAGATTTGAGCCTTTAGTTCCCAGATATACCTCAGCCAACCAAGAGCAGCTGGTTATGAAGCATGGGCAGTACCCTTGGACAAGCAGCCAGGTAACAGGAGAACAGACTGCTTTTACTGAATGTGCACTGAATGCCACACATTATGCTGGAAACCTTTTACCCACCTACCTTATTTAGTTCTTGCAAAACTGCTGCAAGAATACTTATTACCAGTCCTATTTAATAAAAGAGAAGCTTGGGTGTGGTGGCTCACATCTGTAATCCCAGTACTTTGGGAAGCTGGGATGGAAGAATTCCTTGAGGCCAGGAGTTCGAGACCAGCCTGAGCAATATATCAAGATCTCATCTCTAAAAAAAAAAAAATTCCAGGTGTGGTGGAGGCTGAGGCAGGAGGATCACTTGAGCCCAGGAGTTTGAGACTGCAGTGAGCTCTGATGGCACCACTGCACTCCAGCCTAGGCAACAAAGTGAGACCCTATCTCAAAAACAAACAAAAAAAAATAGATGAGAAACTGAGGCTTAGATTGGAGAAGGGCTTGGCAAGTGCAGGAAGCTGGTAAGCTGGTAGTGACTGCCCTTCATATAGGAGACTACAAATGCCAGGTGCTCACTTTCAACACCTCTCCCACCTGGAGTGTTGGTGTGTGCCCCAATTCCCATTGATATGACCTGAGGGGGATCTCTTGGGGGATTGTATGAAGATTGATTCCCTAAGAGGGAGCATCTCACTTTTCTTCATTGCACATGCTCACCCTTCCCATGACATTTGGAGCTGTTGCATCATTCCACAGCCACGATGGCAAACATCATCAATGGCCACTATTGGGATCAACGGTCTACACAAGCTATAGAAGCACTGTTGTGTTGATACACAAAGGAAGAGGGACAAACAGGTAGAGGCATGTCCTATGACTCTGACCCACTCTGAAGCAGCCCTCCAGTGTCTGTATTGGCAAAGAGCAAGGGGAGCTGCTGCGAAGTAGAAATGTGGCTTCAAAGCCTCAGCCACAGCATCACAGAGCAGAACACAGAAAGGAGTACTTGAAGCATTAGACAATAAGAAATGCAAAGGGTATGCTAACTTTCTAGGGCTGCCATAACAAATTACCTCAAATTGGGTGACTTAAAATAACTGGAATTTATTCTCTCACAGTTTTTGAGCCTAGACGTCTGAAATCAAGATGTTGATAGTGTCATGCTCCCTCAGGAGGCTGTAGAGAAGAATGTTTCCTTGCCTTTTCTGGCTTCTAGTGGTAGCTGGCAGTCCTTGGCATTCGTTGGCCTGTAGCTACATTGATCCCATTTCTGCCTCTGTCCACATGGCCATCTTCCTTTTGTGTGCCCGTGTCTTCCCCTGGCCTTCTAATAAGGATATCAGTTATTAGACACTCTAATTTAATATAATCTCATTTTAACTAATGAGCATCTACCAAATAAAGACCTATTTCCAAGTAAAGTCAAATCCTGTGATCCCAGGCAGACAGAAATTGTGGAGGGGACACTGTTGAACCTAGTACAAAGGCTTTAGTCTTTTGTGGCAGGGTTGGAAGCCAGGAGGAGCCCAGGGCTGGAGTGAGACTTCATTCACTGGATTATCTGTCTGAGTAAGTGGTCAATAGGATAGCAGATCCAAAGAAAAGAGGCATTCGTATTTCTCTAAGAATACAAAGCACTTGGGTGGTGGGAGGGAGAGCATCAGGAAAAACAGCTAAGGGATGCTGGGCTTAATACCTAGGTGATGGGATGATCTGTGCAGATCTGTGCAGCAAGCCACTATGGCATACGTTTACTTATGTAACAAATCTGCGCATCCTTGCACATGTACCATTGAACTTAAAAGTTGAAAAAATAGAATACAAAGCTCTTCCTGACTGCTCAAAGCTCAAGGTGTTGCCTTTTCCAAGTGGGATGCAATAGCCTACTCATTTTCCAAGATTAAAGCTAGAGAAAAGAATGAATGAATAAATAAATAAATAAATGGGCAAAGTTAATATTAGCTGGAAAAAATAGCGTACAGGTGGAAGGAATGAACCCATATTGAGAGTCCACTATGTGTCAAATTCCTTGCATGGAATCTCCAAGGTCTGGCTAGCTTAAAAGCAATGCCAGCCTTGCTATCTGTACTTCACGAGGAGGTGGATCAGAAAGCAGTGGAGAACACAGGATGCATGCTGGTAACTCTGAAGTGTGGTTCAAGCAGAGGGACACGGAAAGCATTAATGCAGTAACTTCAATAGCACAAGGGCTAATAAACAGGAGACAGTGTATTTAATATATTTAAGTTCTTTTCAAAGAAAATGTTTCCAGGCCATCTGGATTCAAATCCAGGCTCTGACACCTACCACCTGTGTACAGGTGCCTTAGCCACTCTGAGCCTCAGTTTTCTAATCTGTATAATGGGAATAACAACACTATTTTTCTTTTTGAGACAGTGTCTCACACTGCAGCCAGGGCTGGAGTGCAGTGGTGTGATCTTGGCTCACTGCAACCTCTGCCTCCCAGGTTCAAGCAATTCTCCTGCTTCAGCCTCCCAAGTAGCTGGGATTACAGGTGCCTACCACCATGCCCAGCTAATTTTTTGCATTTTTAGTAGAGACAGGGTTTCACTATGTTGGCCAGGCTGGTCTCAAACTCCTGACCTCGTGATTCGCCCACCTTGGCCTCCCAAAGTGCTGAGATTACAGGTGTGAGCCACTGTGCCTGTCCCAACAACAGTATTTACCTCATAGGTTTGTTAAAAGATTTGAGTTAGTTGGCCAGGCACAATGGCTCACACCTATAATCCCAGCAGTTTGGGAGGCCAAGGCTAGCGGATCACCTGAGGTCAGGAGTTTGAGACCATCTAGATAAACATGGTGAAACCCCGTCTCTACTAAAAATAGAAAAATTACCTGGGTGTGATGGTGCACACCCATAGTCTCAGCTACTCGGGAGGCTGAGGCAGGAGAATCTCTTGAGCCCAGGAGGCAGAGGCTGCAGTGAATTGAAATCATGCCACTGCACTCCAGCCTGGGCCACAGAGTGAGACTCCATCTTAGAAAAAAAGAAAAAAAAAAGAACTGAGTTAGTTAATACTTGTATAATACTTAGAACCATGTGCCTGGTACATATGTTAGATAAAACAGTGTTTGTGAAATACATATTGTAAGTGGCATCAGGGCATCAGGCAACTGTCTGTGGGGTTATGATGAGATCCTAAATGACTGTAATTTGTTGGTCATGCCATATTTATTTATGTTTATCATACGAGGTTTCCTTTCAGAATATTTTAGCAAGGGGTAGGTGTGTGTGTGTGTGCACACACATACATGGTGAGGTGGGGCAGGGCAGGTTTCAGAAAAGAGGAGTAGAGAGCTGACAAAGATGGGTCAGTACAGTGAAATTTTGCATTTTCCTTCCTACTACATCTTTAGGAAACCCATCCATACACATGAATCACAGAGTCATAGAACTCCTTGAAGTCTGATAGAGACATGACAAGAGAAAAGAGGCTCCTCTCTTCCTTCGGATGAGATGAGAACAGGAGGTTGCTAGCTGCCGTCTTTCCCATCTTTCTCAGTCTGTGTAAAAGCCTACCTGAAAACATCTAGTGGGAACCTAAGGCAAGAGATGAGAGAAAGAAAAAACTCCTTCATACCATTTGATCACCCCTGGATCAGACTGTACCTGATGCCCTCCTTGCATATCCCAGTAATATCATTCACTATTTTTTCTTATACGTATATACCAATTTGGGCTGGCTTTTTTTTTTCTTGTGCTACCAAAAGAATACCATCTGATTTGCTTGAGTCATTCAGTGAAGTTATTTTTAATTTTAAATGGACATGAGTAAATAAAAATTATGGCATTCTTAAGAGATAACCAAAGCTCAACCCAAGAATCTCTGACTTAAGCTTTCCAAAATCTGGACACACATTCAGAATTTGGCTTCTTCATGGGGGACCTTCTCAGACATTCTATTTCTCATAGAGTTTGCACTTACCCCTGGGCCACTGTGGGGTGGCCTTCCTGCCCAATCAAGCCATGCCCCCAGGTCCCTGCACCAGCATCAGCCCACTTAGAAGTCCAGGAAGGGCAACGAAGCAATCAGTGTCCCAATTGGCAGACTCAAGGGGAAGACTCCTGACCCCTGTGCCCCATCAAACTTCACAGTGCATTGACTTGATTTATGAAAAAGGTTATGAAAGCATGTAAGAGCTCCTGCTGGAAAGAAAATTATCTGTATAAACAAAGTGTTATTATGGGAATCAGGGAGGCTGCATGCGGGAAAGGTCATTAAAATAAGAAAAACACTGTCATATCAGTCTTTTCTAAATCACTAAACTTACATGAGAGAAGTTAAATATCTTTATATCTCACCGGTTCCTTTTTGATCATTAGTCTTTCTAGCTCACAAGGGGACATTCACAGATGCTGAACTGTAGAGTACTTTAAATTAGAGGGAATTTCTAAGACATCACTTGTGAAGTTGGATTTTTTAAGGAGGGCTCAATTAGAGAACGTTGGGTAATACAGAGCAGGCTTTGGAGTCCCTGGGGTGTTATTTTCTCTTCTACAAATGAAAGACCAATTTTTTTCCTTTGCTTCATTTGACAGGATTTGATATTTTCCACTCTTTCTCCTAATGAAGGGAATACACAACAATTACACTATATACAGTGGTATACTTCACAGACATGGTGTTCAGGCTTTGGGTTAAGAAAACAAATCCTCTTAGTAGATTAGTTTGTATTAAAAATCTTTTTGAGCTAGGGCCAGATCCTCCCATGAAAATCATATTAGTAAACGTCGGTTCCATTAAGATGTTTTACTCAAGTTTGGTTGTCGGAGCCAGATTCTTTTATTCTTAAGAAGAGTTTTGACAGCCAAGTTCAGACTACTGATCCATATTCTTCAAGCACATGAGCAATATAATGTGCCTTTGATTTCCCCTTTATTTGTTCTTTGGACCTTTAATTCTGGATCTTAAAGACAATGAGATTAAACTAAATGTTCTCAAAAGTTGTGTTTGGAATGTATAATTAGGTGCAATTAAATGGTAATAGGAAGATAATATGGTGGTATTTTAGCTAAGGACCTTAGCACTACCTAAATTCTTGCCTTTGGTGCACCACTACTTCTTTCAGAATATCTCCAAGGGAGATATTCAACAAAGCAGACAAACAAAGTACAAGGGCTTTGACCCCAAATGCCAAAGTGGAATTCAAGCTGGCTGGGCTAGAATCCATAGAGAGCTTCTGTAGTCAAGCAAGACAGGTTTGAATGGACTAGAAGCAAGTGGAAATACTATTCTGGCTGAACAAAGCCTAACTAGTTGTATGTTTATCCCTGGGAAGCTTTCAGTGCCTAAAGCTGAACTGGGCATTCTTAGGATCTAGTGGAGAAAAACATCCAAAAAGAGATGCCTGGACCTTCTCCCAGTGCAACAGGACCAGGCCAGTGTACCACCCAGAAGGAGAGGAAATGGAGCTTTTAATGCTGTACAGTGACTCACTCCACCCAAAGTGGCTGACCCTATCCATAATTCCCCTTTTGCCAGGTGGAGGAAAGGGGTTGGAATGAAGGAGAGAAGAGTTAATGAGCTCTTCTCCATTCCTAGAACTAAAATGTAAAAATCCTTCATATTCTCACAATTGTATATGTTAACATATGTCTTCTTGCTTCCTTTTAGGAGACCCACTATCTCAATTGCATTAGTGTTGTCTTTATATAATGCCAGACATATTCATATCCAATTTGTGGATTTGGACACCTAGTAGAACAGAAAAAAACTGTGATATGTGCTAGAGCCCTCACATATGCCCAAAGTCTTCCAAATCTATTTAAAACACAATCATGCTGTGAACATCTATTATTTTGCTGTCTGGAATCTTGTAACATTTTTTCTGGTAGTGACACCCTAATTTCCCCACTTTCAACTCATGTGCTTCCAGTGGAGTTGACTCTAACCCTAACTCAAGAGTGGGGTGGATGAACCAGATCTGGCCAATCAAAGTCCTGATTTTTTATGGCATCAGTAATCAAACCAAAGCTAAGCACATGGACTAACCTACTCCAATAAGAGTGGCATTTTCTTTGGAAATACTAGAATAAAGATGCTCACTTTTTAATTGGATTTTAACCTAGAATCATGCAGTTCCAAGAGCTGATGACAGTAGTCTTTCAACCATAAGAAAGAAATCACAAAGAATAGAGAAACATAGAAGCACCATAGCTGAGAAATGTACAGAAAAAAATTGAGTTCTGGTGACATCATTTGGGCTCTTGGGCTCTGTATCAAGCCATATCTGATGCTGTTATGCTCCTAAATTGCTTGATTTACAAGAGACAATAAATTCCTCCCCATACTTAAGCCAGTTTTGGTTGAATTTTTATCTTTTATAGACAAATAAATGACATGAATGTACATTTTATAAAAATTACCCGGCCGGGCGCGGTGGCTCACGCTTGTAATCCCAGCACTTTGGGAGGCCGAGGCGGGCGGATCACGAGGTGAGGAGATCGAGACCACGGTGAAACCCCGTCTCTACTAAAAATACAAAAAAAAATTAGCCAGGCGTGGTGGCGGGCGCCTGTAGTCCCAGCTACTCGGAGAGGCTGAGGCAGGAGAATGGCGCGAACCCGGGAGGCGGAGCTTGCAGTGAGCCGAGATTGCGCCACTGCACTCCAGCCTGGGCGACAGAGCGAGACTCCGTCTCAAAAAAAAAAAAAAAAATTACCCAGGATAAACTAATAGTAAAGGATGAAATAAAGGCAATTCTGTAAATTCTCATAGTAATAATAAAGGTTAGAGCTGAAATTGAGTACTTACTGTGCGTCAGGCCCTGTTTTAACTTCACTGTATGTTTTAACTCATTTAATCCTAACCCCAAATCCACCAGGTAGGTGTTATTATTTTTTCCTTTAACAGACGAGGAAAGTGTGGCATTAAGAGGTCAAGAAAACTGCCCAAGATCACTCAGTAATAAGATGGCACTCAAATACTAACCCAGGCAATCTGATATCCCAGAGCTTGAGTGCTTAATTGCTATATTTTATTGCTAAGAACCTCTCGCCACCCGCCCCCCACCAAAGATACTTTTAAACACCAGCTATAAAGGTCACTGGGTCACCCTATTGGTATAAAGATTAAAAGGTGGCCTTAATGGGAAAATAAACAGCCTCTTTAATCTGTATTATAACTGGAGTCTTCTATGTTAAGAGAATGTTAGCATGGCCTTGAGCATCAGTCTGTTCAGTCCAGGCACAAAAACTGGTGTTTTCAAATCTTTTTCTGCGGGATGGGTAGTAGGGAAAGAATATGTCTTAGTCTGTTCAGGTTTCTCTAGCAAAATGCTCTAGATTAAGTAACTTATAAACAACAGAAATGTATTGTGCACAGTTCTGGAGGCTGGGAAATTCAAGATGAAGATGCCAGTAGACTTGGTGTCTGGTGGGTGCCCATATCTCATAGATGGCACCTTCTATGTATGAGCACATGGTGGAAGGCACCAGGGAGCTCCCTCTAACTTCTTTTACAAGGGCACTGATCCTATTTATGAGGGTGGATCCCTCATGACGTAATCACTTCCCAAAGGCCCCACCTCTTTATACCATCACATTGGGTATTAGCTTCCCACATATGAAAGTTGAGGGGATTCAGACATTCAGACTGTAGCAGGGTAGAAGTCAGAATATGCGGCAATGGGGCATAAAAAACAAGACTTAAATTTCCAGCTGTCTTCACATTCAAAGGGGTCCCCTCCTATAGGGTAGTTCAGGACAGTAGTGCATTCTAGCAGGGCCAAGAGTGATGGTCAAAAGCAGTGAGATATATTACCAGAGACCTAAGTAATCAATTTATTGGCAGCAGGCCCTTCAATCTCTGTTATGGGCTAAATTGTCTCTCCACTCCCCCAAAAATGCACATGTTGAAGCCCTAACCCCCAGAACCTCAGTATATGACTATAACTGGAGACAGAGCCTTTAAGAGGCAATTAAGTGAAAATGAAACTATTAAGGTGGGCCCTAATCCAATCTGGACTGGTGTCCTTATAAGAAGAGGAGCTGAGAACAGAAGGAGAGACACCAGGGACGTGCAACTAGAGAGAAAATGTAACGTGGGGGTACAGTGAGAATGTAGCCATCTGCAAGCCAAGAAGAGAAGCCTCAGAAGAAATCAAAGCTGCTGACACTTGATCCTAAACTTTCGACCTCCAGATTTGTGAGTAAATAAATTTTTGTTGTTTACACCACCCAGTCTGTGCTACTTTGTGATGACACAGCAAACTAAGACTGTCCCTACCTGACAGTTCAGAGTAAGAGATGCACAGTCAACCTCAAGGCTGGGAGCTCTGCATCCACCTAGATAGGGCTTATTAAAATCTAGGCAGGATGCCATGGCTCCCAGCCAAATAGAGAACTAGAATGCTAATCAAAATGCCTAGGTAAAAGTGAAATTGCAGGAACAGGCCAATGGACAGGGTTTGAGAAGCATTAAATCTGACATCCAGAGTAGAATCCTAGCTCTGCTTAGCGTGTGATTTTGTGTGACTTTAATAACTCTGAGCCTGAGTTTCCTCATCTATGAGGCTCCTTACCTCATGGAGGTAGCAAGGATTAAATTAAAAAGATAATGTGTGAGATACATTTAGTGCAGTTCCAAACCTGGTTGGTACTCAATAAATAGAAGCTATGTGGTAGCTGAGTTTTGGTAGACGACACATGCCTAGGGTTCACTCTAGTTAGAACCTACAACTTTATACCTGGATCACTGCCCAGCCCTGGCTGGTGGACCTGAGCCTCTAGGCTGTCTGTCTGCCTTGGTGGAGATTAACTTCCCTCTTGGGTTGTGCTGCAGTTCAAGGTCCACATCTGAGCAGGCTGAGAAAGCCAGGGCTGAGATTTTTTTTCTCCATGCCCTTATACATAGATAAATCTATCCAATAGGGTCATCTTTCAACAAAAAAGGACAAAACCAGGCATAAATTCCAACATCTTATTTAGTGCCCCCTTCAAAGCACCCTGTCCCTCTAGGCCTCCCTTGAATACTGGTGGAAGAAAGCTCCAGATGAGGAAATGCAAGAAATAGCACGTAAGGAAAGGATTATCATTTTGATATGTGGATGCCATTTGCCTAAAAAACAGCTTTTGAATAATCAGAAACAAACTAAAAAACAGCAAACTAGAGCTGCACATCAAAAATGCCCCAGACCACTGCTACAACAAAATTTAAAAGATCTTTTTAATTAATTATGATTCTAGGAGAGGAGTTTTCTTAAATGAAAGCTAGATTTTAAATCACTTATTGAAATTCAGTCATGTTGTAAGGGTGGGTGGGAATCTTTTTTTTAAGACATTTCCGTCAAGGGTGACTTTGTTTACTGTTTTGTGTTTTGTTGTTGTTGTTTTTGAGACAGGGTTTCACTCTGTTGCCTAGGCTGGAATGCAGTGGTGCAATCACAGCTCACTACAACCTCCATCTCCCAGGCTCAAGTGATCCTCCTCCCTCAGCCTCCTGAGTAGCTGGGACTACAGGCGTGTACCACCATGCCTAGCTAATTTTTTTAAAAAATTTTATTAGAGAAGAGGTCTCGCCGCAATCCCCGGGCTGGTCTTGAACTCTTGAGCTCAAGTGATTCTCCTGCTTCGGCCTCCCAAAATGCTGGGATTACAGGTGTGAGCCACTGCACCTGGCCTTTGTTTACTTTCACTGCTGAATAAGAAACCCATTTACAATGCCAAACCATGATAACAAAATTGATCCTGTTATGGCAAATATCATTGCCCTGGCCTACAGACTATTCATTGCAAACTATATTTAATAACAAACATTTGCAGAACCACCAAGAATGGAAAAACTATGAATGCCATTTCCCATTCAAAGGTCTAGAGGAAACCGAATGGGAGACCCACACAGTGTAGGAGGGTCTCTGCTGTTGAACTTGGTGGAGTGTATACTTAGCATGTCTCGAGGGAGGATGGCTGGAAGTGGGTAGGGAAGGAGGAATCAGAATCATGGGGGAGTCAAAATAGTCACCAGGAAAACAACTGCAGATGTCAAAATAGACGTGTGAGGCAAGGAAAGAAATCGAGAGGTGAGTAGCAGCCTTAGCAGACATGAACCTAAAGCGTAAGTGGGAAAGAAGTGGGAAGTCAGAACTGGGGCTGTGAACAGTGCATACCACCTTTCTTTATGAGGTTGGGTAAATAAAGAATATAGGGCTGGACATCAACTAAAATCTGTTTCCTGATATGCATTGTTGGGAAAGCCTGTCTTACTGAGAAAGACTCGATTATTGTACAAAGCCATCAAAAAGTATTCTAAGTGGTGTGCTGAATTTCTGTAAGAGTAAAGAAAATTTTCAACGTTAGTGTTTATGCCTACAACATTACTGCAAGTTTTAGTCCTAAAAATTGAAACTAACTGACAAATTAAAAATAGAATGACTATAAGCCAGAGGTTGCAGATTGGGTATCTATGGGTTGAGTCTATCTGTGCTTGCCTTGCACAGTGTTTTTTAAAAAGAACTACTTGCAGTTAGAATGGAACTTCCATACCTTTGGCTTTATATTTTATACAGACATACCTCATTTTATTGCACTTTGCTTTATTGAGCTTCACAGACATTGCTTTTTTTTTTTTTAATACAAATTGAAGGTTTGGGGCAAACCTCCATCAAGCAAGTCTATCAGAGCCATTTTTCCAACAATATATTCAGGTCTCTATGTTACATTTTGGTAATTCTCACAGTATTTCAAACTTTTTATGATTTCAAACTTTTTATTGTTATCTGTTATGGTGATCAGTGATCTTTAATGTTACTATTGTAATTGTTTCGAGATGCTGCGAACTACACCTATATAAAACAGGAAACTTAATTGATAAATGTGCGTCCTCTCTGACCAGCCAACTGGCTGCTCTCCCACCTCTCTTCCTCTCCTTGGGCCTTCCTATTCCCTGAGAAACAACAAAATTGAAATTAAGGCCAATTAATCACCCTACAATTGCCTCTAAGTGTTAAAGTGAAAGGGACAACTGATAATTGAAGGAAAGGAAGAGAAGATAATTGATGAAGGTAGCTATACTACACAACAGATTGTCAATGTATTAATAGCTGAAACAGCCTTTTATTGGAAGAAGATGCCATCCAGGACTTTCATAGCCAGAAAGTAGAAGTCAATGCCTGGCTTCAAAACTTCAATGGACGGGATACTCTTTTGTCAGGGCCTAATGCAGCTGGTAACTATAAGTTGAAGCCAATGCTCATTTGCCTTTCTGAAAATCCTAAGGCCCTTAAGAATGATGCTAAATTTTCTCTGTCTGAGCCCTAGAAATAGAACAATAAAGCCTGAATGAAAGTACATCTGTTTACCAGTATGATTTACTAAATTTTTTTCCTTCTTTTTTTGAGACAGGGTCTCATTATGTTGCCCAGACTGGTCTTGAATGCCTGGGCTCAAGTGGTTTTTCTGCCTCAGCCTCCAGAGTATCTGGGATTATACACATGCACCACCACATCCAGCAGTTTACTGAATATTTTAAGCCCATTGTTGAGACCTGCTGCAAAAAAAAAAAATTGCTTTCAAGGTATTACTGATCATTGACAATGCACCTAGTCATCCAAGAATTCTGATGGAGATGTACAATGTGATTAATGTTGTTTTCATGCCTGATATCACAACATCATTCTGCAGCCCATGGATCAAGGAATAATTTTGACTTTCAAGTCTTATTATCTAAGAAACACATTTTGTAGGCCAGGTGCAGTGGCTCAAGCTTGTAATCCCAGCACTTTGGGAGGCTGAGGCAGGTGGATTGCGAGGTCAGGAGTTCAAGACCAGCCTGAACAACATGGTGAAACCCCGTCTCTACTAAAAATACAAAAATTAGCCGGGTGTGCTGACAAGCACCTGTAATCCCAGCTACTCAGGAGGCTGAGGCAGGAGGATCACTTGAACCCAGGAGGCAGAGGTTGCAGTGAGCTGAGATGGTGCCATTACACTCCAGCCTGGGCAACAGAGTGAGACTCCATCTCAGAAAAAAAAAAAAAGAAAGAAATACAATTTGTAGGGCTAAAAATGCCATAGATAGTGATTCCTCTGATGAATCTGGACAAAATCAATTGAAAACCTTCTGAAAAGGATTCACCATTCTAGATGCCATTAAGAACATTCATAATTCATGAAAGGAGGTCAAAATATTAACATTAACAGGAGTTTAGAAGAAATTTATTCCAACCCTCATGATGACTTTGAGGGGTTCAAGACTTCAGTGGAGGAAGTAACTGCAAACGTGGTGGAAATAGCAAGAGAACTAGAAGTGCAGCCTGAAGATGTGACTGAATTGCTGCAATCTCATGATGAAACTTGAACAAATGAGAGTTGTTTCTTATGGATGAGCAAAGTGGTTTTTTGAGGTGGAATCTACTCCTGGTGAAGATGCTGTGAGCATTGTTGAAATGACAACAAATGATTTAGAATATTACACGAACTTAGTTGATAACGCAGTGGCAGCATTTGAGAGAATTGACTCCAATTTTGAAAGAAGTTTACTCTGGGAAAAATGCTGTCAAATAGTATTGCATACTACAGAGAAATCTTTCATGAAAAGAAGCAAACTTCATTGTTATCCTAAGTAATTGCCTCAGTCACCCCAACCTTCAGCAACAACCACCTTGATTAGTCAGCAGCTGCCAACATCCAGGCCAGACCCTCCAACAGCAGAAAAAGATTATGACTCAGTAAAGGCTTGGATGATCGTTAGCATTTTTTAGCAATAAAGTATTTTTAAATGAAGTACATTGTCTTTCTGGACATAATCCTATTGCATACTTAATAGACTACATTATAGTGTAAGCATAACTTTTATTAGCATTGGGAAATCAAAAAATTCATGTGATATGCTGTATTATGATATTTGTTTTATTAGAGTGGTCTGTAACCAAACCTGCAAAATCTTTGAGGTATTCTCGTGTATGTAGTAGTGTGGTGGTTTGAAGTAGGGGGAGTTTCTACTCTAGGAGCTCTCTGAACTCTCTCCCTAATGGGGAGGAGGTTATTTTCACCATTCATTAGTCCTTTCTTTATTGGGTAAAGTTACTAACAATCTGAGAGCACGATGATTTCTCTTTTTTACCCTTTCTCCCCTGACAAGGCTGTTCTGCATACCCAAGATGTCTTGTGAGAGCGGTAATTAGAAAATATATTTTGGCTAGAGATTGCAGCGTTGTTCTCCAATCAGTTTTATCAGTAATAATGCTGACATCTTGATCTCCATCTGTCTTACTCCTGTGTCATTTCTTAATTCACAATGAACAAAGAGGAGAAGGGGGGTGTTGTTATTAATTGGCTGCCTCAAGCTCCAAGAGACTGCCAGCATTTAAACATTGGGAAATTTCATATAAAGATCTAGATTTCTGACATGTTAAAAAATGGATTATTTGGCAGGGCTGGGACATATTTCCACATGGTATCAATTGGGCTGAAGCTGAGTAATGGATGTCACCTTTATATGGGACATGAATTCTCCTGTTTGCCATAGTCTCCACCACTCCATATTACCTTACACCCAGTCATTTAATTTAGCCATCTTGTCTTGGCATTTAAGTTTGCAATTCCTACTTTAACCATAAAAATGTCCCTGTTTAGAAAATAGATTTTTTCTACGTTAGTGCAATCCTGATTATTGAATAGAATGGTTAGTGAAACGTTTGAAAACCATTGGTATGGAAGATCTTGTATCTGTTAGTCTCATTGTGAAGCTAGTGTTCTGGCATTCTGGTTCCTGATTCAGAGGAGCTACAGATCTCTGTTGTTTCATCCCACCGCACCCTCAATGCAACATAGAACTACATCAACTATTTTTTTTCTACTTTTAGGTGAGACTGCACCTGTCAGCTCAGAAAAAAAAAAACTATTTAAAGCCCTACAGTTAAGAAAACTCCCCATATATAGTTTATATTTTGTGTCCAGGCATTGTAGATTGTATCTTTCTGGCCAAAGTAGAGAATTGGAAAAATTATTGAACTAGTTTAAGCAAAACACATGTCAGATGACCCAGGTAATTTCCAGAAAAGCCAATGTTTTCTCTGTATTAGAGTACTTGGAGAATTGCCCCAACCACCTGTATTAGTTAGGTCATGGAGACTGAAACTGTATTTTCACAACTAAAATAACTATAGTTGAACCAGCCATGGAGGCCCATCTCAAAAACAGAATTTTGCTGCATCACTGTGGATCAAACGACCCTTAACACAATCAGTTGTGGGGATAGTAAAGCATATTAATTTCATTGTCCTAAAGCAATTTAACCATATTACATAGATATGACTAACATTAAACTTTTTCTCCCAGTTTCATTTTATAAGATAGCAAAATGACTAGTCAACCAACCAATTGTCTAACCCAAATGATAACAACAGCTGACTTGACATTTTTATTTAACTGATGGCAAATTTGCAATTCTTTTAGATACTTATATTCTAGGTGCTACAAGCTAAGATTTAGCCTTCTTAATTATTTTTTCCTTTTTTTTTTATAACCTTGCATTTGCCTCCTTCACACATCCTGCTTAGATGACTTTCAAATAAAGCTAAACTCCCCCATTGGATTGCTGTCTATGGGCTCTTGCGCATGTCTTTTCTGTTTGAAAATAAAGTCTCTCTTCTCGCTTACCTTCTGAAAATCTAATATTGACCTTTTTTGTAAGGTGAGGCATCCCCTAATCATACCTGGAATCCTGGCCACCACAATATCATTCACTTCACAAATTGGAGTGTTTGGCTTTATTTCTTGCTGTGAGTCAGAGCCAGGAGGTTCCCATTAAGGTGTATATGAATTATATTACTCCATGCTGAAGTTTGTGTATAACGTAATGTTGTAAGGCAGCCAAGTTCTTCCAGCAATCTCATGGACCAATATTCAAAACATATCAGTATCTCATTAGATCCTTCCTTTGTAAAAAAAAAAAAAACTTTACATTCTACTCAGCAAGCTATAGTTACATAGATATTTTATTTTAGGGAAAAGTAAAATCCATTTTAAATAAGCTTATTACTTCCATTGTATTGGTACCTATCACGTTGTCACATTCATCTGGAATGAGTTGCCGTGAAAAGAGGAAATAAATGCACAGAATTATGGATGGAGTGTGCTTTGATATAGTTCAAAGAAATAGGAGGGGCATTTTCAGGGAAAATTTGTTCTACATCCCCATTACTGTCCTAAACCAGCAAAAAATTCCTCAAGCTAAGTCACATGGCAGGACAAAAACCGTTCAAATAAGCTCAAACCATGAGGAAAAAGGGCAACAAGTATTTTCTCTTCAGCTTCAAACTTCTTTCTTTTCTTCTTGCTCCTCTCTTTTAAATGAATCCTTAAGAATTTTAGGCAAACATATATTTTAAAAAGTGCTTAATTCCAAAATATTTAATAATGGAAGAAAAGAGTTGACTGCTAACCCCCTCCCACATCTACTCCTTATTCTTCAAAAGCCACTTCAAATGAGAACTTGTGAAGACATCCTCATCAGTAAGTCATCTCTCACCCTAGTGAGTCACCACCTTCAGAGGTGGATGACCTGGTAAGATGAAACATACTGAGATTCAAAAGCTCCCATGGACTGATGGTCCCAGCACTATAGCTGGAAGGTCCGTTTTCTTGCCTTTCTTATGCTGGTGTTCTATGCTAAAAAGAGAGTGATTATTTCATCAACTCCAGAAGCAAGACATGAAGAATTAGGGCTGATAGAACTTGGAACTAAGGAATATAATCCCATGTTTTCTAGGAAGAGGAAAGGAAATAAACACACTGAAAAAGAAATCCAGCACAAAATAAAAAATTAACACGAATGTATTAAACCTTTAAAGAGTGTATATTGAGAGTCCTTGAAGAAGTAAACATGTATTCTCCATGGCCATTGAGAAAAATATAATAAAATGGCATTGACATATACCAGGAGAAGACAAGTTACATATTAAACAATGCTTCATGATCAGGCAAGAAGCATCTTCTTCCAAATAGGTCTTTAAAATTGAAATAATGATCATTTCTTGCTCTGAGCAAGCCGGTGAATGAACTCTGTAGTGGAACCAGTGCATAATGTTTTCCTCCTCTTCCAACCTATTTCATAAACTCTCACTGCTAACTGGTAACAAATGGGTTGGTCCTTGTGTGTTTTGCTCCCATCAAATGTTGCCATGCATTGTCTGTTTGCACATGCCTTATGTCTTCTACTAGTTGGAGAGCTTTTGAAGGAAATCACTCTGGTCTTGCTCATCTTTGCAAGAGTATGCTATGGAAACATCGTTATTAAAGTTTCAATTTATAAAGCAATATAAGGCAAAAGTCTTATTTGGCCAAATCATCCTTGGAAATTTCTTAGAAAGGGGCAATTTGACAACCATGGGTCATTAAGTCCAGCAAGGCCAGTTTTCTCTCAGTGCTGGAACAGGCCAGTGTATCATTAAATCCTTTATTTTTATGAAGCTTTACATTCTACTGGTTTTGGTTGACCACCAGTTGGCTGGTGAGTAGGCTTATATCGTTTGAAAATATAAATATAAACATGAGTGTTACGAGATGTCTCAACCATGAAAGGTACACAAAGTGTGATACTGGATAAGAAAAGAGAACATTGCTGTCTCTCATCTCATGTTTTTTTTTTTTTTCTTTTTTTTTGAGACGGAGTCTCACTCTGTTGCCCAGGCTGGATACAGTGCAGTGGCGTGATCTTGGCTCACTGCAACTTCCGCCTCCTGGGTTCCAGCGATTCTCCTGCCTGTCACCCTAGTAGCTGGGACTACAGGCGCATGCCACCACACCTGGCTAATTTTTGTATTTTTAGTAGAGATAGGGTTTCACCATGTTGGCCAGGCTCGTCTCAAACTCCTGACCTCAACTGATCCACCTGCCTCAGCCTCCCAAAGTGCTGAGGTTACAGGCGTGTTCCTGGCCTCTCATCTCATTCTTACTGCAGTCAGGATCCCATCAGGAAAACAGAAACAGAAATCATGCCAAGTGTTTCAAACAGAGGTGATTTAATATAGGAGATCAGTTATACAGAGACTGGAGGGCTGAAAGAGCAAAAAGAAAAAAAAAACAAACAAAAAATGGTGTTCAGGTACCTCTGGTATTTGTAGTTTAGAAAGCAGCTATGATTCTTAGGGCTGGAAGATTAAAAGAGAATAAATGGTGTTACCAGGACACCATTTCTTGGGGGAAGGGTCTCCACAGAGCAGATTCTCCAACCACCAATGTGTCACTGCACAGCTGGCTCAGCAACCTCTGAGGGGATGTCACGTGATTGCTACTTGGACTGCAGTGGTGAGTGCTAAGAGGGAATGTGGCAGTTCCTAGTGGTACCTCTGAAGGAGCCACTGTGGAACTAATGCTGGAAATGCTAAAATAAGCTGGAGTCCTACTTGAGTGCTACTGATGGCGGGACTTCGACCAGAACTGAAAACAGAAAGAGCATCCCTTCTACCCTCCTATCACCCTCTGATATCCTGCCAGTGCCTCCAGTCGGCAGAACCTAACCAGAAGCTAGATAGCAAAAAAGTCTGGGAAATGCAGTCTGCAGATTCCTGCCTCCAGTGTCACAGAGCAGAGTATAAAAGCCTGGGCTTAAGGCTGAGAGACAGAGAGTAGGTACAATTACTCCGAGGCATAAATATGGTAGGAAATTGCAGAATTTCCTACAATTTGTATATTATTTTTCTTTCATTTTTTTGCCATAGTTGAATTTCAGTAAGTTAAATGTATGCATGCTATGAATTCACTTTTTCTTGTAATCCCATAGTTCATTAGCCCAATACCCTGCTTATAGCATGTGATTAATGGAGGTATTGAATGGATAAATGAGTGTCTTTTTGGCTTTTTGGTGCTAAGGGGATTTTTCTCTGATTATTAGTCCTGTTTAACTGCCATTGAGAAATGAGTCTAGAGAAAATATATAGGAACCTAAGGGTAAACTTTGCTGTAATTCACTGACATTGCAAATGTACCTATCCAAACAGTTCAATTGGTTTCTAACCCCAGCTATATCCTGTAACTCTCTACCTTCAGTTTACTCTGGAAAATCTCCACTGCAGCTAGCTACACTTGCATAGCCTAAGAGTGACATCCAGTGGCTTATAACTTAACCACTCATTGTAATACATCTGGAAATCTAACCAGCTCTCCATTATCCTTTCAAATAGAAAGGAGGACAATACATAAAACTCTTAACAGAAGATGATACTTAGACAATAGTTCATTAGATTTACTTTGGGAGATTATTAAAGTAGATTTGCCTATCTAGTTGTTTGAGATCTCATATTCAAGTTCAGTTGTCTTTTTTTCCTTTTCTGAGCACATGCCTGTTGTAATTCCGGTGATGTCTGCCAATGGCATAGGCTGGTAGATAGAAAAGGAAAGTGGGGATAGATAGGACCAGGACTCAGAGAATTAACTGACTCTAGACCTGGCTCCGAAGACTACAGGCTCATTACTTTAGGCTCCCAATGTTGGAAGCCTAAAAGAATGTGGGAAAGTCAGCCTAGATCCAAGCTTGAACTAATATCTAAATGTTCCCAGTCTGGTAGTAGAGTCTGTCTGTCCAGCATTCCAGGCAGAGACAATCCTTAGTGTTAGGTGGGCTCTTCACTCACGGTCCCACAGGATCAGGCTACTCCAGAAGGATTCCTAGTCAGCAGCTGGGGCAAGGGAGCCTGGGATCAGCAAAATGTCACAGCAGCAATGTAGCTGTCTCAAGTTCAGGATGGTGCTGCATTCAATGGCAGGAAGCTGAAGGTGGTTTTTATATGGAGCTCATGAAGTCAATCTCATTCTAGTATAGACACAGTCTCAAAAAATAAAGCAATTCCATGTATGTTTTAAATTCTCCCCTTTCTTTCAATAGAATAGTCCAAGAAACCAATAACTTCATCATAACATCTCACACTTAAATGAACTAGGAATCTCTGTTTAGATGGACCTTAGCCTGAAAAATACTACCAATTCAGAATTCACAGTAGTTTAAATATGTTCTCCTGCTCAAAGGAATTCATCTCAGACAAGCTCCTTCCCCATTTAATAATATTTTCCAGAGCTAACCCAGCAAAAATGTATTTATTTGTAAATATGCAGCAGTGACTTCAAATGAAACCTCATGGCGGCTATAGTTAGAACTATTCAGACATCTCTGTGATTCGGCTAGATTGTACTAAGAGTGAGTCATGAATATAATTAATTTACCTTATGATGTCAATAGATGGTAAGAGATGTGTTGTGCCTTTCTTCCATTTAATCAAATCCCACAGGGAAGTGAGATATATTTTTCTAACTAAGAATTCTGTAAGGAAACAGTTTCCACAAAGTCTACTTGCCCATTACACCAAAGTGATGGGCAGGTTTAGTGTCTCCTATGGAAATTTCCATGCATTTTTAGAATATATGGAAACTGCAAGGCAGAGCTATGAAAATTCAGAGATGCTTACAACATCAAAATGTTCTTTTCCTCAGTGAGAATGTGCTGTCATATGACAATGAGCAGGAGGAAGATAGTGAACTTAGCTTTTATCGAGGCACTTATTTCTGTGGAAAATAGGAACTCTCAGGAATCAGGTGTAAATAAGTTCAAAGTACGGACTCAAATGATGTTTTAATTATCAGTAAAGAGGGAAATGTCTGAAACTTAAATAGAAACTAGGTGATATACATATTTCACCTTTTCCAATTAATCAATCTAACGACAGCTGGTTGGCCAAGAGAGTATAAGGTAGACATTTCAACTAAAACAGGTACATCTTTGTTAGTATTGTGTCTAGTGTTTTTTCCCCACAAATGCTTTTGCTAGGACATCATATTTTAATAGAAAACAGATTATGTGTCTCAAATCTAATCAACAAATGCAAGAACTTTCACTTACCACCTCTAGTTTACTGTCCATGGGCAGCCTGCCTTTGTGCTTTGTTTACTTAACCTTGTGCATTTCCTACCAAAAAGGAGAGCAGAAGAGATGAAATAAATCTGGGAAATGCTCCAGAACTCAAAATGCCTGAGTGGCTTATTCTGTGTGATGGCAGACTTGGTGATAACAGAAGATACTATTTTCGGGACACCGCTCAACAACTCCACTGATGGTTCACATCTGACTGCAACTCACTTTACTGCACTCACTGCTCACTGGCAGTGCCCCCTTCAGGTGGGAAGACTTGTCCTCATGACCACCTTGTCTCATGAGCCGGGAAGATTTTCATGGGGAAGACTCACAAGAATCTATAAAGAGGTCAAAGCTATATTGCAGAAATTGACTTTAACTCAGTGATAAGACTTTTGAATTAATTTCCGTCTTTGTGGAGGGTGAGAAAGGTCATTAGTTAAATAGGCAATGGAGAGTTAAAATACAGAAAAAAATATATTTGACTAAGTTGTTAGGTGGATGTAAAAATGAAAGGAGGCCTGTAACTGAATTTCTCTTAAACACCTGATTTAGACATTCTATATCAGTTTGCCTAAGGGACAAAGAACAAAATACAGTATCAAATATTTATTAAAGATCCAGTAAAGCATAGATTGTTATTGAGGTATAAATAGAAAGAATATTTTCTAGGAAAGCAGAATACAATTCTACCTACAAGCTCAAATTCTGTCTTCTCTGAAAATTATCACGGAGTCAGGGCCTCATAAAAATGGTCCCTTTGTATATCCAGGTGAGGACTCTAATGTGGTTCCCAAGAAAGAGAAGTGTTCATATTAAATATTATTTCTTACTCTCGGTAACATAACCCCTTTTCACTCCATGCCTAAGGCACCCAGATATGAATTTCTGCTTGCATTTACAGCAAATCAAGATAAAAATACTTCACTATTCAGATATTTTAGCTGTTTGTACCCAGTTAAGGCACCCATCTAAATGAGGCACTTAATATAGATATGCGTGACCTTGAACAAATGACATCTATGTTGAGTTTCAATATTGCTCAAAAAGTGAATATGTTATAGTGGAAGGGAAAAACGTAGTAAGATTAGTAAAAGCAAGATGAGTAAAGTTTAAAATTTTAGGAAAAAAGTATAAGTCGATGACATCTTTGAATAAACAAAATAAGACAGAGAAGATGTGTTCATGTTCTTGTGACCACAAGAAAAAGCATAACCAACAGCACTATTAGGATTCAACCAACAAGACCTGAGGAGGTCCCAGTGAGAGAGAACTCTGGTCCCTACTCCCAATCCCCTGGGCAAAAGGACTTCCTAGGCATGCTAATTGCACCATTATAAGACAAGTCAAATACAAACGAAATAAACAGTAATTTGGGTCATAGCAACATCTGGACTAGCGAACTCCTTCTTAGAGACAAATCAGGGGAGGAGTATTGGAGAGTCCGGGAAACAAAGAATGAGATCATGGCATAAAAGATAAATTGGGTTTGAGGGCTCAGGCATTTCTCAAGTCCTGAAGACATACCTGTTATATCATGCTCTGAATTTGGTCATGGTCAAGGTAAATAAAATGCAATAGGCCTCCTCTTACCTGAATGATAACACTTTGCAACGCGCATGTCTTTTGACCCAGAGAATGCATTTTTAGGGCTCTGTCCTACAGAAATATTTGCACATGGACACAAAGCCATAAACAAGGATTTCCAGTGCAACATTATTTATAATAATCAAATTGAAGTAACTTAAGTATTCAAGAACAAGGGAATATTAAATAAAGTGTGGTATGTTTATATTAGGAGCAAAGTGGAACGAAGCCTCCAGAATTCGCCTGCTTGGGTTCATACCTCAGTTCTACTGCTTACTAGCTGTGTGACCTTGGTCAAATTGCTTAGCTTCTCAGTGATTCCGTTTCCCTCAAATGTAAAAAGAAGATGATAAGATTTTCTTCTTTGTGGAGTTTTCCTGTGAAAATTAAATGAGGTATCACTCTTGAAGAGCCAGAACACTGCCTGACATAACAGGTACACAATTCACGTTAGCATCATTGCCATTTTGAATCTACTATCATGTAGCATTTAAAAAGACTAGGGGTGCTCACTTTGGCAGCACATATATTAAAACTGAAACAATACAAAGAAGACTAGCATGGTCCCTGCACAAGGATGATGTGCAAATTCATGAAGCGTTCTGTATTTTTACAAGGGAAGTGAAGGACCTCTTCAAGGAAAACTACAAACCACTGCTCAAGGAAATCAGAGAGGACACAAACAAATGGAAAAATATTCCATGCACGTGGATAGAAAGAATCAATATCATGAAAATTGCCATACTGCCCAAAGTAATTTATAGATTCAATGCTATCCCCATCAAGCTACCATTGACTTTCTTCACAGAATTGGAAGAAACTATTTTAAATTTCATATGGAACCAAAAAAAGAGCCTGCACAGCCAAGACAATCCTAAGCAAAAAGAACAAAGCTGAAAGCATTACGCTACTTGACTTCAAACTATACTAAGAGGCTACAGTAACCAAAACAGCATGGTACTAGTACAAAAACAGACACACAGTCCAATGGAACAGAATAGATAACTCAGAAATAAGACTGCACATGTACAACCATCTGATCTTCAACAAACCTGACAAAAACAAGCAATGGAGAAAGGATTCCCTATTTAATAAATGGTGCCAGGAGAACTGGCTAGCCATATGCAGAAAACTGAAACTGGATCCCTTCCTTACACCTTATACAAAAATTAACTCAAGATAGATTAAAGACTTGAATGTAAAACCCAAAACTATAAAAACCATAGAAAAAAATCTAGTCGATACCATTCAGGACATAGGCATGGGCAAGGATTTCATGATGAAAACGCCAAAAGCAATTGCAACAAAAGGAAAAATTGACGAATGGGATCTAATTAAACTAAAGAGCTTCTGCACAGCAAAAGAAACCATCATCAGGGTGAACAGACAACCTGCAGAATGAGAGAAAAATTTTGCAATCTATTCATCTGACAAAGGTTTAATATTCAGTCTACAGGGAACTTACACAAATTTACAAGAAAAAACAACCCCATTAAAAAGTGGGCAAAGGACATGAAAAGACACTTCTCAAAAGATGACATTTATGCAGCCAACAAACATATGAAAAAAAGCTCAGCATCACTGATCATTAGAGAAATGTAAATGAAAACCACAATGAGATACCAGTCAGAATGGCTATTATTAAAAAGTCAAAAAACAACAGATGCTGGTGACGTTGTGGAAAAAAAGGAATGCTTTTGCACTGTTTGTTCAACCATTGTAGAAGACAGTGTGGCTATTCCTCAAAGATCTAGAGGCAGAAATATCATTTGACCCAGCAATCCCATTATGAGGTATATATAGCCAAAGGAATATAAACCATGCTATTATAAAGATACATGCATGCTTATGTTCATTACAGCACTATTCACAATAGCAAAGACATAGGATCGACCCAAATGTCCATCAATGATAGACTGGATAAAGAAAATATGGCACATATACACCATGGAATACTATGCAGCCCATAAAAAGGAATGAGATCATGTCCTTTGCAGGGACATGGATGGAGCTGAAAGCCGTTATCCTCAGCAAACTAACCAAACACCGCATGTTCTCACATATAAGTGGGGGCTAAATGATGAGAACACATGGACAGGAACATGGGTGGGAACAACACACTCTGGGGCCTATTGACGGTGGGGTAAGGGGAAGGAGAGTGTTAGGAAGAACAGCTAAGGGATGCTGGGATTAATACCTAGGTGATGGGTTGATCTGTGTAGCAAACCACCATGGCACACATTTATCTGTATAACAAACCGGCACATCCTACACATGTATCCCAGAACTTAAAATAAAAGTTGAAGGGAAAAAAAAAAGACTAGGATCCAGCTATAGCTCCTCCCATGGAAAACTTTATAAAGTATACTGTGAGGTAATAAAATGTTGCAAAACAATATGTAAAGGATGATCCTCTTAATTTTTTGAGTTCATGTAGGCAGATGTGCATCTGTATGTGTACAAATGCATAGAAGAGAGTGTGGAAGGACCAGGCAATAGCAACAATCATCTCTAGAGAAGGGAATGAGTAATCTGATGACAGGAACACCTGAAAGGAGATCTTCACTTTCTTCCTCTCTATATTTCTACATTTGGGGAGTTGTTTTACAAACATACATCTATATGTTTGTAAAATATATGTCTATAGATACATATATCTACAAACATACATCTATATATGTTTGTAACACAACTCATTCATATATATATACATATACTTTTAAATATATGTACTTTTGAAAATAAGTAGATAAGTAAAGGATCAACAAGAACAGTGAAAAGAAGTCTGAACATGTGAATGTTTGCAGTGTTTCAAAAATCTTTTTCCAGGGAAAGGAGATGTAGGAATTCTCTGTTTATTAAGGTCAAGGGTCTAACAAAAGGACAGTACTACAATGAGTCAGATGAGGTGCTGAGTACAAAAAACTTTAACAGGCACCCACCTTTAGGGCCATGACATGCATAACCCTTAGGCTTGGCACTGATCTAACCTTACATTGAAAATGTCACAAAAGTCAACGCACCTGCTTCTTAGCAGCCAGTATTGCACAAAGCTTTTGCTCTGACCATATAGTATAGACTTCTTTCTCTCCTCACCTCTTTTTACAAGACAAAAATAGTAATAATAACAATTTATTTTTAACATCTGGAGTGTAAGTCTAAGGTATCCCATGTACAGTCTCCCAGAATGCAGACTGAACAAGTCTCTCTCCCTCCTTATTCAGTCTTCCCTTTGGGGATGTCATTCTGAGAAAAGGAGGTTGTTCAGGGGTAGAAGAAGAGTTTCTATGAGTCTTTTAAAGTACTTGAGTACTGAGATTTGGACTCTTAAATGGTTTGACAGGAAATTTACTCTCTTTCTTTAGCTAGTGTGGTATCAGCATAATAATTTGTAAAATTAGCTGGGGTTAAGAATGCAGTAGGACATTGGCCCAGTGTGAAATGCAATAACCAAAACTAGATGATAGTTGCCTGAAATGCCCCAGAATGCCCCTACTGGTTGTTTATGGAAGACATCCATTTTGATTACTCAGTAACCATGCCTTACTGTTTGTAAATAACTTTGAATATTATCCCTGGGAAAAACTAAAACTATGGTTCAATGAATAGTTTCATGCTTAATCTACCAGCTGAGCTGATACCTATAGATATTAAAAATGGTATTTTATTCCTCTTAACTGGGTGGCAGCTTTGAATGATAGCTAACCACTAGCTGGCAAAAGTTCCTGAATATGATACACCGAATCATCTCCCCCCAAATCATGCATTTTTCAAGTGTAGGCATTGATTACCGAAGGGAAACTGTTCCCAGATAAAGGCCACATGAAGTGGTATAAAAAGGGACCAAAATTTCCTAATAAATGAGAGGGGATGGAAAAGTGATTGGGGTTTTATTTTACAAAATGAAATTACTTCTGTTTTTATTTTATAATTTACAAAATTTAAGTTATAATTACCTTCTAAATTATTAGGACAAAACAGAATCAGCTTTTAATTGTATTTAGAGAAACAAAATTTGTCTAATAAATTGAATGGAAGTGAATACAACAGCCTTCCTTTCAAGACAGTTTATCTGAGTGTTTTGTAAAAATAGTGCATTTAACAATTTTTTCCCAAGGGCATCTCTTAGTCGTTTGATAGCCAAATCATTCCCTTTTGAAACATTATAATTACTGTGTGTTTTGTTTTGTTTTGTTTGTTAGCTGGCCTACCCTCTGATCAATAGATCTGAGTAGGAATCAAGCATTTCTCTAAACATCATTTTCATTGATGTCATTAACTTTTGCTGCAGTAAGTAGAATTCTAAGACAGCTCCCAAGATTCCTGCCCCCAGTGTACACCAACTGTATAATTTCCTCCTCATGAGTGAGAGTGGGGACTGTACATATGACAGGATAGTCACACCTGTAATGTTATTCTTTTTGTAAGTCTCTGTTGTAGCCAACTGGTGTGAGCTCCTCTTGTTGGCCTTGGAGAAGCAATCTGCCATGTGTGAACTGCTGATACAGTTTGGATATTTGTCCTCTCCAAATCTCATGCTGAAATTTGATCTCCAGTGTTGAAGGTTGGACCTAATGGGAGGTGCTTTTGTCATGGGGACAGATGCCCCATGAATTGCTTGGTGCCATTCTCCCAGTAATGAGTTCTGACTCTATTCATTACCCCAAGCTCTGATTGTTAAAAAGAGTCTGCCACCTCTTCCTCCGTCTCTCTTGCTCCCTCTCTCACCATGTGACATGCCTGCTCCCCTTCACCTTGCAGCATGAGTAAGGCTTCCTGAGGCCTCACCAGAACCCAAGCAGATGCTGGTTCCATACAAGTACAGCCTGCAAAACTGTGAGCCAAATAAATCTCTTTTCTTTATAAATTACCCAGTCTCAGATATTCCTTTATAGCAATGCAAAAATGGACTAAGACAACTGCCCATGGAGATGGTCATGTGCAAAGACAAGAGGGTAGCCTCTAGGAGCTGAAAACGATCCCTGTTGACAACCAGCAAGGAAATGGGGACTTGAGCCCTATAATCACAAGGAACTGAATCCTGCCAACAACTAGCATGTTTGAAAGACAACCGCAAATCTCAAATGAGATCAGAGTCCCAGCTAACACTGTAATTTCAGACTCATGAGATTCATGAAACCCTGAGCAAAGGAACCAGCTAATCCACACCAGGGCTCCTGCCCCATGGAAATTGTGAGATAGTAAATGTGTGTTGTTTTAAGCCACTAAGTTTGTGGTGATGTCTTATGCAGCAATAGAAAGCTAATATGCTATCATTTTTTTAACTATTTATATTATTTGGTTAAATGTTTAGAGAAGCTCTCTATTATAAAATATTGGCAGAGTTGTTGGCAAGCTAATTAGCATAGAATGTGTTTCTGAGTGAGAACAAATTTCATAAATGGTCAGCTTATTAACAAATATTTTATTGGGTATTTTAATTCTCTATGATTTTTGCTTCCTTAAGTAGCCCTGTAACTATAAGTCAAGGGACATGAAAACAAAGACTCTTTCCCCAACTTTTTTTTTTTTTTTTTTTTTGAGACAGAGTCTCGCTCTGTCACCCAGGCTGAAATGCAGTGGCACCATCTTGACTCACTGCAAGCTCTGCCTCCCGAGTTCACACCATTCTCCTGCCTCAGCCTCCCGAGTAGCTGGGACTACAGGCACCCGCCACCATGCCTGGCTAATTTTTTGTATTTTTAGTAGAGATGGGGTTTCACCATGGTCTCGATCTCCTGACCTCGTGATCTGTCCACCTCAGTCTCCCAAAGTGCTGGGATTACAGGAGTGAGCCACTGCGCCCAGCCTCTTTCCCCACCTTTAAGATAGAATCCTACCCTTAAAATTTTTCAATTTACACTTTCAACAATGACAAAATAGTGTGTTTAAGATAATCTCTCTGCCTACTCTTTCTTCTTTCCCCCTGACTTTCACAAGTTTTTATCCCAAGGGAACCCTTTAATAAACATCCTGTACAACACACTGTCTCAGAGTCCTCAGAGCTGGCATCCCAGGAAACCCAAACTGCAAACCCAGATTTCTACAATGAATTCATGTGCAATTTATTCTAAAAGATCTGTACACACACACACACACACACACACACACACACACTTCCCATCCTATTGCTCTTCGCTACTTCCTTCATCTCTGTGCTATAATCTGGGATCATTTTTCTTCCCCTTGAGTAATTTATTATGTCTTTTACAGTGAGTCTGTTGCTCAAAAATTCTTTTAGTATTTATTTGTATAAAAAGTCTTAATTTTGTCTTCATATAAAATTTTGTTTGACATTCTATTATAAATTGACTGTTATTCTCTTTCCATTTTTTCCAGACATCGTTCCATTGTCTTCTGACTTCTATCGTTTATGTTTAGAAGTCAGTATTGTTTTTGGCTTCTTTGTGAGTAATTTGTCTTTTTTCTTTGTCTATTTTCATTTTTTTATTTTGAAATAGTTTAAAAGAATAAAAAATTTGTACACAAACACAACAAACTACATCATATACATATGTCCTAGTTTTATAAACTAATACTAATTTATTGTAAATTTAAGTCAACGGTCTTAAAATCTCTCACCCTTTCTCTTTTCTCTTTTTATATTTTTCTTAGATTAAATATTTTTATTATTAAATTTTCTTTCTCTATTGTCTCATTAGTCATACATTCTTACCTTATAGTGGTTTTCCTGGAAATCACAATATTCATTCTTTATGTATCCAAGTCTAATATAAATGAGTATCTTGGCCACTTCCCAAGAAACTCAAAGATGTGCAAGCATTTTAACTCTATTGACCTTCCTCCTGCCTTTTAACTTTCATGTTACTGTTCAGATATATATTCCATTAGAGAAATTTGTCCATTTTCCTATTGAGTTGCCTCTTTTCCTTATTGATTTGTAGCAACTTTTTTCATCTTTAATATAATGGATGTTAGTCCTTTACCAGTTTTATGTATTGCAAATATTTTCTCCCAACCTATGCTTTTCTTGTTTTAATGGCTTGAGGTATAATTGACATATAATAAATTACATATATTTATGTGCACAAGTATGTATACATACTTAATGTGTACAATTCGATGAGTTTTGACATATCTATACACTCATGAAACCATCACCACAATCAAGATACTGAACACATGCATTATCCCCTTAAGAGTTTCTTCATGTTCCTGTGTAATCCATCTCCCCTCACCCTGCCTCCTCTCCATCCCCATTCACAGGCATCCACTGGTATGCTTTCTGTTGCCATAGATTGTATTGCATTTTCTAGAATCTTATATGAAAGGAATAATACAGTATGGACTCATTTTTACCTAACTTTTTCACTCAGCATAACTATTTTGAGGTTTATCCATGCATGCTGTTGCCTCATCCCTGCTTATTGTATTGCAGAGTAGGAACTCATTGCATGAACATGATAAAAATTGTTTCTTCATTCACATGTTGATGGACATTTGGGTTGCTAACACTTGGTATCAGTACTCTTTTTAACTTTAGTGGGTGTGAAGTGATATCTCACTGTAGTTTACATTTCCCTGATGACTAATGTTCCTGAGCACTTTTTTGTGTACTTACTAGCCAAAGTGTTTACACCTTTTGCCCATTTTTTAATTGAGTTGTTAGCCTTCTTTCTGAACTGTAAGAGTTCTTTGTATATTCTTGATATAAGTCCTTTGCCATATAGATACATAGATAATATTTTTCCCAGTCGGTAACTTGTCTTTCAAAGGGTCTCTTTTCTTTTCTTTTTTCTTTGCTTTTCTTTTCTTTTTTTCTGTACATCTCAGCAGCAGCAAATCACACTCTGAGAGTTATTGAGTAAATCCCAGAATCCAAGCTCAACTGTTTATGCTATTATTTGAAAAAGAATAATTACTGTTCTGTGTTTCCACCAGTGAAGTATTTACACAGTATCTCCCTGATGTCAAATAAAATACTGTTTAGCACAAAGGGCTTTTATTTCATTGTCATAAAGTTGTTGGCTTTATAATACAAGCATCTCAAAAGTAGTGACGTTGTTAAGCTGGAAGCCCGTGACTGATTTAAAGTTCAGAAGTTATCAGCTGTAATTAATACATTGAGCTCATTCTCCAAAAAACATTTTCAGAGACTATCAAAAAACAAAGACACTCTTAACTTGCAATATTTAATTTGAGGCCGCTACTGAGGCTTTTAGCTAAATTAGGCCTGTGTGAAAGCAATTCACTTCATTACCAGGGTCCCTCAAATTTTCCTCCACGATATCACTGACTTCATACTTGATTCACATAATTGTCCTTTAAAATTTAGGGCATGCCCAAAAAGTCCTTCCAAAAGCCAGCTAAAAGAATTTGCTCTCTGGCGTCAATTGCAATAATACACCTGTAGGGAGGGAATCAGAGGAGAGAGAGACTAAGATGAGAGGGAAGAACATTGTCCTCCAGAAGCTGAGTTCTGTAAGGCAGAACAAGATGACATGGGAGGACTGTCAAAAACTCTCACAGTAGAAGAATCCACTTCAATGAAAGATACAAATCCATAGGGCAGGACAATAATTGGAAATGTAATATTAATATTAACTAGTGTGCTTTCTTCCCCATTCAGTCTTCCTTGGCTGGTACTCACTGCTCACAGTTTAGGCATCTAAATGCAAAAAATGCAAATAATGACAAAAGAATTAATCTCTTGGATTCTAAACTTTAAAAACCAAGGACTAGACCTAAAGAATAAAATTAGTTTCTCCCTCCCAACTTTCACCTCCCCGCCCATTGCTGCACTCTGACAAGATCATTCTTGGAGCTGATATTCTCAATTAAAGAAGAGTGAAGATCCTTGATGACCGAATGCAGTCAATGATTTCAGATAGGATCCTAGATGAGAAAGAAAACATTCTAAGAAGGGCATTGCTAGGACAAGTGAAAATTGTTGTATATGTATGTATATTAGTAATAGCATTGCATCAATACTAAATCCCCAAATTCGATAAGGTAGAAAAATGCTTTATTCTACAGAGACAAATGATGAAGTATTTCAGGGTGAAATGTCATGACGTAGGTAACTAACTCCATTGATACAGGGAAAAAAGAGAGAGAGCGGAGAGAGAGAAACAAAGCAAATGAGACAAAAAACGTAACCATTGCCATATCTATATAAAAGGTATACAAATGTTCATTATATTAGTCTTACAACTTTTGTGAAGGTTGTAAGACTTTTTGAGGTTTTTCAAAACTAAACACACTTTTTATATGGGAGACGAGAATCAGAAAGAAAAACTAAATAATGACATGCTAATCGGGGACTCTCAGCAAAGGAGCTAGTGTTTGAGCTAGTGTTTGTTGCAAAAGGAAAAGTACATGCCAGAGTATGCTTGGGAAAATGACAGTAGAGGGAATTTGTAACCCACTTTTCACCTGGATTCATGGGAGGCAGCAACCTTGCACAGAGGAATAAGGGAAAGAGGGCTGCATGGGATGTTGAGGGCCAAGAGGGCTGAGGGCAGCCAACCACATCACCCAAGGCTTTGCATCATTTCCCATACTGCAGAGGAATTTGTGAATGGCTGACAGTGGGCTTCTCTCCCTGATGCCATGATGCTACCTGCCATTCCAGGAAGAAGGGTGGAGAGAAAGAAATGCTCAAACTACTGAGTTTAACCTGGAAAGACTGATCTTACCCACAACTGACTAATTTGATTCCACTCCACTAAATTTATTCCACAGAATGGGGGCTCTGGATTGATATGAAGTTCAGTGCTTAAGAAAAAAAAATGGAGTGTTACATTTTTTATAAACCCATGTTTCTGTGGCATGAGAGTCTATACTCACAGCAATATTTTCTAACAAACACATATTGTTTGGAGAGTAGTAATTTATTCTCTACTTTGAACACTGGTAATTTAATCTGTATTCTCTTCCCAGGGATCCCCTGTGATCAGTATTAATGGACTGGGGCGACAAGAGAGAAGGTGACTTCACATTTATGAATATCAAATAATGAGGGCTGAGCTTTTTGCCTTCCAGCAGTCAAGCTCTTCTTCTGGGAAGTGCCTGTCAGGGTAACAAACATTTTTAAGTTGACCAATACATTTTAAAAGTAGTATGTAGAAAGGCTTTCTAAAATCAAAATCCAATTTTAGTGATTACATAGTTGTTTCCTTAAGCTCAGGCAAGGCACTTTGTATACTCATAGAATTTTGGAAGAATTTTACAGTTATAATTGTCAGCTTAAATTGTGTTTGAATGTCAGTCCTCTTTTAAAGAAAGAAAAGACGAGAAATATTCCTTCTACTTTGTGTCATTAAGCTGGATTTTTATTTGGCAGCACTCAAGGTGGGGATTTTTGCAACATTAAGATAATAATCTCTTCTCTGTAGATTTTTAGTACCCCAGGGATTCAAAGATCAAGTTGCTTAGAGATCCCATGGAATTTGCAGAAAAAGCAAACTCTAATCTTGACATCTGTAATTAATGTTTTTATCTTACTCCTAAAGTTTAGTTTGCTGGCAGCTTAGCTGCTCTTTGGAGCGGAATAAGGCTCTTTCTACACCACATCCCACATGACTTTCTATCCTGAGAGTGGGGTGGAGAGCTCTGGGGCTCTCTATGGGCTCTTTTCTCTTGTGCTCAGTGTCAAGCTCTTCTTCTATTTATGTAGTGGTTGCATATATGCCTAGGTTTCCTTCCAATCAATCGTGCTGCAGGTTTCCTAAGCTAGGCTAATGCTTGCCTTCTTTCCAGTGCATTTTATATTGGGCTCACCGACCAATTCATATGCATGCATAGAGCACAGGATCAACTGTAGGTTGTGAAAATATCTGTATAACATATTACTCAGTGAAATGTGAAAAATCTATAAAATTCTGGTACAATTTAAATATATATCTTTTTCTCAGTAACGAAGACCACTGGCCACTCAGGCAAAAACAAATTAACCTGAGCTGTATCTGCACATAAACACACACACATACATGCACATGCACAAATATGAATTTGTGACTGAGGCATGTGCCAGTTCTAATCGCTCCCACATTTTTTTACATATTTATATTGTAACTCTTTGGACTAAGGCACACAAGTGCTTGGCTGACATACCAGTGAAAATGAAGAGAGGTAATCTATCATCCCTCCCACCCTTAAAAGACAACATAGTCACCTAAGTAGCCAAAGTTGTCACAGAGAATATCATGGTCATCTTTTGTGCATTCCACAAACATTTATGGAACTTCTAGTCTGGGGCCTGACATCTTCACTCACAATGCTACAGCAAGCAAGACAAAGTGGGTCCTGCTACCTCTCAAGTGCTAGAGGGGAGAGAGACAATGAACAAAGAACAGAATTGATAAAACACCAGATGGTGGTAAAAGCCAAGAAGAAACTAAAATGGAGTGATGTCATAGAGCGACCGTGGGACTGCATCAGATTGAGAGATCAGGAAATGTGCCACTGAAGGTTACTTATGAGCTGAGACCTGAATCACGAGTGTGTAGGATGTAGCTCTATGGTCTAATCTTTCAGTTCATTTTATGATGTGGCTCCTTCATACACATTTAAATGAAGTGAATTAGAATACACACCTGGTGGATAGGGTTCTATATTATACCTTCAGCTACCTCCCACTTCCTTTTTAAGCTTCATTCTAAAATGACATTTTAGAAACGTAAGTGGCAAAGCTAGACCCGTTAGCTATAAGTGATATAGAAATCCCAAAAAGATGTTCCAGCAGGGATTGAGCTGGCCTTTTAGACAAAAATAATGAGGTCATTGCTTTGTCGACTGCCATCAACTTGCATATCTCAGCCTCTATCAGTGACCAAAATCATCCAACAAAATGACTCCTTAAGTGCTTATGATGAAGAACAGCTACCAGAACACCCAGGCAAGCATTCTTACACTCATATCTTCTGTGAATCCATCAGCCAGCAGTTCTCATGCTCAGGGTAAGGAGCAGACATATTTCTTGTCAGTAAGTTTATCTATTGAGATGCTGTAGAATGTTCTTATCTATCATCTTGTACATCATATACCATAACTCTTATGGCTTATGACTTGTAGACAACACAAATAGCCACCTGAAGGTGTCCTCATGCAAAATTCTGCTGTTGAGAAAATAACCACTAGTCTTATAACCCTGTGGCAATCCTTTATTCTCCCTAAATACTAATGCATGTCAAAAAAAGTTAAACAGATGAACTCTAAATTTGAGTTTTAGTCTTCTAGATTTCCTAAAAATGATTCAAACAATATTTCCTTGCAAGGGAAGATATAAAACATTTGCTTGAATTCAAGAAATAATAATATCTGAACATTTTGGAGCCTGTATCCATTGGGAATATGCATGGCTGCAACTAATGAAAAAGTAAACAGTGGCTTCAACAAATAAGGCTTCCTTTTTCTCTCATAACAAGAAGCCTGGAGGTAGACTTCAGCTGGCTTTTGCTCAGCAGCATCACAATGTTAGGGTCAGCATATCCCTTGATCTTTCCCTTATCTTGTCACCTCAAGTTCACAAACTGGCTGCCACAACTGCAAAAATCATATCCTCATGACTGACTGAAGAGCTGGAAGATTAGTAGAGGCAGGAGGAGTGCCATCCAGGTTTATCTTTCTATTTCGGGAAAAAAAGTATTTTATAGAAGCTCCTGCAGCAGCCAATTCCTTTGGTTTCATGTGTCACATGACCAACTCTAGGTCCAAAGTGCCGATGACTTTGCTTCTCCAGCCTGAATTGTGGAAATCCCAGTCTTTTCTATGGTTTTTGGGTCAGCCAAGCAACCATGTCTACCACAATAATTTCTGTATTATATCTTCATATCCCTACACATCTCCTTAATTACAACTCCCAGGATAGTTATCTACGGTTTGACTAAAATATGGACATAGAGCCAACATTAAACTACTGAGTAACTGAGATTTTTGAAGGCACTGGCTTATAGGAAATGTTAGCAGGAAAAACCCGTACCAATTGAGTCAAACAGGAAAGACTGCCTCAATGTTTGCCAAAATACATTAAGGCTAGCAGTTGGCTGATTTTAAAAAAATATATTTTCTAATTGTAAAAGAAACATAAGCTTATTTAACAAGAATTTTTGATTGTAGGGAATCATAAAAAGAAAGTGAAAGTCATCTAAAAGTAACTCTCTACATATTTGGTATAGTCCCTTCAAAACATTTTTTGTAAGTGTTCTACATATTTTCTTCCTTTCTCCACTCTGCTCTTTCTGTAACTATGCTAAGTTCTTCTGAAATCTGCTTTCATCTACCGAATATATCCTCGTTCCCTCTGCATATGGTTGCTGTGTTATATCCCATTATGAAGTATCATTGTTAAGAACACAGATCGCCCCAGACCGTCTGGGTGTCACCCCCAACATGACCACTTATCGGCTGCATAACTTCTTTGTGGTTCAATTTTGTCATATTTAAGATGAGATAATAATACTATCTATGTACAGGATTGTTGTGAAAATTAAGCTAGTTAATCCCTGTAATGCACTTAGTAGAGTGACAGGCAAATAATAGTGCTCTATAAATGTCAGCCAGTTTTATTGTATGGAAATATGTCAACTAATTTTATTAATCCTGAATTGGTAGATATTCAAATTATCTTAAAATATTTGATTTAATAAATGGCCCATCCATTAATATCCTTGAAAATACATCTTGTCAAATAATGTCCTAAGGATACATTCCCTCAAATATACTTGCTGGGCCAAAGGATATCCACACTTTAAATTTTGACACTTATTTTCAAGCTGCTCTTTAGAAAGCTTGTTCAAAGCAATGTAGGAAGTGACTGTTTTTGGGTAAAGGAAGGTCTGTTTTCCCATTCTAGACATTAATTTTTGCCAAACCAGCAGTGAGAATTCTCATTACTCTTTTAATTCACGTTTCTTTAATACGTAAAAAGGTTTAACATTTTCTAAGTGTTTTTTAATCATTCATATATATATTGAGATGGAGTGTTCTTGTTGCCCAGGCTGGAGTGCAATGGCACGGTCTCAGCTCACTGCAACCTCCGCCTCCCAGGGTCAAGTGATTCTCCTGCCTCAGCCTCCTGAGTAGGTGGGATTATAGGCATGCACCACCACGCCTGGCTATTTTTTTTGTATTTTTAGTAGAGACGGGGTTTCACCATGTTGGCCAGGCTGGTCTCGAACTCCTGACCTCAGGTGATCCACCCGCCTCAACTTCCCAAAGCGCTGGGATTACATGCGTGAGCCACTGCACCCAGCCAATCAGTCATATTTTTAATGAATCATTTGATTGTGTCCTTAGAGGCTTAATGGACTTTTTGTTGTAAGGGTCAGGTGACCTATATGCCCTTTAAATTAAAGAGTCCAACAGCAAAAGGGAGTCTGACAATATTTCAAACATTTCTTTTTGCATTCTCAATGACTGCTACCAAATTTTTCTCAGTTTGAAAGAAATAGCTGGTTAAGAGGAATTTTCAGCCTTTGTGAGATGTGCATCTGTTTAGAAAAATCTATGAAAAGGAAACAGTAAAAAGATGTGGGGAAAAAAACAGAAGAAAGCTATTTTAAATGAGAATGAGTTACTGAGTTATCTATTTGATTATTTTTTATTTTGATTATATTCGACTTATTATTTTGACATGCCCTGAGTTGGCAAGGAGAAAAAATGAGACTACTGTTTTGCTAAGTATTCCTGGTACGCATCTTTGTGGGGGTATGAATCACATAAGGCAACTTTTCAGCTTTCCTAGGACCACTTGCCTCAGCATCACTCGAAGAGCTTAAATATCCAATTCTGGAATTTAATCCTCCAGACACTAAAGATGAGAGTCTTTAAAGATATATACCAGATAGCTTCATCTTGTAAAGGCCCTTTCTAGGAGATTCTTACATGCACCAATTTTGAAAAAAAAAAACTTTGGAAAATACCCATTTAGCAACTTCAGTTCATTCAATTGTTCATCCATTTGTTCAAAGAGTAATTAAAATAATTACTGAGCACCTACAATGTGCCAGCCAGTGTTCTGAAGATGGAACAGTGAATTAAGCCCATGGTCTAATAGGGCTTACATTATAATGGAGGAAGTCAAACAACAACAGCAAAAAACATGCATTGTTATGCAAGGTGGTAAGTGTTATTACAAAGAGTAAAGCAAAGTAAAAGGAAAGACAGTGATGTGGGGTGAGTACTTCTGTAGGTTTATTAATAATCTATAACTTTCATTTGTCTCTTTTTTTGAACAATAAAGTTACTTTAACATCAATCTTAGAGGCATTCCAACTTCTCAGTTCACCTGAGTTTGGGGCTTCCTCTCTCATCCTCAACATATTCTTGCTTCCTTCCACCCTCACCTATTCCTGGGGACCTCTGGCCCTATGGGGTATTAGCAAGGGATAGACTCAGTGGCCAAAGGGCTAGCCTTCTCCATCAACAGGACCATGAACAAACTAATGTGTGGTAAATAAAGAGCCTAGACAGCAATCAAGCAGTGATAAAATATGAACCAAGGCAATATTTACAGCCTACCTATGCCCAATAAATTATCAACTGAAATCTTCAAGAAGCACACAGGCCAAGACGTGGTGGACGCATCCAGCACATCGGACAGCGCCAGTAGCATGGTAAGGTACAGCTGCGGAGGTCGTGCTGGCAGCTGCCAACTAACTTCCTGAGCATTATATTGCTCAATGCTTGGGTTAAATGAAGGTCAAGGGGTGGGAGGTGGAAGAATGAACCCAGAGCTTCAAAAGACCCTGAACCAAATCTGGTTAAACCAAGCACTGGTCAAGGAGCTTTTAGACCCTAAACGTAAAATGCAGCCAGAAACCCATACCAACAGTTACTCCTCTTTCAGAAGTAGCTGCAACAGCAACAGCAATGGAAATAAATACCTGGCAAACAGATTATATGGCAGTTAGAGTTGACTATGCAGTTTTGGGTATACAAGTAGAGGTCTGCTCAAGTAAGACCAGAGTTTATTCTCCTCCTTCTCCTTCCCTTTCCTCCCCTCCTCCTCCCACTCCCACTCCCCCTCCTCCTCCTCTTCTTCTTCCTTGTTTCTTCTTCTTCCCTCTTTCTTCTTCT
This sequence comes from Nomascus leucogenys, assembly GCF_006542625.1. Classification (NCBI taxonomy): domain Eukaryota; kingdom Metazoa; phylum Chordata; class Mammalia; order Primates; family Hylobatidae; genus Nomascus; species Nomascus leucogenys. Next base: position 9,113,650 of record NC_044382.1, on the reverse strand, counting down.
CCTCCTCCTACTTCTTCTTCCTTGTTTCTTCTTCTTCCCTCTTTCTTCTTCTCCTCCTCCTACTTCTTCCTTCTTTCTTCTTCTTTCCTCTTTCTTCTCCTCCTCCTTCTACTTCTTCTTCCATCTCCTTCTTCCTCTTGTTCTTGTGCTTCTTTCTTCATCCTCCTCCCTCTCTTCTTCTCCTTCTTTTTTTAAGAGAAGGTCTTGCTCTGTGGCCCAGGCTGGAGTACATGGAGTGCAGTGCCACAATCATAGCTCACTGCAGCCTTGAACTCCTGGACCCAAGCAATCCTCCTGCCTCAGCCTCCTAAGTAGCCAGGACTACAGGCATGCACCACCACACCCAGCCAATTAAAAAATTTTCTTTTAAGAAAAGGGGTCTTGCTATGTTGCCCAGGCTGGTCTTGAACTCCTGGGCTCAAGTGATCCTCCCACCTCAGCCTCCCAAGTAGCTGGGATTATAGGCTTGAGCCACAGCACCCAGTAGAGTTTCTTAACTGGTATCCAGGCACTGGCTGGTCCACAAACCCTATGATATAAGCAAGCTTCTCTCTCACTCTCTCTCTCTCTCTCACACACACACACGCACACGTGCACACACACAATCTATAGGTAGAGATCTGTATGTGTGTGTGTGTATGTGTGTGTAGCAAGGGGGCTGTGTACATGTACGTTATTTTTTCTGGGAAGAATTTTTATAGATTTCATCAGATTCTCAAAGGAGACTGTAACCCAGTAAAGCTTAGGAACTATCATCTTAGACCAAGGATCAGTATCCTTTAGAACTTGAGCTGGAATATATAATTCAGCCACAGAAGGCTCTTGGTTAAAATGAATGTCATGGAATACTACTTCCACACAAACCCCAGCTACTGACACTCACCCTCAGGGTTATAAAATGTCTCATGCCTTGTGAGTTCAGTCCTTTGGACAGGAAGCTAAAAGTTTTGTGCTTGCTATATATGAAGATCCGTGTTAGGGATTTTAAAAAAACACATTACTATGTGAGGTAGCTGTCAGTGCACGGTAAACCACTCAAAACTTAGTGGTGTTATTTACTTATGAATTGGTAATGTCAGCAACATGGATTAGGTTCAGCTAGACAATTCTTTTGCCTAGGAATTACAAGGCATGGGTTTTGAATCCCACATTATTTTTGCCACATTCATTAGTCAAGGTGCATTACAAGGCCAACCCAGATTCAAAGGTGTTGAGAAACAGACTACTTCCTCATGGGATGAGCTGCAAAGTCACACTGCAAAGGGGCTGCTCATGGAAGAATCACTGTGGTCATCTTGAAAACAATCTTCCACACCTACATGCTGAAGAATTCATAGTTAAAATAATATGTTACCTGTGATTTGCTTGAAAACATCCCAGAAACAAAAACTGATGGGAAAATAATTGAAAGAAAAATGGCAAAAAGTGATCATTGTTGAAGCTTGATGATGGGCACATGAGGGTTATTTACATTAGTCTTTTTACTTTTCCATGCATTTGTAATTTTTTAAATTAAAAGGTTAAAATTAAATTAACAAAACACATGCTCTCTATGAATCCTTACAACAATTATCTTTTCCCCTTTTACATGTGTGGACAGTGACTGGGGCAGTCATGTGACTGGTCATTGCTAAGGTCACTCATAGAATAATAGCTAATATTTACTGAAGACATATAATGCACCAGCACCTTCCCAACATTGTACATCATATCTCATTTAGTCCTCACAATACTACGTATCAGGTGGTATTATTGTCTCCATTCCTGAGGTAAGAAACACCAGAAAGCTGCCCAAGTTTACAAAATAAGTAGCAAAAGCCTGATTTGGATCCAAGAAATGTGGCTTCAAAGCCTCCACCCTATGAAGAGGCAAAGCTGAGATTAGAATCAAGCTCTGTATGGCTCCAGCAGCAGGACCTCTCACTCCACGGCGCTAGGCTGGGACTTTCAGAGCCAGTGATTCCCATATCATTTCCCTTTGCTATACTGCCTGTCTGAATTTCCCTTCCCAAATTTGCACATTGCACATTAACACCACACACTCAATAGGGATCTGACTAAGTGGCACAGCCCACTTCCCATAGGTGGAACACCTCTATTTTCTTCTACTAAATATAGCATATATTTGTAAGTGCTTTATAAACTGCAAGGTAATTTGAAAGGTTCACTTGTTCTACAAATTAAGTAGCATTTTAAATGAACTAGCTGAAAAATTATTTTTAAGACTCTCCAAAGAAGTTAAATCTTGTGGTAAAGCTCTCCTTTGGAATTGTCCTTACCAATATCTGCAAGTGTAAGGGCATTTTCATTCAGGGTGAGAATTGTAGGTAAGAATTATCATTGCAGGAGGAAAAGCAAGAAGACTCATGAAGTGGGAGTTTGGGCTATCAAAGTTTGTTTCCAGGAATGACCTAAGAAGAACCAATTGGGAGCAGCTTGGGATTTTTCAATTACTCTTCTTTCAGAGTGAAGATACTATGTGCTACTCCTAAATGCTCTCCTGTCTATGTGTTAGAGCCTCAGCCACTCCAGCCTGAGGCTGTAGCTTGTCACTCCCGACTCTGAGGAAGTAAGAGAGACAATGTACCAAAATACTTGGCAGGAAAATCAGGTTGGAGGGATTTCACTCCCATGTTATACGAAATAGCACTAGGCATTGCCTGAAAGGATCCTTTGTCCAACCCCATCAGCAGCAACACCACATCCCAACTGCAACAGAGAGGTCTATAGATGCAGAGTTGAAGTGTGTGTGTGTGTGTGTGTGTGTGTGTGTGTGTGTGTGTGAATGGATTCATGACTTTCATTTAGAAACATACCAAAACCTAAAAAGAGAACGTTCGCTCTAAGAGTTAGTTACTGATACAAAGAAATGTGACAGAATATTTTGAGGTTCAGAATAAAAATTGTTCTTCCAGGGTCCCAGGTATCTGTAAGATAGGCTTGTGTTCCTTCCATGATAAAGGGAAAGTAAGTAAAATGGTGTCTTCCACACATACAAGACTAGTCAAGAGTCTTCTCCCAAGCATCCCAGCTGTGCAGAGGACATTAAATGATTGAAGACATTAATTGAGTGATAACATGGAGCTATGCAGTACTTTCCAATGCTTCATCTTTCTAAGAAATCAAAATTAAGGAGCACGAGAAAGTAGAATCAGCAATTACAAAACAACATTATATAAAAATATAGAAGGAGAGATAGAGAGAGAGAAAGAAGAGAAAAAAGAAGAAGAGAGACAGAGAAGCAACCTTCTTACAGACAAGCTCCTTAATCACTCAGGTTTCAAACTCAGTCAATTACAATCACACATAAAACAGTCAAATATTTAATAAAAACACAGTTGAAACTTGACCTCAAATACTTGTAGATGCATTGTATGTATCAGGTTTCCCAGAAACAGGAGTCATAAAAACACATTATTTATCAAGAAGTATTTTCTCTCCCCATCCAAGTAAACTCTTCCCCTGGAAACCACACAGCTGTCGCCTTTGGGAAAGAGGTTGGATTGCGGGTGTTAACTTTCCTATCTTTAAGTTCCCTCAAACTAGGCAGAGGTAAATCAAAATTTGAATTCTCTTTAGCTTTCAGAATTTCAGAGAAACCAAAAGTCTATATCAGAATATCAGCCAGATACTATGAAGGGATCATAGTTGAGAGAGTTGGAACTGCTGGGTTTTTAATTTTAAAGTTGGCGCTACTCAGCCTGGAATGCACGCTAGGTCACAGCTCTCAGCACATGCCCCCTTGCAATCACAGCCACCAGACATTTTTCTCTCACTGTGGGAAAGTGTCAAATCGTTTCTCTTTGCGTGTGCATATTTGAGTCACAGGAAATGGTCTTTATATCCCACTCATAGGAATGAATGAAGTGTGAGAACATTTTAATTTCATACAAATGCTTCATGTCTTTATCAGACTGGATTTGCTTTTGTTTCCTTTGCAGAGCTGCTTAAAAATTCCAGTAATTCTAAAAGTGATGCGGATTCATTATGGGAAATGTGTACATACAGATAATAAAAGCAAAGAAGCAGAGGAAGCTATCTAAAGACATGCAAAGACAACTACTGTTAGCATTGCCTGTTGTCTGGAAGCCTTTCTTAAAATATAAATTTTTCATTATTAAGGGTCATCTTCATATTTTCAAGAAAAGTGCCTTTGAAAGAATTTAGTATTTCATCACAATTCTGATACTTATAATTATAGAATTATGACATTATAATTTTCACTGTAAATAATGCTTATTGTAATAAACTATAGAGAACATTGAAAACTAAGAAATAAACCTAAACCAGTATCTATGTAATTACAGGCAATTAAGGGTAATTAAAATATAACTGGCCTTGGTTAAAGTCAAATGAGATATCATTTGGGCCCTAGCTCTGACACTAACCCATAGTGTGATCAAGAATAAATTACTTGGCTGGGCGCGGTGGCTCATGCCTGTAATCCCAGCACTTTGGGAGAACGAGGCAGGTAGATCACTTGAGGTCAGAAGTTCAAGACCAGCCTGGCCAACATTGTGAAACATCGTCTCTACTTAAAATACAAAAATTAGCCAGGTGTGGTGACGGGCACCTGCAATCCCAACTACTCAGGAGGCTGAAGCAGGAGAATCTCTTGAACCCAAGGGGCGGAGGTTGCAGTGACCCGAGATCATACCACTGCACTCCAGCCTGGGTGGCAGAGCAAGACTCAGTCTCAAAAAAAAAAAAAAAGAATAAATCACTTTACCTCTATTAAGTTCAGTTTTATCTGCAGAATGAAGTGGCCAGATTTTATTCGTAAGGTCCCTTCTAGCATTAAAGTTGTCTGATATCAGTTGAAGCAGAGTCAACGGTTAAAAGCACCTCTTTGCTATATTTTACCTATATAGGCAATCACTTCTAAATATTCAAATTACTAATTTTATTTTTCATTTATAGATGAGCTTATCCAGATGATATTTTAATTCTTCATCAGTGAGAACACAAAGAAGTAAACCAACTTAAGAGTTATTATGTTAGTCATAAATTTATTCATATGCTAAGCAAACTAAATTGAAATGACAAAAATGACTTTTAGAGCTACCACACAGTCAAGTTTTTCCTCAAGCAGAGTATCAGATAGTCTATTGCAATGTTAAGAACTTCATTTGTATAAAGGAGAAGAATCCTAGAATCAGGTTGGAGGACATTGGAGTGATAATGTAACTGAATCTTGCCTCATGGCATGGATGGCAAATTCAAATGCATACAGGAATCATACACACAGGTAATATAAATGTCTTCTTATCTGGCCCTTTTGAGAAAAGCCGATGATAAAGTGACAGGCCTTGGTGAACTGGAAAAAGCATACCCAGTATAAGATCCAAGGAACTGGTGGATTGTTGACATGAGGAATATGGACACAAAATAGCCAAATCTGATTTTTCAAAATACGCTGGAAATCCACAGTGTGTGTGTGTGTGTGTGTGTGTGTGTGTGTGTGTGTGTACATTCCCAAGTTTCTAGCTTTAAATCAAAGATTTTTTTTTCTTCTGCAGTGTGTGTGGGCCAAACAGCACAATGGTGGGCCACTAATTTGCAAACCTACAACTTATACCGAAAAACTGACTTCCATTTTCTGGAAGAAGAGAGACAGAGAAGCAACCTTCTTACAGACAAGCTCCTTAATCATATAGACGTGCAACTGAAACACCAAACAGTGGAAGACCAAACCAATCATCTGTGGAGGGGAAGAGTAAACCTATATTGTAATAAAACAACCACAACATTTATGCCTAAGGAGATAAATTTTGAATCTATTTTCTCCAAATAGCTAATGATGATTGGATTGTTTTATCCACAGGCAAATAAACATGCAACTCTTTGCTTTTCAGAGTTGACATCCCACAAATACAAACTAACCATTTTTAAATGAACTTGGTAAAAAGCCTTATTATCAATGTATGTAATTTCCTTGAATTTAGGTTGGGCAATAAAATTGTCCCAAAGCCTCTGAACAAGTCCCCACCCTCATCCAGCCACAGTGAGAAAGGAGGAACAATGCTAACAAAGATATTCCACTGCTGTGCTAATGCATCCAACACTGCACACTTTTCCCTCCTTCTTGTTCCTATAAAAACATCTGTGCAAAGTGGGCCCAGCTGGCTTGCAAATATGTTCCAAGATGCAAGCCAGTTTCCAGCCCTTTCGTGTCACCCTTTGTCTTGTCTCCTTTCTGCCAGTGTGCATTTCTCTCTTAAGTAGCTAATGCTTAGTGAAAAAAAATCAATGTTAACAGGTTAAAAGTTAATGTGCTTCACCTGCTTCACCTCCATCCATTAGTAAACTTGGACCAGCAAAGGGGGATTTGACATATTACCTGTTTGCCTATCTCCTCCATGGGGGAAATTATGAGGGGTTCTCAATAGTTATTCATCAAAAGATCAGGCTCCAATTTGGTAAAATCATTATAACACCGGCTTTCTGGGAATTATTGTGAAATTTCACTCCTTTTCCCTTTGTAGAGAACCTGCTGTTGGCTAAGAAATACACCCACCCACGACTTTTATTTACAGTTCAAGGTCTATTTGGGATGGTGGGAAGGAAGGCAATTTCAGGAATCAGCTAGTAGTGAACAGTCCTTAGAGACTGAGGCATAAAAGCATCCAGACTGCTTGGGAAGCCTCCTGAGATTAGGGGGTTCTTACAACACTGCAAAGGACTTCCAAAGTTTCCATCAGTTCAGACTCACTGAGTTATGAGAGCAGTTCCACCTGGAAACTATCTCAATTTCAGCCAAGGCAGCAAGCATTTGATATTCAGATAGATTAAGAAGAAATAATAACGTGTAAAAAAAATGTGAAGAGGGTTGGGGAATATGGGAGCAAGTCTGAGGCACTTGAAATCATCAAAAAAGTTCAAAGTGGCAAAATAGTGATCCCTTGGAGAGTACAGAGCTGGGGTTCCTGGAACCAAAACCCATACTCAAGATTCAGGTCTTCACCTTTAGCCACATCCTAGTTCTTGCACAGTAAACCTCCTCGGTCTACTTGGCTCACTGGGGGATTTTAGAAGTTTTTTAATTCCCAAACTGCTGGTGGCTCTTTATTTACCACCTTCGCAGCAAGAAAGTAAGTGCTAAAAGGCCACAAACCCTGAAGTTTCAAGGGATGGTGCTCGCCTCAACCTGAATTCAGCTGCTGACTTTCCTAAGAATAAGCCATGCTCTCCCACCATTAGTGTTGCCAGATGTAGCAAATAAAATTGCAAGGTGCAAGTTAAATTTGAATTTCAAATAATAGTAAATAATTTTTATTATAATCCCAAATATCACATAGGCATACTTATACTAAAAATATCCATTTAGTTGAAATCAAATTTAACTGGGTATCCTGTATTTTATCAGGTAACCCTGCTATGAACAGATTCAGAAAGATGGTTGGACTTTACAGCCTAGTGCATTGAAGAAGAAAATTCATTCAACAAAGCTAGTGAAGAGGAATTTTTAAAATGTATGAAGCTCTTAACTGCCAGAAAAATGCCAAAAGATCCACCTTATGTGCCTCTTTATGTGATCGGCTACTCCAGAGATTCTATACCCTGGCTGGACGCTAGAGTCACTAGGGAAAGCTAAATGTTTCTGATGCCTGCACCCTGCCCTAGACCTAATGAATCAGAATGAAATTTTTTAAAGATCCTCCTTGATCCTAAAGAGCAGTCAGGTTAAGATGCACTGAGCTAAAGACGCAATGAAGAAAAGCTGAAGTGTGGTAGAGAATGTATGATTGTTTCAACTCAAGGTTCCTAAACTTTGCTGCACATTGGATTCACCTAAGGATTTTTGAAAATCACTGACACCTTGCACCCACCCCAGACATTTCGGTTTAATTAGTGCTAGGTACAGCCTGGGCATCAGGATTTGTAAAAGTTCTTCAGGCTTTTCTAATACAGAACAAAGTGTGGAAAACACTGTGTGACCCTAATATACCTCTGTTTCTTAAGAAGAGAGCAGCTATAATTAATTTCGTGGGAGTAGGAATGAAATCTGACCTTCCAACCATATTGAAAAATAAATTAGATGTTAGTTTTTAAACCCATTTTTTCCCATGTTGACTTCAAGATTTCAACCTTATTAATGGGATGTTGTTTTCAGGAACTTAACTCTGGCTCTATTTATAGGATGCATATTAATCCCTTTGCCAGGAGTTTTATAGATGGGAGAACGACAGTCACCCAAGACCCTTCTATAACTCCCCGCTTTCAATCATATATAATGATAATGATTATACACCCATGAAACTCAGAGGCCATACTTCATTTGTATATCAAGATTGCACAAACTGATGGATTGACATGAGAAGAGTGTGATGCCAACCTCCAGACTAAGTCAAAGAAAAAGAAGAATAATCTGTGCCTTGCTAATGCAAATGTGGTCATAAGGGATGCTGACCTTTCTTACAAATTGTTAAATGCACACTGATCCAACATTTAAAAGGTTACTCACCCTCAAGAGATTATTCATCCCTGACTTGACAGAGAATGCAGGAACATTACTTGAGTGCCAAAGCCAATAGATACGAATTTCCAAAGAAGCATGCTTTGTGGGAGGATATGGGCTTTACCCCAGCTGCTTGGGTAATCTGAGAGCCAAAGAAAGATATGACTGTCAGAGAAGACACCTGATGAGTTCCAGAACTTCAGTTTAGGGAAGTATTTCACACGACTAAACAATTTATCAAAAGTGGCCAAATACCGCTAGTAGTGTGTAGTATGTCATGGGTGAGTTGATGGGATTCATTTGTGATGAAGCCAGAGTCCCAGCATCTTGCCAGGCAGTGGAGAGGTAAACAGACCAGAAAAGCAATGATTAATACAAAGAAAGGAACACATCTACTGTCAGGGCCACCTCAACTTTTATCACCATGGTAGGAAGAAAAGGAGATTTTGCGTCTGTCTAGGGTATTTCAAGTCCACAAAACCTTCTCATTCTTCATATTTTGAGAAAACTTGGGAAACATAAAATTATTTTTTAAAAACAAACATCTAACCTTTCTCGTGACTGTACTTTTGGACTTCCTTACTTGCTCAGCTGATCATTTCATAACTAAAGGACTTTAAAGATTCCAGAAATTTTACAATGTTTTTAATATTTTCTAGTTTGAAATATTAATAGAACATGGGCCAGACTTCTTTTGAAGGATACGCAAAAAATCTGTCTATGACATGATAAAATATTAGGAAATATATGTTTTAAAGTTTTAAGTTCATCAAGGGTAGCTCTTGCTTTAAGATAACTTAATACGTGAAATTGAGTAGTTACACAAAAGTGAACATTTACTTCAGCCAAGGATTCTTTACTTTCCAGAACTCTTCAATTATTTTACATAGCATGTTCCCAAGTACATTTAAAAATGCTTGAATTACAGATACTACATAAATAAATAAATTATTGGTGAAAAAACGGTGGTTCAAGTGAGGAACACCTACATTGTCATAAGTGAATGAAGCAATTAAACTTGCAGAGGGTGTTAAATACCCCAAACTAGTTATTTGCTGTACTGGTATACTCAGGAACATTTAATTGATTCCATGTAAACTGATTAATAAATGCTCAGTACTTTTCACTCAGAATTAAGAATAACAATTCTGCTACAAGTTACTTTGATCTCTAACAGATATAAAAGAGTTCACAGATTTCCCACTTAAATCAATGAATTTCATTTGATACTAGTGATTTGAGTATGCATTTTTTCATTCATTCATCAAACTTAACTTTAGCCCTTGGCATGTTTCAGGCACTATGGTACTTGCTGGGAGATACAGCTTAGCGAGGGAGGCAAACATAAATTACACAAATTACTACAAGCTATTATAAGTGGCCTGAAGGAGAAGTACAGGGTATTATGAATTGTATATAGGGGACGTGCCCTAGACTAGGGACTCAGAAAAAGAGTCCTGGAGGGAGTGACATTTAAGCTAAGATAGCACTCTTAATAATAACAGCTCCCAATTACTGACATTATGCTAAAGGTGCTTTAAAAGTGTTAGAGATGATCTACTAAATTAGATACTTTGATTTTGCCACTTTGTGCATGGGGAAACTGAGACTCAAAAGGAGCAAGTGTCTTGTCAAAGGTAGACACATCTAGGAAGTAACAGAGCCTGCAGTTAAACCCATATGCTGACTCCAGAACATGTATTGTATGCTTAACTATTAGTTATAGGACCTCTCCAGAGAACAGGATGAGACGAGTGAATTAAATAAAGGGAGGAATAGAGTGTTCCAGATGAGAAATAACTATAATCTCAAATGACTAAGAGTGCAGATTATAACAAATATGTGCACTTGGCAAATCTAACTGAAACTAGCAAAGAAACATTTCCCAACAGAATCTAATTTCTGTTACAGAAAGAGGCTTCCTTCAAACAAAATATTTGCAAAGATTGTCACTTAGTGGCAACAGACAGGAGGTGGGTTTTGGGCTGGTATTTCTGAACAGGTGTATCCAGTTGCTTACCTGGGGATGCTGATCATCAATTTCCACGTCTACCGTGTGCACTGGGCAATCCCAAATGGATTTTCCTAGAAATAAAATACATTAACCTAAACATTATGAGATCAGCAACCATTTCTTTCAACTGAATTGAGATACAAACAGAAAAGTACGGTGTCACAGTTTCAAGCCCTCAGAGACAGAAAAAGACCCCAAGTTTTATCCTATCCCTCTAGGACTTGGGCAAAATAAATTTGGGCCAACAGAATGGTGAGCAATCTAAATCATGGCTAATGAATATGTTTTATTGGAGAGTGAAGCTTTAGGTTGCTTTACTGGATAAAGAGCCTCCAAGTAGTTGAGGGACTGTCAAAAAATATAAGGGACATGTAGTGAGTGCTAGAAAGGAGGAATCCATAACAACTACAGTCTTTTAAATGGTTGTGAAAGTTATAGGACTCTCACTTTTAATATACATGTATATCTTAAACTAACCAGAGTGAGTGCATTCCTTAGCAAGTAAAAACTGTAACTGATATAAACATGCAGTCTTAATTCTAACTGGCCTAGGTGCTAAAATCACCTGAAGAAGTTAGTTTAGAGGTGGTGTTGTGGTAATCTGAAGTGGAATGAAGAAAGGGATTCCACATAAGCTGTTTGAATCTTTATTTTCCTCCACGAACGATTAAGCCCCTTTATTTAGGATAAGACTTTCTTTTCATTCAACTAAGGCATTTTTCTCGAAGAAGCCAGATCCAGTCTCTGGAAATTAGCAACTTTCCATTTTAGCCTAAATGTAGAATGGGAACTTGACAGGTTAAATGTCACCGGTTAGTCTACGCAAGATCAGACACAAGTATTGCTATGTGTATTGGTTAAAACCCTTTCCGTTGCTGGCTGGCCACGGTGGCTCATGCCTGTAATTCCAGCACTTTGGGAGGCCAAGGCAGGCGGATCATTTGAGGTCAGGAGTTCGAGACCAGCCTAGCCAAAATGGCAAAACCCCATCTCTACTAAAAATACAAACATTAGCCAGGCGTGGTGGTGGACACTTGTAATCCCAGCTACTTGGGAGGCTGAGGCAGGAGAATCGTTTGAACCCAGGAGGCAGAGGTTGTAGTGAGCCAAAATCGCACGACTGCATTCTAGCTTTGGGTGACAGAGTAAGACACCATCTCAAAACAAACAAACAACAACAAAAAAAAAACCTTTATATTGCAAACAACAGAAAAGAGAAAACTCAAAGTGAAGCTGTGTGGTTTGAGCAAAAACTGAACGGTCCAGGGATAGCTCTAGCTTCATGAGAGGCTTGATACAGGGCTCAAATGGCATGACCAGAACTCTTTGCTCCCTCTCTTTCAAGCAGATTTGTCTTTCATGAACCCAAGTTGGCAGCTGGAAGCTCTGGGTTATAAAGTTTAAGTACAGAGGGTGTATTAATCTGCTTAGGCAACTGTAACAAAATACTACAGACTAGGTGGCTTAAATAACAGACATTTTCTCACAGTTCTGGAGGCTGGGAGTCCAAGACTAAGGTTGGTTTCTGGTGAGGTCTCTCCCTGGGTTGCAGACAGCCCCCTCGCTGTGCGCACTTGGGAGTAGTGGGGGAAAGAGAGGGAGAGATAAAGAGGAAGAGGATCTATCTCTGATGTCTCTTCCTCTTCTTATAAGGACAGTAGCCCTATCAATTAAGGCCCCCCCTTGTGACCTCATTTAACCTAAAGGGCCCTGTCTCCAAATACAGTCACATTGGGAATTAGGGTTTCAACATATGAATATGGGGAGGGGGCGATGGGGGTGAGGACACAATTCAGACTATAACAGAGGCAGTTAACAAAATCCATTTTTCCAGCTGTCCCAGTGGAAAATCTCTTTGGCTTAGATTCCATCACATGCACATCTTTGAACCAATTACTGTAACCAGGGTAATGGGATAGCCTAGAGATGAAAGGTAGCATCAATTATGAAGAATTCATATGGCTGAAAATTGAGAAAATAGAAATTATACAAAAGAATAATCAGAATTCTCTTGGTGAGAATAGGAGGAAGGAATTCATGCTAGGATGTTAGCTGATAAATGTCCACTCTTTCTCTGAGAGAAGATTCCCCCTATTTAAAGAAAAAATAGTATAGCAATAAGGCTCATTCAGAGTTCAAGCTGGTGCTATACATTGTTGATATAGGAGAGATCGCAGACTGGGTTTCATTATCATTATTACTATTAAACAGTCAAACCCACCTGCCTGGTGGCAATCATTGCCTGGTACAATGATATGGGTGAAGCCTCTCATGAAGCTAGAGCTATCCCTGGACCGTTCAGTTTTTGCTCAAACCACACAGCTTCACTTTTGAGTTTTCTCTTTTCTGTTTTTTGCAACATAAAGGTTTTTTGTTGTTGTTGTTTGTTTGTTTTGAGATGGTGTCTTACTCTGTCACCCAAAGCTGGTGACAATGAATCACTGCCTGGTACAATGATGCATTCTGATACCTAATTATCACAGTGGAAGTTGTGACAATTCAATTTCCTGATCTCTTCTCATATGGCTCCTGTTTTTCTTGTTGGATCCTTATTCTCCTCCTGTGCCATGGATTAGGACAATCCCAAAAGTCCTGCACACACCCCTCTGTTCGCTCTCAAAGCTTTTTTTCTTCATCTCGGCCATCCCCCAAGTTTCAGTGACCACAACCTTGAGTATAACTTTCATAACTTCATATTCCAGCCCATCCTATAAATCACAGAACTCTACAGCTTAATCTTATTCTTATTTGCAGACTCTGTGTCTCAGAGTCCTGAGCTTGTTTTTGCTTGATCCCAGCGAAGACTAGCTTGCAGCTCTACTTAATAACATGAAGGAACAAGAAAGTCTAAGTCATCCTCTAAGTAAGGATTTCCTGTTTATTGTTTGGTAAATGTCTCTTCCACTAAACTCTAAGTTCGTTTAATACAGAGACTATTCATCTGTAGTGCCCAAAACAAATGATCATTCAATAAGTTCCTGTCAAAATATATGCAGCTTTCAATACAACGTAACAGTCTAATCCTCTCGTTTCGTCTAGAACAGTCACAATGAAGAAACGATGACAAGTTCACTACAGGAGTCTATCCCAGTTCTGAACAGCTATAATATTAGGAATTGCAACTGACGGCCACAGAGTTGGGGGGGGTGTTGTTTCCCAGAATCTGAACTCCCATCCTATGCTTGGTGAATCCACTACTGTGTGAGGAGGCCAAGTCCCATCTCTCCTTAGGTAAATAGAAAATAACAGATACAAGGTTGCTGTTTTTTGCTTTTTCCTGACCTTTGGTATTTAGGCCATGGTATGCGGACCTTGCCTGACTACGGAGATCTGCATCTGGTACTGCGAATCAGAAGTTCCATGTAAGTTATCTTAAAAGTAGAACCCATCTAGAATTCATTTCACTTGTGACATCTAGCGTCCAGTGATGGTATTGGCAGCCCTGTATTCAGGCCATCCCTAAAGAATGACCTTTACTATGACATGGGGTAGCCTCTACGACTTTGCTAATGCTGTCCCCTCCCCTAGAATGCACCCCTCCTTAGCTCTGCCATCCTTCAAGGCCCTGCTTGAAGTGTCACATGCACTGGGAAGTTTTAAAGGAACATTCAGACAAAATACACCTCTCCCTTCATATAACTCCTGTAGTGTGGGGCACATAGCACTTGTATAGCATTTACAGCCCTGTAAGTTCTATTTGTTTTTAAATATCTCCTACTATATTGCGAGCATCTTCTAGGCAATAATCGAGTTTACCACATCTCTGAATTCCTCCACTATGCTTAACACATTGTGGTCAATGAATAGTTTAAAATATATATTTTTAAAATAGAATAGGAAGAAACATTAATAACATAGGGTATACCTTCTCTTGTAACAAAGGAGAAAAAATAAGTTCAGATCGATTTTAGATTACCTAATTGCAGCCAGTCATGATTGGCCTAAGCTAGAACAATCTTTTCCTGGCTCCTGAGTTAAGGAATCTTGGTTAAATGATAGGGAAACGGTATTTGTTTCATTTATCCAAGAACATAGGTGTGATTACAAATGAATGAGCATCTGGTTCATTGGAGTCCCAGATAAATCTGTGAGACTACACTGTGAGCAATTTGCTGCCAATCTTAAAAGCTCAGATCAACCCTTTGAGTCTGGCTTAGCTCAGGCAGAAATTGTAGTCTGCAAAAGAAACTGAGAAAAGGAGGGCAAGGAGAGTGTGGCATCCCAAGACATAAAGACTCAAATCAACGAGAGCAAGCAACTCTGTCAAATTTCACCAGAAGTGAGGACTAAATATTGACTACCGAATTTTGCAAGGTAGGAATCACTGGTAAACCTAACAAGAGCCACTTCATAGTATTGGTTGGGACCAAATCCTGGTTAAAGTGGGAAAAACAAACAAAAGAACAAAAGGTAAGAAAATGGAGATAATGGATGTAAAGATTTTTTTTCCCCAGAAATTTTGTTATAAAGAGAAGAAAACAAATGGGGTGGTTGCTGATTGGGGTCAAGGAGGATTTTTTAAAAATGAAATCATGGAATGATTTTATGGCAATCACTGCAGCATGTTTATGAACTGCTAGAGAAGATCCAACAGAGAAGAAAAAAACTGAAGATGCAAAAAAGAGCAGTTAGAGCCAAGTTCTCAAATAGGCAAGAAAAGATGGGCTCGAAAGAACGACATGATTCATATAACAGTTACTAGGACTCATCAGTGCTCATTAAATGTTAGCTATTATTATTTCTGATCGCTTCAATTTTTGAATAGGCATCAGGTTTACAAAACATTATTATTAAAAACACATGCAAACAGCTTGGACTCTAAGTCAGACTGCATTCAATTCTAGTTCTACCACTTGGACAAGGCACATTTTTTCTTCGGGCTTTTTCTCTGTAAAAAATGAGGAGTAATATCTGCGGGCTTAACTGAGATAATCTGTAAACTGTAGCACATGGTGGGAACTCAAATATTAACGCCAGTATTACCACTGGTAGGGTGCATGAGATCGCACGATGGTGCCAAAGATGACTCTCCACCGCCCAGCCCAGCGACACTGTTCCCCTAGAAGGCACTGTCGTAAAAACAAACAAAAAAAAACAAAAAATGAACAAACAAAACACCAAAACACGGAAACTAAAAGCAAATACTTAGAAGACGTGCAGGAAACCAGCCCAAGAAAAAATTTATGTGAAGGAGCCACGTATGCGCCTGCGCCAAGCCCACGGCGCGCCACTCGCACATGCGCAGTAGCTATAGGAGGGGGCGGGCGCTCCATTGGGCGTTTCTCTTAGTTTTTCCTTTACGCGCGGCTTGCGCGGACGTCTCGTGAGACGTGGGACTTCTCGCGGGAACTGCATTCAAAAAGCCCAGGCGCTTACTCGGGAGCTAGCTGAGTGAATGGGCCGGCGACTGGGGAGTTAGCGTCCTGAATGTGGACTCCCTGAGCTCCCGTTAGGAGCCGCTGGCTGCGGCAGCAGGGGACCAGCGTGAGAGGTAGGGGCAAGGGGCCTGGTGGGAGGTGGGTGTGGACAGCGGCAGTGGGGAGAGTCGAACAGGCCCTAAAGAAAGCTAAGGGCCGGGGTCTCGGCCGAGGCCTTTAGCTGAAACATCTCCTTCCCCGGAACCTTGGGGTCTTATACACTGGGTTCCGAGCCGGTCTAATCTTCCGTTGGACCGCCTCGCCGCCCTCAGAGATTCTGGACAAATATGGAAGGCCGGGTCGGTTGCCGGGTCCTCAAAACGATAACCGCCACTGGATCTGCGCTGTGCGGGTACGGTAGCCTCTAGCCCGAACTGAGAAATGGTGCAGATGGGAGATACACACTGGGTTTCAGAGATAGCACACAAAGAGTAATACCTCATTAATAATTTTTATAAAGATTACATGTTGAAATGATAATGTTTTGAGTATATTTGGTTAAATATGTAAATTAATTTTTCATCTGTGTTTACTTTTTAAAACATGATGGCTCCTAGAACATTTAAAATCACGTACATGGCTCGCGTTATATTTCTGCTGGACAGCACTGCCTCAGCCGTGTCAGATTCTACCCTAATTGCTTTTCATTCGTTATCTCATTTAATCCTTTCAATAACCGATTAGGTGAGTGTTATTGTGCTTGTCTTTATAGATGATTAAACAAGAAATTAAATAACGTGTCCAAGTTCATGCAGCCAGTGAGTAGTGGAGGCGGGGTAAGAACTCAGGCAGTTTGATTCCCAGAGTTTCCTATCTCCCAAATGCTTTGTGTGTGCTATATTTTTGAGAAGCAGGACAGAAAAATGGTTGCAGCACCAGGGTTTGTAGGTAGATTCTAGTTCCCATCACACTTCGCCTCTAAACTTGAGGGTAACCCTAAGCAAGTTACCTAAACTTTCTATGCCTCAGCTTACGTGTGTGAAATGAGGGAAATACCTTCAACCTCTTGAAGTTGTTGAGAAGATTGAATAAGAATGTATATAAAGCACCAAGCACAATGTCTGTCACACATTAGTAGTTTTTAATCAACCACGGCTATCTCTCTTTGTAGATTGATAGGTTAACTCTTTCTCATCCATTACACCTCTGCTGAAAAGTTACCTCCTCAGGAAAATTTTTTTGTCCATGTTCCCTTCTACGCGCTGCCCCCCAGATTAGGACAGCTCCCCCTTGTTACAGGCTCAGGTAGCATACATCTCTCTCTTGCACTTATCATACTTGTAACTTGATAGTTCAATTACTTGATTTAATGTCTTTTCCTAATAGACTGTAGGATTCAAGAAGACAGGAATATTGTTTTAGGTTACCATTGTGTTGTCAACACTAGGACAATG
Source organism: Nomascus leucogenys (assembly GCF_006542625.1). Lineage (NCBI taxonomy): Eukaryota > Metazoa > Chordata > Mammalia > Primates > Hylobatidae > Nomascus > Nomascus leucogenys. The sequence goes on along the minus strand of NC_044382.1, from coordinate 9,096,367 downwards.
TCTGACACAATAAGAATTCCAGCAAATCTTTTGAATAAACTAGAGCAAGTTTTTTTTGGCTTCTCTGGATATGCCTGGCTGGAATGTCTTGAGGTTAACCCTATTTTTGTTTTGGTAGTTGAGATGACAGTATTTACTTAACTCAGGCTCATCAAGATAATTAGATGAGATAATATATTTGAAGCACTTAGCATGGCAAATGGTAAATCCTCAACGAATGTAAGTTATTGTAAACAGTACAACATTTAGTTAGCTGGCCCTATCATGTACAGGCTTTGAAAAGGTCTTGCATTTTAGAGCAGTGACTGCCAAGCTGGGATTACCTAGAACACCTTTTTTTCTCTCTTAAAACTCTGTATCTCTTCCCTTGTCTTCATTCTCAGTTAAAGAGCTTGCTTCCTAATTCATTAATAAGTTGAAGCAGTTAAAAGGTTACTTACACAGACTTCCACCACTGTACCTGCTTATCAGCATCTGAACTCATGTACTTTGCTTTAAATGAAATATCCATGCTTCTATTAAAACCAGTCTCTCTACATTAAACCTCATCCTGTTTATTCAGGGACATCACTAGCAATTCTCCAGTGTCTTCTAGATCATCAGTGTTTCTTCTCTCCTGGATTTATCCCATGGCCTACAAACACTGTTTTTTTTTCCATCTTAAAAATAAACAAAAAAACTTGTCCCTGCTTCCTCTCCAACTGCTGCTCCGTTTATCCATTATCTTTTGCAGCAAACCTGTGCTTGCTGTCTTTATTTATCTCCTACCATTCTCTCTCGAAGGCATTCTAGTTAGGCTTTCACCCCCACTTGTATATCAAAACTGTTCTTGTCACCAGAGACCTCCAGGAATTCAAGTTCAATGGCCAGTTCTCTGCCCTCACGTTAATTGCCTTAGCAGCAGCATCTGGCATGATTGATTACTCTCACCTCCTTAATACACTGTTTATTGCCTTCTAGGACAACACATACTCCTGGTTTTCCTTCTACCTCACTGGTCACTCCTGATTCTCCACTGTCTTCTTCCCTACCTCATAACAGGGTGCAGTCCTTGGTCCATTTCTCTTTAAATATTTTTATCCTCTATAGACTGATAATTCTCAAATATACATATCCAGCCAAGATTCCTCTTCTCATATATCCAGTTGCCTACTTGTCATAGTTGATGTTCAAAACTCAAATTCCTGATTTTATTTCCAAAACATTAGTTACATCAGTGCTTCAGCTGATGGCAATTCCATTTCACTAGGTGCTCAGGCCAGAAGGCTTGGAGGCATTTTTTACTTTTCCCTTTTTCACACATCACAAATTGTATCTTTCAGAAAATCATATTGACCTTACCTTCAAAACTTTCACAATCTGGCCATTTCTCACAGCCTCCTATGCTGCCACCCTAGTCTGAGCCATTTCACATGGTCTCTGCTTCCAGCCTTGTTCCCCTTCTAAACTAGTCAACATAGCAGCCCAAATGATTCTTTTAAATTATATCAGATCCTCTACTCCAGACTTTGGAATGACTTTCCATGTCACCCAGAGTAGGAGCCAAAGTCCTTATAATGGCCTGATTTGCCCACTCTCTACTATCTCTTAGCCAAATTTCACTCCCTGGGCTTCTTCCTGCCTTAAGGATTCCCCTCTTGCTGGAACATTCTTCTTCTAAATAGCTGCATGGCTGATTCTCTCATCTTCTGCCTCCTGGTTACATCACCTATCTCTTCTTCCCAGATTATTATTCTGTTCTATTTTTTCTCATCTCCCCTTTCTAATTTATTGATATTCTATTACTGTTTATCTTCTCCTCCTGGAATGTAAGTTTCATGAAGGAGGAGGTTTTTTTCGTCCATTTTGTTCCCTAATGAATCTGAATTGCCCAGAATGGAACCTAGTATATAAGGCATTCAAGAAATACTTGTTCAGTGAATGACCACATTGACTTGAGACATGGGGGAACATCTTGTAATGGCCTGGTGCCCTTTGAAGGCAAAGGTGAATTTGAGTCTCGCTTAGGAGGCTGGGACCAAATAGTAAAGGATAATTAGTAAGGTTGATTAAAGTGGAATGTTTCTATATATAATGTTTAAGTCTTTGTTTATAAATCTAGAGTGAAAGCAACATCCTTTAATTCTTATGGATATGGTTTCTATTCTTGCATACTTTTATGAATAACTAGAAAAATACTAGTGAATCTCTTTCCAGGAGAGCAGATTTAATATATTCAGGAAGTTAACACTGTTGTGAAAAATTACAGACATGATATTCCTTACTTTACCTTATGAGCCTTATTCACAGCTGCCTTTTTATATTTTATGTATTTATAGTACCCAGACCTTCCTTTTCTGGTGGTATTATTGTTATTATCATTATTATTTCTCAAGACAGTGTCTTGCTCTGTCACTGCCATGTTCATAACTCACTGAAGCCTCTAACTCCATCAGTTTTCCCTCATTAGCCTCCCAAGTAGCTAGGATTACAGGGGCTTGCCACCATCCCCACCTTATTTCTATTGATTGATTGATTGAGATGGAGTCTTGCTATGTTGCTCAGGCTGGTCTCGAATTCCTGGCCTCAAGTAATCCTCCCCAGTTGCTGGGATTACAAGCATGAGCCACCATACCTGCTACTGTGAGGTTTCTTGATTACTTTTTTTGTTATTCCCTTAATTTTGATTATATGGTTAGTGGTCCAATTATGAGACCAACCTTACCTTAACATATTGGAAGCTTAGCATACAACAACTGAACAGTTTTCTGATGGTGAACTGTTTAGAAGCAAAATTAAATGTATTCTATTCCGCTCTTTAATTTTTAATCCCAAATCAGTAACAGAATTGTCAGAACAGTTCTTGCTCTTGGAACAAGAATGCAAATTTGACTACTTATTAGTCAGGAAGAAAATTTTAATGTTTTTATATGGCAGTAGTATTGAGTAGATATATTTCTTCTATTATTGATATTATTGTATGGAGTTTTTTGTATAAGCTTAAGTAGTTTTATTTCCTCTATTTACAGTTGGCTAAAGAAAAGAACATGGAGGCAGATATAATCGCAGATCTTCGATGCAGGCTCAAAGAGGCTGAAGAAGAGCGACTAAAAGCTGCACAGTATGGTTTACAACTAGTAGAGAGTCAAAATGAATTACAGAATCAGTTGGATAAATGTCGTAATGAAATGATGACCATGACTGAGGTAGGACTCTGGACTCCTCTGTCTGCAAGAGTGTGCTTAGCTATTGAAGATTTGTCCTGTTTAGCAGTTAGTAGTAGTACTAGTTTATTCTTTTCTGAAGATTTTAGATCTAGTTCCCTCCCTGACCCGTCCCTGTTAAAGAAGAGTGAACTAAATGAATTCCTGTTATTCTTTCCAACCTAGTGTATTCAGAGTTTGAAAGATCAAGTTATCATTACTCTCTTTGCCACATTTACTACCAGATTTTGCTTTGTCTGCACACTTCCTAGATGACCTCGCTTGTTTTAGACCTCTAAACATCTAAGTGCCCCATGACACTACACCAAGCCCTTAGTTCCCCCTCTGAAATCTAGGTTTGTGTTCAACTGCCCACTGATAGACTTCTCAAACTTAACACAGACAGAAGAGTGGATTCCCTGTCCATTAACCAAATATTCTTTTACGATTTTCTTTAGCTTATTTAGTAAATGTAATAGCATTCAGTTTCTTGAACACCAAAAATCTTTATATACCAAAGATTTTTGGTATCTTTTTGGTTTCTTTATATACCAAAAATCTAGAACTTTTAGTCAATATCTTCCCTTTATTTCTCACATTTCACTCATTAATAAGTTCTAAGAACTGGACTACAAAGCATGTATCTTTGCTACTGGCACTGTAGTCCAGATCACCGTCATTGCTCTTAGACAAGTACTGTAGCCTTCTGGCCGGGTTGCCTGCTTCCATTGTTGCCGTTCATGCCATTCATTCTTCACTCAGCGTCTAAGTGGCCATGGAAGAATATACCAAAGGTAATGCCACAGCCCTGCTAAAAACCATTCAACAGCTTCTGATTGTATTTACAACAAAATCTGAGCTCCATCCTTGGGTTTGTAGATCCCTATGTGACCTGACTCCTGCCAAGCTTCTGACCTCACCTCAAACTGCTTTGCCTTATTCTTGACTATGCTAGTCCTCCCTTATGGGCTTTACACCAGCTATTGCCTTTTTTTGAGTTGTTTACTCCTCACTGCTCTTGGATTGAGTCCTCAGACTTCAGCTTTCAGTTAAGTGTCACCTCAGCAGAGAGGCCAGCCCTTACTATGTAATGTAAAGTTGCCTTGATTCACTTACTATGTAATGTAAAGTTGCCGTGATTCACTTTTTTTTTTTTTTTTTTTTTTTTTTTTTGAAACAGGGTCTCGCTCTGTCGCCCAGGCTGGAATACAGTGGTGCAATCTTGGCTCACTGTATCCTCCACCTCCTGGGTTCAAGAGATTCTTCTGCCTCAGCCTTCTGAGTAGCTGGGATTACAGATGTGTGCCACCACATCTGGCTAATTTTTGTGTTTTTAGTAGAGGTGGGGTTTCACCATGTTGGCCAGGCTGGTCTTGAACTCTTGGCTTCAAGTAATCTGCCTGTCTCGGCCTGCCAAGGTGCTGGGATTACAGGCATGAGCCACTGTGCCCGGCCCTGATTCACTCTTAGTTATCTGCATTGCTGATTATCTCTAGATTATAAACTCCCTGAGAGAGGGAATTTTGTATGCCTTGTTCACTATCCTGAATGCCTGCCACACAATTATTTCTTAAAAGAATGAATGAATAAATCTGGGTAATTTAGCAAATGCTCAGTAACATATTTAAACTTGAATCTCAACATTGTAAATATGGCAGGTAAAAAATATCTGTAGCAGATAAAAATAACTAGTGATGGCAACCTTTGTGTTTCTACATAGTACTGTTGTAAACCAAGAACTGAGTGCAAAGTCATAAAGGCAAAGTAAAGATTACAAATATCACTAATAGAAAATAAAACTATTATACTTAATCATTTTGAATCATAACTTGTCAAATTTCAGTGTTTAACAGTTAATACTCTTTGCCTTCCTTTAAAATAAAATGGTTTTTGAGGGGAATATTTTAACATTTTTTAAAGCCTCTTGAAGGAGTTCATACTCATAACCTTTTTAATGTCTAAATTTCCCTGTGAGTAAGCAAAAGCCCTTTTAATTACTCCTTTTGTCTCAGCACTGCATTCATTCTGATAGACATTTTGTGAACATTTCTCAGATGACTACATTCTGAAAGTAAAGGCTAATTCAGTATTTCTTTTTTTTCAACTATTATTACTACTACATTGTGTTCAGAGCTACAAGTAGAGCATCTCATTATCAAACTAATAATTCTCATGAGGAAAGCTTAAGTGCTGTTAAATCTTTTTTTGTTGTTAGCAGAGATTACTTGACTTGACATGTTGACATACCATGGAGCACATTTTACTTCATTGACAAGGCACAGAAGCAGTAAGGTATCCCTTGCATGGGTTTAACATAGTCTCGAAATACACCTCTGGGGTTTATTAAGACTGATTAACTACAAAGTTATTCCAGGTTTAACATGTCTTCGTTATTTGGAAAGCAGCAAATGCTTGAAATAAAAATGAAACAATTGAAGTTGAAAACTGATTATATGTAACGGCTTTAGGCTATTTTTATGTAATAGAATTGTAATTGAATCTGTTTTCAGAGTTATGAACAAGAAAAATATACCCTTCAAAGAGAAGTTGAACTCAAGAGTCGAATGTTAGAAAGTTTGAGCTGCGAATGTGAAGCTATTAAACAACAACAAAAAATGCACCTGGAGAAATTGGAAGAACAACTAAGCAGAAGCCATGGACAGGAAGTGAATGAACTAAAAACTAAGGTTGGGATATCTGTGTATTTCAGCGCAAAATATTCCATATTTATGCAGCCATCTGTAAACTTTAGATGATAAAGATTTTCTTAAGTGTCAGCTTTGCAAAATAGCCAAGATCTAAGTCTTCTTTATCTTAATATTGGAGGTGGGAACACTGAGATACAAGAGTTTGTCTAAGGGACTTGTATAAATTATATCCTACTAATTAAATACAATTATTTAATTTTGGTTGCTGGATATTTGTGAGGGTTTAGTTTAGTGACTAGCATGGCCTCCTTGCTGATAGTGAGTACAGCAGTCCCCTTGCAGAAAGCCTGGTCTCCTAGCCTTCCCTGCAGTCAGTGGTATGCTTTGTAATTCTGTAAAACAGGCCAGTAGTTTCTTACTAGTTAATGTGCATTACAAATGACACTTCATAGTTGTTTACTGAAGATAAACTAATATATGTGATCCAGTTCTTAAAATAATTCTGTGGGAAGGTACCATTATTATCTCCATATACTAGATGAGAGAGCCAGTGTTTAGACAGACTGAGTAAATTGGACACAATTCAAGAACTAGAAATTCTCCATCTAGATTTGAACCGAGGCTGTCTGACTCCAAAGGCCGTGTCACTGAATCACTACATAGTCTAACAACATGTTACACTGGCTCCATTTCAAACATAAATGCAAGATAAATGATTGGTCAGTGGTTTTCCCTTTTCCCAGGTACCCAGTGCTTTCAGGTTGCTTCTAAGGAATCCAGAACTTTTTATCATGTATCTGCTTTGTGTATAGTCTGTACTCTGACTTTTCCAGACACCTGTCTACCAAAACTTGCCTGACTTTTGTCCTCCTCTCTCAGAAATCTGTTGTCCAATTTTCAGCTTCTTGTATAGCAGCGTCTAAGATTTTTCTTTTTCTGTATACCACCTATACTATTACTTAATTTCTCATTGACTCTTTAAATGTTTACTGATTTTAAGAAACATCAATGAAATTACTTTTTTTTTTCTTTTTTTTTTGAGACAGAGTCTCACGCTGTCGCCCAGGCTGGAGTGCAGTGGCATGATCTCGGCTCACCTGCAACCTCCGCCTCCCAGGTTCAAACGATTCTCCTGCCTCAGGCTCCTAAGTAGCTGGGATTACAGGTGTACGCCACCACGCCCAGCTAATTTTTGTATTTTAATAGAGACGGGGTTTCACCATGTTAGTCAGGCTGGCCTCTAACTCCTGACCTCGTGATCCACCCGCTTCGGCCTCACAAAGTGCTGGGGTTACAGGCCTGAGCTACCGTGCCTGGCCAAAATTACATATTTAAGCTTGCTTATTTTTTCCTAGTATACACTAAAACAAACATAGCTATCTGAATATACCTTTGTGTAATATATAATCATCTTGCATACCATTCTGACAGGTAATATCATCCAGCTTGTCTGAAACTAGTCGGATTTGAGGCCCTAATGACTGATAATGATGTGCTTTTTTCCCCTGCTGGTTGTTATTTTTATTTTTGCAAAAGTTTTCATCACCTAAACAAAAAAGAGTAATATAGGGAGGATTCAGGGACTGAGGTAAGGCTAATTATAGAGATGGCCTTTTTTTTTTTTTTTTTTTTTTTTTTTTGGTGGAGCAAAGAGTAAATTAGTGAAATATTTTGTTTTACTGATTTTCTCAAATCACTTATGCCAAAATTTGGAGTTTTTTTCAATACCTTTTCTTCTCTTATTTCTCACATTTAATTCATCAAGTTCTAAGAACTTGAGCTACAAAACATCTATGACGCTACTGCCACTCCAGTCCAGACGTTCATCATCTCTTCCCTGGACTACTGCTGTAGCCTTCTGGCCAGGTTGCTTGCTTCCATTGTTTCTCTTCATGCCACTCATTCTTCACACAGTAGCCAAGTGGTCAGCATCATAGTGCCTCCAGATTGCTTCTGAGGCATCAGACCCACCCTGATTACTCATGGATTATTTCTATGTTTATTAAACAAGGTGTGTCACTATCTGTTAAAAGATGCCTAGCCTTGGGCAAATAGGAAACTCCAATAGTATCATCATTCAGTAAGTTTCGTTCAATCAGTGATGTTTTTTTAGAAGGAAAAAAGTTTCAATTTACGACTTTTTTTTTTTTTTTTGACTTTAGATAGAAAAACTGAAAGTGGAATTGGATGAAGCCAGGCTTAGTGAAAAGCAACTGAAGCACCAAGTAGATCATCAGAAGGAACTCCTCTCTTGTAAATCAGAGGAACTGCGCGTAATGTCTGAACGTGTGCAGGAAAGCATGTCTTCAGAGATGCTGGCTCTTCAAATTGAGCTGACAGAAATGGAGAGTATGAAGGTAATTTTTATGGCATGTGTTTCTCAGGGTTTTCTCTCTTTTTTTCTGGCATATTTTTACATGTTTTGGTAATAATTCTTAAGAGCTAGTTTGAAGGCTGAAACATTTTTTGACCGAACTTGCATCTAACTAATTAAAAAATGGGTTTTTTTTAGGTGGGTGACTTCATTCATAATACAGCTTTAGCTTATATGATTATATAAGGCAGCCTTTCTTTTAGATTAATGAAACCTCTGGAAGAATTTAGAAGCATATACTCTGATCCCAGATTTTATCATAAGAGCCCAGTGTAAAACGTTGGCTCAGTGGAAGTTGAAATGCATGTGAACTTGGTTTTTTCATTGAAAGCTAGGGTTAATTAAAAATTAAAGCCTGAAATTCATAGAGGAAAAAGGGCAGTCTCTAAATCCATTTGTTTCCTTGTTGAAAAATTTAACAGTAATAGTAATTTCTATTATTTTAGTATGTACCTGACAGCTTTTGACTGGTTCTTTAGTTTTAATTTTGGATGTGAACCACAACTGAGATAAACTGAGCAGCTGCCAAATGAAAGATTATTCAAGACAATTTCCTCCTTTTCAATTCCTGTTAAATAGACCACCCTCAAAGAAGAAGTGAATGAACTACAATACAGACAAGAACAGCTAGAACTTCTTATTACTAACCTAATGCGCCAGGTAGACCGGCTTAAAGAGGAAAAAGAGGAGCGAGAAAAAGAAGCAGTTTCTTACTATAATGCCCTAGAGGTACTGTGATTACAGTAACATCATATTTTCCAATTTATCATAAATTATTTTCTTGCTAATCTAATCTCTGTTGCCTAAATTGTTTTCTTTTGAATTTAGAAAGCTCGTGTAGCAAATCAAGATCTTCAGGTACAGTTGGACCAGGCACTCCAGCAAGCCTTGGATCCCAATAGTAAAGGCAACTCTTTGTTTGCAGAGGTACTTATAAGTATCCTAACTACTAAATTGGTATTTTCATTTACTACCAGAACAATTAAGCATGTTAATATTTTGTAGGTGGAAGATCGAAGGGCAGCAATGGAACGTCAGCTTATCAGTATGAAAGTCAAATATCAGTCACTAAAGAAGCAAAATGTATTTAACAGAGAACAGATGCAGAGAATGAAGGTATAGAACTATCACTACCAAAGGTTTATTAAACAAATTTTGTGTCACGATTACATGTACAAATACATCAAAGAAACTAGCTTTTCCTGCAAGGAGTGTACTTATATGGTTATTTCTAGAACTGCATGATTTCAAAAAATCAGTTTTGAAATTAATCAAAAGATTCATTTATACTTTAAAAATCTTGGAATGAATTTTTAGTAATAGTATATTTAGCAATGATTTTTGTTTGTTTGTTTTAATGGTTACTCACTAGCTTTGACTTAAATCTTTCTTTGTGGAGTAGAAGAAAGAAAAGTATTTATTTCTTATTCTTGGCCTGATGTCTTTCCAAACATAGCCCTAGGGTTACTACTTCAGCTGAAACTCGCTGCCTCACCTTTCCTCTGCTCTTTCACCAAGGCTTATTATGGAGTGAAATTTGGATTATTCAGGGTTCCCTTTCCTTAGCCCCTCAAGTCAAGCATATAGACCCTTTTAATTTTACGGGTTTTGTTGGTTGTCATTCTAGCCAAATAAGAGGTAGCAGAAAAACATGTGGAAATTAGAAAGATTTCAGTATTGTAACGGTCCTTAGAATCCTGATCCTTCATCCATTGTGCCTCACTCTACTGAGGTGGTAATTGGAATCTGGAAAGGCTTCCTTCCTTTTATTCAGAATGATGGGCTTTGCCAAAGAAATGGGAAAGGTTAATGATTAAACTTGGGAGTTAGGTGGATTTGGGTTTGAATCATAGTTTTGTCACTTGCTAGCTCTGTGATCTTGGACAAGTATTTTAACTTTCAAAGTGTCAGTACCTCATCTATTAAGTGGAGATGATAGAACCCCCTCTTAGAATTGTCCTACAGTTAAATGAAAGTGTAGTAAAATACTTACCTGCTACTTGCAAATGAGTGTTTAATGAGCAACAGCTGTGAATTTTATTTCTAAGGATGTCCAGACTGTGCTGCCTCATTTCCTGAGACTCTCCCCTGTCTGGGAAGTATTCCTTTATAAATTTTCTCACATTTACTTTAGTTTTCTTACAGTATTTGTTGGGGTTACTTTTAATCTACCAATGTTGCATGATGTCCCAAACTATCTTCAGAGACTAGAAGCATTCTGAATCTTAGGCTAAGTGGACCTAGCCTCCAATTTGGAACAGGAACAAAAAGGATATCCTTTAAAATGTTAAAAGTCATCTGTAACCTCCTATCATTGCTTGTTTTACTCAAAACTATATTTAAACTAATAGGCACTCTTTTCAACTCCAGAAATTTCCAAAGGCAGAAAGAAATGCTAGATTTAGAGTCTACTTAATTTCCCCCTGGTAGCTTTGCAACTCCAGATTTGGGGTGGGGGAGGTATAATTAGGTAAGTTGAGTGCTGCTCTAAAAAAATTAAAACATGGTATGTTGAAGATTACCCCAGTATACCAAGATAGCCTTTTATCTTTGCTTTTCATGTCATTTGTGAATCTAACATTTGTGGCTGTCAGTAGCTTAGTTTTCCTCACTTAATTAAAGTTAATTAAAATTTTTGAGAAACCCATCAGAACCTTAATAAGAGCGAGTGCTTATGATAAGCAGTCTGCAGCGTTTGGCCAGGCTTACTTACCAGTTCAGTGGTGTGCTTTCAGACCACAGCCATGCAAGTCAGTTTTATGTTTCACAAAAGTACAAATAATTACATTACAGACTTCAGTTATCATTCATAAGTAGTCAAAATAAGTATTGAAATGTTATGTCTACAAAAAAATTTATTATTAGATTAGAAATAGCTAATTAGTTTAGTTTCCAAAATGAGTTCAAAGTAATATAGTACAAGCTATGAATTGTATCAAAAAAGTAGTTATCAGAATCTTTCTCTCACTTAATTTTATTAGAGGCGGTAATTTTATTTTTCTAGTTACAAATCGCCACGTTGCTACAGATGAAAGGGTCTCAAACTGAATTTGAGCAGCAGGAACGGTTGCTTGCCATGTTGGAGCAGAAGAATGGTGAAATAAAACATCTTTTAGGTGAAATTAGAAATCTGGAGAAATTTAAGGTATGTATAACACTTAAAAAAACACACATCCAAATTTTGATTTGAATACCTTAAAATTTGGTTTGTATTTTAAGTTTAAATTATTAATAAATATCTTGTGGGAGATACTTTGAGACTAAGTAAATGCCTGTTTCTCCTTATACTTAAACATCCATTGGTGATTCTTGCCTGAAACATAATTCTGTGATGATTGCTAAATGGGTAATTCCATCACTTCTTCTATATTTATTAGTTGGAATTTTAATAAAGGGACAGAAAATAAAAATCTTTTTCCTCACTTACTCATTCATTTATTTATATCAGTATAGCCTCATGGATTCTTATTTTATCCTATGAGTTATAATCCATTGCTTGCTTTATTTACTCTGATACTCAAATTGTCCCAGATTTGGTAGTCGAAGTGCTCTTGCTTGAATACTTCCTTACTCTATGGCACAACAGGGTTTTCCTAGCTCACCTGTCCCACCTCTGGGATTAGCATTTCTTCAAGGAACATTGGTTTGTTTTAGTGGAGAATGGTATTTGTGTAAGCATTTGTGTGTGTGTGTGTGTGTGTGTAAGAATTCACCCATGTTTCCTACTAGTACGTGTGTGGTTTCATTTTTTACATTTGGAGATCTGATCCCCATTGAAGTTCATTCTTGTATATAATTTGAGGTATAAATCTAATTTTATCTTCTAAACAGGTAGGCAGTTGTCCCAGAGTCATTTGTTAAAAATTCAATCTTGATCACAGTGATTTGAGTTGAAACCTTTATCATACATCAAGTTTCCCTATATACTTGAGTCTGTTTCTAAATTTTCTGTCTACCCCATTGGTCTGCTTCTCTGTGTGTCAGTACCACACTGTTTTATTAATTATAAAGGCTTTTAAGTATGTTTATCTGGTAGGACTGTTTCCTCACTATACTTTTTATTTTTTTCAGTATTTTCCTGTCTATTTTTGAATGTTAGCTTTCATTTACAAACATCTTGTCTAGCACCAAAAAAAGCTTGTTAGCTTTCTATTAAAATTGCATGCAATTAAGATTTTATAAATTAACTTAGGGAACATTGATATCTTCATTAACCTCCTAATGAACTAAAGTTTTAAATGACAAATTTTTGTAAATGTTAATAACCTCTTAGGCATTCTAAATTGTAGCCATTAGTATGTCATAAAATCTTAAGTTTACATAACTTTATTTCTGTGTCTGACAAAAACTGTTGAAAGAACTAAAGATTTGGTTAAATTGGCAGCCTTATGTGTTCCATCAGTGGGCTCAGAACTATACTTTGAAAATTATGGCCTTAAATCAGGGGAATTTTATTTATAACCTGAAATTGTTTCAAGTTTTTAAGCAGATTTACCTTTTTTATCCCACTAGAGAAATGTATAGTTTCCATCAGTCTCAGAAGAGCTTGCACTACATTCTTGCCTGGGGTGGGGGGGAAGAACCTCAGAAGAGGGGTACACCAAATATAAATGTAAGGCTCTCATCTTTCTTTCATATTTTTCCAGTTTATGGTTTTGTTACAAAGGCCAGAATTCAATCCAGCAGGCATTTGTTTTTCTATTTTAAAAGCCAGGATAGGGAAGGCAGAGCATGTAGGTAAGGCTAGAAGCCTAGGCCTTGGAGTTAGATTTGGGTTCAGATTCTCTCTTCTTGGTTTACTTTCCTCTGCATTTGGAGCCTGTTTCCTTATCTGTAAGAGAGGAATGTTAATTATTTTACCGACTTCAGAAGGCAAATAAGTTAAATGCGTAGTTCTTAGCGTAGTACACGCCAAGGGATATAAATTCAGGAAGTGATGGTGCTATTATTAATAAACATACACCAACCTTACTTGTTATTTAAGTAATACAAATTTTTGCTTTTTTAAGAATTTATATGAAAATATGGAATCTAAGCCTTCAGTCGACTCTGGTGCTCTGGAAGATAACACCTATTATACAGATTTACTTCAGATGAAGCTGGACAACTTAAAGTAAGTGTCTGAGTTGGTGGATGGAAAGATGGACATGTCACTTGCTTATTACAGTAGTGTCAGTGACTACAAAGGTTTTTTGAAATTGCCAAAGGAAATTTTCCGAAAAGGTAACAAAATCATCTTTGTGGAGATATTCGTGCGTGAGTACATTTGAAAGACTATTTCCTGCTCTGTCCATTTCCTTTCAAGAATGCACGAGTATTTTTTAGATTTAACACTACTATTGTTAAGGATTATTTAAATTGTTTATTGTTTCTTTGTTACTGAAAACCCCAGAAAAATGTATTTTTAACTAAGAGTTCAAATATGCAATGAAATATTTATACCACTACACTTATTATATGCATTTTAATACTCGTTGGTTCTCCTTTTTCATTATCATAGCAAAGAAATTGAAAGCACTAAAGGTGAATTGTCCATACAGCGAATGAAAGCATTATTTGAGAGCCAACGGGCTCTGGATATTGAGCGAAAACTTTTTGCAAATGAAAGATGCCTCCAGCTTTCAGAAAGTGAAAATATGAAACTGAGAGCTAAACTAGATGAATTGAAACTAAAATATGAACCTGAAGGTATATATGTCTTATATATTTTTGTCTTTTAAATTATGAGTAATCCTGAGAAATTATATCAAATTATTTTCTTACCATAGATTTATGCAAATATATTACAAACTCATTTGTAGTTATATACCTGTAGTTAATAAAGCAAATTTATTGTGTGAAATAGGTAGGTAAATTCAGAGAGAACTGGATACTGGGTGTGCATGAATATAACATGTATCCTTTTTGGACATCTAAATTCATCATACTGTATAGTAGAAACTTGAGATTTGAGACTTTCCCATTTTAAGATTACAGTATTTTATGTCATACCTAATAGTTTAATTATGTTGAAGCAGCTGATGTTTGGAAGCTATATGAGGTAGGACTGTTAATAGAAAATCTAAAGTAATGGAGACTTTAAAAAGGTGGGTCTTTATCTCTGCCTCTGATGGAAGTCTGGAGGAGGCCTTCCAGGACTGGGAAAGCACTCCACGCTGTCAGGATTCAGGCTTCTTGTGTTTGTTGGTCTGCTGCCATCCCGTTGAGCAGAATTTAGTCATGCAGCCTCACCTGCTGACAGGAAAGGCTGAGAAATGCAGTCTTGATTCTCAGGGGCCATGTTCCTAACTAAATATTGGAAATTCTTTTATTAAGGAAGAACAGTGAGCCAGGCGTGGTGGCTTTGCCTGTAATCCCAGCTCTTGGGGAGGCAGAGGGAGGAGGATAGCTGTGCCCAGGAATTTGAGATTTGGTTGGGCAATATAGCAAGACCCCATTCTCCACCAGAAGGCGGGGGAAAGGAAAGAACAGTGAAACATATTAGGGAATATCTAGCAAGTCTAATGACTGAGCTAGAAAGTAACCTAACCATACAGTCTCTGCATCTTATATACTACAGAGAGTGAAGTTTACTGTATATAAATTCAAAAACAAAAGGCCAAGTGTGAAGGAGTCTAAAGAATGTGATGGTTCTACAACACCCCTTCCCTGAAAGAGTGTTACATGTTTTAGGTTAAGGATTCTCAACAAGTTTTTGTCCCTGCACTCTGTACATGCCTCAGTCTCTCTTCATATTGTCTCAGTGAACTGCTATGATTCTTAACAGTAGTGTGGAGGTTGCCAAAAATAGGAAGGTTTTTACACAATTTTAAAAGGATTCTCTTGCTCTTACTCTTTTTTTTTTCTTCCATGATTCTGATAGGCTCCCCTGATTAACAATTATCCATTATGAATTTCAAACATCTATTGAACTGAACACAGCAAATAGACAGGAGGCAGGGTAGTGAATCCTGATAATGTGGGTTTCAAAGGAGCAGTGCCCGAAAAAGGGGAAATCATGGTCTAAAAGCAACAATGTAGAGCAAAAACAGCAACCCCTTGTGCTACCAGGGTTCCTCAGAGTCTACGAACATTTTGATGTTGAAAATGAAACATTGATAATGGGCATAGGGAAAAGACACTAGAGCAGTTAATTCAGTGGCTGTGTGTATGACCTGTTTAGATAGAATGATATTAGGCCATGAGGATAGAAGGCATTGCAGTAGTCTTTGATGAGACATGATAGGATTGGACTAGGGAAGTATCCATCATAAAAGTAGTCTGATTCTGCTTATATTTTGTAGGTAGAGCTAACAGGCATATATTAGCAATATTCAGAAAGTTTGGCCTATTCTTATCATTTAATCCTTTTAACACACAATACCAAGTGAAGTGGGTTCTTTTAATCCCCACTTTACAGATAAAATGAAGCTCAGAGAGGTTAAATAATTCCCCAAAGACATGACTGCCAAATATGAGGATTAGGATTCGAACCTGGACTCTGCCACTGTCTCTTCATCTCCACACTGAGATCTTATGAACCACCTTTTTCAAAACATCAGAAGAGAACACTGAAGCATTCATGCCTAGAGTCAAAATATTGAATTCCCAAGGAAAAATATATAGCCAAATAAACTTTAAAATATATAGTTTATATAGATTCCATGATAAAGAATAAAAGGTAGACACAAACAATACATTTCAGTGAGGAGATGGTTGCATTTTAAAAGAATGGAAAAAGGGTACACATATAACTAATTCTGGCTTCTTGTGTTGATTGTGTCTTTGTTTTCTTAGATTTTTTCTTTTTCCCACTCGTTTTTATTCTCAGAGACAGTTGAAGTGCCTGTACTTAAAAAGAGGCGTGAGGTGCTGCCTGTGGATATAACCACCTCTAAAGTCGCATGTGTCAACGACAGTGCTGTCGGGGGAGAAGTTTATCGATTACCACCTCAGAAAGATGAGACACAGTCCTGTCCTAACAGTTTAGAAGATAACAACTTGCAATTAGAAAAATCAGTTTCTATACACACACCAGTAGTCAGTCTCTCTCCTCACAAAAATTTGCCCGTGGATATGCAGCTAAAGAAGGAAAAGAAATGTGTGAAACTCATAGGAGTTCCCGCTGACGCTGAGGCCTTAAGTGAAAGAAGTGGAAACACCCCTAACTCTCCCAGGTCAGTGTCCTCTTTTCCTCCAGGCAGCCAGCAGACCTCTCCATCTCTCCTCTCTCGCTGCATGAACTGTGCTGTCTGTTTCTTTATCTACTTTCTTACTATTGCATGCAGTATAATTCCTCAGTTTCATCTACCTACCTTCAACTTTTCCAGAACTTTAAGAAAGACTAAACTGATTGCAAAGGGAAAGGACTCCTGAATAAGGCAATCACATTAAAAAGTTACACGTTTCTGTTTCATGAAAGGAAATATCACAGTCTAACACATCTCTGAATGTTTTATCAGTTTGAATAAATGTACTGTTATTTTTCTCCTGGTTCAAGCATGGCCATGAAAGAAAAATTAACTTACTTTCTCAAAGGGCTTTCCAGTAGTCTAAGAAATTTCAGCCTTCTAGAAAACGTAGGTGAATTTTTTTATGTCTTTTGAAGTTGCTTATCCTAGGCCTTCAAAAATGGGCTTTAATACTTATTTTGACATTTTTACCTATCAAAGCTAACTCATCTTCATTGTTTCCAAAACTTGAAAGCCTCTAGTTTCTGCATAATTGAGTTTGTGACTAAAAGAAATAGTGTCAGATATGTGTGCCTGAAGGAATTAATGTCCCAAGGGCTTAGTCCTTTAAAAAAATAAAAATAATCGAGGTCAGAAGGTAAGAGAAAGTGAATGGAAGGGAAAGGTAAGTAGCAGTGGCTGAGGCTCGAGTTCTGGATGTGCGCAGCAGGAGAAGTGAATGAGGAAATTGAAGAAAGTAAAAGAAAGATGAAGGATGTCTGCATGCAGTGGGATTGTTAGAGGCATTTAAAACAAATATCTAGACATTCAAAAAGATGTGCCAATAGCTAGCCTGGATTATCTCCTATGAAATGAGATGTTGAAGGTGCTACTAGGGCTACATTAGTCTTCAAGAGTAGAGACAGATTAATAAGACATTTTACTAATGTGCATTTGAGTAGAGAGAGTAAGACAGCCCAGTGTAAAAGGGCTTCCTTTTATGTTTTATCTGATTTCTCTCCAAGTCTTCAGTGCCACTAAATACTCAACAGTAAAAGCACTTTAACAATGTTAGCTGCTATTATTATAAGGAATAATAATTTATTACTCCCTCCTTGGATTTTTATATAATGTTATAACCTCTGAGTCACATAAAATAAAAGCTTGCCATTCTTAAGGAAAAAGTAACTTCAAATGAGTATCTGCCACATACCCATGGTTTCAAAGAGTTCTGAAATGAATCCAGGAGATTATGCCTGTTTATATGTGATGCATTGTATAAACATCCTTGACCAGTGTATATTTCTGGAGGTGGATTTCCAGAATTGCTAAGTGCCAGCCTTGCTATCTGTATTGTCTTCATTCCTTTTTCTGCCTTTTTTTGCTTGATAAAAAATCACTTAAGGAAATGTATGTGGCTAATTGACTCAAGTAGCACGTTGGAAACTTTTTGTCTTGTTAAACAAAAAATAAAATACCACAAAACATTTGTGTGTGTGTGTGTGTGTGAGTCCATCTGCTAACTTAAGATGTTTCCAACTCTTGTTTTCTGCCTGTTTAACTTAGATACACAATCCTAAGATAATTTTGGAACAATAAATACGGCTTTTATTGGGAACTTCACTATTGCATGCTTTACAAAACTAATTGGTGTTCTTGTTACCAAGAATCTTTACATGCCTTTAAGAATATCTCTCTACTGTTTATCTTTTCTTTATTCTACTAGTTGAAACTCAAATTTTTTAATATGAAGCAAGTAGACATCTATTCATGCAGCCCAAGATTCCATGTTATTTTTGTCTTGCCTTTTGTATGTCATGTTAACATTAAAATATTGCTGTAACGTTTCAGTTTTTGTGTTAGGTGTGCATATCATGATAGGTGCCCTGTCATATTTTAATTCTTTAATTTAGGCCTTGCCATGACTTTTTAAAGATATTCTTTAGACTTAAAAAATAATTGGCCCAGCGTGGTGCCTCACACCTGTAATCTCAGCACTTTGGGAGGCTGAGGCAGGTGGATCACAAGGTCAAGAGATCCAGACCATCCTGACCAATGTGGTGAAACCCTGTCTGTACTAAAAATACAAAAATTAGCTGCGTGTGGGGGTGCACACCTATAGTTCCAGCTACTCGGGTGGCTGAGGCAGGAGAATCGCTTGAACCCGGGAGGCGGAGGTTGCAGTGAGCCGAGATCATGCCACTGCACTCCAGCCTGGTGACAGAGTGAGACTCTGTCTCAAAAAATAATAATAATAATTGAGCCTATTGATATAAAAAGACTCTTTTAGAGAGGCAGTGACTTAATATTCTTACAGTATTAGAGTCAACTATTTTTTTTCCTTGAATACCATGCCTTATTGGAGGTCCATTATACTGGGGGTTTGTTTCTTCAATCCTTCATAACCACATTTGAATTCAGAGTGGATGCTTTAATGCCTGTAGGTTAGCTGCTGAATCAAAGCTTCAAACAGAAGTTAAAGAAGGAAAAGAAACTGCAAGCAAATTGGAAAAAGAAACTTGTAAGAAATCACACCCTATTCTATATGTGTCTTCTAAATCTACTCCAGAGACCCAGTGCCCTCAACAGTAAAGACTTTTCTTTAATAAGAGTACTGTACCACTGCCTCGAAAGTTACTGTGGTGCTTAAGATTGTCTTTATCTGACGTATATCACCTTCTGGGTTATTTATTCATTGTGCCAGGACCTGGCATTTTCATGTGCGTTTGACCAAGTGTTCAGAATTTGCTTGACTCTAACCTGGAGAGCTTCTTAAGTGATGACCCTTCATGGAGCTTCTATGACAGTGAATAAACTATTAACTGAAGGAAAATGTTATAATTAATGTGTCTATTTGCTGCATTGTATATGGATTAAATGATAAAAACAATCTACCCTCAGAGCCATGTATTTGAGAACGCTTAAATCATATTTTCCTATGTACTTTTTTTTATATAGTTTTAAACTATGTTGTAAAAATAGGAAGGTTGTAAACTATGTTGTAAAAATAGGAAATGTGGCTAAAAATATATGCATTATATTGTTTCAGGATTTTGTCAGTGTTTAAAGAACCAATGTTCATCTTTGTATTTATATACATGATTTAAATTTTGTCTAAAATTTTAAATAAAACTGCAGTGATTTATCCTTAAATCTCTTACTCTCTATAGATAACAGGATGTTATCAAAAGGGAATAAAAAGCACTTTGGGAGGCTGAGGCGGGTGGATCGCTTGAGCCCAGGAATTCGAGACTAGCCTGGGCTACATGGCAAAACCCCGTATCTACAAAAAAATGCAAAAAATTAGCTGGACATGATGATGCACACCTGTAGTCCCAGCTACTGCAGAGGCTGAGGTGGTGGGATCATCTGAGCCCAGTAAGGAGGTCGAGGCTGTAGTTGAGCTGTGATCATACTACTGCACTCCAGACTGGGCAACACAGCAAGACCCTGTCTCAAAAAAAAGTGGGGGAAATAAGAGGAAAAAAGAAACCTCAGGAATTCTTAATTCCCTTATGTATAATTTTACATATAATTTTATGGTTAATTGTATGTACATATACAGACAGTCCCTGACATAACAATGGTTTGACTTAATGATTTTTTGACCTTTCAGTGGTACAAAAACAGTATGCATTCAGTAGAAACTGTACTTCAAGTACCCATATGACCATTCTGTTTCTCACTTTCAGTACGGTACTCAATAAATCACATAAGATATTCAACACTTCATGATAAAATAGACTTTGTGTTAGATGATTTTGCCCAGTAGTAAACCAGTGTAAGTTTTCTGAGCACGAGGCAGGCTAGGCTGAGCTATAATGTTCATTAGGTTAGGTGTATTAAATGCATTTTTGACTTAATATTTTCAACTTATGGGTATATCAAATTGTAACCCCATTGTAGGTCAAGGAGCATCTGCATGTATACATAGATATAGATAGATGATTGATAGATATAGATAGATAGATAGATAGAATTCTAAACTTTCCAAATACTCTTTCATTTAAATGATTATAGTTTTATATACATAGATAGATGATAGATTTAATTCTAAACTTTCCAAATACTCTTGCATTTAAATGATTATAGTTTTACAACTTAATTTCATATATTCTATAGGTAGGAGAATTAGGGTTTTCCAGAGAATTAGAACCAATAGGATGTGTGTGTGTATATAAAGATTTATTTTCAAGAATTAGTTCACATGGTTGTGGGGGCAAGTCCAAACTTGTAGCGTGGGCCAGCATACTGGAGACCAGGGAAGGGAAGAGCTGATGTTGAGTTCAAGTCCGAAAGCCATCACACTAAAGACCCAGGGAGGTAACTGCCACTGCAGTTCAAATTCAAAGGCTGTCTGCCTCAGAATTTCCCTTTGCTGGGGTAGATGAGTCTTTCCATCTAGGACTTCAATTCATTGGATGAAACCTATTCACATTAGAGAAGGCAATCTGCTTTAAGTCCACTGATTTAAATGCTGATCTCACCCAAAAACGTCCTCACAGAAACGTTCAGAAGGATGTTTGACCATGTATCTGGGCACCGTGGGCCAGCTAAGTTGACATTCACAACGGGTATCTGTTCCAATTAGTCTATTGAAGCTGAGTGCAGTGGCTCACGCCTGTAGTCCCAGCACATTGGGAGGCTGAGGCGAGTGGATCACCTGAAGTCGGGAGTTTGAGACTAGCCCGGCCAACATGGTGAAACCCTGTCTCTACTAAAAACACAAAAAAATTAGCCAGGCGTGGTGGCTTATGCCTGTAATCCTAGCTATTCGGGGAGGCTGAGGCAGGAGAATCGCTTGAACCCCAGAGGTGTAGGTTGCAGTGAGCCGAGATGGCACCACTGCACTCCAGCCTGGGTGACAGCGTGAGACTCTGTCTCAAAAAAAAAAAAAAGATGAGTCTATTGAAACATAGGTAAAAAGAAATTAAATTACATAAGCTTAAGTTTATAATAAATTAATAAATTACTACATAAATCTACATAAATTAAACTTCTTTGAATTTTTTGCAAAAAACATACTCTAAGTAGAATATACTTATTAATATGTCTTGCAAAAAGAAGCTGAAGGCACTAAGGAACTGCATTAGTCCATTCTCGTACTGCTATAAAGAAATATCTGAGACTGGGTCATTTATAAAGAAAAGAGGGTTAATTGGCTTATGGTTCTGCAGGCTGGTAGCATGGCTGAGGAGGCCTCAGGAAACTTTCAATCAGGTGGAAGGCGAAGGAGACGCAGACACATCTTCACATGGCTGGAACAGAAGAGAAGGGCTTGGTGCTACACACTTTTAAAACCACGTTTGGGGAGAACTCACTATCACAGGAAAGGGGGAAATCTGCCCCCATGATTCAATCACCTCCCACCAGGCCCACCCTCCAACACTGGAGATTACAATTTGAGATGAGACTTGGATGGGAACACAAACCCCAACCATATCAGGAACAAGTAATTTCAACCTGAGGATATCAGATGAGTGACCATATTCATACTGCATTATTAGAGAGTGTAGATCAATTCCTTCCAACATGAGCTGTGTACTAGGGATACAAAAATAAGACCTTAGAGCTCACAGTTTAAAATACCCATGTAGATGAGAAGTGGTAGTGGTGGTGTTGCTAGTAATTGTTTTATCTGAAATTTGAATCAATCTAATGTGCTAGGCACTCTTCCAAGCCCTTTCATGTATTACCATGTTAAACCCTCCCAACATCTCTGAGCTAGATATTACAGTTATCGCCATTTTAAAGATGATGAGACCAAGGAGGTTAAGTTACTCATCCAAAGTCACAGGTGCTCGTATATGATGAAAAAATTAAAGAGTGATAGAGGTTATAATGACATTGTGTGCAAAGTGCTGTAGGAACAGAGAGAGGGAAATGAAACTGCCTAGGGACATTAGAGATTTCTGTCATCTCTAAGACGAGGTTGTTTAAGAAGTTTCCTGAGCCAAATAGAGAAGAGCACTACAAGTAGAAGAAATGGCTGCTCAAAACATAAAGACATGAAATGACATTTCTAATTCAGCAAACTGAAGACTTAGAAATGGCTGGAAGTTTAGGACTTGAGAATAGCAGTCAATAGTAAATTAAATCTGAATAAATTACAAGCAACATTGTGAAGAGCTCAAATTTGAGAAATCCTTTCACAAACAAAAACACAGACATATAAACAAATTAAGCAACTGTGATTGAAGGTTGAACAAGGATGACAAGGGAACCTTATCCATCTAGCTTCTGTCTTCCCTCCCTTAGAGACAGGTATTCTATTAAGTCTTGAGTCCTAGGAATGTATTTTGAAAAATCATCCCTGTAAGTGATGGGAAGCAACTGTTAATTGATATTAGCAAAATAGTGCCATCATTCAATTTATTTTTAGTAAAAGTCCAAAGGCATAATAGAAAATAAATATAGAAAAAGATTAAAATGGAGGCAAAAAAACTAGTTTGGCCGTTTGATAGTCCAAGCAGGAAATGTAAGCACAAAATGTAGCAGTCATAGTGGGAATATAGAATGGTAGTTGGATTCAAGATACTGTTTAAGAAAAGCAAAGTTGTCAGGAGTTGTTGACAAATAAGATGTGGGACTCTGATGTTAGTGGATACATAGTGATCTGAACAGAAAACAGAAGTAGAAGTATTTCCATTTTGATGAGCACTTTTATTCAAGTACCCAAGGGGTATACAAAAATAAGTCTGTTTAGCAAACCTTTGTTTTTGTAAGGAAAATGTAAGACTAACTTATTACCCTATTCCAGTAGGCACATTTTTCCTCATTATTACTCAAAGGTGACCTTGTTGGTCGAAAGTTTAAAATCATAGCCTTGATTTGTTCAGTTTCCACTATTAAACATAGTGAACCCTTAGTATGGGCCTAGAAGGAAGATAGCAAAGCATTTATTAATATGTGTTGTCTCCCCAAGTAAGGCACTGGTGGAAGGGAGCTAATGTTTATTGATTTGCTAGGTGCTTTACCTGTTATGCCTCTTAATGTTACATAGCTTAGCATAATGGTCAAGATTGTAATTAAGATTATCTGAACCCAAATCTCAACTCCTCCATATAAATGTTAGACTTAGGCAAGTTTAACAGAAATAGTTTGTATAGATACTGCCTTTTTACAATTTTAATGTTTTTATAATTACATAAGTATGTGGATCCAAAGTTAAATCTATAAAACAAAGTATATTTAAAGAAATATAGCCACCTAACTTGGCTTATCTCAAATATAAAGCCTTGACCCTCTTCTCCTCTAAGCAGAACCAGTGGAAGCCCATTAAATGCATCTCCACCCAGAGCCAGAAGCTCAGCCTGGCCAACATGGTGAAACCCCATCTGTATTAGTCAGGGTTCTCGGTAGAGGGACAGAGCTAATAGGATAGACGATGATAGATAGATAGATAGATAGATAGATAGATAGATAGATAGATGATAGATTAGATAGATAGATAGATAGATGATAGATAGATAGATAGATAGATAGATAGAGGAGTTTATTAAGTACAAACTCACATGATCACAAGGTCCCATAATAGGCTGTCTGCAAGCTGAAAAGCACGGAGAGCCAGTCCAAGTCCCAAAACTGAAGAACTTGGAGTCCAATATTCGAGGGCAGAAAAGGTCCAGATGGGAGAAGGATGTAGGCTGGGATGCTCGGCCAGTCTAGTCTTTTCACGTTTTTCTGCCTGTTTTATATTCTACCTGCCCTGGCAGTTGATTAGATGGTACCCCTAGATTAAGAGTGGGTCTGCCTTTCTGAGCCCACTGACTCAAATGTTAATCTCCTTTGGCAACACCATTCCAGACACACCCAGGATCAACACTTTGCATCCTCCAATCCAATTAAGTTGACACTCAGTATTAACCATTATACCATCTCTACCCCTGCCCCCAAAATACAAAAATTAGCCAGACAGGGTGATGCACGTCTGTAGACCCAGCTACTCAGGAGGCTGAGGTGAGAGGAGTGCTTGAGCCTGGGAGATCAAGACTGCAGTGAGCTGAGATGTCACCACTGCACTTCAGCCCAGGCAACAGAGCAAGGCCATGTCTCTAAATAAATAAATAATAAATAAATAAGAGCCAAAGGCTGAAGAGAAGTAGAACGATGTGGAAAAGTCAAGATGGAACAATGATCTTAAGGTGGCAGGGCAGAATGATTCTATGGTGCAGCTTAAGGTTAAAAGGCATGTAACACTAAACTAATGAAAGCCTATTGAGAATGATGTGGTTTGTCGATAAGATTCCAATTTGAAAGCCAATCAATGAAACAGACATACCTCCACAATTGTAACTAGAGGATGAAAATACAATTGATGTGTTCCAGCAGAGGACAGAAGCTTCTACTAAAAGGGGACCTGGCCGGGCGCGGTGGCTCATGCCTGTAATCCCAGCATTTTGGGAGGCCGAGGCAGGCGGCTCACGAGGTCAGGAGATGGAGACCATCCTGGCTAACATGGTGAAACCCCGTCTCTACTAAAAATACAAAAAATTAGCCGGGCGTGGTGGCCGGCGCCTGCAGTCCCAGCTACAAGAGGCTGAGGCAGGAGACTCACTTGGACCCGGGAGGCGGAGCTTGCAGTGAGCCGAGATCGCGCCACTGCACTCCAGGCTAGGCGACCGAGGAGACTCCGTCTCAAAAAAAAAAAAAAAAAGGACTGGCTACTTTACTCCAAACTGTATTCTTACAGACCAAGAATGCATTCTCAATTAGAAACACCACAATTTGGTTCCACTTCATTCTGACTCCTGCAGTATAGTTTCCTCAATTTTTTTTCATTTCTCCTTCTGCATTCCTTTATTGTACATAAAGTAACTGGTATATGTGCACAAGCATTTTTTTTCTTTTTAACTGAATGGCCAATGGTATGTTTTGATTGACATCAAATGGAAATGAGATGGAAAAGAATACTGGTTCTGTGAAAATAGCCCTTTTCTTCATTAGTGGGTTGCTCATTCAGCTCTTATCTTTATATTCCAGTAAATTATTGTGCTCTTATTATTTAAACAAGAAAATAACATAAAAATTGTTGTGTGTACCTTGTTCAATTGGAGAATTTTAATGTTTTCCATTTATTGTTGTAAATTGTTATAAGGTCAATTTTATAACATTTTTGCACATAGCTGTTACATATAGGACAATCTGGGTCGGTTTTTTTTGTTTGCTTTTGAGATGGAATTTCACTCTTGTTGCCCAGGCCAGAGTGCAACGGCGAGATCTTGGCTCACTGCAACCTCTGCCTCCCGGGTTAAAGCGATTCTCCTGCCTCAGCCTTCCACATAGCTGGGATTATAGGTGCCCACCACCATGCCCAACTAATTTTTTTATTTTTAGTAGAGATGGGGGTTTCACCATGTTGGCCAGGCTAGTTTCGAACTCCTGACCTCATGTGATCCACCCACCTCGGCCACCCAAAATGCTGGGATTACAGGCGTGAGCCACCATGCCCAGCCGGCAATCTGTCTATTTTTTAGTAGGGATAAATTGGCGGGGTGTGGTGGTTCACACCCTTAAACCCACCACTTTTGGAGGCTGAGATATGCAGATGGCTCAAGCCCAGGAGTCAAGACCAGCCTGGACAATATGGTGAAACCCTTTCTCTACAAAAAAATTTAAAAATTAGCTAGGCATGGTAGTGCAACTGTAGTTCCAGCTACTCAAGAGTCTGAGGTGGGAGGATCACCTGAGCCTGGGAGGTCGAGGCTGCAGTGAACTCAGATCACACCACTGCACTCCAGCCTGGGTGACAGTGCAAGACATTGTCTCAAATAAATAAATAAATAAATAAATAAACATACAGTGATAAATTACTCTACAAAAAGTAGACAGCTTTTCCTTTAAGTCAAGCATCTTGTTTAAATAAACTTCTTGTTTACAAAAAAAGAAATCTAACTCCTATTCCTGTTTCCTCCCTTCTCCCACAGGGAACCAAGACCAAAATTTTGTTTGGATTTTATGGCTTCTTTTTCCTTTCTTTTTTTAGAGGATATAGATAGGTAGGTAAGTAGATAGAATCTTAATTCCCATTCTTAGATAAAAGAATACTGAGTGATGTCAGAGGAAAGTGGTAGACAGTGTACTACAAAAGCCCAGACGACCCTCCGCAAAATCAGCTAATAAACTGGCAACTTTATTGAAACTCCAGAAACTAATTAAGGGTTTACAGCAGCCAGCTGAACAGTTAGTCAAGAAAAACACCAGCTGAGTCTTGGCATTTAAGGAAATCTCTGATGAGTCACTAGCTGACCACTAAGAGACTCTAGTGGCCACACGCAAAAAGAATTAGGACTTCACTAAATTAGCGCTGAAAGTCATTAAACAACAGCAACAACTACAATGAGCAGCAACAATAAATGTCCAGTTTTCAACATAAAATTACAAGCCATGCAAGAAACAAAATATAGCTCACACACAGAACAAAAGAGTAGACACTGTTTATGAAGAAGCCCAGACACCGAACATAACAGGCACAGACTTTAAATCAACAATTTTAAATATGCTCAGAGAGCTGAAGGACAGCATGAGGACAATGCAAAAGAGACTGTCAATAAACAGCTAGAAATCATAAGAAGGGACCAAACATGAACCCTGGAGTTGAGTCCAATAACAAATGAGAAACTTAGAACTGAGTTTAACAGCAGATTTGCATAAGAAGAATTAACGAGGCAGGGCATGGTCAATCACGCCTGTAATCCCAGCACTTTGGGAGGCCGAGGCGGGCGGATCACAAGGTCAAGAGATGGAGACAACCTTGGCCAACATGGTGAAACCCCATCTCTACTAAAAATACAAAAATTAGCTGGGGGTGGTGGCACGTGCCTGTAATCCCGGCTACTTGGAAGGCTGAGGCAGGTGAATTGCTTGAACCCGGGACGCGGAGGTTGCAGTAAGCCGAGATTGCGCCACTGCACTACAGCCTGGTGACAGAGCAAGATTTCATCTCAAAAAAGAAAAAAAAAAGAGTTAATGAACTAGAAGATTGGTCAACTGAGATTATCCAGCCTGCGATAGAAAGAAAGATGAACAGAGCCTAACAGACCTGTGGTATACTACGGAGCATAGCAACATATTTGCTACAGGTATCTCAGAAGGACAGAAGAAAGAAAAACAGGAAAAAAGAATATTTGAAGAAATAATGGACAAAAAAATCCCCAAATTTGATGAAAGACATTAGTATATAATGTAGTATGTACTACATTAGTATAGAAAGACAGTAGTATATATTTGATGAAAAACATTAGTATATAGGCTGGGCTCAGTGTATCAAGCATGTAATCCCAGCACTTTGGGAGGCCGAGGTGGGTGGATCACGAGCTCAGGAGATCGAGGCCATCCTGGCCAACATGGTGAAATCCCGTCTCTACTAAAAATACAAAAACTAGCTGGGCGTGGTGGTGTGTGCCTGTAATCATAGCTACTTGGGAGGCTGAGGTAGAAGAATCACTTGAACCAGGGAGGCCGAGGTTGCAGTGAGCCGAGATTGTGTCACTGCACTTCAGCCTGGTGACAGAGTGAGACTCCATCTCAAAAACAAAAACAAACAAACAAACAAACAAAATACAAAAACATTAGTATATAAAATGTACTTGTTTGTATTGGCATATAAAAGATGGCCTCTGTGTATTGGGTCCCAGCTTATTCTTCGCTGCAGGCTGAGACCCAGAAGTTCAAAAGGCTATCAGCAGCAAACCCAAGTTTTTACACAATGAATTATTTGTAAAATAGCCCAAACAAGGATATTCTTAGACATTTAGTGCCTACCTGCTTTGCATAACCAGCAAAACCTCACCCACATCAGCTCTTGCTTATTGATAAGAGAGAATCTTGCAGTTATGAGATCCTAAACTACTGTTACTGTTTAGAGTTCTCT
Source organism: Nomascus leucogenys (assembly GCF_006542625.1). Lineage (NCBI taxonomy): Eukaryota > Metazoa > Chordata > Mammalia > Primates > Hylobatidae > Nomascus > Nomascus leucogenys. Next base: position 9,068,141 of record NC_044382.1, on the reverse strand, counting down.
AACCCAGAAACTTCCCATTGTGCTGCATCACCTGGACATGTTAACCCACTCTCTGGCCCCTTTCTCTCCCAGGAGTTTCCTTGCCTTCCTCCCCTCTGGATGATGGCCCCAGCACTGCTGTAGACTCTGGGCAATCTCACGCTATGAGAGACTTACCTCTGATGCAACTCTGTCTATTCACCACTCAATAAGGCTTTTGTGTAACTGCTTCTCACAGTCGTATCTTTGTCCTTGATCAGCCCCCAAATCCTGGAACTCTGCAAACATGAACCTAAACATCTAACAAGGTCATAGAACAGTAAAGTGTCAATCCATCAAGAAGAAACAATTATAAACATATGTGCCTAACAAGAGCCCCAAATATCTGGAGCAAAAACTGCAAGAATGGAAGGGAAAAATAGACAGTTTAATAATAGTTTAATAGAGACCAGCACTCAACAGAAAAATTGGAGACTTTCTTCAATAATAAATATAAACTAAATATAAACAAAGAAATAGAAGATTGAATAACACTACAAAGCAATTAGACCTAATAGAAATATGTAGCATACTCCACCCAAGAGGAGAATACACCTTCTTAAGTGTGCATAAAACATTGTGCAAAACAGACCAATGTTATGCCACAAATCTAGTCTCAATAAATTTTAAAAGTTGAAAAAGTATCTTCTCTGACTACAATGGAATGAAATTAGAAATCAACAACAAGAAAATCTGGAGAATTCACAAATACTATGTAGAAATAAAACAAAACACTCTTTAAACAACAGATGAATCAAAGAAGAAATCACTAGGGAAATATTTTGAAGATGAATTTTAAAATATTTTAAAATGAGTGAAAATGAAAACACAACAATAACAAAACTTGTTAAGTGTAGTGAAAGCAAAAGCCCTCAGTGGGGAATTTGTATCTGTAGATGCCTACATTTAAAGAAAGAAAGCTTTCAAACTAGTAACCTAACTTTATACTTTGAGCAACTAAAACAAGAAAGAAAACTAAAAAGCTAAATCCACAGCCAGCAGAAGGAAGAAAATAAGAGATGAGAACAGAAACAAATGAAATTGAGAACACGAAAACAATAGAATCTATGGAACCTAAAGTTTGTTCTTTGAAAAAATCAATAAAATTAATAAGCTTTTAGCTAGACTGATCAAGGAAAAAGGAGAAAAGACTCAAGTTACTAAAATAAGGAATGGAAGTAGGGACAATACTGTCAATCTCATAGAAGTAAAAGGGGTTATGAGAGAACGCTATAAACAATTATAAATTATGTATACTAGATGACATAGTCAAGTTCCTAGAATCAAACTACCAAAACTTATTCAAGAAGAAATAAAAAATCTCAATAGAGCTATAAAAGAGGGAATCAAATCAGTAATCAAAAAAACTTTCAAAAAGAAAAGCTCAGGACCAGATGGTTGCACTAGTGAACTCTACCAAATACTTAAAAAAGAGCTGATCTTTCTAATACTAGTATGTCTCAATCTCTTCCAAAAAATCAGAGAGAGATTATTTCCTAACTAATTCTGTGAGGAAGTATTGCCCTGATTCCAAAGCCAGACAAAGACATCAGAAGAAAACTACAAACCAATATCCCTTACAAATATAAATGCAAAAATCCATAACAAAATACTAGCAAATTCAATCCAGCAGCATACTGAATTAGACACCAAGACCAAGTGGGATTTGTCCCAGGAATGCAACGGTGAATTAAAATAGGAAAACCAATGTAATATACTGTATTAGTTTCTGGTGAAATGAATTACCACACATTGAATGGCTTTAAAAAATTAAAATGTACTGTTTTATAGTTCTGGAGGCTAGAAGTCTGAAATCAAGTTGTTGGCAGGGTCTTGCTCCCACCGAAGGCAATAGGGAAGAAATATTCTCCTACTTTTGGTGGCTCCCAGCAATCTTTGGCATTCTTAGCCATCGCTCCAATGTCTGCCTGTCTTCACACAGCCCATATCTCCATCTCTGTGTGTCCTCTCCTCTTCTTATAAGGACACCTTAACTAAGTATGATCTCATCTTGATCCCTAACTAATTATATCTGCAAAGACCATACTCAAAATTAGGTCACATTCTGAGGTTCTGAGTGGATAAATTTTTGGGGAGATACTATTTGAACCAATACGCACACCATAGTAACAGAACAAAGAGGGGGAAACCCCTGACATGATTACCTCAATTGACACAGAAAAAGCATTTGAAAAAATCCAGTATCTGCTTATGATTTTTAAAACACTCAACAAACTACAAATAGAAAGGAACTTCCAAACTAATTAAAGGGCATTAATGAAAAAAATAATGAAAGTATGAAAAAATCATACTTACTGGTAAAAGACTGAAAGCTCTTCCTGTAATATCAGGAACAAGAAAAGGATGTCTTATCTTGACACTTATATTCAACATTGCACTGAAATTGATAGCCAGGTCAGTTAGAAAAGAAAAAGAAACAAAAGGCATCCAAATCAAAAAAGAAGGAATAAAAATATCTATATTCACAGATGACATCATCTTTCACATAGAAAATATTAAAGAATTCCCCAAAAATCTATTAGAGCTAATAAATTATTTCAGTAGTTGCAGTATAAAAAATCAGCATATAAAAATCAGTAGTATTTCTATACACTAGCAATGAACAATTAGAAAGTGAAATTAAGAAAATAACTTTATTAAAGCAGCACCAGAAAGAACAAGCTCTTAGGAATAAATTTAACCAAGGAAGTGAAACTTTTACACACTGAAAACTACCAAGTATTATTGAAAGAAGTTAAAGACCTAAATAAATGGAAAGATATCTCATGTACATGGATTGAAAGACTTAATATTGTTAAGATGGTAATACTTTCTGTCTTAGTCAGTTTGGACTGCTATAGCAAATTATTGTAGACCGGGTAGCTTAAACAACTAACATTTCTTCTCACAGTTCTGAATGCTAGACAGTTCAAGATCAACGTGCCAGCAGCCCTCCAGTACCCGCTGAGGGCTCACTTTCTGGTCTGCAAATGGCAATCTTCTTGTATCTTCCACATGGTGAAGAGCAGAGACAGAGAATAAGTTTGTGTCTCTTTTTGTAAGGGCACTAACCCCATTCACCAGGGTGGAGCCCTCATGACCTAATTACCTCCCAAAGGCCCCACTTCCTAATGCCATCACATTGGGAGTTGGTATTTCAAAATATGAATTTTGGCAGGTGATACATTCAGTCCACATCACTACCCAAAGTGATCTACAGCTTCAATACAATTCCTATCAAAACCCCAATGAAAACGTGATTCTAAAATTTATACAAAATTGCAAGAGACCCCAATAGCCAAAACAATCTTGAAAAAAAAAAACAGAGTTAGAGGACTTGCATGTTCCTATTTAAAAACTTACTAAAGAGACAAGAAACAAAACAATGTGGAACTGGTATAAAGATAGACATAGATAATGGAATATAATTGAGAAATAAATGAGACTATAAGTAAACCAGAAATAAACCTATACATGTATGATCAATTGATTTTTAGCAATGGTAGCAAGACCATTTAATGGGGAGAGAAGAATTTCTCCAACAAATGATGTTGGAACTACTTGATAACCACATGCAAAAGAAGGAAGTTAGACCCTTACATCACCTCATACGTAAGAATCAGTTCAAAATGAATCAAAGACCCAAATGTAAGAAGTAAACCCTTAATAGAAAACATAGGGCTAAATCTTTATTACCTTGGATTTCACCATTTCTATGACATAAATAGGCAAAAACAAACTAAATCTATATAAAACTATTACATGAAAGAAACAGAAAACAAGACTACCTCAGCTGATGAGCTCCTCCTCCCCACCACCCCCACAAAAGCCAAAATGAAGAAGAAATAAACCACGGCGAACACTCTAAACTGAGAAAATTGAATGAGAACCCTTTAAACTATTAGATTTTTAAAACAATGAATAATTTGGGTGGGTGCAGTAGCTTACACCCGTAATCCCAGAACTTTCGGAGGCTGACACAGGCAGATCACTTGAGCCCAGGAGTTTGAGACCAGGCCTGGGCAATGCGGGCAAACCCTGTCTCTACTAAAAATATAAAAATTGGCTGGGTGTGGTGGTGGGCGTCTGTAGTCCCAGCTACTCAGGAGGCTGAGGCAGGAGGATCGCTTGGGCCCAGGAAGCAGAGGTTGCTATGATGGGGCCACTGCACTCCAGCCTGGGCAATAGAGCCAGACCTTGTCTGAAAAAACAACAAAAAAAATTCCTTAAGAACTTAAGCGAAAAGATCAAATCACTTGCAAAGACAAGAGAAATAGTCTGATATCAAACTTCCCCAAAACAACACGCAGAGGAAGATATTAATGGGATAACTGTTTAAAAATAAGGAAACTGCACTTAAGCTTCCTCCATGTAACCAACGATTTTATTTGCATCAAAGCTATTCTTTACACATCAAGGCTACAATAAAACAGTTTTAAACACTTGATAACTTAGGGAATTTTGTACCCACAGATCCTCCTTGAAGAATCTCCTAGAGAGGAATCAACACAAGACAACTAAGGAAACTCTTGCAAAGGGATTCAGAGATTGAACAAATAATTGAATACATTGTGCATAACTGGAACAAGGTTTCTCACTGCTGGAGAGGGACCTTAAACTGTGGAAAGGAGGAAGGCTAAAATGAACCTTGGGTGTTAGATTGGAATCGGAGTATGAACTCCTAGCTCTATCTACTGAGTGGCCCCAGGAGCAATAGCATCCCAGCAGCCATGAGAACACATAGCACCCAGGTCTTGTTTCTTTTTTTCTTTCTTTTTTCTTTTTTTTTTTTTGAGACAGAGTCTTACTCTGTTGCCCAGGCAGGAATGCAGTGGCACAATCTCGGCTCACTGCAAGCTCCGCCTCCCGGGTTCAGCCATTCTCCTGCCTCAGCCTCCCGAGTAGCTGGGACTACAGGTGCTCGCCACCGCACCCAGCTAAGTTTTTGTATTTTTAGTAGAGATGGGGTTTCACTGTGTTAGCCGGGATGGTGTTGATCTCCTGACCTCATGATCCTCCTGCTTTGGCCTCCCAAAGTGCTGGGATTACAGGTGTGAGCCACCGTGCCCGGCCAGGTCTTGGTTTCTTAACACCATTCTCCACCATAATGAGCCAGGACTCTGGGAAATGGCTTATTCCAGGACTATGCCTGGGAATGTATGATATAAGCCTTGAACATCTTGTGCCAGAAGGTAAGAAAGTGCCCAGAGAATGATGGGAGCATGTCAAAATGACTTGAGAACCAGCTTAAAGTTTATTCCACTGACCAAATCAGGGATAATTTAAGCATTTAAATCAGTGATTTTACCTATTGAGTAAAATAAAAAACCATGAGTTCATACTGTTATAAAGGAAGGAAGGAAGGAAGGAAGGAAGGAAGGAAGGAAGGAAGGAAGGAAGGAAGGAAGGAAAGGGAAGGGAAAACTTTTTCTTACAGTAGAATCTCAATGAATACAGAAAAATAATAGAATTTTAAAATCTATTTGGTAATTATATTGATACATGATTCAGGCAAGAATCATCAGTAGACACAAAATGAGTGGAGTAAATGTTTGCTAAGCTGTGGAATATTTACATAATTTTACAGCATCTTTTCACAAATATATATCAATCACAAAGGGAAAGCTAGTAATCCTCCCATGGAGAAATCTCACAGATGTCACCTCAATTCATAATAAAAGTTAACATAATTGTTATAATGTATCTCCAAATATAAAACTGTGAAGTTAACATAATTGTTATAATGTATCTCCAAATATAAAACTGTGAGAAAAACAGAGCATTACTTGTAGGGTATTCCTGCCTTAAATTGCATAGATCGAATCTAACAATAAGGAAACATTGTAAAATCCTGAGTTGCATTCTATTCAGTATCTGGGTTGCACTCTTCAAAATGCTAAGATTGTCAGGAGCAGTGATTCACACTTATTCCCAGTGCTCTGGGAAGCTGAGGTAGGAGAATTGCTTTAGGCTAGGAGTTTGAGATCAGCCTGGGCAATATAGCAAGACCTCATATCTACACAATATTTAAAAAATTAGCCAGGTGTGGTGGTGCCACATGCCTGTAGTTCTAGCTACTTGGGATGCTGAGGTCGGAGGCTCACTCGAGCCCAGGAGTTTGAGGTTACCATGAGCTATGATGGTGCCACTGAACTCTAGCCTGGGTGACAGAGCAAGACCCTGTCTCTAAAACAAACAAAGATCATGAAAGATAAATAAAGGTGGAGGAACCAATTCTGATTAAAGATGAAAGAGACATATCACAGGTGAATGCAACTTGTGATATGGAATTTTCTTTTGTTAATTTGAATGAGGACTTTAACTGATAGTATTGTGCCATTGTTAATTTTCTGAATTTGGTTGTTGGACTGTCCTTGTTTTCAAGGAAATGCACAATGAAGTAAATAGTTTACTGTGGGGTAAAAGTTTATCATTTCTGCACCTTATTCTCAAATGGTTCAGAAAAAGGTAGTTTTATATATTGAAAGGGGCATAATTAAGCAAATGTAGTGAAATGTTAACATTTGAGGAATCTGGGTGAAGAATCTGCAGAAAGTATTTTTATTATTCATGTGACTCTTTTTTAAGCCTGAAATTGTTACAGGTAGTTATGCATGAGCAGCGCAGGGGAGGGGTCTCCCCCAACCCACTAAAAATGATGATGTTTCAGCAATTATCGCGTTGCCTCTCTAAAAATGATAATTTGGCAGCCAGGGAGAGAAAATCTCCTGATGGTCCACGCCTGTTAACATTAAAAGTGCTAACTGAATGCAGACCCCAGGGAGAAGCAGCTTCTTGGGCATGTGTGTTAAGAAACAAAATGGCGAAGTATGACATTCTGGGGTCACACACTACCAGAAAGACGATAAGAGCCTCAGACGGGCATGTAACTCCCTAAACACACTGCGCATGCTCAATTCCAAAGCGTAAGGAAAGCACTGCGCATGCGGGGAAGAATCACGGGGAAGAGGAGAGCCTATAAAGTCCCAGGATCAAGGTAAGAGGACTCTTTTTTGCTTCTTTTCTCTCTTCATCATTGAGGCACCTACTTGTCTCTTCCAAGGGTTCTTTCCTGTTCTAAAGCCTTTTTAATAAACTTCCACTCCTGCTCTGAAACTTGCCTGGGTTTCTTTTTCTGCTTTTTGTCCCTCAGACAGATTCCTTCTTCTGAAGAGGTAAGGACTGAAGTTGCTGTGGACGCCTACGAATTTGCCTCCAGTAACTCAGATCTCTGCCGCCACTAACAGAATTATGTTAAAATTAGAAGTTTTTAATGTCATTATTTGCAGATGCTATGACTGTGTAGAAAATCTAAAATACTTTGCAGGTAAACTTAAAATTGAAAACTGAATTTACTAAAGGCACCTATCACAGATAGGGTCGATTTTTAAAAATCAATTATATCAGCTACAAACAAATAGAGAAGATTTTTAAAAAGTCATATTATTGTACATATATCATATGCCTAGAGATAAAGTCAACAAATAGATCTATAAGATCTCTGCACTGAAAACTACATAACACCACAGAGATAAAGAACATCTACATAAGTAGTAGAAAATACCATCTTAAATATATCAGTAGTCTCTAGATTGAGCTAAAGATTTGAAACAATTGCAATCAAATTTATGATACTTTTATTTTTTCTGGAACATGTATGTTGATTCCAAAGTGTATATGGACTTTGAGAGGCAAAGGCGGGCAGATCACCTGAGGTCAGGAGTTTGAGACCAGCCTGGCCAACATGGCAAAACCCCATCTCCAGTAGAAATACAAAAATTAGTCGGGCGTGGTGGCAGGCACCTGTAATCCCAGATACTTGGGAGGCTGAGGCAGGTGAATCGCTTGAATTTGAGAGGCAGAGATTGCAGTGAGCTGAGATCGTGCCACTGTACTCCAGCCTGGGAGACAGAGTGGGACTCTGTCTCAAAAGAAAAAAAAAAAAGTGTATATGGAAATGCAAAAGGCCAGGAATATCTAACGAAATCTTGAAGACCACAGGTGGGGGACTTACACTAACAGAACTAAAGCTCTGTTACGAAATGATAATTAATTCAATGTGGTATAAAAGCAAACATAGAGAAATAGACCAAAGGAAGAAAATAGAAGATCCATAAACAGTCAAACATGTATGCTCATCTGATTTTTGACCGAAAAATGACACTGCAAATGCAAGAGGGAAATGAGAGTCTTTTGAAAATGATACTGGGTCAATTTGTATAATGTTTGCAGAAAAAAATTACTCTTGACCCCTATCTCAACCTAACGCAACTATCGAGTCTAAATATACTGCAGATATAAATGTAAGGCAAGCTAACTTTCCTTCATAGCCCAGTATTAAATCCAAAATCTCTGACCTCATGGAGTGTTCTTTTTAATATATAATAGTGTTTCCTATGAACCTTGAAGGATACCTTATATGGAAAAAGAGGACAAAGAAAAGTCAGCAAAGGAAATATAAAAGAAGCATACATAAAGAATAATTAAAAAGACAATAGGATAGTGTAATTTAAAACCTAAAAGAGTGATTTCCCTCAGCTGAGCAGATGGCCATTTGAAACAATATTTTTCCTATCTGGTTACAATTAATTCTTTACCATGAATAATCTATTCACATTTCCTCTAGATTTTGTTACTGAATATCTCCACCACCCCCCACCCTCTAATAGTTTCATTTGGTGCTTGTGCATCAAAAGAGAAGAGTTTACCTGAGCTATTTTTGAACTTTTTTTACTATATAAACTGCCCACAAAGTTGGAAAACATAGGATAAATTTATGTTCAGACAATATATTAGTTACATTTTAAAATAATACATTCCACAAAGTTTCTGGTGAAATATTAAACATTTAAAGCATTAAGTCTAATTGCTAACCTGGAATGGGGGGGGGCGAGTATAATTGGGAAAATAGAATTTATTGAACTTTTTTTAGATTAACAATTGAAGCATTTTCTTTAATTTCGAGGTATTCGACCTGAAAATTCTTCATCAGGATGATGAAGAATAGTATATTGAGCAATATTGTTTGACACAGAAACCAATAATTCTTTAAAAATAAATTTGTTCCATGTTTCTCAACTTTATGGACACCTTGTACAATAAAACATCGTTTCTGACACTTAATAGCACTTTTCTATCTCACCTAAGCGGAACATAAGATGACAAGATTACATTGGTGCATGTTTAGCACCTCTCTTATGTGATGGTTCTCTTTGCTGTGTCTTGCTGATTTACCACAGAAGGAGGACAAAATAATGGAGGTCATAAAAATTGTTAAGCCAGTTCTGATATGGGAGTAGGGCAGGGAAGTGCTGGGTAGAGAAGGGTGGGTCCCTGGCAAGGGCTCCACCCTTGGGCCTGTGCCCATGGACCTAACTGAGAACAGACACTCCTGTTTTCATGCCTGGATGTTGCATTTTCCAAGACCACTCTGTTCGTCCATGCCCCCCTCCACCCTGTGCCCATATAAACCTGAGACCTTGGCAGGCACATACACAAGCATCTGAATATCGAGAGGAGCAGAGGAACAGAGCAGCAGAGAGCAGTGAGGAGTGGCAGAGAGCAGCAGGGCGGCACAGCAGAGAAGGAGGGAAGAGGTGTCTGAACATCAAGAGGAGTTCAGCAGCGGATGGCTGAACTCCAGGGGAAGATCATCTCCCCCACCCCTCCACCTTCCCGCTCCCCATCCATCTCACTGAGAGCCATCTCCACCACTCAATAACACCTTGCGCTCGTCCTTCGAGCCCACTTATGATCCAATTCTTCCTGGACACTGAGCAAGAGCTTGGGATACAGAAAGCTGTCACACTGGCCCTCTGCACTTGCAATAAGGCAGAGGGTCCACTGAGCTGATTAACACTCAAGCCATCTGAAGATGGCAAAGCTGAAAGAGCTATGTAACACTGGGGTTGCAGGCACTCACCCCTAGACACTACTGTGGGGCTGAAAGCCCAAAGCACATGCCCCGGACTCTGCACTTGCCTGTCTGCATGCTCCCTGCTAGGGGTTTGAGCTATGGGGCAACTGGACAGGCGAGCCACACTTCTGTTGCATGTCCTGCAACGGGAATCAGGGAACTCTCCCATTTCAGTTCTATAGCATCGCTTTTGTAGGTATTCCTGGAGATCCCGTTTCTGTTGTTTCAGCCTGCTCATCAATTCTGTGATCCACTTAGTACTCTGCTTCCTACTGAAATTAGTGAGAGTAGATTCTGTTCTCTGTAATTGAACTACCAGCATAGTCATCCTTTTAGAACAAAAGCACAGGCCGGGCAAGGTGGCTCACACCTGTAACCTCAGCACTTTGGGAGGCTGAGGCATGTGGATCGCTTGAGCCCAGGAGTTCAAGATGAGCCTGAGAAACATGGCAAGACCTTGTGTCTACAAAAAATACAAACATTAGCTGAGTGTGGTGGCATACACCTGTAATCCCAACTACTCAGGGGGCGGAGGAGGGAGAATCACCTGTCCATTATTTTAAGCCCACTGTTGAGGCCTACTGCTCAGAAAAAAAAGATGCTTTTCAAAACGTTATTGCTCATTGACAGTGTACCTGGTCACCCAAGAGCTCTGATGGAGATGTACAAAAAGATTGATGTTGTTTTCATGTCTGCTAACAGGACATCCATTCTGCAGCCCATGGATCAAGGAGTGATTTGGACTTTCAAGTCTTATTGTTTAAGAAATACATTTCATAAGGCTATAGCTGCTGTAGATAGTGATTCCTCTGATGGATCTGGGCAAAGTCAATTGAAAACCTTCTGAAAAAGGCTCACCACCATTTTTTTTAAAATTTTACTTTAAGTTCCGGGATATATGTGCATAACATTCAGGTTTGTTACATAGGTATACATGTCCTTTGGTGTTTCCTGCACCTATCAACCCATCATCTAGGTTTTAAGCCCAGTATGCATTAGCCATTTGTCCTAAAGCTCTCCTTCCCCTTGCCTCTTCCCCCTGACAGGACCCAGTGTGTGTTGTTCCCCTTCCTGTGTCCATGTATTCTCATTGTTCAGCTCCCACTATGAGTGAGAACATGCAGTGTTTGGTTTTCTGTTCCTGTGTTAGTTTGCTGAGAATGATGGCTTCCAGCTTCATCCCTGTTCCTGCAAAGGACATGATCTCATTCCTTTTTATGCCTGCATAGTATTCCATAGTGTATATGTGCCACATTTTCTTTATCCAGTCTATCAATGAACATGTGCATGTGTCTTTATAGTAGAATGATTTCTATTCCTTTGGGTATATACCCAGTAATGGGATTGCTGGGTCAAATGTTATTTCTGCTTCAAGATTCTTGAGGAATTGCCACACTGTCTCCACAATAGTGGAACTCATTTACATTCCCACTTACAGTGTAAAAGCATTCTTATTTCTCCACTGCCTCTCCAGCCTCTATTGTTTCTTGGCTTTTTAATAATTGCTATTCTGACTGCATGAGATAGTATCTCATTATGATTTTGATTTGCATTTCTCTAATAATCAGTGGTGTTGAGCTTTTTTTCGTATGTTTGTTGGCCACATAAATGTCTTCTTTTGAGAAGTGTCTGTTCATATCCTTTGTCCACTTTTTGGTAGGGTTGTTTGTTTGTTTCTTGTAAATTTGCTTAAGTTTCCTGTAGATTCTGGATATTAGACCTTTTTCTGATGGGTAGATTGCAAAAATTTTCTCCCATTATGTAGTTTGCCTGTTCACTCTGATGACAGGTTCTTTTGCTGTGCAGAAGCTCTTTAGTTAGCTTTTGTTGCAATTGCTTTTGGCATTTTTGTCATGAAGTCTTTGCCCATACCTATGTCCTGAAAGGTATTGCCTAGTTTTTCTTCTAGGGTTTTTATGGTTTTGGGTTTTACATTTAAGTCTTTAATCCATCTTGAGTTAATTTTTGTATAAAGTGTAAGGAAGCAGTCCAGTTTCAGTTTTCTACATATGGCTAGCCAGTTTTCCCAACACCATTTGTTAAGTAGGGGATCCTTTCCCTGTGGTTTGTTTTTGTCAGGTTTGTCGAAGATCAGTTGTTTGGGATGTATGGTGTTATTTCTGAGGTCTCTGTTCTGTTCCATTGGTCTATATGTCTGTTTTGGTACCAGTACCATGCTATTTTGATTACTGTAGCCTTGTAGTATAGTTTGGAGTCAAGTAGCATGATGTCTCCAGCTTTGTTCTTTTTGCTTAAGGTTGTCTTTGCTATAAGGGCTCTGGTTTGGTTCCATATGAAATTTAAAGTAGTTTTTTTTTATAATTCTGTGAAGAATGTCAATGGTAGTTTGATTGGAATAACATTGAATCTATAAATTACTTTGGGCAGTATGGCCATTTTCATGATATTGATTCTTCCTATCCATGAGGATGGAATGTTTTTCCATTTGTTTGTGTCCTCTCTTATTTCCTTGAGCAGTGGTTTGTATTTCTCCTTGAAGAGGTAGTTCACATCCCTTGTTAACTATATTCCTAGGTATGTTATTCTCTTTGTAGCAATTGTGAATTGGAGTTCATTCATGATTTGGCTCTCTGCTTGTCTATTGTTGGTGTATAGAAATGCTTGTGATTTTTGCACATTGATTTTGTATCCTGAGACTTTGCTGCTGTTGCTTATAAGCGTAAGGAGTTTTGGGGCTCAGATGATGGGATTTTCTAAATATAGAATCATGTCATCTGCAAACAGAGATAATTTGACTTCCTCTCTTCCTGTTTGAAAACCTTTATTTCTTTCTCTTGCCTGATTGCCCTGGCCAGAACTTCCAATACTATGTTGAATAGGAGTAGTGAGAGAGGGCATCCTTGTTGTGGGCCGGTTTTCAAAGGGAATGCTTCCAGCTTTTGCCCATTCAATATGATATTGGTCATGGGTTTTTCATAAATAGCTCTTATTATTTTGAGATATGTTCCATCAATATTTAGTTTATTGAGAGTTTTTAACAGGAAGGCATGTTGAATTTTATCAAAGGACTTTTCAGCATTATTGAGATAATCATGTGGTTTTTGTCATTGGTTCTGCTTATGTGATGGATCACGTTTATTGATTTGCATATATTGAACCAGCCTTGCATCTCAGGGATGAAGCCGACTTGATCATGGTGGATAAGATTTTTGATGTGCTGCTGGATTTGGTTTGCCAGTGTTTTATTGAGGATTTTAGCATTGATGTTCATGTTGGCCTGAAGTTTTCTTTTTTTGTTGTGTCTCTTCCAGGTTTTGGTATCAGGATTATGCTAACCTCATAAAATGAGCTAGGGAGGAGTCCCTCCTTTTCAATTGTTTGGAATAGTTTCAGAAGGAATGGTACCAGCTCCTCTTTGTAACTGGTAGAATTCAGCTGTGAATCCATCTGGTCCTGGGCTTTTTTTGGTTGGTAGGCTATTAATTACTGCCTCAATTTCAGAATTTGTTATTGGTCTGCTCAGGGATTTGACTTCTTCCTGGTTTAGTCTTGGGAGGGTGTATGTCCAGGAACTTCTTCATTTCTTCTAAATTTTCTAGTTTATTTGCGTTGAGGTGTTTATATCATTCTCTGATGGTGATTTGTATTCCTGTGGGGTCAGTGGTGATAGCCCCTGTAGAATATTTTATTGCCTCTATTTGATTCTTTTTTCTTCTTTATTAGTCTAGCTAGTGGTCTATTTTGTTAATTTTTTAAAAAAAACAGCTCTTGGATTCACTGAGTTTTTGAAGGGTTTTTGTGTCTCTATCTCCTTCAGTTCTTCTCTGATCTTAGTTATTTCTTGTCTTTTGCTGGCTTTTGGATTTGTTTGCTCTTGCTTCTCTAGTTCTTTTAACTGTGATGTTAGGGAGTCGATTTGAGATCTTTCTAGCTTTCTGATGTGGGCATTTAGTGCTATAAATTTCCCTCTGAACACTGCTTTATCTGGATTCACCACCATTCTTAATGGCATTAAGGACATTTGCAATTCATGAGAGGAGATCGAAATATCAACATTAACAGGAGTTTGGAAGAAGTTGATTTCAACCATCATGGGGGACTTTGAGGGATTCAAGACTTCACTGAAGGAAGTAACTGCAGATTTGGTGAAAATAGCAAGAGACCTAGAATTAGAAGTGGCGCCTGAAGTGAAGATGTGATTGAATTGTTGCAATCTCATGGTAACTCTTGAAAGGATGAGGAATTGCTTCTTATGAATGAGCAAAGAAAGTGATTTCTTGAGATGCAGTCTACTCTTGGTGAAGATGTTGTGAACATTGTTCAAATAACTATAAATGATTTAGAAATATTACACAAATGTAGTTGATAAGGCAGAGGCAGGGTTTGAGAGGACTAATTTTGAAAGAAGTTCAACTGTGGGAAAAATGCTATCAAACAGTATTATATGCTACTGAGAAATCTTTAATGAAAGGAAGAGTTCATCAATGTAGTGATTTATTTGCTGTCTTGTTTTAAGAAATCACGTCCAGGTGTGGTGGTTCACACCTATAATCCCAAAACTTTGGGAGGCCAAGGTGGGAGTATCACTTGAGCCCAGGAGTTTGAGACCAGCTGGGGCAACACAGTGGGACCCTGTCTCTACAAAAATATTAAAAAATAAGGCTGGTCGTGGTGGCTCACACCTATAATCCCAGCACTTTGGGAGGCTGAGGTGGGCCGATCACCTGAGGTCAGGAGCTCGAGACCAACCTGACCAATATGGAGGAAACTCGTCTCTACTAAAAATACAAAATTAGCCGGGCATGGTGGTGCATGACTGTAATCCCAGCTACTCAGGAGGCTGATGCCGGAGAATCACTTGAACCCAGGAGGCAGAGGTTGCAGTGAGCCAAGATCACACCATTGCACTCCAGCCTGGACAACAAGAATGAAACTCTGTCTCAAAAAATAAATAAATTGAAAAAAATAAATAATTAGCTGGGCATGGTGGCACATAGCTGTAGTCTCAGCTACTTGGGAGGCTGAGGCAAGAGGATTGCTTGAGCCTGGGAGGTCAAGGTTGCAGTGAGCCATGATCATGCACCACTGCCCTCCAGCCAGGATAACAGAATAAGACCGTATCTCAGAAAACAAAGGAAGAAAGAAAGACAATAAAATTGCCACAGCTACCCTAATCTTCTGCAACCACCACTCTGATCAGTCAGCAGCTGTCAACATTGAGACAAGATCCTCCACCAGCAAACACAGTTATGGCTCACTGAAGGCTCAGATGATTGTTAATATTTTTTAGCAATAAAATATTTTTAAATTAAGGTATGCACATTATCTGTGTTCATAGACATAATGCTACTGCCACTTAATAGACTGCAGTATAGGATAAACATAACTTTTATATGCATTGGGAAAGCAAAATTTTGTGTGACTTGCTTTATTTTGCAGTAGTCGAGAACTGAACCTTCAGTATATCTGAGGTATGTCTTTATTTTCCAAACTTCTTTGCAGCTAGATGTGGGCATGGGACCAATTCTTGCCCAAAGGAATGTGAGCAAAAGTGTTGAGTGCTACTCTGAGCCATGCTGTTATTTCCCTCTAACTCCCTTTCTGCTGACCGGAATGGAAATATGGTGGTGAGTCATTGTGGATCATGCACATAATGATTGTGAACCTGGGGGATAATGGAATAGCAAGAAAGTAGGAGCCTTCACCCTTCACAATGTCATAGAACTGCAATACCAACTATGCAGAAAAGAATTGGACTTCTATCTTATTTTGGCTACTTTATTTTTGGGTCTCTGGCTTTGGCTGCCTACTTGATCTACATATTCATTTCCTTGGTGGGCAAGTCCTATGGATATCATCTCTGAAATATATTTTGCATTTGACTGCTGTGCCCCTACCATTTGGTCCAATCCACCATCATCTTTCCCTGGATGCTGAACCACTAACTGGCCTTGTTACTTTCATTCTTGACCTATACAATTTGTTTTCTAATTGAAATAATTGTTTAAAAAGATTATATTACCTCCTGCTTAAAATCCTCTAGTGACATTGTCAATGCCTTCCACCTAAAGACCACCAGCAATGCACCTGCATTAAAAAAAGTTGGGTTTATTGCTTGTGGCTGCATACCATGGGGAGTCCTGGAGTGTTCCCGTAAGAGTATGTTAGAAGGGACTTTACTATGAATAGGACTTGGACTTGCGTTATGTGATTTGGGGTAGTGTTTAAGAAGGCAGTGTTAATTCTGTGATTAGGTAATGTAATACATCTCGTCTAGAAGAATGGAAGACTAGAATGAGGCTAAGCCTGAAACTGATTAAAAGGAAAAATCAGTAGTCATTCATGTTAGCCATGACAGAAGAATGATGTCTGGTCATTTTTGGTTTGGACAATGTTCATGTTTTGTCTGTGATCCCTCATGATTACAGAGTTGTCTTATTTTTGTCTAGATTCGTCACAGTCACAGGCTGGCGTTGTCTGAAGTTGATGTTTAACATGAGAAATTGTTCATGTTCAATGGGAGAACATCACAGCCTATCTGTAAGGGCCTAGCCAGCACCTGACTGTCTTTCTCACTTCCCAGTACACTTACAATAAAATTCCAGCTCTTTAGTGTGATCTTCAAGGTTTTACATAATTTGGTTCCTACCTAACTTCCAACCTAAATTTTACCACCTGGTCACTGCACACCCATGACACAGGCCATGTTTGGTTTCTTAAATGCAGTAAGCCTGTTCTCCCATTGGGATCTATACAAATGTGGTTGCCTCTCCCAGGAACACATTTTTCCCAAGGGTCACTTTTAAAAAAAATTGTTTTACTTTAAGTTCCAGGATACATATGCAGAAGGTGCAGGTTTGTTACATAGGTATACATGTGCCATGGTGGTTTGCTGCACCTATCAACCTGTCATCTAGGTTTTAAGCCCTGTATGCATTAGCTATTTGTCCTAATGCTCTCCCTCCCCTTGCCCTCCACCCTAAGACAGGCCCCAGTGTGTGATGTTCCCCTCCCTGTGGCCATGTGTTCTCATTGTTCAACTCCCACTTATGAGTGAGAACGTGGTGTTTCGTTGTCTGTTCCTGTGTTAGTTTGCTGAGAATGATGGCTTCCAGCTTCATCTATGTCCCTGCAAAGGACATGACCTCATTTTTTTATGGCTGCATAGTATTCCATGGTGTATATGTATGACATTTTCTTTATCCAGTCTATCATTGATGGGCATTTGGGTTGGTTCCAAGTGTTTGCTATTGTAAATAGTGCTGCAATAAACATACATGTGCATGTGTCTTTATAGTAGAATGATTTATAGTCCTTTAGGTATATACCTAGTAATAGGATTGCTGGGTCAAATGGTGTTTCTGGTTCTAGATCCTTGTGATGCTGTGAAGAAATAGGAACACTTTTACACTGTTGGTGGGAGTGTAAATTAGTTCAACCATTGTGGAAGACAGTCTGGTGATTCCTCAAGGGTCACTTTTTAACTATTACTTTCTCAGACAGCCCTTCCCAGACCGTCCCCTTTTCCACTCTCCCACAGTACTCTTTATATAATTTATTTTCTTTATTAAAATGTATTATATACCTGTGGATTTTCTGCCTTCCCTTCTAGGCTACAGGATTGATGAGAGCAGCAATCTTGTTTGTGTTGTTCCCCAAGATATATCCTCAGGGCTTTTCACATGATGAGTTCTCCATAGATGTTTGTGGAGTGAAGGAGCACTCAGCCTCTAGGAATGGGTGGAAGTCCAGTAAAGCCACAATTACAACATGGCACGCAGATGTGTATTGGACTTAGAGAAGAGATATACCCAGATTACTGGAGGCTTATTGCTAGAACATGAAGGCTTATGAGGAATCTATTGTCTCCTTCTAAACCAGATAATTGATTTCTCCAAAAAATCAAGAGATTGAGATTGTTCAAGAGGTGCTCTTGGCTCAAGTAATTTGCTCTCTGCAGTAATGTCTACTATTTATACTTCTGAAATGAGAAGACCTAACTGGGTTGGTTTGCTATCACCCAAAACAAAGCCTCCTTATTGGCCAGAAACTGTTGGCCTTTCTCGTTTGTAATACACCCACCAAGGTCTCAACTCAGTGTCTACAGGGACTAGGCAGGTAACTTAAATGAGTGAAGCAAACTGGGTTTGTTGTTATTATGGCAACTTAAGAAGAACTTGTTCTATGTAGACCTACATCTAAGACTATTCTTCACATCTGTAAATACATACACCCTCTCCCATGTTTCCTGAAACATATATCTTTTCAGTCGCTCTTATTTTCCCATTTTTGATGAAACACAAGGCCAAGCAGTATTTCATTTTTGTTTTTACCTTAAGAAAAACAACTGTGTAAGCACAATGGTAAATAGCCATTGAGATTTGGCCTCAGCATTGGAGATTGTGGCAACTAGAGTGCATGCTGAAACTCAAGGATAGCTGCTGAAGCTGCCTCCAGCTGAAACTGCCTTGTGGAAATGCAGTGTCTACATTTATTTAAAGAGAGACTAGAAATCTAGAAGTGCAGGTAAAATCTCTTGACTGTTCATTGCTGGCAATTTTTAAAAATATTAAAAACTGTAAAAATAAAATATGCTTGTTAAACAAATATGTCATCCTCCAGATTTGGCCTTTGGACTGCTAGTGGTTGGCCCCTGTCAAATGTCATTGTTTCTAGATGAGTCAGTGCCAACGAGACGTGGAAAAGGAGCAGGGCTGATGTCACTGCACCCAGTATGAGCCTTGGCAGCTTTGCAGAAAAAGCCATTGCGACTACTAGACAGACCAGTAGTTCACAAGCATGGGCTGCCACAGGAGGGTTGTCTAACTGGAGGGGGAATTGGGAGGTGGGGAGAGTCACCAAGTAAATCTTCCCAGAACTACTTCACCTAGAGGGCAAGAAGAGGTATTCCTATTGGAGGAAGGACTACAGCACACAGAGATCTGAGAACTCGTGGCACTTCTAGAAAACTTCAAACAGCACCATCTTGTAGGAGTGTAGGGTGATTGTGCGTGTGGTGCAGGGAGGTGGTGTAAGAAGGGGCAGAGGAGGCAGGAAATGAAGCTGTTGAGGGGAATGACGGCCCTGCATGATATTCTTAAGACTTTAAATAGTGTCCAAAAGTATTTGAAGGATGCACTGAGAGATATTAATCTGGGCCTTGACGTCTTAGTCTCACAGTTGAGGTAGCTCCCGCCGGCAGATGCCTCAAGCATTAACTAGCAGTGGGTTTGAGGCTATTAACATTTTTAAATATATATCCACATGTATATATAAATTATTTTATTTCCATAGGTTATTGGGAAACAGGTGGTGTTTGGTTACATAAATGAGTTCTTTAGTGGTGATTTGTGAAATTTTGGTGCACCCATCACCTGAGCAGTATACACTGCACCCTATTTGCAGTCTTTTATCCCTCACCCCCTTCCCACCATTTCCCCTTGAGTCCATTCTGTCATTTTTATGCCTTTGCATCCTATAGCTTAGCTCCCATTTATGAGTGAGAACATACAATGTTTGGTTTTCCATTCCTGAGTTACTTCACTTAGAATATGCTTATGATGGAATACTACTCAGCCATAAAAATGAATGAATTAATGGCATTCACAGTGACCTGGATGAGGCTATTAACATTTCACCTGACAGAGCAAGCTCTAGGTAAGCAGGAAAGCTCTTGATTCTCCCTATCGCCAACCCTCACTCCCACAGTCACTTCTAGAGTTTTGTCTGTTATCTGAAGGCAGAATTATTTGAATGCCTACTTATCTACATGCCATCTTTGTTGTTGGGCCTCCTTCCTTTACTGTAACTAATTGATTTTGGGAGCGTATATCCTTCTTACCGAGAGTCTTTTATGGTCCTGGTAGGAATGTGGACTCCTCTCTGGTGAGTAAAATTTAAGTAAGTACAAGCTTTTGCTCTCGACTGTCTGAGCTGCTCAGAATATACTTGGCTATTTGCCATGACTGTAACAGCTAACGTAAGAAGAAATAATGAGAAAAATGTTGACTCGTACTGTGGAGGATGGAGTTTCCAAAGGCAGCCATGTGATGGACACAGGTCAGTGGGACACCAGAAGCCTCTAGGCATCTACCTACTGACGTGCCAATGCTACCTCCAGGTAGCCCCCTCCCCTATCTGGGCCCAGGAGCTCTCTGGCTGGGTGTTGGTGGACTTATGCAGAAGGGGGCCCACCCCCATGAACTACTCAGAACAAGCTGACAGGCACTGTAGTGACACAAGAATGGGAGGAGGGCACTTGAATGCCTTGAGATGTAGCTATTTAGCAACTGTGTGGAAATATTCCAATATTTAATAATCATTACAGGCGTACTAGTGAAATCTAGCCAAATCTTGGACCCAAATACATATGACTCTGAAAAAGATGGACATCAGAGACCTCCCCTTCTGCTGTGCCTTAGGGAAAGAGTTTTCTTCAATTTACCTAAACCATGAGTCCAGTTAGATTTCTCTGGGCTATACTTGAGGCTTTCCATAGCTCTTTCCTGTGGAATGTCTTTATTTCACGAAAGTTGTGAAACCTCTCACGTTATTACAAACCTGCTTTGCTTATATTTTTCCTAGATTATTTCAGAAGCTTGAGAAGACCAAAACTGCTTGGGCAAAGGGTCTCAGAAGTAACATGGAGAAGAGATTGGAAGGAGGCAAGGTTGGAGGAAGGGATCTCTAATCCAAGTTTCAAGGAAGATCTTAAGTTCGTGGGATGGGGAAGAGGGTAGATTCAATAGCTGTTTTTGAGATTATCATTTGTAGTGAAAGGAAGATTAGGATGAGTTAAGTTTCTGACCCGAGTGAAGTGAAGGGTAATGATGCACTCACGGGCAATCATAGTGGATATTGGCTACAATAAGGGATTTCATTTCTCTGGCCTCAGTTTGCTTATTAGCAAATTGGGGGTAAAATCGGGGTAATAATTGTACCTGTCTTATGGGGCTGCTTTTAGGATGACATGAGATAATGCAGCCAAGTGTTTAAATCAGGGATTGAGAGGCAGTAAGTATTCAACGAATGGGGCTCAGAAAGTGAATTTGCTGCAAACCACAAAGCTAGGTAAGTGATGGAGATGGGGTTCTAGCACCTCATTAAAGTACAGTCTGGTCACTTCACCTGTTAACATCCGGTAGAAACAGTCAGAAGAGGGACAAGTCTAAGGTACAGTTATGTAATGAGCTTGGTTTTGAAATATGGAGACATTGATGGGGCAGGGAAGGGATGTCTAGAAGGTAGTTGGACACACAGGACTGAACTTAACAGAAATCTTGGCTAGAGATGTCCTTTTACCCACAGTCATCCCTCACGATGTATGTGAAGTTATAGTCATCAAGAGTGTACTACCTGATAGTCAAGTAACTGACAGATGGTGTTTAATAAAATTGTGTGACCAAGATTATTGTAAATTCTTTAAGTGGTTTTAGTCAGATTTTTATGTTTCACTATTGATCTCTGTTGCCAAAAAATTTTTATGGTGCCATAGGATTGTTAACTGTAACGAAAAGCCCATATTTCAGAAACATAAAAGCCATCTCCTAACCATATGAAGTTTAAAGATTTCTACACTAAAAGCCACCCCATTAAGAAGTTAAATAACCCTCAGTCAAAATTTGTAAACTTCATCTCCTTCAACTGAAAGCAGTTTTTCAACTCTTTTAATATGCTGAATTTGTTGGTTTAACATTATTTAAGGAACAGATTCCTATTATAGGTTGTGTCACAAGTTGAATGGGGAAAAAAAATCTTCAGTGCTCCTCAAGTTCAATCTTATTTGCTTTCTGGCACCACCACCCATTCTTGGCCTCCCATCAGATACTTTACCACACTGTTAATGTGAAGTTGCCTGTTTGTATGTCAGAAGCTTAAACTTAAATCGAAAAAAGAAAGTGTATTTTAGATCACCTGGCTACAAGTTTATGAAGACAACACAACTGTGTATAGCAGGAGATAGCAAACTGTGGTTCACAGATCAAATCTGGCTTGTTGCATGTTTTTGTATGGCCCATGAACTATGACTATTTTTTTACATTTTTAAATTGCTGAAAAATATCAAAATAAAGATAACATTCCATGCTATATGAAAACTGTAGGAAGTAAAAATTCTATTTTATGGGAACACAGCCATGCTCATTCATTTATGCATCATTTATAGTTGTTTTCATTCTACAATGGCAGAGTTGACTATTTGCAACAAGGACTGTATATGGTGTTTTCAATGCTTCACAGTGCTGTCTAGCCACCCATTAATCACAAGGATGAGGTTACAACTCCACAGTATTTAAAGTGCATATCATTCTCTATAGTAACATTTAAAAAAATTACCAGTGCTATAGCCACCATGTCAAAAAGAAAGGAAAGAATAGTGGGCTCCAAATGTCATGCTTCTAAGGCACAGTGGAGGGTGTATTGTTTGTTATCAAATTAAATAGTGCTATGGTTTAAATGTGACCCCCTCAAAGTTCATGAGTGGGGAATTTAATCCCAAATGCAACAACAGTGTTGGAAGGTGGGGCCTAATAAGATGTAATTAGTTGATCACGAGGGCTCTGCATAAATAGATTAATGTGGTTATCATGGGAGTGGATTAGTTATTGAAGGAGTGGTTAGTTATTGTGAGAGTGGGTTTGTTATAAAAGTGAGTTTGGGCCTCTCTTGCTCTCTGGCTCTTGCCCTGTCACCTTCCACCATGGGATGGGACAGCAAAAAACGACCTTGCTAGTTGTTGGCTCCTTGATATTTAACTTCCCAGCCTCCAGAGGTGTGAGCCAAATAAATTTCTGTTCATCATAAATTACACAGTCTGTAGCATTGTTATAGCAGCACAAAACAAAGCAGAGGAGAAAGCATTGTGTTTATTACATGTTGACACTCCAAACAATATAATAGATTAAGCACTCATCACATCTTTTCTAACTCACACAAAAGCAATGACCAGAAAAATTAGAAAATTTAAAACAGAATATCTCATCAAAGCACAATTTCTTTAAAATAATAAAAAATGAAAATGAGACTACAACCAGAATAAGTTTCCAAGTGGCTTATTTGTTATGCAAGCAAGGCAAAATATTTTATTGATATTGAGTTCATTAAATCATGTTTGATTATAGCAGCAGATGAAATATATCCAGTGAAAATAAATTAGTTTAAGACTTTTAGCCTTTTGGTGACACTGGTTGCTTGCTTGAAAACATTGACAGGAGCATCAATAGTGAATTTTAAAATGACTTCTAGTGGTTTTCCTTAGTTCTTGTTGACAAATATTACCAATACAGCTCAGTTGTTGTTTATTTGAGGAGTCAATGCTGAGTTTGAAGTGAATAAAGAAATAGCTTCTATGAAGAGCCTGTGTAGAAGGACCATGGGCAAGATTATTTTAAAAGAAAATGAGAAAACACTAATTCAACACAACCTAAAGTGGAATCTGCTAAGATGTGTTGCTAGTGTTCATGGTAAAAAAAATATCTGTGGAGCAGAAGAAGGCTTTTGGAGCAAATTTAGAAAGTGGGTGAAAATATAAGATATTTAAAGCTTATGATTATTAATTGTAATATTCACCATCAGGTACTTTGTGGAAAATATCTAAATCTGTGATGTTATTGAATCAGTGGTATCAAAGGTTGATTTTATTAGCTTTTCTGGACTTTTAACCATTGCCCATTTGGTAAATATTTTTTTCAGAAATAGAAAGTAAATATCCTGTCAGATCGGCATTAACATATGAACATTTGAATCAATTTCGATAAGGCATATTAACTTTGAACTCCAATAAGGTGAAATGTGATATCATTCCCAAAATGTAGTTTTTTTTGCCTAAGCTAGTATTACAAAAAATACTCATTCACGTCATATTTTGAAATTTATTAATAAAAAATTTAGAACCTTGTTTTCTTTCTTTACATAAGTATCTGCATCCTACATATATACTTGATTTTGCTTTCTGGCCTGCAAAGACTAAAATATTGACTATCTGTGCCTTTACAGAAAATGTTTGCCATCCTCTATTGTATAGTCACAATTTGTAATACTGTTGTGATAGCTAGTTTTGTGAGTCAACTTGGCAAGGCTATGGCCCAGTTATTCAATCAAATACCAATCTTCACAATCTTCACAGGGGTTGCTGTGAAGTACTTTATAGATGTGATTAACATCTACCATACATTGAATTTAATTAAGGGAGATTATCCTCAATAAATTGGGTTGGTGTTATCCAATTAGTTGACAAACCTTATGAATAGAACTGAGGTTCCTTGAAAAAGAAGAAATTCCTCCTGAGGACAGCTCCTGCCTGTGAGTTTCCAAACTGCTCTTCCTGACAGCCCCACAATCGCATTAGCCAATTCCCAATCTCTCTCATATATATATATATATATGTACATATGTATGCATATCTATATGTATGTACATATGTATGCATATCTATATGTATGTATATATGTATGCATATATATGTATGTATATATGTATGCATATATATGTATGTATATATGTACGCATATATATGTATGTATATATGTATATATGTATGCGTATATATGTATGTATATATGTATGCATATATATATGTATGTATATATATAAAATCTCCTACTCTGGTCATCTGGTGGAACCCTAATACCACTGCTGACTGTACAAGACATTATTACCTAATTTGTGCTGCTACAAAACGGAAAAGAAAATAACTGCAGATAAAACAAAATCAATAATTTTTTGTTGCTCCAGTTCAGCTGTGATATTGCCTAATCTATCTTAATGACTCTCTAGTGTAAGGCAGAAGGGGGTAGTGAGAGTCATGAATAAAGAAAGAAAACTCAGCAAAACTTAAATTCAGCCTTATCACTGTGGATCAGACACGGTTTTTTTTTTTTTGGACAGAATCTGTTCTCAGAGCAAAAATGAGATTTTTCGAGGAAATGTCTCCATTAGCCTAACTCTAGGGCTCTTTTCCTGGGTCCCACTGTTGCTGGCTGTGACAGCACCTTTCACCTTGCAGTGATGTTGGTAAATAGTGTATTTACGTATTTTCAGAGTAGAGCTTCTAGAGCTTACATCAGATTTTCCAACGGGTTTGTGGCACCAAAATGATAAAAAGCTGTAAATGGGCCAGGCATGGTGGCTCACACCTGTAATCCCAGCACTTTGGGAGGCTGAGGCTGGCGGATCACCTGAGGTGGGGAGTTCGAGACCAGCATGACCAACATGGAGAAACCACGTTTCTACTGAAAATGCAAAGTTAGCCGGGCATGCTGGTGCATGCCTGTAATCCCAGCTACTCGGAAGGCTGAGACAGGAGAGTCCTTTGAACTCGGGAGGTGGAGGTCGCGGTGAGCCGGGATCGCGTCGTTGCACTCCAGCCTGGGCAGCAAGAGAGAAACTCGAAACTCCGTCTCAAAAAAAAAAAAAAAAAAAAAAAAAAAAAAAAAAAAAAAAAAAAGGCTGTGAAGGATCCACCTCCAGGTAAACATTTACTCTTCCATGTCACCTGCTGTGTACATTGTCTCTCTAACCCTCACAATAATCATATGAAGTAGGTACTAGTATCCCATTTCACAGATGAGAAAACTGAAGCTTAGAAAAATGAAGTCATTTGTCCCCGTATGGATTCGAATCCAGATCTGACACCAAAGGTCCTGCTGAGGGGAGTTAAGGGGAAGGTTTGTTCAGTTCCTAGGCACGGCAATCAGGAAACTCTCTGCACTTGCGGTGGTGGTCTGGGCAGCCGCAGGTGGGGACTGGCCTCTGCCCCCTCGCCTGGGGAGGAGACAAGGTGGGAGTGGTCCCCAAGCTTTGCGTGAAGTGGGGTGGGGTGGCGTGTCTTAGCCTACTGGGCACCAGCCTTCTAGTGTGCCCCTGCCCAACGGGAGGGAGGAGGGAGGAGGGAGCCCCGGGGAGGGAGGAGAGGGCGGGCCCTGAGAAGAGTTTGAAAAGAGGAAGGAAGTGGGGCCCTGCGGCGCCCAGCCACCCCCTGACGGCTTCCCCACGGGAGGACGCGAGGCCCCGGCCCAGTCATGGCCCCCTGGCGCAAAGCTGACAAGGAGCGGCAGGGCGTGGGTAGGTGTGGGCGCTAGGGCGCGGCAGGGAGCGGGACAGGTAGGGGGAGAGCCGCGAGCTGGAGGATGCTGCGGGGTTGGCGGCGCGGGGTGGGCAGGGCGCGCTGCCTGCAGGTCGGAGGGCGCAGCCCGCGGCGGGGCCTCGGGGCGGGAAAGCCGAGGCTCGGGGAGAGGACGACGGGACCCCACCCCGCAGGCTAAGCACAGCCCTGGCCCTCTCGCTTGCTGAGGGAACCTTATACATTTCCGAGATAGGGTCAAGACCTGCACTTGACAACTCAGCTCTTCGCGCCAGACTCAGTGTCCCCAGGAGTGCCCCAACTCGCCGCATGGGAGACTTGGCCTTATAGAGGGAGCTCCACTTTCCTCTGGCTGAGCCTTACCATGCATACTTCCACCCCCTCCAAAGCGACACCCATCTGCCTGCTTCCCCTGTCTGTTCCTCCTGGGTCAGATGACTCCTGATTTGGCAGGGCATCCAGAGGGCAGCTCAAGCTTGGGGGACGGGGCTGGACGGTGGGGTTCTCTACTCAGCTCCCAAGAGCCTCTGGGGAAAAAGGCTCCCGCCAGGTCTTAGGGTAACCAAGAAGCTAGCCTTGTCAGCCTCAGCCATCTAAACTCCCAGAGGCCTCTGCCTGGAGCTCAGGGGCGGAAGTGGTGGCTGGGGGAAGGGAGGCCTCAGGTGCTGCTACTCTCTCTTAACTGGCACCCGTGGTGCAATCTCCATGGACTCACTGTGGTTTTTAAACTTAAATATCAAATAAAAAGTCACTCTGGAGCTTCCTACACAGGCAGATACCAGACACCATCTCAGAGATAAATATTTCACAGGTGAGGCATTGGAAGACCCAAGCGCCGAGAGGGATTTGATGCAGGGGGTCCCCAGGCCACTGTTTGGGAAACACTGCCCTGGAGAGATCAGCAGTTGTCCATTCAATTACTGGGTACTGGGCACTGTGGGGTCATTTTGATATAAATGGTCCCCATCCAGAGAACAAATAATAATTCATATCCTCAAGGGGCAGTTACAAAGTAAGGAAGGATACAGCTTCTGCCCTTGAGGAGTTATGTGTAAGGCTAGAGGCTTGGACTGGGAAGTCAGAGCTGAGTTCAAATCGGGGTCTGTTTTCTGGTCTATAAAGTGGAAGTATAAATAATAATGCAGGTCTCATGAGACTCTTGTGAGGATTGAATGGGGTTATGCATGGAAAACATTTAGTAGTGTGCTGGCTCAATAAGAATTAGTGATTGAGGTCCAGGGTCTTACCTAGCAGCTTCAGAACCAAGAGACACCAGCACCAAGATGCACCCTAATGCCAGATTCAGGACAGTCATGCCTTATGAGACTGTAGTATTTCATGGTTTGCAAGACCAAAGGTCCTGCAATCTCTGTCTGACTTCAGAACCCCCATGTGAGGCAGTGTATTATTCCCACTTTACAGGTGAAGTAACCAAGTTTACCTCACTTGGAAGCAATGGAGCGGGCCTTAAATTCAATTGTCTTCAGACCCTAGCCCTTTGCATGGCACCAGAAAAGCATCTAGAAGGGGAACATCATGGATAAAGGCAGGGAGCTGGCATCCCTGAAGTGTGTGGGTCAAACAATAAGTAGTCTGTTTTGGTTTTAGTATTGCTTTCAGTGTTAAAAAAAAATTGCAGAGGTAGATTATGGCTAGATTGTGAAGGGCTTTGAGTGCCAAGCTTCAAAGTTTGGATTTCCTTCTGTGAGCACTGGAGGTTTTGAGCAGTGTCATCTGGAAGAAGTTAAATAGTTAATTAGGATAGGAGTGGGGAATTGGACTTAGAATAGAAGGAAAATGGGTAACAGTTTTACCTGTCTACTGACTGTCTGGTTAATCTAGCAGAAGGTCACTTATAATCAACATTGCCTGTTAACCTTTACTAGGTTAATCCACTCTGGCTGAGGCGCTTGTCAGTGAAGAGAGCTTTCTCCTTGCAGGAGAGAGGAAAGGGCAGAAAAGGAGGAGGTAGAAAGAGAAACTAACAGTATCAGTTAGGGTTAAGTGTGACAAAAGGGTGACAGAAAACCTCCAAAATTGTGGCCTAACCAAGCTGCAAGTTTATTTCTGTCTTGCATGGAAAGCTCAGAAATGGTCTGTGAAGAGGTGGTAAGGTGGCTCATTCTATATCTCACACTGTATCCTTGGCATGTCATTTATGCCTCCTGAGCCACATAGGCTGCTTAAACTTTGGTGATCAGGTCCACCTTCCAGCCAGCAAAAAGGATGCAGGGAAAAAGAAGGTCATGGCTTTTCCCTTTAAAGACATTTACCTGAAGCCATACTTGACATTTCTTACATTACATCCTATTGGCAAAAATGTAATCACATGACTGACTATAGCTGCAAGGGAAGCTAGGAAATGTAGTCTGTAATGTAGGCAGCCATGTACCCAGCTAAAAATTAGGAGTTCTCTTCATAAGTAAGGAGAGGAGGAAGAATATTGAGGATGATGTATTAGTTTGCTAGGGCTGCCGTAGCAAAATACCACAGACTTGGTGGCCTAAACAACAGAAATGTATTTTCTCACAGTTCTGGAGGCTGGAAGTCCAAGATCAAAGTACCAGCAGGGTTGGCTTGTCTTGTGGCCTATCTCTATGGTTTGCAGATGGCTGTCTTGCTGCCTCTTCATTGCTTTCTGTGCAGGCACACCCTTGCTGTCTCTTCCTCCTGTCATGAGGACACCAGTCATATTGGATTAGCATCCCACCCTAAAGGACTGAATCACCCCTTTAACTCTGAGTATGCACTTATCTCCAAATAGGAGTACATTCTGAGACACTGATGACTGGGACTTCAGCATAAGAATTTTGGTGGGGACACAAGTTCATGACAAATAATCTGTGGTCTCTGGCATAGTATTTTGGGACTATAAAGAGGGCTTCAAGGCAGGAGTCCTGAGATAAAGGGTGAGGGTAGAAAAACGTTTTGTTTACCCTGAAGCTAAGCCTGCCAGGCAGATTTGTGTGGGACTCTAGTTATTCTTGTAGGAGAGGGAAAAGCTTCTTTCTGCTACTGCATCTTGGGTTTTCTGTAAATTAGACTAACAAAAGACTGATGAACAAGAGAAAACATGTTTATTAGCATGTACATCCTGCTTACATATGGAGTACTCAAAGGGTTGGTTTGAACTTGAGCTTATACAGCATCTTAGCAAAGGTACAATAAAGGTTTAGAGAAGTAGCAAGTCAAAGGAGGGTTTTAGACTTCCAAGGGCAGCAAACAGTGGGAAGGGAAATATATGGGGAATCTAATGGAAGATAAAGGGTTGTTTAGGTTCATCTTGGAGCCAACTTTCTGTCTTCTTCATTGCCATAAAACTTCCCTGGGAGAGGGGATTTATGGCAGTCCTTATTTCTTAGTATTTTCTTCAGGTAAAGAAATATCCAGGAAAGCTTCTTTCTGTACCTGTTGATTCTTATTTGTATCCAGCTCAAAATAATCAACATGCCCTATGGAAGTGGCATATTTTGATCAGAAACCTGTTCTGTATGCAGCTTCTCTCTAGCTATGGTTTTACACCCATGTGTGATGTTGAGGAATATTTGTTGGTTTTTTCTGAGGGCTGAGGGAAAATCTGTTCCAGGTCTCTCCCCCAGCTGCCAGTGGTTTGCTGGCAATCCTCGGCATTCCTTGGCTTACAAAAATGTTGCCTTGATCTCTGCCTCCATCTTCACGTGGTATTCTCACTGTGTGCGTGTCTGTCTCCACATTCCTCCTTTTAAAAAGGACATCCAGTCATATTAGATTAGGGCCCACCCTAGTGACTTCAGTTACATGTGATTACCTCTGTAAAGACTGTCTCCAAATAAGATCACATTCTGAGGTACTGGGAGTTGAGACTCCAACGTCTCTTTTTTTGGAGGGGGTGGGCACAATTCAAACTATAACAGGCTCTGCAGAAGCAGAGAAGGGGTCTTTTTCACATCTTGGTTGGGGAATATGGAGGAATCCATAACCAGCTCGTGGTCCAGGGATGTGGGTGATGCTGTCACAGCCCAGGACCCTGGACAGAGCTGATCCACGCACACTGACAGATTTGGCATGGGCAATGTGTGCTGGTGTCATTTGTGCATGGATTTTTGTTGAAGGGAACAAAATCTAGTCAAACCAGTTCAATGAAAATGTGTGTGGTGTATATCTGTGGGAGAGCAGGGGGAAGTGGTGTATTATAGGGTCAGAAGAATCACATGGAAATCCAGGAAACAGGAGGAGCCAGGCCTCGGAAAGGGCTTGAACTGAGGCAACCCTGGAAACCTCTGCCTCTCCTCATGGCTTCTCAGCTTCTCTGAGCATGCCAGCTGTGGTCTCCTTTCTCTCCCCACCACCTCCCTCTGATTGCATTGTTCCTTCATAACTGATACTCTAATACCACAGTGGTGGCCCCAGCATGCAACACATCCCTCTCTGCACAACCTTGCAGTTCAAGCATCCACTGAATCTTCTCTCTGTGTTTATTTGTTCAAAGTCCCAACAGAAGAGAGTGGTAGCTTGATTTCCCTTTGTAAGAAAGACCACCCAAGCCAGAGGTCATTGTCAGCCAAGAATGGGCTTCACTCTGGTGAGGGTGCTGCCCCTGGCAGGTCTAATTCTCTGTGACTATGAGGTGGGGGTCACATGGCTTGCTACTCATCTAGCAGGAGCCATGGGTGGGGACTGATTCTTTGAGTAGGAAGCATGAGTGGAACCTGCATCCCAAATACACCCAGGGCAGAACTTCACTACAGAGGGACCAGTTATACTGCTTTTATTGCCAAATGCAACAGTTGAAAGGATAGAGAGCATCACTCACTCATTAACTTGTTCATCTGTTCACTCATTCATTCTTCATTAACTTCTTAAATATTTGTTGGGCGTGTGTGCCAGGCATTATGCTAGTCACTGAGATTACTAGAATTAGGCCAATATGGCCCCTATCCTTCTGGAACCTGCAGTCTAATAGAGAAGATGAAAAAGAACTTCATGAATAAATCAGTGACCATATAATTACAAATTGTGATATGTGCTATTGTAATATCAGTGAGAATATTAGGAATGATCTTGAATTAGATGATGTGAGAAGGCCTCTCAGGCGCAGTGGGGAAAAGAATTCCAAAGCCAATGCTTGGAGGGATATTAATACATGCATCTTTGCTACAGTGGCTGACTGTACCTTTGGACTGGTCCCCAGAAATTAGTCTGGTGAAACAAAAATACATGGATTGGACATCTAATTCCTTCCTACCACCAATTCTTAGGTGCCGGGGCTTCCTACTTTCAGATGCTTCAGCAACTTGGGGCTGTTTAGGAGTGCCTGCTGGGCTGGCTGTTTGAGTTCATGTAAGGAGATTGTCCTAATCCATAGTTATATGGGCACCTCATTAGTCAGTGGACATCTTGCCCCTAACCATAATGTTTGCATTTGAATGAGCCTTGAAGACAGATTGCGTTTTCTAAGCTCTGCTTCCTCCTGAGATCAGCATCCTATTGCTGCTGTCTTTTGAGAGAGGAAATGTAGTCACCATACTGCTCCGCTAATTTCTGGACCTTTGGATTTGTTGTTTTTTTTTTAATAGTCAATTACACATGGGTGCCGCAGTCTGTGCTCTGCAGCATGTGTTCTGCAAATGGGGAACGACAGTGCTTATCACTACGCAACTCCAGAGGAGTCTGGGTGGAGACACCACAAATGTTCCCTTCAATAGGCACTTTCTCCTTTCTTCCCCCTTCCCTTAATTGGCGTGAATTGAAAAACAGTCAGGCTGAGTTTGTGAGCTGCTTAAGTCTTACTCTGTTGTTAGTTCTCCTTGGAGAAAGTCATTCCTTGTCTCCCTACCCCCCACCAGGTCAGCTTCTGCTTTGGTTTAAAGTCATGGTGGCAGAAACTGAGGCTGGAGAAAGTATGACTGCCAATGTGGACACTTTCCAGAACCCTCTCCATTCATCACTCTAGGGCAGTGGTCTGCAACCTTTTCAGCACCAGGGGCTGGTTTGGTGGAAGACAATTTTTCCACAGACTGATGGGGAGGTGGGGCAGGGTGGGAGGAATGGTTTCAGGATGGAACTGTTCCACTTCAGATCATGAGGCATTAGTTAGATTCTCTTAAGGAGCACACAACCTAGATCCCTCGCATGCGCAGTTCACAATAGGGTTCCTGCTCCTTTGAGAATCTAATGCCCCTGCTGATCTGACAGGAGGCAGAGCTCAGGCTAATGCTGGATTGCCTGCTGCTCACCTCCTGCTCTGCAGCCCGGTTCCTAACAAGCCACCGACCAGTAGTGGTCGGTGGCCTGGGGAGTTGGGGACCCCTGCTCCAGGGCACTCAGTTCCCCTGACTGCACATGGCCCCTTGGATCACAGCCTAACCTAAGATGATGGACAGAGACATAGGTGGACAGTATGACGTGCACACTGTCACAGCACAGGGTCTGAATGGGGTAACAGGCATTTGTTTGGTTGAATTAAATCGTGCAATGCCAGGCCTAGAGACACCCTGACTGACATGGTGGGCTGAAGCAGCAGGGCCATCCCAGTGTCAGCTGAACCTCGAGGGTTTGCCTGGAAAGTGGGTTTTTGCTGCTGGCTTCCCTGGTGGTGGCAGTCAGGGAAGGACCCTTCTAAGAAGAACGAATAGCCAATGTAAAGAGGAGGAAGCCTCTCTGATGTGTGGGAGGCCAGTGTGGCTGCCGTAGAGTAAGCAAGGTGCAAAGCAGTAAGGAATGGATTCTCTGAGAGAGGTCCTAGGGAGCAGTGCCTCGTAGGTATTGTGAGGTCCTTGGCTTTTACTCTGAATGGGGGAGGGGGCATTGCAGGATTTGGAGTAGAATTGTAGAACGACCTGTCTTATGTTTTAAGAGGATTGAACATAGCAGTTTTATGGTGCATTAATCAGGGGGAATTAAATGTGGAAGCAGGGGGACCAGTTAGGCAGCAACAGTGATAACTCAGGCAAGAGATGGCGGTGGCTCGCAGCAGGAGGGAGCAGTGGAGACAGTGAGATATGCTTAGATTCGGGATGTATGTGTTGTAGGTCGAGCAAATGGGGTTTTCCTCTTGGAATGGATGTGGGTATGAGAAGGAGAGAGGAGCCAGTGGTGACTCCAAGGTTTCTGGTCTGAATAGCTAGAAGAATGAGAGCTGCATCGAGGCCTTCCCTAGTGAAAACCTTGATCTAAGTAGTCATCGACATTGGCATAAATCATGCCATTGCCTCACCTTTTGTAGCACGGTACTTTTTTTTTTTTTTTTAATTTTACTGACAGTTCCGGGATACAAGTGCAGAACATGCAGGTTTGTTACATAGGTATACATATGCCACGGTGGTTTGCTGCACCTATCATCCCATCATCTAGGTTTTAAGCCCCGTATGCATTAGCTATTTGTCCTAATGCTCTCCCTTCCTTGCAGCCCCCCCACCCCCCGACAGGCCCCAGTGTGTGATGTTTCTCTCCCCATGGCCATATGTTCTCATTGTTCAACTCCCACTTATGAGTGAGAACACATGGTGTTTGGTTTTCTGTTCCTGTGTTAGTTTGCTGAGAATGATGGCTTCCAGATTTATCCCTGTCCCTGCAAAGGATATGGTCTCATTTCTTTTTATGGCTGCATAGTATTCCATGGTATATATGTTGACATTTTCTTTATCCAATCTATCATTGATGGGCATTTGGGTTGGTTCCAAGTGTTTGCTGTTGTAAATAGTGCTGCAATAAACATACGTGTGCATATGTCTTTATAGTAGAATGATTTCTATTCCTTTGGGTATATACCTAGTAATGGGATTGCTGGGTCAAATGGTGTATCTGGTTCTAGTTCCTTGAGGAATTGTTTTCCACAATGGTTGAACTAATTTACATTCCCACCAACAGTGTAAAAGCATTCTTATTTCTCCACAGCCTCACCAGCATCTATAGTTTCTTGACTTTTTAGCAATTGCCCTTCTGACTGGCATGAGATGGTATCTCATTGTGCATTTCTCAGATGATCAGTGGTGTTGAGCGTTTTTTCATGTTTGTTGGCCACATAAATGTCTTCTTTTGACAAGTGTCTGTTTATATCCTTTGTCCACTTTTTGATGGGGTTGTTTGTTTCTTGTAAATTTGTTTAAGTTTCTTAAAGATTCTGGATATTAGCCCTTTGTCAGATGAGTAGGTTGCAAAAATTTTCTCCCATTCTGTAGGTTGCCTGTTCACTCTGATGATAGTTTCTTTTGCTGTGCAGAAACTCTTCAGTTTAATTAGATCCCATTTGTTAATTTTGGTTTTTGCTGCAATTGCTTTTGGTGTTTTTGTCATGAAGTCTTTGCCCATGCGTATGTCCTGATTGGAATTGCCTAGGTTTTCTTCTAGGGTTTTAAATTTTTATTTATTTATTTTTTTGAGGCGGAGTCTCGCTCTGTCTCCCAGGCTGGAGTGCAGTGGAGCAATCTCGGCTCACTGCAAGCTCCGCCTCCCGGGTTCACGCCATTCTCCTGCCTCAGCCTCCCGAGTAGCTGGGACTACAGGAGCCCGCCACCACGCCCAGCTAATTTTTTGTATTTTTAGTAGAGACAGGGTTTCACCATGTTAGCCAGGATGGTCTCGATCTCCTGACCTCATGATCCGCCCGTCTCAGCCTCCCAAAGTGCTGGGATGACAGGCATGAGCCACCGCGCCCGGCCTCTTCTAGGGTTTTTATGGTTTGGGATTTTACATTTAAGTTTATAATCCATCTTGAGTTAATTTTTGTGTAAGATATAAGGAAGGGGTCCAGTTTCAGTTTTCCACATATGGCTGGCCAGTTTTCCCAGCACCATTTATTAAATAGGAGATCTTTATTCCATTGCTTCTTTTTGTCAGGTTTGTCGAAGATCAGATGGTTGTAGATGCGTGGTGTTATTTCTGAGGTCTCTGTTCTGTTCCATTGGTCTATATGTCTGTTTTGGTACCAGTCCCATAGCATGGTACATTTACAAAGCCCTTGTGTTATCATGTTTAGCCCTCACAGACACCCTAAGAAAAATAACTTCTGTCTTCATTTTGCAGGTGAGGAAGCTGAGGCATAGATCTTTGAGGTCTCTCTGAAAAATCCCTCTATTTTATGGAAGTTGCCCCTTTTGACCTTGTCTTTTAGTTAGGTAACTGCATGTCATCTTCCCCACTAGCTGGTACATTGTTGGAGGGCAGAGCTGTATGAAGGGTTAACTTTGAGTCCATTCAGCATCACTGCAATAGCAGGAATGTGGTAGGTCAGAGAAACTAATCATTATTGTAGCATAGGTCCCACTGAGAATCCTGTGGCAGCTAGAAACACTTCTTCCCACTAAAATATGCACATGTGCAGTTCTGCATTGCAATGTTGCCAAAACTCATTCATGGAAGCCAGTTAAGGTCCCTGGTAAAATGTGCTTATTTTACTCTGTAACTATTTAGTAAACAAATACAATAGGCATAACCAAAGCATTCTGCCCAAGGTTTGAATTCTTGAAACCAGGAGCTTGTCAAGAGTCAGAAAACAATTCTTATAGTCTGTTCAGATCAATTAAGTTCGATAAGCCTGTGCTGAGTGATGGTCCTTAGCTGGGTGTTTTGGCCCAGAGATGAATAAAACAGTTCGGGAAGCTTACAGTCCAGTCATAACCTCTCTTTCTGTACGAGGCAGCTGAGAGCACCATTATTAGTACTAATGTCCCCACTGGACAGGTTGGGGGCAGTGCACCCTTTGCTTCATGTTACTAGAGCTGCCATCATCCCCTTCATACTTCCTTGCAGCCTCGTGTTGAATGATCTGGGCACCTCTGTAGAATGCAAGCTCCATGATGGCAGGGCCATGTCTGTTGTTCTTCTTCAGCACAGAGCAGGTGCTCAGCGGCTGTTGATTGGATGGATGAAGAGGTGGATTCATAGGTGGATGGATAGTTGTTGATTAGATGGATGGGTGGGTAGATGGATGATAGATGGGTGAGTGGATGGATGGGTGGGTGGGTGGATGAGTGGAGGGGGAGGAGGATGGGTAAAGGGTAGGGGTTGGAGGTTTTAAAATTTTCTGGTGGCCTTATAGGATTCAGATGGACTGAGTTGCCCCATCTTGCCTTTATCTTCCCATCCCATCCATTTCCCTGTCAGGAGGCGAGGTCCTGTGAGAGCACAGCACAGCAGTAAATAGAGTACTCTTGAACTCGTCTCCAAACAGTGGACCCCTGCAGATGGTCACTCTACCAAGCTCACCAGTTCTCCCTGGGACTCCATTAAGATGGCCCTGCCATCCATCCCTCACACATCAAGCTGGTTTCCCCCCTCTCTTTCCTGCTGTCACACCCTCTCCCCACCTCCTTGGGGGCTCTCAGTCCAGTTCTTCCCCTTGCCAGTCTCTGCCCCTCCCTCTCCCTCCAGTCTCACTTCCTTAGTGGGGCCTCTTTTTCCCTCTGACAGTCCACAGCTGCTGTGACTTGCAGTTTAGTCTTTCGCTTCTGAAGACAGCTCTTTGTTTCTTGTGCGTTTATTTTGTCTCTTCAACTAGATTTCACAGAAGCTCAGGAGAGCAGGAGCCACCCCCTTTCACCCCACTTTTCTAACCTGCAGGATCCTGCAAAGTGCCAGACACTCTGCATTTGGGGCTGGAGGGCTGATTTGATTGATTTCACCATAAACTCTCTTCCAACTCTGTAGTGTGTGTGTGCATGTGTGAGTGCAAGAGTGTGTGAGAACGTGTGTGTGAATGTGCCTATAGGAGTACTAGAATGGAGAGAGTGAAATCCAGCATGATGTTTCAGAGCAGGGTTTATCAACCTTGGTACTATTGACATTGTGGGCCAGGAAAGTCTTTGTTATGGGGCTGTCCTGTGCACTGTAGGATGTTTAGCAGCATCTCTGGCCTCTAGTCACTAGAGGCTAGTAGCACTGACACCCCCAACTCCCCTCCCCCAGGTTGGGACAAGCAAAAATGTCTCCAGGCATCAACAAATGTCTCTTCCAGTGGGGCGAATTCACTCCCAGTTGAGAATCACTGTTTTAGAGAATTCATTGGAATCCTAACTTTCCTCTTGTTGGCTGGGCATATCATTGGCTCGCTAAAAACTGAGCACTACAATATGCAGCCCATAAGGTTGTTATCATGATCCAGCAAGAGGCCTAAAGCACCTGGCACAGTGCTGGGGCCAAATGCATCTCCACTCGTGAGAGGCGATGTGAGTGTGGTGCGTGGCTGGGAGCGTGTGCTCTGGAGCCAGCCTGTCTGGGGTGAAATCCTCACTTGGCCCCTTCTTTGCTGTGTTCACCCCAGGATGTTTACTTGATCTTGCACTACCTCAGTTTCCTCATCTGTAAAACAGAGACGATAATAATCACACCCACCCCAAGAACTGCAGATTCACGATTAAATGGGTGGCTGTGCGTAAAGCCCTTGGAATAGTGTCTGGTATGCGGGAAGTGTTTGGCAGAGGTTAGCTGTTCTTATGATTCCTCTGCTCTCTCCTGGTGGGTGGAGGAACACCTCCTCCTTCTAGGTTCCCTCTGGCTGTAATTCTTCTGCCTCATTCACTGCTGACTAGCGCCCGCCCGAATTTGAGCTCTGGGGTGGCTGCCAGAGGCTTCTGCTGGATCATCGCAGTCACCCTGGTGGATGCAATGTCAGGATGCTGCCTCAGTGCTGAGGCTGCCAACACCTGTCCAGAGACTTCAGGCACACCGCTTGCACATTTCAATAAGCACATTTCACTTGAATCCAAAGTGGACCTGCTGCTAGTTCTATTTCCCCCTGGAGTGGAGACTCTCCAAAGTGAGCTTTGGGCAATTACATTCTTTCTCCATTATTGCTTTTGTTCCTCTTATACAGCCACTTGTCCAAACTCTATTAACACTTGGTG
The DNA here is from genome assembly GCF_006542625.1 of Nomascus leucogenys. Taxonomy (NCBI): domain Eukaryota; kingdom Metazoa; phylum Chordata; class Mammalia; order Primates; family Hylobatidae; genus Nomascus; species Nomascus leucogenys. The sequence continues at coordinate 9,030,346 of NC_044382.1, read as the reverse complement.
TTGGCTGAAGCTTGTGTTTTCAAACATGTCAGCAGATGGCAGGGCCCCAGATGAGGTACGAATCCATCTCGAAGGGTCACAGGGCACTTGATGGCTGCAATCAAAATTGGCAGCCAAGCTGGGTCAGCGTCTCTTGAAGCAATCTTGAGAAACGCAAGAAAGAATATAGCCAGAAGAAGGGACATAGCTGCCCTTCCTGTTCATTCACATCCTTTCAGTTCAATGAGCATTTCTTAAAAGTTGAATAAATATTGGTTGCACGTCTACTGTGGGCCAGGTGCTAGGAATTCAGTGGTCAACAAGATAGGCTCAGTCTCCATCCTTACCGAGGCTGGAGGGAAAGACAGGATGTAAACAAGTCCAGTGTATGTGTAATAGAGTGTGATACCAGCAATGGCCTGGTGAGGAAGCAGGGACTCTGGACTCCACTCTGGGTTTGAATCCGCTTTCTGCCACTTTCTGTGTGGCTATGAGCAAGTTCCTTAACATCTCTTTGAGTTTCTTGTATGTCACAGGAAGAGTAATAACTTGAGGTTACTATGAAGATTAAATGGGCTGATACAAGTAAAGTGCTAGGGATTTTTTTTTCTTCCTTTTTTTTTTTTGCTGGCGTCTTGCTCTGTCACCCAGGCTGAGTGCAGTGGCGTAATCTCGGCTGACTGCAACCTCTGCCTCCCAGGTTCAAGCGATTCTCCTGCCTCAGTCCCCCGAGTAGCTGAGACTACAGGTGCACCCCACCACACTTGGTTAGTTTTTGTATTTTTAGCACAGATAGGGTTTCACCATGTTGGCCAAGCTGGTCTCAAACTCCTGACCTCAAGTGATCCACCTGCCTCCCCTAGTGTTGGGATTACAGATGTGAGCCACTGCACCTGGCAGTGCTGGGGATTTTGTCTGTCTTGTCTATCACTGTGACTATTGTACTCAGAGCAATACCTAGCACACAGTAGGTACTACATACTGTGTCTACAGTACTTAGGACAGTATCTAGCACACACTTGATGTTCACATGAATATCTGTTGAAAACACCATGGAGTATATACTTGGCATATAAAATGTGCTCTAAATATTTACCATTTTCTTAGGAAGCAGGGTGTGCAGTAGTTAGAATTTAGACTTCAAGATCTAGCTATATATCTTATTAGGTGGAGAAGTTGTTTACTCACCCCTTCCTCAGTTTCCTTATGTATAAATCAAAGAGAAACATTGAACTTATCTCCTAAAATTGCACAAAGCACAGAGACCTTCTTTAGTTGTTTTTATGAGCCACTGTGCTAGAACAATGGTGTTTACTTTCACCTTAGCTCCCTCTATTTGGACTCCTGATGAATAGAGTACTTCAATATGTTTAGGTAGAATTGCTAGCTAATCAGTGGATTCGATTTCCAGGGTTGCTAGAAGTTCCATCTGCCTCAAAATAGCAGTCCAGTGGCTTGCCAACTAGGCATTTCCAATATGAGTCCTTGCTGGAGTCAGTGACCCATGATGGCTCCAGTACTTGGGAACATCCCTTTGATCCTTGGCCATAAATGCTTTGGTCTGGGTGGGCTTGTCAGGATACCAGTTTCTGCTTTGGTTCCTACATATGGTACTTTGGTACAAGGAGAGGTCGAGTCTTTCATAGGGAATGTGTCAGTATTCCCCAGGGCTTGGCGACCTGGCATGATGGGGAAGCTGGGATGAGTATTTGCGGGAATGGCTGAAGGCCTGAGGGGCTGTGGGTAGGCTTCCCCGATTTGTCTATCTTTTGTGGACAGGCACTGGGCAGGGTGGAGCTGGCTATGATTTCTTCCTCTTGTTTTTCTGCCTTTTTCATCCCTTGTTCAAAAGTTGAGAGTGGTTAGGCCCATCTTAGACTGGTCAGAAGCAAACTGAAGGACAGAGATAAGCCATCAAACTTAGCAGAGGGCCATTCTGGCTCGGAGCTTCCTGTTAGTCATCTAGAAGACTAAACAGAATTGGGTATTCATAGGCAAAGCCACTTCCTTTGTCAGTCATGTCTGCTTTTCTTCAAATGGAGCCTTAAGAGGTCCTTATGCAAAGGCAGAAATAGATTTATAAATTAAGTGCCAAAGTCAGTTACTTTCATTTTTGTAATCAGTGAGTACTTGGAATGAATACGGATCTTCACCTTGAATACCCAGTTTCAAGATCTGTCCAGGACATCTTAAGCCAATCTACTGGCACCTTCTCACCTGACATCGCTGGGCAGAGGATGAGGGAAGATTCCCGAGGAAAGCAGGGAGGAGCTGGTCAGGGAGTAACACACAGTCCAGCCCCACCTCCTCATATCTGATGGACACCCCTGATTTGCTCGTACTCCAGAGACTAACACACATTGTGCCTGGTTTTCTTCTGTTGGAATCCTCAGTTGCTTCCACCATCCTGTCCAGTTCTACTGCCAAGTCCTCAGGCAAACCACTTGGGCTGGAAGGGCAGGGAGCAGAGTGTACCCAGTGAGGACACCAGCAAACTAGAGTATGTCCAATCAACAGCAGCCTATGAGGGGAAGGGGGTTGAAATCAGGCCAAGTGAGGAGGGAATGAAGAAACAGGCTGCGTTTATGCAGGAGGAGAGAAGCCTCAGCATCCACTGAGGGCCCTCTCAAGGTTTGCTTTTGGACAAAGGATTAATTTGATTAAGTGCTGGTCTACAGAGCCATTGGTTGCAAAGTGCAGTAAAGGAGATTTAAAGGCTACACAAAGCTCTGAAGGAGTGAGCCTTGTTCAGGAGATAATATAATGCTAATAAAAAGAAAAGTGACTACCATTTACTGAGCACTTACTATGGCTGGACATTAAGTCAAGTCGTATACGGGCATTCATCTCAGCTGAGCCTCCCAGGAACCCGGTAAGGTAGGGACCATTATTTCTTGCATTCTACAGTCAGAGGAACTGAGGCTTAGGGAGATGCAGCCACTTGCTCAAGCAGGCTGACCCTGGCTCCTACCGTGCCTTTGTGTGGATTTCAAAAAGATATCCCTCCTCTGGTGGGCACAGTGCCAGGGCAGGGTGCAAGCCTTGGCAAGCAGATCGCAGGTTGGGTGCCAGCCTTCACTGCTCTCTTGGCTGGGTGGCCTTGTGCAGGGCACAGCCTGGGCAGTTGTACACTGCAGCCCTAGGCTTGAGGCCAGAGCCAGGAAAAGACAGAACTGGCCTCAAAAGCCACATCTGTTTGACTCCAGAGACAACTAGCTCTTAACTCCTAAGCTTTATCATCTCTCAGGATGGAGACTTCATCTCTCTGAATGCACACAAAAGGGAGGTTAGGGATACGGGGCACACCTGGGAGTAGAGGGGGCAGCCTGTGCTCCTTTCCACTGAATCATCCTAAAAACCCTGCGAGATAGGTACTGTTAACATCCCCACTGTAAGAAAGTGAGGCAGAGAGGTGAAGTCACTTACCCAAGATCACACAGTAGTGAGTGGCAGAGCTGGGGTTCCTTCTGAACCGCTTTGGTCTTTTAATGTGGTTTAGGCAGATGTGTTGGGGAGATTGGACCATGGGAAGGAGGAAAGAGGGAAGAGAGAGAGGAAGGAGATAAGTGGGAAGACGCAGAGATGAACGAAGAGTTAGAGACTGGAGGTGGTGTCTGTTATGCAAAAGAATCTGCACAGAACCCAGTGGCATTTCACCCAGCTTCTGCATAGGGGTTAGACACAGAGCAGCATTGGCCATTTAGACCCTGGTCACTTAGTGGATCAGCCTACGGTCCGTGTCCTCTAAGTTAAAAGGAGGTAATTATGAAGAGGTGTACCTGTGGAGTAGAGGAGTAGCAAAGAGCATGGGCCTGTACTCCCAGCTCCAGCATTGTGTGACCTTGGGCAAGGCAAGTAACCTCTCTCTGCTTGAGTTTGTGTATCTGAAATTTGGAAATAATAAGACTTCTCACTTGCAAGGAGTATTGTGAGAATTAAAGGAGTAAATGCACATGGAGAACTTAGAATCATGTCTGGGATATAAGTGGTTGCTACACACTAGTTCTTATTAGGATCCACACTGATAAGCCACTTCCAGAAAAGTAGGTCATGCCTATGTTTAGTTCCTCTTTAGGAATAATAACCTTTTATCTTAGCTCCCCACCCAACCTTGTGGGATAGGTAAGAGTGGCACAATAATGCCTACTTTAAAGTGGGGAAACGGATTCAGAGGGAAAGTGAATCTGCTTTGTAGCTGTCACCAGCTAGAGCAGGTTTGGAGGAGTCTGGAGACATAGCTGCTGCCTGTTTTGTGGGCAGCAGCAGGGCCAAGGGTGTCATGAGGGACTGGAGCTCACACCGGGGCCTTCCTCCTGGTAAATCTCCTACGCAGCTTCCTTCCCTTGCGTAGCCCTCTCCATTGTCCCAATGGTGCTGGGCTGGTGGGGGAGGGGCATGGGCCCAGCTCAGCTGGCCCTGCCTGCAGGAAGCCTCCTGTGGCCCCCATGCATGGCTCCAGCATGCTATCTCCTGTGCTCTCAAAGCACCTGTACTTCCTGAGCCCAGACCATCCATCGGGTCATTGCAGGTGGACCTGTCAGCTTCTCCCATTAGAATATAAAGCCCTGCCTGTCTAATTCTACCATTTGGTTACTGGTTATGGAGCATTACAACATGGCAGGCTCTTCATATGCTGGGACTCTCTTTTTTTCTCATAATAACTTGCCATAGATCCCTGGGGTGCCTGAGCTGGAACTCAACCCCAGGCCTGGCTGAAGGAGGGGCTCAGGCTCTCAGAGGCCACAGCTGTCTGGCTCTCCTGCCATCCTGCTCACCAGTGCATCTCTCCTACCTCGTATAGCACCTCACCACACTTCAGGTGCTTAGTATGCAGTTGCTTCTTTTTAACTGTAGCAAAACATGCATAACAAACGATGTACCATTTTAACTGGCTGGTGTACAGTAAGAGGACAGTCCACAGTAAATATCAGCAGCCTCCTTGTCACTCAGGGTGAATGCAGGGCCTGTGTTGAGGAGAGGTCAGCTTTGGTTAATAGAAGGTCTTGGGAGCCAGGCTGAGTCTGAAATGACTCTTGTGGCAGGCAATAGGTTTCTGTGTTGGTCTTGTTTAGCCCAGGTGGGCTGCTTGGGCATGGGATGGACTTGAGGCAAGGATAACAGGAAGGAGCAGAGACTAAAGAGATCCAGAGGTCTCACCTAGCTGTCTTTCTTTCTGTTTCACAGCCATATACAACTTCCAAGGCAGCGGAGCCCCCCAGCTCTCCCTGCAGATCGGCGATGTGGTGCGAATACAGGAGACGTGTGGAGGTGAGTTGCTGGCCCACGCCCCAGGTGCTGGACCCTTGGCTAATGGAAGCCTATAGTACACCCAGGCCCCTCAGCCCTCTCTCTGAACCTGCAGCTGTGTGGTCTGTTTAAAAACGTTTTGGTAACGCTAGTAATTAGAATTTACTAAACAGAAATGCTTTCTCATTTTAGGAATGTACGTTTCATAGCAGAAGCCTAACTGGGTGGTTCAATGTTTGTTATGCTCTCCATTTGCCTCAGCCATGGGGCTATTCATCCTGTGACTCTTGCTAGATACCGTTCCTTATTAGTATTAATATCACGGTAAAGGGAAATAAGCATCATTAGGGTTTGGGAGGGTCCCATAAATCACACCTCTAATTCCAGGAGAGCTGATATGCACAGTTGTGTGGTTTCTTTACTGCATGAAGGCACCCAGCCCAGGGAGCAGGAGTTCACTCCCCTCCCCAAGCTGGGAGCCCTGTCTTGGGCAATGTGGTGGCATCTCTTTCTTTCTCCTACAAAGGTGCCATTGCCTTGTGAAGCCAGGTGTCTACTGGGCTGTGTCCACCCGTGGTGGTGTGCTGGTAGGAGTGCTTTTTAAAATTTGCACAAAGACTAATGGCCTTGGACTCATAAGTCAGGTAGTTGGAAATCAATATTCCACTGATAAACTTGATATTGGGAGCATGGCTTGGGCATGAGAACCAAATGAGCTGCTGATCTGTTACCTGCAGTCAGTCAGGCTCCCATCCCTCACTGGCCCAATCGGCCCACCACAGTTCCCTCCTGCCTGGGCCTGCTGGTATCTCCTGCCGCATGGAGGGCACAGAGCATGGGCTTCCTGTGTCTCAGCAGAGTGGTAGTGGAAGAAGAGAGAGTGTATTGAGCACATAGGCCTGGTCTGCCCCCAGTGAATCCATCAGATGAGGCCCTGGGGAGGGAGTGAGGGTCAGGGAGGAGGCAGGTGTGCCACTGTGAAGGAGGCCTTTCACGGGGAAAGGAGGTCACCTGCAGGAGTAGCCATCTTTGGTCCTTTCCACAAAATAGACACTGTGCTAAGTTCTTTATAACACATGATCCTAGTCACTCCTCACCACAACCCACAGGACAGGCAGTGTCATTTCCAGTGCTGGATTAGCTACATGCAACCTCCTAGGCAACAGAGCCCTAAGCTGGGTCTGCAGATTTGTACAAGGATGCTTGTGTAAACACATACACACACATACACACACACAGACACACGCAAACATACGTATGTAGATATATACACATATGCATACCTGTGCATGTAGATACAACCAAAAAACATACAGAAAACCATTTTGTGGGCAAATAATTTGAAATGTGATATTTCAAGACAACTTTAAAAGGGGTCATGGGGGAAATGAGGACTTTGTTCATCTTCCTTATATTTATTTTATGCTTTAGTATTATTTTTACTTGGGGTTGTAGATGAGGGGATACTGTACACTTTTCAGTGTCCAGGGCCTGCAAAGTTCACAGTCCAGCCCTGTTGAAACCTTTTACACAAGGAGTGGACAAGGCTAGAGGAGAGGGGTGGGGACACAGTCCTAGAGAATTGGATCTGTGATTCCAAGCACCCTGCCCCCTGCCCATGGCATAACCCTATCTTTTACAAACCTATTTCTGCCCAGTGGGAGATAAGCAAACTGTAGGTGACTACCAAAGGCAAAGAATGAAAATAAAAACAGTAGCAACTCTCCTCAGTGCCTCTTTCATGCTACTGGATGCTAATCCTGAGAAACAGGCACGAGACCTCACATTTGCAGATGAGGAAACGGAGGCAGGGAAATGACTCATCTAAGGTTGCACAGTGAGCCAGTGGATTTTTTTTTTTTTTTTTTGAGACAGACTCTTGCTTTTGTCTCCCAAGCTGGAGTGCAGTGATGCGATCTTGGTTCACTGCAGCCTCTGCCTCCCAGATTCAACTGATTCTTGTGCCTCAGCCTCCTTAGTAGCTGGGATTACCAGCATGCGCCACCACGCCTGTATTTTCAATAGAGAGGGGGTTTCGCCATGTTGGCCAGGCTGGTCTCGAACACCTGGCCCTAGGTGATTCGTGCATCTCGGCCTCCCAAAGTGCTGGGATGACAGGGGTGAGCCACTGCGCCTGGCCCCAGTGGCTCTTTTCTGATGGCCAAGCCCATACTCTTTCCTCCACCCATGCCTGCCAAAACAATGACAAGGCCTTGGTCATTATTTTCTGTGTCCTACATTGTGAAATCCAGATAAGTATTTTTCTCTTCGTTGTATGCAGTTTCCCTGAATAGAAAGCTTGAGGGAATAAACCTCCCACACAGGCTGCCATAGTCAGAGCGTTGCCAGTACCTTCCCCTGGCCTGGTGCCCTGACCTTTATGAAGGCTACTCTGGTGGACTCAAGCCACCTTTATTCATCTCTGGGACACCTTTATCCTTTCTTTGGTTCTGGTTTTCCATTTCTAATTCAATTAGTCTAATTTTAATGTATCTTTGTAAATTAGTCACAATAACTTGCTAGAAAAATCTGGATTTATTCATTGGTAAATGGCTAATAATTTATTAATTCTTTGAAAAGACAGTGTTCAGAAGTCTGCTAGAATGATTCTAGCTGTCTGAGGAAATACCATATCTCCTGGTACGCAAATTATTAGGACTTCTCATGCATACGCTCATGGCCATGCAGAGTTTTCAAATAGGGGATCCAAAGTCTTCTTGGGGTGCCTTGCGTGGCAGAAGGTAATGGAGCTGGAGGGGGTCTGAGAGCAGGTCTGGTGTTTTCTGCTTTGCAGATGGGGTGTGTGGTCTGTGATTCTGACTGAAAAAAAATGGTTCCTCTAAAAATATAAAAGGTGTGAAAACCACAATGTTAGTCAAGAATTAGTCAAAACTGTGTAGTAGAAAGAATATGGGTGTACCCGTGAAACCTTCTTATAGAAAACTACTTTGAAACCAAAATCCAGCCAAATAAGAGGTGAATCACAATAAAAGAATATTGGATTAAAAATCTGTGATAAGGAAATAGTGGCAAATATTGGGTCCACATGAATCGATTTATAAAAATTGATATTAAAAATAGTAGGAATTTCTTATAGAAGGGACAAACATAAAAAAGCAGTGTGATTTTTTTCCCCCAATCACTTCCTTCAGTCATACTTGGTTGACATCTTTCCTGAGATTTGGTGACATCAGAAGACTTTAATCTCATATATATGTGCTGCTCACCCACTTCTTCCCTTTCCCCAGTTCAAACAAGACCTGGGGAAGGAGTGAGTTTGGGATGTTTTCTTTCCTATTTGTCTTCTCTACTGAAATAAGCCTAATGATTGGCCAGTCCACTGTACAAATAGTCATGTAGTTGAGGAATGAAATGCCAGATGCCCCTGACATCATGATATTTATGGCTACCATAAAGAATGTTATTGTTGGGAACCCAGACAATATTTTAAAAAATCTAATAAAGTTGAGACTTGGGAGGAGAATGGAAGAGAATAGCTAGCTCAATGACATCACTTTCACAGCAAAGCCAATGAATATTAATTGAAAATAAAACATGGAATTAAAACAATAACCACTTCTATCTTTGAATGCTGTTCATAACAATTTTCGTTTTAGAGAAGTTTTCAGGAAATCTTTTTAGTGATAAAGAAACATTGAATCAAAGTTCAAATGTCCCTCAATTTCACTTGGTTTCTTTTTCTTCTGTTAAATACAAATAAGATTAAATAAAATTTTTATTTATATCCCAGCACTTTGGGAAGCGGGGGCGCGCAGATCATGAGGTCAGGAGATCGAGACCCTCCTGGCTAACACGGTGAAACCCCGTCTCTACTAAAAATACAAAAAATTAGCTGGGCGTGGTGGCGGGTGCCTATGGACCCAGCTACTCAGGAGGCTGAGGCAGGAGAATTGTGTGAACCTGGGAGGCGGAGCTTGCAGTGAGCCAAGATTGTGCCACTGCACTCCAGCCTGGGAGACAGAGCAAGGCTCTGTCTCAAAAAAAAAAAAAAAAAATTATTTATATAGTATCTTCACCATATGCTCATTTTTATGAGAGTATTTTAAAAACCATATTTTATCCTTTTATCTATCTGTCATTCTACGTATATAAATATAAACAAAGAGTTGACTGGAATGATATTAATAGTGTTTTCCTGTGTAATGGGATTCAGGATAATTCTTTAAGCTTATATGTTTGTAGTTTTCTGTTTAGTTTAAATTCTTTATAATAGCATATATTAGTTTTAAACAAACAAAAAATATACAGTCTTTAAGCTGGGCATGGCGGTGTACACCTATAGTCCTAGCTACTTGGGAGGCTGAGGCAGGAGGATCCCTTGAGCCCAGGAGTTTAAGACTAACAAGGCTCCATCTCTGAAAAATAAGGCAAAAAAAGTGTGAAGAGTAAAATAATAATCACTTACATGCCAACCACCCATAATTAATCATTGCCAACACCTGAGGATATTTTCGTCCAATCTACAAGAATGCATTATTATTATTATTATTATTATTATTATTATTATTATTATTATTGAGATGGGGGTTTCTCTTTGTTGCCCAGTCTGGTCTCCAACTCCAGGGCCGAAACAGTCCTCCTGCCTCAGCCTTCCAAGTACCTGGGATTACAGATGCGTGCCACCTTGCCAGGCTTTCAATAGTTTTAAAATCTTCCCCACCACCCCCAGTAAAAAAAATGAAAAGAGCACTGGCTTTTGAATCAGAAAGTTATTCCCTGCTTCTGCTACCCACTAGTGGAGTCATCTTGGGTACGTAAGCTTTAGGTTTCTCATCTGTCAAGTGGGTTGTTTTCACCTTGCTCCTGAGCTTGTTATGAGAATAAAATGAGAAAAAGTAAAGAAGCTGTCAAGCACCAGCCTGGCTCATAGAAGGTTCTCTGTGTTTGTTAATTCCATCCTCTCCCCCATTATGTAGTGCTGTACTGAAACTGGCAGATGTATATTTTTACAGCATGGCCCGGAAGCTGAATTGACATATTTCCTGATATTTGATGACATCAGAAGACTTCAATCTCATATATCCATTGTGCAGCTCACCTACTTCTTCTGTTTCCCCCGTTTGAACAAGACCTGGGAATGGAGAGAGTTTGGGGTGCTTTCTTTCCAATTCTTTGTCTTCTCTACTGAAATAAGCCCTCTATGATCAGCCAGTCCACCTGGAGTGGGTGAGGCTAGCCCTTCCTTGCCTATGTACTAAATTTACTCAGCTGGATGAAGAGGGAAAACAGGACCCTAACCTGGAAACTTAAACATGGGTGAATTTCACTTTTTATTATAAAGATAATGTATTGTTATGATAAAAACTCGCATAGTTCAAGATGGTACTCATGCTAGGCCATGCTAAGCCTTAGACATCAAATGATGACTTTATTATCCATATTGTATCTCTCATGCTGCCTCTTTTTTCCAGAGGTGGCATAAACATTCGTGTTTTAGATGTGGAAAACACATGTAAGTGTATTGAGCAGTAGGAATTCCTCATAGAAGGGACAAACATAGAAAAAAGCAGTGTTATTTTATTTCCCCCTAGTCACTTCCTCCAGTCGTATTTGATTGACATATTTCCTGATATTTGATGACATCAGAAGACTTCAATCTCATATATCCATTGTGCAGCTCACCTACTTCTTCTGTTTCCCCAGTTTGAACAAGACCTGGGAACGGAGGGAGTTTGGGGTGCTTTCTTTCCAATTCTTTGTGTTCTCTACTGAGAGAAGCCCTCTATGATCAGCCAGTCCATCGTAGAAATAGCCATGTAGCTGGGGAATGAGATGCCAGATGCCCCTGACATCTTTGTGTGAAGCTCCTAGAATGCACTCATACTGTGTTTGGATGTAGTTTTGGGGTGGAGGAACTGTATCATGCCCTCCTAAGGCAATAGCTTCCTACCTCCAAAGGCTGACGTGGGAGAATTGCTTGAACCCAGGAGTTCGAGGCTGCAGTGAAGCATGATCCTGCCACTGCACTCCAGCCTTGGTGGCAGAGTGAGACCTTGTCTCTAAAAATAAGTAAATAAACAAACAAATAAAATCAGAGGAATGAGGGAGGAGATGGATAGAGCATCCTCTGCTTTTAAAGAATAACGCATTGCTTTTGTTGTTGCTGTTTTCTAGAAATGCAACTACATACTCTATGTACTATTCTGAGACCTTCTGTTCTCATTTGAAAATATTGGAGTGCTTTCTAAGTGAATACATATCTATTACCACATTGTTGGTTTGGCTGCAAAAAGCTTGGCACAATGAGATTTTGAATGTACCCCTCACTGAGGAGGGTACAACATGGCTTCCATGCTAATAACTCCTTTGAGGGTGATCTTGACCCATCCAAATTCTTTGCTTTTAGTATAAGTGAGGACATTATAAGCACTTAACATGGAATCTTTTTAAAGCACCACCTTGCAAGGTGATAGTCTTTTGTTCAGGTGTGCTGTAGTGACAGGTCACTTTGAAATGGACTCCATTTTCTTCAGTAAGGCTGCTCCATTATCAGCAGTGTGTATGTGAAGTTTTCCTCCCTTCTGAATGAAGATGAGGCTAAGACGTCAGTAAACTTCCATTATGTTTCATTTGAGGCATGTCTATTTGCTTTGTTGTGATGGAAATATGTTGAAATGACTTTAGTGCAAAAACAAAAATGATATTATAAATCCATAGGTCCTGAAAATAAAATAGAAAATATGCCCAACTTTCTCTGCATTATTATTATTTTAATTGATTTTTTTAGAAGAATGATATCTACTAACTCTTTTGGGCACTGGACAAACTCTCTGAGTTTTTAATCCAATTTAAGCCTGATAAGACACTATTATTATTCCCATGAGATGTGAGGCACTATTATTCTCTTTTTATAGATGAGGGGACTGAGGCTCAGAGGAAAGTATTAACATGTCAATGATTGCACAGTTAAATAGCAGATCTCCATCAAATTCAGACTTTTCATTACAGAGCTCATACTCTTTAAATATTAATTGTATATGTTTAAGGTATACAACATGATGTTGTGAGATACATAATAGGTAGTAAAGTAGTAAGATAGTTACGATAGTGAAACAAATTAACATATCCATCATCTCACATAGTTACCCTTCTTTTTTTGTTTTTGTGGCTTCAGCAGCTAAAATCTAATCATTTAGCAGAAATCTCAAATACAGAACAATTTTATTGTACATTAGATCTCTAGACTTGTTCTTCCTACATATCTGTTACCCTGTAACCTCTAACCTACATTTCCCCATTTCATTCCTCCTATCCCCTACCCTCCCTGGTAACCACTGTTTCATTCTCTATGTCTGTATATTTGACTCTTTTTTTGTTCCATATATAAATGAAATAATGCAATACTTTCTGTGTCTGTCTTATTTCACTTAGCATAGTGTCTTCCAGGTTCATCCATGCTGTGACAAATGGCAAGATCTCCTCCTTTTTAAAGGTTGAATAATATTCCATTGTATATGTATATTACAGTTTCTTTATCTACTCATCCATTGGTGAGCACTTGGGTTGTTTCCATATATTGGCTATTGTGAATAATGCTGTAATGAATATGAGAGTACAGACATCTTTGCAAGACAGTTATTTCATTTTCTTTGGATATATGCCTTGAAGAAGTATTGCTGGGTCATATGCTTGTTCTATTTTTAATTTTTTTAGGAACTTCCATACCTTTTTCAACAATGACTACCAATCTACATTCTCACCAACAGTGTAGAGGAGTTCCCTTTCTTCCACACCCTCGCCAACATTTGTTATCTCTTGACTTTTTGATAATAGCCATTTTCACAGGCGTGAGGTGATATCTCATTGTGGTTTGATTTTCATTTTTCTAACAACTGATGATGTCAAACACCTTTCCATGTATCTGTTGGCCATTTGTATGTCTTCCTTGGAGAAATGTCTATTCAGTTTCTTTGCCTGTTTTGTAATCAAGTTATTTATTTTTATACTATTGAGTTATATGAGTTCTTTATAAAATTTTTGATATTAACCCCTTATCAGATGTATGGTTTGCAATTTTTTCCCCAATTCACAGGTTTTTGTTTCATTTTGTTGTTTTCTTTGGTATGCAGAAAGTTTTTAGTCAGGATTCACACTCTTAACCAGTGTATTAGTCTGTTTTCACACTGCTGTAAAGAACTACCTGAGACTGGGTGATTTATGAAGAAAAGAGGTTTAATTGACTCACAGTTCTGCATGGCTGGAGAGGCCTCAGGAAACTTAAAATAATGGTGGAAGATGAAGGGGAAGCAAGGCATGTTTTACATGGCAGCAGGAGAAAGAGAGAACAAGAAGGGAAGTGCCATACTTTTAAACCATCAGATCTTGTGAGAACTCACTTACTATCACAAGAACAGAATGGGGTAAACCGCCCCTATGATCCAGTCACCTCCCACCAGGTCCCTTCCCTGACACATGGGGATTACAATTTGAGATGAGATGTGGGTGGGTACACAGAGCCAAATCACATCATTCCTCCCCTGGCCCTTCCCAAATCTCGTGTCCTTCTCACATTGCAAAATCAATCATGCCTACCCAACAGTCCCCCAAAGTCTTAACTCACTCCAGCATTAACTCAAAAGGCCAAGTCCAAAGTCTCATCTGAGACAAGGCAAGTTCCTTCCACATATGAGCCTGTAAAATCAAAACAACAAGTCAGTTACTTCCAAGATACAATGGGGGTACAAGCATTGGGTAAATTCTCTTATTCCGAAAGGGAGAAATTAGCCAAAACAAAGGGGCTACAGGCCCCATTCAAGTCCAAAACCCAGCGGGGCAGCCATTGAATCATAAAGCTCCAAAATCTCCTTTGATTCCATGTCTCACATCTATGCAAGGCCACATTGATGCAAGGGATGGGCCCCCAAGGCTTTGGGCAGCTCTGCCTCTGTGGCATTGCAGGATACAGCCCCCACAGCTTCTTTCACAAGCTGGTGTTGAGTACCTGCAGTTTTTCTAGGCACACAGTGCAAGCTGTTGGTGGATCTACCATTCTGGGGTCTGGAGGATGGTGACCCTCTTCTCAGAGCTCCACTAGGCAGTGCCTCACTGGGGACTCTGTGTGGGGGCTCCAACCCCACATTTCCCCTCTGCACTGCCCTAGTAGAGGTTATCCATGAAGATTCTGCCCCTGCAGAAGACTTCTGCCTGGACATCCAGGCATTTCCATACATCCTCTGAAATCTAAGCAGAGATTCCCAAAGCTCAACTCTTGTCTCCCGTACACCTGCAGGCCTAACACCACATGAAAGCCACCAAATCTTGGGACCTGAACCCTGTGAAACAACAGTTTGAGCTGTACCTTGGCCCCTTTTAGCCATAGCTGGAGGTGGAGTGGCTGGCATACAGGGTGCCAAGTCCTGAGGCTGCACAGCGACAGGGCCCTGGGCCCAGCCCACAAAACCATTTTTCCTTCCTAGGCCTCTGGGCCTGTTATTGGAGGGGCTGATGTGAAGATCTCTGAAATGCCCTGGAGACATTTTCCTTATTATCTTGGTTGTTAACATTCAGCTCCTTGTTACTTATGTAAATTTCTGCAGCTCATTTGAATTTCTCTACAGAAAATGGGTTTTTCTTTTCTACCACATGGTCAGGCTGAAAATTTTCCAAACTTTTACTCTCTGCTTCCCTTTTAAACATAATTTCCAATTTCAGACCATCTCTTTGTGAATGCATATGACTATATACTTTTAGAAACAGCTAGGTCAAATCCTGAATGCTATGCTGCTTAGAAATTTATTCTGCCAGATACACTAAATCATCTCTCTTAAGTTCAGATTTCTACAGATCTCTAGGGCAGGGGCAAAGTGCCGCCAGTCTTTTGCCAAAGCATAGCTAGAGTGACCTTTGCTCCAGTTTGTAAGAAGTTCCTCATTTCCATCTGAGACCACCTCATCCTGGATTTCATTGTCCATATCACTATCAGTATTTTGGTCAAAACCATTCAACAAGTCTCTAAGAAGTTCCAAACTTTCCCACATCTTTCTATCTTTTTCTTAGCCCTTTAAACTGTTCCAACCTCTGCCTGTTACCCAGTTCCAAAATTGATTCCAGATTTTCGGGTATCTTATAGCAGTCCCCCACTTCTCTCAGTACTAAGTTTCTGTATTATTCTGTTTTCACAGTGTTATAAAGAACTACCCGAGACTGGGTAATTTATGAAGAAAAGAGGTTTAATTAACTTGCAGTTCTGCATGGCTAAAGAGGCTGCAAGAAACTTACAATCATGGTGGAAGGTGAAGGGGAAGCGGGCACATCTTACATGGCAGCAGGAGAGAGAGAGAGCAAGGGGGAAGTGCCACACTTTTAAACCATCAGATCTCATGAGAACTCGCTATCACCAGAACAGCATGAGGGAAATCACCCCTATGATCCAATCACCTCCCACCAGGTCCCTCCTCTGACATAAGGGGATTAAAATTTGGTATGAGATTTGGGTGGGGACGCAAAGCCAAACCATATCAACCAGTGATAGGTACAAGCTTCCATTGATCTCAATATTATTATATATTTCAACACACAAGAAAAATCACTCCTAAGCACTCTTCACTCATATAAATATCAGCATATTTATATATGTTTATATATAAATATCAGCATATTTATATATGTTTATATATAAATATCAGCATATTTATTTATGTTTATATATAAATATCAGCATATTTATATATGTTTATATATAAATATCAGATATTTATATATGTTTATATATAAATATCAGATATTTATATATGTTTATATATAAATATCAGATATTTATATATGTTTATATATAAATATGGTAGTGGGAGAACTTACATATATGTGTGTATGTTTATATGTATATACACATTTATATGTATATACACACACATATGTATATGCTTGCTTCAGACATTTGTTTTTAAGAAATAAAAATTTCCAATGCAATTGAAATCCCTTTTTACCCCTCCTCTATTCTTTTTTCTTTTGTCTGTATGTAGGTAACACTTATCCTGAAATCAGTATGTTTTCTTCCCATTCAACTTTTTGTACCTTTGCCAGATGCATATACTTTCTAATCTTGTCTAAAAAAATAGTGTTTGTAGCACTCCTTTGGGGCTAGGTATTATTTCCCTCACTTTACAGATAGAAACACTGAGGGTTAAGTGACATGACCAAAGGCCATGTGGCTTGGAAATGGCATAGGGAGGACTGGATCTCTAGACCTCGGATTCTTTTTTGATGTTGTGGGATATTTTAAATCTCGTTCCTCCCTTGACTCTTAGAGGATTTGAGACTCTAGATATATTTGATATTGGTATTTGAGATGTGAAAAGGGAGGATTATTTGAATAATTGGCACTTTATAATCTTCCAAAAGAATTGTGAAAATTTTTCCTTTTCTCATCTTCCTGCAGAATGCATGTCTAGTCAGTCCAGGCTACTATGTATCATAAACTGCTTAAATAAGATAAATTTATTTCTCATACTTATGGAGACTGGAAAGTTGAAGATCTAGGCACCAGCAGATCTGGTTTCTGGTGGGGGCCGCTACTTGGTTTGTAGATGGCTGTGTTCTTGTCATAGCCTCTCACATGGCAGAGAGCAAAGAGAGAGGGAGCAAACTCTCCTCTAAGGGCACTAATCCCATTCATAAAGGCTCCATTCTCATGACCTAATTACCTCCCAAGGACCCCACCTCCTAATTGCCATCACATCAGGTGTCAGAATTGCAACATATGAATTTTGGGAGGACACATCAGTCCATAGCAATGCACACTGTGAATTTTATGTTAAAGAAAGTGGTTATCTCATGGAAAGGGTTAGCAAAAAAGCCCTTGTTATTATTGAATTCAAAAGAGTGTTGAACTCAGGAGCAGGTTCTGGGACATGGGAAATGCCATGGTACACTGAGCCTGCTTTTGATCATGGTGTCCACTGTCCAGGAATTTTTCTCTTTTGTACCAACCGTTGTGATCTGCCCAGTCATGTTTTGGAGCATGGACAGATATAGCTGATTGGTGATGATATTAGGGAACCAATATCAGTGGTCAGAGATAAATGACCTGGCAGAAGTGAAAATGCCAGAAAAAAGTCGTAAGGATAGTCCTGATGCAGTTGATGCACTAGGCATGGGTTTTGGATTCTGGTTTGGCTGCTTTTCTGCTAAAGAATGTGTTGGAATTTCTTCCCCACCTGTTTGATCTCAGTGTCACCATCCAGCAAGTAGAGATAAAGCCTTCTTGCAATGAATCCCTGGGGATTTATTCCTGAAAGCGTGTAGCCCAGTGCAATATACATAGTTGGTACACAATTAATATTGATTGAACTTGAACCTGGGAGCCAGAATAAGAATATTGGGTGTAAGTGTCAGCAGAATCCTGTCGTCAGGAGTGAGGTGCAACTCTGAGAATTAGGAAACCTATAAGATGTACACACATAACCGAGTTTTGAGGGTCAGAGCAGGCAAACTCCTTAGATCCAGGAAGACAAGTCACCTTAATGGAGTCCCTGTCACAGAGATGCAGATGTGGACATGAGCTTTGTGTAGGGACCATCTATTTTTCCCTTGATTGTTTTTCTATTTTTTGGTGGATTTTAGTGACCTTGGCCATCATGTGGGTTCAAGTCACTGCTACCAGATGACCTTATCTGTATTTGTACTCTAACCCCATCACATGGGAGACAGTGTGGCCAACCACCTTTAAGGATTGGCTTTGAAGTCATGTAAGCTTGAGTTTGAACCCTGGTTGTATGATCTTGGCCCAGCCCATCAATTGACTTGAATATCAATTTCCTCATCTATAAAATGGGAATGATAATACTTAGCTCACAGTGTTGCTCTGAGGATTAAATGAGAGAATGCCTATACAACATTTAGCATACCGCTTTGCATGTTGCAGGTGACCAGTGAAAGACAGGTAATAATAATATTACAAAGTTGCATTTCTATCTAGTTGGTGAAAAGGGGCAACTAAAGGAGGTCGTTGTAGCACAGCACAGCAGGGTGTTGCTTGAGTGTAAATCTCAGCTGCATCGCCCACTAGCCATGTGACCATCAGCAAGCTGCTTAATCTCTGTGCCTGTCTATTTTCATTTGCAGAGCTGAAGCAGTAATAGTAGCTACTTAATAGGATTGTTGTAAAGATTAATTTATAATATGACACAACAAAAAATGTCAACAGAGTTACCAGCACATAGGAAGCACTTAGAAAGTATAAGCAGTATTGTTAATTATGGATTATTTTTCAATAGTTATTGACAAATAATTAGAGGCCACTGAAAATAGAATGTGATGCTTCATGAAGTAGAACATCTTCCATCACTGGAAGTATTCAGGTGGAAAGTAGCTTAGTGGAGATTTAGTTTTGGAGATTCAGACATTGAGAAGTTGGAAATATTAATATTAGGTAACCATCAAATCATTCCTTCATAATATAGAAAGCATAGTGTGATAGTTGCTTATGTTCAAAACCTGACACTGCAACCTACTAGCTGTGTGATCCTTGGAAAGTCACTTCTCTGTGGCTCAGGTAGGCCACTCATTTGTAAAATAGGATAATAACCGTTCCTACTTCATACGGTTGTTACGAATATTGAAGGGCTTAATATACAAAGAGTGCTTAGAATGGTATTTTTATTTCCCACCTGAGATTCTCTTTCCAACCTCCCTTTCTTCCTTCTGTTTTTCCTCTCTCCTTCCTTTCTCCTTTTCTCCTTCCTCTCACTTTCTGTCACTCAAAAAGGAGCTATCACGGCCTCCTGTTGCTTCAGAGTTTCCTTTAGGACCTGGCCGTCAGGCTGGCTCATGACTATGAAGGGTGACTTTGCATTTTAAGTTGTTTGTTTTGGGGCTTGCTTGTATGTCTGTTGGGAACATATTTCATCAACAATCTGTCAGCCCAGTAATGAGGGTCTGCTAATGAGGCTCCCAACAGACGCGTTTTATTTACAAAGATGACAAATGCCACTCCTTGGCTGTGTTCGAATCATTTCAAAGGCCAGCGGACTCATTACAGTCATCAGGACTTGCTGCACTCAGGCGTATTTTGTCTGAGGACTGTGTGTAATTTGGATTTCTGTTCATTGAAACATTTTTCATATTCTTGCAAAGGGAAGATCTTTTAAAATCCCTGTCCCTTTATCTGTCCCTAAACTTACCCGTTTTGTAACGTCTAACTTTTGTAAATCACATTTTAGACACAATTTGCTGCTGTTAGAACTGTCAATGTTATTTTAGGATGTTTGCCCAAATCCAGGAGCATTTCTATGTCCCGAAGGCAGGAATTGAAAACATGCAGATGATCACAGGGCCCAGGAAGGCAATGGACACGAGGGAGGGACTGCATTGAGGCTAGCGGACTGGAGGCAGATGCTCTGTCTGGTGGGCCCTGCTGCTCTTCTCCTCCCACCCAGTTGGGAGCACTGGCCAGCACTACTAGAGCTCCTGATTTTTCAAAATCAGGAGCACCTTTATATGAATTCTATTTTTAGATGTTATTTTGAGATGTTGGCAACCAATTCAACAGATTTCAAAGACTATGAGCTTCCAGAGTTTGATCTGTACCCAAGGTCTAAAGCAATTTGCAGTAGTTTTACTAGTTAAAAACAAAACAAAACAAAACGGAAAAACACTAGCGACAAACTTGTAATAAATGAGGGACCTGTTTCTTTGTTTTCTTTTTGCAGACTGGTATAGGGGATACCTCATAAAGCACAAAATGTTACAGGTAAGGTCACCTGGTTTTTATTTGTGTCAGTACTGGATGTCTTCATATGCCCCGCTATCCCATCTGAGCAGGTCTGTCCCACCATTGCTCCTCAGCAAAGGGAACTCATCCCTCCCTCCTGTGCCCTGTGCTCTCTGACCTCTGTGCCTTGGCACTCGCTGTGCCTTAGCTCCCTCCCGCTTTCCCTCATTCTTTAAGGTTCATCTCTGGTGCCATCTCCCTACAACTTTTCCTGATATGCCACTCAGTTATGATTTCTCCCTTCCTCGAGTCTCTGTGGAATTGTGTTATAAATTTGAAATTTATTCTACCACCTTCCTTTAGAGTTGTTCGCAGCATTCAGTCATCTCCTCATCCGTATATCCAGGTCAACACAGAAAGGACAGGCCTGATTTCTACCTTTGAGGGGTTCTCTTGTTCTAACCTCACGTTTCACTATCGTCTCCATGAGAGCAGGCACTTGCTTTGCTTGTCTCATTTACTCTCACAGCATCTAGCACAGTGACCAGATGTCCCCAGTATGCACATTGGTTGCATTTATGAAAGGATTTCCAAGTAATTGATAAACTTACCTTGTTAACTGAGCCAAATGTATGGAGCAAGGAAACAATAGAAGCTTCTTCCTTCTTCCCTGACATGCTGTGTTGGGAGGGATGGTCCTACTCTGCTCTCTCAAAGAACAATGGAATAAATACAGGCAGAATAGGTCTCAAATCGAGCTAGCCCAAATGCACCTAGGAACATTGTTGCTTCAGGACCAGTTATTTCTGACCTTCCAGTTGTTCCTGACTGTGAAGGGTGACTGCTTTCCGGAATTGGGCAGGCGATGGGAGAAGCAGAGCTCCTCGTCTCGCTTAAAGTCAGTGAGTGGTTTAGGTTGTCTTTCAAACGATACTCTTATAGCTCACCTGCAGGATGAGTGGCCATAATGGATTGGAGCATCCGTTGGGATCTAGGGCTGTTGTGAGATCTAGGGCTATTGTGGGATCTAGAGCAACTGATGGAGAACTGGAGGGAAAGCCAGAGCTAAACAAGTAGATTTAGAATCCAGCCCCTGTTCTATCTGGCTCTGGGTTTATTCCTTTAAAGTCTGAGGATTTTATAAGCCAGTAGCTTTTGGAAAAAAATTATAAAGACCTAGGGTCATTCATTTCTGTGGTGATATATCTTTTTATTTTATTTTGTTTTGTTTTGTTTTGTTTCCAACAGGGCATTTTTCCTAAGTCATTTATCCACATCAAGGAAGTGACAGTTGAGAAAAGAAGGTATTTGCCATTCTTCACCGGACTTGAGCCTCCAGTGGCTCATGGATGTCTCTGTCCTGTTTATTTTGAAAATCTGACTTGGCAGATCTGAGAGTTGCTCAGCTTATCTTCTTTGTGCCTGTGTATATTTGTGGGTCTCCTTGCCATCACTCAGTGGGAGATCTAATCCAAATTGATTCATGTTCAGATCTGACTCTGAGGGGGTATTAGTTTGGAAAATCAAACTTTTTGCTGGCAGCTACCTTAGAACTGTATTAAAGTAGATTAATCCTAAATAATGAGCCCACCCTAGCGAAGGAAGACATAACAAAGCAAGTCCCTTATATTTGCATAATGTAATTGGTGTGGCTGTTGGAGGCGTTTTAGTCTAATGTCAGGAAGGCCCCTGTTCCCAGCTGCAGCTTAATGCAAATTTGTTCGTGTTTTATCTTATTAGCACCTGGGTCTCAATTTCACACCACTTTTTCTCCCACCTTAAATAGAAATACTGAGAACATCATTCCTGCAGAAATTCCTCTGGCACAAGAAGTGACAACGACACTTTGGGAATGGGGAAGCATCTGGAAACAACTCTATGTGGTGAGACTCAAAACTCTGCTCCCTGAGATGGAAGCTTCTTGCAATCTTCAGTTTGGTTCCAGTTTTCAGTTTAGCATTGAGTCAGGCAGGTGGAGGTCGCTTTGGTGACATAGCAGGGTGCACACTATTACATATGAGGACCTCAAGGCCCAGAGAGGATCAGGGACTTTCTCAAAGCCACAGAGCTAGCTAGTGACAGAGCCATAATCAATGGAGTCTGCTGTGAACCTTCGGTGTTTAGTGCAGAAGTTGTCAAACTTGAGCGTGCATAAGAATCACCTTGAGAACTGTTAAAAGTATAGCTTCCTCCCAAGGGGTTTAATAATCTGCATTTTAAATAAACTCGGATTTGATTTGCTAGTCTGCTGATAACACCTTGAGAAATACTGTTCTTATATTTTAACCAATGGCTATTGTCCTCAGATCTATGAAGAAGTTTTGACTTTGGAAAAACAAAGAATATGTTTTTGCATTTGTTTTCCCCGTTTTGAAGCAAATCTAATTTTAAATCCTCCTTTGATGCTCTAAAGATCCTAATGAAAGCAATTAGCTAAGCAAACCATTAAGCGGAGAGTGAAAATGTCAACCGAGGCTTACTGCATGTTTACTATGGCACTGTGCACACCTGCTGGTATATGCACAGGATTTGTAGACTTACCTTTCATGGTCTTAAATGTTGACTCCCATGTGGACATTTCATAATATGAGGATGTAATCGGCACACTCAATTTTATATGTTTCTCAAAGTTTTTAGAAAAGTTTAGGTGGCAAATAGTATCCTGTGGCTAAAGCAAGTTTTTGTTCATCTCCACTACCCACCAACCTTTTTTTTTTTTTTTTTTGAGATGGAGTCTCACTCTGTTGCCCAGGCTGGAGTTACAGTGGCATGATCTTGGTTCACTGCAACCTCTGCCTCCTGGATTCAAGCGATTCTCCTGCCTCAGCCTCCTGAATAGTTGGGATTACAGGCACCTGCCACCATGCCCAGCTAATTTTTTGTATTTTTAGTAGAGATGGGGTTTCACCATGTTGGTCAGGCTGGCCTTGAACTCCTGACCTAAGGTGATCCACCCACCTCAGCCTCCCAAAGTGCTGAGATTACAGGCATAAGCCACCACGCCCGGCCCACTACTCCTTTTAAAACATCACAATCACATGTACCACTGAAGCTTGGCATTTTCCCTTAGGAAATCTTTGAATAGTAAGTCCATTTACTCTAGTCAGGAGATCCTTAAACATCTAGTACTTCGGTATCACATTCCTGATTCTTGCCATATCTGCATACAACCTGTGTAATATTTACTTAATACTTGCATTGGATCTCCTTTCAGTAAACTTGAATCTATAGACATAAAGAATGAGATGGCATGCTGCATCATTCCCGCAGTTCTCGATTCCCCGTTAACAACTAGATGTCCCACAATTCAGTTCAATTCTGACTACCCAGGGTTAGCGCCAGACTCCATGGGTTTAAAGCCTCAATCCCACAAGATTGCTCTCACTTTAGATGCTCGTCGCAAGTCCTGGGTTCCCAGGCTACCTGAACTTCTGTTGGACTTGGCTATAAATTTAGGGATTGTCACTACCCCTCCCTGCCCAGTACCCCATTTTTTCACTTCCGGTTTCATAATTTGTTAGAACAACTCAGAGAACTCAGGAAAGTGCTATACATATGATTACGGTTTTATTATAAAGGATGTAATTCAGGATCAGCCTTGTGGAACAGACACACAGGGCAAGGCACAGAGGGGCATAGAGCTTCCGTGTCCTCTCTCGGCATGCCACCCTCCCAGCACATTGATGTGTTCATCTTCTGGGAAGCCCCTCAAATGTTATTGACCAAGAGTTTTAATCAGAGTTTCATTACACAGGCATGATTGATTAAATTATTGGCTATTGGTGCTTGAGCTCAATCCTTAGTCCCCCTCCCCTCCCAGAGGTTAGGGTGGGGCAGGTGGAGGGGAGTGGGGCTGTTAAGTTCCAACCCTCTAATCATGTGGTTGGGGGTTTGGTTCCTGGTTGGTTCCTCTGCAACCAGCCCCTCACCTTGAAGGTGTGTAGGGGCCCACCTAGAATCACCTCATTAGCATAAAATCAGGTATCATTGAAAGGGCATTGTTAGGAATAACAAAATACATTCTTATCACTCTGGATATTGCAAGAGTTTTAGGAGCACTGCTTCAAGAACCAAAGACAAAGACCAAGTGTGTATATATATATATTTTTTTTTCTTTTTTTTTTATTATACCACCCACACTTCCACAAATGGAAAGACAAAAGTACTTGGCACAATTAGAAGAACATTATTCAACTAAATACAATGAAAATAAGATAACGTTATTTTTATTAAAAAAAAAATTTAGAGACAGGGTCTCGCTCTGTCACCCAGGCTGGACTGCAGTAGGGCCATCATAGTTCACTGCAGTTCTAAACTCCTGGGCTCAAGCGATCCTCCCACCTCACCCTCCGGAACATGCTTGCTATTGTACCTGTCAAAAGCTCTGAGTCCAAGACCTTTTCTTTCTCTTTGTTAGAAAAGACATTAACAATGTGTGAGAGGTGTTAGAGACATATTGCTATAAAACTGCACCTTTCTCTTTCCCTTACACGGAAGGATGGAAACGAAGTGGACGAGAATCGCCCTAGGGGTCCATGTTGTTTGATCTTGTATCTTTGTACCATGAAGAGCCATCTTGCTTCCCATAGGTGGTACGCATGCCACACTTTGGGGAATGCTGTCCTAGAAGCCGTCCTTTATCACCAGAGAAATGGCCCTGGCTCCCAGCCTCAAAGGGCCTGAGCTCTGGGACCTCCATTAGGGCAGATGTTCGTAGCATTCCTGTTCAATAAATATCTTTTTAGAGAAAGTCAGAAATCACTCATTCCTTAACCAAGAAGTGATTGGGATTTTTATTTTTGCTTCTGGGAAATCCCTGTGGCCCAAGGGGAATAAATATATCAACAACTAGGACCCCCACCTAATCCTTTTGTAGTGAGTAGGGGTGAGAGAGAGCCTCGGGCCGTGGCCCTTGACCACACTCACTTGACTTTGGCACAGCCTGCCAAATAGATGGTCATGCCCCTTTAACACAGGTGATTATGGGTTGTTTCTTGTCTCCTAGGCCAGCAAAAAGAAGCGTTTTCTCCAGGTGCAGTCCATGATGTACGATCTGATGGAGTGGAGGTCCCAGCTTCTCTCAGGAACCTTGCCCAAGGACGAGCTGAAGGAACTGAAGCAGAAAGTCACGTCCAAAATTGACTATGGCAACAAGTAACCTCTCTTTACTCTGCAAAGAGGTTTTCTTCCCCCAGCCATCCTCTTTCTTCCCTTTCTCTCTCCCCAGAAGCTTGGTTCCATTTTTAGATGCAAGTTTGTCACTTTCTGTTTGGGAGAAGGTTGTGACCAATGTGGCTGTGCTTGTGTGCTGTTGTTACCACTCCCAGAGAACCCAGGGACATGCAGGTGGAGAGAAGGCTTGTGCGTAACACGGTGTTATTCCCAGGCTGAGAGATTTAGGACACTCATTTAACCTACTTCCGATGGACTAGAGAGCACAGTCATGCTAGTTCCCTTTCAGCTCAGTTGTCATTTTATCCCTGCATTTACAAAACTCTCCCTTAAATCCCAGTGTGAGACTTAATGTCTCTTCCCCCATCCTAAAGTATCCAACCCACACACCATCAGCTAACTCAAATGCACAATTACAAAAATGTTTCCTCAAAAGGGAAGAGAAGTAAAAATTGGTTGGGATTTGAATGCTATGAAGTTAAGGAGAAAATGAACCAATTATTTGAGGTGGGACAACCCACTGATAATAACATCATAAGTAACTCTTAATCAGAGCTCATCGTACGCCAGGCTTGGAGCTAAGTGTTTTACAGGCATTGTCTCATTTAATTCTTATAATAACTCTATGGGGTATGCAGTTTGATTATTCCCACTTTTTTCAGATAAAGAAACATGGTTTTCAGTGGGGTAGGTAACTTGTCCAGAGTCGCGCAGCTAGTAAATGACAGAACCTGAACTTAGACCCAGGCGATCTGGCTCTAGGGTCCATGGGCCTCACCACTCTGCTACTTGGATAGCATTTGAGAACTGTAAGGACCTTCCCTCCCTCCTGATCTTTTGAATGGCCTCCAAACATTCTGTTCATTTGTTCATTCATTCCAACCACAAACATGTATTGAGCACTTATAGTCGGCTGGATTTCGTGCTAGGTATTGGGGCTGTAGAAATAAAAGTCCCTGTCCACTAAAGGGTCACAGTTCCAGTTAGGAGTAAGCCACAAGTAAACTGCTGATATGTACTGTGATAAGTTCGATAGCTCAGGAAGCAAGAGTTACTTTTAATGAGCCTTAGAGAAGGAAGCCAAGGAAGACTTCCTGAAGGAAGTGACCCCTCAGCGGAAGTTTGAAGGATAAAGAGATATTAAGCAGGCTAAAAAAAGAAGGAGGGTCAGGGGCTCATGAGAGCATGGCATACTCAAGGAACTGCAAAGTGGGTCTGAAGGCTGGAACACAGGGCCTGAGGGGGAAGTAAAAAGCCCATTTAATGGGAATAAAAAGAAGTTTCCCCAGCATCCAGGCCAGGCTTTCTTGCCCTGCCATAAGCACTAGGAGGAGGATTTGGAGAGGAAAGTCAGTGGCTCCAACTCACAGCTGGTCTCCATCCCAGGAACACAGTCCCTCTGCCGGTGCCCCAATTGGCATCTGGCAAGTGTGTCCAAATCTGCTTATAAAGCGTATCATCCTAAAGTGACAGGAAGGGTTTGCTCCGCAGCTGCTACTGCCATTGGTTCCATGATGTCTTTAGCTGAGCACGGTTGCAGCTGAGTGTATGGGAATTGCGGGCTGCTTTACAATGACATCTACGACCTTCAAATGTTGTTTTCTCAATGGGGGCTCCTGAGAAGAAGGACCAGGAATGGAAGAAGTGGTCACCACTCACAGGAAGCCTTCCCTGATTTTCCACTACCCGCCTTGGGCCAGGGTAGGTGCTCTTGAAGGCCCTGAGCAGTAATTGCCTCCTTTTTGGCCCGGCTTCCCTCCTATTGTGGAAGATCCTATAGGATGTTGACTGTCTAAATCACCTCTATGCGTGTGCCTGGAACAAGGTCTGCACATAGTAGGTGCTTAGTGAGTGATAACTGAGTGAATGGGCAAATGGTGGTGATGGGAGAAAAAGGAGAAAGAGGGTCCTCCCTAAACCAGCCCCTCCTCTGCAGCATCCTCTGACCTATAGCCCCGTGCTTTTAGTTCTGTCAGTTTCCTTTGGGGAAGTGAGAGATGCCCCGTGGCACAGACTGAGACCTCAAGCTCAGGGACCCTTATCTACCTGACTACTTCAGCTTCAAGTGAGAGAGTTGGGCATCTTATCACTGGCCTGATAGTTTAGGTGCTCAGAGCTCTGGTATGGGATGGGCAGCTGCCCCAAATCCAGGAGGCCCAGCGTCTGGGCCAAGTGTCAGGATCAGCCTGGGAACGCCCACCTCCAACCTCCAGCAGCTGGGAGAGTGGGTGGGAGTGGCACAAAGTGGAACTGAACTTTGGAGGAGTGATGAGAATGAGCTCGTTTCTTCTCTCATTCATTCCGTTCCTTCATTTAGAATATCAAACTTTCTTTGCACACCTGGTAGGTCCCAAGGGTACAGGGTACAGATGCATGCACAATACAGCCTCTGTTTTTAACAACAATCAAAGAGCAAGCAATGAGAACTAATGATAACTTCCGGAGTGCTCACTATATACCAGGCACCGTTTAAAGCACTTTCCATATATTAACTCTGTGAAGTCTCACAACAACTTTATGAGGTAGGCACTATTCTCACCCTGTTTCTCCGGTGAGGAAGGGAGGCTCAAGAGTGATTAGGTGTGTGATCTGAGAAGCCAACATAGATGCTTCTTTATCAACTAAGGTGGACCGTAAGGTTAAGGAAACAACAGCTACCTATGGGTCAGGTTGAGCGTTCAGGGGAGCTGGCATGGCAACTCCCTAAATTCCTACAGCTACAAGAAAAACACACTGTTGCCAAACTCCCTAACAATAGGAGCTATCAGGCAAATTATCAGACCCCTCCTAACTCTGATTTACATCCACACCACTGTAACTCTAAGTGGACAGAGGACTGGCCTGCTAAACATTCTTTTTTTTTATAAAGAACTGCAAACCTTAAGTCAGTTTCAGCCAGCTTAAGGCTGCCTACAAACTGTGTCCAGTAGTTCACCTTTTGATGTAAAGTGCCAAGTTTCACCTTATTTTAATAATAAACCCCACCCCAGAGTGAACATGGGATGTATGTTACATACATGTTTACCCATTGTGCATGCTCTTGTCTCCATAAATATGTGTAATTTTTCCCCTAAACCTGCTGAATATGTATGATGCTGGCCCTGTGAGGCATAAAACCCAACATGTCCTTTCCCTCTTCAAAGAGAGAGCACCTTCCAGACATGCCAGAGACTGTCTCTTCAAAGTTTGCAAACCGATGTAACCAGTAAGGTTCTCCTTTTGTAATGAAGCACAGGCTCTGCTGCTCACTGCTTGGAAAGCCAGTAACAGGGACAAACTGCATTGTAAGGAAAGTGACTTTATTCCCAAAGCCAGCCGTGGGGAAACATATAGGCTCACCCCTCTAGAAACCACTTCAGAACTCTGGGCTGAGGGCAGGAGTTTCAAAAAGGGAAGCTGGATGTGGGAGGCATGCAGGAGCTGTGCAGGGTGCAGGGGCTGTGTGGCTTGCCCTGATGCCAGTCTTGAGTTATGGTCCACCTGGAGCATAGGCTGGTGCCATCTTGACAGTGGCCAGGCTGTAGATGATCCATCTTGAGGCAGTCTTTAAGTGGGGCAGAATTCTGTAGCTGTGCTCTCATGCCTGGTTTGTTTTAAATTAGCCCCTGGAATTTCTTAACAAGCGTAGAGTTAAGTAAATATGCATGGAGTAAGAGAGTATATGTTAGAAGAGGGAAGAGAATGGAGCTTCAAAATATGTTTCAAGGCTATACTTTAAGACTAAGAAAAAAAGGTTTCTATAGTTTTTCTCAAGGTTACATCTTGAGTCTTGAGAAAAGCTTTTTTTTATTTTTCTTTTTTGAGACAGAGTCTCCATCTGTTGTCCAGGCTGGGGTGCAGAGTGCACTGCAATCTCTGCCTTCCGGGTTCAAGTGATTCTCCTGCCTCAGCCTCCCAAGTAGCTGGACTACAGGCACATGTCGCTACACCTGGCTAATTTTTGTATTTTTAGTAAAGAGGGGGTTTCACCACATTGGCCAGGCTGGTCTTGAACTCCTGACCTTGTGATCCACCGGCCATGGCCTCCAAAAGTGCTAGGATTACAGCCATGAGCCACCGAGCCTGGCCAAGAAAAAAGTTTTAAAATGCATTTTGAAGCTGAGCTCCTCAGTTACACTTTCTACTGTTTAGCTATCCTGGTGGTCTTTTGAACGGCAGGTGATTTTGCTCAAGATGCAGTGGAATTTGAACTGATAATGTGGCTCCAGAGTTCAAGTGCTTAACTGCTGTATTCTACTGCCTTCCATGAGCCATGTGAGTTAATAAGGGAGGCAGAGAAGTAAGCAGCCACTTTCAGTCAGAAGTCATACACATTAGGAGTGCAGGAAGCATGGGCAAGAAGGTTGGAGGACGTGGGGGTGGGAGTCAGGGTGGGGATAACAACCACTCTGAATCTAACTAGACCAGCAGGAATTATTAGGTGAAATGAAGAGAAACTCAGAGGGAGAGAATGTGGGAGATGAGAGGTTGACATGACCATGGAGAGGGAGACATGGGTGGACTGGGGCTGGAAGCTTGAGGATTTTAGCACCAACGGAGTCTGGATTTGTCCAGACAGCAATGGGGAGGCATCACAGATTTTTAGGCTGGCATATGCAGTGGTGCAATCACAGCACACTGCAGTCTCCATCTCCTGGGCTCAAGTGATCCTCCCACCTCAGCCTCCCCAGGAGCTGGAACTACAGGTGTGTGCCACCATGCCCAGCTGATTTTACCTTTTTTGAAAATTTTATTATAAATGTATACAGTGGGGCCTTTTCCCCCTAACCTCATGTTGGCTTCATTTTATCACTTCCTTGAACAGAAGAGAGCACTGGGGTTACATCCTGATGAGAGAATGCCTAAATGTTCTGCTCCCCAAAATGCATGGTGGCTGCATTCAGAGGCTGTGGAGGACAGCCTCTCCTGCCCCTGGGCCACGAGGGTCCTGTCAATCCTACCGAAGCTCCCAAAGTTCCAAGTGGTTTTGAGAGGTGACAGCCTGCTGGCAGTCCTCACAGCCCTCACTTGCTCTCGGTGCCTCCTCTGCCTGGGCTCCCACTTTGGCGGCACTTGGGAAGCCCTTCAGCCCACCACTGCACTGTGTGGCCCCTTTCTGGGCTGGCCAAGGCGGGAGCTGGCTCCTTCAGCTTGCGGGGAGGTGTGGAGGGAGAGGCGCAAGCGAGAGCCGAGGCTGCGTGCGGCGCTTGCGGGCCGGCTGGAGTTCCGGGTGGGCGTGGGCTCGGCGGGCCCTGCACTCGGAGCACCCGGCCGGCCCTGCCGGCCCCGGGCAATAAGCGACTTAGCACCCGGGCCCGTGGCTGCAGAGGGTGTACTGGGTCCCCCAGCAGTGCCATCCCACTGGCGCTGCGCTGGATTTCTCGCCGGGCCTTGGCTGCCTTCCTGCGGGGCAGGGCTCGAGACCTGCAGCCCACCATGCCCAAGCCTCCCACCCCTCCATGGGCTCCTGTGCTGCCCAAGCCTCCCAGACGAGCGCCGCCCCCTGCTCCACGGTGCCCAGTCCCATCGACCACCCAAGGGCTGAGGAGTGCGAACGCATAGCAAGGGACTGGCAGGCAGCTCCGCCTGCAGCCCCGGTGCAGGATCCACTGGGTGAAGCCGGCTGGGCTCCTGAGTCTGGTGGAGATGTGGGGAACCTTTATGTCTAGCTCACGGATTGTAAACACGCCAATCAGCACCCTGTGTCTAGCTCGAGTGCACCAATCGACACTCTGTTATCTAGCTGCTCTGGTGGAGATGTGGCAAACCTTTATGTCCAGCTCACGGATTGTAAACACACCAATCGGCACTCTGTATCTAGCTCAAGGTGTGTGAACACACCAATCAACACCCTGTCAAAACAGACCACTCGGCTCTACCAATCAGCAGGACGTGGGTGGGGCTAGATAAGAGAATAAAAGCAGGCTGCCTGAGCCAGCAGCGGCAACCCGCTCGGGTCCCGTTCCACACCGTGGAAGCTTCGTTCTTTCGCTCTTTGCAATAAATCTTGCTACTGCTCATTCTTTGGGTCCACACTGCTTTTAAGAGCTGTAACACTCACCGAGAGGGTCCGCGGCTTCATTCTTGAAGTCAGTGAGACCAAGAACCCACCAATTCCGGACACAATTTTGATGTCCAAGGATTGAGGAATCCTCAAATGACTTCTCCACATCCCAAGATAGCCGGACCTAGGAGAATGTTTTATTCATGTATTTTAGAACCAAATCCACTTTGATAAATTTTGAGGAGAAACAGCCAGAGAGATCTTGGCATTAAATTATGTATCGGCGATGCTCCATCTTTTCCAAGGTCAGGAGAGCCTCTGCTAAGCATTAGCCGAATGTGTTTCTTCCCCCTTAGCATTGCCGTTGGGCGGCATGGCCGTGTACCGTCATGAGTCATATCAAGTTGGGAGTTAATTTCCTAATGAATGTGGACAAATGGGTGAACCTTGGCTCACTTCTGACTGCGTTTGGACAAGATGAGGGATGCACCTCTCAATTCCATTCTCTGATAGAGATGAAGACTTAGTCTCCTTCATTTGTCCTTGCTACCCTTCCAGAATCTGGTACTTAGTAGTGGCAACCAAGCAGGACTATGGTTGGCCTTCTCAGAATCCATCAGCCCCACCTCTTCCTACCTTCTTTGTATGGACAACTGAGGCTCTTCATCTCAATACCAAGTGCAAAAGCAGTTTCGAGTTACGGTTTCTGCAAACATACCCTACCCCACCCCGCAACCCATACACTGCTCCTAAGCTCCTCCTATCTATTATAGTAAGCATACTAGAGAGGTTATGAGTGTGGACAAAGATGTGTTCTTAGTTTTTACTAGCTATATGATCTTGAGCAAATTAATCAGTCCTCATATCCTCAGTCTTTTCTTCATTTGTAAAATGGGGTTATTGATAGTACTTCCTTCATAGGGTTGTTATGAGAATTAAATGGATTAATTTTATGTAAAACACTTATTGTATGTGAGCTGATTGTAAGTGCTGTGTGAGTTTGCTGCTATTAGTATCACTGATGCCAGTCAGGATGACAGGTGTAGTTGAAACAAATCAATACCAAACAGGGAAAAGCTTGTGGCCTGGAAGTCAAATAGCTGAAAGCAAGCTGTGGGTAACAGTCAATATGTCTGAGATTGTTTTTCCCCAACCACTATTTTCAAATTTTTATTGAGTAATATATAAATACCTCCTCTGTGTATATATTTAAAAAGAGGCTAGGTACGGTAGTAGCTGGGCATGGTGGCATGCGCCTGTAGTCCCAGCTGCTCAGGAAGCTGAGGTGGGAGGATTGCTTGAGCCCAAGAGTTCAAGGCTGTGGGAAGCTATGATCACACCACTGTACCCCAGCCGGGAAGACAGAGCAAGACCCTGACAAATGAAAAAAAAAAATTAAATAAATTGAGACAAGGCACATGTAACCTTTGACCCCTTTACTCCTCCAGCCCTAGGCCCCTACCTGTCCCCACTGATAAGCTGTGTTGGTAGTTTGGTCCTTTTTTCATTCAGAGCTTTCTCTCATACATAAGTTTATTCTTATACATGAACCCAGATAACATATCTGGCCTATTTTTTATTTGTTTTATTGTTATTTATTTATAAAGATAAATATTGTATGCACACTATATGCATCTTTCCATGCTTGATTTTTGCACTGAAATATGTTATTAAACATAACAAAACTATATAGTATTTTTAAAGCTCTGCTATGTGGTATTCCATTATAGATAGATCATTGTTGATTTAGCCATTTCTCTTTTAGTAGACCTTTTTTTTTTTTTTTTTTTCTGAGATGGAGTCTCACTCTGTCACCCAGGCTGGAGTGCAATGGTGCAATCTCGGCTCACTGCAACTTCCGCCTCCCGGGTTCAAGCAATTCTACTGTCTCAGCCTCCCAAGTAGCTGGGATTACAGGAGCTCACCACCATGCCTGGCTAATTTTTGTATTTTTAGTAGAGACAGGGTTTCACCATCTTGGCCAGGCTAGTCTTGAACTCCTGACCTCAGGTGATCCACCCGCTTTGGCCTCCCAAAGTGCTGGGATTACAGGCATGAGTCACCGTGCCCAGCTGACATTTTGTTTTTTCTTTTTTTAATACTTGCTGATGTGAACAAGTCTGCAACACATCCTAGTTCAAGTGTTGGGTGTTTCAGTTTAAGACTGTGGAAGATACACCTTTTTAAAAAATTGAATGCACACTACTACAGTACCTTCTAAAGGGGGTCTACTATACCAATATGTGCTCACTAGCAGTGTCCCAGGCTATCAGTGTAGAGCTCTTCTATGTGACTATATGATCCCCAGAAATCAGTTGAACTTTCTGGTAAAAAGCTTCTCACCAGTGACCTAAAGTTCTCCCCTGATTTATCTTCACCTCCAGTTTTTGCTTTACAGAATCCTTGAGCTCGATTTGATTGTCAGAGATGAAGATGGAAATATCTTGGACCCTGATAATACCAGTGTCATCAGCTTGTTCCATGCACATAAGGAAGCAACTGGTAAAATCACAGAGCGTATCAAAGAAGAAATGGTGAGCTTTACTAACTAGGCTTTGACCAAGCGATATAATCATTTAGCACGTCGTAAACTTAAAATAATGGGCTAATTAACCAGACTGTGTATTATTCAAGGGGCATCTGTCTATGACCTGAGATGATCAGCAACCACATGTGTTTAACTGTGGTTTTGTACTCAAATCTGTAATTCATTCAACATCCATTTCACAGGTAGTTAAATGGCAGGGAAGTTTCTTGATCTCTTGGAGCTTGTAGATTCCAGAAGGGGAAGAGAAGAAAGGCAATAAAAAAGTAAATAAATAAGTGAAAATATTAATTCCAGATGAGTGTATAAAAGGCAATGAACCAGGTTATGTGAATCAAAGTGACTCAGGAGCTATGTTAAAAAAGCTCTGCCAAGAGAGGCCTCTCTCAAGAGGGATATTTGAGCTGACACCTGAATCATGTGAAGGCACCAGGCCTAGGACGATCTGGGACAGGGGTTCCAGGCAGAGGGCACAGCAGGTGCAAAGGCCCTGAGGTAGGACTGCATTCTGACTATTCAAGGAGTAGGAAAGCCAAACAAGGATGAGGTGTGGTGAACACTAGGGGAGTTTAGGCAATGATTTGCAGAGGCAGGTAGGTGGAGCCAGCTCTCAAAGGGCCTGAGGGGTTTTGGAAAAGAGTTGTGACGTTATTCCCACTGATGGGAAATCAGTGAAAGATTTCAAGGAAAGGTTAACAGTCTGACTTTTATTTAAAAAAATTATTTTAGCTACTCTGTGTTATTCGAAAGCAATTTTGTTTTTAGATTTATTAAGATATAATTTTCATACAGTACATTTCACTCATTTTAAATTACTCTTTAATGAATCGTAATAATATATTGTGTTGGATAAACGTCATGACAATCAAGATAAAGAACAGTTCCATCACCCTAAAAGTTTCTTTGTGCTCCTTCTCCAGCCCCAAGCCCTGTGCAACCCCTAATTTCCTGTCACTGTAGATTTGCCTTTTCTAGAGTTTCATATAAATGGAATCATGCAGTATTAATTTTCTGTTTGACTTTTACTCAGCATGATGATTTTGAGGTTTATGTTGTTGTGCATATTAACATTTTGGTCCTTTTTATTACTGAGTCAGTATACCACTGACCAGTTACCAATGGTATATAGCATTGACCAATTATTGGGCATTTGGGTAAGTTTTCAGTTCAGAGCTATTATACTAATGCAACTATGAACATTTGGAAACAAATCCTTGTGTGGACATGTTTTAATTCCTTTTGGGCAATACTTAGCAGTGGGATTGCTGGATCATGTGATAAGTGTATATATAACTTTTTAAGGTATTGCCATGCTATTTCTCAAAATGGCTGTACGATTTTTTTTGTTTTTTTGAGACAGGGTGTCTCACTCTATCACCCAGGCTAGAGTATAATGGTGTGATCATGGCTCACTGCAGCTTTGACCCCCTGGGCTGAGGTGATTGTTCTACCTCAGCCTCCCAAGTAGCTGGGATCACAGGTGCATGCCAACATGCCTGGCTAATTTTTTTTATTGTCTGTAGAGATGGGCTTTCACTGTGTTGCCCAGGCTGATCTTGAATTCCTGGGCTCAAATGGTCAGCTCATCTCAGCCTTCCAAACTGCTGAGATTACAGGTGTGAGCCACCATGCCAGCCTAATTTTGCATTTCTACCAGCAATATATGAGAGCTTTAGTTGCTCTTCATCCTCATCAACACTTGATATTATCAGACTTTTTAACTTAGCCATTCTAGTGGTTGAGTAGTTGTATCTCATTGTAGTTTTAATTTTCATTTTTTTTTATTAGTAGTAATGTTGAGTATCTCTTCATGTGCTTCCTGTCATTTCCACTTGTATTTTCTCTTGGGAAGTGTCTGGTCAAACATTTTACCCATTTTAATTGGGTTGTTTTCCTCATAATTAGTTGTAAGAGTTATTTGTATGTTCTAGATAGAAATTCTTTGTCAGATATGTTTTGCAAGTTTCTCCAAATCTGTACCTAGCTGTTGCATCTTTCAAAGGGCAAAAGTTTATAGTTTTGAAAAAATCCATTTAAGCAATATTTTTCTTTTATAGTTTGTGCTTTTTATGACACTAACTTTATGAAGAAGTCTGGGTCAGTGGTGACATTTCCCAAGATAGAAAAATACAGGCCAAGAGAGTCAAAGTGAATTGATTCAGGTTACAGAAGCTTTTGATGGCAGGGTGGATGGAATGCCCAAAACTTTAGGCTTGAACCCAATATCCTTGACTATCTTTCTGTTGCTCTAAGTGGTGCTAGGCTAATTTTCTCTATCTTCTTTCCTTCTTCCTTCTGCCTTTCAGTCAAAAAACCAGCCAGATTATGGAACGTGTTCCCGGATCTCCTCATCCCCCACGCATAGCCTCTATGTGTTTGTGAGAAACTTTGTGTGCAGAATTGGGGAAGATGCTGAGCTCTTCATGTCTCTCTACGACCCCAACAAGCAAATGGTCATAAGGTAGGTATGTCCAGGGTTGCCCTGCTTCTCTGGCTATGGGAAGCAGTGCACAGAGCATCTTTTCTTTCCATCCTCACTTGTGGAGCAATCTCCACCTGGAAAAGAGACTGCGCCTGAGTGAGAATGTGGAAATAACTTCTTTGGAGGTTGTAGGAGTCAAGTGGAAGTGTTATTTACCACCAGTTTTTTCCCCACAGTGGAGTTTATGGTTGTAGGGTTTTGTAAAATAGATTTTGATTGCCAGAAAACAGTCAGAAATAACAAGATTCGGACAAGTAGCATTGGCTAGAATAAAAATATGTACTTCTTTTTTGTTTTGAGACAGGGTCTCACTCTGCTAGCCCAGGCTGGAGTGCATGGGTGCAATCACGGCTCGCTGTAGCCTTGAACTCCTGGGCTCAAATGGTTCTCCCACCTCAGCCTCCTGAGTAGCTGGGACTATAGGCATGTGCTACCACACCCAGTTAATTTTTAATTTTTTGTAGAGGCAGGGTCTTGCTGCATTGTCCAGTCTGGTGTCGAACTCTTGGCTTCGAGTGATCCTCCCACCTTGGCTTCCCAAAGTGCTGGGATTATAGGGGTGAGCCACTGCTCTCTGCCAATATCTACTTTCAAACTAGGAGCTAAGAAATGAATGCTCCAAATCCTCTGTAGCAGCAATAGGTTAAGGGTATAGGCTCTGAGACCTGTCTGGGTTCACATCTAGGCCCCAGCCTTTACTCTTTCTTAATGTGGGGCAGGTTGTTAATGTTTCTTAAGCCTGAGTTTCCCATCTGCACAATGTGAGTGCTGACCTCACAGGGTCATTTCCTTCAGGCTTTAATGAGAAAGAGCTTGTGATGCACAAGGCCTGGCACATGTTGCCTGTAATGCAAGGGGCAGTGGCTGTTATTATTACTACTTTAATAAGTTGTTCTTGGGAATGGAGGAAGTGAGGGAACTTCTGGGTGCCTCAGCTCAAGGAAGGGAAAATACTCTTGGGAATCTCCAGGGAAGAGACTTTGCTGCTCCTCCAGCTCCCACTGCCAGACTCCTGGCCTCTACTTGTGGCTTAGACCATCCTTCCTCTCAGGCGACCACTGCCTGTCTCCTCCATTGGGGTTTTAGGCCAAGACATGGTCTCATATTTGGGGCCACTGACTGTGACTACAGGCATGCGCCACCTCATCCAGCTAATTTTTAAGTTTTTTAGAGACACACATTAGAAAAGAGCTAGAACATGATCTCTCTGCCTTTGTAGGAAAAATGGATAAAATTTTGTCTTCCTGGCTTGTTGTTATGATGATTAAATGAACAAATACACCGTGCCTGGTGAATAGTGGTGCTTTAGTAAACAGTGGCCTCCTGGAGACATGCGTGAAACTGGAGGGGCTGTCCATCTCAGAAGAATGTGTGGGGGTCTGTACATTGTCTCATCTAATCCTCACGGTTCCGTGTCATTAGGGTGAGAAAATGAGGCTCAGGGAAGTCAAGCAGCTTGCCCAAAGTCACAAATCTTTGTAAACAGCAGAGCTGGGATGTATATACAGGCCCATCTGACTCCAAAGACAAGCTATTTCCCACGTAAGTCGGTCACCAAGGAATGAGTTATGTCAAGTATTCTAAATGGTTTTCACCAGGGTTTTAGCAATATTATGGTGGAAAGGTATTTTTTATTATGCACTAAAGTCCCTAACCTTAAAGAGTCAGCCCAATTCACCTGGCTTAGCCTTGGTGGACCCTGAGAATGAGTGTCCCTGGTCCCTTACGCCTACCTTGAAATGGTTTGGGAGTCAGAGGCAGAGGCCCCTTGCTGTTCCCTGTCAGTTACTCCCAAGGTTCCTGAAAGGCTCACTGGCTGCAGTTTCAGGAGCCTTGGAAGCAACTGAGAGGGAATAGTATGGGGCCTGTGACACACAACAGATCTGAAAGTGCTTACTGCCTGCCACATTGACAAGGTAGTGTGGTCAGCTGGCCCCATCTCAGTGATGGATGGCTGGACCAGCTCTGTGGAGGGAGGCCATGAGTCAGCGAGGTGGCAGCTATGCTCCCTGCCATGCCACCTGGCATGCCATGCTCAACGGGGTGTGCCTGAGTGACATCTCTGAGAGTGCTGGAGATGAGTGCCAGCCCTGGGAGAGTGGGGATGAACAGAGGGAGGAGGACAAACAGAAACCAGCAATCGTAAAAAGAGGAGAAAGCAAAGGAAGAAGAGAAGAGGCACAATGCAGGAAGCGGGGCAGGGGAATCTGGGAACACTCCCAATGTCAGTCTCACTCTGAAAGCGCTGCTCTTTCCATAAGCAAGAAATCTGGGCTCCTGCCCGCTCTAGCCAGGGTTAACATATAGTGAACAACAGGCAGGTTAAGACATCTTCAGTGTGGCCCAGGTGTGGACTGGGAAGAATATGGCTGGGAATGATATTTCAATGTTGGACTGAATCATGGTCAGATCCCCAGTAGATCCCTGAAGGGATCCTGTTTGGGAAATTTAATGTAAATTTTTATAGGACAAAAGAGAAGCAGTTCAGGTATCAGGCTAGTAGTAAGGCTTATGCCCCAAAATTGTGTGATGAGGAGTTGGAATAGTACTCCTCGTTCCTCTGAGTAGGTTGTCATTTGGAGGAGATCTTACCTGTCTTGATGCCATGAGCCTTCAGATTCCACCACCTAGATCTTCCTGGGTGAGGATGCATGGGGCCAGCTCAGCCCTCCAAATTGCTTTCCTTATTTATGATTGTGCTTCTCCTGGAAGAAAATTGCTGGTGCTTGCTGTTTAGATGTAGCAAGCTGGGTCACCGAGGGGCTTGCTACATATGATGGAAGGTACTGGAATATATCTAAGCATTTCACTAACAACAGTACAGAAATTACCAACGAGAAAGCATTAAAAATAAAAAAAATTTTTGGATGGAGCCTTCCTGGTTAGTTTACTGCAAACTCCACTACAATTTTTAGATCTTACTGAAAAAAACACAAAATATTAAAAGATCCACTTAACTTGATTGAGTTTTAAGCATTGGTTAATCTGGGATTATGCTCATTTTTGCTATTGGCCCCATTGCCTACTTGAATTCTGTTCAGTCTGCTCTCATTAACCTTTTGGGGTGACTGGAGAGAGAGGAACAAGGCATCACAGATAAAAAAAAGCTCTAAAAGGAAGTCAAGTCCCTTTAATTTTTGCTGAATCCTTTTATGCCTTCTTAGGCTAACTTGATTTTTGAATTTTTAAAAAATCTTGTTCTTAATTTAAAATAATGGGCATTTATTTAGCACCAACTATATGCTCCTAGATGGCATGGAAAATCTGATGACTCAAATCAGCAAACTATATTAAGCTTCTTCTAACTTAAATAAGTGCCAGACTTCTCTATCTTCCTGGAGTGATGGGACTGACCAGCATGATGGCTGCTAGGAGATGCGAGATGGCAAAGGATCGTATGTTAGAACCATATAGCTGCTCCTCATAAAACCCTCCAATGGGTTTCCATTACTCTCAGCATCAAGGCAAAATCTTTGAATGGCCTACAAAGCCTATGTGATCTGGCCTCCCCCTCTAATTTTTCTCTTGTAACTTTCCCTTGAATCTGTTTATTTTTATTTTTATTTTTTTGAGATGAGGGTCTCCCTTTTTACCCAGTCTGGAGTGCAGTGGCGCAACCTCAGCTCACTGCAACCTCCGCCTCCCAGGTTCAAGTGATTCTCCTGCCTCAGCCACCCTAGTAGCTGGGACTACAGATGTGTGCCACCATGCCTGGCTAATTTTTTATATTTTTAGTAGAGATGGGGTTTCACCATGTTGCCCAGGCTGGTCTCGAACTCCTGACCTCAGGTGATATGCCCACCTTGGCCTCGCAAAGGTGGGATTACAGGCATGAGTCACCATGCCCAGCCCCCTTAAATCTGTTTCTTAGATGCATCCAGCTCATTGCTGCCTCATAGCCTTTACTCATGTTGACTTTGCCTGAAACATTTCCCTTTCCTACCTTCTTTTCCTGACCAACTTTATTTCATGTCATTTCCTCAGCAAAGACTTCCTTGACCACCCACTAGGTCAGGTCCATTTGATATATACTCATACAACATCCTGAACTTTTCCTTTATACGGGCTGACTATTCCTTATTTAAAATGCTTGGGACCAGAAGTATTTTGGATTTCAGATTTTCTCTTGGATTTTGGAATATTTGCATTATATATACCTACCAGCTGAGCATCTCTAATCCAAAAATCTGAAATCTAAAATGCTCTGATGAACATTTCCTTTGAGCATCATGTTGACACTTAAAAATTTTCAGGTTTGGGAGCGCATTTCATATTTTGGATTTTCAGATTAAGGGTGCTTAGCCTGTAGCACAATTTTATATAAATAGTGTCACAATGGCATTTAAACAGTTATTTAATTGTATCTTAGATAATGGCTGAGGCCCTATATAACCCATCACAGTATGACATTCCATTCAAGGAAACAGCTCTACGTTCAAAGGGTAACTTAAAATAATTCAGATCTTTACTCAGTCTTGAACGGGGAATGGGCCGGAAAAGGTAAATATATTCTTAATGTCCAATAAAATATACTAAAGTCTTTCCCCTCTCATCTCTGCCATTCTCAATAACTTCTATCAGTATGCAGATGCTCCTCAAAAATATTAGACAGCTGTGCCAGAATTTGCTTAGCAGATGGCAGAGGGATAGAAGTGGCAAATACACATATGTTAATAGTTCTTTGCTCTTGCCTGTCTAATGTCTGTCTCTCAACACAACTGTGATCTCTCGGAGGGAAGGACCGTGTCTATCTTAAACACCTGCATACCCCCAGCAGCCAGTATGGTGTTGGGCACATAGTAGATGCTTGGGGAATGTTTTTACTAAACGGATGCCAGGTCCCCTGGCAGTAACGGGCTGCCACTCTTCTTCCCACAGCGAGAACTACCTAGTGCGATGGGGCAGCCGAGGCTTCCCTAAGGAGATTGAGATGCTCAACAATCTGAAGGTGGTCTTCACGGTGAGTGTGCACCCTCTTCTCATTACCGTGTTCCCCAATCACAAAAATGTGACCTTGGAAATGAGGCTGGTCAGGAGCTCAGGGTGGAGTGTGGCTGTCCTGCAGAGCTGTGTTCTGGGCTTCATGCAGAAATCCAAAGCTGACAAAGGACATTGTGTGCCTTGAGGAAGCTTTTGGCAAGATGGATGTTCACCTCTGTTTTTCCTCATCTCTCCGTATCTGTCTCACTCCTGCACACACAAAGAACATATGCAGAATGCTACATAAACAAGCACCAACTTCTTTGAGCAATAATGCCCAGGTGAACTGGGCACAACAGCAATTTTGATTTTCTAGTTCATTCATGATTAACCTGAGTTCCTTTCTTTGTTCAGGGCGTTCTGAAAAATCTTTCTAAAATATATCAGAAAAAGATAGGACCTTCCTAGAACATTGACTGCCTTGGTAATTTGGACATTCTGAATGTAATTAAGTCATAGATGACTAACGATCTGGTGGGTTCTTAGGATCATCCTTCTGAATACCAGTACTCACTGGGCAAGACATGTACGTAGAAATGTTGAAATTGATTGTTATTTGGATGATTTATTTCTGAGAGCGAAGCTGGCTTTTTAGCTCTGAATAGGGGAAACAGGGGAAAGAAGGAGATAAGTAAAGGTTATAATTTCTAGTAGAGACCCCTTTCTCATCCTGTTTCCGTAAGGGTGTGAAGAGTGTGATTTTTTTTTTTTTTTTTTTTTTTTTTTTGAGATGGAGTCTCGCTCTGTCGCCCAGGCTGGAGTGCAGTGGCACCATCTCGGCTCTCAAGGAGAATCTCAAGTGATTCTCCTGCCTCAGCCTCCTGAGTAGCTGGAATTACAGGTGTGAGCCACCGCACCCAGCAAGTGTGATCTTAAGACACCTAAATATCTTAGCATTGTCTGTAAGTTCCTTTGGGGAGAACACTATTTATGAGATTTTTCACTACATTGCCTGTATTAGCAAGGGAAATTACAGAGAAGGAGCCAGGGAGGGATTTGGGCATTGACCAAACAGATGAGTTGGATCCAGGAGTGACCGACATGCTAGATTAACCTACCTTGCTCTACAATAATTTTTTGGTTACAGCCCATTAATTGCAATGTCTTGTGTTATGTTGTGATTAGATTGAGGAATAGCTGATTAATTTTGTTATTTTCTTTAAAAAATGGGCCAGAGGCATGGAATAGGATTATAGGTCCTAATTGCTCAGGCAAAGTTTTCTTGGCATATATAGATGTAGTACCTCCATCCTGTTTATCTGTTATTAGTTAGAAGGAGGAGCCTATTTATTTTCTTGATAAATAGGAGAGTCCCACAGGCCTTCCTGATTAAACCACAAGACAGATGTTTCATGAGAGGGAGAAGGACGGGGAATCAATCAGTGGTTCATTTTGCAGAGAACCAATTCATGATGTAAACATGGGGGAAAGAGCATCAGTAAATTTGTGTCACACAGCATTAATGAGAATGTAATCCTGCCTTCATGGAATTCTGCCTGGGCCACATCTCAGCTCCTCAGAACAAGTGGAGTTGAGAGCCTTGGTTGACAGGCTCAACAGGTGGATGCTTCCCTCTGTTGAGATGATCAGAGTCTTGATCTGGGGGTGTATTAGTTCATTCTTGCATGGCTATAAAGAGATCCCTGAAACTGGGTAATTTGTAAAGAAAAGAGGTTTAATTGGCTCATGGTTCTGCAGGCTGTACGAGAAGGGTGATGTTGGCATCTTCTCGACTTCTGGCGGGGGGTGGCCTCAGGAAAGTTGCCATCATGGCAGAAGGCAAAGGGAAAGCAGGCTTGTCCTATGTGGCCAGAGCAGGAACAAGAGAGACGGGGGAGGTGCTACACACTTTTAAACAACCAGGTCTTAGGAGAACCAAAGGTGCTATCATCATTTCTCGTGGTGTTAAACCATAAGAAAGCACCCCCATGATCCAATCACCTCCCATCAGGCCCCACCTCCAGCCTGGGATTACATTTTAACATGAGATTTGGGTGGGGACAGTGATCCAGACCATATCAGGAGGCAAGGAAGGTGATGGTGCTCTCACTTCTTATATCGATCCAAGAGCTAGCCGATGAGTGCCTACTATGCATGTGCTCTGTGCTAAGCACTGGCAATACAGCAGTGAGTGCTTTCATGGTGCAGTGGGGTTAAATTCAGATAATAAAATGCATGCACAAATAAACAAGAGCAATGTCAGAAAGCAATCCAAGCAATGCAGATAATTAAAACAGGGTGATGTGATGGTATGTGACTAGAAGTTACTTTCAACTGGGTGTTGAGGTGACGTTTAAATTAGAGATGAGATAAGACTTGGCAAGCATGTGTCTTGCTGGCCTTATTTCCTCCTTCTCTGGATGTTAGCTCTTCCTGGTCTCCTATGTTGGGGGAAGGCTTCCAGCTCTTTGAGCCTCTCTGAACCTGGCATGTGGGTCCAGCTGACTGTTGACTTTCCCTCTGTTTGGTTTTATTTATTTATTTATTTATTTATTTTTATTTTTTTGAGATGGAGTCTTGCTCTGTCACCAGGCTGGAGTGCAGTGGCGCAATCTCAGCTCACTGCAACCTCCACCTCCTGGGTTCAAACAATTCCCCTGCCTTAGCCTCCCAAGTAGCTGGGACTACAGGCACATGCCACCACGCCCTGCTAATTTTTTGTATTTTAGTATAGAGGGGGTTTCACCAGTTGGCCATGATGGTCTTGATCTCCTGACCTCGTGATCCACCCACCTCAGCCTTCCAAAGTGCTGGGATTACAGGCATGAGCCACTGCTCCCGGCCCTTTCCCCCTGTTTTGTAAGGGTTCACCCCACAAGGCTATGTAAGAAGAAAGCAGCATATACTACGAGGTTCCCTAAGATTTAGCCCAGTTTCAGGGTGGCTGCTAACACACAGGAAACAAGAGTGAATAATAAAAGAAGCACTAATGAGTTCCTAAATCAGGTGGTGCTTGTTAAGTTCCATTGCCCTGCTTCCCCAACACTTTCGAGTTTTATAAGGCCAAAGCAGAAATGACTGGGAGACACCATAGATTGGAACACAGTTCTCTATAAGGATTGCCAGTTGACACACCCTCCAGAGAATATAATGTGGATATAACATTTGGCTATTTTTTACACTTTAAGATTCTTTAGCGAGGAGGTATGTGTGTGGGGGGTGGGGGGCTGTCTGATGAGACAGCTCTAAGAGGTCTGGTTTCTTCCTTGGAGCAAGTAAAAAATTTTTAAGAGAAGAGGGTGGAATGGGGACTTACCTAGGAATCTTCTAGGTTTATGTAGTATATTAGTTTGCTAGGCCTGCCATTACTATCACAGATTGGTTCATGTAAATAAGAGAAATGTATTTTCTCACAATTCTGGAGTCTAGAAGTCTGAGATTAAGGTGTTGGCAGGGTTGGTTTCTTCTGAGGCCTCTTGCCTTGGTTTGCAGATGGCTGTCTTCTCCATGAGTCTTCACCGTGGTCTTCTCTCTG
This sequence comes from Nomascus leucogenys, assembly GCF_006542625.1. Taxonomy (NCBI): domain Eukaryota; kingdom Metazoa; phylum Chordata; class Mammalia; order Primates; family Hylobatidae; genus Nomascus; species Nomascus leucogenys. The sequence continues at coordinate 8,985,812 of NC_044382.1, read as the reverse complement.
TGTTTCTCTGTGCCCTGATATCTTCTTATAAGGACGCCAGTCATACTGACCAAACAACCTCTTTTTAACTTAATTACTTATTTAAAGACCCTGTTTCCAAATGCAGTCATATTGTGAGACACTGAAGATTAGGTATTCAATATATGAATTTGCGGTGTGTGTGTGTCGGTGGGGGTGCAATTCAGCCCCTTCATGTCTAGGAAGCTTTCAGGTACCAGGGCCTCTGTGGCTCTGAAATGCCTCTGAAAGGCACCAATCTAAGTATTTCAAAAATATGAAGAATCCTAATTTAAGGAGAGAAGGTATTAGGGATGGAGGCCATTATGAAGTAAGCAGGATTCAAGTTTTAAGGATGGAAAGGATGTGGATATGTAGAGGAGGAAGAGGCAAGCATTGGAGGGGAGGTGTGGGAGCAGGGGGATTAGGAAGAAAGATCCAGAGTTGGAAGTGAGCATTGTGTGTTTATGGAGCAATAAAGAAATCTTTGTGACAAAAATAACCAACTTATATTCAGAGAGTCATGAGGAATCAGTGGACTAGGACAGCTGGATATGTTATGTCTAGGTCCTTTCATGTCAACCAGGAAAGAGTAGAACTAATAGGGTAGGAAATAGGGAGCTATTAGTGTTGTTGGGGGGAGAGAAATGAAATAATAGATGCAATGCCTAAAGATGAATTCGTAAGAGATTTCAGGGTGGTTTGGAGGAAGGAGTCAGGCAGGCCAGAGACACGGCTGTTCCAACCATCTGGATGTGAGATAATTGGGATCTCAAATTCAAATGCCTGCAGAAGAAGGCAAGGGATGCAGGTGATGGGGTGGGGGGTCTTTCTTAGCCTGAAAAGCAGATGTCCATTCCTGCAGCTGGTGGGATGGACAGCCCTTGTACCAGTCAGTGCTCTCCGGGGAAACAGAACCCATGGAATATAAGTTTGAGATCCTAAAGGCAGGCTGGCAGGCTGGAAACTCAGGCAAGATTTCTATACTACAGTCTTGAGGCAGAATTCCTCCTTGTCTGGGAAACCTGTTTTTGCTCTTAAGACCTTCAGCTGGTTGGATGAGGCCCATGGACATTATAGAACGTCATCTCCTTTACTTAGTCAGCTGGTTGTAGATATTAATCAGGTCCACAAAATACCTTCATAGCAACATCCAGACTGGTGTTTGACCAAACAGTTAGGCACCACAACCTAGCCAGGTTGACATATAAAATTTAACCATCGGGGTCCCCAAGCAGGAAGGTGTGGACCACACTGGGGCCTTGCCTTGTTCCCAGAGACTCTGCACAGCCCCATTCCCTTCCTCCTATACCAGCATAGTGAGAGTCTGGGGATGGCAGCTCTGTCTTGGTCCTGGATCTGCTGTGAGCCGACAGCGTGTTCCCAGTGCATATGCCCACATAAGAATTAACTGGAAGGAGAATAAACTGTTCCCTTTTGAGACCTGGCCCAGGGTACTCTACTCTGATGCCAACAGCATGTCTTGTTGTTTCTTCCTTAGCTGATCCTTACTGGCAAGGGGCCTTAGGATCACTGAAGCTTTTAGATTTGAGCAGGCAGTCAGGAGTTTCCTCCTGCATGCCTTTCTGATGGCAAGGGAGCTGTACTGTAGTAGCTATGTTTGTGGTCTTTGGTGTCAGGGACTGGGCTCAAAGCCCAAGTCTCATGGGCTATGGTCATGACCTTGGGGAAGCCTCTTATCTTCTTTGTGTCTCAGTTTCCCCATCTGTCAAATGGGGATGCAATAATTGTATGTACTTCAGAGATGTGAGGGATTGAATATGATGATGCAGGAATCACTTAGCACAGTGGATGAGACAGTGCATTTCACCTGTTTTGGCTTTTCTAGACTCAGTTGAGCTGGGTCCGGTGGCTCATGTCTGTAATCCCAGCACTTTGGGAGGCTGATGTGGGAGGATTGTTTGAGCCCAGGAGTTTGAAATCAGCCTGGACAACATAGTGAGACCCCATCTTTTGAAAAAAAAAAACTAGCTGGGCGTGGTGGCTCATGCCTGTAGTCCCAGCTACTCAAGAGGCTGAGGTGGGAGGATTATTTGAGACTGGGAGATTGAGGCTGCAGTGAGCTGTGATCATGCCACTGCCCTCTAGCCTGTGTGACAGAGTGAAGCCCTGTCTCAAAATAAATAAATAAATAAACAAACACACAGATAGTTGACTGCAGTTTCCTGACCCCTTGAAGTCAGGTGCAGCCATATGCCTTTCTTTGGCAAATGACATGCAAGCAAAAAGTGATGTGCATCTCTCTTGGGTAAATGATTAACAGCCAGAAGTGATTTGCCACATTCCTTTCCCCTGCAGCAGAGACAGTGAGAGCACCTGTGCTGAGATAGAGCTGCCAGCCAGGGGCCCAGAGTAAGCAAGAAATCAGAGCCCCCACCCCTCTGCATTGGCCCTGTAGACTGCACTAGAAGTAAACTTCTGCTGAGTTGTAAGCTCTGAGATATTGGGGTTGTTAGCACTACCTCAACCCAACTGATGGCCACACATTAGATGTGCAGGAAATGGTAGCTGTTATGATTTTTCTCTCTTCCTTTTGCCTTCTCTCTCAGAGGTTCTGAGCAATGATGTGACCGATGGTATCATCCAAGTCATTTGTAGCAAATGCTACTTTTGGATCCATCACCTCGGCATATGGAGAATCCTGTCTGTACAGCTGATATTCCACCTCTACCCTTCTCTCATCCTATCATTTTGAGAGGGAAGAATTGGGATTAAACACTAGAGTTCTATCACTCATTTTCCTTTGCAAACCTTACCTTGCTTATCTGTAAAATGGATGTGAGAGCCTTGTTTTCTATCTTTTCCAGGACTTATTGTATGATTGGTCCATGTATAGCAAGTATTATATACATCCCTCAGAAATTACTATTACTGGTTTTCTTGTCTACTTTTTTTTTCCCCATTCAGCACATGATGGGCAATTTTTTGTTACTTTCCCCACAGGATCTTGGAAACAAAGACCTCAACAGGGATAAAATCTATTTGATTTGTCAAATAGTCCGGGTCGGCAAGATGGATCTTAAGGATACTGGTGCAAAGAAGTGCACGCAGGGACTGAGGAGGCCGTTTGGGGTGGCAGGTAAGGGACACACTCTGCAGCATTAATTTTTATTGGAGCGCACATTTTATGTGGCTGAATTGTAATGATGATTTGTTTCCCAACCTCCTCCTGCTGCCCCTACCCCTGCAAAATTTATGCCAGACAGCCCTTAATAACTACATTTCTGGTGACTAAATCGAAATAATTGGTGACTAAGTCCAGATTTATGATGAACACAGTGAATCATGGGCTCCTCTTGTCTGGAGTAGAGCATCGGGAGACCAGGGCCGTCTGAGCAGTTGACACCTTTGCTCCCCAGCTCTGTGAAAAAGGAAAAACAATACAGGCAGGATCTAATTATGAGGAGCAAATCATTTAAAAAATATGTCTAGGACAGGAAATGCAGTTACACAGAATGAGTCACCTACCACACATCTAAATTCCAGATGGAAACAGACATTTGGAGAATTGGCGTGACCTGGGGCAGAGCCCTGCATGAGGCTGCTGTACAGCAACATCAGCTCTGCATTCCTCTTAAGCTTTAGCTCTCCTGGGGTTTCTAAGGCTTCGTTATTCTTGCCCCACTTTTATGGTTTTAGTTATGTTTGACTACCACTTGTACTGTTATTTACCAAATATATATTCTTTTAATCAACCTGCTTTACATAATGTATGTTTTTCATCAAAGGCAATTTAAATACCTGTGAAAATGGCAATTTGATATGCCAGTTTTATTCTTTTTATTAAAATATAAAATTTTAAGAGTATACCATTTATAACCCCTATGTACCATAGCTAACCTCAGTGTTTCAGGTTTCTCACTTCAAGATGCTCTGATCTGTAATCGCAGACCTGCTTACTCTCCAAATAGTCCTCGGCACTGCTTGCAAAGTGGTGGAGTGGAGGATGTTTTACTGAGCTCACTTTTTTTTTTTTTTTTTTTTTTAACCTGGCACTGCGGCTAGCTAGCCAGCCAGTGATCTTGGGCAAGCATTTTCCCCAGGGCCTTAGTTTTATTATGTGCAAAATGAAGGACTCACACCTGGTTAATTCATGAAATCCTCTACTGCTCTAAAATGCTCTGATTCTACGTGTGGGGGCATTTCTGACATCATGGTGTTTCTGTTAAGGCAGTGAGGATCCTTCAACCTTACCGCAAAGTGTGTCTTTGTCCTCAGCTGTAGCCTGCCCTCTCTTTTGGTGTCAGTTGACAGAAATCTGATCTAAACTGGTAGAAGACGGAAAAAAAAGGTACTTTACTGGCTTAACTGAAAGGCTTATGAATAGATCGCTTCAGGCATAGGTGGATCCAGGAACTCAAATCAATTTGTCTCTTTCTTGCTCCTATGTCCTCATGCTGGCTTACTATGAAGAATTTGTCTCTTTCTTGCTCAGCCCCTATGTCTTCATGCTGGCTTACTAAGAAGATGGCTGTCCAACTAGTTGGCAAATTATCAGCCAGCTGTTCCAAGCTTGCATCCTACCAACTTAGCAACCCAGTGGAAAGAATGTACCTCTTTCCCATTAGTTTCAGCAGAAGCCCCAGGAGCTTTACTGTAGGTCACATCCTCATCTCCATAGTATTTACTCTGGGCAGGGAGAGATGATTATCTGTTCTACCAGGTCCTATGAATAACTTTGGAGCCAAAGGGAAATTGCCCCGCCTTAATCACAGCACTGAGGATGGATGAGGAGAGTCTGTTAGAGAGAATGGATGCTCAATTTCTCCTCCTGTCTGCTCTCTGACTCCCCTCTCTATCTAGATGCAGTCAGTGGTTGATTATTACCCAAGCAATTTTAATGGCCCCCTGCCCAGTGCCTGGAGTGTTCGAGGTATTTTCTGTAACTACGATATGGGCTTGATTGGAGTAGCTTTTCTCAGCCCTCTCCTACACTCCCATTTCTATAATCCCCGTTCTAGTGTAGGAGTTCTTTACCTTGGTTTTGGGACCTTTAGTGGCTGATTTAAGGAAAGGTTTCAGAGGATCCGGGATCCCTCTGGAATCACAGGATTTGAGGATTCTTCAGTTATGTATCTGTACATATGAGTACGCTTATGAAAAGAGGGTGGATATTTCATGAGATTCTCAGATCCTACAGAGACCCAATCACTGCTCTCTGGTTTTGTAGGCATGGTAGACATTCAATACATGCATGTCAAATCCAAACCTAATTGCTGAATTCCATAGCCATGGCTCTGACCCTTTCCTTTTGGCCTCTGCTAAGCCATAGTGCTCTTGGATGCCTCCCTGGCCCACTGACCTCCTAGTCTGCTTTGCCTAGAGGTATTTACCCCAGTGCTGCATGCGAGGAACCTCTGCTGTCTGTGTATTGTGCAGCACTGGCTTGCTTGCCATTTTAGGCCTTCCTGACCCCCAGGCATCCCAGGCCCTACCTCCTGTCCCATAAGCTCATCCCACTGTCATCCCTTCATGGGAGCAGGAGGAAGTTAAACCATTAATTCATTCTGTCTTCTTTCTAGTTATGGATATAACAGACATCATCAAGGGGAAAGCAGAGAGTGATGAAGAAAAGCAGCACTTCATTCCTTTTCACCCGTAAGACATTTCCCATTTCTTTCCATTCTCTTCAACCACACCCTTTGTCATCAAGGGCTGCTGGAGCTCAGAGGGTACCGGTTCCCCGAGTTAGTGATAGGCAGGTAGAGCCTTCCAAGGGGAGCGCAGGGTGAGAATCATTGGCTCAGTGCCCAGGCACTCAAAACCAAACAGCTCCTCAACGATTCATTCATCAGATGTTATTTATGCCACAGACATTTATCGGTGGCCTGGCAGAGGCTGGCACTGTGCTAGGTGTGGAGGATGAAGTAGTGAACAAGATAGGCCCTGTCTTCATGGAGCTCATAGTATAGATGGGGAATTAAACAGATAATCAACAAAAGATTAATACATTAATTACAAGTGCAGCAGAAACCACGAAGCTGTGAAGCAGCAGCATTTCAGGAGCATGTGGCAGGGAATCCTAACCTGGTTCTCATGGATAGACATATCCATGACTCAGGAGGAGGGCAATAAGGAAGGTAAATGTCCTCTCCTCTCCTGTTCCAAAAGGAGTCTTCTGGAAAGCAGGGCTCCAGTTTGAGCATCATCAGTACTTAATAGCCCTAAGGATGGTCCAGGTAATGAGGCTAGTGACTTTGCTGAAGGCGTGTGACAATGACTTAGCAGGAGCAACTCAAGTCTTTACCCTTGCTGAGCAGATATGCATGTTGAAAGCTTTGGAATCCTACCTTTATAAGCATCTTCCTGGAGAATAGGAAATGGCCTCTACCTGTAGCATTGATGTTCCCAAATTTCAGAGCCACGTTGCTTTGTGATAAAAAGTGAGGTACCTCTTGATGGCACGTATATACCCTGAGCTGACATACGCAAACTCGCTTTTCACCTGAGGCATGTGGAGGGGCTGGGGAGATTCCTGGGGCCCCTTGAAACACAAGGAGGGCACGATGTGGACATTTCATGCTCTCTTTTCCTTTCCAGGGTTACAGCTGAGAATGACTTCCTACACAGCCTGCTGGGCAAAGTCATAGCCTCCAAGGGGGACAGTGGAGGGCAAGGTATAGTGCCAGTGTGCCAGTGGGCTGAGCCTGCTCCAGCTTGGTAGCCCCTAACTCTTCAGCAAATGAATCAAAATCCTGAACACTGGGATACTTAGCTATCCTTCCAGACAGACCACTGGGAAGAATGGGAACATATGATCTGTAGGGATAAGTCACATCTCCTGAAGCAAATTGGAGGCATGTCCTAGTGCCCAAAAGAAGAGAGGAATTGATACATCCTGAATATCTCCGGTGTTCCAGGGGCACTTTAATAAGTTACCTTGTTTGATTTCATTCTTACTCCAGGCCTGTGAGATAGGTGGTGTCATCCTCACTTTGGGCTTAGAGAAGTGGGATAATTTGCCAGAGGCTGACACTGCTAGAAATAATTAGCGGGATTCAGACCCAGAGATCTCCCACTCTGAAGGCCCCGTGGGCTGGGTGGCTGCATCTGTGGCTGTATGGCTGTGTTCCCAGTGATCTCCAGAAAGACAGAGGGGAGAGGTGGCGGGAGGGCCAACTGAGAGGACACTTGCAAAAGTGGGCTCTTCACGGTGAGCCGTTCCTTTCCAGGCCTCTGGGTGACCATGAAGATGCTAGTGGGTGACATCATTCAGATTCGCAAGGACTATCCACACCTGGTCGACAGGACCACCGTGGTGGCCAGGAAGCTGGGATTCCCAGAGATCATCATGCCAGGTGAGACACAGCTGCTCTGACCTTCCCCTGGGGACATAGGGGCCAATTCAGCTTGTCTAATTCATTTTCCTTTAAAGAGTCAACTCCTTCCTTTTTTACTGCCTCTCTCCAGTTCTCTCCCTGAAGATAACCACTAAAAATGATGTCTGTATATCCAAAAACTTCTATGCATTAACAAAATAGACACAAGCACGTAAATATATGCACATGCCCCTTTTCCTCACAAATGGGGTCATACTTTATATTCCTTTACTTAATATACTTTATATAGTATTCTACAACTTGTTTTTATCACTTAATAATTTATTGTGGACATCATTTATATTTTACACATGCAGAACAGTTGCACTCTTTCTGGGAGAATATTGTCATTCTCTTATACTTTTAAGCTTTTTTTTTATATTACCAAAGGAATTCGTGTTGATTGTAAAATATTCAAATGGCGTGAAAAGGTATAAAGTGAAATGTTAAAAGTTCCTTCATATCTTTGTATCCGGAAGTAGCCACTACATTTCCAAATGTGTGTGTAATTTTAAAAAATGAGTTTATATAATATTAAACAAAAATTATAGGAGGGCATTGTTTTGGACTAAATTCCTGCACCAGCCCCCAACAAACCAGACTGAAAATCAAAATGGAGTCAGCCATGCTAAAGGTTCATGTCACCAAACCTAAACTAAACTGTTACCTGATCTTGCAAGAAATCAGGAGAGGGGAGAGAGGGCGGGGGGAGGGAGGGGAGGGTGGAGAGAGAGAGAGAGAGACAGAGACAGAGACAGAGAGAAAGAAAGGAAGGAAAGAAAGAAAAGAAAAGAAAAAGAGAGACGGAGAGAAAGAGAGAAAGAGAAACAGCCTATTTTCCAGACAGACCATTTTCAATTTTCAATGGGCATGATAATGAAGTTCCTGAAGTAACCTGATGTTAACAATCAGTCACTTTTCTATTTTTCTGTTTCCCTGTTTCAGTCTTACGAGGGCAATAACTTTGAAATAACCAATTCATTCTGTCTTGCTTCTACTTCCTTCAGGCCTTCTCTGTCTATAAAGCCAAACTCTTCTGCTCAGCTCTTTGGAACACTGATTCTATTTTATGGAATGAAGCATTGCCTGATTCTAGAATTGCAATAGAGCCAAGTGAGGTCTTTAAACTAAATTTGTTGTAATTTTGTCTTTTGACAATAGTAATACTCTTTTGAAACTTCTCTTTGTGTCTTAAACCTGTGTCTTGGACTTCCGTTCATGATGGCTCTCACTGACTTGCTGTTTCTTTCCACATTGTCTGGTGGTGGTCTCCTAGGGCCTGTGCTGTCATTTCTTTGTCCATGCTTTACCTGAGACTTCAATTACTTGTGTATCCTCTTGTAGGATTTTCTATTCCTTTTTTTTTTTCTTTTTGTTTTTTTGAGATGGGGTTTGGCTCTGTTACTTAGGCTGGAGTGCAGAGTACAGTGGTTTGACCTCAGCTCACTGCAGCCTCTGCCTCCCAGGCTCAAGCAATCCTTCTACCTCAGCCTCCTGAACAGCTGGGACCACAGGCATGTACCACCACACTTGGCTAAATTTTTTGTATTTTTGATACAGACAGGGTTTTGCCATGTCACCCAGGCTGGTTTTGAACTCCTGAGCTCAGGCGATCTGCCTGCTTTGGCCTCCCAAAGTGCTGGGATTACAGCCATGAGCTACCTGTGTCTGGCGGATTTTCTGTTTTTCTTGCCTCCCTTCCCGAAGGTCCTCTGCAGCTCCTTCCTAACCCTGTGTCCCTAGGACACATGGGAAGTTGCTCTATTCTGCTCCTATACAGTGAAATATCGGCAGATGCATATGTTTGGTTGTTTTCATGGGACAGGATCAATTCAATTGGAGCTTTCCTTTGCCTTCCCAGAAGGTGTCACTAGAGGATGAAAATTAAATGATTTTTAATGTCGAGAAAAACATGGCCAATTTTGAGTGTCCCTACTTCCCTTTTTGCAACTGATTTCCTAGCATCCCTTCATCCTCTTGTTACCTACTTCTCCAGCCTCCCTGATGAGGAAAAAATGCTTTCTCTAAGCAGTTCTGATTTTAATTAATACCAATCCAGGTGGGGGAGCTTCTTCTCACCCTCCATCCCCTCTAGTTAGTCAGCGTCTCTCCTGCTGCAATCCACACTAACTCTTGTCTCTCTCTCCCTCTGCCTCAGGGGATGTCAGGAACGACATCTACATTACTCTCTTACAAGGTGACTTTGACAAGTACAACAAGACCACACAGAGGAATGTGGAAGTCATCATGTGTGTGTGCGCGGAGGACGGCAAAACGCTGCCCGTAAGAGACTCGCTGCTGCTCTGGGTGACAGGATCCCCCTTGGGGGCCTCTGCTCATAAAGATGTACTTTTCCTCTCCCTGATTCTGTTGTCTAAATGCCAGGTGCCTTTGGGATGGTGTTGAATAATGTGATCTACACCATTTGAGCTTGGTTAGTGCAATGTTCCATAATAAGACCTTGTGATATTTCCTTACACCAAAGCAGTTTTTCAATGTCTATTCCTTTCCTTTCACAACTTCTTCTTCTATGTATGTATGTATGTATGTATGTATGTATGTATGTATGTGCGTATGTGTGTATGTATTTATTTATTTATTTTTGCTTGGTCTCAGCTTATAGGTTAGCTTTCTGCAGTTAAAATGTTCTCATTGAAACCTGAGCTGGTTTATTCAGGCAAAGTCCATGGTAAGAAAGAGGATCAATACAGTGCCTTGGGCTGGTGTGGAGGCTCAGGATGTGCTCAAAGCAGACATTCTCAACACTTAATCTAACTCCCCAGCGCTCAGCCAGAAATACTGGTGGAAAGCCTTATTCGTAAATTGGTCTCCAGAGAGCTAGCAGGGTGTATTCAGGAATGCAAAGCGCATTGCTATATTTATACAGCATATGTCCTGTCCAATATTTGTCATGTGTGTTTATATTTATTTGCTTGTATTTCTTTTAAGGTTGTCAGTGCTGTGTCCAGTGTGTAGGAGGGTTTTGTTTCTCAATTCCTCCTAACAGAGTAGTTAGCTGAAAAGAAAATCAGCTCTCAGGAGAAATTTTAGCATGGGCGAATATTCCTCTTAGGCCACTGTGAGTGATCAAATAGCCAAGTAGGGCGGGTGTGTTCATCAGAGAGGGGATGTGAAGATGGAGGAGGCATCAGTTCTGTCCTTCGGGCCTGGAGATCAGACTGATACTTTGTACCCAAGAATAACTAACATTCACAGGGGAATTACCATGTGTCGGGCTGTGTGATAGTATGACACGTTTCCTTTATTATGCCCCATTTTACAGATAGGGAAACAAAACCTTTGTCACTTACAATAACTTGCCCAAAGCCATAATGTTAGCATATGGCAGAGATGGGGTTTGACTGGTTCCAGGCCCTCTGAGACACTTCACTACAATGCCTGTACGTGTAGCAAAATTCTCCAATTTATTTCTCATTTTAAAAAATGAGGCTAACAACCACTGCTGACAAATTTGGGAAGATTCATAATCATTTTTTAAATGTAAAGAAATCCTCACAATTGCCTTTTTGTTCATAAAGACTGGTCATGTTAATTAGTATCTATTTGAACAAAATCTAAGCATTGAACACATCCTCCTTTTGTTGGAGTCTGAAACTTTTCCAAAAAACAAAATAAGTGAGAAATACTTGACTCAAAGGAACATAAAGGAGCAGAGGGTTTTTATCTGAAAGGGAAATTGCAATTCCCAAATATAGAGACCATTGCTTTGAAGTTACTTTTATCCAACTTACCTGTTAGAGAACTTTTTAACCTCAGCTTCGTTTTTGAAACATTGATACTCTTACCTTCGATGTTGCCAAAGGACAAATTAAAAGACATAGTTAACAGGCAAGCAGCCATCTTATCTCCTGTCTGAACCATTCTTTCTTCCACTTTTGTCACCCTTTCAAGTCACTACCGAGCAGGCTCAGCAGATGCACTTATCCAAGATGAGTAGATAAGCAGGTATTCTGGGGGCTGACATGGAAAGGGAACTGCGGGGCATGGTGATAATTTGTGGTTTCCTCTATTAGGGAAATTCTGGGGGAGTTCAGTTGACTGACTATTGAAAATTGCTTAGGAAATCTGTGGGAGGCTTTTCTTTCTCTATTTGTAGAAATAAATATTACTGCCTAATTAAGTGTCAGGCAGTACATTCAAACACTTCTGTTTCATATTGGTGGGCTTCGGTGGAAATGGTCCGCTTTAGAAATATTGATCTCTCCTCCTGCTCTGGGTGCATGCACACTGTCTTTGCAGAACAGGACCAGAGGGCAGAGGAGGTTAGGCCTGCTCATGGCTCACCTTGGGGTGTCAAGGGCCTTGCTCAGGAGGGGTCATAGCAGAGAAGCTAATGGGGTGGGCTCTGGGGTCAGGCAGACAGGGTTCAAATTCCAGCCTCCCCTCTTATTAGCTGTGTGATCTTAGGCAAGTTTATTCATGTATGCAAAGAAATAATAACCTCTTCTCATGGGGTTGCAGGTTAAACAAAAGAGTAGGTATTAAAACAACTGAAAGCGTATGATTGGATTGTTTGTAACACAAAGGATAAATGCCTGAGGACATGGATCCCCATTTTCCATGATGTGATTTTTATGCATTGTATGCCTGTATCAAAACATCTCATTTACTCCATATATATATGTGTGTGTGTGTGTGTGTGTGTGTGTATACACACTATGTGCCCACAAAAATTAAAATATTTAAAATTTAAAAACTTAAAAAATAAACATGCTACCGGGCACAGCGGCTCACACCTGTAATCCCAGCACTTCAGGAGGCCAAGGGGGGCAGATCACTTGAGGTCAGGAATTTGAGACCAGCCTGGCCAAGAAGGTGAAACCTTGTCTTTACTGAAAATACAAAAATTAGCTGAGTGTGGTGGCAGGCACCTGTAATCCCAGCTACTCGGGAGGCTGAGGCACGAGAATTGCTTGAACCCTGGAGGCAGAGGTTGCAGTGAGCTGAGATCGCACCCCAGCCACTCCAGCCGGGGCGACAAAGTGAGACCCTTTCTCAACAAACAAAACACGCCATAGGTATAAGGCACCTGGTATGCAGTAAGTACCCAGCAACAGGAAGGAGGGTCACATTCAGAGAAGGGGGACCAAGTGCAGGGTGAAGCCCTCTGAGGGACCTGAGGGAGCCAAACAGGCAATCCAGCCAGAAGCAAGTTCTGGTGAAAGAGAAAGTCTCAGATGCTGGGCCAAGAAACCTCTGTTCTTCTGAGACCACCCAGCTTGAGGTGGTGGAGGCAGGGGATAGGGGAAGAAGTATGGGATAGTGGTTAAGACCATGACCCCTGGGGCCAGACAGCCAGTGAAAAGCCCAGCTCTGCCTGAATTAGTAAGAGGATGTTGAGGCAGTTACATAACCTCTCTAAGCCTGAGAGTCTCTGTCTGAAGATAGGACCAGCAATGGCACTTCGCCCTTGTGAATATCAGATGAGGTAATCTGCATAATAGGTGTTCATTAAATTTAGCTATTATTATTAGAAGGGTATACTGAGCTCCTGGCCTGATTCCCACCTTAGGGATGCTACTCAGCATCTTCCCATGATGTGGTCCTCTGAGAGGAGAACACTGTCTTTCCTAAAGTGTGTTCACATCCCTGGTGTCATCTCTTTCTCACCTGGTTCCTACCAAGTAAACAGGACATGTGTTAGGAGCCTGGTTTTTCTTCCTCCAGAGATGTTTCTTCCAAGGCCAAGCCAACATGAAAGCCTCCAGGCTTCCTGATCCCGTACTCAGATTTTCTTCAACTGACCTGAAGTCTCCCACACCTATGAGGGGCTCTCACTGTTAATTGGGGGCCATGGGGATAGGCAATGTAGAAAATTATGGAACAGTGTTATTTGAGGTATATACCAGTCTATAGTTTCCCTAGAACTGGGCTCAGTCCTTGGTCACAATGCTCTCTCAGTGCACTTCCCAACACTGTTTTTCCTCTGAAGTGCTGAGGGCTACAGCACTATCTTTGGCTTTTCTCTGACTGGTACTGAGACTTTTTTCTCCAGCCTTAGGAAATCAAAAATTTTCATCATCAGTACAGTTTTGTGAGATCCAGTTGCCTGCCATGCAGCAGTTTTACTCTCACCAGAGATACATGTGTAGTTTCTGATTTTGTAAGCTACGTGGGATTTACTGTAACTACAGAAACTCTAAGCCCATAAATGTCACCAGATATAAATCTTTGTAGGCTGGAAGGCATCTAGGTTCTTATAGAAGGAACACTGGATGAGTAGTCAGAGGGTCTGTGATGTAGTCCTGGCTTTGCCACTTTTTGGGCAAGTGGCTTAATCTCTCAGGGCCTCAGGTTACCCAGCTGTGAAATGGGGAGCAACAGTAAGCATCAGAGGTGGTTATGAGGACTGAATTAAGCGAGGTGGTGTGTGTGCAGGGCTTAGCGTGATGCTAGACACAAAGCCCACTCTAAATGATTAGAAAGAGATTGGAAGCATGTTTTTAGCTCAGTGCCTCGGGAAGTTCTGGAAGGCTTCATCCCATGGAAAAACAAGAGAGTTGTGTGTCTTCACTCAGTTCTGGTTCATTGGTTACACTTGTTTTTCTTTTAAAGATACGTTCTGAAAGGACTGCTGTGTATTCTGTTTTCAAATGGATTGATTTGGCTGCAAGTACTGTCAGTCAATATTGAAACTGAGCTCATTCCTTTTCCATACCTCGGAAGCACACGGGGAGATTTCCAGTGCGAAGGGCGAGTCTTCCTTTCCCCAGTTAGCATGGTTGGCCAGGGCTCACAGAGTGCCTGTATGTGGCCACCTTTGGTGATTCAGCCTGCTGAGGGTCAAGGACCCATGGGAGAATCGGATTGAATCTCGTGAGAGGCATGACTCACTCACCATCAACATGCCGAGAGGCACCCAGTTTGCAATTTCAGGGGCTGGGGCTCCAAAACCAAATCTTATGAATCTGGCAATTTGAGGATTGAAAATTGTTTGGCCTAATATAAAAACCACACTTCGGGCCCCTTCTGGGTAATCCCAGCTTGGATCTTGTTTGGGGGCCAAATGGCTGGAATGACCATAGAATTAGGCATTGTTGTATGCGACTAGGAGATCATTCCTTGTGAGTCAGCTCCTTTCTGAACCTCTGAGGGTGATTTTTATGGCAAGGAATAAATGTCCCACTTGGACATGTGTGCTCTGTGCTCACTCTCTGCTCAGAAAGCCCCTCCCACATTTCTGCTCTGAGCCAACTTGGAATCTTTCTTCAAGATACTCAACTGTTATTGCCTCCAAGAAATCTTCCCTGATTCCTCACCTGTCCTTGTGTCCTTCCTCTGTGCCCGACAGTGGTGCGTACACGTGTCTGTCATCATGTCACATTGCTGTCATGATGTATTCTCTAATGTTTCCTGCACTAAACTGTGAGCTTACATCAGGTTCAATATCTGATCCATTCCCATACCCCAGTGCACAGCATGGAGTACCAAGAAGATGTTCCATTATTGTGGCCTGAACTGAGCCTCCCCCCCAAAACCCCTTTGCCCCAGACTTGTTCTCTAAGGCAGGTGCTCACGTGTCTCTCTGAAGCCCGTGCTCTCACCTTTTGCCCAGCACTGCCCACCACCCTGACGTCGGTGGGTGAAATTCATCGGAAAGAGTTGCTGCTTGGCTGATCTGAGCCTATTTGTAAACTTTGTGCACATTCACATTTAGGAAACAAATAAGATTAATAAGACTGGCAGTGTGCAGTAACTCCAAGGCTGGTTATCACTTACAATAAGGCAGCCACATCAATGCCCTGGTGCACTCCAGTGGTTTCCAGAATGGAAGTAACGGAATTTCTGTAGTTAAGCGCCTGTCAGTCCCGTGGCTGGGGCACTCCTGTATAAATCTGTAATAGAGAAGGAGCCATTATGGGCACCTGGCATGAGGGCTAGGGAAGGCAGTGTTGCCCCAGGCCCTAAGGCTGGTCGTGGCCTGGGGACTAAACCTGCACAAGCACAGAAAATGGCAATTCTGTCATGTTTTCTCTCACTTTGTTTTTCTTGGGACAGAATGCAATTTGCGTGGGAGCAGGGGACAAGCCCATGAATGAGTATCGCTCCGTCGTGTACTATCAAGTCAAACAGCCACGCTGGATGGAAACAGTCAAGGTAATAATTAATAATAATAAATAGCAGCGAACACATGTCTAGTTCTTACCATGAACCAGGCACTGTTTCAAGTGCTTTATTTAAATAATTTATGTATTGCTTACAACAGCCATGTGAGGTTTGTACTAATATTTCCTTCATTTTATAGTTGAGGAAACTGGCACAGAAGAGGTAAGTAGCCTGACCACGACCATGCTGCTAGGAAACATCAGAGCTGGGATTCAAACCTGAGCAGTCTGACTCTGGGTCTGTGCTCATTCCTGCAACCTGAGGGAGCAGGATACTGACTGGAGCAGTTAGCATTCTTCTTCTTTTTTTTTTTTTTTTTTTTTTTTTTGAGAGTCTCACTCTGTTGCCGAGGCTGGAGTGCAGTGTTACTATCTCTGCTCACTGCAACCTCTGTCTCTCAGGTTCAAGTGATTCTCCTGTCTCAGCCCCCTAAGTAGCTGGGATTACACACATGCGCCACCACACCAGGCTAATTTTTGTGTTTTTAGTACAGATGGGGTTTCACCTTGTAGGCCAGGCTGGCCTCAAACTCCTCACCTCAAGAGATCTGCCCACCTTGGCCTCCCAAAGTGCTGGGATTACGGGCATGAGCCACTGCGCCCAGCCTTCTTCCTTTTAATGAGAGTGGTCGAGCAAGGCAGTTCTGCGCATGGACCTTAGACCCAGAGAGTCTGGGTTCATGTTTCAGCCCTAATGCTCACCAATGGTGTGACCTTGGGCAAGTCATTCGCCTGCTCTGTGCCCTGGTTTCCTCACTTGTAAAATGGGAACAGTGGGTTGACTGTGGAAGTAAAAGGACTTAATACACATAACACTGTCAGACAAGTCCTTGGAAGAGAGTACTTATTCAGTTAATACAACTCTTAATTATACTTGGCAGTTATCTCAGTCTGCAAAATTGAACTAGATTTTGCATTCCTTCAAGATGCCCTTCAAACACTTGACCCTTGCCTGTTTTTTACCCACCCCTCTACAAGGCAGTCTAATTGGTAGTGGCAGGCAGCTTTGTGCCTCTCTGTGTAGCTGGGGGGAGAAGGCAGAGGGAAGGTATAGTTGTTCCAGATATCTGATGCAGTCTCCCTCCAGGTCCTTCTCATATGGCATCTCCCTGCAAAATGTTTTGTGGAATACTAAATGGTGTTTTATTAGAATAACATTTTAGGCCAGGTGCAGTGGCTCATGCCTGTAATCCCAGCACTTTGAGAGGCTGAGACAGTTGGATCACCTGAGGTCACAAGCTCGAGACCAGCCTGGCCAACATGGTGAAACTCTGTCTCTACTAAAAATAAATACATAAATACATAAATAAATAAATTAGTCATGCATAGTGGCATGTGCCTATAGTTCCAGCTACTCAGGAGGCTGAGGCACAAGAATCACTTGAACCTGGGAGGCAGAGGTTGCAGTGAGCTGAGATTGCACCACTGCACTCCAGGCTAGGTGACAGAGCAAGACTCCTTCTCGGAAAAAAAAAAAAAAAAAATCATACATTAAATGTATTAAAATAACATTTCCTGGTCAAATGTGAGAAACTTGAGAACAAATATGAAGTTAAAAGCTTCCTTATGTCAAGTTCTTAGAGCCTTTGAGATGTAAACGTGCTCCGCAGATCTGCAAAAGGAAATAAGAATGCAGAGCACGTCCCAAAGCTCATTGACTACAGAGCATTTTCCTTTCTCCTAGCGTCATATCCTAGGGCTAGGTTTCTGGTGAACATATTTTAGAAATTCTTTGTTTTAGCCAAAGCAGGTGGGAGGCTTGATGGATCAATGTGATTGTGAATAACATATGGGAATATATTATGTTTCTCCTCATGAAATATCTAGCTCAATTCTGAGGCCTGTCATGAACATACTGGAGGGACACAGAGTGACAGAAAAAACTTCTTTAGCTCTAGGTTATAGCAGAAGTCGCCATCCGTAAGGGCTTAAGGTCCTTGGAGGCACCTCTCTGAATCTGAAATGACCCCCTAGCATGTGTCTGGTGGTATTGTCAGCCAGTGGAAACAGAGGCCTGGTGGGTGAGCACCCTGGTTCCCTTGATCACCTTCCTTGGTGCAGGATGTAACCAAAGTGGAATTGTCAAATAGTCCTCTTGTGGGTGGTGCCCAGTTCATCAAGCTGCACTGTTCTACTCAGCAGTGAGGAGTGACAGAGCTTGCAAGCCAATGTGAGCCTATCACAGGCTACAGTGTATAATGCCTGAAAAATGCCCTTTTGGAAT
Organism: Nomascus leucogenys; assembly: GCF_006542625.1. Classification (NCBI taxonomy): domain Eukaryota; kingdom Metazoa; phylum Chordata; class Mammalia; order Primates; family Hylobatidae; genus Nomascus; species Nomascus leucogenys. The sequence goes on along the minus strand of NC_044382.1, from coordinate 8,968,125 downwards.
AATTCCTTGACAGAAGTGACATTAACCACAAATATTCACATTACCAGATCGTCACACTAAGCAGAAAGGAATAACCTGCATTGGAATAAGGATTTGGAATTAATTCAGTGAACACTGAAGCTTGATCATAGCTTCAGATATCTCTGCCTTATCATTAGCAGCATTCTTTACTCCCCCCCGGGCTTTGACTCCAAACACAAGATGCACACATGACTTCCTTTTCAGTGAGAGCTATTCAAACCCCAGCAGTTCTCCACTTGTTACACATATTATTGCTTTGCTTAGTGTGTCTCCCCATACCCACTGCCTTCAAATTGATGACCTGGTCCACTTTGAGGTCAGAAAGTTAATGTACCAGGTCGGGTTTCTCTTCTCTGTTCTCTCTTGCACTTCAGTTATATCTCCTTGCTAGCCCTTGTCACAGGGCTGTTACACACTGCCCCATGTGTAACACGGAACCATGAGCTCTTTGAGTGTGAGGACTCTGCCTTGTGTCAGCATGGCCAGCACCCCACATGATTGTAGCTTCTAGTGAACATTCGACACTCAGGGAAAGGACAAATTGGACTGCAGTTACCCATGAGGCCCTCAGTCCCTTTGCTCTGCCTGAAACATAGACAGGATGGTGGACCTCCTCAGGCTCAAGTCTCATTTTCTGCAACAGAAAGTGCCCCCAGGTATACATTTGTTTTGGCGTTTAATAGGCATCTGTACAGTACCAATGTGTTCCTCTTTAAAATCAGTGCCCTTCTTGCAGGTAGCTAAGCTTCTCTGCATTGGCCTGAATCTCAGATTGCAGAGGAGCTGTGAGACTTTGGGAGGTGGGCAGCACAGAGCCAGGCTGAAAGCTTCACAATCAGTGGTGCCAGTGGGTCATTCACTGGACAGGGATGCCCGGGTGACCAGTGGGTGATTGTCTTAGCTCAGTGTCCTTGGAATCAAAAGCATCTGGACATGTGTCCGATCAAGGGTGAGATGAGCCCTAGGATTTTTCCAAATATTATTGGATTAAAGCATTTTTATTAATTTGCATAAATGAGAATCCTCAAGCAAACCCCCTAACAACCGTTGTTAATTTGCTAAGCCCTGCTGCAATTGCCAGAACTCCTGGAGTGTGTAAGGAAAATATGCATTGTGCAGTTTGCAGTGCATCAAATCCTGTGCTAAAGTTATGTGACTTTTATATCAATTTGGGGGACTCATTTTTCCTCACTATAATTTACAGACCTCTTTTCATTGGCTGGGAATGCAATTTGCCAAATGGATTACATTTGGTACTTTATTTTCTCTTCATAGCTAGTTCTTATGTAATTTATTTACAGTTCATCAGCCTCGATGGATGGGTTGTAAATCAGCAGGCAGCTCTCTCAGTTAAATGGTCAGGCTGCTGTGGAAGAGTGGGGGGTGCAGTGGGGAGGGCCCTTTAACTCATTGTGTTCTGAGCTCTGTTTCTGTCTGCTGAGGTGGCTGTCCCCATTGAAGACATGCAGAGGATCCATCTGCGATTCATGTTTCGACATCGGTCATCTCTGGAATGTGAGTAACATACTGAATGATGTCTCTGCACCTCCCCCTAAGGGGAGAAGAATGGAATAGCTGGGTGGCCCATGTATCCTTTTCTTTCCTGACCCCACAATGCTATTTCCAGCTAAAGATAAAGGAGAAAAGAACTTTGCCATGTCCTATGTGAAGCTGATGAAAGAAGATGGGACTACTCTACACGATGGATTCCATGACTTAGTTGTCCTCAAGGTACCATGAGTTGGAAGGAGCTCTGCACTGAGGGGGGTGCAGGAAGCAAGGGGGCGATGGCAAAATTGCTTAGTGGTCAACAGCAGGGACCCCAGAATCACACACACCAAGTTTACCAACTTTATGGCCTCTTACAAAATCTTGACTTCTCTGGGCCTCTGTTTCCTCATCTTTGTGCCCTCAGTGAATAATTGTGAGAATTATGAGACAGTGCATGTAAACATGGCAATGATGAGTACGTGGAAGAACTCAATACATGGAAAAGGTTATTGTTATGTACAGAAAGGTTATTGTTATGACTGTTATGTACTCTTGACTCTGTAAGGACCTCTGTGGCATGTATAGGGGACATACAGTAAACATTTAAGAGATGCTGCATTGTAGCTAATGGAAAAATATTAAAACCTGCAGTCCTGATCCTGCTGCTGACTAAGCCTGGACTCATCTCACATGTCTTCCTGAGTCTCAGTTTCTTTTTTCTTAAACAGTTATGGCAATATTTATGACAATCCACTAGGATGACCCATGCAAAAGGGCCATCTAAACTATATAGGGAGTGCAGATGTCCACTATTTTTATTTTTACATTATGAGACTTGGACTGTTTTTGAGACATGGAGAAGCATTTGTCTGGTTTTACCTGCTGCTTTTCCACATGCCGTCTTATGACAACAGAATGCATCTACTAGCACCTGGCTGGAAGCAAGTGTATGGCTGTGAGGTAGGGCAAGGTTGAGTACCCAGCACATGAATCACACCCTTGCCTTTGGCTTTCTTAGCCTTTTAGGCTGAAATTGCCCTTTTGCCTGTAGGATGTATGGCAAATACAGCCTCATCAAGGCTTCATCTCATGATATTCTTATACTCTTCTCTGAGTCTCTCTGACTTTTTCAGAAAACCCCCTTTCTTCTGTACAGCCTCTGTTTTCTCATTTATCACACATAGAGTTCTTGGCTTGAAAACCCTTGTTCCCTGACAGAATGTGAACTCCTTGGGGTCAGAGGCCCAGTTGCAGTCAATTTTCTTTTACTTACCCCCATTAAGTCCCAGTTTCCTTGACCATGGATAATAACAGTATCTGCTTCATATGATTGTTACGAGGCTTAAATGAAATGAACCAAGGCATGTAAAACACTTGGTACCACTCCTGGTGCGGAGTAAGATAAATATTATCTTCTGTAATGCCTACCTCTAGTCATGCATTTTAGCATGCCAAGGCACTTATGTGCCTATCTCTCTGCTATGCATTCGATATGCATTATTCTATATTATTTGCTCAGGTATTCTAGGAAGTAGGGGTGATGATTGTCTTCAGTTTACTAATGAAAAAAAATGAGACACAAAGAGGCAAAATAATGTATTCAAGATAGCATAGACCTGTGAATGGCAAAACAGGGTCCAGATCCCAGCACATTCTTACTCAGTGCCTTTGCCATTTAAATTCCTCTTTAAGCTAGAGTCCTTATTTTGCTGGTGAGCGTATATTATGATCTCAAAAAAAGGAAGAATTAAAATGTACTGTCTGGGAATTTTCAATTCCATTTTTATTTTGCCATTAATTAGGTTCATAGAGCTTTCACTTGGTGGATCAACCCCCTTTCTATTAATGTGTCTTTGAATTCTTACCTATATTGTGGGGAAACAGCCCTGCCTTACCAGCCAGTGTCTATTGCTTCTCTGATGATTTTCTTCACTCTTTATGACTCTCTCCACTTCACAGTGTCTAATTTGTCTGCTGCAAGCTCTGTGTGGCATTGGGCATGGAGCCTTGGCTTGGGACAGTAACCAAGTGTTGTTTCTAGGGGGACAGCAAGAAGATGGAGGATGCCAGCGCATACCTGACCCTTCCTTCTTATCGACACCATGTGGAAAACAAGGGGGCCACGCTGAGCAGGAGCTCCAGCAGTGTTGGGGGGCTTTCTGTCAGCTCCCGGGATGTGTTTTCCATTTCCACCCTGGTGTGCTCCACAAAGCTCACTCAGAATGGTAATGGGGTCATCAAGAGTTGTGTCTGTGGGGTGTGTGTGTGTCCATGTGTGTGTACATGTGTGCATGGGCTTGCAGACCCAAGGAGGTCCTGATATGGACAGTTAGGCCAGTAATGATACTTCTGAATGTCTGGACTCTATTTTAGTGGGCTTGCTGGGTTTGCTGAAGTGGCGTATGAAGCCTCAATTGCTACAGGAGAATTTAGAAAAGTTGAAGATTGTGGATGGAGAGGAAGTGGTGAAGGTCAGTGTGGCTTCATTTTGTTTGTATTCTTACAGTAGTGACAGAACTCTCCATGTGGGTGGCTTCAGGGGAAAAACAAGGTATTGAAGGACGTGGGGAAACTTTTCTTCCAACAGTGGGACACAGTCTCCCAAGTTGCCTTGAGGAATCTTTATTGGGAAATCCAGGGGAGTGACTTTGTTCGATGGCACTGAATGTTGGGTGCCCGAATACAATGGTTATGCTCAATCTCTGGAAATAGATGAGCCTGGGTGTAAATCCCAGCTCTCCCACTTGCCAACTTTATGTGATAATATAAAAGTGACATAGTTCTCAGGGCTGTTATGAGCATTCAGGGTGATAATATTTAAAACTTGAACTCAACAGTCTCTTACACATAGTACACAACAATTAAACCAAAGCATATAAAACAAAGTTCAATAAATGGTAATTATTAATTATTTTTGTTGTCATATATTGATATATATATGTATATGTATATATATGTATGTATGTGTGTGAGCAGATATATGTATATATGTATATATACATATATATACATATATATATAGTGGTATGATCTCTTAGTACTGCCCACACATCATTGTTAGAAATAAAAAGTATTCTTGGTTTCTGCTGCTTGGAGAGCATTATGTATTAAAGATGAGAAAGGGAAAGACATCAGGGCTTACATTTTAAGTGAAATAAGCAGAAAACAATGCAAATGTCAGATGTATTATTGCACTCATATGGTAGTGGAGAATAGAAAGTGTCTGAAGTGCAAATCTAATTAAAGCAACCCTTCTCTCCAGCCTTATGAATTGGGACAAGTGTTTCCCAATGGTCCTGGAGATCTTGTTTCCATGATACAGCTAGAAATTCTGAGATTAAACATCTTTATATGGTAGCTCTGTGTTTTTGAGGGATTATAGGAAATATTGACCCATCCCTTAGTAGGGAGGAAAATCAAGTTTTATGTAATTGCCTCTACCTGGAGAAGCAGTGGTAGAATTTCCAGATGCTGTCAATGTATACCACTGACCCATCTACCTTGTTCAGCAATGGCAGAGTAACTCCCCAAGACACCACTTTAATAAAGTCTATAGCCTTTTGGTAGCTTGGAGAAGTCATGGAAGAGATGAGGCTTTTGTTGTCTTCCTCTTGCATTCTTTTTTCTTTTTTTAAAAAAAGTTTGTTATTTAAATACGATATATGTATGATGAAATAGATACAGAGCAGTTATCTTAAGAGTATAGCATAATGGATTTTTATACACGTACCCGCCATGTGTACTCACCACCCAGAAGAGGATACAGACCACTTTTAGCATTTTAGTAGATTCCCACATACCCCTTCTCAGCCAGTAGTCCCCCGGGGTAATCACTGCCCTGACAACCATCATCGTAGATGGGTTTTTGCCTACTCATGAATTTCATAAGAATGGAGTAGTGAAGAGTGTACTTTCTGTGCCTGATGTATTTTACTGAATATAATGCTTGGGAGAATCATCCTCATTGCTGCCTGTGGAAGTAGTTAGCACTTTAGTCCAGCTGTGTAGTATTCTGTAGTGTGAAAATGCCACCATCTGTGCATCCATTCTGCTGTTGATAGGCAGTTGGGTTCCTCCAACTTCTGGTTCTCATGAGTAAAACTACTCTAGACCTTTTGAGCATGACATGTGCTGGATGTGTGCTCTCATTCTCTTATAGATACTTAGGAGTGGGATTGCTGGGTCACCTGCACTTTATCTTGTTTCTGAAATAGTGCAACCTTCGTTATTTCTTCCAGTTTCTCCAGGATACTCTGGACGCCCTCTTCAACATCATGATGGAGCATTCTCAAAGTGATGAATATGACATCCTTGTCTTTGATGCCTTGGTAAGAGAGAGGGGAAAAGTGTCTAGTGACAACAGGCATTAATGTGTGTCTTACTGTGAAAATACTGAGAACTGGTGGCCCTCATGGCCTTTTTCATGAATTCTTTGGAGGTGTTGTAATGTTTGGCAACAAGACCAATAATGAGCTGCTATTTCTTTTTGCGTCTTGCCAGTTCATTTGAAAGCATGAGGCATGGTGGGTGAAAGGGGAATTTTAAATGCTGATGTCAGATTGACACTGGCTGAAGGTACATGAGGCTGGATACTGTGAATGATTGCTTCTGCTTTCTATGAATGTTGGGAGCTAGTCCCTGGCTAGGTTGTAAAGCACCCAAAATGTTTCCTAGCTTTCCTTTCACCTTCTTCTCCCCATTTCCTCCAACTCACTAATCATTACGTTTCTCCTACCCACCCAGAACTTTTCATGATGCTATACCATCCAGATCTTCCTTCTTTTAGTCCTCCCCTATGGTCTTTTTGTCCTCTCCCTATCTCGACTCAGATTTTCTCAGTGTTATGTCAAAATAAACATAAAAGACATCTGCATTAGGGAATCAGTGCCCAACAAAGTTTTTATGTGTTAACCGCTTGTGTCATGGATATTTGCATTTTTAAAGAGGTTACTGAGAGACAACTGTGGCTTAATCAAGTGCTTCCCCAGAGAGTACCCTAGAATTCTAGCTCTCAGAAAAGATGTTTCATGACAAATATATACTTTGATTAATTAATTTAGGGAAGTGTTGAATGTTGCATGACCCTTTTAGAGATTCACAATGTACATAAGTATATTAAAGATTCTAAAAAGTTTTGCAATAAGGAAGACAGTCTAATAATGATAACCTGACATTTCTCAAAACTTATTTGACCATGAAATCCTTTTCATCTTATAACACCCTGCAGCACACTTCATGAAACACTTTCTTTGGGAAGATGCTACCTTAATAAAGAGGACTCATTATGTATTAGTGAGCTAATTCCTGGGCAACGGATTTTAATGGGGGTTGAATTATGCCAGGTAAAGATGGCTTCCTGCCCTGGGTTTGCCCTGAAAATACCGCTGCCTTGCATCTTCCTCAGATTTACATAATAGGACTCATTGCAGACCGGAAATTTCAACATTTCAACACTGTTCTGGAGGCTTACATCCAACAGCATTTCAGTGCGACCTTGGCTTACAAGTAAGTAATTGTGCACATGGGGACTTCTTGTCTACTACCTTCTTGCCCTGCCAGGATGCCTAGGGCACAGGAACTTGAGTAATTTTCTTTTGTCACTAATCTGTGTGAGTTCTGCATTCTCTAACAAAATCTAACCTATGCTTGGGTTATTTGGATATCATTAAAAATGTGGAATACCCATAGGTTTGGATGAATGCCTTATGGTTGCAGTGGTACCTGGAAGTGCTCATTCATCCATTCAGCTAGTGTGCTCTCATTTCTTGAGTGGACACCAGGACTTAAAGGCTACAGAGAAGACCAGGCGTGGTGGCTCATGCCTGTAATCCCAGCACTTTGGGAGGCCGAGGTAGGCAGATCACCTGAGGTCAGGAGTTGGAGACCAGCCTGGCCACCATGGTGAAACCCTGTCCCTACTAAAAATACACAAGTTAGCTGAGCATGGTGGTGGGAGCCTGTAATCCCAGCTACTCGGGAGGCTGAGGCAGGAGAATCACTTGAACCTGGGAGGTAGAGATTGCAGTGTGCAGAGATCACACCACTACACTCCAGCCTGGGTGACAGAGTAAGACTCGTCTCAAAAAAAAAAAAAAAAAAAAAGGGGGAGCTACAAAGAAGAAAGTGCACATGCCAAGTAGCTCGGTCTGATTTGGGTGTAGGGAGAGGGTGAGAGATAGGAGATGATGCCAGGGAGTTTGGTGGGGACCAGTTTGTGAAGGGGCCTTGAAAGTCAGGCCAAGTAATTTGAAGTCTGCCCTGTGGTAAAGAAGAAACATAGAAAGTTCCTAAGCAAACTTAGAGTTCTGTGATATCACAAGAACATGTTCTATAGAAAGAAAAAGCTGAAAAAAAAAGACATTATTGCCACCATTATTCCCCATTATTCCCATTTGTAGCCTGATTGTGACTAGTTCTCCTAGTCAAAAGATTTTTTTTTCCTCCCTATCTTTTTCTTTTTTATGAGCTTTTTATGAACAGGAAATATTAATTCCCTGTAATAAATATAATTTTTATGCCGAGTTATTTTTATGCTTACAAACAAGTAAGTGAGCTTGGCTCTACTACCACCTTTAACCTTTGACTGAATGCCTTATAATTTACTGAGCAAACTAATTACCATGATGAAAGAGATGTATTTTGAAAATATTATCCCTTACTCAGGAAATTGATGACAGTGCTGAAGACTTACTTGGATACCTCCAGCAGAGGGGAGCAATGTGAGCCAATCCTAAGAACGCTGAAGGCTTTGGAATATGTGTTCAAGTTCATTGTTCGGTCCAGGACATTATTTTCACAGTGAGTACTTGTTATGTAAGAGTGATTGATTAGCTCTGCAATTCCTCTGGGATACAACAGTATTTTTACTGTAGGAGAAACTCGTTTAAAAAATTATAACCAGCTGTCTATCAAAAACAGCTCAAGAATCCAACCTAGAGAGTAATGAATATGTAATAATTGTACACTCTAAGTTCATTTGGGAAAAAAAAGAAATCTTAACATGTTGCAGAGTTATGTTTTATCCAGTAAATGTGATTTGAGGCTCTTCTGTGTTTCATCTAACATTCTTCATTTGATTTGAAATATGGTGAATATTTTCCAGGAATCTATATTCAATGTTAGAGGGCCTCGGAGCAGGAAGGGCAGAACTCGGGGAGTTTGATGTTTACTTGGCTCTTGTAGGTTGTATATGGCCGATAAGCTGGTATTTGCAGTTGACCTGTCTGTCCTTGAGATCCTAGTAGCCAAAAAGTGAGCTGATGCATTAGAGTACCTTAGAAGATTTTAATGGTCAGTATCACAGAGGCCAGCTGTCTTTTTGAAGGGCTTTGGAGATAAAGGCATTCAAATGCAATCTACAAAAGAACAATTCATGTTCCTCCTGGCCATAGGACAAAGTTAGGTAGAGGATTGTTTGTGTGTGATCAGGTTGGTTGTGTGTGATGGAAAATAAGAAGAACATTCAAGGAGAGTATTGTCTGGATTCTTAGTGCAAACAAAGAACACTTAACTGAAACTGATTTAGGGAGAAACAAGACTATTTCACATCATTGAAAAACCAAGGGAGTAGTCGGCCTCAGGCATGGCTGAGTCCAGATGCTCAGTGTTATTGGGATAGACCCTATCTGTCTAGATCTGGACTATGCTTCCTTTTTGTTGATCGTCTTATGAGGCAAGTTTTCCGATGCAGAGGCCACTAGAATCCTCAAGTTTACATTCTACCAGTGGAAGCAACTCTACGTTCCTTGTTGTCCTAGCAAAATCCTATGTCAAGAACTGTCTTGGGTCTTGTTTAGTTGTGGTCATGTGTGCATCACTGGAGTCACGGTCAGGTCAGCCACTTATGGTGTGGACTTGTTATGTTAGAGAGATGACTTCTCAAAAGAAACTTGAATTAGCCTGGGCAACAAAGCAAGACCCTGACTCTTAAAAAAAAAAAAAAAAAAGACCATCATTGTGATTGTGATCATGACAATGGATGGGCTTCAAAAGCTTTATACTTGACAGTGCATCTGAAACAGGCAATCATTTGGGATTCTCTTAACACATTCTTTGAGATTTCAGGTGATGAATAGAAAGATGTGAGTGTCTTGAACCATGCCACAGAACAAATGCACTTAGGTCATTCTGAAAGTGAAGTGTCTGTTTCAGATTCCTCTGGCTTGTCATTTAGTCAAGTCTGAGTTGGGTATTCTAGGTTTGAGAGATACTTGTCAGTGATTTGGGAAAACCAATGTGAGACTCCAGTGAATCTAAGAGTGATTTTCTTGGAGGAGTTCAAGAATTCAGACATTGTAGTTACAGCTTAAAAGTCAAGGATATCTTATCCCATCTTCCAAGTGAGAATGTTTTATGTATAAGTAGAATATGTCTTTTCTACTTATCAGAACTTTTCTTCAGTTCTTCCTTTTGGTGTATTTGTTTTATTGCTTCTCCTCTCTCCTATATTTCTTTCGTTTTCCATCCCTCCCTCCCTCCCTTTCTTCCTTCCTTCCTTCCATTTTCAAGGATTGAGCTTCTTTACGAAGCCTTTTGCAGTGCCTGAAGCTCAGACAACCAGCTGTGCTAATCCTCAAGGGTTCTGAGCTTGTGGAATTACACAGAGTTTGGAGCAGACTGAGCTTCCCTGTTCCATGAGATGGACATTGAGCAGCTCCCCTTCCTACTGGCAGGCACATGGAGGTGAGACTGCAGAGCTTCTGTTAAGATAACTCTCTTATTTATTTATTAATTTTGAGACGGAGTCTCGCTCTGTCGCCAGGCTAGAGTGCAATGGCGCAATCACGGCTCACTGCAATCTCCGCTTCCCACCTTCAAGTGATTCTCCTGCCTCAGCCTCCTAAGTAGTTGGGATTACAGGTGTGCACCACCACACCCAGCTAATTTTTTAGTAGAGACAGCATTTCACCATGTTGGCCAGGACGGTCTTGATCTCCTGATCTCGTGATCTGCCCACCACAGCCTCCCAAAGTGCTGGGATTACAGGCATGAGCCACCACGCCCAGCCAGGATAACTCTCTCATGTCTTACGTCTGTTAGTTTTTGTCTTTTCCATCTACTGGGACAAAATACATTTGTGCATTTGTTTTGTTCTTCTCTGCCTCAAGGCATATAATCTTGCAGAACCCCTAACTCTTTAACTGGTGCAAATTCAGTGCTGCTGTGATGCTAAATGCTAAGTGACTTTTGGCTTATTAAGGAGCAGGGTGATCTGTTATTCCTTGCTGTATCCCTAGAACAGCATGTAGCAGCACATCACTGACATTTGGTCAGGAGAGATGTCTCTAAAGCAACCCAAGCCTAATCTTGAATCCTTCCTCATGAACAGAAATGTAGGCGGACCTGCAAAGAGGGTCTAGGACCTCATGCTAGGAGAAGGTAGGTTTTGTGTCTTGTTCTTTTTAGAATCTTTAGCAATGATCTGCTCTCCAGTGGAGTCTCTAGGGCATTGGGAAGCAATTGGAGTATTTCTCCATATGAGGGGGCATCTTTTATGGGAAACTGGAAAACAGAAGTTTCAATGCTTTGAGATGTCTAACCCAGCTGTTGGGAAATCAGAATCTAATTATTGGTTTGGGGCTAATTGTATCTGGTATTGTGTGTCTGTTTCCTGTTAATCCTTTATTCTCTTTCCCTGCTTGCATAACTGCAGTGGATCTAGCTCCCATTATTTGTTCTCTTGCCATTATTTTTTGCACATACTGCACGGGAACATTTGCAAGGGCTAAGGATTTTCCTGTGTCAGTATGCAACGTATAGTTGGGTAAGGAAAGAAGAGTTGTTGTGGAGAAACAGTGGAAGTTTTATTTTATTATATTTTTTAGGAGGATTCATTTCTGTCTATAGCCAAAGAAAGAAGAGAGTGAGTTCCTTGTCCCTTGCTTCTTGTGTCACTAGCTCCTGAGTCAAAGTCTGGATCGAGTGTCTCTGATTAGGCACATGCCAGTGCTGTAGCTGCAAAGGAAGCTGGCAGAGCAGGTTCTAGCTTCTGCCACAGGGAGGCAGGCTTATGAGTAATTCCTGAATTATAGGAAGTGTGTCTAAAAGATGCTGGTGGCCATAAATATGTCCAATATCCACTAGGCTTTTGTAGAATGGCTGAGCTCCTGGGAGGTATTGAGCATTGTAAGGAACATTCAGAAAGAGTTGAAGTGATAATCTTCTATGATTCAGCTTCTTTACAAAGCCCCTTGCAGTGCCTTTAATCCTGAAGCTCAGACAACAAGCTGTGCAGATGCCCAAGGTTTCTGAGCTTGTGGAATTACACAAAGTTTGGAGCAGACCGTGCTTCCCTGTTCCATGTGATGGATACTAAGCAGCTCCCTGTCCTACTGCGAGGCACAGAGAATCAGGCTGCAGAGTTAGGATAACTCTCTAAAAGGGAGAGGAACCAGAACACTGTGCTGCAACAGGAGTTGCTCCCACTTGTCTCTGCTCCTCACAGACCCTCATGCTGCCCCAGGCTAGAGTGCAGGGGGCAGCATGGAGTAATAGTTATGAGCAGATGTTCATGCAGGACAGACATTGGGTATAGTGGTATCTCTGCCCCTATAAGTACCTAGGTTAGTGATTGAATCAGCCTCTCTGAGCCTCAGCATCCTTATCTATAAATGGGGATAAACCAGTTCATTGTGTGTCAATGATGAAATGAGATTATGGGTGCAAAATGCTCCATACAATATCTGGTACTTATTTCATAAATTTAATAAATGTTAGCTGGTATCATGTTTTCACTTAGGAGAAACAGCAAGAGTGCTTTTTTCAAAAACTCAGATTTAAATTATTAAGAAGAAATTCCAGAGTCTTGATTCAAGCTTAAAATTTGACTTACTACTCATACTATCCTAAGCATTTCTTACTGTTTATTTCTCTGGAGGCAGGGATAACTTTTACCAGGTGTCTGTGCTTTTTGAGGACCACAATGTGGGACTCTCCTGGCCCTAGGAATTCACCTTGGTCTACTGCTAGCCCTCACTGGGTGGTCCTGATTCTGTGTGTTGCTCTTATTTCCTCTGTGTGTGTGGTCAGGCCCCTCTGGCCAGAGCAGCTGTGGTGCCCAGGTCTCTGGCCCCTGCTTGCTATGCCTGCTTTTCTTTGCATCCACCTTCTGCTCTTATTACAGACCTGCTTATTTGGGTCCTGCTTCCTCCCCCATCTCCATTTAACCCTGATCTCCTGCTTCCACAAACTCCTCTTTCACCAGCCCCAGCCCCAGCTCATTTGCTTATGAGAAACTGCCAGCTCAGAGGTGAAATGCACAGTCTCTAGAGCCAAGTCTGCTTGGGTGTGAATTCTGAGTTGGAATCTTGCCATTACATTTACCAGCATTTACAACCTTGGGCAAATTATTTAATCTGCCTAAAGCTCAGTTTCCTTGTATGTAACACGGTCATAATAGGACCTATCATACAGGGTTGTTGTACAGACTAAGTGAGCCCAATGGATGTATGGTACTTACTTAGCACAGTGCTGGTCACATAGCCAGTATATATGGTTATTCACGTATCATCTTCAGCAGTCTTCACACAAATTCTACAGAGGACTCCATTTTCTGACTTTGTCTCCTACTACTCCTCACTCACTTTGTGCCAACCACACTGGACTTGCTGTGGCTCAAGCTCCTTCCTTACTTAAAGACCTTTGCACCCTTCCCCAGATCCATTTGTTAACTTCCTCACCATTTTTATATCTTTGCTCAAACCTCTCCTTCACTACCCTATTTAAAATTGCAACCCCTGTCCCAAGCACTGCTGATTTCTCTCTTCCTTTTCGTCTTTTTTTCTCCCCATAGAACTAAACATGGCATACTATATAATAATCATGCTTTTGTTGACTGTCCCTGCCTTGCTGGAACGTCAGCTCCATCAGGACAGGAACCTTTGACTGTTTTGTACACTGCGGTACACTAAGGCAACTAGAATGTAGTAAGCACTCATTAAGTATGAAATTAGACACCATTTCTAGCCCAGTTTCACAAAGAAGGAGACTGAGGCTTAGATTCAAGCTTAATGATCACACAGCTAACAAATATAGCAGAGTGAGGCTTTGCACTCTGCCTCATCTGATGAAGCAAATGTGAGAACCTGATCATTATTCTGGGCCATGCAAGTGTGAAGTCTGGCTGGCCATGTTGAGGGGCTGTCCTGAGGGAGGGTGACTCTGATTGGAGGGGTTGATGTACTGAGTGACATCAGGGGCTGCTGAGAGGCACATGGCTGCTTGGGCTTCAGTGCTAGGAAGCATGGTACCATCCCTAAGTGCAGTAGGAATTCAGCAAAAAACAACAACAACAACAACAACAAGATGAGCTGGAGCAGGAGTGGTCAGGAAAGGCATCCTTGCTGTTATAGTGAAGCTATCCAGGCAAATGTGACTTTATCTTCATCCCCAGGGAATGAATAAAGAAAAGTTGACATAGGGCAGGCCAGGTGAGCTCACACTCCATGGAAACAAGTCACTGGCTGGGGAGAGAAAAATTGCACTGTGTCCTGATAGGAGCTTCAGCCCCTGGAAGCTTCATCCTGCTCCCTACCCCCAAGAGCCTAGAAAGCCTGCCCTGGTGTGCACAGTTCCACTGGCCTGCACTGGAGCTGCCACTGCATTGACAAGGGCGTCTTAGGAGCATGGTGTGCAGCTCAGTGACACCTCCAGTCTAGCTTACCTCACCCAGGGCCAGACATGATTGCCCTTTTTCTAACTGCCTTCAGCATCAATGACCAGAACCCAGATACCAGCTTTCTGGTACTTTCTTTTGTCTTCTTCTTCTTTTTTTTTTTTTTCTTGTTTGCATATTTCTTTATTCCATGCCACCCTACCAGTCAACCTCCACCTTATCCCCTCCCACCAGCTCAGTTTCTTCCTAAGTGAATATTATATAGTAGTTTACCCTCTAGGTCATGAATATGTTAGGCAGCAAGATTGTCTGAATAAAGCTCAGGGCAAGTCAATGTAGCTTGTAGTCGGAGGGAGCACATCAACCTCTGCCTTTTGAAACAAATATGAATTTAACTCAGAGGTACTTGCCAGTGTGATTTGTTTTTATTGTTCATGTATGAATAAATATTAAAATGTAATCATCTGTTTATGCCGAGCATGAGCTGAAATGCCTGTGACATTGCGATTCCTGTTTCTTCTGCATGTAATTTGTTTGCATGTTAATGCCATTTATTTCTGTGTAAGCCTCTGTTTTTGGTTTTGAATATAATTTCACTTTTTGAAGACAGTAATGGCTTAGTAAACTGAACAATTTCAGTTAATGGAACTATTTTATGATAGCATTAACTTGGCATCAGATCAGGATGAAAGAGAAAACTGTCATCAAAAGGATATCATCAAACAGTGACTTCTCTTTAATTTATTATTTATTTTATGAATTGCTGAAGCACTCAGGGAAAGCTAAACAGCCTTTCCCACGAACATATGTGAAAGTGGTTTGTCAACTGTTAAGTAAGTTGCCTGATTATAACATGAAATTTTGCATATGCATGAGCTGTTTTTTCTTTTTATTTATTTATTATTTTTCTTTTTTTTAAATTATATCTTAAGTTCTAGGGTACATGTGCACAACGTACACATTTGTTACATGGGTATACATGTGCCATGTTGGTTTGCTGCACCCATCAACTCATCATTTACATTAGGTATTTCTCCTAATGCTATCCCTCCCCCCACCTCCAACCCCCGACAGGCCCCGGTGTGTGATGTTCCCCACCCTGTGTCCATGTGTTCTCATTGTTCAGCTCCCACCTATGAGTGAGAACATGCAGTGTTTGGTTTTCTCTCCTTGTGATAGTTTGCTTAGAATGTTGGTTTCCAGCTTCATTCATGTCCCTGCAAAGGACATGAATTCATCCTTCTTCATGGCTGCGTAGTATTCCATGGTGTATATGTGGCACATTTTTTAATCCAGTCTATCATTGATGGACATTTGGGTTGGTTCCAAATCTTTACTATTGTGAATAGTGCCGCAATAAACAATACGTGTGCATGTGTCTTTATAGTAGCATGATTTATAATCCTTTGGGTATATACCCAGTAATGGGATCCCTGGGTCAAATGGTATTTCTGGTTCTAGATCTTTGAGGAATCGCCACACTGTCTTCCACAATGATTGAACTAATTTACACTCCTACCAACAGTGTAAAAGTGTTCCTATTTCTCCACATCCTCTCCAGCATCTGTTGTTTCCTGACTTTTTAATGATCGCCATTCTAACTGGCATGAGATTGTATCTCATTGTGGTTTTGATTTGCATTTGCCTAACGACCAGTGATGATGAGCATTTTTTCATATGTTTGTTGGCTGCATAAATGTCTTCTTTTCAGAAGTGTCTGTTTATATCCTTTGCCCACTTTTTGATGGAGTTGTTTGTTTTTTTCTTGTAAATTTGTTTAAGTTCTTTGTATATTCTGGATATTAGCCGTCTGTCATATGGGTAGATTGCAAAAATTTTCTCCCATTCTGTAGGTTGCCTGTTCACTCTGATGGTAGTTTCTTTTGCTGTGCAGAAGCTCTTTAGTTTAATTAGATCCCATTTGTCTGTTTTGACTTTTGTTGCCATTGCTTTTGATGTTTTAGTCATGAAGTCTTATGCATGAACTTTTAAATAGTTCTCTGTTCCCTTTGCCTATGGAAATATTAGTAAACATTTACTGGGCACCTATTATGTGCTAGGCACTTTGTTAAGTCATGGAGACCCTGAAATTAGTAAGTCAGACTTCCTCAAGTATTGGCAATGTAGTGGACAAGATAAACATGCATCCCAGCAATCAAATCACAGTTGCCTGGGATAAGCAATGATCAGTGATGCAATATCACAGTGGAGGCCTGGAAATGGTTCTTGTGGGGGCAGACAGATTTGATTGACAAACCCTACCTTGGGAGGATCAGTAATTCTTCTCAGAGGAGGTGATGTTTCAAACTAGACACTGAAATGTATTTAAGAAGCCAGGCTAGCCAGGCGTGGCTGAGGTGAGGCTGAGGTGAGAGAATTGCTTGAACCAGGGGGTGGAGCTTGCAGTGAGCCGAGAACTGCACTCCAGCCTGCACGACAGAGAGAGACTCCGTCTCAAAAAAAAAAAAAAAAAAAAAAAAAAGAGAAAGAAAAGAAAAGGAGCCAGTCCTTGGGACAAAAGCGACTCCCGAGTTCTAAATACAATCTATGAAATAGAACTTCCAGTGACTCCTGCTACTCTTCAGTATCATTTATGAAGCCTCTCCTCTGTGCTTGGCCCTGCATTGCTGTTTACTCCACCTCACTTAATACAACAACCCTGCAAAGCATAGGTATTATGATGTTCATTATATAAAAGAGAAAATGAGGCTCAGAAAGGTACAGAAAGTGACTCCAAGTCACACTCTAGATGTTGGCGAGGAGGGATCTGACACTCAAGCTGAGGTTCTTGCTGTTGTGCTGTGCCCACACATGAATAGCATGTTTGTGGAGAAGAGTAGCTAGTGGATGAAGCCGTGGTGGTGGAGGGGGCCTGATGCATCTGGAGAGGTGGCTTGAAGCTGAATTGTGAAACACCTTGAATGTCCGACCCAGCAGCTTGACGTCATCCTGTATCCAGGGGGATTTTGATGTGGATCATACCTTTTACTCTTAGAGAGCACACAGTGAGTGCCCCAGTAGGTGTACACACTAAGCCATTGGGATCAGATAAAAATATTAAAAGTATTTTATCTCACATGAAGAAATTAAACTTATAAACACTTAATTTAGACTAGCAGATGGATATCATTTATAAATAAATAAGCATCTATTGAGTTTCATGCTTAAAATGAAAAAAAAATTTTTTTCTCCAAGGAGCAGTTTGGAAACTGCTGCTTTTGGCGGTGGGGAGCCACTGAAGTTCTAAAGCAGGGGATTAACGTGATTAGATTCACACTTTAGATAGAGTACTGGGGAAGAAAGGTTAGCTCCTGGAAGATGGGATAGAAAGCGAGAGATGGAGATGGGTGATCAATGGTGAAGCTATCACAATAATCCAGGCAAGAGCTCTTGAACTAAGGTAGTGACGGTGGTACTGGGGAAGAGGAGAGGAAGAAGATAAGGGTTTACAGATGAGGAGATGGCCAGAACTAATTGAATATAGGAGTGGAATTCAAGGAGAGGGCCAAGCCAGGTGATCTGACTCTGGACTTTCTGGTCCATTTGACCTGGCATTGCAAACCAGCATGAGAAATACAGGGGAGTAGTGGGTTTTTATAGTGTATTGGGTTTGGGACATAAAATGTTTGAGGTGTTTATTGGCAGAACCAGATGAAAATGTATAGCAGGCAGTTAGATGCAGATTAGGAGTTCAGGAGAATGGAGACACAGTTTTGGTTGAAATTGATCCAAAGAGATATTTGAAGCTATAGCACAAGGTGAGTAATACTATAAAACTCAGAATGAAACCCAGGGAGTCAGCCCATTGAAGGGATGGGTGAAAAAAGGGTCCCACTGAAAGCCGGATTAGGGACATAGGATAACAAGCAGAAAGGATTGTCATTCCAGGAACCAGGAAGGAGAGTGTTTCAAGGAGGGAGTGTCAGCAGTGTCAGGTGCTACAGGGAGATCATGGGACCGGAAACTGATTAGAGGCATGATATTTTGCAATAGAAGGTCATTGTTAAGTTAGCCAACCCTTTCCCAGAGCTTAGCATCTTTCCTAATATCTGGTCCAAAGGCCATCAGAGCAAGGGGTCAAGGTTTGAAGTGCATTTGATTTCCTCTTATCTGTTTGTGAATTACCTACATTTGGATTGTCTTTTTCCAGGGTGTAATCCTAGACTGACTTCCCCCATCCATCCTTCAGAATCTGGGGAAAATTTCATACTTTGCTCACAGCAAAGCATAAGACACTGGTCTTGTCTCCTTCCACCTCCCTTTAAATGGTGTGGAACGAGGCTATCCTGTGCTGTAGACAATTAAGGGAAAAGCTGTGGAGGACACAGATATTCATTCTTTTAGGTTGAACCGGTAAACTATTTCCTTTGATTGTTAACTCATTATTGGAAATCTGGGAGCCAGATTGCTGGTTGAACCCTTGCCTGAGAGCAAAGATGGCTGTTTCTGTCAAATGCTGAGGCTGACAGTTGCTCAGAGAATGACTTGGGTGGGAGAGCAATTTACTGAATAAACGTGTAGATGTAGAAACTGCATTTGCAAATCCCCTGTAACGAAATATGAACATACCAGATAAGAAGGGTCTAGTTTGCCAGAAGGGTGAAATTTGCCATGCTAACATAATTGTCAGGGATGCTGAGTGCAATTGGGGTGACTAGATGTACTTTGTGATCTTCGTCAAATGTACTTGAGGCAGGCATCACCCCGAAGGAGAATTTGTTTCCTTAATAGAAATAATACATTGCTCACTCATTGGGCTTGTTGTTTATTGTGTCTTTGGGGTGGAAGGAAGATTGAAAAGGACTTCATCATGAGGCACATATGGTCACTGCCCTTCCAGTCTCTAAACTGGCCCCTCTACCTGGCAGATCTACTCTCCCACATACAGGAGAGACATATGGCCTGCTACAGAGACACATTGATTTCATTCATTCATTTGTGTATTCAATAATCACTTTTAAGTCTTACTATTTGGCCAAGTTCTATGCTAGGAGACTCTAGTGAAAAAGACAGATGGAGTGTCTTCCTCACGCTGCCCTTATATTATACTGGGGCAGATGGAAAAACATAAAAAAATGAATAAACCAAGTTGTTTCAAATGGTAATAAATGCCAGTGAAGGAATAAGCAAGTGTGTGGCTGAGACAGGGGTGGGGAGGGTGGGGGGTAGCGGAGTACAGGGTATAGCAGAGTGGTGAGGCTCTGGAGCCACACTGCCTGGGTTTGAATCCCAGTGACTGTGACCTTGGGCAAAGTCACTTCACCTCTGGGCCTTAGTTTCCTGGTCTAAAGTGGGGATTACCTCAGAGTGTTATTGTGAGGGTTCTGAAAATGTGATATTTATTTATTTATTTATATTTATATTTTGGAGGTGGAGTCTCACTCTGTTGCCCAGGCTGGAGTACAATGGCACAATCTCGACTCACTGCAGCCTCTGCCTCCTGGGTTCAAGTGATTCTCCTGCCTCAGCCTCCCGAGTAGCTGGGACTACAGGAGTGGACCACCACGCCCAGCTAATTTTTGTATTTTTAGTAGAGATGGGGGTTTTGCCATGTTGGCCAGGCTGGTCTCGAAATCCTGACTTCAGGTGATCTGCCTGCCTCAGCCTCCTAAAGTGCTGGGATTACAGGTATGAGCCACTGCTCCTGGCCTTGTAAACTGAGATGTGAAAGATGCAAATGAATCAGCCATGTGAGGGCTGGATGGGAGAAGGAGGTGCAGGGAGGAAAGCTATGAGCAAGTGCTCTCACAGGGTGAAGCTTTTCAGAAAGGTAGAGAAGACTGGTGCTGGGGGATGTAAGGTGAGCATAGGGGAGAACAGGAGAAAGATGAATTTGGACAGTGAGGCAGAGGCTACCATGGAGGGATTATTCTAGGCATGCTGCAAAGTGCTCAGAGGGCATTTAACTAAAAATGCTTGCATGTCAGGTAGCACGTATAATACTTGGGTGACAAGAAGGGTTTGTGTCGTGGACCACATGTGTGTTGTAACCTCTACAAGTCTCTTTAGTTACGTAAGATACATAGTACATAAACTGTCCATTCTTTAATCAGGCTAGATGGAGGATGGACATCCTGTGTTTCCTCAAATCAGTGAGCAATCCCTAGAGTCCTAGCAAGCGCTCAACTCCTTTAAGCATTTTTGTTCTACAGTCACCACACTTACTATTTTTAAGAGCCATTTATGTTTCAGCCACCATGAATTTTTAGTTACAGTTTTGAACAAGTTTATTTTTTAATTTTAAGTATATGATTATAGCTACCTCTCTCTCTTTTTTAGAGACAAGGTCTTGCTCTGTTGCACAGGCTAAGGTACAGTGGCATGATCACAGCTCAGTGTAGCCTTGAACTCCTGGGCTCAAGTGATCCTCCTGTTTTGGACTCCCAAGTAGCTAGGACTAATGCCCAGCTAATTCGTAAAATTTTTTGTGGAGATGCAGTCTCACTATGTTGCTGAGGCTGGGCTTGAACTTCTGGCCTCAAGTGATGCTCTTACCTCACCCTCCCAAAATGCTGACAGTACAGGTGAGAGCCACCACACCCAGCCTTGCCACTTCTCAATGCTGTGTTCATGTATGGGTCTAAAGACCCTGATATGGTTTGGCTGTGTCCACACCCAAATCTCATCTTGAATTGTAACTCCCACAATTCACATGTCCTGGGAGGAGCCCTATGGGAGGTGATTGAATTATGGGGGTGGGTCTTTTCTGTGCTGTTCTCATGATAGTGAATGAGTCTCATGAGATCTGATGGTTTTAAAAACTGTAGTTTTCCTGCACAAGCTCCCTCTTTGCCTGCTGCCATCCATGTAAAAAGTGACTTGCTCCTCCTTGCCTTTCCCCATGATTGTGAGGCTTCCCCAGACACATGGAATGTAAGTCCATCAAACCTCTTTCTTTTGTAAATTGCCCAGTCTCGGCTATGTCTTTATCAGCAGCACGAAAATGGACTAATACAGACCCTTATTCCTCAAAGTAACAGATGCTGTAAAAGCCATTTGATGTGATTATTAGCAGTCATTGTGCCCAGGTACATTCTTGTACACAAGTGTACTTTTCCTCAGAATAAGGTTCTTCCAAAGTATAATTTGCTGGGCTAAAGGGTACTAATTATTTTTTTACTGAGTTCCTATCAGACAGACATTCTTTGGGGAAGGGCAAACTTGAATGTCTTGAGTGTCATAGAAGTGATAAAATGAAGAGCTTGCCTATATTTGGGGCCTGGTGTGGTGGCTCACGCCTGTAATCCCGCACTTTGGGAGGCCGAGATGGGAGGATCGCCTGAGCTCAGGAGTTTGAGACTAGCCTGGGCAACATGGTGAAACCCCATCTCTACAAAAATTAGTCTGGCATGGTGGCACAGCCTGTAGTCCCAGCTACTTGGGAGGCTGAGGCAGGAGAATCACTTGAACCCGGGAGGCAGAAGTTGCAGTGAGCCGAGATTGCACCACTGCACTCCAGCCTGGGTGACAGAGTGAGACCCCATCTCAAAACAAAACAAAAAACAATAACCATATTTTGTGAATGAGCCACAGGTGATAATACTATCATGCTAACAATTAAGAATACCCTAAATAGCATGAGCCACAGCATTTTATTCTGCTGACCTCTGTCTCTTCCTGGAATCACTTTCTTCCCTTGGCTCGCTAACACAGAACTCTTTTTGTATTCCTCATACCGTTATTTTCTCTCTGGAGGTCCTAAATGCTTTTTGGTGTCCTCCTTTCACTCGCTTCCCACTCTCTAGCTGGATGCATCCACACCCATTGCTTCAGTTATCACTTCTGTGCGGATAACACAGAAATCCAGCCTCACCTCTTCACCCAGTTCCATATCCATATATCCAATCACTTGATATCTTCTTTTCTAGTATATCAAAGGCAACTCAAAGTTAGCACATCGGGAATCAAACTCATGGTTTGCTCTATCTCACTGACCCACAAACGAGCATGTAGCATGAGACAGAAAAGAGGGACTCGTTCTTGACACCTCATTCTGTTACTCCACCTATGGTCCACAGTCAAGTCTCAAACCTTTCTCCCTGAAACGTATCTCAATTTATCTATATCTTTCCATCTTTACTGCTAACCTCCTACTCCATGTTCTCACCCTCTCACATGTGGAATACTGTATTTGCTTTCTCCAGTGGTCTTGCTATATCCATTCTTGCCTTCCTACAGTCTATTCTCTATAAAGGTTTTTGGATTTCCTAAATAGACAATTATAGCATCTATAAATATAGAACATTTTGTACCTCCCTTTCTAATCTTAATTCTTTTTCTCCCTGTCTTACTGTACTGGCTAGGAGTCTAGGTCAGTGTTGAATAGAAATAGTAATACATATTGTGCTTTGGATATTTATTGTAGATGCTTTTCATCAGTTTAAGGAAGTCAATAATTATGTCCGTTATGAAGAGATAAGAGGTTTAATTGTGATGACTGATGTTTTGAATTTATTTCTACCATTTTAGCTGTGCATCCTCCACACCACCCTGATTTTTCTATCCTTTTTCTCCCTTTCTTTTTTTGGGATTGTTTTCAATTTCCTCATTCCCTTTTTTCCCCTTTATTAGTTTGAAAGTTACATTCTGTAATTATATTAGTGGCTACCTGCATATTTTATCATACATATTTAACTTACTAAAGTCTAAAGTTACATTTTTAACATTTCCATGAGTAATAAGATTTCAGAAGGCTCTGTCACCTCCTTCTTAAATATCATGCTAGAATTATGCAGCATTTTAGTTTTACTTTCTAAAAATAACTCCACATACTGGATATTATTGTTGTTTTAAACAGTTAGTATTTATGTTTTTACCAATAAAAGTTCATCAACACTATTCTACTGTATACTTAAAAATGATTAAGATAGTAAATTTTATGTTATATGTTTTAACCACAATTAAAAAAAAGCTCATCACTCTTTCTCTTATCTTAGACTTTTCATATTTGCTTACTTTCTTTCTGAAGTTAATCTTGCAGACTTAACTTTAAGAAATTCTGTTGGTAAAATCCCTGAAATTAAATTATCTGATTTTATTCTGAAACTTGAAAGGAAGTTTTTCTAGATATAGACTTATAGCTCATTTTTTGTTTACTGTCGTCTACTGTTAATGTTAACTGTTAGTCTTACTATTGTTTCTTTATAGGCATTCTGGTTTTATCTCTCTGGTGGCTTGTAAGATCATCTCTTTCTCTTTGATGTTCTGCAGTTTCACCATGATGTACTTAGGAATGATTTTGTTTATGTTGCTAAAAGTTAGTTTTCCTGGATTTGAAGTTTTGAATATTTAATACCAATTCCAAAACTATTATTCTTGCCTTTTTAAATATTCGCATTTCTCCATTTATTTTATTATCTCTCTGAAATATCAATCAGCGTATGTTAGACCTCATTATATTCTCTAGTTCTCATAAATTCTCTTTCATATTTTCTATCTTTTTTGTTTTCTTGGTTCATTCTGCCTAATTTCTTTAGGCCCATTTTCCAGCTTACCAAGTTCTCTCTTTAGCTTTGTCTAATATGCTCTTTAACTGACTGTCTGAGTTTTTCTTTCAATTACAATATTATTTTCAAAAACTCCATTTTGTTTTTTCAAATCTAATTTTTTGTTTTTATAATATTTTGTTTCTTGATCATATTTTCAAGCATCTTTTTAATGTTTTGAAGCATAGGGAGTGTGCTGGGTTTGTATACTTTGTTGCATAATTCCAGTAGTGGGAATCTTTGTGGGGTCTCATTCTGTCTCTCTGTTTTGGGTGACCCTGCTTCTTTATGCATTTTGTTGTTTTTATTATTTCCTAAAGCTAATTGTCCTTGGAACTTCATCAGTTTGTATATATTTTAATTAAAGTTTTTTATTTTCCTCCAAAGAAAATCAGAGTTTCCTTCTTTCATTCACCTGGGGCAATACCAACCAGATACCTCATTAGTTAAAATTTCTGTTTATGGATACAAGCAAGGAACATGAATTTGGAAAACAAAAACAAAACACAGGTCAGGATTGGCTTGTGGTTAAGAATTCTCACTGGAGATGTGTTTGTGTTTTTCTTCTACACACAGCATCAAAGACCAGGGCATTTCCTTCCTATTTCCTTTTGTGCAATAGGTTTATTTCTTTTCCTCTATTTTGAAGAAGATGCAACAAACTGGGAAACCAGCTTTATATGAGGGTCTCCAATATGCAGGCCCTAGGACTGATCTCATTTCTTCTATTCCCCAGGCAGCCATCAAAATAGAAGTTTAAGGACACAAGGGCTTGGCAGACGCCTTCGGGGTAAAGCTGGCTGCGTTGCTCTGACTTACCCAGAGACCTGCTTTGCTTTGTGTTTGTCCTCTGTGGATTCCGTACTTTCTTGACAGTTTAGTGACTCATACGTAAAATCCAGCTTTGGTAGTTGTTTTCACTGACAGGTTTTCCAGGATATTTTGTTTACCATCCTGTCAGAAATGGAAGCCTTTAAACTTCACCCTGCAGCCAGAGTGATCTTTCCACAGTTCAAATCAGATCACAGTACTCTCCTTCTTAAAATCCTCTTATTTCTTTTTATTCTTCTTAGGATGAAGACAATACCTAATGTGGCCTGCAAGGGTCTCCTGTTCTGGCCCTGTGGCCCCTCTGGTCCCCTTTGACCTGACTTCCCTAGGTGAAAGGAGAAGTCTTTCTCCACTCTGGAACTGGTGGCTTTCATTCAGCTCCTCTGATTCTCTCAGCTCCCTTCTGCTGTGGGGTCTGTGCACTTGCTGTTCCTGCAATCTGGACTACTCTTCCCTCTCCTTCTCACCTAATTTTCTCTTATTTATCTTTCCTGTGTCCTCTCAAGCATCACTTTCTCAGGGAATTGATCCCTGTATTTTCTGGCTAGGTCTAAGCTCCCTATTTTACCTTTTCATTGCCCACGTATTTTGTGTTTGAAGTACATATCACAGTTTCTGTTTTACATGTATAGATGTCAGTTTTTATTTATTTGTATAAATTCCTTAATTGCACAGTGACTGGTGCATAGTAGATGCTCAGCACCGTCATTGGCACGATAACAAAAACACATTTTTGTTAGTTGAATAACTTATCTTATGGAGACCCTAAGCACACCCACTTTAGCCAAGTAAAAGCTGCTGGTGTTAATGTGTTCTCAATTGCTATAAAGAACTACCTGAGCCTGGGTAATTTATGAAGAAAAGAGTAAGTTTAATGGACTCAACAGGCTGTACAGGAAGCATGGCTGGGAGGCCTCAGGAAACTTACAAACATGGCAGAAGGTGAACGGGAAGCAAGCATGCCTTACCATAGCAGAGCAGCGGGGAGAGGGAGAGAGAGAGTGAGAGAGAACCAAGTGGGAAGTACTACACACTTTTAAACAACCAGATCTTATGAGAACTCACTCACTCTCATGAGAACAGCAAGAAGGAAATCTGCCCCCATGATCCAATCATCTCTTGCCAGGTCCCTCCCCCAACACTGGAAATTACAATTTGACAGGAGATTTGGGCGGGGATGTAGAACCAACCATATCACTGCCCTTCTCCTAGAATTGAGAGTCCACGATTTTTGAGTTTTTATTTATTTCACCCCTCAGGGTTTGCTTCCTGGGCTAACGTGATGGCTCTTTTTACTGGTTCCAGGCCAGGTGTACATAGCTGGGTCAGCAAAGTCTGGTAACTGAAATGTAGCACTGGATTTTAAAGCTCACCTGTTTGGGTCAGGGGCCTTCCTGTTTCATCAACTTTTCCTCCTTTGATATGTTTTAATGTAATATTTTAGTGCCTCTCCATTGTAGTAAGTGTTAGAATATGACCTCTCCTAAACCCTAGAAGTCCTCACAGGGTGTGTGAAATCCCTTGCACTGGATTGCACCCCAGCCTTTTTCTGCTGTGTGCATCGCATGCCCAGATTTTCTACCTGGATTTTGCCATGGTGTTCCCACTTTGGACGGCATCTGTGGGTTTCTCAGCCTGGAATCTAAAGATGGTGAACAACTTTTCAGTATATGGGTAACTGTCAACTTTTAACAAATTGCTCTTAAAGCCTATAGCCTCCAAAACACCTTTAACTCAGGATTTATTCATCCTTACATTCAGCAACAATGCATCACGTACCTGTCCCATGCACACTGGGCCGTAAAACTTAGTTTCTTTTTTTAAGCACATGAGTTGATAATGAAAGTTTCTATTTCAAAATAAGTTCAAATTCGTGTCTAGTGGTAGAACTTTGGTTTGCATTAGTAATCACGTGTTTATCCAACACATACTGAGTAGGCCACTATGCTAGGTACTAGAAATGTAACAATGAATTGGACAGACTAGTGGAATTGGACAAGGTATGAAAGTTTTTCGTGTAGTTGAGAAGAGAGACATGAAGCAGATAATCATGTAGGTGCATGTAAAATCAAGGAGAAATGTGTGTGAGGTGCCCTGGGAGCATGCTATGACGAGATTAGCTTTCATCACAGGGTCAGGAATGCTTCTCTGAGGAAGTACCATCTAAGCTGTGACCTGAATGATGAGTAGGAGTTGGCAGGTGAAGAGGAGGAAGGCGTAGTAGGTGAAAATAAAGCCAGAGTGAGCTCCCTGAGATAGGAGGGAATTTGACCCAAAGGAACTGTGGAAAGTCTAGGGTGGCTGGAATTCAGTGACCAAGGAATAGAATGACCGGACATTGCCTAGAAGGGTAGGAAGGGGTGGCTCTGAAGAGCCTTGAGTGTCAGGCCATGACCTCTAGAAATTATCTTAGGGAAATGGGGACCTGTGATATTATGAAGTATGTACTTGGTCTTTGATCCTTTTTCCTGGCATAGGTCTCCTAAAATCCTTAGAATCTCCACAAAGTGATGTCTTTTTGCATGCTAATAAGTTGACTGAAGCCTGGAAACCCTTAGGTAGTTTCAGGATGAGGGGTGACCATCTGAAAGAGCAAGGCAGGATTGGAGGGTTGGGACTTTCAGCCCCACCCACAGCCTCCATGGAGGGGAGACGGTTGAAGTTAACTTGATCACCAATGGCCAATGCTTACATAATAAAGCCTCTATAAAATCACAAAAGGACTGGGTTCTGAGAGAACCCAGCAATTCCAGACAGCTGAAACTGTGGTGCTTCCTGGAAGGTGGCATTCCTGGACAGGGCATGGAAGCTCCACATACCTTCCTCCCCATTCCTGTATCTTTTGTAATAAATATCCTTTATAACAAATCAGCAAACGTGTTTCCCTGAGTTCTGTGAGCAGCTCTAGCAAGTTAATCAAACCCAAGTAGGGAGTTGTGGGAACTCACATTAATAGCCGGTTGGTCAGAGGCACAGGTAAAACAACCTGGGCTTATGATTGGCATTGGAAATGGGGGGCAGTCCTGGGAACTGAGCCCTCACCCTGTGTGATCTGACTCTCTCCAGGTAGATAATGTTGGGTTTGGACTGAATTAGAGGACACCCAGCTGTGTCCACTGCAGAATTCCTTGCTTGCTTGGTGTGGGGAGAGACTCTCGCACATTTGTCACAGATGACTTCTGTGTTCGTGGTTGCCGCGTGGGAGCAGAGGGAAAATAGCATGTTTTTTCCACTCAGGAGTGATTAAAGGATTTTCAACAGGAAAATGCTATGATCACATCTGTGTTTTTAGAGAGGTCCCTCTGACCACTATGTAGAAACTGGACTGAAAGAAAATAAGAGAGAGGGGAGGGGCACTGGTTCAGAGACCCCCGCAGGTGAGAGGAGATGGAGGCTTGGTCCTCCATGGTGCTGATGAAGATGAAGAGGGGTAAATGGCTTTTGGGGTGGAATTAATGTGTCTTGATGACTCAATAACTTTCAAGCAATTCAAGATAGCCCCTTCTTAGCCCGGGGCTTTGACTTGGGCACCTATGGGGCCTTTATGCTGTGCTTGGAAACTAGAGGGTGTTTTTTTATTGTCCAAAAACAGGCTTGGTTTTGGACAATACATGTTCATTTTCAACTCAGGTGCTTAAAAAAGAAACTAAGTCTTATGGGCCAGTGTGCATGGAACATGTATGTAACGTGTTATTGCTGAATGTAAAGAAGAACTCTTTGACAATAGAAGCCAGATAAGAATCCTGGAGAATTACCTCAATGGTAAATAGTTTACCTAAAGATGAGGACACAAGGGCCCAGAGAGGAGTGATCTAAAGGTCTGAATGTCTGTAAATGCTAGTCTGGTTTAGAATTCATTCAGTCCTGTGACCGACACCATTGCTCCTTCTGTTACCCTGTCCTCTGCTGGCAGCCTGGTGGGCCCTCGGTCATCCTACTGATCAAAGAGGTCTCCAGGCACTCAAACCTCAGTATGTTTGATCTCCACATTCCTTGGGTGTTCCCAAATTTCAAAACAAAGAGTTTTATTGCACATGCATTTTTAAAACTGACACCATTAGTAAGGAAAATGTTAAAAGAAAAAATCACTTAACTACACACACCAAATGTCAGGGCTCTCAGTGGAAGACCCTGGGGTTAATTATCCTTTTCAGGAAGTCATGGAATCAAAGAATGAAGTTCAATGCTCTTGGCATGACCATAGTTTAGAGTAATAATAACTTGGCATTTCTTGGGCCATTGTCTCTCTAGCTGCAGTTTATGCCGAAACTGGGAGGCAGGTGAAAAATCAGCATCTTGATTCTGTAATTGTAGAGGGAAAATGGCCTCTAGTTGTATGTGGCCTTCAGTTAGATTCTCCAGCCCCAGCCTTATTCCCACATGAGAATGAGACATTTCAGGAAAGGCTTTGGAGAAATGGGCTGTTGCAGGAAGGAGCTATAAGGCAAGATACACCAAAGAAAGAGTAGATCTCTCTTTTTAAAATTAAATGAAAATTTCACTTGTGTTTAAAAATCAGAATATAAAATAAGTGTATATAATGGGCATGTTATACCTAATCCCCTTTTCCAGGAGGTAGCTAAATTATCAATTGAATGTGCAGATTTCCAGATTTTATTAGCTTTGCATGTGTATCTGCATAATCATTTGGCAAGCCGTTTTTTTCTGTTATATATTTTTGGTTATATGGAAACCTCCTAGATTGTAAACAAGCAAACAAACAAATAAAAACATTGAGGGAAGAAATGATAAAAGAAGCGGTCAAAATCCAACTTCTTCTTGGCACCCAGACTTTTATAACAACTGGGCCATAGAGAAGGAGCTGGAAGGAATGTGCTGAATATTAGCTGCTTTTTCAAGTAGATGATGTAATCTATATATTTCTCTGTATGTCTTGGAAGCAGGGAAGAAAGAGAGAAAGAGAGAGAGTGTGCATGTGTGTGCTTCTTTCTATCCTTAGGAATATTGTTTTGGAAACATTCAATTTCTAATTATATTGGGGGGAAAAACCCTAAATACCATTTTTCATGCTAATGGAGAAATTTACTTAAGTGCAGAATTATGCAACTTAGTTTTCTTGCCAAATTACATGAAGTGTGCAGCTCCTCTGAATAGAATGAAGGATGGCACAGGCGCACATCACACACTGTTCATAACTTAAAGTTCTTTTCAAGGCTTTTGCCTGCATCTTATTACCTACTTACTATTAATTTATTATACAGGGTTGCCATATTTTAAAAGTAAAGTGAATGTTTCAGATGGATTGTTTTTCTTTCATTTCTCCCATATTGTTAACTTCTATTTTTTTTTTATTTAGAACTGTTTATACTTCCATCAGAGGCAGTTTTTCTTCAGTGATTGCATTAATTTTTATGTGTTCATTCTAGACATTTTTCAAACAGAATCTCCACATGTTGAGTTTGTCTTCTTTTCTCTCATCCACAAATCATTCTTTTCTGGTGTTATTTACAGGAAGAAGATATTAGTGAACCTCCTTTGCGATTTGCCCTAAGGAGTGATCCTACCCCAAATGTCAGGCTCTGGAAAAGTAACAGCTCAATAGAAATAATCTTGTCATTGACAAAAGTACTTGGCACCAGGAGCTGATCTGCACCCCGCCTGTTGGCTGCTGGGGATATTCAATGAAGTACAGCCTACACAGGCACCTCTGTGTAGGTCTCTAGGGCTGCTTGACAGTTGACACTGGCAACACTGTAGTCATCCTAACCCTTCCTTACATATTCTCTTTCTCATGAGGCTTTGCTCTTTCTCATCTGACAGAATAAATATTTCCATTTCAACTTTGTTACCCTTTAGAGGATAATTTCTCTGACCACTGTGTATGTGTTTTTTTTTTGTTGTTTTTGGAGACAGTCTCGTTGTGTCACCTAGGCTGGAGTGCAGTGGCTTGATTATGGCTCACTGCAACCTTGACTTCCCGGGCTCAGGCGATCCTCCAGCCTCAGCCTCCCAAATAGCTTGAACCACAGGCATGCACCACCACACCTAGCTAATTTTTGTATTTTTTTGTAGAGACAGGGATTCTCCATGTTTTCCAGGTTGGCCTTGAACTCCTGGGCTCAAGTGATCCTCCCATTTCAGCCTCCCAAAGTGTTGGGATTACAGGTGTGAGCCACTGCACCCAGCCCTCTGACCATTGCTGAGTAAGACAGCTAACTCTCAGATTCTGTGTCTTAGTCTGCAATTTCTTATTTATTTCAGGTTCATACACCTTGATGGTGGGGAAGAGGTGGGGATGGTGGCAGTGACCTTACAGGAAAGGGGTGAATTAGGAAGGGAACCGTCTCTTTCACGAGTCCTTCGCATGCCTCTTTCATTGACTTAAATGTGCCTGCCTAGTGCACTGAAGGGTCTCATTCTATGAGCAGGATTGGGAAGTGCAAGGATGATCTTCAGACAGACTCAGCCACTGGTTAGCTGGAATTATTCTTGGTCCCAGGTTGTGGGGTGGGAGGGAGAGAGAGAGAGAATACACTTGACTCCTTGACTCTTGTCTTAAAGTATTATGATTTTCCCAGAGTAATCACTCTTTTGAAACCAGGAAAGATTCAATGGTTCTTTTTGTAAAGTCACTAATTTACACTTATCTGAATAGAGCAAACTATTGGCTCAGGAGAAGGAACACCAGCCAAGTCACCTTGGTTTTAGAGCTTTTTAGAAAAAGGTTAGAGCCAGCCTTCTAGCTTCCCTCCAACAGTCCCATAGCATCATCCCCTGGATAACGGATGCCTCCCTACCCACTGACTTGCTCTTGTTCCTGGAGTCATAAATTATTTAGCTGTCACTTATCTCCCAGGATCTTTTACTAATTTTTACTTATTTATTTATTTTTTTGAGACGGAGTCTCGCTCTGTCTCCCAGGCTGGAGTGCAGTGGCATGATCTCGGCTCTCTGCAAGCTCCACCTCCCGGGTTCACGCCATCCTCCTGCCTCAGCCTTCCGAGTAGCTGGGACTACAGGCGACCACCACCCTGCCCGACTAATTTTTTTGTATTTTTTTTATAGTAGAGATGGGGTTTCACTGTGTTAGCCAGGATGGTCTTGATCTCCTGACCTCATGATCTACCCATCTTGGCCTCCCAAAGTGCTGGGATTACAGGCATGAGCCACCGCGCCCAGCCCTTTTACTCATTTTTATTTCCAGTGTGGTGCCTGGCATGTAGTAAGTGCTCAGTAAATGGTAGTTGTCTTTATGAAGATGCTGATTTCTTTCTTCTTACAGTTCAGGAAGCAAAAATGGGTGTATCCAGAAGAAAAATTGGATATGATGTAATAATAGCCAACATCTATTGTTCACTATGTACTAGACACTGCTAATGGCTTTATGTGCATTGTTTGATTTTCAAGCAACCTTATGGGGCTAATACAATTTTACTAATGAGAAATCTGAGTCTCAGAGAGATTAGGTACCTTAGCCAAGGTCACCCAACTAATAAGTGACAGAGCAGGGCTAGGAACCCAGGCAGTAGTGCCTAAACTTCTCTATTGCCTCGAAGAGGCGGAGAAGGAATCAGAGGGATGGATGCCTATAAATGTGGAAGTGACCGAGATACAGAACATAAAAGAGGGTCAGGGTGTTAGGAGGCCCTTTCTCCACCGCTGGATTCTCAAGGGAATCTTCCCACTTGCTTTCTACAGCCTGAGGTTGCTTTGGTTAGATTCTGCTCCCCTGGGATGCTAGCCTGAGGTTGGCATCTCAGTTTTAGGCTGAGGCTTTATGTACCTGCGTGGAAGAGGTGGTACAGAGCATTGTACACAACATATGGGGCTCCATTTGCATTTAGTGAGTGCTCAGCTGTGCACAGTGTCTCCTTAATCACATGCAAGCCGAGCATCGCTATATTTATCCAAGCCCTGGGAGCAGGAGTGCTGGCTGCGGTCGACTTGCATGCCCCAGAACAGTGCCTTGCAGGTTGTTCCAGTTTTCCTGTGGTCAGGGCCTTAGGGCCCTTCAATAATTTGTTCCCTGGCAAAATCTGCTGGTTTCTGAAGTATCTTTCCAGGCGTTCTAGGCCAGAAGAAATGTTTACATCCTGAAGCTATAACAGAGACCGAGCGCTAAAAAAGAACCTGGGAGCTACATCTGCTGTGCCCTTGACTTCAAGGCCACATTTGAAGAATCACAGACAGATGAGGCATTTTTATTTTCTTTTCAAGCTTTTCAAGGGGGGTCCCGCAATGCTTAATCACCCTGCTGTCATCAGGTTACTTCTTCCTTATAATCTAAAACCCTTATGAATTTTTTTCCTTAGTCACTCCTTAATTGAAATATTTCTCTTTATAGCTGGGCATTGGTGGCATGTGTCTGTAGTCCCAGCTACTCAGGAGGCTGAGGCTGGAGGATCACTTGAGTCTGGGAGTGTGAGGCCAGCTTGGGCGACACATTGAGGCCCTGTATCTTACAAAATATTCTTCTTATGCTCAGATCAGAGAGTTCACCCAAATAATCACTTCTGTGCTTAGGAATCGAGAACAAGAATTTCTAATGTTTACTTAATGCTGATTAAATGCCAGCTACAATATTAAGCACTTGAAAAAAATTATCTCATGTTTTTCACCTCAAAATAACCATTTGAATGAGCATTAGGACTCCATTTTATGGAATAAAAGTAAAATTTCAGAAAAGTAATTAACTGAGGCCACACAGCAAGTATATGGAGGAGTCTGGCTTGATAGCAAAGCCCTTTATATGAAATAGATTTTTCTTTTCTTTCTTCTTCCCAGCTGTAGTCATGTCCTGTGACTCTTCCTCCCATTCCCAGCCATTCCTCAGCTAAAAAAAAAAGTAAATATTTTTAAATATGTATATATATTTTAGATATATATATTTATATTTTAAGACATATAGATAATATATAATTTATGATTTATATTTAAATTTGTATAAACTTATATTTAAATTATAAATTTAAGATTTATATTACATTATATATACATATGTTTATACATTATATATACACATATGTGTATATATACGTATATATACATGTATATATACGTATATGTGTATATATATACGTATATATACATGTATATATACGTATATGTGTATATATATATGTATATATACATGTATATATATGTATATGTGTATATATATGTATATATACATATGTATATATATGTATATGTATATATGTATATATACATATGTATATATGTATATATACATATGTATATATGTATATGTATATATGTATATATGTGTATATATGTATATATACATATATACACATGTATATGTGTATATATGTATATATACATATATACACATATGTATATATATACATATATACACATGTGTATATATATACATATATATACATATGTATATATATAAAATTTTCCCCCATTTTCCTCCCAGAATTGTTTTTTTATCCTTTATAAGACTTAGGCAGGTGCAGGATATATTTTCATCCCTGGACTCAAGTGTGGTGTCAGACCCTTAACTTGTGACATGAATAGCAGGGAGCAGATTGGATTTCCACTGGAGTGGAGGCGCCTAATCATGGCTTCCTGGGATTTGTGTTATCTGCCTTCCCCTGTTAGATGCTGAGAACGTAGAAGAAGAATACCTGGTTCTGGTTCAAGCAATATCATTGGCACAGTCTGTGACCTAGAGCAGATCACTGCTGTCTTTCTCGTGAAAATCAAATTTAGTTTCCTACAAAATTTAAAGTTGAGCAGAGCCTTGGTTTAGTCTTACAGACTAAGAATCTTTTTTCCTTCCAGTTCAGTCACATAATATTTATAAGATGGTGAAGCCAAGTCACTTGCCCTCTCTGGCCCTCAGTCTCTTCATCTGTACAATAAGAGCAAGAACTAAATGCTCACCGCACTTCCCAGCAGCTCTTGGTTTCAAACTCAGGGGGGCTGCAGGAAGAAGCTGGCTCTATTCTGCCAAGTTCTGACTAGTGAGGGTTTGAAACGAAACCAGCCAGGGCTAGTCTAGGCAAAAAGGAGAGTTTATTTTAAAGATATTTGTGCATCTCATAAAATCCAAAAAAAAGTTAAATAATGAGACACAGAGAAGTTGGGAACCAGGACAGCCTCAGGGATCTCTTCAGCAGGAGCTCATGACCCTTCCCCCTGGAGTGCTGCCATTAAGATAACTCCAAAAAAGCCTGTTTTTATGTTTCTTTCTTAAAAATGACAAATTCCAGAAGGAGAACTGCCAGGGGGCCATTCAGTTATGGAGGGTAGGACTGGACAGGCCAACTAGCAAGAAAGTGTTGCTGGAGCCCAGCCTTGTTGGAGGAGCAGGTGGTTCCCAGGAGGATCTGGGCAGAACCCCCCACCACACACACAGGTACACCCTGCAGAAAGAGCCCATGCGTCTGTAAATGCTTGGGCAGCCAGGTCTGGGTGTTAAATGTGAGTGGGAGACAGAGTGGGCAGGTTCAATACTCTAGACCAGTAGCAGCCATGGTGATGGTGTTCCTTCAGCCTTTTCAGGCAGCTGTGCCTCATGGAAAGAGTAACAGACTTCAAGGCAAAAGGCGTGATGAGTGGACAATCCATTAGGGATTGCTGGTGGCTGTGGGCACAAAGAAAGACAAACGGTGTGATCTCATGGGGAGGCTGACCATCATGCTGGATTAGGATCCTCTCTTTTCAGCCAGGTCAAGGACAGGGTACTCTGGTCCCATCTTTTCCACTTTGATGACATCTGGGCAAGTTTTAACCTCTTGAGAGTTTTTCTGTTTCCTTATCTGTGAAGTGGGGATGAGAGCAATGATAATCATGCTACTCTTCCAATGGACAGCAGTACGGCAGGCGCTAACATCCGCTGGGGCCAGGCACCCATGCTGAGCACTTCCCATGTGGGTCGATCCTCACAATCCTCTGACACAGTACTGTTATGGTTTACACTTTGCCCAAGGCTTGTAGAAATTAAGGGGGCAGTAAAGTGTAGAGCAAAGCAGTGTGCAAAGAGACTGAGAGGCTGGGCTCAGGAGCCAACTGCCAGTTTTGAATTCTGGCTCTGACACTCACTGGCCTGGTGTTCTCTGGCATGTTGCGTGAGCTTCATTAATTTGTAAAGTGGGTGTGATACTAGTGCCTGCCTCATGCTGTGGTTGTGAGGAGTGAGTGATTTCACACACATCCAGGAAGGTGCCTGGAGCAGAGCAGTGCTCTGTAATGTTTGCTGTTGTTTGTAATAAAGTGCCTGCCAGGCAGTGGGGATTTGAACCCAAAGCAGATTGACTCTAGAATACATACGCTGTGGCAGTTATCTCTGGTGGCAGGACAAGAAGGCTCAGCAGTGAGCAGTGTAAAAGCCAGGGTAGGGGCGAGTTAGCAGAGGGAGCTATGGAGCTAGGGAGAGGAAGAGAATGAGGAGCCCTAGGCACATAGCCACTTCAACACTCCTTGTCTCTGTGACCTTGAGCTGGACCCAGAAGGTCAGCAGCAATTGCTGAGTCCCCATAACCAACGGGAACATTCAGCACTGACTTCACTTGCGCTTCTGACTTCAGGAGGGCTTTAGAGAGGGAGTTAGTTAGAAAAAGAAGGAAAGAGAGACACAGAGTGACTAAGACAGAAAGAGAGTGATGAAATCAGGGGGAGGGTGGGGAGAGAACTAGATATAAAGACATAGAGACCCAAGGAGTGAAAGAGAGTGATTAACACTCAAGAAGATAAACAGAACAGGCACACACTTAGAGCCAGAGAAATGAAGTAGAAAGACAGGAAAGAAGGGTGAGGGGAAGGATGGGGATTTTGCAGAGACAGTGCTGAGGGGGCGGTGACTGGCTGGCCTGCTCTGTGGTTGAGGAGCAAACAAACCTGTTAAGCGTGTCAGTGCTTTATCTAGGAAAGCACCTTTGCCAAGGCCCGGGCCCACTGAGGAGCTTTTTGAGCGTGTAGGGCTGTGACAGGAGAGACTCTCTTTATCTGAATTGGAGACAGGAGTGCTCTTCTGTGCATTTCACACTGGATGCCACAGATTAGGCTGCGGATATTTCACGGTTGGTGATAAACGCTTGTTTGGAGAAGCCTTGAGCTGAACAACACTCCTAAGGCTGGGGGAAGGGGTTGATAAGAGGCAGGTTGATGGAGACTGGTTTTACATGAGGGATTGGTTCTATGCAATTTTACACTTGTATATTATTATAGGCATTGAAAGTCCCTAGGAGGATAGCCATTAAAACATCGACAATAGCTAACCTCCCTGGTTGGATTAATGAGGAGTCTCACCTTCTAAGTTATGTATTTCAATTAGGTTTACATGTTTTACAGTGTAGGGACTTTATAATCAGAGAAACAAAGGCTTAAGGTAATAAGTACACTCCTGAAATGAGGGAAGGGGAGGCAATGGCCCCTGACATAAAATGGGTTGTTGGGACTCATCCGACAAGCAGATAATGGGTGGTGGAAATGGCAGTGCATTTGAAAATATTTCTCCTTGATGTTTCTAAGATACTTTGAAAATCTGATGACCACAATCTTTCCTCTGATTGTTGCAGAAGGGTGAAATTATTAATGCCTCCTCAGCTCAGACAAATTTCCTTCCTTTGGGGTTTCCTTGGGGTTTAAAAAAGTACGGCAGAAGGCATATGCCCTGTTAGTTGGTGGGTTTCTGTTGGGTATTGTGGATATGAGGCTTTTCCCTTGAGAGAATGATGCACGCAGCATCTGCAGAATCCTCTCCTCCTTGAAGTCCCCGCCTCCCACTCCTTTTTGTTTTAAATTTTAAATGAAGTTTGTGCCTAGTACACACTTTTAAAGGTATTGTCTGTTAGCTTGAGAAATGACCCAGATATATCTCATTTCAGGCTTTATGAAGGCAAAGAACAGATGGAGTTTGAAGAATCCATGAGACGGCTCTTTGAATCCATCAACAATCTGATGAAAAGTCAACACAAAACCACCATCCTTTTGCAGGTTGGTTTATGCTACAATAAAATCTGTCTTCTCCTTGGCCATCCAGTAAATAATAGCATGCTAAGATAATATCTTCTTTTGCTGAAATATGCAAACTTGTGTCCAGTGAAGGTCTGGGCTGGCCACTTGGTTAAAGACCAAGGGCTCCTCAGGAGAAGAGAAAACATATTTATTGTTTGCTACCCATGAAGCTAGCAGTGCCTTCTTTTAAAATAGCTCTGAAATTTTTGTTACCTAGAAGGAAATTAGTCAAACCGGATCCACTTCCGATGGAGAGAACAGTTAATGGTGGCAGTCTCTTAAACTGAGTTTAATTCTCAGCAACATAAAGTCAGGGACCCTTTTGGGATTAAAGAGGGCTCCTCAATAAACAAGAGGTAATTTGGAGAGAATGAGTCCTCTCAGGTGTGGTCCACGATGCTAATCTGTGAAGACTGCAAATCTTTGAGAAACTGTGAGGCCTATCCCTGTGTTTGGGAAGGAGTTGAGCAGCCAAGAGTCTGAATGAAGAGGCTGTTTCAGGGAGACTTCCGAACTTTCACAGAATGTACTTGCAAGCACTGGGGGTGCAGGTAGGGGAAGCTGGGAGTGCCTGATGTGATGTGAATAAACGAAGCCCAAACACATTTATCTAAATCAATGAGTTAATGCAGATTGCTGCTGCTGCTTTTTTTTTTTTTAAATCAATGTTATTCTTTTAGATGCTAATTTAAAGATCCATTATGCCTGGGATGCCCAGGCACTGGTTAGAATTAATGAGGTACTAGTGTTTAGCTAGAATGAAGGTGAGGAAGCAGAGGCGGAAGTCAGCCTGGGGAATGTTTGCTTCTCATGCTATGGGTTCCAGACTGTGCACGTTAGAATCGTGTGAGGATCTTTAATGAATTCTGATGCCTGGTTACAAGCACCAGACTTTCTAATTTAATTGGTATGGAGTGTGACCCAGGCCAGGGGATTTTAAAAATTCCCCAGGTGATTTTACTGTGAAGCAAAGTTTGAGAACCACTCTGCTGATGGCTTCCTTTAATTTAACAAAGAGTGGAAACCTGTGTGTTGGGGAAGGCAACTATCTTATTCATATTTGTCTTCAACACTCAGAATAATCCTGATAATTCTAAAATTTATTCTCCTCAGAATGTGTATCTATATTTCTTGATCTAACTGAATAACTGAATGTCCTAACACTATTTGGTCTTCTGTAACAAGGTTAGGAACACAAATACCCTCCTATAGAATCCACTAGTAAAAAACCCAAAAAGCTTCTGTTTTATGATGAGGTAAAGGAGGAAGAGGTATAAATGATTAAAAATGATTTAAACCAAACTATGTAACAGGCTTTATATTTCATGCTTTGCATATATTACTTTATTTCACCCTCTCAAAAATCCTCTAAATTACACGTTAGGCCTGCCATGTTATAAAAGGGTAAACTGAGGCTCAGAAAGCTGAAACGATGTGCCCAAGGCTACATGCCCACATCTCTCTGGTCAAAAGCCAAAGATCCTTCTCCTGCAGCAAATCTCAAAGTCTATAGAAGATTCCTTGTGTGGGATTTGCTGACATCACATGGGCTGACCCCTCTGCCCTCATCATTAAGTTCTCTTCACATGGTACTGCTCTCCATATTTGAACATAACTTTAAATTCTTCTTTGATAACTTTTCAACAGCCATATATATAGGTGGAAAGCATCATTGGTTTTATGAAAATTCCTGAGGCTAAATTTGGCCCTTAGAGCAAATTGAAAAAGAGATGAAGCCCCTTTCTGTGTCTCCGAGGTGGAAATCTATGGGAAGAAACCAGCATAATCTGTCTCAAATCACAAGGAAAATAAGGCATTTCTAATACAGCTACCCGGGCAAGAAGAACCTGGGTAAAAAGATTTATGCCAAAGCCATAATAATCATATGAGTTCTCTAATCCTAACATGAGGATTATTCTGAGTGTTGAAAACGCAATGATTAGTGTGTCTTCAACTAATAATCATTTATTAGTTGATGCTTAATAGATATCTATTGAATTAATTAATGTATTACACTAGGGATACATCTTAAGGTTTCTATTCTGTTGATGAGGGAATTGAAGCTCAGACAGTTGAAACAGCTTCCTCCAGGCACCATTGCTGAAAAGTGGGATGGCTCAGATTCATATCTGTTCCTGCCCGGCTCTAAAGGCCATACTCACTACCACGACATTAGCCTGTTCTTTATACTGTTTCTTTAGCCCCTGCTGGGGATGGATGTCTTCCCTTGGATTAGTTGGGACTGCAGTCTTTTAGTTTTTATTTTTCCCTTACCCCCTCCTGGTTAAAAAACAAACAAACAAAAAACGTATTACTCATATTCCTAACCCCCTCATCATTCTCTGACAAAGGGGATAGCAGGAGCAGGGGACAACATGAGGAGATGCAGCAGGAGCCCCCCCAGCCACTGCATCTGTATCACATTGGAAGCAACTGAGCTTCCAGTGAGCAGCCACACGGTGTTGGGATATCCGGAGAGAGCCAAGGATGACCAGTCGCCATGAGAGAGGCTATAGGGTTGAATCAGGTGTGAAATCAGCTCCAAGGAAGCTGAAGTGTGAAAGAGCAGAAATGATGAGCCAGTAGATAAAGCCAGTTTCTCATCCCAGAGGAGAAAGGCACTGATGCCCCAAAGAAGTTGAGGTGCCATGGAGAGAGAGAAGAACGGAAGAGGGAATAGGTCATTGGGGAGCTACTCTTTCTAATTTCAGCACCTGTTTCCCTATGATGGGCTACAAATATATTCGGGGAAGGAACAAAGGGAGAGAGAGAGTAAGAAGGCAGGGAAATAAAGAAGGAGAAAAAAAGGAAGCAAAGAGGAACAAGTGAGCATTTGCCGCTCTGAAGACACCTGGTCAACAGGAATGCTCTTCTTTATCAGCTGCATGACCTTACATTGGTCACTTAACTTCTCAATGCCTCAGTTTCCTCATCTATAAGAGTTCATTGTGTGGGTGAGGATCAAATAAACATTGTCTGCAAAAGAACAACTTATAAAATGCTGTGCAAATGTAGTGAACTAATACGATTATTATGGTTTTGGCATAAGTCTTTTTACCCAGGTGGTTCTTGTCTGGGTAGCTGTGTTAGAAATGCCTTGCTTTCCTTACAATTTGGGCCAGGTTTGTTGGTTTGTTCTCATAGATTTCCACCCCAGAGACATAGAAAGGGGCTTCATCTCTTTTTCAATTTTCTCTAACGGTCAAATTTAGCATCAGGAATTTTCATAAAAACAATGATGCTTTCCACCTATTTACATAGCTGTTGAAAAGTTATCAAAGAAGAATTTAAAGTTATATTCTAATATGGAGAGCAGTACCATGTGAAGAGAACTTAATGATGAGGGCACAGGGGTCAAGCCTGTGTGATGTCAACAAATCCTACACAAGGAATCTTCTATAGACTTTGAGATTGCTGCAGGAGAAGGATCTTTGGCTTTTGACCAGAGAGATGTGGGCATGTAGCCTTGGGCACATCGTTTCAGCTTTCCGGGCCTCAGTTTATCCTTTGTAACATAGAAGGACAAATGTGTAATTTAGGGGATTATTGAGAGGGTGAAATAAAATAATATATGTGAAACATGAACTATAAAGCCTGTTACATAGTTTGGTTTAAATCATTTTTAGTCATTTATACCTCTTCCTCCTTTACCTCCTCATAAAACAAGC
The DNA here is from genome assembly GCF_006542625.1 of Nomascus leucogenys. Lineage (NCBI taxonomy): Eukaryota > Metazoa > Chordata > Mammalia > Primates > Hylobatidae > Nomascus > Nomascus leucogenys. Next base: position 8,927,086 of record NC_044382.1, on the reverse strand, counting down.
TTTTTGGGTATTTTACTAGTGAGGATTCAGAAGGTGGGTATTTGTGTTCCTAATTTTGTTACACAAGACTAAATAGTGTTAGGACATTCAGTTATTCAGTTAGATCAAGAAATATAGATACACATTCTTAAGAGAATAAACCCACAAGAAGTGACTGTACGAAAACATGCATGGCAAAGTTTCAGCCAGTGAAATAGTATGAGGTGACTGGAGTCTTGATTCTGAGCCTGCATGGGGTGTGAGCTATTAGTATCAGCTGTAAGTGCTGGGTGGGTGCAGAGGATACGAATGCCCGTGGTTGATGTTCCTGGTTCAAACTTTTCACATCCAGCTGGGTAGCGGCTTATGTTGGAAACCCTCATTTGTGACCAGCTTAATTGTGAGTAGAGCAGATCTGGTTCAAATCTCAGCTGTGTCCACTGTGAATTCTGAAACCTAAGCAAGTTATTGCCCATCTCTAATGTTCACCCAGCTTTTGTGAATTGCTTTCTGTGGTTTTTCTTATTGTTCTGAGTCGGCATGGCAGCAGCTCACCAAGACCACGGAAAATTGAAAGCCAGTAGTTCAAAGAGCAGAGGAGCAATAAAAACACTTTCTGCTGATCGGGTACCTACCATGTTCCAGACATGGAACTGGACTCTTCATATACAGTGTTTTAAATCCCGCCCCCAGAGATCTTCAAGGAACCACTATCCTCAGTGTCCATAGGAGGCTCATAAAGTTAAATACTTCATCCCAAATTACACGTATTCATAGTGCTGGAGCTAGGATTTGAATCCTCCCAGGTCATCTGCCTCCAAAGCACTATTATTCTCTATGCCACAGGTGAGGTTTAGGCCAGGGATTCCCATGTGTTTTCAACAATGGGCCACATGCTCAGAAGTCCTTGTGCGTGCCAGCCCTGTGAGCGTGATTGATAAAACTGATGGCAGATTCAGAGGGTCAACACCACACACTTGTAAATTAGATAGAGCTCAAATGTTAGTAAAAGGCATATGGTGATGTTGTGCAGGCTAATTTGCCCCATTTTCCTTACGATCCATGGTATTTCATAATGCTCCAATTTGATGGCACAAGTGGAATTAAATGAACAGCTTGTATTGAATGACATGCTCTCTTGGCCACTGCGAATGCCACTCATGCTAATGAAGCCCCTGGAGTGTCCAGGAGGGCAGGGGACTCTGCCATTTATGTCCCCAATGTCTGGAACAATGGCTGCCACACAGAAAGTGCTCAAATATTTACTGTCTGAATGAATGAATATGGCTGGGTACAATGGTGCATGCCTGTAATCCCAGCACTTTAGGAGGCTGAGGTGAGAGGATGTCTCAAGCCCAGGAGTTCAAGACCAGGCTGGGGAACATAGTGAGACCCTGTCTCAACAAAAAATTTAAAAAAAAATTAGCTAGGCATGGGGGACTGCCCATGCCTAGTGGTGTATGCTTGTGGTCCCAGCTACTCAGGAAGCTGAGGCAGGAGGATCACTTGAGCCTAGGGGATCAAGGCTGCAGTGAGCTGTGATTGTGCCACTGCATTTCAGCCTGGGTGACAAAGCAAGACCCTGTCTCTTAAAATAAACAAATAAATAAATAAATACTGCCGGGCGCCGTGACTCAGGCCTGTAATCCCAGCACTTTGGGAGACGGAGGAGGGCGGATCACAAGGTCAGGAGTTTGAGATCAGCCTGGTCAAGATGGTGAAACGTCGCCTCTACTAAAAATACAAAAATTAGCTGGGCGCGGTGGCGGGCGCCTGTAATCCCAGGTACTCAGGAGGCTGAGGTAGCAGAATTGCTTGAACTCAGGAGGTGGAGGTTGCAGTGAGCCGAGATCACGCCATTGCACTCCAGCCTGGTGACAGAGCAAGACTCCGTCTAAAAATAAAATAAAATAAAATAATTACTTCTACCATTTTGTTTAGTTTGATGTTTCAGTGTTTATTAAGTGTCAAGTGTTGAGCTAAAAGCTTTACATATATTGTTAGCTCAGTTGATCTTTGTAACAACAACCTTATAAGACAAATAGTCTTTATAAGTTCCATGATATACGTGCGCAGAATGTGCAGGTTTGTTACATAGATATACATGTGCCATGGTGGTTTGCTGCACCCATCAACCTGTCATCTAGGTTTTAAGCCCCGCGTGCATTAGTTATTTGTCCCGATGCTCTCCCTGCCCTCGCCCCCCACCCCCTGACAGCCCCCGTGTGTGTTGTTCCCCACCCTGTGTTCTTATTGTTGCTTTCCCACTTATGAGTGAGAACATTTGGTATAAAGCAGAGATAAAGACTATATGCAAAGACAAATAGTCTTTATCTGTGCTTTACAAATGAGGAAAATGAGGCTTAGAGAGGTTAAGTGACTTACCTTGGCTGAAAATTAGTAGATCTTGGATTTAAATTTTGGCTGTATAAGTCCAGAGTTTGAGTTCTTAATCACCACCAAGCAATAGCATAATTTCATTAAGACCCAAATCTTCTGGCAAAATGCCAGGTGGATAAGACTCAGGGGACCCCCATAAAGTTGAGTTACAGAAAGGATGGAAACACACATATTCTGGAACCTGTTGGTTCCGTTCCCTTCACTTTGCCTGAGAGATTAGTGATGAGGCTGAATGTCCTGAGAGAGCTGCATTTATTTTCCCCGGGGACAACTCAGCATCTCAAAGGAAACTGCCTTCTTATGGTCGTGCTGCGGGGAATTTCCGTGACATCATTTTTCCAGTTTCCATGGAACCTGATCATCTACTGCTTGGCTAAAATAAAAGGATTAAAAATTGATGGGAATAATACTTGTTTTGAATGCCTGTCGCTCTTGAATGAGGAAGCTATCTGGTAGCATTCTTGCATAACTGTGTATCATTTCAAGACATGTTCATTTTGGCCAGAAGTCTGTGTCTACTGGCACCAACACTGGTCACTGTGTTTGAAAGAGAGAGAGAGAAAGGGAGGAAAGAGAGAGAAAGAATGGGAAAGCCTGAGAGCACTCAGCAGACAAGTCCCTTTGAGTTTGGAGGCATGCTAGTTTGGTTTTGGTTTTTGTTGTTATGTTTAAACACTTGCTGTTTTCTAATTCTGGTGAAGTCCATCTAGATAGCAATGATCTCAAGTGTCCTCCCTTGATTTACCTCTGGGAGAGTAAAACCACTATTGGTTGCTTTGGGTTTGATTCTCTTCTTGAGGGGTGTATCTGGCCTTTGGCAGAGGGGTTCAGAGTGGACCATTAATCTAGGAAATTAACTCAGTGCCACATGATCACCTAATTAGTGAGATAGCAAACATTTTCCTGTTGGCCATTCTTGCAACCCCCTATAGATGTGGTAACGAGGATCCTTAACTTAAGGGATGTCAGAAGAACTGCATTTTATTTTCAAAAACTATTCTTACAAAGGGTGGGGGAAGCTCTTTTTCCACTTCCTCCTCCAAATTAGCCTTCTCACCCCTGCTGAATCCTCCCCACTTGCCGAGATAGAATGCCTTTCCTACAGCGTGATGGGCAGTAGTGGACGTACTGGGTAAGAGCCAGCTGGACAGAGCTAGGTACACATCCTTGCTTTGCTACTCATTAGCTACATGGCTTCTGGCAAGTTATTTAACCCATTCTCTGTGCCATAGTTTTCTCATTGGGATTAACAATTTCCACTCATAGAGTAGTTGAAAAAAATTAAATGAGATCATGCATGTAAAGTATTTGGTGTGTAAACTGTTTCCAATAATGGTTCTATTTTATTTATTATTTATTTATTTATTTATTTTGGAGACAGCGTTTCTGTCTGTCACCCTGGCTGGAGTGCAGTAGCAAAACACAGCACATGGCACCCTCTAGCTCCTGGGCTGTAGCGATCCTCTTGCCTCAGCCTGCTGAGTAGCTGGGACCACAGGCCTGTGCCACCATGCCTGGCTATTTTTTTTATATATATATTTTGTAGAGATGAGGTCTTGGCATGTTGCTTAGGCTGGTCTTGAACCCCTGGGCTCAAGCGATCAATCCCTCGGCATCCTGAAATGCTGGGATTATAGGCATGAGCCACTATGCCCAGCCATGATTCCCATTTAAAAACCCTGTAATTCATAATCGTATTATATGTGTATGTGTATATATGCATCACATGTATGTTTATGTGTCTATGTATGTATACATATGTACATTTTAAGTATTATACACAATATAGGAATATAGACTATGGAATGAAAGTAATAATGATACAATATTATTTTAAGAAGAATGGTCGTAATAATGAGAGTAAAAATAATAGAACACCTGGGTGCACTGGCTCCAGCCTGTAATCCCAGCACTTTGGGAGGCTGAGGTGGGTGGATCACCTGGGGTCAGGTGTTCGAACCCAGACTGGCCAACATGGTTAAATCCTGTCTCTACTAAAAATACAAAAAATTAGCCGGGCGTGGTGGCGGGTACCTATAATCCCAGCTACTCAGGAGGTTGAGGCAGGAGAATCGCTTGAACCCGGGAGGTGGACGTTGCAGTGAGCAGAGATTGTGCCACTGCACTCCATCCTGAGTGACAGAGTGAGACTCCATCTCAAAATAAATAAATAAATAAAATAAATAAATAAAAAATAATAGAAGAGTAAAACTCAGTTCCTAGGAGGCTGACAGATCTAGAAACATGTAACAAATGGAGTGTCCCATAGGTCTTATGGTTGAGGTGCTCTGCCTTCTGGGAGCGTTTGGTGCTGGCACCTCCTGAACTTGCCTGTTGTCACCTGCCCTGGTGCGTCAGGGCAAGACCATAGACAGAAGTCCTCTGACCAGTGCTGACCATGACAATAGTCTTGGCAAACTTCCTGAGGCAAAGATGGGCTGTCCCCATTGGGAAAAAGAACCACAGGCCTGCCACTTCTCTGTGAGGCTGCCTGGACTAGATGCAAATTTAATACTCCCCTGTCATGTTGCTAAAACCCTCTGAGACTCAGGTGACAGCTACTTGCTTCATTTGACGGTATTGCCTGCCCGGAGTGGGAGGCTGGGAAGATGGGCTCCTTCTGAGCAGCCCCTCCCGCAGCCTGTGCAGCTCCCTGCTAATAGCTAAAGCGTGTAAGTGCACGTGCTGTGGAGACTCCTGATAACTGTGGTTCCATCGTGTCCCTCCAAAGTCCTGGAATGACATGCAGCTCTTGAAAGCCAGCAACTGGCAGCAGACACTGAAGTCCTGCCTTTCCCCACAGGGGTTTGTTTCTGTGCGTGTTTCTCACTTTGGTCTTAATTGTGATGAGTACGCGTTATAATCTGTCCGGGTGTGGGGAATGATGGCCAGTGCTTGCGTAATGAGATGGAAAGAGACTCAGCACACACCATCATGAAGAGGCTGAGGCTCAAGGAGTGAAGAAATGAGCCTAGGCTCATGAGGTGCTGGGTGGAGAGCTCACGGTCCTGTGGACTCTATGTTCTTTGGCCTAAGAGTGGATGAAGAAAGTTTGCTAGAAGTGCTTGGACCAGGCCAGGCATGGTGGCTCACGCCTGTAATCCCAGCACTTTGGGAGGTCAAGGCTGGTGGATCAGTTGAGGTCAGGAGTTCAAGACCAGCCTGACCAACATGGTGAAACCTCGTCTCAACTAAAAATACAAAATTAGCTGGACGTGGTGGCACACACTTGTAATCCCAGCTACTCAGGAGGCTGATTCAGGAGAATCGCTTGAATCCGGGAGGCAGAGGTTGCAGTGAGCTGAGATCACCCCATTGCCCTCTAGCCTGGGCAACAAGAGTGAAACTCTGTCTAAAAAAAAAAAAAAAATGAAGTGCTTGGACTAGCCTTTTTTCAGGGCACATGCCTCAGTATATGGTATCCCTTTAGACTTTAGAGGTTGTAAATTAGTAGCCTCTGGGAGAAATGCAGCCTGCATTTGTGTTTGATTTGTCTAGCAAATCAAAGCGTTAAAGTGTTAAAACAGTTGAATAGGAATAACTGAGTCTTTAGGCAGAGAATGGAATCCACACACCTCATCACTTCCCACTGCCCTGTCCTCATTCCATATCACTTCTTTCTGTTGCTTGCCTAGCCCTGCAGTCATCTGATTTTGCTACATCTGCTTGATGTTTCCTGATAAAGATGGTCCTTGACCAACTAGGTTGGAATGTACTGGATACTGTGACTGCCTGGAGGAATGTCATAATGCTTCTTAGCATATTAAAATTATGAAAAGTTCTATAGTTAAGAAAAAAAAAGCTCACTGGTTTATCTTTGCTTAAACCAATGCTTTCCAAAATTCTTTGATCGCAAAGCCTTTTCCCCTGCAGAATATCTAGCACCATCCTATGGGACAAGAGGTTCCAATAGAACATAGTTTCAGAGACAATGGCTTTGGAATGTTGTTTTATTTTATAATCTACATTTAAAAGAATAAAGGATAAATCTCTAGATATGAAATCCAATAACCATAAAGAAAAAGTCTGACAAATATGACAGCCTGCAAATTAAAATCTTTCTATGCAATGGAACAACAGGATAAGTGGGAGAAAATTCTTGTAAAATATGTTACTGTAAAAGGGTTAATATTAATGATGCATGAAAAATTTTATAAACCAATAAGAAAAAAATACCCAAAATAAGAATAGAAAAGGATATGAACATGCAATTTAGTAAATATAGATGTTCAATAAATATGGAAAAGATGCCCAACCATACTAGCAACCAAAGAGTTGCAAATTACACATCAGATCAACAAAAATCTACAAGATTGTATGTTCAGTGGTAGCAAGGTTATGGGGAAAGGAACAGTTAGTTAAAGGAAATTGGTTACTGTATCATCTAAGGTAATTGACAATCTCTCCTAAAATTTATTGTCTATATATTTTCATGCACTAATTCTTCTTTGAACAACCTATCCTACAAGGATCTTTACAGGTATACAAACAGTATTTTTTTTTTACCACATATTTATAATAAAAATTGACAATAGCATGGAGCCTATTATCAGGGGTGAGTTGAAGAAGGTATAATGTACCCATTTGAGCAGTGCTGGGCAGTGGTTAGAAATGAAAAGAATCCACTCTATGAGAAGGCAGGATGCCACTGGTGTGCAGTTAACTACAAAAAGCAAGTTGTAGACCTGTATATTTACATACACACACATCCACACACATGCACATATAGGTTCATGCATAGAAAGCAGTCTGGAAGGAAATTCACCACAATGTTAACTAACAGTGGTCTTCCCCTCTCTGGGGAGGAGAGATTGGGACCGAGAGGAGGATGCGATCTAGGACTTTGGAAACAAGTTTCACCCTAGTGCCTTATCTGGTATGAATGTTTTTACGTCAAACATATAGTATTGACTTTTTAAAATTTAAAAATTATAAACAAGAATAAAAAGAGGATGAAGGCATAGAGAGAGAGAGAGAATTGCTATTTGAGTAAGGTGGCCATGTAGCTTAAGGGTTACAAGAAATGGCTCTAAGTGCAGCCTGCCTGAATTTGAATCCTGGCTCTCCACTTGCTAACTTTTCAACCCCAGGCTAGTTATTTAATTGTGATGCACCAGAGATTCCTTATTTATGAAAATAATATTTCCCTTGCAGGGTTGTAACTAATAAGATAATCTATTAGCAGTCTTTGGTACAGCGTCTGCCCTGTTGTAAATTCTTAGACAATAATCATAATCATTATTTATGTTAAGTAAGAATCTCAGTTGTATATGGCTAGGAGGAAGATTTTCTTTAGGAAAGTAATTTTCACGATTTTTTACTTCAGTCTGACTGTTAAAGGGTGATACATGTTAATAACAGAACACCTAAAATATACAGAAAAATAAATAAAAAATGCATACTTCCATTAGATCCTATTTTTATTCACGTGACTTACAGTTCTTTCTACTGAAACTGTAGTCTGCCCTGCTGCTTAGCAAGTGGTGTTGCTATGCAGGGGGTGAGTGTGGCTTCTATCTCTGGATGCCTCAGTTACTTGAAGAGAGGAAGCAATCCAGTACAATGCTCAGCTTTCCCAACCCAGCTAGTGGACCAAAACATGCCCACTATTATTCACAAAGTGGCCAGGGAGAGGAAATATGGATAACTTGCCACCAGCAAAGCAATTCAAGTACATTATCTTCCATTAATAATATAAGTCACCATTTATTGAGCACTAAAATAGGCCTGGTGCTCTGTTGGATGCCTCACATATATTATTTTTAATCTTCACAATCCTTCAGAATACATATAACTTTGTCTATTTCACAGATATGTAAATGTCTGAAACGTTAAGTGTTTTGTCCAAAGCCACATGGCTAATAAGGTGTGGAAACAGAATTTGCAGATCTATAGAACTACAAGGTCTGTGGTCATTCTAGTCTATGTTATTGCCTCCTTGAAGACAGGAGTTGTGACTTCAATTTTGTATACAAAGAAGTCCGTGCTTATGTTCTGATGTCCATATAGAGGCTTCCATCAATATCGTAATGTCCAGGATGCAGGATCACTCTCCTCTGATCTGTGTCATGCTGCAAAGTACCCTCTTTGCCAGCACAGACTTGTTGATGTGAGGATCACTCATATGTATTTTACATTCCACCTAGGTGGCGGCTTTGAAATACATCCCATCTGTCCTGCATGATGTAGAAACGGTCTTTGATGCAAAGTTACTCAGGTGAGAGCTTATGTTGTACTTTCTTGGGCTCTGTTGGCAAGCCAGGGATTCAGAGTGGGAGGAGGCCTCTTATGGGGAGCTCCAGATGGGCACTCAGCTTGGGGATGGGGAAGACCTGTGGCAGGGGACGTTTTCAGGGTTTCCACTGTGGTATTTTTACCTTTTGGTTTTCTTGTGCCAGACTTTGGTGAAAACCAAGTGTGTAATAAGCATCCCTCTTTGATGATATGAAAATTAATCATATAGGTTAAAAAAAATTGATGTTTGAGATAAATGTTTCCATTTCACCTGGGCCTGAAGGTTACTTTGGGTTCCACTCTTTGCCCTGTAGACCCCACAGCTGCAAATGGAAAACAGCCTAAGCATACCTAAAGAGATAATGGAGACAGCTCCCTTTTGCCTTCTACTTCTTAACTACGTTCAGCTCATAGATGAATACATTATTTTAATGTGATTATGCTGTTGGAATAGGGGCATTTCAATTAGATATACCTTCTTCTTTTTAAAAAATTTATTGTAGTTTACAGATAACAGACTTTAAAGACTTTTTATATTTAAATACTTACAGATTTATGAAACAGTTGCAAAGATTACATACAGAGAGTTATCATATGCCCTTCACCCAGCTTCCCCTAATGTTAACATTTAAATAACTATGGCACGTTTATAAAAACTGAGAAATTAACATGGATACAGTTCTCTTAACTGCACTCTGGACTTTATTCAGATATCACCAGTTTTTTCATGGATGTCCTTTTTCTGTTCATATGGAAGATTTTTGTTAGCTCCTTCTCATCCTTCAGACCCTCAGGCTAAATGCTATCTTTTTGGAAAAGCCACCACTGGATATTGTACATAAATTAAATTTCTCCCCCAGCCCCTGTGCCATTATTCTCTGACACAGCTCCCTATTTATTTCCTTCACTGCATACATCGCTGTGTATTGATTTGTTTGCTTCTGTGTCATTTGACGACCTCTATTAGAATGTAAGTTCCATGCCAAATGGGACCCAGTCTGTTTCCATTGTATCCCCATTTCTCTGTGCTTTGCCTGTCTCGTATTAAGTAGATGTCTAATAAGTCCTTGAAAGAATGAATGAATACAATAAGTTTATTTTGGAAAGCCGACAAGGACTATAATTTTGTTTCAGGGTATTTTGATTCTCACCCTATTTGGGAAGAGCTGTCTGCCTTCTGATGTCTCAAACTGCTTCTAATCCACAATTTTTCATAGTTTTTTTAAAAAAATTAGAGACCTTTTTGATTTTAAGACTTATCGTAAAGCATTACCAAGCATAGAACATTTGTAAGTAAAATGGTATGATAATGAAGTCAGAACCTTGTTTTGAACTCTTGTTTCTTTAACTTCCTAGCTGCATAACCTTAGAAAAGTTAGCCTTTCTAAACCTGAGCTTTCTAACTTATAAAATTGGGATAAGTATTGTATATAGCTTATAGAGTTATGAAGTCTACATGGCATAATGAATGCAAAATGCAAAGTATGTGCTTGGTACACAGTAACTGCTCAGGGCTATTGGTATTTTCAGATTTTTATGTCTCTTTTAATGCTACTAATATTCTATACCAAGAACAACTTGTACATTTTTACTAAAGGCTTACCTTGCACCTCATGCTCTGCCAGGACTTGGGGGTTTCCCAGAGCTAGAGGTCCAGGGATGGACTGTAAGTGCTATGAGGTGGGAGACATTGGTCTACCTTGCTCTACCAGCTCCTATTTTTCCTGCCCTCAGCCAACTCCTGTATGAATTCTACACCTGCATCCCTCCTGTGAAACTCCAGAAGCAGAAAGTACAGTCTATGAATGAGATAGTCCAGAGCAACCTCTTTAAAAAGCAAGGTGAGTACACAGCACACTTGCTGGGGTGGGGTAAGTGGCCAAGAAACCCCACATCATTTTGGGGAAGCTTGGCAGGAGAGGGCAACCTGTCCAGTGACTATATAACATCTCTTTTCTCACAACTCCCTTGGTCTGCATAAATGCAAAAAGTAGAAAGTAGCTGACAACTTAGATATCAGAATCTAAATTGATTTTAGGAAAGCTGAGGTTGCATTGTTTATTTCTCTTGAGAAAGTTTAATGAGGTTTTTTTTTTTTTCCCTATATGGTTTATTATTGCTGTCTTTAACTCAAAGGGAAATGGATAAATTTCCGATTGGTAGAAAGAGCCTTTCACAGGGAAGTTCTCAAAATTTTGAATGTGTAAGAATAAACTGGAGAGCTTATTAAAATGCTAATTCCTGAGACCTAGCTCAAAGGGTCTAATTGAGTAGGAATTAACATTTTTTAAAGTTTTTAGAAAAATGTAAATTATTTTGGAAAAGGTAATGCATTTACATGGATGAAAATGCAAAGGTATGAAAGGGTACCATGTGGAAAGGGTCCCTCCAGACCCTATGCTTGGCTACTCCCAGTCCCTTCTCCAGTGGCAAAGGCATATCCAGTTTCTTGTGTTTGCTTCTAGGTGCACTCTGTGGATGTGGAATCAATTATGTGTATGCTATATACTCTTTATTATTATCATGCAAATGGTAGCATGGTATGTAACTGTTCTGCACTTTGCCTTTCTTCACTTAATGGTATATATTTTTGGGAGATCATGGAATGACAGTGGATTTGCACAGAAGTTATGATCAGAGCTTCTGCTTACCCTCAACTGGTCACCACTGGGCCCCACTGGCAGAAGAGTTAGAGTTCCCTATTTTCAAGGTCAGTCAACTAGATGTCGATAGCTCCACCAGCTTTGATCAGGCAGGATTCGGAAGCTCGTATTCATCCTCTACCTTATCTCTAGGAATGCTCTGCATGCCTAGATTTTCAAAATGGATCATGCCTTTTGCTCCATGTAATAGAATGACCTATTCAGAAACTGCATTCCTTCACTCCTATCTGTAAGGGTGAAGAAATGACTTTTCAGGGTCAGTACTTTTTTCTGTATCCTAAGACCCAACCTTTCTAATTTTCAATTTCTCTATCCACACTGGTGTCAATAATAAAATGAGAAGCAAACTGTGCAAGAAACAAAAGGTCTTAGAATTCAGAGGATCAGTCATCACCCAACTGGAATTTATTCAGGGAGTGAAGCCTGAATATTTATGCAAATTGCCTGGTAATCACAGAAATATTCAGGAACCACTTCACTGTAAAGATGTTTTTTTCCAATGCCTGGTTAACATGGTGCATCCAAAATTGCTGTCTGTTTCCTATCCCCAGAGTTAAGGGTAGGAGGAGGATGTGGGGATGAAAATGTTCTTGTGATTTTAATATTTATGTGTGTGGTTTCCTGACCCTTTAGACAGATGTGTGACAACAGATTAATCCAATAAATATGTAGTTTGTTTGAGCCAGGTGGTTTTGTATGGTTACGGAGACTAATCCTGGTAAGTCTTGTTGCACTTCTTGTGTTACTGTGCCTTTTTAAAGTGAGACTTCAATGGTTTTAAAGTTCTGATTTCCACCTCCAAATAAATTGCCCTCACCCCAAAAGCATTGAAATATGTCTGCCCCTTCCTGCCCTGGAAGCCCCTGTCAGGATTTCAGGTGGTGCCACTGCAGAGAAAAATTGAGTCCCATCCTAGGGACATGACAAGGACGACTCTAGCTACGCATATGGTGTGGCACAGGCAGCAGGGAGTGGGCTACTTGGCTCTCCTTCATTGTTCAGAGCTGCTGTCATTGTCAGGGGCCCAGCTTGGCATTGAGGCTGGATGGAGTGCTAGCACGGGCCTGGGCTGGGCATGTGGTGTCAATTCCAGCCTCTTGGAAGTCGGAGTAATTCCTTTACTGCAGCCACATCTCCAGGGCTGGGAGGAGGCCTCTGAGGGTTAGCATCATGGCAGGGCAGGCTGGACAGCTGCTGCTTCTCAGTCCTGCTGTGTGTCTGGGTTTCAGATTTAGTAAAAACCCTCTGATTAATATTAACTGACAGAAGGCCAGCCCTGGCGTTGTACACAGTTATAAAAGAAAGCAAAATTCTTACCTTTAAATACATAGAGACTAGAGGTAGACAAAGTGTCCTTTGGGGACCCATTTCAAAGAGGAGGCAAAGTATAATTAGTGTAGCCAGGCTCACATGTGAAAGTCGTATGCCCTTATTCACAGCTGAAAGGTAACTCCTCTCCCACCACCTGTTTGCTAAGTTAGCCCTCTTACCAAAATAGTTCCAAAGGGAAACTTCAGCTCATCCCCTTTCTTAAATCCTCAAGTTCCCAATGAATAAAACCTGAATTCATTATGCTTACTAGGTGTCCATTGCCCTTGGGTGAGCGTCTCTCTTTATACCCTTAAATAAGGTGAGTGTGATTCCTCTGGCCAAGTTTGAGCAGTAATGAAATTCCTCCTGTTATTCTCCCTGTGAAGTGTCCTGTGCCTTGGGGACGTGATTTGCTTTGAGCCTGCACTCATTTAACTGCCAGATGTGCAAATTGCCTGGAGTATTTTCAGTGACAGTTGCTTGTACTCACAGCCTTGAACATTTGTATTGACATTAAGCAGAGGGGCCAGAAGGCTTTTAAGCACTTTCTGAGATTTTGGCAGACTACCCTATTGGCCTGTCACCAGGAGGATCCTATGGAGAAGGTGGAGAAAGGTTTACTGGTTAAGGACTTAAGGACGGTGGTTCTTGGGTCACACTAGACCCGAGTTTAATTCCTGGTTCAGCTTTTTACATGATTATGTGACTATGGGTAATTTTCTAAACCTCTCTGATTCTCAGTAAGCTCATCTGTAAAATGGGAATAAGAACAATAACGTCTGTCTTAGAGGGTGATCGTCTGGGCTAATGAGATGGATGATGCATTTAAAGTACTTGACACAGCGCTGGGCTCAGCATAATGTCTCATACTAAGCAGTAATTGTTATTATTGGTGTTGTGGTTATTTTTCTTGCTGATCCCAATTTCCATGCTGACCTTTAAATTCCTTGCAATAAGGGAGTCCCTTAATGTTTGATAGTTGCACATAACCCTAAGCTACATGGTTTTCCTCAGGGTCTGAGAAACACAGGACCTAAAGAATAAAAGGGCCTTGGTTGGTACATGCTTTCCATTCTGACTTTGAATGTGTTTTTGTTGTTGTTGTTGTTGTTTTCAATTTTTATTTCCCTAGAGTGTTTTTGTAAAGGGGCCATGTTACCTATGCCTAGAAGAAGTAGAGGTCAAGGTGAAATATTTGTGATTTCTCACTTCATTGTTTGTGTTACTACAGGCTCCAACATAGTTACATAGTTTTGGACACTTGACAGCCATCCTGTCTGATGATTTACCTCTCAGGGCTCTTTTAACACACACACACACACACACACCACAAAGTTTTTTCCTTGTTTTCCTTATGGAGGCAATTAGCCTCAACTTTGATTTGACCTGTGATATTGAGTAAATTACTTAATCCTTGCAAGTCTTAATTTCCACATCTGTAAAATGGGAATAGTCACAGAATGGGTCTCCTTGGGTTGCTGGTGCATTAGTGGCACATGTGGCTAGTTAGCCTGGGAATTGCAGGAGTAAGAGTCAGCACCAGCCAGGTTCCCACATTGAATGTCTTGCTCCATGTGGATGACTTCAGGCTTCAGTGAGAGGAGAACTAAGAAACTTATAAACACTAATTTGCTGTCTTCTCCAACACAAGCTCAGACCTGCGTAGTGGTGATGACAGGAGAAAGGATGCACAGATATGCCCGGAGAAAGCTCCAAGGGGAGTCTAGAAGAAAAGCAAACCCTCTGTGCCTTTGAAACAGATTTGTCCCTACGAGAACCTCATCTCCAAGAAATGTGTCTTTTTAGTCTGATGCTAATCAGAGGCACCATCTGGTTCAGTGTAAACTGCTTTAGGATCCACATTGCTAGAAATTTCTCTTCAAATTTCCAAAACAAACACACAGAGAGACTGACAGAAAGAGAGAGAGAGAGAGAGGGAGAGGGAGGGAGGGAGGGAGAGAGGGAGAGAGGGAGACAGACAGACACCTGACAGAGATTTGGAAGCTCTTTCAAGGTTTATTTTCAGCTGGTGGGTTTTTTCACTGGGAACTTTATTGAGAAGCTGTTCTTTGAGCAAAGCATCCAGTTTCCCTTTTATTAAAGCATAGCTTCCTTCTTCCCTCTCATCTGTTGCCCACAGTATCTGGAGATGCCGGGTCCTCCATTCACAGTGTACAAGGGGCTGGACAATGGTTGGGGGAAAGAAGGATGGAAATAATTGTGCCCATATCTTTTCTAATCATCATATCACTGCAGCATTGGGCTGGGAATAAACAACCCTCTGACTCTAGCAGTTACTACCTTTTTTTTTTCTTTTCAACTTTTATTTCAGGTTCATGAGGAACATGTGCATGTTTGTTACATGAATTGATTTCATGTCAGGGGGTTCATGTGCAGATAATTTTGTCACCCAGGTAATAAGCATAGACCCGATAGGCAGTTTATTGATTCTCACCCTCCTCCCACCCTCTACCCTCAAGTAGGCCCCAGTGTCTATTGTTCCCTTCTTTGCATCCATGTGGACTCAATGTTTAGCTCTCACTTATAAGTGAGAACATGCAGCATTTGATTTTCTGCTCCTGTGTTAATTCGCTTAGAATAATGGACTCTGGTTTCATCAGTGCTCTGCAAAAGTATGTGATTTTAATCTTTTTTATGGCTGCATAGTATTTCATCATGTATATGTACCACATTTTCTTTATCCAGTCCACCATCAACGCATGTTTTGGTTGATTCCACGTCTTTGCTATTGTGAATAAAGCTGTGATGAACATACACAGGCATATGTTTATGCATGTTTATGTCTTTATGGTAGAATGATTTATTTTCCTTTATGTATATACCCAGTAATGGGACTCCTGGGTCGAGTGGTAGTTCTGTTTTAAGTACTTTGAGAAATCTCCAAACTGCTTTCCATGGTGGTTGAACAATTTACATTCCCTCCAGCAGTGTATATGCATCCCCTTTTCACCAAAACCTCACCAGAATCTGTTAATTTTTGACTTTTTATATTTATTTATTTATTTTTTTGAGACCAAGTTTTGCTCTTGTCACCCAGGCTGGAGTGCAATGGTGCGATCTCAGCTCACTGCAACCCCCACCTCCTGGGTTCAAGTGATTCTCCTGCCTCAGCCTCCCAAGTAGCTGGGAGGTGCACCACTGTGCCTGGCTTTTATATTTTAGTAGAGATGGGGTGTCACCATGCTGGCCAGGCTGGTCTCAAACTCCTGACCTCTGGTGATCTGCCTGCCTCGGCCTCCCAAAGTGCTGGGACTATGGGCATGAGCCACTGCGCTTGGCCAATTTTTGACTTTTTCGTAATAGCCATTTTGACTGGTGAGAGATGGTATCTCATTGTGGTTTGGATTTGCATATCTCTAATGACTAGTGATGCTGAGCATTTTTTCATATGCTTGTTGGCTGCATGTATATCTTCTTTTAAGAAGTGTCTGTTCATGTCCTTTGCCCACTTTTTAATGGGGTTGTTGTTTTTGCTTCTTAATTTGTTTAAGTCCGTTAGATTCTGGATATTAGACCTTTGTGAGATGCATCATTTGCAAATACTTTCCCCCATTCTGTAGGTCTTCCGTTTACTCTGTTGATAGTTGCTTTTGCTCTTTAGTTTAATTAGGTCCCACTTGTCAATTTTTGATTTTATTCTAGTGGTTATTACTTTGGTGATCTTATGTAACATCTCTGAGCCTTGGGTTCCATGTCTAAAAAATTTGAAAAACTTGAAAATAGGAGTGTCATAGAATAAGAGACCTTTGATTCAGGATACCCTTATTTTGGATCCTGGCTTGATTGCATACTAGCTGTGTTCCTTTGAACAAGTAACCTCTCTGAGCTGTAGCTTCTTTAGCTACAGAAATGCGATAACTTATGAAAAACAACTAGCAGAGTGCCAGAGACCCAGTTGCTGCTTATTAAAATGCATCTATTTTGTCCGTTGTATAACAGTACTAATCATAACAATAGTAATGACATCAACAGCAACTTAAAGGGAGAGACTTAATATTTGTCAAATGCCAGCTCTGTATCAGGTATTATATACAGCATAAATATATAGTAAGTTTTTACAAAAACCTAATGGCCTAGAAAGTTAAGTAATTTTCATTCCAATGAGATCAAATATTACACAATGTATTAGGGTATTAATATTTTGAACTATGTGATGCTAGGGTTACAAATTAATCTCCAAATCTCAGTGGTTTGATAATGGAAAGGTTTATTTCTCTCCTTTGCAAAGTCTGTTGAAGGTCATATGCCTTTTGTCCCTCCTGAAGTTGTGCCAGCTGGTGCGTGTGGCCTTCCTGTAGCAGGAAAGATAAGAAGGGAAGGAAAGAGCACAGTGGCTCTTAATGACCTTGGCCTGGAAGTGACACCCGCCGGTTCCACCCACAGTCCATTGGCCAGAGCACATCACATGTGCTAACGCCAGAGAATCTGGGATGTAAACGAAGCACGCGCACATGCAATATTTGATAAGCGCTGTCTCTGCGGCTCACAGGTAGTTAAGTGCTGGAGCTGATTCTGAGTGCAAGTCATTTGAATAACAGAACCCACCTTTTTCTCACTATACTCTGCTTTATTCTTATGACGACTAAAAAGGAGAAAATGGCGGTGTATTGACTTGATAATGCTTCCTTCTCCGTGTGAGAACAAGTGCCTCACCATTCCTCCTGAAGGATTTGTTTATTTCCATTCCCCGCTCCCAACTCCTGTTCCAAATGCCAGGCTATACATGAACTCTGACAGGTGTGCACAGGGACCCTTGCGTGGGAGGGGGATGAGACTCTTGCTGCCAGCAGTTGCTGTGTCACCTGTGGCTTCTCAGGGCACAGCTTCCCTGCAGCAAGCCCGGGTATTAGCAGGCTGCCCAAGACTTGGAATGTTGACATGAGGCTCTGCTTCTGAGACTGTTCGGAAGGAAAAGGCAGTTAGGAGAACAAAGCGTCTCTCTCTCAGGATGTGCTCTAGCCTCATAGTGGGGCTGTCATCTCTCTTTGTACCTTACATGCCCTTGCAAAATTCAGTTCATTGCATATAGTGCCTGGAATATCTTCTACTGCCTCCCATTCCCTACCTCAACCCCTAGCCATGCTCAACAGGCAACCCCTACTCATCCCTTTAAGAACCAAAGTAGACCTCAAGCCTGCAGTAAGTCCTCCCTGATGTCTCAGGCATTTTGGCTCAATTCCATTCAATACTTAGTCCCTGGGGAAGCAATGTGGATACAATTGTGGCGAGTTTGCAAACTTCTGCACCATGATCTCTGTGCAAAGAGAATGAAGCTGCTTCTTTTTGTTTTTAATCTAATTTAATCTTCTTTTTGAGTCTCTACTTTGTGCTGTGGCAACTTAAAAATTTCAATACATGGTATCTTATGGTTCTAGATTTAACCAGTCTTTCTGACTCAAAACAGTCCCCACCCTCCTAGGAACTCAAATAGGAAGGGGAAGAAAGGCACAGGTTTTGACGTTTCCCTCAGTTTATCTAAAATGACTCCCTTTGAGACTTTAGCCCCAGAGGGGATGTTGGTACACACACATTTTGTGGCTTTGGGTCTCAATGCCAGGTGAAGGGGCAGCTGACCCTTCCTCTCCATCCTATCGCCTTCCTTTCTGAGGAGGCTGTCCTCATCTCTGTCCCTGGGATGGTAGAAACAGAATGGCTGCCAGGGTACCTGATGAATGGGGAAAGATGTGAAAGTAGAGGGTTGAATACATTGCAGATATTACCCCGATTCCTAAGGGGGGAAAACAATGCATCTAACCTCAAAGCTTAGATGTCCCTGAAGAGTTTGCTAAAAATGCAGAATCCTGAACCCTACTCCAAAGATTCTAACTGAATATCTGGGGAGGAGGCCAGGGATGTGCATGGTATCAGCCCACCAAGGGGCTTTGGATGCAGGTGGCCCTTGACCTCTCTCAAATGGGAGGCACAGCTCCAGGAGCCTGAGGAGGGAAAGGAAAGCAGTGTGGGCAAGGACATGGCTCCCCCATTGCAGAGTGCAAACTTCCATCATGGCACTTGACATATCATTCTAGCATTCTCTGTTCATGGGACTGTCTATACTGATGGAATGAACTCCTTAAGAATAAGGGAAGTTGTAAGTTTTGTTTTATTTACGTTCCTGGTCTATATACATGTTTATGTGCCTGGTCTTACTGATACCAGCTCTCAGAGGCTGGTCTGTGGATCTTGGTGGTAAAATTCACCATTACTCAATGGCCAATGTCCCTTTAAGAAAAGGAAAAGACCCAACCTCAATTGTACAGAGCTGGAGCAGTCCTGGCCATTAATTCAAAATGCATCTTTTTATTGATCCACACAAGACATGCTTTTATTTATTTAAATGTTCTATTCATTATTTTTAATAACAAATGAAGCATCCATGCACTCACCACACAGAACAAAAGCTAGGAAGTTAATCACTTACATGGAAGCACATGACTGCCTTTCCCCACCTAAGGTAACCACATTCTTGAGTCTTATTTTTTTTTTTTTTTTTTTTGAGATAGAGTTTTGCTTTGTCACCCAGGCTGAAGCACAGTGGCACAGTCATAGCTCATTGTAACCGTGAGCTCCTGGACTCAAGTAATCCTCCTTCTTCGGCTTCTGAGTAGCTAGGACTACAGGGACATGCCACCACGTTTGGTGAATTAAAAAAAAGAAAAAACTTTGTAGAAATAGAGTCTCCCTACATTCCCCAGGCTGGTCTCAAACCCCTGGGCTTAAGTGATCCTTCTGCCTTGGCCTCTCAAAGCACTGAGATTACAAGCATGAGCCATTGCACCCAGCCTCTTGAATCTGTTGTTAATCATTCCACTGCTTTCCTTTTCATGCAGTTGTATTGCATTTATATATATTCCTAGTATTTTTTTGTTATTTTAACTTTATGAAAAGTGTATTGAACTGTCGATAATTTGAATGAATTTATTTTTTTTAACTTAACATTAAACTAGGAATCATCCATATTACTGATTGCTGGAGTTCATTGTTTTGATGACTGTAGGAAATTCCATTGTGTGAATAAGCCATAATTTGTTCATTCATGCTTTCAATTTCAGGCGTTGGGTTGTTTCAGTGTTTCTTTTATTGTAAGCACTGCTGCTAAGAACATTCTTGTACATGTCTCTTGTTGTAAATGTTCAAGAGTCTCCTTTGGGGATAGAACTACTAGTAGATTTGCTTGGCCATAAGGGATCAGAATCTTTAGGGGATAGTGAACACTCTTTTCCAAAGGTGGTTGTACCAATTTACACTCCCACCAGCAATGCCGAAGTGGACCTGGGTAGCCACAGTCTCTTCAACACTGGATATTGCCCTACTTTTTAATCTTTGCCACTAAAATGGGTGTAGACTATGTCACTGTCTTCGGTTGCATTTCCTTGATCACCAGTAATGCTGAAAATCTTTTCTTCTGTTTTCTTTGCCACTCGTGTTTTGTTTCTTTGCTATGTCTGTTCATGTCTTTTGACTGTTTTCTTTTTCTTTTCTTTTTTTTTTTTTTAGATGGAGTCTCACTCTGTCGCCCAGGCTGGTGGAGTGCAGTGGCACGATCTCGGCTCACTGCAACCTCTGCCTCCCAGGTTCTCCTGCCTCAGCTTCCTGAGTAGCTGGGATTACAGGTGTGCACCACCACGCCTGGCTAATTTTTGTATTTTTAGTAGAGACAGGTTTCGCCATGTTGGTCAGGCTGGTCTTGAACTCCTGACCTTGTGATTCCTCTGCCTTGGCCTCCCAAAGTGCTGGGATTACAGGCGTAAGTCACCTCACCCGGCCTTTTGTCTGTTTTTCTATCAGATTGGTGGTATTTTTCTTATTGATCTATAGGATATTTAATATATTCTTTCTACTTATCTTTTGCTGATTTTATGTATTGTGAATGTCTTCTCCCAGTTTATATCTTGTCTTTTTATTTAAGATGCATTTTCATGAGCAAAAGTTCTTAATTTTAACACAATCAAATCACTCATTTTGTTAGTCAAATTTTTGTGTGCGCCTTAAGAAATCTTTCTCAATCCTAAAGTCTGAAAAATGTTCATTATTTTTACTAAGAATTCTACAATTTTAGTTTTGATACATAAATCCTTTATCTACAGAGTTTATGTTTTATATATAGTGTGAGTAGGAATCTGATTTTTGTCTTTTATTGTTGTTTTTTTTCCCATTTGACCACACCTCTTTCTCAGCTTCATCTGCTGGACAGTTTCTCCTTTCTCCATGCCAGTGTCATTTTGCATTTTCAGGACATTGCTGTTTCCTACAGGCTGTGGGCTGATTTGCTATAGCCTAGATTCAATCTCTTGTGCTGAGGACGCGGTTGCTGTTGACTGGATTCAATCTCTGGTCCACAACATGCAGGTTCTCTGTGCTATTGCTTCTGAGAGCTGAAGGATTAGGAAAAAGGAGTAGCCTCTCCTCCTCCAGTCAAGCCCCTGAATTAGTCTTCAGTGTGATGTTAGCATCCTGGGAATTATGTGCCAAGGCATAGCACTTACCTTCTCTCGGCTTGCACTTTCTCAATTATGAAAGAAATAATTTTCCTTATGGTAAGAAATTGCTTGGGCTCATAGAGCTACCTTCCTGTAGTTTCTTTTTGTATCTGATAATAACAGCACTGAACTGGGAGTGAGGAGACCTGAATCATAGTAACAACAACATCAGCAGTTGCAACAGCAACTGATGTTTATCAACTGCTTGTTATGCACTGGCACTGTGCTAAACAGTTAGGTATATTATCTCATTTAGTGCACAGTTGTGAGATCTTGGGCAAGTCCCTTAACCTGTAAATGATGACACTGAACAAGATTTTGTAGTGTTCCACCAACAATGAAAATCTGTGTTTTAAAAAAGTC
Source organism: Nomascus leucogenys (assembly GCF_006542625.1). NCBI lineage: Eukaryota > Metazoa > Chordata > Mammalia > Primates > Hylobatidae > Nomascus > Nomascus leucogenys. The sequence continues at coordinate 8,905,635 of NC_044382.1, read as the reverse complement.
ATAAAGTCATCCTCTGATTCACAGTGATAATAATTCTGAATCTTTTTCACATACCATTTAGTGCCTTAAAAACCCTCCTCTTCCCATTGAAAAATATTCTCTGAATACTATATTGAGAAGTATTGAGAAGCATTCCCCCAGTATGTCTCAGCATCCTGCCTGAGCTGGGGGCAAGGGATGAGGCCATTTTGTAGAATCTTAAGTGAATGGAGGGCCATTGCATGATGCATTCAAGGTTACACAGCTGGTCATTAACAACGCCTCACGTGCTGGAGCGTTTTATTTCTTCAAGAAAGTACCATTGATTTTGAGGACAAGTTTTTTCTCATCAGAGCATTTAGAGGCATCAAAGATCTTCAAGTGAGGAGCCCACTTTGCCCATTTCAACTGCAGTGTTACAAAGCCATAGCCAGCACCAAAACGTCCCTTCCACACTCTGGAGATCTGAGAAGGGGCTCTCCCTCACATCCTCTCTTCCCGTTCTGATGTGACGGATTGCAGACTTCATTCTCAGAAAGAAACCTTCAGATCCAGAATCAGAGAAGACAGTGATTTAATGTGCTGCAGAACAAGTCCAAGAGAGATTTATGAAAGTGTCTGTTGGGGGTGGGGTGCACTGAAGTTAAAAAAACATTGTCATACAATCAAGGAAAAAAATCCCTCTTGAACTTCCAAAAATACTTAGAATAGCAGTTTTCAATGGCATTATGAACTACCATTTAATTGGGGGAGAAAAAAATTCCAGATCACTTCTTTAATAGCAATGTAAATAAACTCAATAAACTTTTCGTGTTTGTGTGTGTGTGTGGATAGGTGTATGTAGGTAATTTACCTCATTAAAAATAGAGAACAACAAAATCACTCTGTTCTCATACCTTTCAATCTACATTCCATGGGATTCTTATCTAGTTTTGGAATGATTCTTTGCATTAATGGAAGCATACATAATGAGGGCATTTATATAAATCTTTATAAGTTTATGCATTTACTCCAAAATTTTGTTTTCACTGTGAAATTGCAATCATGAATGATTCCCATTATGCTGAGGTGGGGTTTTAGAATGTTCATGTGGTTTGGGTGTGTCCCCACCCAAATCTCATCTCGAATTGGAGCTTCCATAATTCCCACGTGTTATGGGTGGGGCCTGGTGGGAGATAATTGAATCATGGGGGCAGTTTCCCTTATACTGTTCTCATGGTAGTGAATAAGTCTCACGAGATCTGATGGTTTTATAAGGGGAAACCCCTTTCGATTGGTTCTCCTTCCCTCTTGCCTGCTATCACGTAAGACATGCCTTTTGCCTTCTGCCGTTATTGTGAGACCTCCCCAGCCACATAGAACTGTGAGTCCATTAAACCTCTTTTTCTTTATAAATTACCCAGTCTTGGGTATGTCTTTATCAGCAGTGTGAAAATGGGCTAATACAAGTGTCCTGAGACTTTTATGTTGATCTGTTGAAATTTGATTTTGCTAGGTTATTTTTCCCCAACATCTTCTTAGGATAGAAGGAAATTTCCTGAAGACTACAATACAGTTGAATTGCAAATTAGCTGCAGAATCATTTCAGTTCAAGTAATATTTATTAAAAATCTAAAACTGTGGCAGCACTGTACTGTGGGGACTATTAACAAAATACAGTAATAAGTAATGTATGGCCACCACTTATTTAACCATTATTTTGTGCCAGGCCCAAAATAATTAACTCATTTAATTATCATGACATCCCTGTAAAATGTAGGTATCACTATTCCCATTTAACAGGTGAGGAAACTGATAAGGAAGTTTAAAAACTTGCCAGTTAAGGAGGTTTTAAAATTTGCCAGTAGTTACACACCAAGTAACAGCAGAGACACCATTCCAACCGGGGTCTGTCTGATTCCCCAGCACATGCTGAACTACTGTGCTGGGTGACTTCTGGAACAGAAGAATTTCTGTCCCCAGGAGCTTACGATTGGAGAAGAAAATACTTACCCAAGGTTCTCTTTAAATTTGAGCTCACACATGCTGGGCAGGTAATATAAATGAGTGAAAGGGCAGGGTCATAGTTATTATGAGATTTGCTAAGATAATCATTCCTTTTTGAATAGATAGTCCTAATGTCACCTTCACTTGTATTTTTACAACTCAGATTTTCTACTTGCCTATTAAACATGTGGGAACCTTCTTTACTTCACAAAGAAATCTGATTTCTTTCATTTTCCTCCCTAAGACACAGTCCCATCTGGTTAGTCATCCATATCCCCACGACTGTTTTTTGCTGTTGTTGTTGTTTTCTTTTGAGACAGAGTCTCATTCTGTTGCCCAGGCTGGAGTGTGGTGGCACAATCTTGGCTCACTGCAGCCTCCGCCTCCCAGGTTCAAGCGATTCTCTTTCCTCAGCCTCCCGAGTAGCTGGGATAACAGGCATGAGCCACCATCCCTGGCTAATTTTTTGTATTTCTAGTAGAGACAGTGTTTCACTATGTTGACCAAGCTGGGCTCGAACTTCTGACGTCAGGTGATCTGCCCACTTCGGCCTCCCAAAGTGTTGGGATTACAGGCATGAGCCACCACGCCCAGCCATATGCCTGTGTGTGACAGAGACAAGTGTACAGTGAAATGTTTCTTTGCTACTAAGGAAGCAAGAGTGACAGAAATCAATGGCCACTCAGCTCTGGGAGGAGAGACTGTAGGGATTGGTGAGGACTGGGGCACAGTCTGTGCCATGGGTAAACAGGATGGCAGTAAGGACTGGGGCAGAGTCTGTGCCATGGGTAAGCAGGACAGCAGTGAGGCAGGGCCATGTCAATATGCAGACTCAGTGCTGCTTGATAGTCTCTCTCTCTTTTTTCTTTTTTTTGAGATAAGTCTCCCAAGTGGAGACCTGCTGATTTATTTTTAAATGATATAGAAGACAAACAAAACCTACAGATAGACCCAGAATAACAGTCTCTGGTGCAAATATAGTGTTTATAGAGTTTTAATAAACTTATAAGGTTTTCATAAATTTATTATAGATTTTATAATAAAGTTTTATAGAATTATAAATGATAACTTGTAAGTTATTATGTTTATAAATAACCCTATAAGAATGACTATTGCCAGAATTCAGTGGAAACAGGGCTGTTGGAACACTGGGGACAGTTTTATGAAGAAGGCAGGGTGTCAGCTGAACATGAAAGGCCAGTGTATGTGACACCGGCCCTCTCTGGACGAGACAGCCTGTGGGAGATCTTGGAGTGTCTCAGCCTCGAGACACATGCTTCTCAGCCTCAGCAGCGCTTGGCATTCCTCCTTGCCTGGTGTGCTCCCTTGTTAAGGGGGGCCTTGGACCACACCGAGACCTCTACTAGGCATGCTTCTGGAGATGCTGGCCCAGAGATAGGAAAAATGGCATTTATTCTTTATGAAAGTTAGGATTATCAAAATATCGTGAGTTAATTGTAAGACATTTGGAAATGTAGAAAATGTCCATGATCTCATGATTTAGAGGAAACCATGGTTTATTCTTCCTCTCTTTTGTATCATATGTATGATATGATATGAATCATATAATATACATATATATATATGTCTCACTCTGTTGCCCAGTCTAGATTGCAGTGGCATGATCATAGCTCACTGCAACCTTAACCTTCTGGGCTCAAGCAATCCTCTCACCTCAGCCTCCTAAGTAGCTAGGAATGCAGGCACACATCACCATGGCTAGCTAATTTCAAAATATTTTTTACAGAGACAGGGTCCCACCACATTGCCCAGGCTGGTCTTGAATTCCTAGCCTCAAGCAATTCTTCCACTTCAGCCTCCCAAACTGTTGGGATAACAAGTGTGAGCCACCACACTTGGCCTGTACCATATATTTTATATAATTGGGATCTTGTTTTACATGCTCTGTAATCTGATTTCTTTTCTGAGAATTATTAGGAACATTTTCCCATTCTATTTTTAAGGGCTTCACAGGACTCTTTGAAGGACACTGGCTATAGTCAATTTTATGGCTTGGCTCTGCGCCCCTGACCAAATCTGACCTTGAATTATAATAACCCCCACATGTCAAGGGTGGAACCAGGTGAAGATAATTGAATCATGGCGGCAGTTTTCCCCATGCTGTTCTCATGAGATCTGATAGCTTTATAAGAGGTTTCCCCCTTTGCTCGCCACGCGTTCTCACTTCGTCCTGCTGCCCTGTGAAAAAGGTGCTTGCTTCTCCTTTGCCTTCCGCCATGATTGTAAGTTTTCTGAGGCCTCCCCAGCAATGCGGAACTGTGAGTCAGTTAAATGTCTTTCCTTTATAAATTACCCAGTCTCGGGTATTTCTTAATAGCAGCATGAGAATGGACTAATGCAACCAATTTTAATATTTTCTTCTTTAAGGACATTTAGGTTCATTTCATTGTATGCTAGAAAAACTTCCTGGAATTCATAGCCTTAATAGACAAATCATTGTCCTCTTTGCTTATTATTTGTTTACCACTGGACGTGAGTCTCACCCAAACTTGCCAGTGTTTGTCCAGGTTTTGACTCTCCCTTCTCCCTCCTTTTCAAACACAAAGGCGCGTGCACACACACACAGGACTTTGCTTCCTGCCTGTGTGATAGACTCAGCATGGAGCAGACTGTGTTGTCCTCGAGTTAAGGAGTTGGAGTAACATGAGCCAATTCGGGAGGGACATGTTTTCACAACTCCGCCGTTATCCTTGATGGCAGGGGGTGTGTCTGTGTGTGGATGTTCCCTGCAATACCAAGGACTTAAATGCGACCACACTGACAGCCCTCATTAGCCCTAGGCAGCCAAAGTAGATTTGCTGAGCATGCCACCATCCAGGCTGGAGAGACTGCCCACATGGAACCAGACGCCACAGTGGAGAGGGGAGCCAATTATCCAAAGGCAAATGAGACTCTAATTACAGCTTCGGCTAAAGAGTGGGAAGTTATTTGAGGAGAGACTTCCCATTTCTGGTGTAGGCACAACACAGGACAGTTGTTCAGAACAAGAGGCTGGATCAAGTCCTGATTTTGCTACCTTACCCGGGATACTTCACCTCTGGAAGCATCTGATTCTTCACCTGTGAGAGGGAAACAATATAGACGGTTGACCGCACGGGGAGGGGGGGGGGGGGGTGGTTTCCCGTGAGCATTGAATGCGGTGTTGCCAGTGAGAGGCATAGAGAGGCCTGGTCCTTAGTAAGGACTCATAAACCAAGTTTCATCATCAATAACTATTACTAGTGTTACTATTATTTGTAGTCATCTGATAGCATCATAGAAGGTACAACTGGAAGTCAGGAGAGCTGGAGTCTCAGCTCTGCAGTTTCCTGTATATTCCAACTTAGAGAATGAATTCATCCTTCCGTCTTCATTTTCCTCATTTCTCAAATGAGAAGCTTGAATGAGGGGATACGTGAGCACACATTCCCTCCTGAGGTTTGTGGTCCTAAGCTAACTGTAACCTAGGGTTCAGGGTTTGAGTTACTCTGTGCAGCAGCACTCAGCACCTTCCACTGCCACACGTGCTCCTGGCTGGTGGGAACCCGGCTCCTCAGTTACTATTTCTGGAGTTCTTACTAACACACACAGGCGCATTGTGCTGAGAACCATATATCATTACCTTCGTGAATCCTCCCATCAACCCTGTCTTACAAGGGCTGTTATGATCACCTCTTTGCAGGTGCTAAAGTTAAGATTTATATAGGAAGTTGGGATTTAACCATAGGCTCCTAACACCCATACTAAATGGTCTCTGTGTCCACAGTGTTCAGTAGTGACTAGTAATATTTTTGTTCTCATAAATATTGGTTGGGCTGCACTCGAGGATTTGGAAGAACTGGGATGGAGAAGGACACTCAGCAGTGTGCTCATATTGCACTCTTCTCTCTTTTACTCAGTCCTTTCAAAATTGTAGGCACAAAAGTCAGGAAGGCAACACCTACCTGTAAGACCTTGGGGGCAGCTCCTGCTACCTCAGCCCTGTCTAACTTTCCCTCTCTGTAAAATAAGACTGATAAACAGTTGCTCTGCCCTACTTGCCTGGTAGAGTCATTTTGAGTTACACGAAGGATTGTATATGCGTGTGTGCATTAAAGAATTTGCACACTGGGCATATTGAATGCTTGAGCTGAAAGGAATGTTAGCAACCAGCTGCCCAGAGATAGTCAAATTCAGCAATTGAGAGAAACTCTGAAGAGGCTTCACTTTGTGTGCATAACAAGCAGGCCCACTTCTCCCTGCTTCTTAGAATAGCTCATGTATCTATGTCTCTGTCAATCTATTGATCTACCAATCTATCTATATATCCAAGAAAATTTTGAGCAAAAAAAATTCTAAGTCTAAAGAAGTGTGTAGTATTCGTTTTTCTGTGCCTGGCTTATTTCAGTTAGCGTCACATGAAAAGTTGATCTGGCTCTGATAAGGGATGTTGGTAGTGGGGAGGCTGCATGTGGGTGGGGACAGGGGATATATAGGAACTGTGTACTTTTGACTCAATTTTGCTGTGAACCTAAAGCTGCTCTTTAAACAAGTCTACTCAAAAAATAAAAAACAAATGCAGTACAAACATTGACCTGAATTACCGCCACCCCCGATCCACTTTACAGAGGAGGCAAAAAAGGCCCTGAAAGAGGAAGTGGCTCTTCTAAGGCTACTGAGTAGAAGAGTTAAGATAGAGCCCCTGGTTCAGCTTTTCCTTCCCACATACCAATTTACTTACCAATTGTTAGCACTGAAAGTGTGGCCCTCTCCCTCCCTGGCTTAAAGGGTATACACTTCAGTGCCTTAGGGAGGGGGTGGTGGGGCTTCAGTTTCACTGCCTGTGCTCATGGTGGTGCCTGTGGTTGGGGGACATCTCTGCCATTGCTGGCTCTCTGGCATCACTGTGCCTGCGATTATGAACTATTGGGGTGCTGTCCAATGACTCACACTGGCTCATTGCTAGGACAGTGGGATAATTTCCTAGGCCCAGCTCTAGAGGAACTCACAAGTTGATTAGGTGGTGGCTGAGGTTCAGGTGGGTGCAGGCTTTCTGCCCCACCAGCTGCTAGCTATGCAGGTCTAACCATCTCGCTATCCAATTCTGTCTCTCATTTGTTTTGTCCCCACCCCACCCCCGCATCATCCCATGCAGCCCCTTTTTTAAAATCTTCCACTTCACCCCATCCCTAGAGGAACTCCCCCTTTTTCCTTGCTCTCTTCTTAAGCCTGAACAACTCGCATCAGCTTCAGACACCAGCCAGTTCCTAGGGAGGCAGTTCTCCACTCAGTTCCCCTCAGGTTCCAGGTGTGGAGAAGGTGTGGTGACTGACCGTGGCCCTGTAGAGAGAGTGTAGGCTGCAGGAATTCATCCCATTGCATTTGCCCTCCCAGAGAGAGCTCTAACCAATTTTCTTTCTGGTCACCGAAGAAGTAAGGTGACCCTTACTAATTGCCAAGGTGAGCATTATTTTTTCTCAGACCCAGCATCTTCTCATCTAATTTGGGGGTCGTGTATTTCCCCTTCCACCATGGCTTTGGCCTTGATCATTTGGGATCTAGCAACCCTGGCATTACTGTGCTAAGAAGCATTTGGCTCTTTCCCATCCAGCATGAGCCCAGTTTGCTCCGGTCATTGCTGCCCTCCCCTAGCTGTAAACTCTGCTCTATGACTGAGGAGGGACAGAGTCAGCTCTGATTCGATTTGTAAGTTTTAAGGCTCCCCCAACCCAATAAAGGTGTGTGTGTGTGTGTGTGTGTGTGTGGTGTGTGTGTTGAGTCATTCTAACACACCTTCTCCCGGTGAAATCCAAAATGGATGGGAAAGTCGTCAACTTCTTTTCTCATGGTGAGTTAAAAGAATTTGGCATCCAATAAAGTACCTCTGGGCCTTGTGTGCTGGCAGCTTCTGGGCAGGTTGACGGTTTCCTCCCTGTTCATATTTGTTTCATCATAAGCCAAACAAAAGCACTGAGAATCCATGTATTCGGGATCTCAGGGGCCTCTCCTCCTTCTCGTGCTTCTCTAAGATTTTCCTTGTGCTTACATAACACCAGCTTCCTGACTTCAGGTAAAGAGTGTGTGTTTTCTCTCTGTATTCCCAGTAACTGGCCCTGGGATAGGTGTTTGAAGGTGAAAGGACTAGTTGCCTTCATTGAAAGATGGTGATGTCGTCTATGGAAGAAAACGCTGCACAGTACGTCTTCACTTATTGTCATCCATAGGTTCTTGGGAACCGTAACTTCAAGTGAAATGATGTATAACAAAACCAATTTTGCCATAGGCTAATTGATATAAACAAGAGTTAAGTTCCTAACTTAAAATATCACCATAAAATATCGCCATACTTCTAAATAAAGACAAAAACACTTCTAATATTATACATTAAAATAAATGTGAGCTATACATACATTGAAGAATAAGAAAAACAAGTAAGATCATGGCTTACCCACTTATTCCAGTTCAGGGTCTGGTGGCTAGAGCCCATGCTGGCATCTCAGGGTGCCAGGCAGAAACCAGCCCTGGACAGGATGCCATTCCATCACGAGGTGCACTCACACACACCTACACGCACTCACATAGTGGCCGTTGGACATGCTAAATGAACCTGATGCACATGTCTTTGAAATGTGGGAGGAAATTGGAGTACCTGGAGAAAATCTACATAGAAATGGGGAGAACGTGCAAACTCCACAGACAGTGGCCCCAGCTGGGAATTGATTTTTTTTCTCATCAAGGTTATAACAAAACAACATTGAATGAAACGATGTTATTCAAGACCTGCTGTGCTAAGAGCTGGAAAATTTAAACTCTAGTCCAGGAAAGCTACTAACAAGCCGTGTGACCTTGGACAAACCACTTAACCTCTCTGGGCTTTATTTCACATTGTATAATCAGAATGTTGGATCTCTGAGATCCTGTTCATCTCTGACAGTCAGCCAGTCTCTGTTGCCAGGACAGCATAGAACAAGAGACAGCAGCTTCAAGTACTATTTAAACTGCTTGAAAGGCATTCTGTTATCCTGGGGTTTTGAGGGCACTAGTGTCAGCCTGACATGAAAGACACGGAAGGACTCACTGTGTTTGGATGTAGCCAGGTTAGGGTATTGTCCACACAGGCTGTGGTGTGTGAATCCAGTGTGTCATTGAGAGGCTTGTTAGAAGTAGGTCTGTGTTTCTTGGCGTGGGACCTGAAACTCCACCACTTTCTGCCCTTCTCCGTGCCCCCTCCCCCGCCCCCACAGAGAGGGGCAGCAGTCACAGTCACGACATTGCCCCCTTTGCAGGTGGATGTTTCTCTCCATGCAAGTGTTTGTGTGGGTCTCAAAAATTTGCTTTTCATCAGGCTCGTCCCTGCCAATGTCCCAGATTTGCCAGAACCTCCGTCTGCAGCAGGATGCTTTGTTTTGTTTGTTGGTTTACAGGGATTCTGGGCTCTGTCTCCGGGTGCAGTGGCAGGTTTTAAAATCAATTACAATCCAGGTAACAGGAGGTTCACCACAGCACTCTGCTGTCTGTTCAAGGCCTGTGCTGAGAAATTAAGTAGGTCCCAGTTACCTCTCAGAAAATTTGTGGTATTTCAGGGGACTACAGCGAGTTGCAAATCTTGATAGGTGGTGGGACCTGTCTGTAAACAGCAGACTGGCTTATACTGTGGTTCAGCAAGAAAAGGAGAGAATAATTCCCTGAGCATAAGATACGCTGCTCCCTCTTCTAGTTTATCAGGAGATAGCCACGTACATCAAGAGACAGACCCTGGGTTTGGGGTACAAGCAGGAGAGTGGTTATTTCTTGCTCTTTTTCCAAGAAGATGGGAAACTGTGATTGTAGGCTCCTTATTTGTGATCAGGTCCTTGCAGCTCTTTGATCCCCAGGCCTAAAGCTGACCAGTTACTCCTTTCTCTGTCTCTTGCCAACCTAGGGGGAAAAAGCTAGGCAGCTTCCTACATAGTTTTATTTATTTTTTTTTAATTTCTTGATTCATCCTGGGAAATGGGTACATCCACAGAATGCACTGCTTTGTGATTGCACGTCTCCAGGTCCTTATTTCTATGCCTTAGGGTCAGAAATAGGGGGAACACAGAGAGCAAGACTACCTAACTGTTTTGGAGAAATTCAACAGCCATGTAGGTCTTCGGTTCTCAACTGCATTCCAGGTTTGCTTTAGCCATCCTTGCCTAGGGGATTTCATCCACTCTGCTGGCTCAATGCCGTCCTGCTGCCTACAGCCGCAAAACTTAATTCTTAGTCTAAGTCTTCACCTGCATTCCAAGACCTGTATCTTTAACTGGCTCTCTCACATATCAAATTCCACACATGATAGATGGAGCCATCTTTCTGATGAAGAGATGCAATGTTTAGAACAGGTTTTCTAATTCAAAAAAATGTTTATTGATTCTCTGGCATAAACAAAGCATTTTGTAGCCATTTAGCAAATACAAAGATGATGAAAATATGGTGATGTCCTCAAGGAGCTTGCCTTTATTTGCAAAATGAGGCATTCTTTATTATAATGCAGAATGAATATTTTATAGTAGAGATAATAAGCAAAGCACCATGAGACTTCAGAGGAGAGAGCCAGAGGATGTTAAAGTCATTCCTGTAGTTTAAAACCTCCAAAAGATTATTTAAAATGAATCTGAAACACCGAAGAACTTCAGAAATTGGAAATATTTGGCTTTTATTATATTAGATTTGGTAACCTCTGATTTTTTCATGATCTTGACTTTGGCCCCAAATGTACAAAGAGGGTTTGTTGGTTGATCTCCTAACCAAAGTCTTGAGTTCTAGAGAGCCATTTCAGGGTTTTTCATTTTGTTTCATAATTGAATCGTATTCATCGGTGACTTTGGAAAAGTCATGTCAGTTTTTTGGTTCTTGGTTTCTTGATTTGTAAAATCTGGATTATAGTGGGGTTAAATATGAATATTAAATGACACAATGCTCAACACAGTCCCTGAATGGCAATAAATGCTAGATAAATGATAGTTTGAAATTGTTATGATTATTATTTCCATTTTAATTATTCATTAATAATTATTATACCCATTTTTATTATCAGTTTGAAGTTAGAGCCACTGTAGAGCATTAAAAATAAAAAGTTGCTTAAATTGACTTTTTAGAATATCAAGATAGAAAAAAAGCTATGGGAGAAAGGGTGTTCATATATACTGTAATAATTATGATACTAGTAACTTTTAATAATTTTTATAAAAACTTATAAAGTAGGTTGTTATCACTATTTTACAGATGGATAAACCTGCACAAATGTGCCAGTTCTTTCCAATAAGCAAGCTTGCAGATACTTAACTAATTTTTAACTATTGATGTATTTGTTTTTTCCCCTCACAATCTACTGTCTTCTAGGAAGGCGGAGATAAACCTGATAGTTTGAAATTAGCACCTTCTTTTACTCAACCAGCATAAAGGACTGTTTGATCCAGGCAAGTGACGAGGTGATTTGTAAGGCCAATTTAAATCAGTGTCTTGTCCACTGGCTTCCAAAGTCCAGGGATGTGCAGGTATATATTTTGGGCAGTCAGGTTCTGTTGTGCATGGATTGTGATCAATTTCATTGATTTTTTTTTTTTTTCTCAACACAACAGTTTCAAAAGGCTCTTTTGCTCCTCAAATAGCTGATCTTTTCAAACCTTTGCTATTTTTTCCTGGTAAGACTTTCAGATAACAGTGTAAATGCAATGAACAACCACACATTTCAGATGATGATGATGATGATATTTTTGAACATGTTTAACGATTTCACAAAACACAGACGGGAAAAGTTGAGTGGCTCCTTGGAGAAATTGCCTAATCCAACCTCTTCATTTTCAGCCCAGGAAAGTGTGGTTCCGAGGGGACATGACCTGCCCAAGGTCACACCACAAGTTAGTGGCAGAGTTGGGATTAAAAGTTAGGAATCCAGATTTTAGTTTCTTTCATTTGCAGAGTAAGCAAAACTATTTTCCTTGGCATGAAGGATAATTTCAGGTGTGTACAGATAGAGTACTGTATCCAGAAGGGAAGTTCATCCGTTCCTTTCAATTCCCTTTCAATCTTTCTGATTATGTCAAGGATTGTGTATCTTTGCTGTTTTGTTTTTATCTTTCTCTAATAATCTCCTTTGATAACAAAGATGGAGCAGACATCAGACTTAAGCTTCTCTTAGAATTTAATAAAAGTGTTTATTTTTATTGTATTGATTGTTATGATATCTTCCATTTATGGCAAAGGATACTGGTTTTCTGGTTGAAGTAGCAAAGTTTTCTTTTAAAATAAACTTAAGCAGATTCAAATGAATTTATTAAGTAAACAATAGTGCAAGTGGAAATTATGATGAATACATAGCAGGCTTCCCACTGAAAAACATAATGATAAACTAAAGCTTGGAAAATACTCGACTGGATATTGCCCTTTAGAAAGCTCTAAGCTCTCTGAAGATAGGATATGGCTAAATCCCAGTTTCCTTCTTATTCATGTCATGTCCTTTTTATGGAGCAGTCAGAAAAACAATCATTAGATCTAAAAGAAGATCATAAAAACTACCTGTATAAGAGATGAACTCGTATGTTGATAACCTCATTATGGGTAGCTTTCCTACAAGCCAAAAAGTTGGATCAGCAGCCAATCTAATTTCAGTATGGAGGTAGCTTTGTTTATATTTTACGTTATAAACAGTATGCGAATGCATTTGAAAACAGAAACTAGTTTCATTTTTCAGGGACTGATGCTCTATTTTGAGATATTTTATACCTTATTCTGCCTTTTTTTCCTTCCTAAGAAGTTCTCTACCTTCTGATCATCTCGTTCTTCCATCAGAGAGTGTGAATGAAGAAAAAGATGGCAAAATGCAATTTATCAAACATTTTCCCACTATTAACACATTTTAGAGATTAGCATATATAGAACAAATTGAATGGGAATATTAAAGTTATTCATTAAAATGGAGAGTAGAACTCTCCACATATTTCTTTCATCTATAATTTACCAATATCAAATGAATACCTGGAAAGAAAGATGTACTAGATTGCAGTATTTGAGTGTTTTTCCCATTATCTTTAATAGCAATTCTTTCAGTATTGTTTAATTAGTTTCCCTGCTCCCTAAAGCAGAAGTTTCTTCTTAGCTATGATTTAGTTATCCAGGGATCCTGAAGCTCTGAAGACCCATTGTAGTTTGGCTAAGATGAGCTTGCCTTTCCTAAATGCCACACAGAACTCATTCATGCTCCCTCTTCCTGTGGGCTTCTTCTGTTGGCCATTAGTGTTTTTTTGTGGAATGCTCCTTCATTGGAAAATTTATTCTCATTTAGAGGAACCTGGTAAAAAAAAAAAAAAAAAAAAAAAAAAGGTGGAGTCAACTTCTGGTGACTTATGGGCAGTTACAGTCAAATGTTTGAAAAATGGGCTTCTGAATCAGCAGAGATTTTACAAAGTGACTGGTGGAACTGCATACAAATGGGTAGAGTGCAGAGATGCCAAGAAATGATGCTACTTCTATTACCACTAATAAAAAGACTGCATTGCTCAATTCAGGGTTAGAAAGGTTAATGATGATACATTCTTTTTTAGTATCAAAGATTAACATGATAACTTGCATATTAAAGTTAATTCAGATCTACTGCTAATGGAAGGGGCATACAAAATTAATTTCTACAGCACCTCATAAATTACAATCACTCACTCTTCTTTGGCTGGTGTTCTTTGTCTTGGCAGGGGCTGCATGTGTACTTAAAGTGGGCACACTTCAGTTAGTAGTGGGGCATCTTTGGCCCCTGAGGAATTTGGGAAGCTTGGGGTGTGTGCCTTGTAGCTCTTAATCACTGCCTGTCTGCCGGGTGTTTTCCTGCTGGAATGTGTGTACTCCATTAACAGCCAGGTTGTTGACTGGCATGGATGTTGGTTTTAATATTTAATGAGATGATGAAACCGGGCTGAAATGAGAAGAGCGTGGAAGGTGGGAGAAAGAATGGGAAAGATAAGAAAAGAGCTGCCCTCTCTTGATGGCAGGAGATTCTCCAAGAAGAGTTCAGCACAGCATCTTTAGGCAACTATTTGCTGTCCTATTGAGTACCAAGGCCCAGCTGACATAGAAACATAGCCAGCCTAATCTTTAAGAGCACAGGCTCTGGAGTCCAAGTACTTGACTACAAGTTCCAGTATAATCCCTTAGGTAATTTACTTGACTTTTTCAAGACTTACTGTCTGTTTTAAACAGGAAAAATAATATGGACCATATATATACATATATACACATATTTATATTTTATATAAAATTAAACTAGTATAATTTACATATAGAAAAATGCACACATCTTCAGTATATAGTAAATCTATTAGCCACCACCCATATCAAGATACAGTACATTTTCATTACCCAGAAAGTTATATATAAATATTTTAAAAACTAAGTAACAGTAGCTTATACTTTTATAATGCTTTCCATGGGCCAGGTATGCTGATCTAAGTGCTTTATGTTATCTTGTTTCATTCTCACCAAGAGAGGTGCTGTTATTATTTCTACTTTACAGATACAGAAACAAAGATACAGAGAGGTTAAGTGATTTCTCCAAGATCACACAGACAATATCCGATATTCCACTTCCACACTCTGCTCACTGTTGTCTATATAGTACTTACCATGTGGTCTATTACTAAGTGCATTAGAGGAATGAGAATGGAGGCTCCTTGATGGCCAACATTTCCTTCCATTCCTCTTCTTCATAGTCCAGTTTATCATTCCACCTTGTCTTGGGCTGACAGGCTGTGCATGGTACTCTAGCAGAGTCTTTGAGGGAAAAGATGGTTCCATCCCTACCTTCAACACTCAGATGCATGATAGGTGCTCTAGAAGTAGTCATTGACTGTTACTCCCAGAAAATCCTGTCCCCCGGCTCCCACCCAACTGTCACTACTTGGGGGTGAAGTGAGAATTTTGACAGACTTACAGGTGGGCTCACTGGGACCCCTGCCAGTTTGGGCTGCTTAGCCACCTTTGGGCTCAGTCTTAACCTTGTCGTTGTGATAGTCTAAAAATTTCAAGTGAAAATCCCTCCTGTTTCTGGGCCTGTTGCGGCTCCCTCGTCCCAGCTTCCCATACTCATTTCTCCTCCCTCAGTCCTCATTCTTGCCCAGTTGCTACTGCTTTTCCTCCACTTTTGCTTTTTTTCCCCTTCCTCTTCTGTGTCTGTCTTCTCTTTTGCCTCCTCTTTCTTCTTTTTCTTCATCTTTTTTACCTCTTTTACCTCTTCTTTTTTCTTTTCTCTTTGTTCTTCCTTTTTTCTGCTCCTTTTCATTTTTTCATGATCTTCATGAGCACCACTGAATAAAATTAAGAACCACTCTCTGCTAAATGCATTGTACTTGCCCACGGGAAACATTTTTTTGTAGGAGGCAGCCATGTCCACTGTATCTCTCATATGGTTAAACTGATGCTTACCCATTTGTACTAGATTATTTTCAGACATATTTAGCCAATCATTCCTTTGATATCTCATTTTGGAGGTCTTATAGATACTCAAACTCATTATTTCTAAAACTGTACTCACTCTTTTCAAGAAAACCTTCTCCTCTTCCATGATTTTTCTGCCTTTGAACCTTTCTCATATATGCCTTGGATCTGGTCACATCTCTGTTTATCACCTGCATGCTGGTCCTGTACACCCGTGTGTCATATGGAATTATTGGCATTTAGCAGACGCTCGACACATACTTTTTCACATGAATAGAGAAATGGAAGTGCCATGGAGGGACAAGCACACGCTCATGAAACCTCCTCCCTTTATTTTTTTTATGTTTCTTTGTGTGTGTGTGTGTGTGTGTGTGTGTGTGTGTGTGTGTGAGCAACATGGCTGTTTATTTCACTTGGGTGCAGGCGGGCTGATTCCAAAAAGAGAGTCAGCAAAGGGTGGTGGATTATCATTAGTTCTTATAGCTTTTGGGATAGGCGGTGAAGTTAAGAGCAATGTTTTGCGGGCAGGGGGTGGATCTCACAAAGTACATTCTCAAGGGTGGGGGAGATTACAAAGTACATTGATCAGTTAGGGTGGGGAAGAAACAAATCACAATGGTGGAATGTCATCAGTTAAGGCTATTTTTACTGCTTTTGTGGATCTTCAGTTACTTCAGGCCATCTGGATGTGTACGTGCAAGTCACAGGGGATGCGATGGCTTGGCTTGGGCTCAGAGGCCTGACATTCCTGCCTTCTTATATTAATAAGAAAAATAAAATAGTGTTGAAGTCTTGGGGTGGCAAAAATTTTTGGGGGGTGGTATGGAGAGAGAATGGGCGATGTTTCTCAGGCCTGCTTCAAGCAGGATTAGGGGCGGCATGGGAACCTAGAGTGGGAGAGATTAAGCTGAAGGAAGATTTTGTGGTAAGGGGTGATATTGTGGGGTTGTTAGAAGAAACATTTGTCGTGTAGAATTATTGGTGATGGCCTGGATATGGTTTTGTATGAATTGAAAAACTAAATGGAAAAGGTCTAAGAATTGGGAGGACCTAGGACATCTGATTAGAGAGTGCCTAAGGAGATTCAGCATAGTCCTGCCTGCAGAGATTATTTATTTACTTCAAGAGTTTAGAGTGGCAGTTTGGGGATAGCACGAGGAGATATCAGCTGTGCTGGCTTGGAGAAACAGTGTAAACTGGCAGTGTAAACAAGAGCAGGGCATGTATGAGTAGTTGAGAACGGTGAATAGGAGTATGACTAGACAGAAAATAGTAGGGATGACAAGTTTTTTGGGGGCACAGTCTAAGTTGGTCCGGTGTCGGGAATGAGACTGGGGCCTAATAAAAAGGAGCTCAAATGGGCTGTACCTTGTAGCATTCTGAGGACAGGCCTGAATTCTGAGAAGTGAAAGTGGTAAAATATTTTCCTTTTTAAGTTGGTGGCTGCGCTTGGTGAGGTGTGTTTTTAAAAGACCCTTAGTCCATTCTACTTTTCGTGAAGACAGAGGACTGTAAGGGATATAAAGGTTTCACTGAATACTAAGAGCCTGAAAAACTGTTTGGCTGATTTGACTAATAAAGGCTGGTCTGTTATCAGACTGTGTAGAGGTGGGAAGGCTAAACTGAGGAATTATGTCTGACAGAAGGGAAGAAATGACGGCGGTGGCCTTCTCAGACCCTGTAGGAAAGGCCTCTACTTATCTATTGAAAGTGTCTACTTAGACTAAGAGGTATTTTAGTTATCTGACTCCGGGCATGTTGAGTAAAGCTAATTTGCCAGTCCTGGGTGGGGGCAAATCTTCAAGCTTGATGTGTAGGGAAGGGAGGGGGCCTGAATAATCCCTGAGAGTAGTAGAAGCAGATGGAACACTGAGAAGTTATTTCCTTGAGGATAGATTTCCACGATGGAAAGGAAATGAGAGGTTCTAAGAGGCAGGCTAGTGGCTTGTACTATAGCATAGCCTACCTTTGCTGGTGTGTGGCGATTAGGCCTGGTGGAACTGCCATCAATAAATCAAGCGTGATCAGGGTGAGGAACAGGAAAGAAGGAAATATGGGGAAATGGGGTGAATGTCAGGTGGATCAGAGACAGTCATGGGGGTCAGGTGTGGTATCAGGAATAATGTGGGAGGCCGGATTGAAGTCTGGGCCAGGAACAATGGTAATTGTGGGACTTAACAAAGAGTGAGTACAGCTGAAGGATCCGGGGAGCAGAAAGTATATGCGTCAGGTATGAGGAAGAAAATAGATTTTGGAAGTTAGGAGAAATGTAGAGAGTAAGTTGAGCATAGTTTGTGATTTTGAGGGCCTCTAAAAGTATTAGGGTGGCAGCAGCCACTGCACGGAGACATGATGGCTAGGCTAAAACAGTAAGGTCAAGTTGTTTGCACAGAAAGGCTACAGGGTGCAGTCCTGGCTCTTGTGTAAGAATTCTGACTGCACTAACCATGCCTAGGAAGGAAAGGAGTTGTTGTTTTGTAAGGGATTGAGGTTTGGGAGATCAATTGGACACGATCAGCAGGGAAAGCACGTGTGTTTTTATGAGAATTATGCCGAGATAGGTAACAGATGAGGATGAAATTTGGGCTGGACTGAAGTAATGGGGGCTGTCTGTGAAGCCTTGCAGCAGTACAGCCCAGGTAATTTGCTGAGCCTAATGGGTGTCAGGGTCAGTCCAAGTGAAAGTGAAGAGAGGCTGGGATGACGGGTGCAAAGGAATAGTAAAGAAAGCATGTTTGGGATCCAGAACAGAATAATGGATTGTGGAGGGAGGTATTGAGGATAGGAGAGTATATGGGTTTTGCACCATGGGGTGGATAGGCAAAACAATTTGGTTGATAAGGCATAGATCCTGAACTAACTTGTAAGGCTTGTCTGGTTTTAGGACAGGTAAAATGGGGGAATTGTAAGGAGAGTTTATAGGCTTTAAAAGGCCATGCTGTAGCAGGCAAGTGATAGCAGGCTTTAATCCTTTCAAAGCATGCTGTGGGATGGGATACTGGCATTGAGTGGGGTAAGGGTGATTAGGTTTTAATGAGATGGTAAGGGGTGCATAATCGGTCGCCAAGGAGGGAGTAGAGGTATCTTATACTTGTGGGTTAAGGTGGAGGGGGGGGAATATAAGAGGAGGACGCAAAGAAGGCTTTGGATTGGGAAGAAGGGAAGCGATGAGATTTAGCTGTAATCCAGGAATAGACAGGGAAGCAGATAATTTAGTTAAAGTATCTCGGCCTAATAAGGGAACTGGGCAGGTGGGGATAACTAAAAGGAGTGCTTAAAAGAGTATTGTCTAAGTTGGCACCAGAGTTGGGGAGTTTTAAGTTTAGAAGCCTGGCTGTCAATACCCACAACAGTTATGGAGGCAAGGGAAACAGGCCTTTGAAAAGAAGGTAATACGGAGTGGGTAGCCTCCATATTGATTAAGAAGGGGACGGACTTACCCTCCACTGTGAGAGTTACCTAAAGCTCGGCATCTGTGATGGTCTGTGGGGCTTCCGAGGCGATCAGGCAGCATCAATCTTCAGCCGCTAAGCCGAGAAGGAGTCAGTCAGAGAGCCTTGGGCCAGAGTTCCAGGGGCTCTGGGAGTGGCTGCCAGGTGAGTTGAACAGTCCAATTTCCAGTGGGGTCCTGCACAGATGGGACATGGCTTAGGAGGAATCCTGGACTGTAGGCATTCCTTGGCCTGGTGGTCAGATTTCTGGCACTTGTAGCAAGCTCCTGGGGGAGGAGGTTCTGGAGGAACGCCTGGCCGCTGCGGTTCAGGTAAGGTTAATTAAATCCTGTTGTGGGGTATGAGGGCCGAAATTTAATTTTTGGAGTTTTATTTAATATCGGGAGCAGATTGGGTAATGTATTTTGAGAATAAGACGGCCTTTTGACCTTTTAGGGTCTAGGGCTGTAAAGTGTCTCAGGGTTGCTGCCGAACGAGCCATGAACTGGGTTGGGTTTTTTATATTTGATGAAAAAGAGCGTAAACGTTATCTGATTTGGGATAAAGAAAAAGGAGCATTAACCTTGATTATGCCTTTAGCTCCAGCCACCTTTTTAAGAGTAAATTGCTAGGCAGGTGGGGAAGGGCTAGTCACAGAATGAAACTGTAAGCCAGACCAGGTGTGAGGAGGGGAGGTGATAAAAGGATTATAGGGTGGAGGAGCGGAGGCTGAGGAAAAATTGGGACCTAGCTTGGCCTGGGGAGGAGGGGAGAGGTTAGATGGGTCTGTAGAAAAGGAAGATTAGAAAGACTCAGTGACGCTTGGGGTTGGGACTGAGGGGACAGGTGGGAGGGAAAGAAGGAAGGTTTGGGATGAGTTGCATTGGGAACAGAGACTAGAGAGAGGCCGATGTGTAAAAGAATGCCTGAACATCAGGCACCTCAGACTGTTTGCCTATTTTACGACAAGAATTATTTAGATCTTGCAGGATGGAAAAATTGAAAGTGCCATTTTCTGGCTATTTGGAACTACTGTTGAGTTTGTATTGGGGTCAAGCAGCATTGCAGAAGAAAATAAGATGCTTAGATTTTAAGTCAGGTGAGAGTTGAAGAGGTTTTAAGTTCTTAAGAACACAGGCTAAGGGAGAAGAAGGAGGAATTGAGGGTGGAAGGTTGCCCATAGTGAAGCCCAGAGAAAAGAGAGCGTAGAGACATGGAGGGAAGGCGTTCAGGGGTTCTTACCCTCCAGAAAAGTGAGAAAGGGGTCGGGACACAGAGATACAAGGTCGGGGCACAGAAATAAGGGATCAGGGTGCAGAGATATAAGGGGTTGGGGTACTTGCCCCTCCTCCAGAAAAGTGGTACTTGCTACTAAGGGTGAAGGAGAAGGGGTTGGGGGTTTCTTGCCCCCCAGAAAGGCAGAGAAGGGGTAGAGACATGGAGAGAAGGGTTTGGGGTACTTGTCCCTTCCCAAGAAAAGCGGGACTTGCTGCTAAGGGTGAAGGACCAAGGCAGGCATCCCTGCGTGGTCTGACATCTCTGAAACCTGGGTGAATAATCAGAGAGGCGTCCCTGCAGTGATTAAACACCAAGGGAAGGCTGCCTTCCCAGTCCGTGACCAGCGCCGGAGTTTTGGGTCCACAGATAAAACGTGTCTCCTTTGTCTCTACCAGAAAATGAAAGGAATTGAAATTAAGAGAAGGCAGAGATTGAAGAGTGGAAAGGAGAAAGAGGTTGAGGGATAGTGAGAGAGGTTGGAGAAGAGAGTAAGAAGAGGCCGCTCACCTGATTTAAAATTGGTGAGATGTTCCTTGGGCTGGTTGGTCTGAGGACCTGAGGTCGTAGGTGGATCTTTCTCATGGAGCAAAGAACAGGAGGACAGGGGATTGATCTCCCAAGGGAGGTCCCCCGATCCGAGTCACGACACCAAATTTCATTTGCGTCCCTGTGAAGAGACCACCAAACAGGCTTTGTGTGAGCAACATGGCTGTTTATTTCACCTGGGTGCAGGTGGGCTGAGTCCGAAAAGAGAGTCAGCCTGTTTTTTTTTTTTTAATGTTTCACAAGAGCACTAAACACAGTCAAGTGACTTGAAACCATTAGCTTCTCTCCAGTTCTTTTCAGAGCTAAGATTTCACAATTTGAGTCAAAAGCAACAAATGAGTACTAAACTCAATGTAGAACATTAACATTAAAAGAAAATATGAAAAATTTCTTTAAGAATTTCGTGCCAGAAAAAGCTATGGTTCCTGCAAGGAATTTGTCCCCTTCTATCCTAATGATCAACAAACTCTAGATATTGGAGAGCTGCCCTTATGGTCCCAGTAAGGGCAGTTGGAGCTTGTGTTATCTTTTCCATTGGGATGTCATCTTCTTTCTTCTTTCATTCTTTTTGGACTAAGGTAACATATAAAGAAATACTTATAACTAATAATAAACACATGAACAAATAATGTGCAAAATTACTTGCAATTTCATAGGAGTACAATTGTAGATACACGTTGGGGGCACTAAACATAATTTGAAATGTGGTATGTTTCTTTTTTTAACTTTTATTTGAAGTTCAGGGGTCCATGTGTGGGTTTGTTATATGGGTAAACTTGTGTCATGGGGATTTGTTATGTAGATTATTTTGTCACCCAGATATTAAGCCTAATACCCATTAGCTATTTGTCCTGATCCTCTCCCTCCTTCTACTCTCCACCCTCCAATAGACCGCAGTGAGTGTTGTTCCCCTCTGTGTGTCCATGTGTTCTCATCATTTAGTTTCCACTTATAAGTGAGAACATGTAGTATCTGGTTTTCTGTTCCTGCATTAGTTTGCTAAGGATAATGGCTTCCAGCTCCATCCATGTCCCTGCCTCCACCCATACCCTTGGACATGATCTTGTTCTTTTTTATGGCCACATAGTATTCCATGGTGTATATGTACCACATTTTGTTTATCCAGTCTTTTATTAATAGGCATTTAGGTTAATTCCATGTCTTTGCAATTGTGAATAGTGCTGCAATGAATGTACGTGTGCATGTGTCTTTATAATAGAATGAGTTATATTTATTTGGGTCAATACCCAGTAATGGGATTGCTGGATCAAATGGTAGTTCTGTGAAATGCAATATGTTTCATTGTACATATGTTTTCTTACTGCTCCCATCAATTGACCGCTTCTTTAGTACACATGGACTGTTCAAAGGTAAGGAGCATGTGTTGTCCTCTCTTTGCACAGAGAGCTCATTACATGTCTTTAACTGATATTTATTATCTTTATTTCCTACCATCTCATACTTTCACCAGTTCCTCTTATTGCCATAGAGTCCAAGCAAAATCCCTTTGATCCTCTTATTTAAATATTGGGCCTAAGTGTATGATTCATTTCTTAAATCACTCTTTGCTTTGGGCCCTTTAGGGAAGGGCTCCCCTTGGTTCTTTTTCACAAGTGAAGAAATAAAGCAGGCAAGAGCCCCTGCCCCTCAAGTCTCTCTCATCTCTCTACCTTCTTAGCTGAGTGCTTTTAGAAAAGAAAACCAGGCCAGAGGATAAATTCTTCCCATTTCCATTTTTATTTATAGGGAGAAAAATGGCTGTGGTTTTTTCCTTTCCTCTTTGAAGTTTGCTTCCAGTTCTTCAGTTTATTTGCAATATAGTATACTTCTTGGTTTTCCTTTTGTAATAAACAACACTGGGTTTTAAATCTGTGGAGCTGTAAATGAGAGGAGCCCCAGCCTCCTCTTCTTTGGAGCTGATATGGGGAAGGTAAGGGAAAAGGAGACTCGGATGATGATTGGAAACAATTACACAACCATTCCATTTTGCTATTGCTTGAATCCAGGACAATTTTCTCATTTAATTCTCTGAAATGAAGCGCCCCTCTGTTAGCCTTAAAATGTAAACAAGAGGCTTTTAATGCATGATTTTCCCAGAAATGGAATGCTAGCTGCTCATATTGATTCAAAATATTGCTGTTGGCTTTTGTTCTTTTTGGTATTTGTAAGTTTTGTGATGGCGGCGATATAGGATTGTTCATGTGCGGCTTGAGGGTTGTCAGTAAGTGGTATTATTATTCTAAGTTGCAAACAAATTAAAAAGGACATTCAGAGAACGCTTGCCTGAGCCCTCCATTGGTCTGTCCACATACAAAAGGGAAAATGGAAATCTGAGGCATATATCCCAATTATTTCAATTTATACCCACCTCTTAGAACTCAATTCTCTGAGTTTGGTATTCAGACAAAAGTGTAGTTTGTTTGAATGATGCAGATAATAGCTTTAAGTCCACTTTATTCCAGCCTGTCTGGACCAGGCATTTGTAAAATTTATAAGTTAGCAACTGTGGAAGGAAACTGAAGCTTTAACACGCTCTCCTTTGGACTGAAAAACTTCTGCGTAGCATTGGATTCCAATGCCTCATTGCACTTAATAACTGCAACTGAATTTGTATCATGTTTTACTTTGATCTTCTTATGAAAGAGTTATTCTCATCTCCATTTTTGGAGGGAGAGAAGTGAAATGGCTCATCCAAGGTTACACACAGCCTGGTGGTAGTAAGGCTGGGATTCAAACCCAGGCCTCCAAACCTTTAACCTAAAGCTCTACTTACTATGCCATGCCTTCCTCTATGATTAGGTAAAATGGCTCAGGGGAGGTGGTGAAGGTAAAGAAACACACATGCAGTTCTCCTTCTACACCTCCCATCCCACCCCCAGCTGCTACCACCTAGTTTCCTCAAGGATGGCACAGAATAATGAATATTGACCAATCCAACACTAAACAGGGTTCTGATTCTGTGAGTTGCCCTAAATACAGGCTCCTTATTTGCCTTCAGCAAACACTCACTCATTCATCTGACACTTATAAAGATCCTACTGGATAACGGCATTGTGCTAGGAACTGTAGGAGACATGACTTGACTGAGATTGGATATCTCACCTCAGGCTCTCACTGTCTAATGAGGAAAAGGTAGCAAATGGCTTGAAGTCATGATTGCTGTTTGCTAGCTAACTGCAATGTGATGGGGAAAGCCAACCGACTATAGTTGAATAAAAAAACGGAAGAAGTGAATGACTGGACTAAAGACTTAACCACTGAGTTGACTAATGCTCATTATTGTTTAATTCTGAGGTTCTAGGACTGAGATTTGTTTTCAGTCCTCTGGGACTGTAACTTATAAAACCACAACAAACATCAATCAATCATTAAACAGACCACACAATCCAAGTCTTGGATTTTCTATTTAAGGCCAACTTAACGGAGTTAACAAACTCAAAGGGTGGCTGCCTCAAGCTAGCAGAATCTAGGAATTGGTAATAATTGCTCTGCACTCATGAGCCGGAGTGAGTGGGGCTGGAATAACACTGGCATTGGAGTCAGACAGGTCCGTGCTGGGGCCTTGCCTCTGTTGGAGACACACTAGCTGGGTGAGCTGCATGGAGCTCCTATTTTCTCATCTGTAAAATGGGGACAATCTGTTGAATAGGTTTTGGTAAGGATCAAATAAATTCTTAGTATGATGCCTAGAATCCAGCAGGAGTTCAATGTACATTGCATATCTCTCACAATTAATATTCCACTCTCCCACTCCCCTTCATGCCAATAATTTCTGTCCCTTTAAAAAAAAATGTTATAGTGACCGTGGCTGCTGAGAAGACTGTATTTGAGTATGTGACCATGGACTAGCCAATAAAGAGATAAAAGTGTAGGAGTTCCTGGTTAAGTAGAGATTGAGAGTCATGAAGCCATGGAATTCTATGAGTCTCTAGAGGGGACTGGCATGAGGGAATAAGGGATTCTCTATGGTGTGATGCAAATGAGAGACAGTGGGTCAGGGATGATAGCCCCGGAAGGGTGTGGGAGGTGCTGACCAATCTGATAGGTGTCCTGAGCACTTATAAATCAATGTGAATTCAGATGTCACTGAATTGGAAATGGTGTCAAAGGATGTGAGACACAGATCTTCATAGTCACAACATTACTGGACTCATTTTTCCTCTCGCATGAATTTGAAGTAGAGCACTTTCCTAAAAATCTTGCTTTATTTATGTAGTGTGTGTGTGTATATATATATATTTTATATATATGTATACATGTATATGTATGTATATATATGTGTGTGTGCATATATATATGTATACACACACATACATATATGTATTTTAAAGATGAGGGTCTTGTTATGTTGCCCAGGCTGGCCTTGAACTCCTGGGCTGAAGCAATCCTTCCATCTCAGTGTCCCGAGTAGCTGGGACTGCAGGTGCATGCCCAGCACCCAGCTAGGAATCCTTCTTTAAAGACTGTCAAGATTATCCAGTAGAGAGGCAGCTTGGGCAGCCAGAAGCTTTTTTATTTGCTGCTCCTTTCATCAGCAGGATGAAGAGGTGGGTGCACAGTCTTCCAACAGGCCAAACTGCATTCATCTGCTGTGGCACTGCAAATGCAATCATTCTCAGCATTAGGAAACAAATCAAATATTGGGTCCAAATTCAGTTGGCCATATCTGCATTTTTATTTTTCTAAAAGCACTTTCTAAGGAGCTGGATTGGCTTTTTATTTTTCCAAAAGCACTTTCTGAGGAGCTGGATTTAATGAGCAACCTAGCAATGAGGAGGCCAGCCAGCAGTTGCGGGCGAGTGTAGTGGGGTAACTAAGGGTACAAGTACCTTTCAGAACACAGTATTTATGTCCTAATAGCTTTCAGAAGGCGTGATTATAGGCTATCTCAGTGGCCATTTCCCGCCATCGGAGAGACGTTGATGGGAGTCTTTCATTACTTGCTAGTTGAGGCCAGGAAATGGTCTCTATGATTACACCCTAATTTGATAAACCCTAAAATGAATCTATTGCTGTCTCACTCAAATGCTCCAAAATGCATATGCTTACACAGGTATGTAGCACATCTAATCCATCAGCAGGTCACGTCGACTCTGCCTTCAAAAAATAACCCATGTTCATCGACTTCCCTCTGTACTTGCACCCTCGTCTCTACTGCTGCAAATGAATCGAGCTTTCGTCTTCTCTCCCCTGCACTGTTATAGTAAGGAAGCAGGATAGTTTAATAGGTATGAATATGGGCTCTGGAATCATATTTCCTGAGCTTAATGCAGCTCTGCTTACTAGCTGTATGATTTTAGGCAAGTTACTGAACCTCTCTAGCTTCAGTTCTCTCATGTGTAAAATAGGTATAATGATATACTTCATAGAGAGAAAGTCTGGTAGTGAGCATGCGATAAATACGAGACCCCTTCTTTACCTCTACAGAAAGCCTCCTCAGTGTTTTCCCACCTTCCTCTCTAGGCCCACCATTAAAAACACAAAAATGAAAAGTGTTTATCACTACCCAGGTATCAAACTTTTTACCATGGGCCCCAGGGCCTGATGAGACGTGGCCCTGGCAACTTCTCCAAATTTATCACCTCACATTAAACCCCTGTTTCCTGCAATCCAGCCACACTTGTGTCCACATCATTCCTCCAAGTTCTGCAGATTTCCACCGCAGGGCCTTTCCATGCCGTTTCCTCTGCAAGTGTGCGTCCCTGAGACCAGTGCATGCAGCTGCCTTCTCCCCCTTCAGGTCTCAGCTTAAGCGTGTCCGGCTCAGCCAGGTCTTCCTTGACTGCACTGTATGAAGTGGTCTTCACAGGCCCCTAGATTCTCTTCATCCTGTCACCTGGTTAATTTCCTTGCTGGTAGTTATCAGTGCCC
This sequence comes from Nomascus leucogenys, assembly GCF_006542625.1. NCBI lineage: Eukaryota > Metazoa > Chordata > Mammalia > Primates > Hylobatidae > Nomascus > Nomascus leucogenys. The sequence goes on along the minus strand of NC_044382.1, from coordinate 8,879,119 downwards.
ATTGTTGTAACATCAGCTCTCATGGCCCCCAACTCCAGCACCTGCCTCCCAGGGCTGCCCTCGGGCTGCAGGACCCTACTTTTCCCGGCGACTGGAACCACCCAAAGCGCTGTCCACCCCCTGGGTCTGAACATTCCAGGTTCATCACCCCTGGAGTCTACACTGTCTCCAGAACTCCTCATAGGGTTGAGCTCAAAAGTTACCTTTTGTGAGGCTTGCTTGATTTTTATACTCGGCTTGGCCTCCTTCCCTCCACTTCCCCACTCCTCTTGCATATTTTTCTGGAACATCTCCTAATAAGTCCTCTTCACCCAAACTTCATGTTAGGGTTTGCTTCTGGAGTATCTAACCTAAGACAACTATTATCTTGTTTATTTAATTAATTATAGCACTTTACTAGAATATAATATCCATGAGAACAGTGAGTATTGACTATGTGTGTATGCATATATATGTGTATATATTTAAACATACATGTTTAAGGATGTAAATATATTGCATGTCGACTCTCAGAGCTTTCAAATTATATTTATAATCAGTGTGACTTTTTTGGATATAAACATATTCACATCCTGTTAAAAGTTCTTTACTTTGGCCGGGCACAGTGGCTCATGTCTGTAATCCTAGCACTTTGGGAGGCTGAGGCGGGCGGATCACGAGGTCAGGAGATTGAGACCATCCTGGTTAACACGGTGAAACCCCGTCTCTACTAAAAATACAAAAAATTAGCTGGGCGCGGTGGCAGGTGCCTGTAGTTCCAGCTACTTAGGAGGCTGAGGCAGGAGAATGGCATGAACCTGGGAGGCGGAGCTTTAAGTGAGCAGAGATCATGCCACTGCACTCCAGCCTGGGTGACAGAGCGAGACTCCGTCTCAACAAAAAAAAAAAAAAAAAAAAAAAAGTTCTTTAATTTGGGAGGCCAAGGTGTGTGGATTGCTTAAGCCCAGAATTTTGAGACCAGCCTGGGCAACATACCAAGACCCCATCTCTACACACACATATACAGTAACAGTTCCATCAGTTACATGTCAGTCCACCCTCCCTGCTTCCTCTGTGCTTCTAAATAGCATGAGCCAACTTATAGGGTATTTGCTTATTAGGTTTAGTGCAAAATCACTTTTTACGTTCAATATAAAGGATATATGGTAAAAGCAAGAGCTTGGTTTGGACTTTTGATGGATATCTAGTATAAAGTTCTGGAAGTACGTTTTTCCTTGAGGATTTACCACCTAACTGTATTTTCTCCCTTCTAAGATACCTGGAGAGAATTTTAACCCGGTGCTGATTTCTAACTTTTCTAAATAGGCTGTGTTTGTTTAGCTGGGAGATATATTTTGGCCCCTGAGGGGTTCATAAATTGGAGACATAGATGGCGCCGGAGGCTGCCAGAGGGCTGTGGGTGGTGATTCTGGGTGTTGTAATGAGGTGTGTTTCGGGGCGGGTGAGGCAAGTGACTCATGGGGAGCTGCTGAAGAATGCGTTGGGGGAAAATGCTAGTGAAGTTGTAAAAGGCTTGTAACCTGATCTGGAATATGAAATTTGTGGGTAGTTATTGATTTCCCAGTGGGCGGAATCAGTTTTCTTCATGATATGCTGGCTGGAGAAGGGAGGTTGTGAGAACAAATTGCTAACTGTCAGACTAGAATCATGTCTATGGAGATCTCCCTTTGTGTCCAGTTGATCCAACCAAGCGGCTTTCAACATCTGCAAATGCTTGCAAACGAAACAGAAGAAAAGCAGCCTGGCAGAGCAGAGCTGGGTTTACACTGGCCAGTCCTGCCTGGGAGAATTTTGGGTTTCAATTACAGGGGGAGGGCAGGGTGAGCTGTGACATCTAGAGCCTCCCCCACCCCTTCAACATTGCCAGTCCTCCGAGAGAGTTGAGCTGAGGGGAATTCGACGTTCGGTCAATAGGAACTTGGCCAAAGCCGAATGAGTTTCACCTTAAAGTCTGTGAAAAATGGAACAGGATTGACGAGTCGATTCACCCGTGCTGGTGACAAAGTCAGGGGCTGGTTATGAGTGGAATGAGATTCCAAGTGCGGGCTGCCACAGTCAGGCTTAGAAACATGGGCACTCATGCTGAGGATGTGACTGAGCCCCGTCACAGATGCATTGCTTGTTTAACCTTCTTCCCCAACAGTAAGAGAGGGGCTAGAGAAGTACAGTCACTACACTCTAGAATGTCCTAAAATCTGTATTCTGATGGTGGGGCCAGGATGTACCTAGGTTCACAGATCGGCAAGCATTTCCCTAGCAGGGATATAGTGTCCGTTTTGTCTTATGTTTTATGAGTGACTCTTTGGGTTCTCCTTCTCTCAACATGAGTTTCATGGAGGAGAGGGGTAATGGCGTATCCCACGGAAATTGCATTATATCCAAAGGCCACTGCTGACCTTCTGTTAGTTCTGGGTGAGTGCATATGGGTTGGTGTAGGGCTGGTCCTGAACTGGTACCTCTCAAAAAACCTGGAAGGATGATGGTGTACCCCAACTACAGCTTGGGCCTTACTTTCATTTATGGGCTGACAGCAAGAATCTCGCTGGTTTTCCTGTTACATAGACAATGACCATATCGTGTGATAAATGGTAAGATGGAAATATATCAAAATATATTCTGGGTGCTATAGGAATGAAGAAGAGTCACCCAAGGCAGAGGTGGGGTGTCAGGAAAATCATCCTAGAGGATTTGACATCTAAGTTAACAGCTAGAAGGGAAGGAGTCAGCAGGAGAAGATGGCTGGGACAAGAGCATTCTAGGCAAAGAAAGTAACATGCAAAAATTCAGGAGAAGGAGAGAGTTTGTGGTTGGAACAGAGAGAGGGAGGTGGAGGAGTGGCAAGTGGTGAGCGCCCACGATGAGTTAAGGGAAAAGCTTGCTCACAGATGGCCTCCAGCCATGCCAGAGAGTTGAGAAAACTCATTCTGAGGGCAATAGGAAGTTACTGAAGAATTTCCTGACCACAAGGGACTCCTGTGCAGGGAGCAGGGAGGGCGGTTAGGAGACTTGACACAGAACATGAAGGAAGTCGGCTTGAGGGTAGAATGGACATAACTTCATGATGGATTAGATGCTGATGTAAAGAGAAGAAGAACTCAAAGATGATTTCTTTGCTTGGTTGACTGTGTGACTGGGGGTGTCCTCACTCTTGAGAGACAGCAAAGGAGAAAGAACAGACTTGTGGGGAAGCGGGTCAATTCAGATATGGTTTTTAGAAGTGTTTTCTTCTGGAGCTGGATTGTGGCTGTGGTCGCAGATGTGATTTTGGCTGGATGCACCTCAAGGTGGTTTTCCAAAGTGACAAAGAATTCTCATTTAGTTCTTCCAATGGGGCTTATACTGGCGAGGGGCAGGTGAAGAAAAGGGTCCTCTTATTCGAAGTGTCCCTGAGCCATCAAATAATTGCAAAAGCACACCACACTTCAAGAGGGCTTTGCATTCAGGTAGGTAGCACTGACTGCCACATGACAAAACTTTCGTAAGGGAGGACCCAGAACCCAGAAATACCGCATTTTCCTCTCTGCAGTCACTTGGACAAAGAAAACCCTTTCAATTAAAACCCAAGGAGTTGAGTAGTTCTGCAGATTCCCCCATGGCTGGTCTGAATTATAATTTGGACTTGTCACTTGGTGGCAAGTCTCCCAGCCTTTGTCAGACATTTGATACCTAAGGCGCGGGAACCCAGCCTGGGTGCGCAGGTCTCTGACATTCATTACCTCTGCCTATGAAGATTTATTTCAGGGTTTGCACTATTTATCTTCGAAACCATTTGTGTTTGTTGGCTTGACAATCAGGCAGCAATTTGGAAATGCTGCTTCCTGAAGCTTTACGACTAATATAATTTCACAGCTCCAATTACAAATGAGAAAAATTATTTCATCTACAAACAGGAGCCAGACATTTCTGAGAAATCATGGTTAAAGAGAAGGCAGAGTACCTTCTGAAAAACGGCCATGTTATTAATGGTCTCTTCAGTGAAAATCTTGCTGACTCTCCACACCATGAGCCTCCGTCTTATGGGGATGCTGGTTTTGAGAATCTGTAAAGCAGCTGCCTTTCAGGTTGATAAACCATTGCTTCTCCTAGTGCCTGGTCTGCAGCTCCCACAGCCTCAGTACTTTGTGAGCAAGGCAAACACCGGCTGTCTTTACACCTAGCAAATATATCCTTCCTCCTGCAACTTCCTTGGAACCTATGTTTTATAGAATCCTAGAATTTTGCATGTGGCCTTAATCATTCAGTTCATCCCTTCATCTGATACTTTACCTCTTCCTTGTGCCTATCTGTAGACAGCAACCTACTACTTGTATACTTCTAGGAATGGAGAACTTACTGCCAGACTTTCCCATGAAAAATCTACTAGCTTAGTTCAATTTTAAGTAGGATTTAAAGTCTGGTGACTTCCCAAGGAGATCTTTCATATCTAAAATCTCCCAAGTGGCTTTTTCCTTGGATTCATATCTTAGTAATGGGATTTATGTGAGGTATCTCAACTAGAGTGCTAACAGAATGACGTTTTAAGGAAAACCCTGACCTCAGTTATTCCACAGCTGTTTTATGACCACTCCTAATAGGTTGCCACTCCTAAGATATAAAGGTACTAAATGTTTTTCCTGTCTGCTCAAGTCTGCTTTTTATCTCTGTTGGCTCTGTGCAGTGATGGGTAGTTAACCCCTGGTCATTCCTTTCCACCCTAGAATAGTGATTGGCACATAGTAAGCCTTCAATAAATGTGTAGAATGACTGACTGAAAGAGTCAGTTAAATGTGTGAATGGGTTAGCTCTTGATCTGCCTTTACATAGTTCCTTCCTATAGGTCCTACTGACCTCATTTTACAGGTGGAGAGAGTTTTAAATAATTTTTAATCTTGAGTCACAAAAAGCTATTTTAAGCTTTAAAACATTGTCGTCTTGTACTTTAAGCTCAAGACGATTGACCACGCTTGATTTGTTTCTTACTACCTTGCTTCAAGGGCTTATCAAATCTTTAGCTTCAGCAGAATCCAAATACGTATGTCAGAAGCTAGGAATCTAGGGGACAACCCAGGCACTCTTATACTCATTGTCATCACCTGGATTGTCATCACCATGGCATCTTCACTGCAGTGACACAGATTTCCTGAAGGCACATCTTTTTGTGACTCCCTTTTACCCAAAGAACTGTGGAAAAAGAAGACTTTCTGTTGTATTTTAAATCTCCTTTTCTAGAATCTCTTTTTTTACTTTTCAAAGAGGAAGACTTTACCACCTTTATCTAACTTAATAAGATAATGCACAATTTTTATCTTCTGGCTGGGCTTAATTATCACATCAATGAAGGCATAATTGGGAAGCTAAGTATCATTAAGTTAGGGAAGTTATTCGTCTCCCAATGACAAAGCATTTACCACTTCAGATGAACTTACCTAGTTTTTCTACAGCAAGAATTTCAACACTTAATTTCCCTCTAGCAAACGAAACATTGCAAAGTTACAAGTTCACATCCTTTTGAAGATAACTTTCAGCCAGGCAAAAGAAAAAAGAGAAGATAACTTTTAAAATAAACTTTTTAATGAATATTGTAAGACATTTTTTTACCCTGCTTAATAAATACATCTGGATGAAAATCTCAACTTTATGATGGCAAGATATGGACTAAATATTTAACTTAAGTAATAGGGTAATTGATAAAGTAATAGATATATTTTCTCCAACTTTCTCCCTTATCTTTCTAAACAAATGGTAGTGGCTAATCAATGTATTGTACTCTCAAAAGTCCTTAGGCCAACTAGTTGGTTTTTTTTTTTCTTTTGAGACAGGGTCTCACTCTGTCGCCCAGGCTGGTGTGTAGCGGTGTGATCATGGCTAACTGCAGCCTTTACTTCCTGGGGTCTGATCGTCTCACCTCAGCCTCCTGAGTAGCTGGGACTACAGGCATGCATCACTATGCCCAGCTAATTTTTAAATTTTTGGTAGAGATGGGGTCTTCCTATGTTGCCCAGGCTGGTCTTGAACTCCTGGGCTCAAGTTATCCTACTGCCTCCACCTCCCAAAGTGCTGCAATTATAGGTGTGAGCTACCATGCCCAGCCCCAACAATATCTTCAGTCCAAATTTCTTATAAAGTGTCATTAAAGCTGTGGCCTATGATTTTATCTACAATTTTAAGCAAAGCAGCATCAAAATTTTTGTCATCTATAATTTTGTTTCCATAGAACTGACATTTCTGTTGCAATTAAGAACACTTCTTTTAAGTGTTATCTTTCATTATTCTCCTTCCGAGAGAATATAACCCTAGATTTATGTTCTCTAAACCACCAAGTCTTCCCTAAATCCTCACTCTTCCTATTGCAATATTATCCACTTGTCACAGACTGTCTCAAATGCCACCTCCTCCATTCATTCAGCCAAGATTTACTGACTCACTCCTATGAACCAGGTACTGTATCAGGCACTTGAATATTAGTTCAGCTGTCATGGAGCTTAATCTTTAGTGGGATGAATAAACATTAATTACACTTATTGGAATTTAATTAAAAACTGAGATTTGGCTCTGAGAGAAGGGATATACTCCATTAGATCCTATAAAGTCTTCTATGAACCTTCTGACCAGAGCTCATGAGAGGGCTTCTGAAGCATTCAATACATTTTGTGACTCTATAAGTTGGGACTCTTTGGTTTCAAGCAACAGAATCCTACTCTGGTAAATTTAAGTAAAAACAAATGTATTTAGAAGAAAGGGAATAACACATAGAATCAGAGGAAATGCTGAGGAACTAGTTATCGGAGAGGAGAGACTCAGAATCTTGGAGGGAGAGGGGACTCAGCATGCACCCCTGGGCAGCCTCCTTGGGGCACTTCTGTGATGAAAGCGGAGCCCAAGAGACTACACATTTCTTTTTTCTTTTTCTTTTTCTTTTTTCTTTTCTTTCTTTTTTTTTTTTTTTTTTTTTTGAGATAGAGTCTTGCTCTGTTGCCCAGGCTGGAGTGCAGTGGTGTGACCTTGGCTCACTGCAATTTCTGCCTCCCTGGTTTAAGCTTCCGCCTGGCTTAAGCTATTCTCCTGCCTCAGCCTCCTGAGTTGCTGGGATTACAGGTGCCTGTCACCACACCCAGATACTTTTGGGTTTTTTGTTTTTTTGTTTTTTGTTTTTTTCTTAGTAGACTTGGGGTTTCACCATATTGGCCAGGCTGGTCTCACACTCCTGACCTCAAGTGATCCACCTGCCTCAGCCTCCCAAAGTGCTGAGATTACAGGCGTGAGCCACCATGCCCAGCCAAGACTGCACATTTCATGTAGTGCTAAAGAGCACAGTCTCTGTAGTCAGGCTGGATTTACCACTTACTAACCCTTTGTTTCCTCGTCGGCAAAATGGGGAAATAATAGTGTCTACCTCCCTTAGTCACTAGGAGAATTTACTGAGATGATTCATGCAAGACACTTGCAACAGTGCCTAGCACATTGTAAGCACTCAGAATACTGTGTGTTAGTACCGTTGGCAGTTATCATTATGAACGTTCCCTCAAGTTTCAGATTTCAGGAGGCCATCCTAATTGGGGCCAGGTGTCCAGCCCTTCCCCAGGGGAAGGCAGGGAGCCTATGACAGCTTCTCAGGATTATAGCCCATGACAGTATGGCTCCCCCATGTACAGTCAGGGTGCTGTGCCAGAAGGAGTGGGTGTAGCTCTTGGGCTGACAGAATAAGAGATGTCCTCTACCTCTTCTGACCTTTGTCTTATTCTAATTTCTGCCATTGTTCATTGGTTTTGCTTTTTTTTTCTGTAATCACCTCTGTCAGTTTTTAAGTACTTAACGGGCAGAACCACATCTTATCTCTGTACCTCGATAAGGAGAGTATCTTCCACATTAAAGATGTCCAACATCTATTTGTTAGATTGAAAATGAAATCCTGGTGTGTATGATTCATATTGCAGCTCAAGCAGCATCTGAGTGGGGGCAGCTTGACACATTTTTGGATTTTTTTTTTTCCTCAAGGTTTTCTGTTTTCAAGGGAAATATGGAGACAAAGTTGCGAAGGGCTTCAGAACCTTCCAGAAATTTCCCTGAAACAGCAATGTCAAGGGACATACCCTTCTCTGCAAAAGTTTTAATTTCTTTTTTTTTGAGATGGAGTCTCTGTTACCCAGGCTGGAGTACAGTGGCACCATCTCAGCTCACTGCAACCTCCACTTCCTGGGTTCAAGCGATTCTCCTGCCTCAGCCTCCCAAAGAGCTGGGATTACAGGCGCATGCCACCATGCCCAACTAATTTTAGTATTTCTAGTAGAGACGGGTTTTCGCCATGTTGGCCAGGCTGGTAAATGAAAGCAATATGCAGAAGGATGCAAGTGGAAGGTTGTTCATTTTGTATTGTCTGTACCAGAGAAAAATGTCCAGTAGTACAGGTATGGCTGAATAGAAAAATACATCCATAATAAAGAGTGCTATAAAACAGTTAAAAATAACTAAGTTGGTCCCTAAATGTGATAATACAGAAAGTGCTCCAAGAAATATTAGTGAATGAAAAAAAATCAAGGTTCAGAGTAATATATACATCATGGTCCCCTTGTATAAAATGGAAACAAAGCCAAAATAACTATATGTTTTATACTGATAAACACATAAGTAAAATCATATAAAAGGATCTTGGAAGTTTATAGTCACAGTATATGATTTAAATGAAATGCAAAGTTAAAATAACACTAGATATTTTATATGGCACATTTTTATATGTATGTGTATATATAAAATATATAGAATATGCTGGAATATACAGAATAAAATAACTGGTTGCCTCTGGGTAGGAAGGGTTAGAAAAGGGACTAGAATTGTGAATGATGTTCTCAGGAAATCTTAACCTAATCTTTAATATTTTAATTTTTTACAAGGAGAATGTCTTCATGAACTGTTTATTTAGTGAAAAATTGTATGCATATATGAAAGAAAAGAAACTAAAAAATGAGGAATTCTGCATTCCTCTGAACTGTCTTTATTCCAGAATGCCGGGACATTCTGCTTCCTGTCATCACCAAAGAGCTGAAGGAGCTGCTGGAGCAGAAGGATGACATGCAACACCAGGGCATGGAGAAGAAGTCCTGCGTTGAATTGCTCAACAGCATCTTGGAAGTCCTTAGCTACCAGGATGCGGTGAGTCCTCCTGATGATGTAGATATCCTGGACTCAGACTAGGGCTAAGTTGATTAAATTGTGAAATATTGATGCTGATGGATAGCAGCTGGAGTCTAAAGATAAAAGTCAACGGCTTGCTCAGCAGGCCTACTTGTCCTGTGACTAACCCCCATTGCTGTGAAGGATGGCTAGGGGACTGGAGTTAATCATGTAGCATTTTGTCACTGTGTGTCTGGTTGGCCAGGCTTTCTCAGAATGTGGGTATAGACATTATTGCAGCCTTTTAAGATGGCTTGTTCATGTACTCACGCCCTAGTTTGCAGGGGTGGGAGGAGGAGTTTCCTATGCCTAGACAGACAAGAAAACTCTCGTGTCTGCTTTCTTAGCTGATTTACTTGGGTTTTGTTTCTTCAGTTACCTTCTGAAATGATAAAAATGATTAAGCCTCTTCCTGGATGAGCAGATTGCCAGGGCTCAGATTCCAGAGGTAGGGTGTGGAGTAGGATGGTGGTAGGGAGATGCCTGTGGCCGTGAAGTCATTGTGTATTTTGTAGACGTCATTCAGAGATTAGCCGGGGATGGAAACCAAAGGAAAGTCTCAGTGGGAGTAAGTGGAGGGCTTCCAAAGGGCTGAATCTACAGAAGATAAGCCAGATGGGGTGGTGAAGACTGAGAGGTAGTGATTAGACCCAGGCCTGGAATTCTTAAGCATTGGAAGATGGAAGGGAGGGTGCTTGATCTGACCCAGGTTCCTCTGGCAGCTCCTCTTTGTCCTTAAGTAATGTCCAGGAGGTACTCAGTCCTTAGATGGGACTGGCTTCAGACGACTACATAGACCCAAACAACCAATACATTTTTTTCTAAGCATTTGTGTGAGCATTGCCCCTTTCTCTCTCCTCCCTAGAACATCCTCAGAGAAGAGCTTTCTGAATGAACTGTGTCTATTATTGACTGTAATTCGAAAACTCCGCAGAGCAATGTTCCTTTACTGGTCAGATCCATAGTCAACCATTATGATCAATTTCCTTGCATACCGTCTCTCTTGTCTCTTCCTTTCTACACTTACCATCCCAATTAAGCCGCTTCTTGTCTTATTACTACATATGCATAGCCTGCTTCATTCATTCATGCAGAAATATTAATACATATGACATAGCCGGTGTGCGCTAGGCACTGGGAACAAGAAAACCTATCCCCAATATATAATGGCTAAAATCTAGATGCATATTTGGGGTACAAGAGCTACAAAGTGTGTGTGTGTGTGTGTGTGTGTGTGCGCGTGTGCGTGCGCACATAAGCATTTTGTCAAGGAAGCCTACACAAAGGAGGTGAAGCTTCAGCTAGTGTTCAGTGGTGAATAATTAATGATCATATCTCTATTTGTTGGTTTCTAGGCACTGTGCTAAATGCAATCTGCGCATTCTCTCTGCTCACTCTGATCCTAGATACTAAGGCTTATTATCCCATTTTAGAGATGAAAAACCTGAAATTCATAGACTTCATTAGCATTCGAGGCCAAATAAATAGAGCAAATAAATGTCAGGGTCAAAATTCAAACGCAGGTCAGTCTGATTCAGACTCTGTGTAATCACAGGCATAGGGGATACAAAGGCATGGTCTTTTTCTTTCTACTCCTACCTCATTTAATGGAAAGACAGTATAATAACCAAGAGTTTAGATATTCAAGATTCATTCAGATGATGATGTTAGGGTGATGATGTTTCTATAAGGACATTCAGTAGCCAGCTGTTGAGCTGGTTCCAGTCTTAGCTATTTGATCTTTTTAAAAATTGTCTTTTTAAAGGGAGATTTCAGTCTTACTCATAGTGTAGAAACATGAGGGTTTGTCTACTATTTCTGTGGTAACATCCTATGTAATGTTGCCTCAGCCAGGGAGGTTGATCATGCCTGTGATTCCTGCATTTTGGGTGGCCCAGGGAGGAGGATTACTTGAGGCCAGGAGTTTGAGACCAGCCTGGGCAATATCGCAAGACCTCTGTCTCTACAAAAAAAAAAAAAAAAAAAAAAAAAGGAAAGAAAAGAAATTTGCCAGGTGTGGCGACGTGTACCCATAGTCCTAGCTGCTCGAGAGGCTGAGGTGAGGGGATTCCTTGAGCCCGGGAGTTCAAGGTTTCCGTGAGCTATGATCTTGCCACTGCACTTCAGCCCAAGTGACAGAACGATCCTGACTCTCTCTCTTAAAAAAAAAAATTGCCTCTTTCTGTTGAAAAGCCAATCCACAATGTTTTTTACATTTTAGTAATGCTCAGATCCCTTTTAATGGGGAAAAAGTGTGGGTCCTTGGGAATATGCCAGTGGCCCCCAGTTTGAGGGACCCAGTTATAATGTGCTAATTGTCAAGTTCCTGGTTTGGTAGAGGGATGGGCCCAGTTCACAGTTATTTGTGAAGCAGGATGCTGAGGCTCTGCCCATCCCAGGGGAGTGGCCCTCTAGAGCTCTACCCTGACAGGCTGTCATCATTTTGCACATTCCCTGACATCAGACACTGGTGAGAAGAGGCTGCTGTCTTACACACCCTCGGTACTTAGGGGTTCAAAGCCAAGAAGTGAGTGGGAGGCTCTGAGCTCCCCATGGGGGATTGTGGCATCTGGACTTGAGGTGTGTGGGAGGTGTGTGTCACTCTTTCCCGCCTCTGAGTGCAGTGCTTTTATAATGAATTCTGACTGTGGGGACTAACCCACCCCTTTCTCCGGGTGAGCAACTGTCTTTGCTGGGTGAGTTATTAAATACTGTTATAACCATTGAATTTGGTACAAATTTTGATGCTTTTGCTGAGCTTCACATCTCATCTCCCCTGCTCATGAAGATGGAAATCTCTCTTCTCTTCTCAAAAGCTTCTTCAATGAATAGGAGGCATTCAGTAGCCATGATTACTTTGAGCTAAACTGAAAATCAGAGGCCCAAAAGTACCTAAATTTCTCATATTCTAATATATAGTGGCTCTCAACATTGCCTCATTGCCTTTTTTTGGAGCCAGGTTTCTACTTCTGCCTCCTGAGTAGATACCACTATAGGTACCAGCCACCACACTTGGTTAATTAGTTAATTAATCAATTAATTTGTAGAGATGGGGTCTCACTATATTGCCCAGGCTGGTCTCAAACCCCTGGCCTCAAGTGATCCTCCTGCCTTGGCCTCCCAAAGTGCTGGGATTACAAGCCACCTGGGGAACTTTTTAAAAGTCAAACCAGCAGGAGGCAGCGAAATGGGTAGGAAGATAGGGGTGGGTCCCTGGTGAAACCCCATCTCCAAGCCGAAGGCAGTTTAAAACCTGGAAGTCAAGCTATATGTTAAATCCTCAGACTGGATTGAGAACTTGTCCTACCGTTTGGCACACTTTCCTCTGATTGATCCCCACCCTTCACTTATTTTACATAAACTTACAATTTCCTAATTGGTTTTCTACACTGTCATGCCCACCTTTGAGTGGTGTCTTCACTTTAACCTTTTTTTTGCATACTAACAAACCAATTGGCAGTCCCCATTCTGAGTCCATAAAAGGCCCCAGACCCAGTTGTGTGGGGAGGGACAGGGAGGGGACAACTATCCAAACTTGGGGTAGGGGAACCAGTGTCCCCCCTCCATCCCCCACCATGTCCCGTGCTCCCCCACTGAAAGCTGTTTTCACTGCTCAAGAAAATTATTCTCCACCCTCCTCACCCTTCAATGTCCCACGTATCCTCATTCTTCTTGGGTGTGGCACAAGAGATCGGGAGCCGCTGAATATGGGTACAAGCTATAACATAGATGGTGAGCTAGATGGGCTGAGGGAGGCCTGGGCAGGGCGTCACTGGCTGGGGGTCCCCGGCTTCCTAAAGTGACTGAGAAGAAAAATCTTGTATCAAAAGCAGTAATACCTAGGCCCCTGTCCCAAGTATTCTGATTGAATTGGTCTGGGGTTGGTGGGGCATTGCAATGAGTAGGTGATGATTACCAGGTGATGCTAACCGTCAGCCAGTATGAAGAGCCACAGGTGTAGAGCAGGTCTCAAACCTGAGTAGGCACCCCCAGTAACCTGGAGGAGCTGTTAAAACACGTTTCTGATCATTAGTCTGGACGGTGGGGTCCAGGCGTCCAGTAACTTATTTTTCTGGCAAGTTCCCAGGTGCTGTTGATGCTACCAGTGTAGAGACCATGCTCAGAAACCATTGCTCTAATATGACCTATCTTTTTTTTCCTTTAGTATTCACTGGAAATAGAGGAATAGCTGGGCTCATTCTCAGTTCTTCACCTTCTTAATTTAAGAGCCCTGTCCAGTCTGTAAAATCTAGCATCTTCCAATATGCATTTAATAAACCATAACATGGCAAATATTTCAAACACATTAATTTGTACTCACAAATTCATTTTCATGGGATAGAAGGGACATGGAATATGCAAAGATCCAACTTTGAAAAATCAGACTGTAGAATGTGCTGTTTGCTTTCTGCAGATATCAACTTCTCCAAATTGAACATCTAGATGAAAACAAAAAAGGCCCCCAGAGCAAATGTTCTGGATTTTTCTCCTGGTTGTTTGGCCCTTCTCTGCTGACAACAGCATAGCCATTTTTACTGGCTTTTAGTTGGCATCATGGAACAACCCATTGTCCCAACCCAAGCATAGAAACTATGTCCACCTACTGGAGCCATTGCCCAGGGTAGAACCACATGTGGAAATTTAGCAATTATAGTGCAGGATGCCAAGCTTCCATTTGGGGGGCGTTGTGTGTTTGGGGAATGGGACAGGATGCTTGTCTTCAATAGATTGTCATTGTTTGGGTAATTACAGCCCAGAGCAGCAGGCCAATCTTATTCTTTGAAACCCTGGGTGTTATGGTAGGACTCAGGGGGAGATGTCTGCCTTAGCCTGGGTGTTGATTTTTTTTTAATGATAGTGTTGAATTCCCTCATCCAGCTTGCTCCTGGCCTTTTAGCATATGAAAGGGACCAGCTCAGGTGAAGGATAAAAGCCCTGACTTCTTCCTCTATTAACTCGTTTTCTCCCCCTCACTGAGCAAGTTTAGTTGTCAACTCCAGTTACTTTGAAGGGTGGTTTCACACTGCTTCGTTCTGTGCTTTGCTGGCTGCTGAGTAACTGATAAAATTTAATATTGCTTCAGACCCAGAGGGAGTTGGTTTTTCCCCTCTTAAGACGGGGTTTTTGTTTTTATGTTTCATTCCTCAAGAAAAAGGAGAGTCGTTGTTTGCTATTCTGCTTAGCAGTCTTAAAGTGGGTAAAGATGACTCCTAATTCTCAAGAGGAAAAGGTGTTGGTTGTATCTGAATTGTGGACATAGGGAATTCCCAGAATCATCTTTTTTAAAAAAATTCTTTGAGTCTATTAGCTAAACCTGGGCAGGGGGCTACCAAGGTACTCTATTAGTCATGAATGGTTTGAGGGTTCTGATTTTTTTTTTTTTTTTTTTGAGATAGTGTCTCACTCTATTGCCCAGGCTGGAGTATAGTGGCGCGATCGCAGCTGACTGCAACCTTCACCTCCTGGGCTCAAGCAATTCTTGTGCCTCGGCCTGTTGAGTAGCTGAGATTACAGGTGCCAGCCACTGCTCCCAGCTAATTTTTGTATTTTTAGTAGAGACAGCATTTTACCATGTTGGCCAGGCTGGTCCCGAACTCCTGACCTTAAGTGATCTGCCCACCTCCACCTCCCAAAATGTTGGGATTACAGGCGTGAGCCACTGCGCCCGGCCAGGTTTTGATAGTTTTATTCACAGCTTAGACACTGGTTGGGAGGCTTTTGCTTAATGCAGTGTCTCTTGCTTGGCATGCTCTTCCAATTTCTCATCTTTCTCTGCAGGTAGAATCCTAAACTCGTTTTGGGTTCAGCTCAGATAACACTTCCTTTCTGAGATTTTCTCAATTCCATTCCCTCTTCCTTCCCCTCCCCTCTGCCCCCAGGCAGAATTAGGGACTTCCTTGTCTGTGTTTTCATAACCATGTGTGTACCCTGATATCCCAGTACCAATCATTTTGTGTTACTCTCTCCTGTGTAACAGGAGGCTTTGAGTGTGGAAGCTCAGGGAAGCTCAGAGAGCAAGGCATACCCCCGACTTCACAGAGTTTACGCTTTCAGCTTCATTCTCTCCCATCCCACTTGCACTGTCTATGCTGTGGTTCCATTAAAATCCTTTCAGTTCCTCACTTGTGCAGCACCCTCTCACTTCTCACTGCGGCAGAGTGCCGTTCACAATGCCTGAATACATCACCTTGCTCTTAGCCTAACTAAATCCTACCTTACCCTCAGAAGTCAGGTTAAATGTCACTTTCCTGAGAAGCCTTCTCTAATCCTCTTCCCCACGTCTCTTGAGGTCCTAGGAGCAGCTTGTGCTTGCACCTGTGTTGTCACCCTCTGTGGACTTTTCTGTCTGCCTGCAGAAACCAGAGTGCTATGAGGAGAGAGATCTTGCTTCTCTACCCCCGCCCACCCCAGCACAATGCCTGGCTCTTGAAGCTATCTGAAGGAAGGAATAAATGAATGAATATGTCTCACTCCAATTAATGGCAGGGCCTGATTTCTCCCTGGGGTCTTGTGCGCTGAGTGCTAGCAGGGTATTCTTCTTTTTGCCTTCTTTAGATGTCAGGTGCAGAAGGTTGAATTAATCACACTCCCGAGTTCATGACACATCATCTTCATTGGTCTGTGCAACGTCCTCCCCTGTTCTGTGTGTGTATGTCAGTGTGCATTTTGTCATAAAACAAAATTGTATCAAATTGATTTTAGTGTTCTAATTGTCTCTTACTAGTGATTCATGAGTCAGGCATTCGTATCTAAAAGATAGAAGGAGCTCTCTTGGGCACAGCAAAACAGTTGGTTATTGTAAGGTAGCTTGAGCAGGAAAAAGGAAATGGGATGATACAAAAATGTGGGTTGGTTAACATCAGGTTACTTCAGGTTACTTTCCTTGTAAGAGTTAAAGCAGGGGGGACTTCTTTATCATGCCAGCTCGAATGACCGTGCCCTTTCCAACTGGTTGCTGTGAACCTTCTGTTTTTAAGAAAAACTGGTCTGTTTGGGGGATTTTCCTGCTTCCTTAAAGTTCCCATTTTAGTATGTCGCACTTAGCACAAGTGATTCCATCTTGGTTTGATCTGGGCCTAGTGCAGGAGCTCAGTCCAAAACAATAGACCCCTATGATTTTATTTAACAATTTCTTACCCTTTATCCCCATCTTCTACTCCCATTCCACATGCCCCCCCCCCACCCCCCATGAATGATTTGTCTAATGCGTTGGATATGCACATGTGGTTTTGGGTGCATGTGTGTTTACACACACACACACACACACAGACACACACACACACACTCATGCCTCTCCTTTGAAGAGGATCAGATATGGACAGCAAAGGTCATTAGCATCTTAGCTCTGTTAGAATCCCGATGGGAGGGGAGGGGACTGTGGCATAAGCAAGAATCCTCCAGACTAGAGGGCATTCTTGGTGGAGTCCTGCCCCTGACCTGCGTGTGGGAAAGCAGTCCACCCTGCCAGTCTACGCTTGGGCGCCTTCTTCTGAAGTGCATCCCCTGTGGCCACTCTGAGCTCTGGGTTCTCTGATAAACCTAGGCAGTTTGCCTGCTGCAGGGTGGAAGGGAGGCTGCCACTGCCTCTTTGCGTTACTATTTAATTCCCAGGAATCAATACCACCCTGCAAGAGCAGCAGGGTTTTCTTCTAACCTATCTGCTCCCTCATATTTGAAATAAAATGCAGGGAGACAAGGCTTGCTGAAATTCTTTTGTCTATGGTGCATGCCAGAGAGCAGCTAATTAGGCCCCAAACCTGAGGTTGAAATACATGAGATCGCTGCACCTTCTGCTGTGCGTAAGGCTGCTTTGTTTTCACCCTTGGTTTTGCTCTGGCTTCCGTGGAGTTAGAAATGCCCTCCTGAGGCCAATGGCACAACTTCTATGGATGACGGTATACCACACACTTCCCCAGCACCTTCTAACCGGCAATGTGTGTTCTTATACAATACAGTTGTTTGTTTCTGGTGCCAAAGTGGCAAGGCAGATCTTACTATCTCCATTTAACTGGTGAGGAGGCTGAGACTCAGAGAGGCTAGGTGACATTCCCAACTCAACAGCCTCTCATGCACCACTTTGCCTCCCCCCACTCCGCATCTACACATCGCCAGTTAACAGTGCTTTCACCTGCACCATTTCCCTGGAGGAGCCTGTACAGGCTTCAAGTCAGACCGCATCTTGTATCCACTCCACAAATATTTAGAAAGTGCCTAACATGTGCTCTATTTTGTATGCTGGGGCTATGGCAGTGAGCAGAGCAGGGGATAAATTCTAGCTCTGCTGTTATTATCTGTGGGACATTGAGAAGTCGTCTAACTTCCCAACCCCAGAATGGGTCCTCAACCCTGGGTCCATGGCCTATTAGGAACCAGGCTGCACAGCAGGAGGTGAGCAGCTGGAGAGTGAGTAAAACTTCATCTGTATTTACAGTCATTCCACATGGCTTGCATTACCGCCTGAGCTCCACCTCCTTCAGATCAGCGGCGGCATTAGATTCTCATAGGAACACGAACCCTATTGTGAACTGCACATGAGAGGAGTCTAGGGTGCATACTCCTTATGAGAATCTAATGTCTAATGATCTGTCACTGTCTCCTATCCCCCCCAGATGGGACTGTCTAGTTGCAGGAATACAAGCTCAGGGCTCCCACTGATTCCACATTATGGTGAGTTGTGTAATTATTTCATTAGGTATTACGAGGTAATGTAATAATAAAGTGCAGTAAATGTAATGCACTTGAATCATCCAAAAACCACCTGCCCCACCATCCGTTTCATGAAAAAATTGTCTTCCATGAAACTGGTCCCTGGTGCCAAAAAGGCTAGGGATGGCTGCTCTAACCTGTCTGTGTGATGAGGATACTCTTTTCCCAGGTGTGTCAGAATTGCAGTAAACAAGAGCACCTGTGAAAACATCCAGCCTTATGCCTGGCAAATAATCTGCACTCTATGCACGTGGCTTTCCTTCTTCCCTCACTGTTCTGCTTCGCTCATATGCTCTTTCTGCTGTTCCAGGCTGCTTCTAAAACATCCCTATAATTCTTTTAAGGACAGTACAGGGTCAAGTGGCTTCCTGGGAGAATGCAAGGCGGGCACTGAGCCTGGAGAGAACTCTGTAGCCCCATTAGTATTGAGGGCAACCCCCAAGCCAGCCCTGGTGGCAGCCAGATGGTTTGGAGCCCTTGCAGTCTCCACAGTAGGCTTGCCAAGAAGCGGCAGATGCTGCTGCTGGAGGCAGGCCTTCCCTGCAGGGCATCGGGGCCTCATAGGAATTCCTGGAGCGACTGGAGAAAGGTGTCTTCTGTCCTTTCAGGGGCTCCTGCGGGGAATTCCAGAACTTCAGGGCTCCTGATCACCACTGTACGGGGCAGTGAGCTGGAGCTGTCTCTTTCCAGCTCACAAGAACCGAGTATTAAATGTTTAGGAATTTTGTGAGGCAACTGTTAAATAACTGCCATTATTAAAAATTGTTATAAATCTATAATTAAATAAACTGTATTAAAATCCAAGGTAATAAGATCTCAAAACTCAAAAACTTCCTGATGAGCTGGCTCCATTTTATTTTTATCTACCCTCTTGAGGTTATTTACATCTATTGTGTCTGTGTGGTGGAAATACTGTCACAAGCTCTGCTGCTGTGCCTTGAAATCAACCAGGAAGGGAGTGTTAATGCCACAGAAATTGGAAAACATTGCATATATCCAGGACTTCATATTTTCTTTCTGGAAAAACAATGGACAAACATCTACCAGCACACCCCTGCCAGGGACTCAAAACAATGGCCCCAAACAAGAAAAATCCAGAGACCCAAGGGAGATGCCTGTGCAATTCTCTTCCCCTAGTGGACCCTAAATCTGCTACCCTCTAAGGGTTCTCAAGGGACTTGGCAAAGCCAGTATGCTCCAGGGATGTAGTGTTTTTAGGAAAAACTAAACACCCAACATAGACCAAGGAGGGGAGATACGTTTCATTTCTCATGACAGTCCTCATTGATCTGCCGTGGCTTCTTTCCTAATAGTGTTGAGAATGTCGAGGTCTCCTGCAGGGCAGTGAGAAAGACAGCTTTGGTTCCTGCAGTAGGTGAGGGGTGGGGACAATGAGTTGGGTACCATGGATTTGCTATGCCTAAACTAGATGGCCAATCCCAAAATGTGGGGAAGGTCACTGTGATGGGGAGATTATCTTTCACCTCCGTAGGTTTTGGCCTTAAGTAGGACATAAAAATTAGGAGAAGTTGATTTTTGATTCGACAAACACCACCAGATTTATTGTTACAAGGAAGAACCATTGATGGTTACTAAAAGTCATGGACAAAAATCTGATAGGAAACAGGATATTTGCATAATCTCAAAGTATCTTCCCAAAGCATCCACTAATTAATGGCACAGGGAAAGTAATAGCTTTACAGTGGAAACACCTGATAGACCTTATCCTAACCAATCGAGCAAAGGGAAACCACCAGCAGGGAAACATACTAACGTCATGTGCCTCCTGACACGGTGCACTGAGAAGGACTCTACATCTCTTCTATGGGAATCTTGCCAAAAATGTACAGCCTCAATCTGATGATGAGAAGACATTAGACAAACCCTAACTGAGGAGTGAAAAATACCAGTCTAGTCCTCTTCAAAAGTTAAGGTCATGAAAGACTGTGGCACTCTCACAGATTGGAAACATGACAACTGGATTCAATGTGGGATCCTGAATTGAATCATGGACCAGAAAATGGATGTTAGAAGGAAAACTGGCAAAATTAGAATAAAGGTTACAGTGTAGTTAATAGCATTGGACCAATGTGAATTTCCTGGTTTGATTATTCTACTCTGGTAATATAAGAGGTTAACATTAACCAATGCTGGGTGAAGGGTGCATAGGAACTCTCTGTACCATCTATGCAACTCGCTAGAAATCTAACATTATTTCAAAATTTAAAATGTTTTTAAAAAGCTTATTTTTGAAGTATTTAAGAGATGATCACTCACTTATGAAGAATGAGGGTTGAAGGTGAACAGTTCTGCTAAGTATACTTATTTCTATGTGAAGGGAAATTACAGGTAGAAATTAGTGTAAAAACCTGATAGATACAGGTTTTTCTGATTTATGAGTTAAGACAACAAAATCCACAAAGGACTAGCCTTACTAGAAGGTTCCATTTGCAAAATTCCTGTCTCAACCAATCAGAAGGCCAATGTAATCTCCTACCAAATGAATAATTAGGTAATTGCATGACTAAACCAACATTTAGCATGCCTTAACCCAGGACTAGGCTCTGGGGACGTGGAACATGGGGGAGCATAGGAACCTGTCCTGTTCTCAGGGACCTTGCAGCCTATAGTATTTCACATGGGCTATTTGACATCCCTAGCCATGTGGTAAGTCCTAGGCCAGGGTATAGGACTTGAGTGTCACCTGATCTTTGCCTGGCGGGCATGGAATATGGTTGGTTTGGCATTGCTTAGGGATGGTCTTTGGGTTGTGTATTCTTGGGGAATCCATCTGGAAAATAAGAAGACAGCTTTTACTCACAGTTGACTAGACCTCCCCCTAGTGAAGTTAATGATCCACCAGGTTCTGTTCCATCAGCACCAGCTAGAAATACTTCTTAAGGTGTTCTTTAATATTGCATTATCTGCCATGACCAAAGTTTAAAGAAGTTTGCCTACAGCCAAATCCACGATGGCCTCACACACTCCCTCCTTCCTATCCTCAATCTCACACCCTTCTTCATTGCCTCTCAGAGCCAGGATGAGGTGAGGCATGGCCTGGGAGGAAGGGCAGAATGTAATGGGGCACCAAAAATTCAGTAATCAAATCAAATAATACTTTCACATGACATTTTAAAAACTCAGAGTTTTGTTAGTTTGCCATGAGTTTTTGCATTATTTTTTTAAACAAAAATTGCATTAAGTGTTAATTTTCTTGATTACTGAGTTTTTTGGGACCCCTTCAATTTTGCCCCCTAGGTTAGTGTCTAACTTATATCACTCCTTCACCCTAGTCCTGGCCCCTGCACAGTCCTCTCATCAACACTGGCTGCCTGCAGTAACAAAGCTGGGCTCTGACCCATAAATGGCGTGGCGGCCTGGAGGGATGGAGAAGGTACCCTTCTATTCCCCCTCCAAGACTGTGGAGGGGCTGCAGAAGATTTCTGTCTGCTGGGAACCCTTGCATAAAAGCACTAGTTGAAAGGAACAGTCATTTATACTCTAAACCTTCACTGGGGCAGCCACTTGGTTTCCAAAAAGCATTTCTTGCATAGCGTTTGAATTAAATCTCCCCTTCGAAGTTGGGAGGCATGAGTTAAAAGCCCTTTCAGCAGCAGAGAAATATAGTTATGTTTGGTCCAGGTTACAGTTGCTGAGGGAATTATAACTTTGATTTGCTCTCCTGGTATAAATGTAAATCCTTAAGTGAAATGAGTTAAGTGAGGGAGGAGGTGCCCTGTTTTTAAGGATGCATTTGATCAGCAGCTCTGTCTATGGTGCCTCACCTATCATGTACAATCTTAGGGGCAGCAGCCAAAGACTGCAGCGGGGAAGCTTCCAGCAAATGATCTAACAGTTCTAGAATGGACATTTTCTCAGGGAGGTTTTTAGATCAGTTTTGTCTCAGAGATAAACACAATTGGTTTAACAGTCCGGGTTGGAAAATGAAGTTTAATTTCAGCACCGTTTCTGCAAGCAACCTAGCATGCTAAAGTCATCTTTGACCCTCTATTTATTACCTTGTCTTTGGCCTGAAATCCAAACTCAGCTTAATTTTCCTCTCCAACCACATTTCCAACTGTTTTCTGCCTGCAGTTTACGTTCTAGCGCAGCCAGACTCTCACTCTCCCACCAAACCTTCATGTTCTTTCTTCTTTCTTTGTCATTTACCCTATTCCTTCCATCTGGGAGGGGTTCTTTTTTCCCTCTTTTTCTTTTTTTTTAATTTTTAATTTTTGTGGGTACATAGTAGGTGTATGTATTTATGGGGTACATGAGATATTTTGATACAGGCATGGAATGCATAATAATCACAGCATGGAAAACGGGGTATCCATGTCCTCAAGCAACCATCCTTTGTGTTACAGTCAATGCAGTTATACTCTTTAATTATGTTAAATGTGACAAATTATTGACCGTAGTCACCCTGTTTTTCTCCCATCTGTCATCCTGAAAGCCTCCAACTGGTGGTTTACAACCTGAATCTAGCCCACAGATGTGTTGTGTTTGGCTTGCAGAATTATTTCCTAAAACCCACAGTCCCACTCGTTCCTATTGCTTTCTAGATGACTGGGTTCACACTTTTATATTATCCATCCTGCCTATGTAAACATCTGAATTGTGAACTCGGAGAGCCAGACCCTGCCTTTCCTAATAGGCACAATTCTTTCTCGATTAAGAAATCACCCGAGGTTCTTTTAGCTCCCTCTCACTCACCACCTCTCCTGCATTCTGAAAACTTTTGGCTTTATCATAGAATTTAGCACTTAATTATATGCAGCTTGACATTTGCTCTTGTCATAGTGGGCCTTTCTGGCACATGTTGAGACAAGACTAACACTTTTTGTTATTTCTCTTTTCAACTAAAGTAATATCTTTCTATCCAACAGCTCACTAAACATGATATAAGCACCTATGATTTGTCAGGTACCATGCTAGGCCTTTGGGATGCAAAGGTGTTGAAGAGAAGCTCTTTTCTTATTAGAAACTAACTTGGAGACCTTATTTCCCAGCACTTGGCCTCAGTGGTCTATTCATTATGTCAGAGCACATCTAGTCCTTCCTAAGCCTCACTCCCTGGATAACACTCCTCCCACTGCTACAATAAACTTTCTTTGAATAGTTAAATCATATTCGTCTTTTGAAGCCTGGGTCAATTTCCCTTATATTTGCTTTGCCTGGTCTGTTTCACAGACATGTGTCCACCCCTGTCTCTTGGAAATTTGATATAGGCCATCATTTACAGAAAGTACTCTTCTGTGGGTGTCCGGTTTGTGATTTACAGACTCTCCAAGGACAGGGCTGATCCAGTCTTACGTTTCTCCTGTATTTCCACACTGCCTGGGCATAGTGCCGAACTCCAAGCAAATATTCAATAATTAATCTCCATGGTTTGATTGATCCTCCCATCTTC
Source organism: Nomascus leucogenys (assembly GCF_006542625.1). Classification (NCBI taxonomy): domain Eukaryota; kingdom Metazoa; phylum Chordata; class Mammalia; order Primates; family Hylobatidae; genus Nomascus; species Nomascus leucogenys. The sequence goes on along the minus strand of NC_044382.1, from coordinate 8,855,853 downwards.
AATTAGTCTACTTTCAAGAAATACATGCTGACACTAATTTTATTTTTTATACTCAGTGGAATCCAGTGAGAAAGGTAAATCTGCTGCTTTTGCATTAAAACATCGCATAGCCGGGCGCGGTGGCTCATGCCTGTAATCCCAGGACTTTGGGAGGCCAAGGCGGGTGGATCACGAGGTCAGGAGATCAAGACCATCCTGGCTAGCACGGTGAAACCCCGTCTCTACTAAAAATACAAAAAATTAGCCGGGTGCAGTGGTGGGCGCCTGTAGTCCCAGCTACTTGGGAGGCTGAGGCAGGAGAATGGCGTGAACCCGGGAGGCGGAGCTTGCAGTGAGCAGAGATTGCTCCACTGCACTCCAGCCTGGGCGACAGAGCGAGACTCCGCCTCAAAAAAAAAAAAAAAAAAATCGCATAAAAAACAGGTACCAACTTTGAGTACTGCTGGGCTCCCCAAGTTGTTTATATATCAGTTTAGAATTCAGCCTGCATTTTCCCACAGAAATAATGCCTTGGGGTTGGTCACACCCTGAGGCCAGCCCACATGGACATGCTTAAGCTGTAATGTTTTGAACTCTGGGGCAGAGATTAGAGCTCACATTTACTTCTCATTGCCTGAAGAGTGTGGAGGTTATATGCACTTCACATTACCTGACAATCACCACACTGTGCCCAGCTTTACGATGTCTGTTTTCTCATCTGGATAGTAACCCCTATGAGCACAAAGACTGCATCGGTCTTGTTCACTGCCATATCCTAGCACAGTGCCCAGCATATTTATTGAGCAGTCAATAAGTATTTGTTGATTTGGATTGAGTTAAATTCTAGTTGAAAGATGATGGACTTTGGAGACACATAGGCATGGATTTGAATTCCAATGCCATCACTAACTAGCCGGGTGGTATTGGGGCCTCTCTGAGCCTCAGCTTCTCTCTCCATATTTTGTTAATTCATAAAACCAAGTTGTTGAGCATGTGGTTAATACCAAAATGTTTCTTTCCTTCCTTACTGCCTTAATCCCTCAAAAGCATCTGATTAATTAATTAATGATGTCTCTTTTTAGTACACTATTTGTTAAGGTGGTGGTGACAGAGAAGGCAATATTTGATGCCAGGGCCTTTCTGCAGCTTTCAGGAAGTGTTGGGTTCTATTTCCAGCTCTAATTCTAACAGACTGTGTGACCTGAGATAGGTCACGCAAACATATCTGTGAGACAGCAGTGAGCGATTTCAGTTATTTCCAGGCTTTTCCACATAAATATTAATCATTTCAGGTTAGTGAATATAAATGCTCTATGTTCTGGGGGGCAGAGTCTAAAGGTTGAATTTATTTGAATTCAGTCTTATGTTTCATCTTAATTATTCATGCATACTTTATATTCTAATTGGTGGTGGGTACTTGTTTTAAAAATATTGACATAATGTTATTCATGTTAATGAATGCTATAAGCCCAACTCTGTGCTAAGCACTTTATATTCAGAAGTCAGTTTATTTCTACCACAATTCTTTGAGTAAGGTGTTATCAGCTCCATGTTACTGATGAGCAAACTGAGCCTTATATGAGTTGAAATAAGTAAACTCAGGCTACAGAGCAAATTAGTGGCAGGGCCAGAATTTAATTTGTCCAAATATAAACTTTTTGCTTATACTTCATCAAAGGGTACGTAAAAACACAGACTTCCCACGGTCATCAAATATATTAATAAAAACACCTTCACTTTTATATCTGGGGGCAAGGAATGACATGATTCAGTGAAGGTAAGTGTAGTTAACCTTTCCAGAAATACCCCCAGGAGACCAATTATTTATCTGCTTAAAAACCACCCTTGGCCAGGCCCAGTGGCTCATGCCTGTAATCCCAGCTACTCAGGACATTGAAGAAGGAGAATCGCTTGAACCTGGGAGGCAGAGGTTGTGGTGAGCCAAGATCACGCCATTGCACTCCAGCCTGGGCCACAAGAGCAAAACTCCATCTCAAACAACAACAACAAAACTTTCTTGTGCTGGCCAGAGTGGCTCACGCCTTTAATACCAGCACTTTGGGAAGCCAAAGCTAGGGGATTGCTTGAGCTGAGGAGGTTGAAGCTGGTCTGAGAAACATGGCAAGACCCTACACCTACAAAAAATTAAAAAATTAGCTGGTCATTGTGGCATGCACTTGTAGTCCCAGCTACTCAGGAAGCTGAGGTGGGAGGATCACTTGGGCCCAGAAGCTAGAGGATACAGTGAGCTGTGATCACGCCACTGCACTCCAGCCTGGGTGACAGAGCAAGACCCTGTCTTGAAAAAAACAAAACAGATTGGGTTCCAAGATGGCCGAATAGGAACAGCTCCAGTCTACAGCTCCCAGTGTGAGTGACGCAGAAGACAGGTGATTTCTGCCTTTCCGACTGAGGGACCGGGTTCATCTCACTGGGGCTTGTTGGACAGTGGGTGCGGGACAGTGGGGGCAGCACACCGAGCATGCGCCAAGGCAGGGTGAGGCATCACCTCACCCAGAAAGTGCAAGGGGTCAGGGAATTCCCTTTCCTAGCCAAGCAAAGCTGTGACAGAAGTCACCTGGAAAATCGGGTCAGTCCCACCCTAATACTGCACTTTTCCAATGGTCTTAGCAAATGGCACACCAGGAGATTATATCCCGTGCCTGGCTTGGAGGGTCCTACGCCCATGGAGCCTCGCTCATTGCTAGCACAGCAGTCTGAGATCAAACTGCAAGGAGGCAGCGAGGCTGGGGAAGGGGTGCCTGCCATTGCTGAGGCTTGAGTAGGTAAACAAAGCAGCCAGGAAGCTCGAACTGGGTGGAGCCCAACGCAGCTCAAGGAGGACTGCCTGCCTCTGTAGACTCCACCTCTGGGGGCAGGGCATAGCCGAACATAAGGCAGCAGAAACCTCTGCAGACTTAAATGTCCCTGTCTAACAGCTTTGAAGAGAGTAGTGGTTCTCCCAGCACGGAGTTTGAGATCTGAGAATAGACAGACTGCCTCCTCAAGTGGGTCCCTGACCCCCACGTGGCCTAACTGGGAGGCACCCCGCAGTAGGGGCAGACTGACACCTCACACAGCTGGATACTCCTCTGAGACGAAACTTACAGAGGAACGATCAGGCAGCAACATTTGCTGTTCAGCAATATTTGCTGTTCAGCAGCCCCTGCTGCTGATACCCAGGCAAGCAGGTCTGGAGTGGACCTCCAGCAAACTCCAACAGACCTGCAGCTGAGGGTCCTGTTAAAAGGAAAACTAACAAACAGAATGGACATCCACACCAAAACCCCATCTGTACGTCACCATCATCAAAGACCAAAGGTAGATAAAACCACAAAGATAGGGAAAAAACAGCAGAAAAACTGAAAATTCTAAAAATCAGAGCACCTCTCCTCCTCCAAAGGAACGCAGCTCCTCACCAGCAACGGAACAAAGCTGGACAGAGAATGACTTTGACGAGTTGAGAGAAGGCTTCAGATGATCAAACTACTCCAAGCTGAAGGAGGAAGTTCAAACTAATGGGAAAGAAGTTAAAAACCTTGAAAAAATATTAGATGAATGGCTAACTAGAATAACCAATGCAGAGAAGTCCTTAAAGGACCTGATGGAGCTGAAAACCATGGCATGAGAACTACGTGATGAATGCACAAGCTTCAGTAGCTGATTCAATCAACTGGAAGAAAAGGTATCAGTGATGGAAGATCAAATGAATGAAATGAAGCAAGAAGAGAAGTTTAGAGAAAAAAGAATAAAAAGAAATGAACAAAGCTTCAAATAAATATGGGACTATGTGAAAAGACCAAATCTATGTCTGATTGGTGTACCTGAAAGTGATGCGGAGAATGAAACCAAGTTGGAAAACACTCTTCAAGATATTATCCAGGAGAACTTCCCCAACCTAGCAAGGCAGGCCAACATTCAAATTCAGGAAATACAGAGAACGCCACAAAGATACTCCTCTAGAAGAGCAACTCCAAGACACATAATTGTCAGATTCACCAAAGTTGAAATGAAGGAAAAAAATGTTAAGGGCAGCCAGAGAGAAAGGTCTGGTTACCCACAAAGGGAAGCCCATCAGACTAACAGCTGATCTCTCAGCAGAAACTCTACAAGCCAGAAGAGAGTGGGGGCCAACATTCAACATTCTTAAAGAATTTTCAACCCAGAATTTCATATCCAGCCAAACTAAGCTTCATAAGTGAAGGAGAAATAAAATCCTTTATAGACAAGCAAATGCTGACAGATTTTGTCACCACCAGGCCTGCCCTACAAGAGCTCCTGAAGGAAGCACTAAACATGGAAAGGAACAACCCGTACCAGCCACTGCAAAAACATGCCAAATTGTAAAGCCCATCGATGCTAGGAAGAAACTGTGTCAACTAATGGGCAAAAACCAGCTAACATCATAATGACAGGATTAAATTCACACATAACAATATTAACCTTAAATGTAAATGGGCTAAATGCTCCAATTAAAAGACACAGACTGGCAAATTGGATAAAGAGTCAAGACCCATCAGTGTGCTGTGTTCAGGAAACCCATCTCACATGCAGAGACACACATAGGCTCAAAATAAAGGGATGGAGGAAGATCTACCAAGCAAATAGAAAACAAAAAAAGGCAGAGGTTGCAATCCTAGTCTCTGATAAAACGGACTTTAAACCAATAAAGATCAAAAGAGACAAAGAGGACCATTACATAATGGTAAAGGGATCAATTCAACAAGAAGAGCTAACTATCTTAAATATATATGCACCCAATACAGGAGCACCCAGATTCATAAAGCAAGTCCTTAGAGACCTACAAAGAGACTTAGACTCCCACACAATAATAATGGGAGACTTTAACATCCTACTGTCAATAATAGACAGATCCACAAGACAGAAAGTTAACAAGAATATCCAGGAATTGAACTCAGCTCTGCACTAAGTGGACCTAATAGACATCTACAGAACTCTCCACCCCAAATCAACAGAATATACATTCTTTTCAGCACCACACCACATCTATTCCAAAATTGACCACATAGGTAGGAAGTAAAACTCTCCTCAGCAAATGTAAAAGAACAGAAATTATAACAAACTGTCTCTCAGACCACAGTGCAATCAAACTAGAACTCAGGATTAAGAAACTCACTCAAAACCGCTCTACTACATGGAAACTGAACAACCTGCTCCTGAATGACTATTGGGTACATAATGAAATGAAGGCAGAAATAAAGATGTTCTTTGAAACCAATGAGAACAAAGACACAACATGCCAGAATCTCTGGGACACATTTAAAGCAGTGTGTAGAGGGAAATTTATAGCACTAAATGCCCACAAGAGAGAGCAGGAAAGATCTAAAATTGACACCCTAACATCACAATTAAAAGAACTAGAAAAGCAAGAGCAAACACATTCAAAAGCTAGCAGAAGGCAAGAAATAACTAAGATCAGAGCAGAACTGAAGAAGATAGAGACACAAAAAAAACCCTTCAAAAAATTAATGAATCCAGGAGCTGGTTTTTTGAAAAGATCAACAAAATTGATAGACCACTAGCAAGACTAATAAAGACGAAAAGAGGGAAGAATCAAATAGACACAATAAAAAATGATAAAGGGGATATCACCACTGATCCCACAGAAATTCAAACTACCATCAGAGAATACTATAAACACCTCTACACAAATAAACTAGAAAATCTAGAAGAAATGGATAAATTCCTCGACACATACACGCTCCCAAGACTAAACCAGGAAGAAGTTGAATCTCTAAATAGACCAGTAACAGGCTCTGAAATTGAGGCAATAATCAATAGCTTACCAGCCAAAAAAAGTCCAGGACCAGACGGAGTCACAGCTGAATTCTACCAAAGGTACAAGGAGGAGCTGGTAGCATTCCTTCTGAAACTATTCCAATCAATAGAGAAAGAGAGAATCCTCCTTAACTCATTTTATGAGGTCAGCATCATCCTGATACCAAAGCCTGGCAGAGACACAACAAAAAATTTTAGACCAATATCCCTGATGAACATCGATGCAAAAATCCTCAGTAAAATGCTGGCAAATCGAATCCAGCAGCACATCAAAAAGCTTATCCACCATGATCAAGTGGGCTTCATCCCTGGGATGCAAGGCTGGTTCAACATATGCAAATCAATAAATGTAATCCAGCACATAAACAGAACCAAAGGCAAAAACCACATGATTATCTCAATAGATGCAGAAAAAGCCTTTGACAAAATTTAACAGCCCTTCATGCTAAAAACTCTCAATAAACTAGGTATTGATGGGACATATCTCAAAATAATAAGAGCTATTTATGACAAACCCACAGCCAATATCATACTGAATGGACAAAAACTGGAAGCATTCCCTTTGAAAACTGGCACAAGACAGGGATGCCGTCTCTCACCACTCCTATTCAACATAGTGCTGGAAGTTCTGGCCAGGGCAATCAGGCAGGAGAAGGAAATAAAGGGTATTCAATTAGGAAAAGAGGAAGTCAAATTGTCCCTGTTTGCAGATGACATGATTGTATATTTAGAAAACCCCATTGTCTCAGGCCCAAATCTCCTTAAGCTGATAAGCAACTTCAGCAAAGTCTCAGGATACAAAATCAATGTGCAAAAATCACAAGCATTCACATACACCAATCACAGACAAACAGAGAGCCAAATCATGAGTGAACTCCCATTCACAATTGCTTCAAAGAGAATAAAATACCTAGGAATCCAACTTACAAGGGATGTGAAGGACCTCTTCAAGGAGAACTACAAACCACTGCCCAATGAAATAAAAGAGGATACAAACAAATGGAAGAACATTCCATGCTCGTGGGTAGGAAGAATCAATATCATGAAAATGGCCATACTGCCCAAGGTAATTTATAGATTCAATGCCATCCCCATCAGGCTACCAATGACTTTCTTCACAGAATTGGAAAAAACTACTTTAAAGTTCATATGGAACCAAAAAGCCCGCATTGCCAAGATATTCCTAAGCCAAAAGAAGAAAGTTGGAGGCATCATGCTACCTGACTTCAAACTATACTAGAAGGCTACAGTAACCAAAACAGCATGGTACTGATACCAAAACAGAGATACAGACCAATGGAACAGAACAGAGCCCTCAGAAATAATATCACACATCTACAACTATCTGATCTTTGACAAACTTGACAAAAACAAGCAATGGGGAAAGGATTACCTATTTAGTAAATGGTGCTGGGAAAACTGGCTAGCCATATGTAGAAAGCTGAAACTGGATCCCTTCCTTACACCTTATACAAAAATTAATTCAAGATGGATTGAAGACTTACATGTTAGACCTAAAACCATAAAAAGCCTAGAAGAAAACCTAGGCCATACCATTCAGGACATAGGCATGGGCAAATACTGCATGTCTAAAACACCAAAAGCAATGGCAACAAAAGCCAAAATTGACAAATGGGATCTAAATAAACTAAAGAGCTTCTGCACAGCAAAAGAAACTACCATCAGAGTGAACAGGCAACCTACAGAATGGGAGAAAATTTTTGCAATCTACTCATCTGACAAACGGCTAATATCTAGAATCTACAAAGAACTCAAACAAATTTACAAGAAAAAAACAACCCCATCAACAAGTGGGCGAAGGATATGAACAGACACTTCTCAAAAGAAGACATTTATGCAGCCAAAAAACACATGAAAAAATGCTCATCATCGCTGGCCATCAGAGAAATGCAAATCAAAACCACAATGAGATACCATCTCACACCAGTTAGAATGGCCATCATTAAGAAGTCAGGAAACAACAGGTGCTGGAGAGGATGTGGAGAAATAGGAACACTTTTACACTGTTGTTGGGACTGTAAACTAGTTCAATCATTGTGGAAGACAGTGTGGCGATTCCTCAGGGATCTAGAACTAGAAATACCATTTGACCCAGCCATCCCATTACTGGGTATATACCCAAAAGATTATAAATCGTGCTGCTATAAAGACACATGCACATGTATGTTTATTGTGGCACTATTCACAGTAGCAAAGACTTGGAACCAAGCTAAATGTCCAACAATGATAGACTGGAATAAGACAATGTGGCACATATACACCATGGAATACTATGCAGCCATAAAAAAGGATGAGTTCATGTCCTTTGTAGGGACATGGATGAAGCTGGAAACCATCATTCTCAGCAAACTATCGCAAGGACAAAAAACCAAACACCACATGTTCTCATTCATAGGTGGGAATTGAACAATGAGAACACTTGGACACAGGAAGGGGAACATCACACACCGGGGCCTGTTGTGGGATGAGGGGAGGGGGGAGGGGTAGCATTAGGAGAAATACCTAATGTAAATGATGAGTTAATGGGTGCAGCACACCAACATGGCACATGCATTCATATGTAACAAACCTGCATGTTGTGCACATGTACCTTAGAACTTGTATAATAAAAATATATTTTTATATATGTATAAAAAGAAAATATTGAAACATTTGTATAACATAAAAAAAAAACAAAACAAAATCTCTCCTGGAAGACGAGTCACAACACCACACCGTCTTGGTTATATGGTGAAAAGTGAAGAAAGAAGAGGAGATGGTACATATAGGGGGAATAAGTAAAGAAGTTGCCAGTGTCTTTGTTTTTTGAGAAGAGATGACTTAGCACATCTGTTATTTTTCATCAAATTCTGAATTGATAAGATGTAAAGCAGTTTAGACAATGTTACTCACCCTTCCGTTCATTCTTTCATCCAACCATCCATCCATCCCTCCACTGACATGTTCATTTTGTGTATTTATACATGTACTTAGTGCTTACTCTGTGTCAAGCAGGACAGTACGCTTTGGACTTTCAAAATGGAAAGGTGTGGTCCAAAGAAATAGGAACAAAGTTTTTGTGGGTACTCAACAAGAACAAGTAACTTTGCCTGGGGTAAGGTGGAGGTTTGGAGTGGTTGAGCTCCCAAAGATGATGAATGGGCTCAGTTTTTCCCTGGTGAACAGGATATTAGCAGGTAATCAAAGGGAGAAGGACATCTCAGACACAGAGAAAAACATGCTCTCGTCTCTGGTGGCTCTCATCTCTGGGGAGGACAAGTTGACCAAGACTGGTTGGGGTAGGGCCTGGGAGAAATGAAACCTCTCCAGACCCCAAGGACTGAATTCTCTGAAGAAGATGCCTGTAGTCCAAGGTGAAGGTGTGCTGAATTCTGTTTCCCATCATGATTGTGGGAAGATCATAATCAGAATTCCAGGGAGAAGGTAGGAATCCAAGAGTGGTTGGTCTGACTCACTGCGAGTGAGACTTGATATGGTTTCAAGGAAAGGGGTTGGCAGCAAGAATACATAAGAGTTAGTTATGTATTATTAGGCTACACTCTTATTATGGAGAGGCAGTGTTATTATAAAGCCTTATTTACTACATTGCAAAGAACTACATTGCATGTTTCTCCCAGCTGGCTCTGCAGCACTCCCCTCAGGACACCTTCTCACATTTTCCTAGATTGGGTGATGACTTTTTTTCTGAGGTTTCTCAGCTCCCTGTGATAGCACTGTCAGGATCCTTCCTTTACCATGTGGTTCTTCCCTAGTCCTGTGTTGCTAATACACTGTGGTCTCTTAAAAGCAGGGGCTAGATTTTCTGTCTCTGAATCCTCAGAATCCAGGCCAGAGCGTGACACGTAGTGAGTCGGTACCACTCCGTATTGAAATTTATGTAGAGAGCTTTTGTAGAATTACAATGCTTGAGTCTCATCACCAGAAACTTAGAATTTGTCTTGGGTGGAACCTGGGCATGAATATATTTATATATATGGAAAACTCCAACTTGTTTTAAAAATGCAGCTATAGTTATAGACCACTGAAGCACATGCTTAGATAATGCTTCTTGAGGTATTAGACTATAACAGATATTATCCTGGCCATCTCATTTTTTGGTAGGGCAGGCAGTTGGACAGGAGCTGCAACCTGCTGTTTAGGCAGCTTCTCAAGGGTCTCAGTTCACCCCAGGCTGCAGAAACCTGGGAGCAGGTGACTACTTCTAGATGCTGCGTACTTAACTGAAAGAAAACCTTAATGTGCTCCCAGGAATACTTGCATGGATTTGCTTCAAGATGACTTGGTTATAATAACCAGCTAAGCTAGGCTGTCACTGGTGAGAATGGAAAGTGACCGAGCATTCATAGAAATGGCTTTCCTGCTCACCATCTTGTTGGGGAAGGATCAGGGCTATGGATTAAAGGTGGGGGCGCTGAGTGTGTTACAGAAACTGGAAAATGAGGCGGCCATCTTTCTATCATCCAGAAAAGCCACCAGAAACTATAGATCGGAATTTGGAATAAATCAAGGAAAATAAACGAGTTCTCCCTCGCCCAAGTTTATTGTAGTTGTATAGGTGGATCTGGGAGATTTAGTGGAGGAAAAGGGAGCACGCTGCCTAAGCTTTCCAGAAAGAGCTGGATGATGGTGTTAGAAATGTGATAGAACTTTTAAAATGTTGAAATCATTGGTGATAATTAGAAAACAGTAAAAAAAAAAAAAAAAAAAAAAAAAAAAAAAAAAAAAAAACATGCTTTTTCAACATTAAAACCGAGGCACACTCTGTTGGGGGGTGGGGAGGTTGACAGAGAGAGTGAGTGAGTCCATATTTCCCAAGATGAGGAGAAATGCCCTTGTTCTAGGAGGCAGTGATTTTGCCAGCACCATGGAGAAGGGCACACATTGTCTCTTGCTTATTTTTTGTTTATACAGATGGGTTTCTGGGGAGGGTTTTCATTGTATCCAATCTGAACTGGCAAAGGCAACCCTGATGTCTGTGTAACTGCATGCGTAGATCAGAGGATACAAATTCACTCCTTAGATCTATTGGTCTTTTCTGGCCAATTCTGTTGCATTTTAGATTGACATACTCCCTCTGTCCTTTCTTAGTAAAGGAAAAGAGGTTCAAGGGTGAGATTTTAAAACCTCCCTTTGCTAGTAATTTTTCTAAAGTTCCTGGTAGAATTAATCCCTAAGCAGACCGGTCAGTGAGAGTGGGCTCTGAATTCTAGCTGAGGCACAGGATGCTGTATGTTTCATGAGATTGGCCTCCCAGCTTGGTTTTGCGCCTGCCTGACTTGGAAGGGATTTATGGGAGGAGTCTATTTTGAAAAATGTGGATAGTAGACATCTAATTTGGGGAAACCCTGCTGAGAAAACTGTATCAGTCATCACTGAATGAGCTTCTGACGTCTGTTCTCTCTCTGGAGGGTGGTGGGATGATTAAGGGTATTTTCACCGTAGGAAGGAGGATAGAACGTTGTATATATTTTTTGGTTTCTCTCATTCCCTGTCAAATAACCCCTTAGTCTTTTCTGTGTGGTCAAGCTGTGTTGTCAGGACAGTTGAAGAAATCTGTGCCCAGAAGCTTCCAGATCCTCTCTTCTAGCTCCACCCCTCATCTAAGAATCTCTCCTTTCTCTCTGCAACAGTTACATGACATCTCCTTTTTAATATCTTTGACATGTGATATGAAATGGAGCCTTCAAAAGTCACCTTGTCTACAGCCTGCTCTTTTGTCTAAAGAGCTCCAAGAAAGGAGACTGAGTGGTATAATTTAAGATCTAAAAGCAGATGACCCTGTTCTTCCTGGAAAGTAGACTGGAGATGCAGGTCCCTTGGGCAAGACGTATCTGCTATCTCCTATTCTATTGTGTGGATAAGCCATCATTTATATAATAGGATCCCTGATGTGGGGATATTTATCTTGCTTGTTACATTTGGGTATTATATGTAACACAATATTGCTATAAGTAGCTGCACACAGTGCAAGAGCCTTGCAACCAAAAAGACATGGGAGCAGATCCAGCTCCATCGCCTACAGTTCTGTGGCTCTGGACAAGTTGCATAAACCTTTAGATTTCCTCATTTGTAACATGGGAAGAACCAGGGTAGCAGATCTATAAGGTTATTCTGTGAATTAAATGAGGTGACTCATGTAAAGCACTTACCATAATGGCTGGCATATATTAAGTGCTCAATAAATATTGAATGATAATAATAATTAGAATGAATCTTATTTTATATCTTAAAATGGGGTAATACTTATCCCCAGGGTTCTTGTCAAGACTCATTGAGATATTGAACACAAAGCACACAGCCCATTGCCCAGCACATAGTAAGAGTTCAACAAATGTTACTTTTGTTTTTTATCTATTTTTTTGCACCTCATAAATTTTTCCTGTTTTGAAGAACAAAATACTAAAGTGGAGCCTATCTGAGGCACATCTTCATAAGTGTCTCCAACCAGCCTTTATTCATCGGTATTAAGATATTGAACATACAGACTTCAGGAGGCTTAATTTTTTCTGCTCTGGCCTGCAGGTTGGAGGTTCCACAATATTTTAATAAAAACCCTTGCAAAGCAACTTACAGAATGTAAATAAAAACAATATTTTGCTTATTGAGTTGGTTTCATAGTTGTGCCTTTTAAAAGAATGTTAGCCCATGTTACTTGGCAGTGCTTTTCTGTCCATTTAGTAATGTCGGCAACAGTGATCCAGCTTGTGAGCCCCAAGGTTACATCTATAGCCCCAGCATGGGATGGGAGACCTGCTGGGGGTGGGGAAGAAGGAGAGCCATTCCCACAGCAGCCTGACACCCCTGAACACAGGGCTTCCTGGGTGTACATCCCTGGGATGTATCCACTCAGTCTCCTATGGACATGATTCTTCAGGATTGCAGCCTGACTTTCATTTCTTTCCAATGGAGAAAGAGTTCTATTTTCATTGTTACGTATGTGATTGTGAATATTTCCAATGAAACATAGCAAATAAAATTATCCCTTTAACCTTGCATCTGTCCCTCCTCCCTCCCACTCAGTGATATCATTGTTAATGGTTTGCCATGCATTTTTTCCAGACTTTCTGGACATAGAAAATTTTCAAAAAAAGGTGTATATTACATATGGTGCTCTGTAGTCTCTTTTTTTCTGAACATATTTAGGATATCTTTCCAGGTCAAGATCTATCTACCTTCTCCACTGTGTGAATCAACCGTCATGTACATAATAGGATTCCTGATTTGACCACATTTATCTTGCTTGCTGCGTTTAGGTATTATAAACAATGCAATATGCTACAAGCAGCTGTGCACACAACTGTTTGTCTTATGATGTTCTTTGGATAGATTTACAGAATGATTTACCATCCGCAAAGTGCTGCCACACCCATTCATTTATGTGATCCAAAGAGGTGGAGGCAGAGGCAGTCACAAGCCTGGACTTGAGTCAGGCAGGCCTGGGCTGGAACTTGGATTAGCAGACCACAGCCAAGTACTTTGCTCATCTCTAAATCTGGAATTATACAAGTATTTCTCCCATTTTATATGTGCTTGCAGGATTCCTTAAGTTAATGTCTGTAAAATACGTAGAAAAGTACATGCCACGTAGTAAAAACTCAAAAGATACTAGCTCTCAGTGTTGGAATTAGCTATGGTTCCTCAAAACAATTCTGATATTGTGGATGCCAATGCATCCAATATACAGATGGAGAAACTTGAGGCTCAGAGAGGCAAGATAGGTCAAGGTCAATGACCAACAAGGAAAGAGAATAGTTAACGGCAACTTCATTAGTCTCTGTGCAAGGAGAGACTTTTGCAGAGCACTTTTCATAATACTGAAAGAAGTTGCCAGAGAAGTTGGAGAGGGCCTAAAGCACCATTCCGTTGTGCCGTCGACACCACACTTCTGATCATGGAAGGAGCATGCAATTAGGCAGAAATGAGCTTAGGTTCAGGTTGGGCCATCTGTGAATGGAACATTCTTGGGCGAGTTACTAAATCTCTCTAATTCGTGTGTTGTGTATCTGGGACTTCAGTGGAGTTTTATAAAAAGTTAATGAGATTATGTCATTATGTTAAATGAGATTATGTCAAGTCTATATGCACAGTTGCTGGCATATAATAAGACCTTGAAACTTGTGTTAACAGCAGTGTCAGAATTAGAACCCACATCTTCTTTTCCTTTTTATTGTATCCTTCTGCCACCAACTCCAACCCTTGTCTTCTAGTGAAGGCTAATACAAAGTGTTAAGACATGTGTGACACCATGAACGCATTGCCCAAGTCCCACCTGGCAAATGAGGTGGGGACGCTCACCCAGTGGGTGGGGAGGAGCAGAGATGATGGGATACAGCAGTGCCACCCACCCTGCCTTGTTGACCCTGCTTCCCCTTCGCTGAGCTGTCTCTCTCCCTGGCTGCCTCTGAGGCTTGCTTCACGCAGTGAGATGTTAATGCAGTAAAATCTTTCAGGATGGAAACCAGTTCAAACAGGAAGAAAGAAGACAGCACTAAATCTAGAACTCGTGCAAAAATCACATTCCCTCTAAGGGCCAGAGAGAGAGAGGGTGACTGTACTGTAGATGATATCTGTTACTATTTTTCAAAGTTAGATATTTTCTTTCTAGGTGTTTGTGGTACCTTCAAGATAAGAAAGAAATGGAAAAGACCTCTTCCATAGAACACAGAATGTAAAAAACAGTAGCAGGCATAGATTGCTGCTGTTTTCACTGTAAGAATATGCATTCTTTCTCTTTTGCTTAAAAAAAAAAAGTAGGCCATTGGATTTCACTCTGTAGCTGTGACCTTGTGATCTTCACCTTAGTACTGAAAAGGCCTAAAGACAAAGCAGGCGGAGGAGGTGAGATTGTCCTTGGCATGAACACAGGGCCAAGGCTGCCCGTGTGCTGGACTGGAGGAAGCAGTGGCCCCCACAATGTTCAGCAGAATAGGTCCTTCATTCTAGCTCTGATGACATTTCCTGTCACACGTCACTGGTCATATTACCTTTTGCAAACCCCTTCCTAAAGCTGAAGTTTTTCTTTCTGTAAAAGTAGGGATTGCACTATCACTCTTTTTGAAACCTTAGACATTTACGTGACACAATCATATTTTTAAAAATGCATCACTATCAGTTATATGTTTAATATATTTAACAAAATCACCTCACTTCTAAATATTCAAACATGAAAAGTTTAGGGCAGAATTCCCTGTAAAGATGGTAATTAAAATAGGTACATATTTTTCCTCCCTCTTGAAAACCTCCTAAAAAAATAAAATAATTTCTTTGAAAGAAAGGTAGGACTCATATGGAAAGTTAGTACATGACATAGCAGACCTGAGAAAAGTGTTTCATAAGCCAGCAGTGGAGAACCCTGAGGACTCATCCAATCTAAAACAAAGTTTCAGGAAATGGTAGTACCAGGTACTCCTGCAAGTCAGGGTGAAGGAAAGGAAGGAGCTCAAATAAGGAGGATCAACTGAGAGCCCGTTCCAGAAGCCGTCTGACTCCATGGGGCTGAGTTATTGAAGATGTATTCAATAAGGAAGAAAAAATAGAGGACATTTTAGTTCTAACTTTTACTATAGTAAAAAAAGTTTTAGTACTAAAACTTTTTCTAACTATATACACTTATAACTTTGATAAAAATAAAATTTTATATCAAAACTGTAAGTAGCATCATTTGTGTAAAAGTAGATTTCTCAAATTATTAAAAATATCATCCTATGCAATTTGATACTGAGCACGTCAAAGTTTTATTTAACTGATCAGGGAAGAAGCTGAACAACAACCTGGTTCAAAAGTATTCAGGTTTCTCGCTATTTTGTGAGAGAAGAGAAGAGATACTTGTATAAATTTTGTCTGGCCTAGGAGATGCCAGACAAAATTGTGGACAGTGTTACCTTACTCAAAAGCAGGTTTCAATCAAAATATGCATCCTGGAGGCTAAAACCTCCAGCACTTTCCTCCCGTTCAGCCCCTAGAGCACTGGTGGCCAGGCCTTCACACATCATACAGGGATCAGACAATTCTTATTTGTGAAATCCAAGCAGTCCAAGAAGAAAGACTTGCATATATTGATATTGGCATCTCTCCAGCTAAATGTCCCAACCAGATCACCCTGCAGTAAGCTCACAGGCCACAAGCCCTACTCACATGCTCAGTCCGTGATCACTTTGGCATCACACACACTGAATTGAGAACATAGCCCCAAGGATTAAAGAGAACTAAGGAACAATGCTCACACAGAAGAGAGAGTGAAAACAAGCAAACAGAAGCAAAGCTACTTGGAGGACACAGACTCTGTGAGGCAAAGCAAACTTTAGAAAATAGGCAGAGAGAACTTAGAAAAATAGCAGAAAAGAACATTGTAAATCAGGAGACAGTACTTAGAAAAAAACTAAACATTCAGAGAACGAAAAGGAATATTGGATTTTTCCAAATTGCTTTTTTTTGTGGGGGGGAGGGCAGGAAATGAGGAGTGTGCAAGAAATGGGAATCCATCATAGTTTACAACTTGGATGAGAATGGCATTTGCATATTCAAAATATTTTTTTTTTATTATACTTTAGGTTTTAGGGTATATGTGCACAATGTGCAGGTTTGCTACATATGTATCCATGTGCCATGTTGGTTTGCTGCACCCATTAACTCGTCATTTAGCATTAGGTCTATCTCCTAATGCTGTCCCTCCCCCCTCCCCCCTCCCCCCACCCCACAACAGTCCCCGGAGTGTGATGTTCCCCTTCCTGTGTCCATGAGTTCTCATTGTTCAATTCCCACCTATGAGTGAGAACATGCAGTGTTTGGTTTTTTTGTCCTTGCGATAGTTTAGTGAGAATGATGGTTTCCAGTTTCATCCATGTCCCTACAAAGGACATGAACTCATCATTTTTTATGGCTGCATAGTATTCCATGGTGTATATGTGCCACATTTTCTTAATCCAGTCTATCGTTGTTGGACATTTGGGTTGGTTCCAAGTCTTTGCTATTGTGAATAGTGCCACAATAAACATACATGTGCATGTGTCTTTATAGCAGCATGATTTATAGTCCTTTGGGTATATACCCAGTAATGGGATGGCTGGGTCAAATGGTATTTCTAGTTCTAGATCCCTGAGGAATCGCTACACTGACTTCCACAATGGTTGAACTAGTTTACAGTCCCACCAACAGTGTAAAAGTGTTCCTATTTCTCCACATCCTCTCCAGCGCCTGTTGTTTCCTGACTTTTTAATGATGGCCATTCTAACTGGTGTGAGATGGTATCTCATTGTGGTTTTGATTTGCATTTCTCTGATGGCCAGTGATGATGAGCATTTTTTCGTGTGTTTTTTGGCTGCATAAATGTCTTCTTTTGAGAAGTGTCCGTTCATGTCCTTCGCCCACTTTTTGATGGGGTTGTTTGTTTTTTTCTTGTAAATTTGTTTGAGTTCATTGTAGATTCTGGATATTAGCCCTTTGTCAGATGAGTAGGTTGCGAAAAAAGGTATGGGCAAGGACTTCATGTCTAAAATATTTTAAATAATATTAATCAAAGCAAAATTATACCATAAGTATATGGGAAGAAGGAGAAATGGGAAGGGTGCATGTGCCTGATGGGACAGTGGGAAGAAGGAGTGAAACGCCTATTGTTTTTTTTTTTTTTTTTTTTTTTTTTTTTTTTTTTTGAGACTGCTCTGTTGCCTAGGCTGGAGTGCAATAGTGCAATCTCGACTCACTGCAACCTCCGCCTCCCGGGATCAACCTATTCTCCTGCCTCAGCCTTCCAAGTAGGTGGGACTACAGGCATGAGCCATCATGCCTGGCTAATTTTTATATTTTTAGTAGAGACGGGGCTTCACCATGTTGGCCAGGCTGGTCTTGAACTCCTGAGCTCAGATGATCTGCCCGCCTCGGCCTCCCAAAGTGCTGGGATTACAGCCATGAGCCAGCGCACCTGGCCAAAATGCTTGTTTTTTATGGTTACATATGGACAGTTAATAGGCAATGCCAAAAGTGAAAAATGTTTAAAAAAGCAGTAACATAAGCATATTATTGGCATCATGTTCATAAATGGCAAAATAACAATTACAACAGCTTAAAGAGGTACAAAACTTCCTCTGGCAAGGGGATAATGAGAGACTGCTGTATTTTGTTTGTTTGTTTGGGGGTTTGGATTTTTTTTTCTTTTTCGAGACACGGTCTCACTCCCTGTTGCCCAGGCTGGAGTGCAGTGGTATAATCACAGCTCACTGCAGCCTCAACTTTCTGGGCTCAAGCCTGCCTCAGCCTTCCGCAGTAGCTGGGACTACAAGTGTGCACCACCATGCCAGGCTAATTTTTTATATTTTTAGTAGAGATGGGATTTCACCCTGTTGCCCAAGCTGATCTTGAACTCATGGGCTCATGCAATCTTCCTGTCTTGGTCTCCCAAAGTGCTGGGGTTATAGGCATGAGCCACTGTGCCCAGCTTGTTTTGTTTTTAAATGAAGCTTGAAGAAGTTTTTGAACTATATACACTTATAACTTTGATAAAAATAAAATTTTATATCAAAACCATAATTAGCATCATTTGTGTAAAAGTAGATTTCTCAAATTATTAAAAATATCATCCTATGCAATTAGACACTGAGCACTTCAAAGTTTTATTTAACTGATAAACCAGGGAACAAGCTGAACAACAACAACCTGGTTCAAAAGTATTCAGGTTTCTTGATATTTTGGGAGAGAAGGGATACTTGTATAAAATTATCATTAGGTATAAAACAGGTAAATTTTCTCCAGAGTAGTAAAACTGAGTTTTAACAAAGCCACAAACATCATATTTTATATTTTTCTTTAAGTTAACTACTAACTCTGCAAGATTATAAAATTTCTAGTTTCTAATCAGTTGTGGATGGTTAATCCAAACAAAGTTATATTCCTGAGAGGGTAAAAGGATCTTCCGTGTGGTTTTTCCAAATGTTCTATTAAAAATGTCATGCAATCCTCATTTTGCTTTATTTCCAAGTTTTGGAGCTTTTTCTTGCACACTTGCCATAAATATAACCAACTTCAAAAAATAAACACAATAAAAACAAAACAGTGTCATTAAGTTCGAAGTAGATACTGTTTGCTGCCTGCTCGGACCTGAAGATTTTCCTCTTTGTTAGAAAAGGGGTTTTTACAAGAACTAGAGAGGTATTAAAGACATATAATTACCAAAAAGAGATTTCTCTACTTGGCATTATGAGAAGTGTTGAAAGGAAAATGAAAAAAAAAAAAAAGGCCAAATTTTTTATATAATTTGGTTTAGTGTTATGAAATGCTTTGTCTATTGTTACTTAAAATATTCTCATATTTGGTGTGCTCTCTTAATTCTAGAAACCCTGCAGGAGCTCAGTAGTTTTGCACTGCATTCTGCAAAGTCCTAGGACTGGCCTAGGGCCAAGCGTGAGTCAGGAAGAGAGGGCTTGCCTCCCTCAGCCCCGACCCTGCCTGGTCCCCGTCCACTCCCAGCTCACCTTCTGGTGTGTTATGTAGTGAGCTCTGCATGAGACTTCATTTCAAGTCCCTTCCAGATACCAGAGCCTGTGATTATTAAAAGAAAAAAATCACTACAATTTGCAGTGTGTTTAGGTTGGATGGATTAATTTCTTTGCCAAGACCATAATGGGAAGACTGATTTTGTCATTTCAATTACAAGCTACCGTTTAGTTTGAGCCCGGGAGTCACTTTCCTAGAGTTTCCCTCCACTTGCCTGGCACTGGAGCAATTAACAGTGGGTGATTTGTGGCTGCACTTTCACTGCTTAGCACAGGTTTATCATCTTGAAAGTTTTCCATTTGCATATATGCTATACATTCTTTGGGTGACATTTCAATATCAACTAGAGTTTAGATTATGCATTGCCTTGTACTGCACTTTCTGCTACGTGCTAGGAATCTGCAAGCCCAACCGGAGAGCTGCTGCAAACCAAGGGGAACGTGAGTTGCAGCCACCACTTACTGAGGGCTTACTATATACCAACCCCTAGTATCAAAGACTTTACCTGCATTACCTTGTTTATTCCTCAAACCAGTAACTTAGGTTACTATTATTTGCCACATTTTATAAACAAAGAAACAGAAACTCAGAGAGGAAAAGCAATTTGCCCGAGGTCACCCAGCTCAAATGAGCAGAATTGGGATTCAAACTCAAGCATCTCTAATCTCAAAACACTCTACTATACAACCTCCCAATACTGGGAGCTTTCAGAGTGAAATGAATTGAATTTGACAGTTTTCTACTTTTAAATACCAAACTTCCTGAGCAGTCTAATTGCTGCTCTTTGGAACAAGAAGAAATGGCTATTTAAAAGAAGCAAGGGGCAGGAGGTCAAGAAAGGGGATTTTAATATCTCTATTCACAAGGGAACAGATGTAATCCTGGAAAAAGATAGCATCAAAAACCATTATACAAATTTGACGAAATTGCAAAGGAATGCAGAAAAGATAAGGAGAGGGAATACATAGCATTGAAGATTTTATAAAAGGCAGAGAAAAGATCAAAAGTCACTGGAGGAGTCAGAAGTTGGTCCATTTGAAGGCAGGGTCTATCCATCTTGACAGATGGAAGGTGGATGATGAAACCCCCCAGGTAGCCACCAGAAATCTCTGATCGTGTTCCAGTCTGCATGGGTGTTTGGATAAGGAGAATACTCTGGAGACAGGTTGCTGGGTTGAATCCTTTCTCCCTTACTTCCTCACTGGGTGACCCTGGATAAATTACTTAACCACTCTGTCTTCAGTTTCTTCATCTGAACAATGGAGAGAGTAATGTTGCTCATCTTGATGTGAGACGATATAAAGTGCTTAGCAGAGTGCCGGGCATTTAGGAAGCACTAAAGACTGTCAGCTGTGGTCGTTGTTATAACCATGAGCATCATGTTCACGTAGTACAAGAAATAGGAGACTGTAAGTCAGCAAAATGGCTTGGAGAAATAAAGGAGAAGGAAATCAGGAGAGAGGTTTACCTTTGGGCCAGAAATATGGGGAGATCTGTCTTCCCTGGCCTTGAGTGTCAGGAGTAGAAAGGGCTGGTTGGTGGGGAGAGACCAGCCAGTCTCCAGCAGAGACTGAAGTGTGGCTGCACTCGATGAAGCAGGGGAACTTGTTTCGGTAAAATAAATGCTCTAACAAAAGCTCCAGTGGCAGAGGTTCTGTTGGTGGCTCCAGAGGGCTAGAGAGTCTGGGACTAGCCAGAGTGACAAAGAAGTGAGTCTAAGGCACAAAGAGAAAGAAAGCTCTAGGTTATTCATCTCTGGATGCCAAAAGTCATTGAAAGTTATTGGGGCAGGGGGAGGACATTTTTTAATAAGCACATCTTCTTTCTTTTTCTGGCCCTACCCCAACCGCACATCTACTTCTCTCTCACTGTATAACCAACTCCTTGCAATTCCTTACATTAAGGGACAAAACCACACTTAAGTTTAATGCAGTAAAGCTTGCTGGCGTCCTTGTAAATGAGCATGGGTGCTCATCCATGTTTTCAGCCACCATCGATTTAGCACTTTCTTTATGTCAGGCTCTGGCTAGGTCCTGGAGATACAAGGCTGTTCCCAAGCCCTCATCTCCAGAGCTAAACAGCGTGTCACATCATGGTTCTTAGCCATCAGAATAACACACCTAAAATTTAGAAATTGCTGATGCCCAGGCTCTGTCTCAGACTACAGAATCTCCAGCAGAGGACCCAGGCATATAAGTTCTTCCAGAATTGCACATGTCATTTTTATGTCCACATCAACCTTGAGAGAACCTTCTACACTTTTGTAGATGAGAGAATTGAGGCTCAGAGAAGTGATAAATGAGATTGCACAGCTGGAAAATACAGCATTGAACTTCAGACCCAGAGCTTCCGAAGTTAAGATTCCAAAGCCTTTCCACTTGGCCATGGCCACCCTTGTGTATGCATGGTATGCAACGCTGTGCCTAAATGCTATGCGGGTAAAATGGTCCAAGATATAGATGAATATGCTTGAAACCCTTGCCGACTACAACAAAAGCTCAAAAAGGATCAGCAAATCTTACAGAAAGTTTAGGGACCTGTATTTAAAGTAGCCAGAACCCAATACCTGTTACAACCTGACTCACTGTAAATTTCCACCCAAGGTGGGTAATGTGGCTTCTATTATGCAAGCACCATGTGGTTAGCATTATGTAACCCTAGTTTCCATTATATAACCCTAGTCCCGGGGCTCCAGAAACACTGCCTCCTTGTTTTGTCCCTCCAGCCTCCAAGTGACAGTGGCTTCCTGCTGTGGCTGACTCTAGGTTACCTTGTTTGGTGTGTTGGCATTTCCGTTACCTGTATAACCGATTTCCTGCCTTAAATTTCCTCCTTATTCCAGCTCAGATCCTGACTATTAGATGAAGAAACCAAGGATTAGAAAAGTTAATATAACTGTATTGTTCTGTTCTTGTGCTGCTATAAAGAAATACCTGAGACTGGGTAATTTATAAAGAAAAAAGGTTTAATTGGCTCCACAGGCTGTACAGGAAGCACGATACTGGCATTTGCTAGGCTTCTGGGGAGGCCTCGGGACACTTTTTAACTCACGGTAGAAGGCAAAGCAGGAGCAGGCGTCTTCACGTAGCCAGAGCTGGAGGAAGAGAAAGAGGGGAGAAGTTGCCACACACTTCTAAACAAACAGATCTCATGAGAACTCACTATCGTGATGACAGCACCGAGGGAGATGGTGTTAAACCATGAGAATCCACTCCCATGATCCAATTGCCTTCTACTAGGCCCCGCCTCCAACACTGGGGATTATGATTCAACATGAGATTTCGGTGGGGACACAGATCCAAACCATATAATAACTTAACCAATGCAGTACTAATTATTGTCAGAGCTAGTATTGTAGCTCCAAAGTTCCTGATTCCAAAGCCTAAGTTAAGCCATCTTAACTTATATTTCAGGTGACTGGTAGAATTTTTTATGCCCAGTGTAGGTGGTAATGGTGATGGAGATATGGCGATGATGATGATGATGATGATGATGATGATGATGATGGCTGGTGGTGGTGGTGTTGGTGATGGTGTTGAAGATCACCATGTCTGACCACTATTGTCTGTATCCTTTGTACAACTGTGCAGATGTAGTGTCCTGGTTGTCACGTAGATGTCTCTGACTGTGTTACAGGCCTTTACCTACCACCACATCCAGGAGATCATGGTCCAGCTGCTGCGGACAGTGAACCGGACAGTCATCACCATGGGCCGGGATCACGCTCTGATTGTGAGTAGATAGTTTCTTCTTGCCAAATGTTGCAAGTGCTTCAGCATCTAAAAATGGATTTTCTGAAAAGGCAGATCACATTGAACTCCCAGCATTGATCATTGCTTTGTTTTGGAGTACGATGACCAGATTTTTCCTGTCTGAGTTGGGAGGACTTGAGAATTAACTCAAGTTGTTGAAATAAAACAGGGCTTAGGACTTGTCTAGTTGAGTGTACCAGCGCTAAATTGAGTATACCGGGAAGGGTGGACTATCACTGCTGAAGATAAAGAAGGGAGAGCAGCTTTTGTAAGTGAACAAGGTGGAACATCCCAGATTCATGTCCACGAGGAAACTTTTCCTCTGGCCTATAGTCACATGGTGCCCAGTGTCAGGGTCCTGTGAGCTTGGTTTCCTAAGGGGCTTCATTGTGTGTTGATTCTGCCCATAGATGCTGGTTATTCAAGGTCATTACTACATACTGGGCTATTCTTCTGCATAAACAGTATGTTCTGAAGATCAGGAAATTTCTGCCCTGTCATCTGATTATTTTCCTTCTGCAGACACAGAACCCAGCTCGAACCCTTTAACCTCTGCCCATCGTGCTTTAAACCAAGGACCCAAAATTCAAATGCTTACAGGGGCCAGTCAGCAACATAAATGAGTATGCCCAACCATGTCATTCCCCTGCTCAAACCTGCCAATGGTTGTCCATCTCACTCAGAATAAAATCCAAACATTGTCAGGCCTGAAATGCCCATGCCCCATGCTCATTTATTTATGTATTCCTCCCACATATAAAACATGATAGATGTGCTGTTTCCCTTTTTTTGAGTCTGATATCACCTAAGCATAGAGGCTTGCCTTCTCTGATCACCCTGTCTACAATTCCCAGTACCTGTCCATCCACTAAAAATCATACCTTACTTCTTTATTTTTCTAATTACATATAATTGGAAATATACATTATCTTATTTGGTTATTGTCTAGCTATCCTCATGAGGATGTGAGCTCCAGGGAAGTAAGCATATTTTTCTGTTTTGTCATTGCTGTGTCTCTAGGTCCTATAACAACACTTGGCATATAGCAGGTGCTCAATAAATACGTTTGAATGAATAAATGCCTAACATGTGCCAGGCAGGGACTCTAATGTTTAAAAAAGGATGAGGGCCACTCAGCCCTGACTGATTGATACCATGTGGGATTGGACCATATAGTTGCTAGAATTCCCAATATTTCAAGAGAAACTGAAAATTTCCATGTTTTATGTGAAATTTTCTGATATTTCAGTGTTGGCAGTTTATTTTAAAAAATAATGTTTATAAACACTTTGTGACTCCAAACAGCTGGATTCTCTCCAGAAAGCCACCCTGACATTCCTGCTTTACACAGTGGTGACATCCATGGAGAGCATCAGTGGTGCCAGATACTCTTGCTTTTTTAGGCCAGAGAGCCATGTAAACTGGTCTTTGTCATTTGTCTCACTTACCATCTTTCCACCTTTGAAGTATCACATTTTTCTTTTTTGTTTCTTCTTTTTTCTTTTTTGTTTCATTTTATTTGAGAGACAGAGTCTCACTCTGTCATCCAGGCTGGAGTACAGTGGTGCGATCTCGGCTCACTGCAACCTCCACCTCCTGGGTTCAAGTGATTGTCTGGCCTCAGCTTCCCAAGTAGCTGGGCCTACTGGCGTGTGCCACCATGCCCAGCTAACTTTTGCATTTTTAGTAGAGGCAGGATTTTACTACATGTTGACCAGGCTGGTCTCGAACTCCTGACGTCAAGTGAAGCATTTTATAACCTCCTTTATCTTTATTCCTTCTCTTTGGAGTAAACCTAAAGATGATCATCAGTCCATTTGGCTCATTCTGTATGTAGCAGGCTTTTAATTCCCTTTCCTGTAGAACAGTGATTCTTTTAAATGGGGCCTGGGTCATAAGAAGCACTAAATAAGTGCTGTATATTATTATTTTGCTTTCTATCTGGTAGAGTGAGGCTCTCTGTCTTTTGCATTATCAACACAGGCAAGTAACTACTCAGTACTGCCAGTTCTATGAGCCTTTTGTTTGATGGCTTTTGTGGCTGGCTCTTCTAACACACATTCCTCACTGTTGCCCCATCAATCTTTACCAGGACACTCCCCTACTCTGGAATGGTCAGTAGCTCCCTGCTGCCTACCAAATTAAGTCATAAATGCATTAGCCCAATCATTTTCAGCGTCTGTGATCTGATCTGGTCACAACCACATTTTTCAGTCTTTTCATCAACTTTTTTCCATCCAAATATCCAGCCAAAATGGATGTCTGGATATTGCCCAAACATGCTGGCACTGTCTTACATGCAGGCTTAGCCTCTGCTTCTTTCTTTGCCTGAAATTCCTTCTTGTACCTTTCAACATG
The DNA here is from genome assembly GCF_006542625.1 of Nomascus leucogenys. Lineage (NCBI taxonomy): Eukaryota > Metazoa > Chordata > Mammalia > Primates > Hylobatidae > Nomascus > Nomascus leucogenys. Next base: position 8,830,459 of record NC_044382.1, on the reverse strand, counting down.
TTGAAATCCTACCTAGCTTTCCAGGTCCAGCACAAATATACGAAGCTGCTCTAGCTGGGACCATCCCCTCTTCTAAATCACCAAGCTCTCTTTACCTTTTTTTTAAAAGCAGTTTTTCCTGGCTAACACGGTGAAACCCCATCTCTACTGAAATACAAAAAATTAGCCAGGTGCGGTGGCAGGTGCCTGTAGTCCCAGCTACTCGGGAGGCTGAGGCAGGAGAATGGCATGAACCCGGGAGGCAGAGGTTGCAGTGAACCAAGATCGTGCCACTGCACTCCAGCCTGGGCGATAGAGCGAGACTCCATCTCAAAATAAATAAATAAACAAATAAATAAAAACAGTTTTATTGAAGTATAGTTACTTTAAAATTTAACCATTGAAAGTATTCAGTTTGATGAGTTTTAGAAAATTCATAGCTATGCAACCATCACCGTAATTCAGTTTAGAGTATTTCTTTTACTCTCCAAAGTTCCATTTGCGGTCACTTTCTTTCCCTCCTCTCCCCAACCCTAAGCAACCATTAATCTACTTTTCATCTCCATAGATTACCTTTTCTGGAAAATTTTATATAAATGAAATCATACAATTTGAGGTCATTTGTGTCTGTCTTCTTTCCTTAGCATAATGTTTTTGAGGTTTGTCCATATTTTAGGACATATCAGCACTTCATTTCTTTTCATTGCTGAATAATAGTACATTATATGAGCATGCCACCTTTTGTTTATCCAGTCTCTAGTGGATGGATATTTGGATTGTTTTTAATGTTTGACTATTATAAATAATACTGCTTTGCACATTCACAAACAAGTGTTGTATGAATGTGTTTTGACTTCTCCTGGGTAGAAATCTAGGAGTGGAATTGCTGGGGCATATGGGAAGTGTATGTTTAACTTTAGAAGAAACTGCCAAACTATTTTCCGTAGTAGCTATAATGAGAAAAACCTGGAATTATATATTTTAAAAAGCATTCCCTGAAACTAGGAGGGAGCAAAGAGATTAAACAATGACTTGGATGAGTCCAGCTTGACCAGTAGATGAGTTTATTATGACTTACATATGAAGTACTCTTGGGTGCTGGCAGGACAGCTTTAGAGATCAGCATAACCTCCCATCCCTAAGCTGCTTTTAAGCTAATTTTCTGGCGCTTTGCCTACTGTGTGTGCGTGACGGGGCTGTTTTCCTTGGTAGATTCTCAGCTACCCTCTGGGATGTTCAGGTTGTCGGGGACACCTGCTTCTCAGCTGGGCACCTTGGCCTTGGCTCACCGCCCAGCCTTTAAAGACAAGCAGTGGACATACACTCCTAAGTAACCTGGTGGGCGACCCATCACACTACATGGCTGTACCACTTCACATTCCCACCAGCAATGTTTGAGGTTTTGTTTACGCACATCCCCACCAAGTCTTAATATTGTCAGTCCTTTGGATTATAACAGTCCTAGTGGTATTTCACTGTGGTTTTAATTTTCCTCTCCCCAATGATGAATGATATTGAGCACATTTTCATGTGCTCTGCCTCTTTTTTTTTTTTTTTTTTTGAGGCATTTTTATCTATGAACTTGTCACAGCTCCTCTCTTAGACTGTAAGACTTTAAGGCTTGTGCCTATTTGTGAAATAAATGGAGTAACAATAGATCTTCCTCATAGAGTTCCTGTGTGAATTAAATCATATAATACAGGATAAGCATTTGTACATGTGTTTCTTATGCACTGTATTCATTTATTTATTCCTTCAGCAGTTTATGAGAATCTCTTAGATACTCAGCACAAAGACTCAGAAATGAGTTAGGCATGGCCTGTGCCCTGGAGAAAATCAGACCTCTTCTGATGTGATGTCTCTCAGGCATCTCAAATGCACTGTGCCCCAGACGCAACTCATTGCCAGCTCCCTGAAGCCCACTCCACACTCCACCTGAATTCAGGATCTCAGTTTATGGGACTGCCATCCTAGATCTCAAGCTGCCCTTGCCCCTCCCTCTCTGTCACCTGCCTGCCACTTCCATTCACCCACCAAGTCCTGCTGCTTTCAGCCCACCTGTCCCCACTCCCTCCCCGCTTGGGCTGGACATGCTACCCTGCCTCTGTCCCTTGCCCTGTGTTCTCTGAGGCCCTGTGCATGCCTAGGTCACTGTGCCCATTGTGCTTATGACATTGTAAGGTAATTCTCTATATGTAGGCTCCCCCCACATTTTGTGGACCCCCCGAGGTCAGGCACCCTGTTTTACTCTTTTATCCTCAACACCCAGCAGGGTGCCTGGCGTGCAGTGGGTACCCAAGTTTGTTGAGCAAATGAAGGCACTAATGAAATGAAATGAGTGAATGAGTGAAATAATCCCTGAAAATGCTGTCATTTCCTACCTTCATATTCTTGAATGTGCTTTCCCCTCAGATTGCTTTTCCTTATTCAACAAATGTGTTTTCTAAATATGGGAATCCACATTTCAGGGAGTAAGGAATTGCCTGTTCAGACTTTCTGGCTCATCCCTGAAGCCTTGCAAAGGTTCTAAGTTGCAAGCTGTGTCATTAGTCTCAATGACTTTGGAGTTTGCTAGTGTAATTACAATGCTAAGAGTGCTGAGAGGGGAGAGCCAGAGGCCTGTGGCAAGCATACCTCACTAGGAGCAGAAATGTACCTGAAATAGAAGGAAGCAACAAACAAGGTTTTCTGAAGATATGGCTTCATTTTCATAAAATGAGCCTTTCCAGCAATTCCTAGAATAGAAATATCTCCTCCAAATTAAAGAAAATGATGTTGGAAAGTAATTACTCAGGGGTCAAGGGTCCCTGTCTTAGCACTGAAGGCCCCAATCTAATTTTGAATTGAAATTTGACAAGGAGGAGCGATCCCCATTCCACCTGTCACTTTTAATTTTCCAGATGTGATTTTTATTGGTTAGTTTCCATTGCTTGGGAATATTAATCAATATTTGTGGTAAACACCATAAATGTCAAGTACTTTTGAAATCCCAAGAGGACCCCAAATGGGTATAGGATGGCTGGTTGCAACTCTCATTCTTATACAGGATTAGTGACAGTTTTTTTCTTATTTTCAGCGATAGGAACATTGCAGTAAAAGGTTTTAGCCACTAAAATCACAGGAACCATGGGGCTAGGATGGATTGCTTGTTGGGCTTAGGGCTTTGCGATGACCATTCCTGATTTTTCTATAGATCACTTCCCTGAGCAACGAATTGCTGGTGACAAATGAGCAAAAGGGAATTTTGCAAAAATAAAAAGCAAATGACTTTTACATGACTAGTACCCTTTCATCCTCTCTTTGCCACAGTCTAATTTGTCAGGTAACTTCTTGTTTACTTAAGTCCTAAGGAATTTAGCTTTTGTGCTGAGAAAGGGAGCATGGTTTGATAGAAAGTGTGTATATATATATATATATATATATATATATATATACACACACATATATACACACATACACACACTTATATACACACACACATATATACACATATACACACACATATATATACACACACACACATATATATATGCTTTTATTTCAATATGTTTGGAATACAAGTGGTTTTTTGTTACATGGATGAATTATATAGTGGTGAATTCTGAGATTTTTGTGCACCCATCACCTGAGTAGTGTGCATTGTACCTAATATGTAGTTTTTTATTCCTAGCCCCCCTTCCAAGGTCTTCCACCTTGGAGACCCTTCTGAGTCTCCAAGGTCTGTTACGTTACTCTGTGTACCTTTGCGTACTCATGGCTTAGCTCCCACTTATAAGTAAGAACATGCAGTTTTTGGTTTTGCACTCCTGTGTTACTTCACTTAGAATAATGGCCTCCAGCTCCATCCAAGTTGTGGCACAAGACATTATTTCATTCCTTTTAGTGGCTGAGTAGTATTCCATGGTGCATATATCCCACATTATCTACTCATTAGCTGATGGGCACTTAGGTTGGTTCCACATGTTGGCAATTGTGATTTGTGCTGCTATAAACATACATGTGCAAGTGTCTTTTTCATATAATGACTTCTTTCCCTTTGGGCAGATACCCAGTAGTGAGATTGCTAGACTGAATGGTAGATCTACTTTTAGTTCTGTAAGGAATCCCTATACTGTTTTCCATAGAGATTGTACTAATTTGCATTCCCACCAGCAGTGTATAAATGTTCCCTTTTCCCAACATTCATGCCAACATCGATTGTTTTTTTACTTTTTACTAATGGCCATTCTTGCAGGAGTAAGGCGGTATCTTATTGTGGTTTTAATTTGTGTTTCCCTGATGATTAGTGATGTTGAGAATTTAGATAGAATATTCTCTCTTATCAGGGAGAACAGGGAAAAAATTCTACATTCTTTCTGCAGATAATTGGCTAGTGACTTTATGCCAATTTAATCTCTCTAGACCTTGATTTTTTAATGCAATAAACTATACCATGTTTGAAATCTTCTACTTAATCTGAGTTTCCTGACTTGGCTGAGAATTCCTATTCTCTTTTTCTATCTCCCAAGCTCCTGAATCAGAGACCTAAAATAGATTTTGCTCAAGTGCCAGCCCTGGCTGATTGGGGATGGCTGCCTGTAGAACTGTGTTGAGGAGGATGCAGAGGCTACATGTTGGCTCAGTGGGAAGAACTTGGGAATTGATTAGTGCTGTCTGTCATGGCATGAGATTGGAGAACAGTGATGTATGCAAGATACTTGCAAATGTTATGTATTTACTGCAACCGTTGGTGTTTTTCTGGCCCAGTCCAAAAACTCTTGTATAAACAAGATTCTTTTGTACATATTCTTGCTTCCTTTTAAAAAAGCTGTGGTATAAAAGCAGAAGAGTAATGGAAAAAACCATCTTGGAGAGCTTGCCTTTCCTGGGGAACGATTTCCTTGGGCTGCATGCCATATTTTATCAAATGTAAGCTGCTCCATGATTTTATGTGCCCATAAGAAAGAAAACTTGCTACCAATTATAATATGACACGGATTGTAATCTTCAGAGATGTTAAAATATATTTTTTGAAAAGTTTGACTCAAAATGCCTACTGTGTAATGGATTGCATCTTGAGCCCTCACACACAGGTAGGCAATATTTCTATCTCCTGTTGTTTAGGGGAACAGATTGAGTAGCAGAGGATAAAAGCATCATGTCTAAAGTTACACTGCTGGTAGGAATAAGCAGGATGTGAACCAGGGACACCGGAGTTCATATGTCTCCAGTCATCTGTGCTCCCTTCCAGGAAGATATTGTCCTGTCTCACAGGTCTCGGAGCAGCTTGAGGAAAAATTTCCAGGCTTGTTTGTGCATGGTGAGGGCGTGCCTCAAGAACCCTCCCTGGCTGATGCATCCTGTTACTGACTGCTCTAGAGAGGGCTGTCCCCTGTCTCCTGCCACCCCAGTGACGGGGATGAACAATCCCATAGGGAGAATCAACCAGGGAACTTGAACACTGCCAGAAGTTCTTGGAAGGAAAACAATCTGGTGATTTTGTTGAAATTGGGATCTAGCCTTTATTTTGGGTAGTTAAAATAAGCCTCTGGGTGACATATTTTGGGCCTAATTACCCCGGTTTTCACAGAGGAGGCTATTGAGTGACTAAATGAAGGTAAATGCTTGGCATCATACCAGCTCCAGAAATTCAGAGCAGTTTGTTCAAAAAGAAAAAAAGAAGGAAATTAGAAGTCACCTTGTCCTCTGCTGCTTCACCTCATAATAGTGCTGGAGACTCCAGCAGGCATCTGTGTCATCAGAGACTGGGCTTCAAAGCTCTGACTTCACTTTTCACTCCTGGGACACCAAATTGGAAATGACCCATCTAAGCAACTACTCTGAGCCAGACCATGAGCCCAGAGACTGAGTCAAGGACTGCAGCAGGACAGTACCAACTCCTCCCAACCCCAGTCTGTGGCAAGCAGGAGGGAGGACAGTCTAGGATATGAGGAGGTGTGGTTCCCAGCCAGGAGTGGTTAGTTTGGCTCTTGGCCTTCGCTCAGCACCCCTGTACCTTGTTGAAAAATAATATTTATAATAAAGCTATCATTTAATGGCACACACATCCTGTATGCGAGGCAAATAGCTAAGCACCTGATGTGTTTTACCTTACTTCACCTGCACCAGGTACTCATATTTTACTGAGATAACTGAGACACAGAGAGGTCGTGCAACTTGCCTATAATCACACAGCTTGTTAGTGGAAGAACTAGGATCTGAACCCAAGGAGTACTGTTTTGGAGTCGCTGCCCTTAAACAGTGTATTGTACACTCCTACACTATGAATAACTAAGGTTATTCTTTAGGAATCAAATATTTTCAGGATAATAATTGAGCACTTTACACTCAGTTGCCACCTTGCCTGGATCATGGAATCTAATGAGATCACTTATGTGGCAACTTTCAGAAACATATAAAATGGCACAGAATTTTTGGTGGTTTTATGATGACAATGATATGTTTAGGATTGATCTCCTAAATTCTGGTAATTAAACCACAAAAACTATAAACTTAGAAAGAGAACTTTTTCTTTGAGTGTTGGTACTTACGAAATAGCAGGTTTAACAGAAGAGGACGAGGCTGGCATGGAGTTTCCAAAGGGTTCCAGAGGCAAAGTGTCCTTCTCCTTCTGCCTTTAGCTCATCTCCAGGCACTGTTCATTCTGGTCCCTAAAGACCTTTCAACTCTAAATGCTTCCTTCCCATTGAGATCGCTAGCCTGAGTCTAGCCACACCCACCTTTTATGGTTGTCCCTGGCCTGCAGGACAATGTCAGTGAACACCTACTAAATGAATGAAAGATTTTTACTGTCTACTTTTATTTCTACACAAACCATCATTCTTTTTCTCAATATGCAAGTGTTATTGTTAGCTTTATGGCATGATTAGATGCCGAGAGTAAGGGTTGTTGCAGAATAACTGGATTGAGTGGAAAAAGACAAGACTGGGGGTGGGGAGCGGAAGCATCCCCTCCACAGAATGCACTGTCAGTATTAACAGTTCACATTTATGGACCATTTGTGTGACCAAGATGGTACCAAGCACTTTAAGGGCATTATCTAATTTAGTCAGTGAGGTTGGCAATAATTACTATCTCATCTCAAAGAGGAAATGGCCATTAGAGAGCTTGAACACATTCCCAGCATTGCAAGCCTTGGGAAGGAGGAAGCTAGGATTTGTATCCCATCCGAATCTGCCAGGGCTCAAAGCCCATCTTCTTAAGCAGCTCACTGTATGTGTCTAGGAACTTGTTTTCCTGAGGTAAAATTAATATAATTGAGAAAATTCCTGAAAGTGTATGTGCATGTGTATGTTTGTGTCATATATGTGTGTACCTGTTTGTGTGTATGCGTATGTGTGTTAAGGGGAGATCAGGGAGAGAATCAAGTTAAGAAAGAAAATAGTAAAAAAAATTAGACAAGAGACTTGAAATGACAGTTTGTAGCCAAAAGGTGGCGTCATGAGCTTGGGGTAGCTTGGTTGCAGCTTAATATGGTAATATGGTTGGTGTGCAAGTTTTCTGGAGGGGGAAGCATTGCCTTAATAAGGACTTTGATGAACACATATCAGGGCATACTAGGCCTAAAATATATATGCAAAACATGGATTCATATCTCAATTTTCAAAGGACCTGTAGCATGTCTGGATGGAAGTCATTTATCAAGGTAGACTTCACAGAACTGGAACTGGGTCTTGAATGCCACGAAAAACTTTAATGGGTGGAGAGGAAGGCTTTGTGCATTTTAAGTGGGAGGAGGATTTCTTGTCCTATCCCTTCTTGCAGTCTGCGAAACTCTCGTCATTCTGCTAGGCCATCTTTCTGGTTGTTCTTTGTCCTTGTTTCAGTTACAACATTACCACATGTATTGGAATTTTCTCTTTACCTATCTGTGCTCCACAGTAAAGTAAGACCCATGTGGGAAGGGACCACATCCTTTTATCTTTCCATTCATCCTTCCATCCATGGCGTGTAGCAGGCACTCAATTCAAGCTATGGCAGTAAATTAATGGAAAGAACAAACTAATTGAAGGAACAAATTAATGACAAGCTTTACGAAGTTCAATTTAAAAAATAATGTGAATAAAGTTTGTTTCATGCCATTCTTTCCTGTAAAGATTTTTTAAAATATAAAATTCCCAAATACCTTACTAGCTCTGGGTGACAGAATTTTTTCAGGCAAACTAAAATATGAGAGCTGGGGCATAAAAGAACATGCTTCATTTTCCAAATCTTTCTTCCATCCCATGATTAGCTGCTGCAGAAATGAGAATTAAGAGGAAATATGAGGTTCCTCGATTTGTTAAGATAGCTACTGCATTCTCCCTGCTGTGTCCAATGGAGCAGACCTTTGCTGTGGGTAGGGAGTACTCCTAGATAATGATGATGATGTCACTGCTGCCATTGCTGTTGCTGCTGCTGCTGTTGCCATCAAAGTTTCATTTGACTCAGTACATATGTGCATTAGTCTGTTTTCACACTGCTATAAAGAACTGCCCAAGATTGAGTAATTTATAAAGGAAAGAGGTTTAATTGACTCACAGTTTCTCATGGCTGGGGAGGCCTCAGGAAACTTACAGTCGTGGTGGAAGGAGAAGCAGGGACATTTTACATGGTGGCAGGAGAGAGAGAGAGAGAGAGAGAGAGAGAGAGAGAGAGAGAGAGAAGGGGGGAAAGCCCCTTTATAAAACCATCAGATCTCATGAGAAGTCACTCACTAGCATGAGAACAGCCTGGGGAAAACTACCCCCATGATCCAATTACCTCACACCAGGTCCCTCCCTCAACACATGGGGATTATGGGGATTACAATTCGAGATGAGATTTGGGTGGGGACACAGCAAAACCGTATCACCATGCCTCGTGTGTCTGTAGAGTAGGTAAATTCAGGCCCTGGAGAAGCTGGTGCCCAAGCTAGGGCCTTCACTGGCCACATAGGGACTGCAGTTGTCAGCACAGAGAGAGAGAGAGAGGGAAAGAGAGAGAAACAGAGTTTGGAAATTATTCAGCAAGTGCTGGGAAATGCAGTCACACAGAAGAATGACTGGTCCATCATCAAATCCTAATGAAATTACTTCCAAATATCTCAGTGCCTTTCAGCTTCTGTTAGTGGAGCTCAACAAATCTGATTTGAGACAAGTAATTTTAAGTGTGTTCTTAAAGGTAAGACTCCACTGTATCTCTTGTCCTATTTCCTGGCACTGGAAGAGAGGCCAGCTTTTTCTTGTCCTTGGAGAACTTGAGACACAGCATATCTGCCATTTGGGCATTGGCTGAGTACCTCCATCACTGGCATTGCTTTCTAAGTGCTGTGGAACTGGGGACAAGCTATGTGGTTTGAAAGGAGTTGACAGGCTGGGAGCCAGTGTCCTCCTTTCCTCAAGAAGGGAGGAGGTCTCCTCATTCCACAGCTAGAAAGTCTCTTCACAGTGCAGATCCCCATTTTGCTTTTCTGTAAAATGGGGCTAGTAATGGTCATTACCTGCCAAGCTTGTGGTGAAGACTGAATAAAAACATGTGTGAAGCTCACTGCACAAGGCTTAACACATAGTAGGCCCTTGGTTAGTAATAGCCATTATTATTCCCCTTGTGGGCTCAGCTCCCTGCTTTGACACAGGTGTCAGGAATAAGATTACAAATTATTTTACAGCCCTGCCTTTCAATCTTTCCTGGATTTGTGAAGTAATGTTCAGCTGTTGCTATGGCTGGGCTGTGAAGAAAGCCTCTGTGAAATACAATGAGGCACACTGTGTCTGCTGCGAAGGCCTGGAACCCACATTGGAAGGAAAAATCCTATCATGAATGTCCTTTCCTGGGGGTGTTGTTGAGGGTCTGACAATTCCTGATATGGTTGGCTGTGTCCCCACCCAAATCTCATCTTGAATTCCCACGTGTTGTGGGAGGGACCTGGTAGGAGGTAATTGAATCAGGCAGGCAGGTCTTTTCTGTGCTGTTTTCGTGATAGTGTATAAGTCTCATGAGATCTGATGGCTTTAAAAGGGGAGTTTCCCTGCACAAGCACTCTTCTCTTATCTGCCACCATGTGAGATGTGCCTTTTATCTTCCGCCATGATTGTGAGGCCTCCCGAGCCAAGTGGAACTGTAAGTCCGATAAACCTCTTTGTTTTGTAAATTATCCAGTCTCAGGTATGTGTTTCTCAGCAGCAGGAAAACTGACTAATCCACTGCCCCTGGGAAAATCCTGTTGAAACAACTGCTAATGAAATAGGCTTTCCCACAAATCTCAGGCCCATCACCCCCGTCCAGGGCACTGGCCTTAAGTGACTCCAAGGAATCAATTCTGTCAAATGATCCTTCAAAATCAAAACCCATTCTTCTAGATTTATGCTACATTCATGCAGTGATGCATTTGTGTAGCCATTAAATTATATTTATGGTGATTTTTAACAACACAAGACTATTCTGTGAATTCTATGTAGAGAAAGGGTTGCAGGAATGAAGCAGCAATAACAACAACCATGACAACAACAATAATAACAATAAAGTCATCGAGGAAACTGAAGTTCAAGGAGGGGAAAGAAATATGGCCCCTCACCAAGGGCCTCGATCTCCCAGAGCTCAGAATATGTTCTAAGGCTCACATTGTGTTAGTATCTTTTGCTTAAAGCAAACATGACTTGTACATTTCTGGAGTTTTACTTCTAAAAAAATCATTTCACTTTCCTTTTATAATCAGGAAAAACAACTTTTTTTTTTTTTTTTTTTCGAGACAGAGTCTCACTCTGTTGCCCAGGCTGGAGTGCAGTGGTGTGATCTTGGCTCACTGCAAGCTCGGCCTCCCAGGTTCACGCCATTCTCCTGCCTCAGCCTCCTGAGTAGCTGGGACTACAGGTGCCCACCACCATGCCCGGCTAACTTTTTGTATTATTAGTAGAGACGGCGTTTCACCGTGGTCTCGATCTCCTGACCTCATGATCTGCCCACCTCAGCCTCCCCAAATGCTGGGATTATGGGCGTGAGCCACCACGCTTAGCCAAAAACAACTTTAACACTATTTCTTTAAAAATAGGAATTAATGAGACAGTCAAACTTACCGAAACATTTTTTTTTTTTTGAGACAGGGTCTCACTGTGTTGCCCAGGCTGGAGTGCAATGGCATGATCTCAGTTCACTGCAACTTCAGCCTCCCAGGTTCAAGGGATTCTTGTGCCTCAGCCTCCTTAGTAAGTGGGATTACAGGTGCCCACCACCACGCCCTACTAATTTTTGTATTTTAGTACAGACAGGGTTTCACCACATTGGCTAGGCTGATCTTGAACTCCTGACCTCAAGTAATCTGCCTGCCTCAGCCTCCCAAGTTCTGGGATTACAGGTGTGAGCCACCATGCCCAGCCCTGTAACATTTTCATGTATATAATTTCACTTTTCTTATGAACAGTCTGTAAAGCCAGAGAGGCACAGGGTTTCATTTTAAAGATAGAGGTGATGTGTGGAGGTGAAGATATTGTTCAAAATTATGCAGAAAGTCGGGGCAGAAGTCAGGACCCCCAGCCTGTCCTGGTCTGTCTCTCTTCCCTTGGACTGCTTTTCCTTGAAATGTCTCCATTGTCATATATTCTCCCAATTCATTCCACAAACATATACAAAGCATTTACAGCATCTCAGGCAATTCGAGAAGCCCTTGGAGAGTCCCAGAGATGGAAATGACAATTGTGTCCCCCCAGGAATTTTCTCTCTGGTGGAGATGAGCATGAGAGATTGACAAAAGAAATGTCAATATAATATGAAAAGTGGCAGCCTGCATAGCTTGCTCTGGGTACTCGGAGGATGGAGTGACTAATTCCATGGCAGCAACAGGGGATGACCAGAAAAAGTTATAGAGAGGAGGTGACATTTAAATTGCAACTTACTGTCTGGCATTAGAGTTAGGAGCCCAGGCTCCCAAGCTTGGCAGACCCTCAAAGAACTCCAGCCTTCACCACCTCCTACCTGTGTACTCTGACAGATTACTTATCTCCCTCCTAAGCCTCCATTTGTTCTTCTGGAAAATAGGGGTAATTATAAACTACCTTGTGGTAATTTTTTTGAAGAATAAATGAGATAATGCAGGCAAAGCCTTTAGTAACAGCTCATTGTAACTTCAAGAAACTAGAGTTTTTATTATCACTATCAGTAGTAATAATGCTACTCTCCTTTTCTTTCCTCTAAATTAAAATTATTTCCTGTGGTAGATAGGTAATGGAATAGTGTCCCTGGTGGGGAAAACAGCATTTGCAAAGTCACTGATATGTAGCAGCCTCTGACTTTTTGGAAAGTGGCAAGGAGATGGGGTTGGGGGAAGCAGACCAGTAGGAAGTTAGGCTATAAGCACTAGGATGGCGTTAGATTATAAGGAGACTTATTTGTAGGGGAAGGAATTTTTATGCCTAGGATGGTAGTGAGATGCAACTAGAGATATAAAAACCAGGGAATGACATCGCTAGATGTGTGTCTTAGAGAGAGGCCTGAGGCAGCTGTGAGAGGGTAGAAAATGGTAAGAGAACATAGATGTTGAAGAACAGTGCAGGGGTCTACATGGAAAAGACCAGGGATCCCGATGGTGAAGTCTTTCAATTAAACTAAACAACACTTCCTGGATTTGGACATTACAAGATGAGGAAAGCTGCTCCTACTCTGGGAGTTTAACATATAGTGGGAAAAGGGGAAGATAATGAGAAAGAGCCACAAGAGAATAGGTATTGGTCTATTTTAACATTGGGATAAAGACATACCTGAGACTGGGTAATTTATAAAGAAAAGAGGTTTAATTTACTCACAATTCCCTGTGGCTGGGGTGGCCTCAGGAAACTTACAGTCATGGCAGAAGGCAAAGGGAAAGCAAGGACCTTCTTCACATGGCAGCAGGAGAGAGAGAGCAGTGAGGAGCGAAGGGGGAAGAGCCCCTTATAAAACCATCAGATCTCATGAGATCTCACTTGCTATCATGAGAACAGCCTTGGGGAAACTGGCCCCGTGATCCAATCACCTCTCACCAGGTCTCTCCATCAACATCTGGGGATTACAACTCAAGATGAGATTTGGGTGGGAACACAAAACCTAACCATATCAGAATACAAGAACAGCATTTCAATGGGTTCAAAAGGAGGCAATGTGACATTCAGGTGGGGTGAATCAGAAAAGGACACCTGCTTATTGTCAGAAACTGCCCACCAGCCCCTGAGCTCTTTGGTACTCGGGCAGTGTCTGCACTGCATTTTCCCCTCAATATACTTGGCACCTCACCTGGCAGAGATAAGGGGCTTGATGACTGTTTACTGAAAAAAGTGATTACAGACTGAGGTTCATCTGAGATTTTTGGAGCCAAGGGGTGCATATTAGTGGAGATGAGGTAGAACTTCAATCCTTGAAACCCACTCCAGGTCAGCAGCCCGAGCTTATGAGTGTTGATGTTTTGTGTTGCTTTGATTTTGTTCCCTTTAATCCCTGACTCTCAGCTACTGCAGGTATATTGTTTTTTATTTTAAAACAAAAAAGCACACCAAAGACAATGACACCAGCAAGTAACTTCTCATCACCTCCATCACCCATCCGTGATTTCTGTTTGTAGAATTGAATTTCATCGGGCTTGGTGTGCTCAGTGGAAAAACTGTGTGAATCACTCTCAAGTTCAGCAGTTAACATGACTCAGCCCTTGGTTCATGAGCAAGAAGGCTTTTCTGTCAGCATAACCAGGGTATCATAGCACTGTGTCTGCTACCTGGGAAACCAAGATGAAGCACCGAGTAGAGGTCACCATGTTTAACTAATGATTTAAGAAATAAGGGTTTTTGTCAGGAGCAAACGTATGAGTTTCATTTGAGTAAAATCTAATATAGTATACTTACGGATTCTAAGAATTTGTGAAAGCCATTTATGATAATAAAACTCTTATTTGCTTCCAAGCAAATAATCTTTTGTTGCGATTTTACTGTCTTTTCACTTTAGTTCTGCTTTAAGCCAAGGCAAAATGCTTTGCCCAAAATGTTCCTTTAGTTAGACCTTGTCTCTTTTAAATGGCATTTTCTCTGGAATGGACTAGGTCACATGTAATAAATTCTGGCATTTTAATAGAAACATTACAGGGAAAATAGTTAACAATCCGCTTTAATTTCAAAAGTCATTTACTCTTTGATATGGTAAGGCAGTATCTTGGTAAAATGTGCAGAATGCATTGGGATTTAATTATGATGACAATTTATTCTGAAACAATGTTAAACTGGACCATCAATATTCAGGACAAAGATCTTGGCGGGGGAAGGGTACTGGGAGAAAGCATTAGTGTCTTTTTATTCCAGGGTCCTGAATGCCATGTAGACCTCAGGAGAGTTAGAAGCCTTGGGCATATTACCAGTGGCAGACCCTAATTTCTATAAAGAGCTGAGACCAGGGCATGATGGTGAGAAGATGGAAAAATTGCTCTTTCTATTCCTCAGGGACTTAAGTTTCTCTTTGGGGAAGACTGGTTATTTGTTCTGGGAATAAAACTAAAAAAAAAAAAAAGAAAAAAAAAAGAAAATCACACATACATAAACCAAAACCACAATAATAGGTCATTTAATTCTAGGAATTAAATAATCCATCAATCATTTTGGGAATATACTATGAAATAACTTGAATGCAGATATCCTCAATTAAAAAGATAAGTATTCTGTTTATATACGTTGGTTTTATATTTGATAAGTGTCAAGTTTCTGAAGATCCTTTTGGTTTTGGTGGGGAGCAGAATGAAGATAGAGTTGTTTATGTATAGATTTATACATATCGTTCGGGACTGTACTCACTATGCTATCATCCTAATATGAGGACTGAAGGACCAGGGATAAACTGGTGTATGCCTACTGAATCTAATGTACTCATTAATTTATTTCTGCAACGAGTATTTAAACCGCATTGTGGTACATGATGGAGATAAAAAGGCAAGCAAGAATAAGCAAGATTCCTTCCTTAGGAAGACTATGGTCTAGATAGATACCTTGATCAAAGAATGACGCAGATATATGTACAAGGACTTCAATGGTAAGGTCCCTTGTGCCAGGCAAATATCTGAGAGGGGTATTTGGCGTGGTCTGGGCTGAGTTGGTGGTAGTCATTCACGGGAGGCATGACCTGGGAAACCCCAACAGAGCTGCAGGCTGGGCAGGGAGGGTGGTGTAGGTGGGGAGTATTGCAGGCAGCAGGAACAGGAGCCTTTAGGGACTGAAGGCACAGTAGGTCCAAGAAAGCCAAGAAGGCTGGCTGAGACTGGAGGGCAAACACTGGAAGGGCCTGTGGTGGGAGCTTACAGGAGAGTCAGGGCAGGATGTGCAGGGCTTTGGGCCACAGCAACATACCTGGTCTTACTTCCTAAGTATATTGGGAAGCCACTGAACAGTTCTAAGTCAGAGTGTAATGTTATTCCCATCCAAATTTTGCAATGATTGCTTTGGCTGCTATGTGGAGAAGTTATTTGAGAAGTGAGAGAGAGGCCAGATGCGGTGTCATGCACCTGTAATCCCAGCACTTTGGGAGGTTGAGGCAGGAGGGTTGCTTGAGCCAGGAGTTTGAGACCAGCTTGGACAACATAGCAAGACTCAGTCTTTACAGAAAATAATTATTTTTAAAAAAACATTAGCGGGTTGTGGTGGTAAGCACCTGTAATCCCAGTTACTGGGGAGGCTGAGGTGAAAGGATTGCTGGAGCCTACGAGTTTGAGGCTGCAGTGAGCTATGATAGTGCCACTGCACTTCAGCCTGGGTGACAGAGTGAGATGCTGTTTCAAAATATATTTAAAAAATAAGTATAAAAGAAGAGATTGCATGTGGGGAGACCTATTGGGGAGGTTCCTGCAGAGGCCAGTTGAGAAATGAAGTGGGTTTAGAACAGGATGCCCACAGTGGAGAGGCACGCTGACCTGAGACTTGGCTTAGTCTGGCAATGAGAGAACCAAACTCTGTGTGTTGCCAACGGATGCATCCCTGCTCTTCATGGGCTGAGAGTTCCGTAGGAGGCAGAGAGAAATTAGACATTTGCAAAACCTCAGGAGTAGGGGTGGTATGATATGGTCCACAGAAATTTAGGCTGTAAATTGGTGAAAAGAAGACGGGGAGGAGGTTGAGGTGAAAATACTCAAAAATGGGATTATGTTCATTAAACCAGTCAAACGTGGTTTGCGCCGAATGCCGACTGTGTTGGATTAGGATTTGTCCCCCGCACTTTTTCTTGCAAGCAATGCTTGATGGGCGTAGTGATCATAAAACATCTTTGTTTCTTGGCATTTATAAAAAGAAATACATTTTTAGCATACAGCAAGTTGCCTTGAGCAGCTTAAAATGAGAGCCTTTTCAAGTGAAGGTTATATTGAGGATTCAGCTCAGCTAATGAAGGTAAGAACGGGTTTCAAGTCTATCCTCATGCTTCCTGGAATGGCCCTGGCCCCTCACACATTCCACCCACCAACCACATTGCTCCCAACACCTACTTCCCCACAGGATTGCTATAAGCCCTTGGACAAATCGTTTAGCCTTCCTTAATTGACTCGTGCTTAAAATGGAAGGGACCTGGCTCTTAAAGTCTCTTTCACCTCTAGGATATTTGATTCCACACAACAAGAATCTTTAATTCCCAGAGTGCTGTGCTGTATTTTATGTGCCCATGTCCTCTTTTGAATCATGGACGACTTTATTAGTTAACACTCATTGTCATGGTTTCTGGTGGATCCATTTTTTTGGAGATACACTCTTGCTCTGTCACCTAGGTTGGAGTGCAGTGGCATGATCATAGCTCACTCCAGGCCTCCCCATCTTGGGTTTAAGCTATCCTGCCTCAGCCTCCTGAGTAGTGGGGACCAGAGGTGCAAGCCACACTCTTGACTAATCTTTTAATTGTTTTAGAGATGGGGTCTCACTACGTTGCCCAGGTTGGTCTCAAACTCATGAGCTCAAGCAGTCCTCCCACCTTGGCTTCCCGAAGTGTTGGTATTACAGGTGTGAGCCATCGTGGCCACAGGAAGTGTTCTTCCCTTGCCCCGAGAAAAACCTGTTTCTGAAAACCACTGCAGCTTCACGGAGGTATCTTCCTTTCTCTCTCCCAATTTACTTCAATCCACAAATGACTGAATATGTGTTTGTTGAGCACCTGGCCCAATGTGTACCCTACATTGTGCTCTTGGCTGTCACTCAGTTCATTTTCAAGGCACTCTTGGGAGGCAGGGGGTATATCAGAGGAATCAGAGGTTCACAGAAGCTAAGTAACTTGCCCAAGGTTATGCAGCAAAAAGAAGGTAGCAGAATGCTGTCAAACCCAAGACTTCTGATTCTATGACCAGGGTTTGTTTTTGTTATTGTTTCTCTAAACTGAGGTTTCCCAAAGTGGGAGACTCACTCTCCAGGTGTAAACCCAAGCTGGTTTTAGATGGTTCGTGGAGAAGGCAGGAAAAAGAATACTGAATCACATGACAGGAAAGTTGTTCTCTTTTCAGTTCTCTCTCAAACATCCTGATTAGTCAAGTAGAAAATGGGCTTGGTGTGAATGTGGCTTTAGTATGTGTTGAATATTTGCTAATATCCCGTCTTAACAGAGAGCTGGTCTCAGGCTTAGCAGCCTCAATAGCAATAGGGTTTAGCAAGAATTTAATAAGATATATTTTTATTTCATCTTCTATTTTTGGAACACGATATTGTTTTTCTTCACATTGGTGATATAAACTTGACTTTTAAGAAAAAAATTAAGGGGAAAATAATTAAAGAAAAGTACTGAATAAATTAGAGTTCAGGTGTCTGAGCATAATGATAAAATCATGCATGTGCATCCATGGGAATGAGGCTGGGAGCAGCTCTCCATTGATTCATGCTGCCTCCCTCGCTCACGGGACACACAGGGTTTCATGTGATCATCGTGACACTAAGTTCTGAATCTGATCTTTATTTATTTCCCTTAGAAATATATAGAAGCAATTATAATGAAAGCCATACTTGCCCTTAGACCATTGAGGTGTCCCTCTTAAGCATACATTTTATAACCGAAATCAACCCAAGCCAGTAATGGAGTCTTAAAACCTAGAAAAAATATGTAAGTTTATTGCAAAAGATAATATCCCATTTAAAACAGTTTAGAAATTTACAAAACCTTACATCAGTACATCGTCTTTAAGAAGGTGCTCTATAGATGAGCTGGTATTAAGTTCCAAGGATAGTGAGTACGCATTTATGCATTATTTTTTAAACTACAGAGAAAGCAGCTACATAAACTCCTGCAATTTAAGTTGATGTATTGGTCTTTTTCCTTTCCATTTTATAAAAGTAATTTTTGCTAAATTAATGTCTCTCCAGAAAACCAGATAACCTCAAGTACAGCATTTCTGTAGAATATCCTTGTAGATGTTACATAATATTTTACAAAGAAGCAGTGATTTTCACATGAATAAGTGAGTATGCATTTTGGTATATGTGTGTATGGTATTTTAAACATACAGACGATCATTTTTGTTCATCAGGAAAATGTTTATGGAATCCTATTTCCTCACAATGCTTTTAAATATCAATTTTTCAGAAGAGAACTCCTTCCCAGTTTCAGGTCAGTGGCCCAAGCAATGCGGTGTTGTGCTTTGGTGTAGAATCAGTATAGCCTTGTCTGGCTGTATTTCTGGAAATGTCAACATTTTCTTTTTGTTGTTGTTGTTGGGGAAGTGCAGAAAATGTCAACATTTTCTAGTCCCAGTTTTATTTAATTCAGTTAAGGGTTCATGTGAGGGCCCCAACTGGAAACATATCTATGACCACATGAGCTTATTAATTTTGGTGAGGTACCTCAAACGTCTCTTTATCTTGCCAGGCTAACTTTGGCCAGTAATCCAGCTCAGCTCTGAGTCACTCAGCTCACATAATGTGGAACGTGCTAAGAGTTTATAAAGTAGGAAAGCATATGTTCTTATCTCTATTCAAGAACGGACAAACAGGCCCTGGAAATTTAAGCCATTTGCCAAAGGCTAGTGGGATAGACTGCTTGGTTGCCTGGATCTCTTAATTCTAGGAACAGGGTTATTTACATTCTAGCATGATGCCCGAGAACACAAATTCACATGAAATTAGTGTGAGCAAAGCAAATTAAGATGGAAGCTCTACTACAAGATAAAATTACATAAGAGGTCCCAAATGATTTCACTTTATTGGATTATCCTCTATTCTGTTCTTTTCCATTGCTGGGGCTGATTGAGAGTTGATCGTATGGATACAGGAAAAAAAAATCTGTGACTTCTAGCCAGTGGTAGCATATCTTATTGAAATGTGGCTTCTTAAGTATGACAAGTGTATTTATCTTAATTCTAACATGACTTTATATATTCCGGTCTCATTCTGTGGGCTTAAACATTACACTAGAAACAGAACAAGAACATCTTGAATGACATTCCAAGACTTAAATAGTGCAAGCTGATATTCCTTGCCAAATTTCCCTTTCATTCTCACGGAAATAGCTTTGTGCACTGCATCACTATGACAGGGGAAGGTGAAACCATCGGAGTGGTTTGCTCAATTAGGCTCAATTTGCAGTGGGGTAGGTACATCCCACGAACACACAGGATTCTGTGCTCTGCAAAGATTCTAGCTTAGACACTGGATCTTCAGCCAAGGAAATTACAAAATACCTTCTTCGTTTAATATATGTTTAGTTTCAGGATCCCTTTCTAGCAATGTCAATCTAACCACATGCTGATAGAGAATTTAATTCAACCAGAAGGAATCTGAGCCTTTCCATCCTACCCCTCATCCACAAGAGTATATTAGCAATTACTTAATTATGTTACTTTAGTAGTTTATTCAGCCATGCAAGTTTGACTGGATCCACATGTATGTAGGTCTTGTCAACAGAATGAGCCAGACCTTGAAAAACTCAGACTTCGGGATAGAAAGATATTTAAAACTAAAACAGAAAAAACTATATCCTCATCCACAGTCCTGCTAGTTTTTCAATCAGGTGACCATTGCGTGGTCACCAGGAAGGGAGACTGTGTCGATTAATATATGTTTGAACCTATCTACACGGCTGTTTCTGGGATGGAGGGATGAGAAACAGTGTTGTGTTTTATCTTAGCCTTATCTATGTTGCTCATAAGATGTAACTGATGGATAGGTTGCTGGATCTCATGATTTTAAATATTGCAGGTAAGTTAACTATGGAGTCCTAAAGTTCACACTGAAAACAGATTCCACCCATTTGCCAGGTGGTCTTAGGCCCCAGGCAAAGAAGAACGTGATGGTTTAGGGTGGGCCCTGGAACAGCTACAACTGCTGAAATCCTCTTTGAATTACACTTGTCCAGCACAGCCACACCAACAAGTTTATACCTTGGGGTGGCCTGACTCTGCCACAGGCAGAAAGGTTCATGCACCATGAGATGACAGAGCCTTAATTTGGGATCAAGGGGCTAATTAAAAAGGAAAACAACCCAACACACCAGGGTGATCGTGCATTTTATGCCCTGCCCACTTCTCTTGTGCTTATTATGTATGCTGATATCTTAGAAAACTGCCAATTTATCTCATTTTTTTTCTGTGGTACCTGCTTATAACCTATAACCTCCCTCTATCTTCTGGCTCTGCACAACACTATTTTTTTCTTTTGGGTTGATGAACCCAGGATGGGAGGAAGTGCTTAGCATTGCGGAGCTGTTGGAAGGTGTAGTGTGGGGTTTTGCTCGTGGTGGGAATCTGGACTTGCAACTCAGCATGAGTTCTGGCTGAGTGTGACAGGGAACTTGGCAAGTGGTCACTCTAGTGTCCGTGAAGCCCTCAGCAAGCAGTGGCACGCACTCAGGTAAGGATGGTGGTCAGGTGTCCAGCAGCGGCTACATCAGATCCAAGGCTCTTCTGTTTCACAGGCCAAGGGACTCACAGCCCAGGGCCTTTGCAAAGAAGCAGGACAGGCCTTAAGTGCAGTGGATTTCCCATCTCAGGAAGTACGTGGAGGTGGGGGGCTGGGGGATGGTCCCAACCAGCTCAGATCCACCAGAAGCATTTCTTTTTCACCTTCTTGGTTTTCCGCCTTAAGTCCTGCTTTTCCGGGGCTGGGGGTTCTGCTGGGGACTTTGGTGGGGGCGATGCCTCCTCAACTGGCTCTGCTTCCTCCAGACTCTGCAAAACTTCATGGAACCTGCCTTCCTGCTGCCGAAAATCATACTCTACACTGAAAAACACAGAGAGGAAGGAAGGAAAGTAAATTCGGATCAGCACAGACTGATTTAGCATCACTCAGCCCCAATTAACATGGAAGAGCATGAGCTTTGGGATCCAATCCTAGATCCTTAGGTACCTACTGGCTGTTTGACCTTGGGAAAGTGATGCCACCTCTCTGAACCTCTAGTTCTTCATTGATTGAATTGGCACCTGTAATGCCTTCCTCACAGGGATGTTATTAAGGGTCAGTGAGACCTGATGGCAAGTGTTCTGTAAATATTGGCTCCAGTCTCTCTCTTAATCATTAATGGGGTTTTTGCGTGTGTTATGCATGAAAACTGTCTCATTATTAAAAAATAGGGATAATACAGAGGAACAGACAAGAAAACTGGCAGCTCAGTTTCATCATCTGTAAAATGGAGGTAATATGAGCACCTATCTCAAAGGCTTTCTTTGGAATTAAGGTGTGTAAACTGAGATAATACAAATGAAGGGCTCAGAGTAGTGCCTGGAGTGTGCTAAGTCCTCCATATGTGTTAGCTTCTATTACTGCTGCTATCATCATCATTAACATAATTTCTACCCATATCTTATGCCTTGCTCTTTGAATTGCATCTCAACTTCAAGATGTATCTTGGAGAGCTTCACATGTAAGACTGCCTTGTAGTATTCCTCAATACGATGTATTTAAATATTCCTCTACTGATGGATGGACATTCCCAACCTCTTTTTTGTTGTTGTTTTTGGCTATTTTACTTGTGTGTTTTGGTGTCATTAACATACAGACTCCATTGTCCTGTGCTGATTATCACAAACATTGAGGAGGTAAAAGTGAACCTGTCGCAGACCAGGGGTCCCTGAGGTCAGGGGAGGTGGGCTTTGAACAGAAGTCTGTCCTGTGGGGAGTGGGTGCTGATGCTGTCTGTGACCTCTGCATGTCTGGGAGTCAGGCCAGCAGACCTCAGGGGCTCTCAGCCTGCTTGATCACTCTGGTTCACCCTCCCCAGAACCCAGAGAGCTGGGGCAGAAAAAACGAATCCTCTTAGACATCCCTGTGGGCTGAGCACGGGTTCCCTCTGTCCTTAATTGTCCACTTTCCTCCATGAGGAGGATTTACTTACAGAGGAGTTTTCAGTGCCAAGATGCTTCTAAGAAAGCTCTTAAGCTTTTCGATATGTTTGTTACCTGGTTTCATACCAGGGGTCTCAGAAGGCCCAACGATGAGGAGCCAGCATGGGAGTGTGGAAAGTGGAGGAAACGTGGTCATGAAAACAGTGCCTTTTCCTTGTTTAGCCAGGAGGAAAATGAAATGTTGCATCTGGAAGACCAAAGACCCCATGTTGGTTTATGATGTGGCATGACTGGCCAGTGCCTTTATACCCAGCAAGGGCTGGAAAACAGCTGTCATTAAAGGGACATCTGCCCTTGCTTACTATCCCCATGTCACCTCCCAGGGCCGGGACCTGAGTTCGTGCTGCTGCAAAGGCATGTTGCCATTGCCATGCATGACAAATGAAGTCCCAAAGGATGCCTTGTCCCTGAGCATTCTGAGATGGAAGAGGCAGAGCTGAAGAGTCAGAGGAGTGAGGGGGCCCGTTTTATAGCAAGGCTGATGGGGTGTTAGTTCTTAGGGAGCACTAGGAAAGGGTATCTGATTGTTTTGTTTCTGTATTTTTCATCCAGGCTTGCTTCTCCTCCACTTACATCCCTTCTCTTTCTGTTCTCCTTGGCCCTCTCTATGGGGACATAACCCTGGCTGGATGACCTACAGGCCATTATTATATTAAATTAGAATTATTATATTATGGATGAAACATAGGCTGTGTTTTTTAAAGCAAAGCTCCATAGTTTCACTGTGAGATCTTGGGGAAGTCATTTCCCACTTCCAGGCTGTTGTGTCCTCATCTGCAAAATGAGTAGTGCCTACGCAAAGGATCTCAGTGAACCTTAAATGCCATGTGCATATACAACACGCAGCACAGAGTGGGCACCAAGTATTCAGACAGTCACTCGACAAACATTTATTGAGCATCTTCTTTGTGGCAGGCCCTGTTCTGGCTGCTGAGGAAGGAATGGTAGGCAGACAATCTCCCTGGCCTCCTGGCACTGCTAGTCCAGTGACTCTGTGTCCTCAGTGCTGGCATCAGTAGCTGTTAGAGACCTTCTAGCCAAAGCCCAGAATTTGCCAGGCCAGTGGGCAGAGGCATCTGCAGACTCACATACTGACTCTCTGTTTCAGGAAAAACTCTCAAACCATGTTTTTCCTCTGCTCTCACACCACAACAACCATCAACACAGAAGAAGACTTCTATGACCAAATGTGTGGGAGTTTCTCCCCACTACCAAGCAGTGGCCACCAGTTGGGTGTCTTCCAATTCAGTTCCAGCACTATCTGCCCAGAGATAGCATCAGATTCCACAGATTGGGGGCTCAATCCCACAAGACTTCCCCCTTGTTCCCCCCACTTACAAGTCTGGGACCCTGGAACTTCTGACTGACTAGCTTCAAGTTGGGGTTCCCAAAACCCCTTCTTTGGGTTTGATTAATTTGCTGGAGTGGCTCACAGAACTCAGGGAAACACTTGCTTACATTTACTGGTGTATCATTCAGGATATTGCAAAGGATACAGACGAAGGGATGCGTGGGGCGAAGTATGGGGGCTTCGGCCCCCTGTGTAGCACTCATTCTTCCAGGGTATGGGCAGGACCCACTCTGGAATCAGTCTCTTAACCCGCAATCGGATTAGAGTCCTGCCTTAGGCAGGTGACAGGAGGACAGGAGAAGGTCAGAGAGAGAGACTCTGTTTCCTGAGGCCTGCTCCTGAGGCCTAACTCACCCAACATGATAACAAAACATTGTAACAAGGGCTATGGGAGTTATGAGCCAGGAACCATGGGTGAAAACCTATCTGTCTGTCTGTCTGTCTGTCTATCTATCCATCCATCCATCTATCTAATCTATCATCTGTTATCTACATATCTATCATCTATCATGTATCTATCATCTATCATTATCTATTATCTATCATCTATCGTTATCTATCCATCATCTATCATTATCTATTATCTATCTATCTACCTATCTATCTATCTACCTCTAGCATCTATTTGTCTATCTATTGATCCCCCACACATGTAGATCACACACATACACACATATCTAATCATAACATCACAGTCTCTCCTTCCAGGAGGTGTCACCTGGTACTGCACCCCTATTTGTCTGGGGTGTGGCGGAGTGGGTTTCTGTCTGTGCCACCTATACCTCATTCTCCCCAGTGGAAACTGAAGGAGATGGATTGAGAGCCTAGGCAACCCCTGCATTGCAGCAAGGAAGGACTTTAAAATGGTGAGTTGCAAGCTCTGATTCTCACTCCTCTAGCACCAGGAACACACATAGTTCACAGATAGGGGACATCTATATTCACAATGCTCCCAGCTCCTGAAATAGCCCTGCCCTCCCTATTGTGGCAGAAAAACAATCTTCATCATAGAGTACCAGATGGAGCCAAAGAGAGTGGGTACCCCCTCTAGGATTTTAGGAGTCTAAGATTTTCTTGTACAAAACATTCCATCCATCATCAGTCCATCCTGCTCTGGGCCTGACACTGTACCAGGTTCCAGGAACACAACAGTAAGTTAGACAGATGTGGATAC
The DNA here is from genome assembly GCF_006542625.1 of Nomascus leucogenys. Classification (NCBI taxonomy): domain Eukaryota; kingdom Metazoa; phylum Chordata; class Mammalia; order Primates; family Hylobatidae; genus Nomascus; species Nomascus leucogenys. The sequence continues at coordinate 8,805,700 of NC_044382.1, read as the reverse complement.
TGTCCCCAGTGTGTTTGAGATAGGTGATTTAATAACAATTGCTTTCAAAATATACTTCTTATTTCTCTCAACTACTCCTACTTTCCAATTCTTCATCCATATGCTTCCACCAAATTATATGAACACACACATGCACCAACTGACTTCCTCTCCTTATATGTGAAGTGTCTCTGACTTCATAGTTCAAATAAACAATGACAACAAACCAGCTGAGTTTGACAAGACTTACAAGTGTCCTAATACCTGTTTAAGAAAAATAGGCTGGGCGCAGTGGCTCACGCCTGTAATCCCAGCACTTCGAAAGGCCCAAGTGGGAGGGTTCTTTGAGGTCAGGATTTTGAGACCAGCCTGGACAACATAGCGAGACCCCATCTCTACAAAAAAATAAAAAATTAGCCATGTGTGGTGGTGTGCAGCTCTGGTCCAAGATACTTGGGAGGCTGAGGTGAGAGGATCACTTGAGCCCAGGAAATTGTGGCTGCAATTACCTATGAGTGCACCACTGCACTCCAGCCCGGGTGAGAGATTGAGTCCCCATCTCAAAAAGAAAATGATATTAATGCTCTGGATGATTCCAGAATGTGTATAGAATGGGCAGGCCTGGGTAGAAAAGACCGGGAGATGGAACGGAAACTTTGTCTCCTGTCACAACTTGAAGCCCAGCCCAACACAGAGGATAGAGTGAGGGCCCCAGAGTTGAACCCTCTTGGGTTTGAATGGAGGCTGCAGCACTTCCTGGCTGGGTGACCCTGGGCAAGTTTCTTCTCTTCCCATGGCTCAGTTGAACTTGGGAGCTACACTAGCTATCTCGCTGGCTGGCTGTGTAGATGGAATGCAATAACAGGTGAAATCACTGCACACGGAACACTGTCTCGGCCCACTCCACTCTTCCTCACTAGGTCCTTTGCCTTGCCATCTCAGCTCCTCACATCAACCTTCAGCTCTTCAGTAGCTGCACACCTTACCAGCAGCATCACTCCTCACCCCTCCCCACCCCTCCCCACAATCTACATTCAGGGAAGAATACACTCTCTATGTTTCTATGGAAACACAGCAGGGTTCCATTATAATCACTGGGATTTAGGGAGCTCCCCACTCCCCCTTGTGACTGCCCCCACTTGTCTTGAACAATTTAAAGGGGCTTGAAAGTAACTTTCTTTTCAAGGCCAGGCAAATAGCAGAATATGGAGAAGGGTATGTGCTTCGGAAAGAAATTGATTAATGTTTTTTAGGCCAAAGCAATTTATTAACATAAAGGAAAATTGCCACTTTTCTTTTTATTCATCCGTTTGACACACTACAGTTTGGAGGGGAGGAGAGGGAGTATATTTTGCTTTGGTGGCAGCTGCCTTATAAATGGGGAGGGACAGAGCCCTCTCATCTGCTTTTTATCTTGAGGCTGGGTAGAAAAGAGAAGATGCATTTCTACTTCCTACTTAGCTACTACACCATGCTCAGCAACCCCTTGCAAAAAGGAGTAAGTTGCCAACTTGGTGAAAATTGAAATTAACTCTTAGCAGAGGGTTGTTTGCAGATAGTGGGAGAGACTCTCTGCTTTGGGTTTCAGCTCAAGGATACAAATAGCACACCAATAACTTTTCTGACCTCACCTCGCTTTCACTGCTTCCACCTACTCTCTGTACCCTCCCATCCTTACCATCTTCCACCCTCCATATTTCACATATGCTGTATATTCCATGCAGGATCATAAGAAGGAAGACAGGTGCAGAGTGCTGAGTTTGCAGAACCCTGGCTTACAGTGGAGGGCAAAATTGTTACAATGCAAGATTCTGGACACGAGCCCTTGAGATAGTCCAGGGCATTCAAGGTCTTTCTGAGGATGCATGGGACATGGTACTTGTGGTTCAGGGATGCTCAGTTAACTGCCTGAGGAGCCTTAGAGCCCTTCACATCCAAGGAGATGTCTGAACACGGAGCCACATTGCGTTTAGAGAGTGAGCTATGTGCAAACCAGAAATGGTAAGAACTTTCAGGTTTCCCTCTTGAGGGCACCTCACTAATCTAGCTTACAGATCAGTGCTCCAGCCATCATGCTCGATGAAAAGCAGAAAGATGTTTTTCTAGGTAATTGGAAGCAGCAAGAGCCCCAAGTCATGACTTGTCTGGAAGAAGAAACAGTGAGTAACAACTAGCAAAAAATAGATAAGCTCATGAGCAAACAACAGAGCGAGGTTTTGGATGCAGGATCTTGGCTGGGTAAACTGAAGTTGGGTGAGCCAAAAGGAGTTAAAAATTGATGTAGAAACAAATAACAGAAGCCTCTCAGTTGTATATAACTTTTGAATTTGCAAAGTATTTTAGATCCGTGTTTTTATTTTATCCTCATGATAGCCCAGGAAGGTAGGAAGGTTGTTGCCCATTTAACAGACAAGCAAGTTGGCAAAGGGAAGTCACACTGTAAGTTACAAGCAGAATCTAAACCCTATGTCTTAGTCTGCTTGGGCTGCTATAACAAAATACTATAGACTGGGTGGCTTATATGTAACATACATTTTATTTCTCACTGCTCTGGAGGCTGGTAAGTTGAAGATCAAAGTGCTGTTAGTTGGGTGCCTGGTAAGGGCCCTCTTCCTGGTCTATAGACAGCTGTATTCCCTCGCTGTGTCCTCACATGGCAGAAAGGGTAGAGGAACCTCTCTGAGTTCTCTTTATAAGGGCGCTAATCCCATTCACAAAGACTCCAAGTTCATGACCTAATCACCTTCCAAAGTTTCTACCTCCAAATATCATCACATGGGGCATTAGGAATTAATCTGAATTTGAAGGGTACACAAACATTCAGTCTGTTCACCTGGTTTCCTGATACCTAGTCCTTCGATTTTTCTGTTTAAAGAAGGATCAAATGTTTTAGCCATGGACCTAACTCTTTCCAGCATTTTATTCTAAGGAGAAGAAACAACAAGAGAGTACCTGGGCCACATTAGATTAGGACATATGGTAATTTAAATGGGCAAAAATAATAATTATGATAAAAAGAATGATGGTCATTTACGGAGTGAAATCTATGTGCTAGACACTATGCTACAAGTTTACACTCCTTCTCTCATGAATTCTCACAGTCTCATGGGATAAATAATATTACCTTCATTTTATAAATGAGAAAACTGAGGCAAAGAGAGGTTAAATATTCTGCCAAGGGCATGTAAATATAAGTGACAGAGTCAGAATCTGAACCCTGACAGTCTAGCCCCAAAGCTTGTATACTAAGATGCCCTGGACTGAAAGAACATAGTAATCTGCATCTGTATGAAATCCTGATTGCAAAATATGCAGGGTGGTGGGGGTGGAGATGGTGGTCAAGGCCTGGTGCTCCTGGGTGACCTAACAGTCTCCTGTGGAACCAGACCTAAACTGGGGCTGGGGTGCATGGGGGACCCTTTATGGACCAGCTGACCAGTCCACCTTGGAATAATCTTTCTCAATTTCAGGGCAGCCTTGAGAGGGAGGCTGCATACCCAAAAAAGGTGCTCACCTTCTAAGGAGGCAGCCTATTGAAGATAATATCTGGGGTCAGCAATCTTGGGTCTGGTGTAGGCTGCTGATGTCTCCAGTGAGCCATTTTGCACTTCCTTCTCAGCAGTGGGTCCTGCTCTTTTATAAAGAGACATGCTGACAAGCCACTGCCATCAGCTACATTCTAAGCAAGTTGGCCGAGAAGTGAATGATTCATGGCGTCTCCCTGAAGACAAACCATCTTCCAAATTCCCCTCCACTTCTTTCTTCATCTCTTGTTGGAGCATTTCTGTGGTCCCTGTTTCTACAGAACCCAGGTGCACCACTGATTTACTGACCTCCCGCAACTTTCTCTTTTAAAGAATTAGCTGTAAGAATCAATGGATGCAGCAAGGGTAGTTTGGTTCTTGTCCATTTGGATAAATCATGACACTTTGGAAGGCGTCTCTGGGGAAGAATTACAGTCTCAGATCACAGGAACTTTAGTTTGTATGTTTTTCTCTCCCCAGCCTGGAAGGGATATTGTTCCTAAGACTTTCTCCTAATGACCAGTTTGCTCATTTTTTATAGGGTTTAATTTTGTGCTTCACAACTTGCAGCTATTTCAAATTGGCAAGTCTACCCCTTCTCCTAGGGCATCTATCTGCTGTTGGGTCTTCAGAAAATCACAGGTTCTCTTCTTGGCACATATATAAATGGGATCAAGCTGCAGAAATCTCTGCTGATAGCTGTCTCTGAAAGAAATCTGTGTTTTGGGTTCTGTGACTCTGTGCCAGGAGGATCTGCATGTGAAGCCCTCAGGAAGGGTAGATCATCTCCGAGAAAGTTAACACACTTATTCACTGATGATGCGAGGTCACAAGGAAAGAGGGGAAGGGACAGGAAAGTCTCCTGAAAATAGGACCTAGTTTTGAGCCCTGGCTCCCTGGGATCTTGGGCAGATCACTCAACCTCTCTGAGCCTCAGTTTCCTCATCTGTAAAATGGGAATGTTAATCCTATCCACATTTGAGGATTGTTAGGAGTCTGGAATGAAACGATAGACATATAGTGTTGGGCAAAATGCCTAGTGCAGTAGCTGATTCAACAAATGGTAATGATTATTACACTAACTTGATGGAGAAATAAAGATCAGATCACTCTGTGATCGCCTGTGGCCTCTGTGCCAGCAGCCACTCATTTGTTATTCCTCTGAAATATTCAACTCGTGTAATTTTATATTTATGGCATGTTTCAGCCTCTTTTGCTATTAATGCATTAAAATAGGTTTCATTTTTTATTACAGATAAATTGCTGGTGCTGTAAATCCTACTTCTTTTCCTTTACACTCCAGGGAGAAAAATAAAGGGGTAAAGCCATTCAAGAGAATCAGGGAGTAGAGACAAATGTCTTGGGAATCGCCTGTTGGGACTCAGAGAAATTTTACATGTACCCCAAACTTCATGGCTGTTTCCCAAAGAGACAATTTAAGCTGTATTTGCTATTGGTTGTTTTGGAGATGCTCGATGGCATTGCTATGACGTTCACAGCCTAGCATTTGAAATAGTGTGGCTCAGTCCATGTTGGAATTTGATGACAGCTGCAAATGCATCTGTGATTACTAGAAAGAACAGATATGCTGTGTGCCTTTATCATTATTTTTTACTGTGGACTTCATTGCTGGCCAGAGGGAGGACTGTGGCTGGAAGACAAGGTTCTCAACAGTTTACCTGGCTCCACGCTGAGAGAGTGTCATAAGCAAATGAAAGGAAAATACTAAATAATTTAAGTGAAAAGTTGGTTGCTAAATCCATAGGACTGAGTGCATATTGCATTTCTAGAGAAATGCCTTTTTATCTGGTTAGGTAATAGCTTTAAGTGGCAGGCAAGGCCAGAGCTCAGTGGCCAAATCGCTTAACCAAGAAGGAAACTCCCAGAAGCACTCTCAGACCACCAACCGTGTAACCTCAAGCGGCTCACACAGCTCTCTGGAGCCTCTCTCTCCTCAGTGATGTGAAGCCCTTGCTGTTCTCTTGCAGGGTGCACAGCTGTGAGGCTTTGGCCTGCATTCCAGGGAGCCTCCTTGTCATACTCTGAATATGAAAACTGTGAGGGGGACGTGCTAGGAACGAGAATGCTGGTTGCTAGATACAAAAGGAGGCTCTTGCAGAGAATCTCCTTTACAAAATCCATAAGTTCTTCTCTGTCTGGTCCAGAAGAATTTATGAGTGGATGCATCAATAATGATTAAAATAAAAAAGCGGCCGGGTGCGGTGGCTCACGCCTGTAATCCCAACACTTTGGGAGGCCAAGGTGGGTGGATCACTTGAGGTCAGGGGTTCAAGACCAGCCTGGCCAACATGGTGAAACCCCGTCTCTACTAATAATACAAAAATTAGCTGGGTGTGGCGGCGGGCACCTATAATCCCAGCTACTCAGGAGGCTGAGGCAGAAAAATCACTTAAACCTGGGAGGCAGAGGTTGTGGTGAGCCGAGATTGTGCCACTGCACTCCAGCCTAGGCGACAGCGAGACTCTGTCTCAAACAACAACAAAAAAGCAACCGGTGGTCTGTGGAGTTTGAGAAAATGAGCAGGTGGTGGTGGCAGATTCTGCATGGCATTTAGCCTCATGCATGGTCCTTGCTTCCCAAGCAAGGGGTGACCATACCCCTGTTCTGAAGTGGGGATGTAGTGGTAATGGTCAGCATTTGGACACCCACTTTTACACGTGTTTGCTGTTGACCCTCTAGGACCCACCAGAGGGCAGTTCTTAGCATTTGGTCTCTTGGCCAGGGAGCAGAATTAGGCTTTAATTACTCTCAACCTTTGTTGGAGGAAAAATGTCAGCCTGGATTGCCAATCAGTTTCTGATCTCAGATGAGGCCTGAGGAACTGAGAGAGGTGGGAGGCAGGAACGGTTACAGCTGAATCCCCTAAGTATTGCATAATGCAAGCCTGGGCCCCAGAATGGCCTGAGAGGGCCTCCTTTTCTCTTCTCATTGGAAACAGGAGGCATCAGAAGATATGCCAGCTCCATGAATAATCCTCTCCTCTCCCTTCCTTCCCTCACCCTTGCCTCCATTCTCACCTGTACCCAACATATATAATTAGGTCTATATATGATCATCTAACCCTAAAATCAAAGCCAAGCAGAAAGGTAATTCATCTTTCCAAAGATGTAGTAAGAACTAAAGCTACTTTCTGGGCTCTTTTACAAGCAAGTATTTTTTTATTCATGGGCTGATTGTCACGAAACTTTCTAGTAAATCAACTGTCTTCTTTCAAGACCCTGATTTTTTACCTAAAAAAATCCTCAAGCTTTATTTGAACCAATCTTTCCCAGGGAGCTTGCTGCAACTGGAGATTCTCATCCTCCACCCCACACTCTGATTCAGTGGCTTTGGGGCTGAAACCCAGCAACCAGTTTCCATAGACACCCAGGAGGTTCCAATGCAGATGGTCCATGACCACGCTTTGGGAGCACTATCTAGAGCCTACATCTTCAATGTAAACCCTCATGATGCCCTTGGCTAAGTGGAACTCAGTGATGATCGAACATTTCACTGAGCCCTAATATCCTTCAGATGAGTCTGGCATCTGGAAGGCAGCATGCTATGGAATCTGGCTTGTTGGAAGACAGAACTGTGTTCTGCTGTGGCCGTTGCAATTACTATTTCCAGAATAATTGTGCAAGTGCCTCACCTGTCTCAGGTTCAATTGCCTAATCTGAATGTTGAGCAAGTGCCTGACCCTTCCTGAGCATCAGTTCCTTCATCTGTAACATGGTGGTACTTTAATCAATCTCAGCATTGTGAGGATTAAGTGTGAAAACAAAAGGTACTTCAAGCGATCAGTAAATAATGGATCCTCAGTAAGTGGTAGCTCTCTTCTTTCTTTCCCTTAAGTTTCAGCCCAATAGATCTCTTTCGTCAGCTGTTATCATTGTAAAAATCATCAATTAAAGTCAAATAAACTGGCCTCCAATTATGAGGATTTAATCTGAGTGTACTTATTTCCTTTTGTTGAAATTACCACAAGTTTAATGGCTTAAAACAACATAGATTTTACTCTTACAGTTCTGGAGGGCAGAAGTCCTCCAGAGCTGTAAATCAGACTGTCAGCAGAGCTGTGCTCTTTCTGGAGGCTCTAGGAGAGAACACATCCCTTGCCTTTTCTCACTTTTAGGGGCTGCCCTGCCTCCTGGCTTGTGACCACAGCACTCTGACCTTTGCCTCTGGCATCACATCTCCTTCTCTGACTCTGATCCTCTGGCCTCCCTCTTTCTCTGTGGCCCTTGTGATTATACTGGGCCCATCCAGATAACCCACCCTGCTCTCCTCCTTTGAAGTCCTTCACTTCATTTCATCTGCAAAGTCCCTTTTGCCAAATAAGGTCACATATGCAGAGGGTCCATGAGTTAGGATGTGGACACCTTAGGCATTATTGTGCCTACAAGCCTGGGTTTTGATATTTAGCATTAGACATTTAGCAAGAGAACCTGAAGATCTGATGTTCTAACTCCTCCCAAAGAGATCCCTGGGACAGTTCAGACACCAGAGAAAGGAGATATTTTCACCTGGAGGGAGTTTTGTGGTTCCCCACAGTCAAACTTTGCCTTTCCCACCACAGCCAGGACAGAAGTCCTGGGCAATAATGTCTGATGGCCTGGAAGAACAAGGGTTTCAATGTCCTATGAAAGTGCAGTAAGCTCTCTGAGTCATCAAAGAAAGGTTCTCTCTCGAAAGTATGTGGCATTCCAGTTATTTTAAAACTGGCAATCCATGGGCTTACATTCAGCTTAAAAAGGTCCATTGAGAACCAGCTACATAGAAGCCCTCCTTCATTAAGCAAATGAAGGATTTGCTTAATCCTTCATTTCCTCACCCAAGGGTGATGGTGTACACTAATAGTAACAATGACTTTACTTCTGGACAATCTAAATAGCTGTCTCAAGTCCACTACTGCTTTTCCTTCCTCTCCTAGTTAATAGAGTCATTTCTTTCTTTAATAAGAACCTACTAAGCACCAAGTATGTATGAGACACTGATCCATGACTTTGAGAGACTAGCCATTTGCTGAAGGAAAGAAACATAAACACTCTATTACAATGCAATAGGATCAGTGACCTAGCAGACGAGGGCTCATGGCATGGAGGTCCTTCTGGGGAAGGATTGGATTGTGAGGTTGTCCAGATAACTGACATTTAAGCTGCAAGACTAAGAAATATCCACACAAAGCAGGGCAGAAGAGACATACCAGGAAAGCAAAGAAAATTATGCAAAGGCACCGAGGAATGACAGAACCACCAACTGAGCACCTAGTTCCCCATGGCTGGAGAGGAACCACAGACTACCTGAACCAGGACAAGATTGTTTAGCAGGGGAATGACATGGTCAGATTCTATTTTTCAGGGGCAAGTTAGCAATCTGCATGGAGGATTACTTGAGATAACAGAAAAGAGACCTGTGTCAAAAAGGTCAATTAGCATTCAGGTGACAAATGATGAGAGCCTTTTTTGAACCTGCAGCAGAGGAATTGGAGTGAAGGGGTTGGATTGAGCAGTTGGAATCGCTAGCTTATTTGGCGTATGAAGAGAAAGTCAAGGGGGACTGGATATCTTTATGGAGTTGCCTCTTGGTCAATGGTGTTGAACAAAGTAAATATGGGAAGAAAATTAATTTTGTGGTGAAATAAGTGTGTTTGGGGATATGAAGTGGAAATGTCTGCATGTAGTTGGTTGAAAATTTTAGATAGATAGATAGATAGATAAAGATAGATTGATACAGATATCAGATAAAAGGTAGCAGAAAGTGGTGCCACAGAAATAAAGTCCATGAGTGCAGTTCAAGTGGTGGGAAGAGACTAAGGATAAGAAGAGGAGCAGCCTGTCCAGGTGGACCCTGGACAAACAATACCTCTTCTGTTTCTCTCACCTCTCTAGCACCTTTCAATTCCTACATGGCCAATCTCTCTCTTCACCCACCGAAAACGGTAAGGTTGCAACTCTGTCTTTCCAATTCCTGAACAGCATGCTTGGATGGGAGATGAAAAGTTTTCTGGGAAAGATCTCTTATTATTTTCCTTTAAAACATATTGGAGACATTTTACAACTTAAACCAAGCAGTTTTTTCCTGGGAGTTATGTCTAGAAAAGAAATGCATGATCTCTGTAGTCAAAGACCTCTAAAGAAGCACTGCTGACTATTTTTAGCATGAATGTAAAGATGAATGCTGGAGATATGGCTGGAAAAGTAGAAAAGGGGGTGAGGGAAGGAGGAGCAAGTGGCTTAGAGGGACCTCGTGCCCTTGAGAAGGTGAAAAGGAGCTGATTCCTTAGGGTACCATTTCCCAAACTTCTATCACTCATTCTCCACCTTCATGGTTTTTGCAAGATTCTCCATACCATCTACACAATTATTCATTTCACTTTTTTTCTCTAAATCTATTCACTTTTTAAATTTAAAAACATGTTTTTTATAAAATAGGCAATATCACTTTTGGAAATGCAGACCTGCATCAATTACAAAAAGTATTTAAAAGGGCTAGTTTTAAAAGTTAAAGCCTTCAATAAAAAAAGTAAAAATGATTGTATTCTAGCTAGATAACTATTGCTTGCTCAAGGCTGTGAACCTGAGACCTGCTCTTTCTTTGCAGAGAAATGTGATAAGCCAGCATTAGGAAGGTTTTAAAGATGTTCTAGTACCAAACTCAGATTTTCCCCTCAAGGTTATTGGAAGGATTGAAATAAATTTGAAAAGAGAACAACTTTCTTACTAAGTAATTTAATATTGTTTAATCTTGGATACCATGGTGGTATTCACTCAACCCTTTGGGTAACTTGTGCTAGGATTAATGCTAAGGAGAAGTGAAGGGAGTGATTGGGCCCAAAACAGCCTGGAATCAGCTTGTGGTTTAGAGCCAATTGCCACTCACTTCCTGTGGAGTCTATGGTAGTCAAAACCAAAGGTTCCATTCACCTTGATATACGGAATTCCCTGCAAGCTCCTGAGAGCCATGGATAGAATCTCTAGGCATTGGTGTTAGGGCTGTGCTCTTGGTGAGATAGGATGTATCCAAGTGTTCAATGGTAAGAGGAGAGCCAATGAGGCTTAGGGAGAAGGGAGAATGAGTTAGATAGAACCAGATGACCCCACATGTCTTGATAAGAGCAAGCAGCATAGCCATAGCCTCCAGCTGCTGGAGCCTCTGGGAAATACCACTTAGGAAACCATATGCATGGCTAACTTAGCAGCAACATCTCCAGAGAAGAAGACCCAGTGGGCAATCCATCATGCGCCCATCTGCTTTATGTACAGTGACATGCACTGAGCGCCTCCATCATCGGGGAGAGAGATTGCAGCTTAACAAGGCCTGAGGATGAGTATTTCACATCACTTATTCATTTGTTTCTAAGATCTGACTTTCCAGAACACAACGCAAGTTTGAAGTCATTTGAATGTTTTCTAAAAAAAAATGACAACTCTCATCTTCCCGCCGTTACTACGATGGGGCTGTTGTTCAGATCTCTTTGCTTTCATCAAATTAATTGCCTGTTCCCTCGCAATGGCTTAGATACAAGGATATAGATTCTGTCTGGGAGAACAGTCTGGCTTTGAATGGTAATGAGGGATATATGCATACAATTGCTGTTCTTCTGGAAAGGAAGGTGTGCATGAAGCTTTGCTAACCATCCAGGGGTGTAACTTAATTTAGAATGTTTGCTGGAGATGTTTGAAGTAAGTGCTAGAAAAATGCAAACATTCTCAGATGTGTTAGAAGGTCATAGTTTAGCCAAATATTGTCACTTTTAATTGGCTTAGAATAGCAGAATGTCAGAACTAAAAGGGACTCTTGGGACTATTAAAGACCCTCATTTTTCAGATGGGGAAAATGATTTGCCCAAGTCCAGGTCATAAAACTCATAGTAGACTTGGAAATCACCACTTGCCCTTTTTACTTACATAGGCCAAATAAAAAATCATTTTAAGGTAATAGAAAATACATTGTCTGGCTCCGGAAGAGAAGAGAGACTATCCAAAATTTAAATGGAGGTTAGTTCAAATTAATTCTTCTTGTTTATAATGAATAGTTTTGTCCTCTCTGTCTAGACATTTAATACTTTTTGCCCTCCTAATGATTAGAAAATTTGTTCAAGTTAGAAGATATAAAAAAAGACGCAGCAAAAAGAGAGCAATTGATGAAACTTCTGCTTAGGCTTTCCAATGCTGCAGGGCTCTTCCAGGGCCCTCTTTTTTAAAGGAAGACTTCACATTGAGGTGAAAGGCATTTGTCTGTGAGCAGTCCTGAATCTTCTGTTATTTGTTTGAAAACAGGTGGCTCCTCTTTGTAAGGAGCTGACAGGTTCAATGAAAAGATGCTCAAGGCCCTGCCCTGCTTAAGGCAAGCACCTCCTGCCTTCCAGGCACATGGTCTCTTACTCAGTGAAATCTCAGGATTCTGCCAGAGAGAATGTGAAGTTTTAAAAGAAGACATAGGCAACCCAGTTAGGCTCCAGTTTGCTCAGGCCCTGAGCTGCCAGTTTTCAACAAAAAGAGAAATGTAATAGGGAAAGCAAAACTGTTCACTTTGGTCAACAAAATTAGGTGTCGTCAATGGAAATTACTGCTTTTGACCACTTTTCTACTATGCCATGGAAAGTGGGCTTCCAGCTAAGGGGGCATTGATATTTCTGGTAAAAACAGGTATAAGCCCTTGGATTTGTACAGAGGTTTGCAGTTACAAAACACATTCACATATATTATTTCATTTGGTCTTCATGGCAAGTCTGAATAGGGATAATTATTCCCTATTCAGATAAGGAAAGTGAGCCCAGATTAAGTTAGCTGATGTCAGACTAGGGGATTAAAACACAGATCTTTGACTCCAAGTTTACACTGTATATCATGTTTCCCTTTTGTCACTTATAAAAATTTACTGCAGCAAACTTACTCTGTGCTAGAAGGAAATGACATACTTAGAAATGAACATAAAGTTCTTATCATGGTTCTTGACTGTGCCAAGTAAGTGCTTGGCATGGCATAGCTACTGTTGAGGAAGAGGTAGTGTGGTGGAATAATTAAGATCACAGGTTTGGGATTTGAAAAATCTGGATGTGAGTTCTGAGTTTGGCCCTTTCTGCTCCCAGAAAATGCTCTATGTGAGCGAGACTGAATGCCTTAACTTTCCTGAGGGTGGAATGAGATGCAAATATGCGTGCCAAGCTTACCATGATGCCTGCACTTAGCGTTTGATAAGCATAGGAATGATTACATCAAAAGGGTGTGCTCATAGACTTTGTTCTAAGGAAACAAAGCAATCCCTGCCTTGGAACCAGATGTTAACATTTCATAGTTAAATACCTTGTTTTTTTGGTCTCAGATATTCAAAGCCCTCCTGTTTTTGCCTCTCTTGACTTTTTGCATTTAAAAGTTTGCTAGAGTGTTCAGCGGACCCTATGGCTTTATGGTCTACAGAGCAGGCCTCGCTTGTGGCCAGGTACCTGTATATGATGCACGCCGTGTTCTGGCAGGTACTGCAATTGTTGAGATCTTGGCCAGTTCGATAAAAGTTGCGCCTGCAAGACAGAACATTTGCTGGATAAATCTATGCGCATAAGTCACGTGGGCCATAAACATTCAACCTACTGGTCCCTTAGTCCCTATAGCACAGCATTCACAGTGCTCTGAAGTTGCATGGCCGTTACAAATAAGGAAACGAGAAAGTCATGACAATAGGAGCTCACATTTCTAGAGGGCTTTTATACATGTTAAAGATTTCTCAAGCTGAGAGTTTTTTCATGCTGACAACAATCCTGTTGTGAGATGAGGGATTCTGCAGGTGAGTGGAAGGGAGGTTATTAAAACTCCTGACCTCTTAGTTCAGTACATTTCATTCTGCATCATCACAGTGTTTCTCTCTTATACGGCAGTGCTGATTCTGATTCATACAGCAAACGCCAGTTAATGACTTCTCTCTCCTACTGTTTTCGATGAGCTTTAGCCATTGCTTCTTCTTTGTCTTTAGAAAGCACTTTCTGGAGGGACGAGCATTTCACATCTAAACAAATAACTGCCTTTTCCTCCTATACTGGTGCTGAGTCACCCAGGAAAGCATTTTGTGACTTTTTTTCTCTTTGCAGAAAATGAATTGTGCAAAATGAATTGTGACCTCATTTCAGTTCCAATTAGTTGGTCAATGATGGGCCAGCCCAAGTCATCAAAGTAGTCAGTACAGGGGAAGGTCAATAGTAAGCTGAGTGGCCATCTCAAGTCCTTCGTCACAGTGACATGAAGAACAGAAATACTGTACAAATGCAGTAACTTGCTAAGAGGAGGGGGATGGGGAAGTGCCTTCCTGCTATCATTTTCCCCCATCACGTATCAATGGAACCCTCATCTTCATAAAAGTCATTTTTGATCCTACTGCTTCATTGCTGCCTTCCCCATTCTGTTAACAACTGAAAACAAAAACAAACAGCAGTAGAAATCCACAAAAATCCACCAAAGCCTCGAACTAAATGAAATTCCATTAGATAAAAGGGAGGTCTGTGGTTATGATTTGGAGAAACAACAGTGCTTCAAACATTTTGGTGACATTTTTACTAAAAGAAACCAAAGCTGTCTCTGCCCCTGTGTTGGCAAATGACTTCACCCAGTCATTTTTAATATGAAAAAAAAATCTCCTTACCCTTCAGTGAGAGCTCGAGCTTTCTCCAAGTCTTGAATTACATTCAAAAGGACTTTAATTTTCTCTTGGTTCGAGTGCAGAGATTCCTCCACGGATTGCAGTCGGCCTTGGAGGTCGCAGAGTTCACCCCGTGCCAGGTGAATTTGATTAATATCACTAATCTCCCTGGTGCTCTGAAGTTTGGTCTCACTCCTTGGAACAGAGGATGGGAGGTGATTACTTCCTGGACAATTTGGAAACTCCAGTGTGTCTGACTCGGTGGGGTTGTTTGCCGTCTGCTCCTGACACCCAGGGGCAGATTTCGATGCACTGTTAGTTTTGAGTGACACCAGATTCTGGTGATTGTTACTTGATGAAGGACAGTCTGAGGCTCTTCCTGGGTGGGCTGGCTGGATGTGGGAGCCTGGTGAGGGGGAACTGTGAGTCCGTGGAGGTGAAGGAACACATGTTTCCTTTGACTGAGATGACAGTGGGCCAAGGTCTTTGTCATCCGAGTTGTCTTTGGGCAAAAGCAATTCAGGTTTAAGTTTCTCTGTGCCTGGTGTGTGGCTGGCAACGCTGGTGGCATTTAAGCAGGAGGTGGATTTTTCTGAATCTGGTGGAGTCACCCTTCTCCCATCACCTGGACATGTGTCATCCAAAGGGTGTATGGAGTTACTCACTTCAGCTGACCTGTCTGGGCTGAGAGCAGACTCTCTAGCTTCCCAGGAAGGACTGTGATAAATATCATCTGGAACCTGAATGGCAGCTGTGGCTTTCTCTAAGGACCTCCAAGTTCCTGCTTCCAAGCATATGCTAACAGGACCATTGCTTTGCACCTTGGGGACCCTCGGGAGGAATGCGTGGGACACCTTGACCCTTCGAGGCCCATCCTCAAGATGTTGAGCCAACCTTAAGTAGGCAAGGTTGGAAGACACAATGTCCTGTTCAGAGAGGTTGCCGTTGACCTGGATGGCACTTTGGGATGCTGTTGGCATTTCCACCAGGGACTTACTGGCTGTGAGTTTCTTCCTTTTGAAAACTGGGAAATGCTTCCTGAGACTGGGGGAAGTTTGGATCGCAATGTTGCGAAAGCCCCCTGCCTTCTGGGACCTGGGGAAGGAGAGCGAGTAGGTGGGGGGATGATGGTGCCTGGTTGCTTGAGTCTTCCCCATCACAGCCGGGTCTTCTGGAGTTCGGACGTCAACCTCAGCTAGGCCAGTTGGATTCTTAGTGGTCCCATCTTCCTTGAATCTCACCTGCTGGGATTTGCTCCTGCGGTGGTGAGGTTGTTTCACAAACTCCACTGATTCTAGACTGTTACGCTTTAGAAGCACAGGTCTCACTTTCATATTTTGCTGGGCCATTGAGCCTCAGTGGGAAGGATCAGGACCATACGCTTCTCCTAGGCACATCTCCCCTTAGGTCTTTGGAGCAGTATCTAATGATAGTATTTCAAACATAGAGAACCGCTGGCCAGGATGGAGTGGTCCTCTCCTCTTAGTATGGAAAATCCTGTTGGCCATTCCCAGCCTCTCGAGTCTACGTAGGAACTATCTGTAATGCTTTCCCTGCAGTTAAAATACTAATTCATTGTAGTCATAATTGCTCCTTGGAAAAACAAATGAGTTAGGCTAACTATTAAACATCTGATCTACCAAGAGAGCTGGTAGGCGGTTAATCAAGGGAGGCTGGCACGCGGTTCTGATCTTGGAAGAAGCTGGCTGTCTTGAACAAAACGACAACAAAAGTACCATTTAGGGGGGTAGTGCCAGACTCCCAATGAGTGAATTCCAAAAGAAACCTGCTACATCTAGAACATACAGCTTTTTGTTTCCCAGAGCATTAATTTCCAGGGTGAAACTGCAGGAAACTTAAATGCGTCTTCTTTTCATAGCAGGTAAATAGGTGGAGAAATAAATGACCTGGAGGTTTGCTTCTTTGGTGATACATGATGCTCCCAAGGGAACATTCCCATTTATGTCAATCACAAATTCCTCCTTTGGGGCCATTGTTTTCTTTCATGCTGTCTCTCTTTTCTTCAGTGAGGGAAACTTATCTTCCTAAATAGCCTCACAAAACCCAGTGGGGTATGACCAGGACAGGATTGAGGAATCATAGGGGATTCAGTGGGCAGAGTCCCTGTTGTGGTGTCTTGGCCGAAGTTCACATGTGGGCACGGTGAGCTATGTCTGCAGCCTCCATGATGATGTATGTTTGCTTGGCCTCAGGGGCTGAGGTCTGAGACCAGCTAGGGTCTGAGATCTGCAAGCAGGCGAGGAGCACCTGAAAGGGAAGAGACAACAGTGGCCACTGAGAAGGCAGTTTCTGTGGACCTGGAGGATTTTGAGTGGAGGGTCTAGGAATAAGTCAACCACGTGGCCTTTCTCTCGGTTCTCTTTGTGAACCAGGCACTTTGTGGGCGCAGGGCCTTGGAACAAAATACCTGTCTGCCTGGACCCTTTTCTCTCTCCACTTCTGCACAGCACTCAGCCAACTCCTGTTCAACAGTCAAGTCCCAGCAATTTCTCTGGGAGCCTTTACAGTGACTCCCCCTTACTCACCCACCCAGTGCCAAGACCACATCAGGACCCATTGTACATCCTCGTCACATTTTTCACAATACAAATTACAACTGTTATTAAATAAGCATTTGTGTATGTATTTATTTAGTGTGCATCTCCTCCACTACCCTGTAGACTCCAGGAGGGCAGAGGCTGGAACCATCTCATTCACTGCCTGAGCATTCCCAGCCCTCTTTCTGGCTCACTGTAGGTGCTTAAGGAGAATTTGTTGAAAAAGTGGATGGTTGGATGAAGGGCAGGTCCTTGTGAATTAAAGAGAGCCTGGGCATGAAGAGGAGTGAAGATCCTAGGGTATCCTGCTAGGGCAACAGGACCTGTGAACTCGTTCTGCCATGACTGCAACATTTATTTAAGGACAAAATTCTCCCCTGATGTCTTCATTTCTTATTGCTTTTCAGGAGATAAATGTGCATGAACTTCTCTGAGGAACAGCTACCTCATAATAATAATAGCCACCATTTATTGAGCACGTACTTTTACCATGCTGAGGACTTTACATGCGTTAATTAAAACAACTCATATTTACTGAGTACTCACTAATGTGACAGATGCTGTTCTAAGCACTTTCCAAGCCATAACTCATTCATTAATCACAAACTACTCTATAAGGTAGATAATATTTTTGTCCCCGTTTACAGTTGAATAAACTGAGGCCCAGAAAGTTTAAGTAACTTGCCTAAACATATCCTACTGCTTTTCCAATATTGCATTATCTCATTTAATCCTTACAAAAAATCCATGAGGTGCCATTATCCCCCTTAGACTTGCGGGGAAAATGAAGCTTAGAGGGGGTAAGTACTCAGTAGAGGAGCTAGAATTTGAACCTAGGTGTCTGTCATTCCAAAGTCCGCATTCTTAACTATGAAGTTATGCCTCTGCCCTTTTGGGATCTGCATGATATGTTGACAGTTGCCAAGAACAAGGGTAAAAGACCCTTGCAGATCTGGAGAGATCTGCATCTCTCTTTATAAAGAAAAAAAAAAACCCTCTTTTTCCTTATAAATTACACAGTCTCTGGTATGTCTTTATTAGCAGCATGAAAACAAAATGAGCCATTGTGGGACAGAATGAGCAGAGTTTCATGAGCAGGTGGTTCCTCATTTGCCTCACCTGTTTGAAGAGCAGGGTTGGCTTCTGAGAGTGGCATTGTCACATACCTCTCTGAGGAGATGAACCTACTGGTCCCGAGTTGCTTTACACAAAAATTCCAAACAATGCAACTTTTAAAATTGGTTCTATGTTTCAGTGACTTTGTGTAGGACTTTTAGGTCTGGGAGAATCCAGTAGACAATTTCCTCAGTCCATGACTAAATCCTTTCTGCATCTTCCTCCTCAGATAATAATTAAGCCTGCCTGGATACCTGTGATAATGGGGAGCTCAGTACCCAATTCCCTAGTCCATAATAGTTATTTTCATTAATAGTAGCAAGTATGTATTAAAAACTCACTGTTAAATGCTATGTTAGCACCTGGCGTTTAATCCTCAAAATGACCTCCTGTATATTATCCCCATTTTGCAGAGTAAGCAGTTGAAATTTGTGAGATGGTCACATGCTTGAAAACGTGCAGTTCATACTCTTCATCTTTGTATTGCAGAGCCTAGGTATTTATATGTCTACTTTTTAGGGTTTCCTTGACTAATTATTTTTTGCCTTCTTCTTAACTGCTTGTTAGCACTTCATTCTGGGAACAATAACCCACACAGGCTATGATTGTCTGAGGCTGGTTTTCATAAGAGCTAATGTCTAGTGCACTGATTATATGCCAGGCATTGTGATTGGTGTGTTTCATTTACTTTCTTCCTTAATCCTATGACACTCATAGAGGCAGGTGCGATCAGTTCTCCATTTTATAAATGAGGAAACTGAGGCACAGAATATGAAGATATTTGTACCAAGTTGTTCACACTGATAAGTGATGGAGCTGTCATTTGGACCCACAGACTGACCCGGAAGCACAGGCTTCTCACCACTGGGCCTTCCTGCCTTCTTCAGGACTGGAAAGACTAATATTTTTGTGCGAGGCTAGCAAGCAGGTTTCAAACTCCCTCCACATTTTCTTTCTGAAAGTCAGTCATTATTCTGGTGTTAGCCCTGCCTTTTCTCCAGGAAGTTTATGTATCCTTTAGATGTTTTATTTTGATCTTTAAAAGCAGTTGGTTTTCTGCTTATAAAGATATTATTTGTTCATTGTAAAAATTCAAATAATACAAATAAACAACAAAAGGAAGAAAAAAATCACCTGAATCTTACCACGCGGAAAGAGCCACAATGCACCAACAATTTGGTGACGTTCATTCCAGCCATCTCCCTGTGCAATGCTTGCACAGAAATTGCATACACAGATAAGCTTAGGGACAGAAAGCCTTTTGTTCACTGAACAACCTGGAAAAAGTTACACATTATGGTGTGCAGGTCACACTGTCCTTTTAAGTAGGCTAACATGAATTTGTCTACTTATACAATTATCTATTTAAATAGTATTTTTGTGGATATTTAGGTTGTTTCTAAATATTTGGTATTATTTAAAAGTCTATAAATAAAATTTTTTATGTAAATCTTGGCGCTCTTGTCTAATTATCTCCTTGAAATAAATGCCTAGAAGAAGAATTAGTGAGTCAAAGTAGCTGTGCATTTTACATTTTGTTGATACTACCATGTATCAACTCATTTTTCTATAAAGTTCTACTAATGTGCAACTCTGCCATTACTGCACGAGAAGGCCTTTCACCAGAACCTCTTTGCTACTGTGTTTGGTCAATTTATGCTAATTGTTTTTATCATTGCCAATAAAGTAGAAAAGAAATTATATCTCATTATTCTCGATATGGAATTTATATGAGTGGACTTTTTTTCACATGTTTATTGGTTTTACACAATGTTTGATACAAATAAAGGCTGAAAAGTTGAAAATAAAAATTTGAATAGTCAAGCAAAT
Source organism: Nomascus leucogenys (assembly GCF_006542625.1). Taxonomy (NCBI): domain Eukaryota; kingdom Metazoa; phylum Chordata; class Mammalia; order Primates; family Hylobatidae; genus Nomascus; species Nomascus leucogenys. The sequence goes on along the minus strand of NC_044382.1, from coordinate 8,786,061 downwards.
GTGGAAACTCTCGTGTTTTTAGACAGAACCTAGGAAGTTTAGGAAATACAAAATTTTCTCTTGACAAAAATATTTTGTGTCCCAACTCTTCTGCCCATGATGTCCACCCTTGCACAGACACATCCTGGGGAATACACCTGGCTAAAAGCACCCTCTGGAGGCCCTTAAGTCTTATGGGTTGTCCCATATTAATGTCCATTAATTCACATTTCCCTAGGCATTGGTGGTTAGGGCTAAATTAATATCCTGGCCAGGATCCAGAATCGTTCCCCAGAGGTGGTCACAGCTGCCCCACGGCTGGAGTCATTACTGATCTTTGCAACACTTTATTCTGTCCTCCCTTGATTATTGACTTTAGTGAACATGAACCAACTGTTTATGTTCCATCTATGCCTTTGGCCTACATCAAATGGTCCTCATGGAATCAGTGTCCATTCAGTAGATACAGAAACATTGGACAATATCTCCGTAGGTTGCAAACTGTAGGCTTTCTCTGGAATTCCTGCCCAGTCCTCTTTTCTCAGTGTATTTAGGCCACACAGTGAGGGGTTAAGTGCATAGGCTTTTGCTTAAGATCTACCTCGATGAGACTCTTCCACTTTCTGACTATTGACCTGGAACAAGTGACTTGATCTTTGTAAAACCACCTAAACTGGTTGTGAGAATTGAATGAAATAATCTATATGAAATGGTCAGGATGGTCAGTGTTCACTCTTCAGGCAGAACCCAGCTGGTAGCCATGAGATACTTGTGAATTGGTCTTGGTCCCTCCTCTTTCCCTTGGGATAGTAAACTGTAGGTGCATTCATGGAAGGAATGTACAAAGATGGCATTGCCTTGTACAAGGAATGTACAAGAAGTCCTATCTCCCTGCCGTCTCTGTACTTTGTGTTTTTAGCATTGTGCTTGTCTCTCTATATTGTGATGATCTGCTGACTTCTAGCCTCTTCAACTAGACTATAAGCTCCTTGAGAGACATGTGGTGATGGTCTACTCCGAGTCCTCACCCTCCACTTGACACAGAGAGGGTCTTACATAAATTCTTGTAAAACAAATGAATATAATCCTGTATTATCTAATTTGCCTTAGCTTCTATGAGATGGAATGGTTGGATAGTCGCATGGAATAAATATTTGCATAACTAATTATGAGTGAAGGAATTAATTCACTTCCAACTTTTTTTTCCTTTCAAAGATTTATTATCAGTAGGTCTCATGTCTGTTCTCTAGTCTACTATGCTTTCTCTATTTATAGCAGCTTTAATTTGGTTAAACTTTATTTAGATTCTGTTGTGAGGTGGGCACTGTAATAAATACTGCGGAGATTCCAAAGAGGAATAAGACCTGATTCCTGTTGTAGCACTAAGAAAGGACCTTGTAATGCCAACCTCATATGGAATCTGTGTCTGAGAATTGCTACAAAATGTTGTACAGGGTAGCGGAGGACTTAGAGGAAGGTATCTGATTCATTTCATGCATCCAAATTCTGCCTTACATATCAGGGTGCTCTACATGTTAACTGGGGTTCAGACTATCCTTTACACCAGGAGTCAGCAAGTTTTTTCTTTAAAGGGCCGGGTAGTAAATATTTCCATCCTTGCTGGCCACACAGTTTCTGTTGCAACCATTCAGCTCTGCCATTGTGGCAAGAAATAAGTCATAGACAATATGTAAACAAATGGCTCTGTTTGTGTTCCAATAAAACTTTGTTTATAAAATATGCAACTGAATGGATTTGGCCTGGGAGCCATAGTTTGACAACCCCCGCTTTAGGCACTGGGAAGTCACTGGTGGTTTTTGAGCAGGAGGCTCTTGATTAGGTTGTTTTTCAGAGGAGGCTTTGTTTGCTGACACATTGCCATCTCCCTTCTCTGAACTTAGTAATAATAACCTTTACTATTTACATCACACTTTACAACTTATAAAGCATTTTCAAATCCCATGTAATCCCCACTAGGGAGGCTGGGAAGCATTATCCCTGTTTTAAAGAAGAGGAATTCAATCCAGAAGGATTCGATGACTTGTCCTAAGTCACAGAGGAAGACTGGGACCCTGTCTTCCTGCTGCCAGCCTCAGGGCTCTGGTGGAGACCCCAACTCTCCCTCCATTTCGCTGGCCAGACATCTAACTACTTTATGTGTTAGTCCTGTTTCCTCAGCTGCAGGGTGCATTTCTAAGGTGTAGGGATAAGCCTTCCACTCTTTTTCTATCCTCCAGAGTCCTAAGCACAGTGCTGAGTCTTTAAGGAGCCATTTACTATTGATCATTCACCTCTGGGCCTTGTGGTTCAAAGTTTGCTTTCCTTCCTTTGTATTCAGTTAATTGCTCGGTCAAATCTCTTGGTAAGGTTACTCCATACTCATCTGAAATCAAAGGGTTAATGCTTGTGGTCCAAGTCTCCATTTATCTTTCCAACTTGAAATTTGGAAAGCTAATTTTCCAAATTCTGTATTCCAAAAATATACCCCTTTCTGGCAGCTTTCTCAATAAGGAAAAGGGTATATTTTGGGGGTCTGCCTAAATCTACATTTTGTTATAAGTGGTCAAAGAAACAATGGGAATCGACTTTCTTTTTAGCACCTGGGATTACTAAGCATGGGTGGACTCACCAAAAGGTGAGGTTAAGATCCAGACTTACATATTTGGGACCCTGAAAGATGCTGGATATGTACTGATTGTGAAATCTTGTTCTCATCTTTCTATATACCATGTTTGACTTTTTTGCACAAATTCTGATATTCATACCCAGGTCTCCATCATCTCTCACCTGTATCACTGTGAGTGTCCCCTTCTCTTGTCCTCTTTACCATCTGTCCTCCACACAGCAGCCACAGAAATCTTGATAATATTTAATCAGATCACATCAGGCCCCTCTTTGAAACCCTGCAAAGGTGTCCCACTACATTTAAATTAAAATCCGAACTAGTTCCATAAGTTTCAGGGCCACAACCTTGAACACAGGCCACAACCCTATGTCATCTGGCCCCTGCCTACCCTCCTTGTCCCATCTCATCTCATGCCACTTTCCCCCTTTTCTGTGACCTGGTCCCTGGCCCTGAACATGCTAGATTCATTCTCATCATCTGGCTTTCAAATCTGCTATTCCTTTTGTTAGGACTCCTCTTTCGCCAGATCCTTCCAAGGCTGTCATCTCCAGGAGACACTCCCTGACCCCCTCTCCCCTTCCATGTCCCTCCATGCAGCAAAACCCCTGTTCTATTAGCTTAGTTGTTTATTATCTGTCTCTGCTCCCATTTATTGAAGAACTTGAGTATTTGTTGAATGAATGAATAAAGAGTAAATTCTTACAGTTAGAGGCTTCAAGGAATCATACAACCTTAGAACAGAGAAATTTAAAACTTTAGACCTTGGGGATAATCTTATTTAATGATTTTCAAAATTCCCTTAGCAGTAAAATCAGCTTTCCAAATCTAAGCTTAAGCACGATTCCAATATCTAAAACAATAAAGTGGAGTTTTTCCGGAAAATGTAGGGGACTCAGTCCTGGGACTCAAAGCAAACCGAAAAACCACAAAGACAACCCCACTCATTACAGAGATGGGGAAACCAAGACTCTGAGCAGCTGTCTTCTACCTGCAAATGCTTCAAGAAGAACAAAGTCAGCCAGGCGCGGTGGCTCACGCCCGTACTCCCAGCACTTTGGGAGGCCAAGGCAGGTGGATCACAAGGTCAGCAGTTTGAGACAGCTTGGCCAACATAGTGAAACCACATCTCTACTAAAAATACAAAAACATTAGCCGGGTGTGGTGGCAGGCACCTGTAATCCCAGCTACTTGGGAGGCTGCGGCAAGGAGAATCACTTGAACCTGGGAGGCGGAGGTTGCGGTGAGCAGAGATTGCGCCATTGCACTCTAGCCTGGGCAACAGTGCGAGATTCTGTTTCAAAAAAAGAAAAGAAAAACAACAACAACAACAAACTTTAGACCTTGGGGAGAATCTTATTTAATGATTTTCAAAATTCCTTTAGCAGTAAAATCAGCTTTCCAAATCCAAGCTTAAGCACGATTCCAATATCTAAAACGGAATAAAGTGGAGCTGTTCTCAAAAATGTAGGGGATTCAGACCTAGGACTCAAAGCAGACCTAAAAACCACGAAGACCCTCATTATAGAGATGGGGAAACTGAGACTCTGAGCAGCTGTCTTCTACCTGCAAATGCTTCAAGAAGAACAGTTGCTGGTGTGTATCCCGTACCCCAGCACAGCTTCTAGCATGGAGCAGGAGCTAGGGGAGCATTTGTGGAACTGCACAAGTGACACAATGAGTTGAAGGCAGAAGTGGAACTAATGTCAATCCAGGGTCTCCTGTTCTCCAATACACCAGGGAGAAAGGTTGAGGGCCATGGCCCACATCTGGTTCCAGCTCAGGTGCCTCATTTGGAACCAGACCTAGTGGAGAAGACAGGCTTTCTGATCCCAGAGGCCTCTCCAATGGATGGGCAAGCCACTAATGCTATTTTTTTTCCTACCACTCCAGCCCTCTAATTGCATTTGTCACAGACACCCAGGGAAATACGACTACCATCTACCTCTACCTCCTCTTCATTTTTATCCTTTCTTCTGCCTTCTCTTCCTTTTTTCAAAAACATAATAAAATGTTTCAGGTGTGCAAGACAGCACAGAGGACAGTAGAGTGAACATAACAAGCATGACCAGCCTCAGACATGAAAGGTTACAAATCTAGCTGGATTATCCTCTGGATTTCCTCTCCTTTCTGCTTTTATTGTGTTTCCCTCTGTCTTCACTCCTTCTTTTCCCCTTCTTCCCTTCTGTTTTCTCCAGCATGGCTCCCCATTTCATTTCTCCCCTCTCCTCCCTGCTCTTTCTCTCACCACCTTTCTTGCCCTCCTCTTTCCACACCCTGCCCTTCCTCTTCCTTCATTTTGTTTGTTTCTCTCTGGCCCCTTCTCTTGCCTTCTCCTTCTCTCTTGCATCTTTATAAATGTTTTAGGATCAGTGATTCATTCCTTTGGCTATTCTATATCAAGGGTGAGGAATCAGCATCTCTTGAATTTCCTCTTTTGCAAGCCTCAGGGCACCTGCCCTGTAGGGACAATTCTGTGGTACATGCACCCCTCTAGCCAGAGGCATTGGCTGCTGCTGCTGCTGCTGCTGAATCTGAAAGGTCACCTCCAGCTTGCTTTCTCCAGGGGAAAACCTTTGCTACCACCAGATGCAACTGCTGGCCAATTCATCCAGCTTCTCATAGATGAAAGAGCACTGGCTTAATATTATCTCTGTATTTCTCAGCATTTTGATTTCTTTCCAGAGATTTTTCTGATATTTTTCAATGCATTTGTTTTTCACTACATAACTGGGGACATCTTCTTACCCTTTTTCTTTAGGTTATACCACTCTTTGACTTTAAATAATTGGATTTATTTTTCCTGGGGTCAAACACTGGGGGAGCTGCCTGCTCTGACAGATAGAAGAATCTAGAATCTTTTTGATTTGTTGTCAGAGGAATAACTCTGTGTGTCAGATGGAAGGGAGAGAGGAGAAGTGAGTGGTCATGTCTCACCCCTCTTCTCCATCAGCTCCATTCAGAAAAAAACAACAGGAAGCCAGACAGCCAATGATTTGCATGGCTGTAAACAGATTCACTCGTAGGGTACAGAGTTGGCACAGGCCACTTCTAAGTTATTTTTCAATGTTGACGTGTCAACATTTTCCACGTGGGAGAGGGATCCAGTTGGAATGGAAGAAGGCAGGAAAATCATTTTCCATCTCAGCATCTTTACCACTTTCTGTGGTTTTGTGGTACTTGGAACCTCTGTTTACACTTGACAATCTCTTCATGTAGATTGTCTAAAGCAATTATGAATAAAATTGGAAAAGTATTTCCATTCTGAAGGGACCTATGCTCCAGTATAGACCAGTCACACACATTTGGCTGATTAAAATACTAGTCATTGTACTAAAAACAAGACAGACTCCAGTGACCACTTGCTTGTCAATAGCACTGCCAAAGTTTTCCAAGCATTTTTAGATTTACTAGCCCATTTCCACCTCACAACAAGTTTTGCCAAGACTAGGCATTATCACTCCCATTTTGCAGATGAGGGAACTGGTAGAGAGGTGCGAGATTTGCCCAAGATGAATGTGGTCTGGCAGGACCAAAAGGACAGCAGAAATTTCATTAGATCAGGGAGCTTCTAATGGAGGCCAGAAGAAACTAGGTGCCTCTCAGAGATGCCTTGGGTCGGGCCTGGCAGGATTGGCCCACAGCATGGCTTGGAAGTACCCCCTTCTCCTGACATAGATACACACTGCACACCCACCAAGGACAACTGTCGGGCCCTGGACTCTGCAGTGCGCCATCCACCCTGGTACAGCAAAGCATTGGCAGCCGGCTGCAATGAAGGTTTTCCCACTTCTGGATCCCTGCCTACACTGCAGAATTTTCACAAGGGGAAGAGAAGGGGGGAAGTTTATGGTCTGATCTAATCACAGATGAACAGAGAACTCAGTGGCAGCAAGCAGTTTGCAAAAGCGCATGACTCCAGTGCCGTTAAAGAGCCCACTCTTCATTTTCTGAGATGAGTAAATGGCGTGCCCAGCAGCATGTGTAGCACACAGTAGGTGCTCAGTAAATGATGGCTTCCACTGTAATGATTACCATTATGTATTGGGCCCCAGGTTACACAGAGATGGGACAAAATCCCAGGTTTTAAGAGTACATGCAGGGTTTGTGGCAAATCTCAAGTAACATTAAAAGACAGAAGTAATAAAAACGAAACTCAAGGAGAAAATGCTGCCAAATGTCCCCTGTCTGCTGGTTTTGGTGTTGTGGCCCCCGGTGAGGTCTGCCATTTCTTAAGGGGCCAAGAACATCTCTGTGGCTTTTTGTCATTCATTTCCTCCTCTCGTGCGGGAATCTCAGACCATTGCTGGAATCGATGTTGCATTCTGGGACTTAGGCTTTCTGCCTGTACAAGCTGTGAAGCCCCATCCACCTCCCATGCAAATCACAGGCTGTGTAGCACACCTTTAATCGCCTCTCACTTGATGGGCTCACGGTGTTTGCCTAATGACAAGGGATGTCCTCTTTCTCATGGATGCTGGCCAAATCCAAAAGTATAAAAGCTCATGTTGAAATGTCCCCCTTCCTTCTTTCTACTTTCCTCCCTTCCTTTCTCTCCCTCCTCCTTCCCTCTCTTGTTTCTTACAAAGGGAAGGGCAGCCTCAACCCCACTTCTCACTTTCCAGGATAGGAGACAAGGAAAGGCACTGAGCTGAGTGGAGAACTTTCCTGGAGATCCGGGGACAGGGGGTGGTCTCACTCCTAGCCACCTATACTCACCTGAGTCTTCTCCCCTGCCCCTAGAGAAAAGCAGCCAGCATTCCTGCATCTTCTCCTTTTGGGGGTAGGATCACACTCCCTAAGGCTCCTGCAGTGCCCCATGCTTTCACCCTGACTCCAGCCACTGGGGGTTCCACCTTCCCTCCATGTTACCTATTGTAACCACAGCCCCCGAGAGCAGGGTGACATTCCATCTCCTGGAATGAAATACTTATCATGACTTGGCAAAGCCTTTCTCTTACAAAGCGTTATTCATGCACTTACACCTAAACTTGCTGAATGACCTAGGACAAGTCATCTCATATCTGGGATCCCAGTTTCCTCATTTGAAAATGAAAGGAGCATTTGACTCACATAACACAGTGCCTGGCACATAATAGATACAGTAAAAATCAGCCAGCAGACCTCTTGGCTTCCAATCTTCCTTCCTTCCTTCCCTATTTTCTGGCCTGGTGATGTCCCCGATTACCATTACCCTTGTCTTGTTTGAACAGGGACCTTTATGTGAATGATATGCTCTCAAGCCTGGCCTTGGCCACCTTCCATGATCCTTTCTGGGCCAACGACTAGGACAGCCTTTCTGTTTCCCAGTCCCATGTCTGAGCCCGATTGGCTGCACTGGGGCACAGGGATTGGAAGGAGCACCCAGAGCGTGCAGGCAGATGGTGATAGAGCCAGAAACCATTGCTCCTGGGGTGTGTAGGGGGGGCGGGGCGGGGTGGGGGGGCAGTCAGCAGTGAGCAACTTCTTAAAGCTCACATCAACATTCCCCATTCTGGATGAGATCCAGAATCTTATGGGTTCAGAGTTTATCTGAAGTACTAGGACCCTTTAAATCCCATGTGGAATGGCTGGGAGTTGTCTGATAATTTAGGTAGTGTGGCATGGTGGACAAGAGCTTGCATTCTGAAAACAGATGGCTTAGATTTCAGTGCTGGCTCTGCCATTTTATGCATCTTTGTTGGAGGGTAAATTACTTAACCTCTCTGGGCTTTGATTTTCTCGTCTGTAATATGTGGCTAATAATATTACTTAAGAAGCTGTAGCTAATAATATTACTTAAGAAGCTGGCTGTAAGATTTAAACAAGGTGACACACTCATAAAGCTTTCAGAAAAGTGCCTGTCAGGCCGGAACCACTTAATAAATGTTGACTCCTATTATGATTACTAGCATTATTACTATAGGCAGTATCATCGTTATTATTATCAAAGTGTGAGAACCAGCAAAGATTTCTATCTCTCACTAGTCGCCACTCAAACTCTCATCTGTGAAGCAGGAATATTTATGATATAGCCCCTACCCGCTGCTCACAGTGGGTGTGGGAGCTGATTGATAATATAGAAGAGGATAAATGTTTATAATAAAATGCAGATGCCATACAACTAAAAGCAATTAGTAGACGACAGAAGATGAGAGTTAAAAAATGAAGTTAATAAAGAGGAGAAAAACTGAGCATCAACTTTGATGTGAGCTTCCTAGTAAACCAAGGCAGAGAGGGATCATAGTAAAACATATTTTTATCATTACTTAATGCTTAGTGCTAGACATTTCATCATGAGTAACAACCTTTTTTTGTAGCCTTGAACTCTAAGAGAAACTTATCATAAGAATATTTATTATGAATTTATTTACACATCTAAAATTTTAGGCTTTCTCTATGAGAAAGAGAATCCTTATGAGATTTGGAAAGTATCACAATAAAAATGGTTGAAGAAATGTGAGCTCTTTTTTTTTTTTTTTTTTTTTTTTTTTTTGAGACAGAGTCTTGCTCTGTCACCAGGCTGGAGTGCATTGGCACGATCTCGGCTCACTGCAGCTTTCACCTCCTGGGCTCAAGCAATTCTCATGCCTCAGTCCCCCAAGTAGCTGGGATTATAGGCACACGCCACCACACCCAGCTAATTATTTTTATTATTTTTGTATTTTTTTATTTTTATTATTTTTGTATTTTTTTAAGTAGAGACAGGATTTCACCATGTTGGAAGGGATGGTCCCGATCTCCTAACCTCATGATCCTCCTGCTTCTTCCTCCCAAAGTGCTGGGATTACAAGCGTGAGCCACCGCACTCGGCCAGGAATGTGAGCTCTTTGAGCAAGAGAAGAGCAAATGGGAAGACATGATGGTCCCTTTAAAGTCTTCACTACTGTATCAAGTGGGAAGTAGGGTTGCCCTGTAATATTTCCAGACACAGAACCACAGCCCCATGGTTGAGAGCCTGGGGATGCCAACTGAGTTTCAGCTAAAGGCAGAAGTTCCCTCAAACTCAAATAATGCAACTCTGCCTTGTGACTGGGTGAGCTCCCTGTCCATGCAAGCATTTGTCTAGAAGGCCATCATCAGGGCCACATGGGGAAGCTCTCACTGCATTTTTAGAGAGCAAAGAGATGACTCCTTCATCCCAGGATACTTTAATTTTATCCAGGTCTATGTAATAGAGGAGTGGACTCTCAAAAGAAGAGCTGATCTTTCCTCCCTTGAATGCAGATGAACAACTCTAATAAAAACCATTTCCTACAAAGCTGCTCCCCTAGAAATAAAGCAGGCTAGCTAGAGCAATCAAATCACTTTTTAAAATGATTCTTTAAGATGAAGAGTATTAGGAAATAATTTGGCTAAGCAATTGTCAGTGGATTTGGGGAGAAGTGACTGTCAGAAGTGACTGTGTCACCTGCCACCAACCTTCTTGTGTGTTGTTCTTCCTTTGCATGTCCCAGCTTTCATCAGTACGTTCTGAGATTCTGGGGCTGACCGAGGCTGCATGAACAAGTATGTGTCCCTGGGGCTCCCACAGCCCTACCCCAGCTCTCCTCTGCCCATCAACTGGCTGCCGTGGTCTCCTTTCTCATGGGGGCTCTGCTTGGGAAGGGCCATATATTGCTCAGCACCATGTGATTGGTGCCTGCACAGCGTTGGGCCCGCAGCAGCCAGGTGTACTCTATGGTTAGGAGCATGGGTTCTAGGGCCAGGCTGCCTGGGTTTAAAATCCAGCTGTCTCATTTACTAGCTCTGTGACCTTGGTCAGGATGTTTCAACTCTTTGAGCCTCAGTTTTCTTATCTGTAACATGGGATTGGTAGGAGTGTCCTCTACACGCACACACACACACACAAAACAACAACAACAACAACACACACCGGATTGCAGTATGAGTTCAATGAAAGAATGACAGTTAAGCTCTTAACATAGTGTCTATCTTATCTACGATATCAGAGGTCAAAAAACTCTTTCAATCAAGGGTTAGACAGTAAATATTTGCAGCTTTGTAGGCCTTGTGGTCTCTGTTTCAAGTACTCCACTCTACCATTGTAGCCTGACAGCACACATGGGCAATATGTAAATGAACAAGCATAGTGATATTCCAGTTAAACTGAATTTACCCAAACAGGTAGCAGTCAAGATTTGGCCCGTGGACTGTAGTTTGCTGCCCTTGTGTAAAGCAGCAAGTCAGAGAACCAGATGGAAATGAACAACCACAGAGACTAAAGGGAAGAAGCAAAAGGTGGTAGAATGGTGGATTCAACAGTAGCACCCAGAAGTTAAGAACTCAGTCTGTGAAGTAGAATAGGTCTGGTTTCAAACCTGGCTGGTGAATGGTGTTTGCTCTCTGAGCCTTGGCTTCCTAATACATAAAGTGCAAGATGGCAAGTAAAAGGGACCTTTCTCAAATGGCTGATTTGTGGATTAAAAGAGATATTAGACATGGTGCCAGGCATCTAGTAAGAGCTCAAAAAATGTTAGCAAAGGGGAGGATGATGACAAGGTGGCTGCTGAAGTGAACTAAACTGAATTGAACCACAGCCTCCTTTTGCCTTCAGCATGCCCAGACAGTGTGGCTCATCAGCAAGAGCAAGAGTCTTAGATCCTCAGAGTGCCTGACTTCCTGCCTTGAGACTTCTCTCACTCTCTGTAAAGTGCAGCCAATTCACATTCTTTCTCCATGCCAAGAATCAGGTTCAATGAGAACCTGGAGGGGGAACCTCCCTACCACCTACCTATAAATAGGATGGCAAGTCAGCCCCAGCATCAATGATTGCAAGTCAAAAATGAGCCTTGGCCTCTCAGTCTTGCTCGCCTCAAATGGACGTGAGGATAGAAGAGCCAAAAGATCAATAATGGAGAATATAAATGTTTGTCATTCTCTGTGCAGAGCTGCTTGGGCACTCAGGTTTGGAGCAGGACTAGGAAGGCCCTGGGCTTTGGATTGCTTTTGTTCGATGTTAGTGTCCTGGAAATAGACCTCTCTACATACCACATTTTGTTGGGAGATGGTATTGCCATCCAAAGTGAGACTTTCAATGTTCCTTTCCATTCCTTATTGGCATACAAAGACTGCATAACAAACGGATTTCCCCAATGTGTTCAAAGTGTTGTGCCTTTTGTTGACTCCATAAGTTTTTATTCTTACTTTTTTCACTCTCAGATTTTCCAGAAAAAAATTAAACAGACTCTTAAAGCCCTAATTAATGCTATCAGGCATCTGTCCTAATCATATATTAATTGATATCGATTTTCAGTTATGTCATTTCCTTCCACTAAGATCACGAGAGTCTCACAAATTGTCCATTTTATTCACTTCAGGGTCTCCAACACTAGAAACCACAAGCTGTCTTTTTTCCTCTTTCTTTCCTCCTTCCGTCTCTCCGTTTAGCCTTTCTTCCCTTCCTTCTACTAAGCACCCACTATGTGCCAAACATTGTGCTGGGCATCGGGAACACCTCCAAGCTCTCAGATCTAAAGGAGGAGATGGGTAGGTAATAGGCAGCACGGTAAGAAGCAAGCTTTAAGCAAGGTCGGGTATTGTAGAAATCCACCATCCCAGGCCCTAACCTGTTGGGACCTTTAAGACCTTTAAACCTAACCTGTTGTCCCCTGGTGTAGGGGACATCTGAGCCAGGCTTTCTATGATGACTAGGAATTCAAGTCCTTGAAAGAAGGAAGAAGCAGATTCAAAGGTGTGCCTTGAGTCTAGACGTGAAATGGAAGTTGTTCCTTCCACATAAACTTAATTATTGTGGCTGGGCAGGATAGTGGCAAATGTCAGGAGAAGACTGGCTGGCAGGAGGCATGGCATGAAGGACCTTGTAGGCCAAACAGATCTTCTGGAGTGATTTCAACATCTTAAAGCTTAGGCAAGCTGTACATTTACAAAGCAAACCTAAATGTCGAGTCTCTCTCCTTTGGACTGTAATTATATTAAGAATATTGTCTCCTTCTTGCACTACTTCTAATTAGAAGCTTTGATTAGCAGTATTACATGCTTTGGATGAACAAAATGATAAAATAAGCAAATTATGACTTAATGTGTAGAGTTGTTACCCACTACCTTTCTTTCTTTTTTCTTTTTTTTTCTTCTTTTTTTTGAGACGGAGTCTCACTCTGTTGCCCAGGCTGGAGTGCAGTGGCACGAACTTGGTTCACTGCAAGCTCCACCTCCTGGGTTCACGCCATTCTCCTGCCTCAGCCTCCTGAGTAGCTGGGACTACAGGTGCCTGCCACCACGCCCAGCTAATTTTTTGTATTTTTAGTAGAGACGGGGTTTGACTGTGTTAGCCAGGATGGTCTTGATCTCCTGACCTCGTGAGCCACCCGCCTCGGCCTCCCAAAGTGCTGGGATTACAGGCTTGAGCCACTGCGCCCGGCCGTTACCCACTATCTTTCAATACACCAAGTCAGTGGGGAGAGGGAGAGCAGCAAAGAAGCTCTTGGTGGTGAAAAAACTGAAAAATATTTCCTCCTATTACCAAGATACAGATACAGCCTGCCTGGAATTGACTGGAAGTGAAGTGATAAAACCCAGCAAATCATCGATTAGGAGTTCACCATGTATCTAGCACTGTCTTCACCTTGAGATACAACTGGTGTACCAAACAGCCAAGGTCCTGTCTATTTTGGAACTTAGTTATGGGTAGGAGAGGCTGATATTAAGTGAACAAACATCCAAGTAAATATGGATTTATAAAACGTGCTAAAAGTTGTGACCAAAAAATAGAGGCCGGTAGGAGAATAATGAGTCCTAGTTTACACTGTGGGTAAGGGAAGTGCCTTCTGAAGAAGTGATGTTTGCATTTAGGAGGGATGGTGGGTGTGACTGAGGTGATTGGATGGGCATGAAAAGAGGGTGTTCCAGGCAAACCAACACTGTGCACACTGGCTCTGATGCAGAGAAAGGTATTTGGCCTTTGTAACAGCTAAAGAAAGGCCAGCTTGGATGGAATCCAGAGAGCAGGCCACAGTTGGTCTTGAAGAGTTAGGCAGGAGTGATGATATTGGTCCTGAAGGCCACATTAAGTCTTTTGGTTGATTTTTGAAAACAGAATGACTTCAAGAGGTTTAAGAAGGGTGTGTGTGTGTGTGTGTGTGTGTGTTTGCATGCGTGCATGTGCGTGTAAGAGAGATATTAACATGTTTGCATTTTAAAACGATTTTTCTGGTTGTTCTGAGAAAATGGACTGGACAGGGCAAAAGTGGAAGCAGGATGAACCAGTGGGGAGGCTGTGTCAGTCGTCCAGGTGACACATGATGATGGCAAGGTGGTAATAGTAAAGATGAGAACTGGATAAACTCAAAAACACTGAATATTACATTAGTTAGAGTTGTAGTGTGAGGTGGAAAGATGTAGAGGAAGGAAATTGATTTGAGTGGATTTGACTTAGAAGGCAACATTTTGAGACACCTAGAATGATGGCTTCTAATAGGCTGTCCCAGAGCCAAATGGAGGGGTTTTCTGGACCCTCAGCCATGTGCTATGGTGTGACCACCATGTTTGCTTGCATCTATTGGAGAAGGTACCCCTTTCTCTGCATGGTGGCCGCCTTGCAAGAACACATGGCTCTGGGGACCACGGTGCCCTCTCCTACCCTCAAGTTTGGAGCATGAGTGATGTATACCACACCATATCAGGCATTGGCCTTCGGAAGTAAGAGACCACCCAGATGTCCAATCAGTCAAACGGTTTGTTTCTCCATCTCCGTGTGCCAAGGAAACCACAGAGACCAAAAACACAAATGAGACTGCATCTTGATCTGTAGGGTTAATGCCATCTGTCAGAAATACCGCAAAAACACTGAAAAGATCAAGGAAAGTCCAGGAGGGGATTAACCAGTTAGTCTAGTCGTGTTTAACTCCCCTACAAAAGAGCTGATGAACTGCCGAGAAAAGCTGTCACAGGAGCAAAGAGGCACAATCATAACCAGCATCACTTGGTAGTTACTGTGGACGAGGCCATCTTTTTAAGGCTGTGCTATTTTATGTGATCCTCACGTTCCCAGTGAGCCCCATTTTAGAAAGCTGAGGCACAAAGAAATTTAGTGACTTTGCCAAGCCACCACAGTAGTGAATAGTCCAGCAGGGCCTTGTGCTCCAGGGGTCATGCTCTTAGCCACTGTGTGATTCTGTAGCAAGAGGCCACAGGTTATTAAGGTCAAATAGAGTGATTTCTGGAAGGGACAGCGTTGACCTGGGTTGAGAAAAGTGAGAAATACTGAGTGTCAGCTGCTCTGTAGACTGCACCCCGCTGAGGCTCCCTGGGGCCATTTGAGAAGCTGGGTTCCTGGTATGATGCTGAGTGTTCTACAGAGAGGGAAGCCCCATTCCTGACTGTATTTTTTTCCTCAAATCCTTCTGAGCACCCTTAATCTGCAGAAAATGGGTTGGGTACTAGGGACACGGCAGTGAGCTCAGATGTTCTCCCAGAGCCCACAGAGTAGTGAGGGAGACATAAAAGAAAGGGGTGAGGCCAGGGGTGGTGGCTCACGCCTGAAATCCCAACAGTTTGGGAGGCCGAGGCAGGCGGATCATGAGGTCAAGAGATTGAGACCATCTTGGCCAAGATGGTGAAACCCTGTCTCTACTAAAAATACATAAATTAGCTGGGTGTGGTGGCACATGCCCGTAGTCCCAGCTACTCGGGAGGCTGAGGCAGGAGAATCGTTTGAACCAAGGAGGTGGAGGTTGCAGTGAGCCGAGATCGCGCCACTGTACTCCAGCCTGGCGACAGAGCAAGACTCCATCTCAAAAAAAAAAAAAAAAAAAAAAAAAGAAAGGGGTGAATTTCAATGTAAGGTGGTCATGGTGCATATCTGTAGTCTCAGCTACTGGGGAAGCTGAGGTGGGAGCATCTTTTGAGCCCAGGAATTTGAGGCTACAGTGAGCTATGATCACGCCTATTAATAGCCAGTGCACTCCAGCCTGAGCAACACAGTGAGACCCCCATCTCTAAAAAACAACAACAACAACAACAAAAAACAAAAAAAGGAAAAGGAAAAAGTTAAGAGCAGGGTGGTAAATACCCACCAAGAGGAAGTCGGGGTGCCGCAGGAGTCCCTTGGAGTAGCATGCATCCCTGATATGTTTCTGTGGTGGTGTGAGTGTGAGGGGTGGTGGCTAAGGGAACCTCCTCAAGGGCAGGGTTGTCTATTGTGAGCTTGGAAGAGAGTAGGAGCCAGCGGGGGCCGGGGCGCAGGGGGCGTTCGGGTGGGCACAAGTGGGGAGATGGGAGAAAGGAAGTCACTTCAGGACACAGTAGGTACAAAGGCCTCCAAGTATGGAGATAAGAGGGAGCAGGGCTCTTCTCTGGAACTGATAGAAGTTCAGACTTCCTAGAGGGTCGAACTTACTCAGGGCAGGGAGAGGAAAGAAGTAAGTTTGGAGAAAGGTGGGTGAGAGCTCGGTCACTGTAGCAGGAAGTTTGGACTTAACCCTAAGAGCAGTGGAAGCCTCCAGTGGGTTTTAGGGGAGGAGAAGCTGGGCGCAGTGGCTCACGCCTGTAATCCCAGCACTTTGGGAGGCCAAGGCAGGTGAATCACCTGAGGTCAGGAGTTTGAGACCAGCCTGGCCAACATGGCGAAGCTCTGCCTCTACAAAAAATACAAAAATTAGCTGGGTGTGGTGGCGGGCACCTGTAATCCCAGTTACTCGGGAAGCTGAGGCATGAGAATTGCTTGAGCCTGGGAGGCAGAGGTTGCAGTGAGCCGAGATCGTTCCGTTGACTCCAGCCTGGGCAACAGAGCAAGACTTTGTCTCAAAATAAAAAAAAAAATTTAGGGGAGGAGAAGGTAAGACATTTTCTGGGGCTGCCTGGATCCTTTGTACTTTCTTGGGTAAAAGCGGCATCCTGACCTAGTCTTTGGCAAGAAGCCTGATGATTTGGTTCCCAAGAGGCGGCACTGCTTGGCTTCAAGGAGAGCTTTCCCCTCAGTCTTAATGCTAGTTGTCCCTTCCTTTTTCTTGCAACGCTGGGCTTGCTGAGTAGCTGAGATGTGTTGTATTTTTTAAAGAGTAACTTGTTCTCCCTAAATCACCTACCTGTCTATGGAATTTCTACCAGTGTGTTCAAACACCTCTCCAAAGTCTCACTTCTGGACAACTTCCCTTTAATGGGGGTGGTGGGAAAGGGTGCAGACAGGCAGGGGAGGGCCTGAGGGAGTGAGGTGGGAAGGGGTTGGCAGACAGCACGGGCCCTTAGAGTGCTGGCGACCTCAGCAGCACCATCATCTCGTTCTCTCTCATTCGCATGGAGGCCTAACAACCAGCCTCTCCCCCTAGTGAGGGCCCCGCAGTCCTTTAAGAAGGCTTCCCATCATTTAAACGGACAATAAGTCTGACAGATACCGAGGGTGGCCTCAGCTCAGCGAGCATTAACTGTATTAGCTACATCGGGATTTCCATCAGTGACACTGTATGGAGCTAATTTGTGGGTTTGCTAATCCCCAAGTCACTCCTAATAAGAACACATTTCCGTGTGGGAGTGCCTGCCCAGAAGACTATGGCACCTTCACAATTGCTCCACAGCTGGAGTAGCTCAGTGTGAGGGAAGAAACCAGCTCTGGAACCCAAGAGACCCGGGTCTGAATCTCAGCTCTGCCACTCCCTAGCTGTGTGACCTTGAGTAAGCAACTGAACCTCCCTGAGCCTCAGTCACTCATTTGAAAATGAAGATAGTAGTCATGACACTCTCATGGGGCTGAGGTCAGGATTCAGGGAGGCCGTGCAGAGTGCTCAGTAGATATGAGGTGCTGGCATGTATTTTCTACGGTGGGCTTAGGAAGGGTTGCAAACTCACATGGCTTTAGGGTGACACAAGTGGGTGAAGCCAGCTGGGAGCAAGCTAGGCAGAGAGAAACATGCCACAAAGGGGACCCCTGCTGTCAGCTGCAGCCCCAGTTGGTGAATGAAACCCAGGAGCAGTACTGTTAGAGCCAGTTTTTTTCTTTTTTTTAAGAAGCCAGATCTCGGTGTTAAATATCCCAACATTTAAATGTTGGAGACTGAATTAAGTTTTTAAAATCATCTGAGGGCAAACCAAACACATCCGAAAGCTAGCTGCCCCTTGGCAACCTCTTGCTTTTTCTTCCTGCAAGAAGTGCTTTAAAACTGGGTCCTCAGTGTAAATAGCTCGAGGCTGCCAGGCAGAGTATGTTGGGAGAGGACAGTCTGTGGCAAAATAATTTAATGCCCCCACCTCTCTGAGAGTAATGTCACTTGCTCATCGAGTCCTGTATACGGGCTTGAATGATGTCCAGAATCGAACTGAAATAGAGAGGAGTGGGTGTGGGGTGGGCAGGGACTGGGCAAACCATGCAGGCTGTGTGCTGTCATAGAGCACCCCCGGGAGGGGCCACTAAATGGCAGCATCTGCACCCAGGAGCTGCAAACCACCCAGGTGTGCAGGGCTCACCGTGGCTGTGATTGGTCCTCTGTCCTTTTTGGACTTGAACAAAGTGAGAACACTTTGGGGCAAGTGTAGCAGCCAGGAAGTTTTTACTTTCTGACAAGAGGATGTCTAAACATTCATTCACAGTCAAGCTGATTTCCTGAAAACAGCTGTCTTGAACCTGACTGTATCTAAAATGTCTGTTGCCTTCATTCAGAAAGCCTCTATTCCACTTTACCCGTAAACATTTTCTCTTACACAAGGTTTAATATCTCAGCAGGTGTTGACTGGTTGGAAGCAGATGGGGTACTAATTATAAATGAATGCAAAGACATTTTTCTTACACTAAGAGTTACCAAACGGTCCTGAGTTCGACCTTCTTTACATTCATTCGTTCAGTAAATCCTCAATGAGTGATTACTACATGCCAGGCATTGTGCCCGGGGCCTTGGATAGTCAGAAAGTTCTTTCTGACATCAAACGCAAGCTTTGCTGCCAGCTAAGAGAGCCTCAGTTTCCTCATATGTAAAATGAGTATGATCATAGTACTGACTAATGATTATTTCAAAGCTCCCAAGGCAGTGTGTGCACATGGCCAGCATTCAATAAGCATTAGCCAGCAAATGGGCATTCATCTCAATTAAAACCACCATCATTTGGGCTTGGTACTGTTATCCCCACTTCTAACATAGCAGCAAACTGAGATTTTTAGATTTTTAAAATTTATTTTGTTATTTCATTTTATTTGTAGAGACAGGGTCTCCCTATGTTTCCCAGGCTGGTCTCAAATTCCTGGGTTCAAACTATCCTCCTGCCTTAGCCTCCCAAAGTGCTGGGATTACAGGTATGAGCCACCCATGCCTGGCCAAAACCGAGTTTTGCAGTGACAAATTATCTTGATGAAAGTCGCATACCTGAGCTGGAGCTGGGATTGACCAGTCATCTAAGCCCATTATCTTTCTGCCAAATCACAGGGAAGACCATTCCTGACCTCCTTGCTTTACTGTCAGAAAGAATTGAAGGATGGTTCTAGTTTAAGCTCTGGAAAGTCTATAGGGAAATTAGGGCCTGAAGTAGAAAGACTGCCAGCCGCCTCTGTCCTGCTGGAAATGTGCATGAGGCTGGTGCTGATGGTGCTGAGAAAGCAAGTGCTGTCTAGAGGGAAATACTATCGTTCAATAAATATTTATTGAGTTCTGCTATGAGTCAGGCACTGTCCTAGGGACTGGGACTATAGCAGTGAACAGAGCAGGGTCCCTGCTCTCACTGAGCTTATGGTCTGTCACAATCCTGTAGGTGAAAAGATGCCAAACATAAATATGAGGTCTTAGGAACGCCAATTGAAATCAATGGAAAGATATGGGCAGGAATGCATTTGGGACCCACATCTGACGGCTGCTGAGGCATTTTGGTCACCAATGAAATATTTTCTGCTTATTGGGAGGCAACTTGATTTTGCATTTGGTTTGCGTCATTCTTAGGGCTACTGAAGATATAGCGATGTGTCCAAGTCAGATGAGCATGCCCAATTGTAGGAGACGATTCTGCTTTCATCTGGAGGCAGTAACCATGTATTTCTAGAAGGGAGCTCTTGGAAAGATCCTCTGGCCAGTTCTAGTCTAGTTCCTGTTTACTCTCTGTTTGGTTTAAGTGGTTGATAATTGAGCTCCTGCAGAGAAGCAGCTAAAATCTGTGGCTTGTTTGCTTGGAACATTTTAGAAAGTCAAAGTAGTTAATGGTAATGGTAACTACCACTTAGCGAAGACTAGTTGCCAGTCAGAGTGGCAGAGGCTTTACAGACATTATCTAATTGAATCCTCACAAACAACCCAGTATGTTGGAAAGTTCAATTATCTCTGTTCTACACACAAGAAAATTAAGGCTCACAGAGGTCAAATTCTTGCTCAAGATCACACAGCTGGAAAATGGCAAAGTGGGAAATGAACCAGGCCTGACTCTCTAGAGCAGTGGTTTTCAACTAGGGGTGACTTTGCCCCCACTCCGCAACCTTCCAGAGGACATTTGGAAAAGTCTGGAGACGTTTTTGTTTGCCGCAACTGGGAGGGGGTGCTATTGGCATCTAGTGGGTAGAGGGCAGGGATGCTCCAAACATCATACAACACACAGGAACCATTGGCCAGTCCCTATCAGTAAACGTCTCTTGTGCAGGCACCTCTTCCCAAAACATTTTGCATTTTATACGATATTCCCAATCTCCACTGAAGTGTTGTCTTTACCTCCTCTCTTGCTCTGCCTTCATCTAGAAGCTGTAATGGAACAATTTAGATCAAGCCATCTCCAGGAAAAGCTTTCATTGAACAACAGCAACGGAAAACCCAATGTATTCTGCAGCCCCATTTCGGTTAAGGTTCAAGTTCACTAACGCCAGAAAGGAATTCATTAGTGCCTTACAGGCTGCAGGACAAATGTTAATAGCTTCACCTTTAATTTCAGCTCAGTTTTATTTTTATAGCTGGTCCCTTGGTGGCAACTAGATTTATTGGGACATTTTTAACAGCTGAGGCAAATCAATGAAGTATATAAGCACATGAGATTCTTGTGTTATTTGCGAATATAATTCTGATTCCTCACATGCATATAGGCATACTCATATATTCTCTAAGAATATGCTTTCCCCTCCTCCATGTTTCAAAACTAATCCCCAAATCATGACATTTGGTCTTCTGAATATGGCCCCCAAGTTATGAGATGGGCAAGGATTGGAATGAATAGAGAAATGAACACAAATAGGTTTCCACCTGCTAGAGGAAAATAAATCCTTAAAGCATATGGGTCCTGGACGTTTTTGTCTATCTATAAATGCCAAGCAACATATTGCAATATGGAATCACGACCAATGTTGCAAAACTAAGGATACAGTGAACTATGTTTGTAGTTGTTCTTCATTTTACAGGTTTCAGTGCATTTTTCTCTTTTCTTTTTTATTTTTATTTTTTTGAGACCGAGTCTCACTCTGTCGCCCAGGATGGAGTGCAGTGGCGTGATGTCAGTTCACTGCAACCTCTGCCTCCCGGGTTCAAGCAATTCTCCTGCCTCAGCCTCCCGAGTAGCTGGGACTACAGGCCCCTGCCACATTATTGCATTTCACTTTCAAAACAACCCTGAGGCATTAGCCCCATTTTGCAGATGAGAAAACAGGTTCAGAAAAATTAGGAAATATGTCCAAGGTCACAGAACTTGCCTCTGGCAGAGAGAGCCGCTGTCTGCTGCTATTTCTGTCGTAATTGTCAGCCCCTAGAGTGAATGTGAGCGAGGCTAAGCCAGTCTGCCTGCTTTCAGTAGCTGCTGCTGATGTGAGGAGAGTCTGTGGATGATTTCGTCACCTTTGCTGTGCCTCCATTTCTAAAGCCTTCATTCTTTATCTATCAGGGCTCAGCTATGATGTGCTGTCCAATATGGGAACCATGTACCACATGAAGCTATCTAAATCGAAATTAATTAAAATTTTAGTTCCTGGGTCACATTAGCCACATTTCAAGTGCTAATAGCCCAGTGTTGCTGGTGGCTACCATGCTAGACAGTATAGAACATTTCTCTCTATTGAGTAGCACTGGATCAGAGTGATTAAGGAAACGAAATCAGTGGGACATAGAATATTTCAGAAAGATGCTATCTAATTTGCAATGAATTAAAAAAAATCTAAGTTTTTGCTTTTTGAGGAAGAAAGTCTAAATATTTGGTTTTGGATCCACACTCCATCAGGTACCAGGGTGGGAATATTTCCCTGTGCTTATCTTTATGTCAGTCCTGCAAGGTGAGTATTACTATCTGCAAAATATTTGTTTTGGATTAAGAAACAGGTTTAGTTACTTGACCAACATACATATCTTCTAAGTAGCAGAGCAAGAATTCAAACTCAAATCTGCCCTCTATACCTACATACATCTACTTTACTCTGCACCGTGAGTCCTCAACAAAAAGAGTTTTGGTTCCATCCCAAAGCCAATGTCACTGTGAATAAAATACAATCCAAGATCATCACTTACAAGGATTATTATCATCCAGATTTGGAACTTCTAGAATGGTCTGAGTAGATAAACAGTGGGAAGATCACCTAAGACATACTTTATGCTGAATATCACTGAGTTGTTTCCTTGGGGCTAATCCTCTCTTTTCTTCTCAGTCCCACAATTGACCCTTGTACAGCTTGAGCCACAAAATGCCACTCAAATTCTGCACCAGCATTTTTTTTTAATGACTCTGCAAGTCATCAGGGTGCCTTTCTCTCAGCCATTGGAACAAATTTGCCATGAGGACACTTAATGTTTACTCTGAATGGCACCAAAGCCAGGCTTGTTTCCGTGTCTGTGGCCTGGTGTTAGCTGAGCCATATGTTCCTGGCCCAGATGACTCTCTCAGTTCTAGACGATTAGTACTGCAGATCCGGATCCGGATCCCAAGTCTGTCCATTTGCAAAGAAGAGGACAGTCATCAGGCAGGCCTTTCATGTTAGAAGTGACCATCTGAGACAAACAGGACATTGTTCCAAGCGGGTCACCACCACACGGAATATGTAAGGAAAATCTCTTTTGAGCCCTTTAATTACGTAGGCAAGGTAACTACAAAGTCATTTAAAATTGCATCTCAAGACAGTTTGATGGCAGAGGATCTACCCCCTCAGTGCTGATTTATTGCTTACTCTCTTAACTTTTTAAGAAAGATCAGCAGATTGATTGTGCCGCCTGTGGTTGGAGACGTGCTTACCTTTTCTCAGGCCTGATTCATAAAACATGACTGCCCTGTTTTCAGCGTCCTTTCTCTGTGTGCCTAGGGAGCTCCTCCGAGGTTCACTGCACTGAGTGTTTGGTACTGAGTGAAAACGATATGCCATGTTCGCAGCAGACGACCCAGCAGGGGCCACGGCAATGAAGTCCCCAAAATGACCTGTTAACGTCTCTAGCTGCAAGACTCAGGGAAACAGAGAGGCAGTTTCTAATGGTCTCCTGGAGGAATTTGGACTGATGACTAAACTTTATAGGTCACAGCTTTCTTGAGAAATGGCAGGTGCCCCTTCTGCTTCTGGTGAGGTCAGTCACTGGTTGCAGTCCCCCAGTAGGCTCTCTCCAGCCCACCTAGTCGTTTTCTCATGCAGGGGGGCGGCTAACCATTGGTCCTCAGAACACTATCCTCACAAGGCACAATTTCTCAGTCCTTCACATATTTGGGGTATGAGTCATCTGAAAGTGAGAATAACAAGCGAAACCCTCCGGTGCCTCCAAGGCCCCAGGAAAAGCATTTATACTTTTGCCGATGCTCGTTGGTCCACTAGCAGGCAGCTGTTGTTCTGGCCACTAAATCTCGGTGACGTCACTTCTTTTCTAGGCTCATTTCTTCATTAATGTTTTTATTTTATTTTATTATTTTTCACTGACAAAATGACCCCTAGTTGGCCAGTTGATTTAACAGGTCAGGTATGCGCTGTGCTTAGAAACAGAGGATTAGAAAAAAAGGATGATCATTAGTAGAGTTTCATGCCTTTCTCAGATCCTTATTAAGCCTCTGCTGCATTCCACACACATACCAATCCTGTACGAATTTCTGTTTATTAGATAGCTCTCCTTCACTTCTCTTTTCATGTTGTGGCGTTCACAGGACATCAGAGCCAGTGGAGCTTTTAGAACCTAGAGCCGTTCCCACTACACTGAGCTGTACATAAGATTGCCCTCCATGTCCAGACTGGGGATGTTTAATGTGGCCAGTGACATTTTTCCAAGTCTGTTTATTACCTGCTGGTGAGAGTTCCTGAGACAATTTGAGATAAAACTTTAGGAGTAATTATACTTTATGAGGACATAATACCCTTCAGGCTTAATTTCACATGATGCTAAATCAATACTCATATTCAATTCTTTTCTGTCTGCCTTCAAGTTAAAGGCCACAATATTAAAGTTTCCTATAATTAGCCAAGAAGTTGGTGCTACAGAGATGGTAAAAATTGACTTCAAACCCTTTATCTGATTGTGCAAAACCAACACAAGACAGGTGGCATATTGGGTCACCAAGTTACATCAACAGGTTCCATGGAAAGCCTAGATGCCAGGAAAGAAAATAAAGGGAGGGAAGTGTTTTCTACTGCTTCCCTCTGGGAAAGGGATTTACTGCTGGGGAAAATAATGCCCCACTGTCGTCTTCACTACCAGAGTCTCATGGGGCTATTAAATATCTTTCTGTTTTCATTTCCATGATGTTTCCTAGGTTGAAATTGTTCTCTCTAGAATGATGGTATAAGCCAAGATCCCTAACACTAGAGGGCATGGGCTGAGTACTTATGCACATCAGGCTGTTGAACAACCAAAGCACCTTGCTCTTTGAGAAAATGGCATCCACTGAGCCACTCTTGATGATACAAGGGACCTTGGATATAAAAAAAGAAAGTGATTATTATTTTTTCTTCTCCTTCTTTCTTCTTTTGTTTTGTCTTTCAGTTGTAGGCCAGGCTTTTATTTATTTATTATTTTTTTTATTTGTTTAGAGATTGGGGTCTCACTGTGTTGCCCAGGCTGATGTCAAACTCCTGAGCCCAAGCTGTTATTTATGTTTGATTTACAAGTGTATTGGGTTCCTTGGTTGATGGGTGGCCTTATCTACTTGCCCTTTCTTATCGTTGTCTATTGGCTTTCAGGATTGTTGCTCTACTTGTGAAGGGTCTTTAATAGTCTTAGCCAAACACGAATTCATCTTTTGGCACGTGTATGTGTGTGCACATATGTGTTTTCTTAAGGTCTTATTGAGACATCAGCATTCTCCCCATCTTAATAACTACTCCAGTATATAACTCTTTCTGTTCACTTAAAACCATTACGTTGTAAGCAGAATTCTTTATGTGCCACTGTGTGTGGTGGAGTGTGTGTGTGTGTGTGTGATGCAGGTGGGTACATTCATTCATGTTGCATTATACCCATAATGTATGAAGGTAGTAGGAAAATGGAGTGGTCCAGCTTATTGTCCAATGCCATGTAGTTTTTGGTAAAGAAAGGAGGATCAAACATAGCAGGGTGGCAGCAGCAGCAGCAGCAGTATAACCAGAGTGTTGAGATTTTTTTTTTTCTAGGAGGTACTTCTTTTTTTTTTTTTTTTCAATCAACTCATTTGAATAGATTACTTAATTAGCATTTATGGTTTGTAAAATTCCTTGTCCAAAAGTAACATTTTAGGGCCTGCAGTTTTGAAGAAAGACAATTTAATGGGTGATAGTTTTGTATAGAATTTTTAAATTGATTTCTTAGTAGTAAATTGTTCCTCAATTGTAGTGCCTTCTCAACACTCAGTAGACAGCAAGCCTTCTTTCTAAATGCATTCATAACCATTAAAGTGTTGTCTCGAGTTTCCTGTCATTTGAAACAGGTCATAACTACAGGCACAAACATTTAAAGGACAACTATACTTTTACAATTTCATTAGTGTTCTAGGAGAGTCGGAATGTGCTATTGAAGTTTATAGAGCTTTGCAGTTCCTGATGGAAACTGTTCAGCTCTACTCATCCCAAGAGTAGAGATAAACTTTCTCTTTGTACAGAAAGTTGTTTCACTTCAATTCCACTCTGCCTGAGTTTTATTTATCAGCCTGATCTATGGCTAGAACTATATAGAAGCTCCCTAGAACCTGTTTATAATTCACCTCCCTTCCTCTTTCTCCAAAAACACCCTGGGAATAGAACAAGCTCATTGCCAAGGACACTCCCTGGCAGTAAAGTACCGCTTGGTCCTATTTTCTACTGACTTCTTTGACTTGTTGGGAGATGGTTCTTAAATGCATTACTCAAAAGGAGCTCTAGAAAATTTGAAATAAAACAAAAATAAAAATAAACATATTGAAATTCCCTGATATCTGCAGTGGTTTGTATGCTCTTGGCTTTCTGGGAGTATGCAGCTTATGAGCAGCGCTATTTCACACTTTGTTGTGAAATTCAGTGGGGAAAGTGCAGTCTCTGCCTGGACATTTTCTAGCCAAATTAGGTCTACAAAGTGATCTAATTGGTCTAACCCTCTCATTTTTTATCAATGAGGAATTAGATGCTTAGCCATTAGAATAACAACTACAATGTTGATCCCATTTAAGAACTTTTTGTATACTGAGCAAGAAGCTTTGAGGACATTATCTCTTTTAATCCTAAATTCCAGTTGCCAAGATGATAAAGAAAGTGAGATTGTGTCCATTTCTACAGATGAAGAAACAGGCTCAGAAAACTCACGTGTCCTGACCCATATCACACAGCAGTTTACTAATAGACTTTGATGGACACCAAAAGATGTTTACTAAAGATGCCCTTTCAAATGAAGCTTTTGACTGAGGAAAAAATACGCATGCTCTGGGCCCTCGGAACATCTTTTGTATAGATATTATACATCCTGAAGACAACCCTTCAAAGCAAACCTTGGCTCCAACAAAGCTCCTTTCTTCTCTTTGTCCTAACTCTCCCCAGTTCCCAAAAAGTTGAAAAATTGGATTTTTCAACTTGATGTTTTCCTCATACTGTGTCCTAAAACTCAATTAGCCTTACCCCATTCTTTCTGACTCTTGCATAACCCATATAGATATTCACTTCCTAAACCTTTCTTTGGTTAATCTCACTGATTCCTTCATTCAGAAAAGAATACGATACTAAGTGCCTACTCTGAGCCAGGAAGTGCTCTTGGGGAATATCCGTGAACTAGACCAACAGGCTCCTGTTTTATGGGGCTTTCAGTCTTGGGTGGAGGGACTGATTATTGGAGAACACTGAACTTGGATTCAAAAGACCAAGGCTAAATCAGAATGTTAAAACTGGCAGATATGGGAAATGATTATATCTAATCTGGCCTGCACAGTGTCTTAAAAATTGAATTCATTGGTAGCATTTTAAGATCAAGTGTTTCCACATAGAAAACAACCTGGATTTCTGGCATCTTAGTAGTAACCTGGGCCCACATCCCCATAAGGCACCAATCCCAGCAGGAGGAGCAGTTCCATGGCCTTCTGGTGGGGCAGGCTCTTTGAGCCACCTTTGCCTCAACCATGCCTTCTCCGCTACACTCATGTACATGATCTGTTGACCTCTGTAGACACTTTTGCATCCCATGGAGTAAATGATCTACAAAGTCCCTTCACAGTCTGACATAACTGTTGTTGTCTGGCTTCCTGTGCATTGCTGTGGCCTCTTTCCACAGGCAGTGCCTGCCCAGAGCTGGCAGCCAGACAAAGAGAATCTGCCTGGCCCCAGAAGAGGCTCTATCATTGCAGGGCAAACTCACAGCACAGTCAGCTCCTGGACAGCGACCTGCTGTCTTCACCCCAGAGCCACTTAGAATGAATTCCAGGCCTTGATGTGGAGTCCCCACTACTTGAAAATTTCAAGAGATTTAGCACAAGTGGATAAAACTAACAAAACTAGAAAATCAGAAATAGTCTCTGGTGGAAGCCGAACAAATCAGAAATGAATAAGGAGAGAACTTTTGGGTAAAAGCAAAAAAAGGCTGTGTAATATTTGGAGGAATAATGCTAATTATTAGTAATTTTAAAGTTGGTTTTTGGTACTTGGAAAATCTTTACTCAAAATCATCAGCAAAAGCAACAATAACTGCTAATATTAATTGCAGGCCTATTGTGTTTGTCTATTTCATTTAATTTAACCCACTGCTGCCATTTTACTGGTGGAGAACTGAAAACCAAAGAGATTAAGTCATTCACCCAAGGTCATATAACTAATGTATTGAATCTCAGATGTTTTAATGATTTTGACTCATTTCCAATTTTCCTGGCTATATAGAGAAAATATTTGAGGAATTGACAGGGAACACACACACACACACACACACACACACACACGGAGGGAGGGGAGGGAAAGAGAGAGAGAGATACAGAGACAGAAACAGACAGAGACTGAACA
Source organism: Nomascus leucogenys (assembly GCF_006542625.1). NCBI lineage: Eukaryota > Metazoa > Chordata > Mammalia > Primates > Hylobatidae > Nomascus > Nomascus leucogenys. The sequence goes on along the minus strand of NC_044382.1, from coordinate 8,758,201 downwards.
GATTATTTCTCCACTGATGTTCATTATTTAGATCTATTTTCAACATTTAAAGGCAATTGTCATCATGGTCAATTCAGCCGTTTTAAACCATCAAGGGCCAATGAGCAAAGTGTTTTACTGAGAGTCTACATGTGGAACTCAATGATATCCCAAAACTGAGCTGGTACATAAATCTAAGAAATGCAGGTGTGAGACTGGTGACTTGGGATTTGATCTCCATAGCAAATCTGATTAAAGGGTATACATTGGTTTAGAAAAACAATGTATCAGGGAAAATCCTACTCTTAAAAAATGTTATGCTGAATTCTGTAAGATGATAAAAAACATGCCACACTAGACCAGAAATATTACAAATGTTCTCAGATTCTCCCTTTCTCATTTTCTCATGTTTAGATTAGAAGTACGGGAACTCAGAGGGCTGAACAGAGGATTGCCAGGCAGTTAATGAGAATTCAAACTGGATTTGAGGTCTTCCTGATTCCCAGGCTTTACTCTACCGGGCAGAAGCAGAAGCTGCTTAAATTCTGAAAATAGAGTCTTTTAAGAGTGTGGGATTCATACAGAACCTCTTCTAAACAAGCTGTCTACCTCTGAAATGTGGGACAAAATAATTCTAGGTGTGTTTGTCCAACAGGAGCCTGTGACTTGGGATTTGTGTCTGCACATGCATGGATCTAAGGAACCAGCCAATTTGACAGGTGGCCTTTCATCAGGCTCATCAATGTCTTAGTCAATATCTGGCCCTCCTATCACCCCTGTTCTGGAGCTGAAGAAACCTTGCCATGGGGACAAATGCACTTACAGAGTGAGAGCAGCATAGCAAAGTGGTTAAGGGGATGGACGCTAGAATTGGAACCATGGCTCTGCCACTGACTAGCTATTGGGCAACCTTTCTGTGCCTCCCTTATTTATAAAGTGGAGACAATGATAGTACCTCCTTCATAGGATGAAACAAGTTAATATATTTAAAGTGCTTAGAATAGCACCTGGCACATAGTGGGTATTAGGTTAGGGATGAGTAAGTAACTTTTCAAAATATGAGATATTGTTTTTAATAACAACAACCAGTATTTTGATCCATTTTATGAGCCAGGCACCAGTCCAAGAATTTAGCATATATAAGTCATTTGATTTTCAGAATATACAAGGTAATATTATTACCTTTATTTTCAGTTGAGAAAACTGGAGTATAGAAATGTTAGTAATATGCCCAAGTCACATAGCTAGTAAGTCATGGAGCCTAGATTTGAACGCAAGCAACAATCTCTGGAACCCATAATTTTAGCCACTATGCTGTAAAGAAATGCAAACAGCCATTGTCATGACTCTTCCAAATCCAGGACTGAATTCATTCATTGCAAATATGGTGGATCTCAGAGAGCCTGAGGCCGAAAATGGGCACCTATATGCCTCTCTTATTACCCACAGCTTAAAGTCAGTGGAGTTGACATATGATCAAGCCACCAAATCTCAGCATTTCTTTGGACAAAAGACAACCTTTTTAGTGAAGGAAAATTCACAGCAACCAATCTGGCTAGGGATTCCAGGTGATTCTTGCCACCACATTCTCAGGCATTCTCACTAGGGTTGGTTCCACAACCACATTATAAACTCCTAGTAGAGCAAGCCAATATAATTGCTCATCTCCCATGACACCCAAGTGTTGGATACTCAGAGGTTCAATAAATACCAATGAATGAATGGACTCCATTTGTTTGTTTTGCACCCTGACGCCAACAGCCCTCATTGCTTAGAGATTTTTTCCGGTAATAAAAAATAGGGATTCTAGAGTTTCCTTTGGTGCAAAGTTTGAGCTCTAGTGCTTTTTAATTCCTGTGACTATCAGTGGAGCAGATTATTTTTTGATAATGAAATCATCATAGCTGAGGCTCTGTGGAAGACCTTTGACTTCCCGTCAAGAGAAGTGTAGGATAAAATGAAAATTGAATGTTGTTTGTTGATGATTTTCTAATGGATTGCTTGCTGGTTTTTGGTGATTGTGAAACACTAGAAAGTCCCAAAGGAATCAGACATGCATAAAAAGAGAAATGAAGGGGAGAACATGTCCCTAGGGTAGGTCCACAGGGAAAATAATTGAAGATGACAGAAGACATAATGTCACACTTAGAAAGGGATTTTTTCTGGCCCTACCACACAGAAAATGATGACCTTGCAGTGGAGAGATAAGACTGGTAATTAAGGAGGAGTTATTGTGCTAAAGCTGGTCTTTCCTTTCCACTGGTATTTCATTCTGGCAACTGACTTGGGACATTAAATAAAGAATGGTGTCTCATTTCAGGGGAGAGGGACTTACAAACTATCAAAACCAGGACTGAAAGGAGGCCTGAGCTAATGTGTGTTCTCTGTTACAGAATTCTGCCTTTTAGCAAGGAAAGGTATTTAGCTGGGATCTGAGGATTAGCATAAACTTCTGATATTCTACCCTTCCTATTATGGGGGAAAAAGTCAAACCTTAGTAGAATTTGAAAGCTTAAAAATATCCTGTTCAATTTGCTTTGGATGGCATTTGTTACTGTTAAAATTTTAAAAATACAGAAACCACATATGATCCTTGTGTTGTGAGACCACACATCCTGTTTTGTCTAGGACAGTCCCAGTTTATATTTGTGATACTGGTATAATTATTACTATCTCTCAAAATGTTCTGGTTTGAGTAGTAAATTATACTCTGCCTATATATAACCCAGTGATTCTTCTGCTCAGTATCTAACCTAGAAAATTACTCACACACATGTACAAGGAGGTTACTGTAGCACTGTTTATAAATCACAACATAGGAAACCACATGCATGCACACTAGAAGAATGGCCAAATGAACTACAGAATATTCATGCTGAGAGCATCATCTCACAGTTAAAAGACTGAGATGGATCCATATGTGGTGAAATAGACAAATCTTCTAGACATGTCCTGAGGGGAAATAAATAATCTTTAGAATATTGTCCAATATGCTACTGTTTAGATTACTTTAAAAATGCAAACTAGACCGGGTGCAGTGGCTCATGCCTGTAATCCCAGCACTTTGGAAGGCCGAGGCGAGAGGATCACCTGAGGTCAGGAGTTTGAGACCAGCCTGACTAACATGGTGTAACCCCGTCTCTACTAAAAATACAAAAATTAACCAGGCGTGGTGGCAGGCACCAGTAATCCCAGCTACTTGGGAGGCTGAGGCAGGAGGATTGCTTGAACCTGGGAGGCGGTTGCAGTGAGCCAAGATCATACCACTGCACTCCAGCCTGGACAACAGAGTGAGACTTTGTCTCAAAAAAATACAAACTAACTTAAAAGATATTTTAGGGGCCACATATATGAGTATGTAAGATGGAAAAATGAAGAGACATTTATAAACCAGTAACAAAGGTTATGTTGGATAGAAGTGATGGGTTTGAATTCAATATGGTGGTCAAGGGTGACTTTAACCATAATATTTCAGCCTTTTCCTAAGGACACTATAATCTTTGATTGCTTGTGGAATTGATCATTTATTTTAAATGTAATTTAAAACTTAAAACTATGTTCCAGAGGTGATGTTGCTCAGTTCATTGTTTTGAAGTAACTGAGGCCTTGAGAAGCTGCCTAAGTTTTCCAGGGTCACACCATCGATGTGGGGCAGAGGTGGGGCCCAAATGAGTCTCCTGACACTCAGTTTCTTTCTCACCGTCTGGACAATGCTCTCCTTGAAGGTTTATGAAGATTTACTGAGTTGCCTTCACTCCATAGATGGAAATAAATGGCTGGACACAAACTAATTCACACTCAACAAATTTTACTCCCCTTAAATCCCCAACTAAAAAGTAACGGCCGGTATCATTAATTGACCCCAGACTGGCAGCCACCTGATTTATTTTCTGGAGTCTACCATCTGGTTTTGTTTTGACCTTAATTCTCCAACATGCGTTTCTTTGATGTGGACATTAAACCGATCATTAATGGTTTGAAGAAGTGGTAAGTGTATGATGAGAAGGGTTTCCCTGGCGTATTTTTGTGACAGTTATCATGGGGTCTTTTGCTTTGGTTTGTGTCATTGCCTTTCCTCGGGTAAGCAGTACACTCATGGCCTTTCCCCTGGCAATTCTCTGAGTCCCCGTGAAACCTGCTAGTGTGGGGGCAACTGGAAACAGCTAAACCCTTATTCTTCCCTGGAGTATTTGCATATTAATAGAGATCAGGACCTGAAGTTAAATTTGATGATGCTTTAAAGGTGGAAACTTAGACATTAACCAGCAGATTAATATTAGTGGAAAGGATTTTACTGTACTTATTTTTGCCTTCCTAATTTTTCTGAAATTATGCCAAATAACTACACTTTGTGTTAATGAACGCATATTCTAGTGATGCATGTCCGTGTTGTGGAATATAGAACCCAGCACTTTACATGAATTATGTCATTTAATCCACAACACAACTTCATGAGATAATGATTTTATCTCCAGTGAATAGTTAAAGAAACACCAAGAGATTGGTTTTTTGAGATTCAGTGTTTTTGAAATTCAGTGTCTCAGGGAGGGTGACACCGTAGAAGATAGAGCTAGTTTCAAACCCAGGCAGTCCATCTTCAGAGACTCAGCTCCTCACCACCATGCCATATTGCTAGCACCATAATAATGATTATGCAGTTATTATGCTGTTCAAAATATAATGAAATACAATAAAATATAATATTATGTAAGATATAATTATATGCAATTAGCGTTGTGGATACTCATTTGCATACTTTGATTTCAGAAACACCAAGGGGAAGAAAACAAAATACTTTGTCAGAGAGCTGTTGATAGTATTCCAGAAGCTAGGTGGGTTTGGCAAAGTCTGTAAGGTGGTTTTTTTCCCTTCTTTTTGGCTCAACAGTTTGTTGGCTGGCACTCATACTTGGGAGATAAATGCAAACCGAGATCTCACCATTCACACCACTCCCAGAGGTCACACATCACTTATTGAATAACTGATGGGTTTGGAAAGAGGGCATGGCTGTAACTCAGCTCAAGAATTCCACTGATGTCATAAAAGGTGATAGCTCAGCCCCAGTGGCAGATGATGGACAGTGTAGCCATTGAGAGCACATCAGCTCTGTGCTTGTTCCCGTCTCCCGTCTCTGCAGATTTAATTTATAGCTGGAACTTGGCCCTTCCTTTGGACTTACAGGAAAGCCTAAGAGCTGAATGGCTGAGCTTATCATGATCTATGTGGATGGCTCTTCTCATCTTTCTGACTCCACCCTAGGACACCGGGATCTCCTCCAGGCCCAGTAGTGGGAAGTTGTTTTCCTAGAGGTCAGCAGCTCTTATTGTCAAAAAATATAGTTAAACAGTTTATTAGATGAACTGAGATTCATATTGTTAGGTCTTCCCTCAGTCCACGTGGGCACTTTCCTAATTGCCTTTGCAAGAATATGTTTTAATGCTCAGTTATTTTCCAATTCCTTCTAGAAATTTTTTTAAAGAGTCTCAATCCCAGTGTTTTGCTTCCATAAGGGAAAAGCGTGTAGGGTGATGGTCAGTAGGAATGAATGCAACGTTAGCCTGGAAAAGTGTCTGGATGGATAGGGAAAGTACTCAGAAAATTGTGTTTGTGATTTGAACTAAGTCCATATTCCTCCTGATGTAAGATTTTGGATTGGAATATTCAAGATCATCACTTCCTAATATTATATAGGAAATCTCATAATCTTTATAGGAATAGGAAATCTGTATAATCTTTATTTGTATTTACTATGTTATTGTTCTTTCTCAGCATAGGGGTTTTCCAGAAAAATCAATGAATCTAGATTTTTGAGGACTGCTGTGATATTCTTTTAAGTATGAAGACTGTATTCGAGCCAAATTTTCCCAAACGCATTCCATGGAACACCAAGCATGTGGATCAACGGTTTTGTAGTAAAATATTTGGGAAACGTTGCCTCTTTCCTCCTCTTGTTAGGAATTTGCTGTGGCTCTAAGCATTCCTGCATCCAGTAAAGATGTCTGTTTAACTTTGTTTAACCCAGTGTTTTCCAGTTTCACCTCATCAAAGAGCCCGTACAGAGCTGTGGAGAGGACAGCTTGGGAGAGGCCAGTTTTGGAGATGGGATTGCATCCCAGGAGTACGTTGAAATGATTGCTTTCTTGAGGGTTGGGGCCCACTGATGAGAACAGGCTGTAAGCAGTGTTATGACAGTCTTCTCCCAGAGATCTTAATCGAACTTTTAAGTTTCTCAGTTGAATAGTGCACAAATACAATATTTTACCCTTTTGCTGAAGGAACATAGTAAATAATACTGTGATAGCCCCTTGACAGTAGAAAGATGATCTTTTAAAAAAATGCTCCAGAGAGGTTGGAGGAGAGAATTACTTTTATCTGTGTCTATCGAATCCCATCTACATCCTGGTCCTGGGCAAATATTATTTTAAGAGCTTTTCCATGACTCAAATACCTTCTTTCTATTCTGCTCATTTCCCTTTCTTTTTAGCCTTAATGCCATTCCACATTTGAGAGAGAACGTTAACATAGACTGCAGTAATGTCACTCATCAATATTTGCATAGCTAGGGTGCAGCTTTTGGAAGACGCTCTCCAGAAAAAATTACAGTACAGTGTCCACATTGCCTAAAGGTATTTATTGCTTCCAAAGAATGAATTATCTCATCTTATAGAAGAAAAGATGGAGGCTCAGAGAAGATGAGCACTAATTTATGCAGAACCCATGATAATATTCACCTGGAATACCAAGAAATAATGTTAATACATAAAAATAATGTAATGTAAATCATGTTATGCACTGCAGCAGTTAGCTGGAAGATCTGGAACTGGTTCACCTGGTCAGTTTAGAGCTTTTTGAACTCCCTTGGTATTGTATCCAGACTAGGCTTGATACATTTAATTATCTCAGTAAGGTAGATCTTGGCCATCACCTTTGAATAATACCAGCAATGAGAAAAATAACCCTTAATGGTTGAGGATTTGCAGTTTATAGAATATCACCTACATTACGTTTGCAGGCTGGTGGAGTTACCTCATGTAACAGACTTATAGTGCTCAGAGAGGTTAAGTGATTTGTGTATGGTCACACAACTTAACGTATACTTGAGCTGGAGCCAGATCCTAACCCCTTGCATCTCCCTTAAATTGTGCTGTCTCATTCCACAGAGCTCCTCAGGCAAAGCTGTTTGATTGGATATAACCTACATTGTTTGAGTATCTGATATATTCTGTGTGGTTTTCCAAGGGGAATTATTTGAAAGGGAGCTTGAAATTTGTATGTTGAGGTTAGGTAACCTCTTTATTTAACAAACACCTGTACAGTAGTGTTTATTGTCATTACAGGCAAGCTTCTAAGCACTTTGTAAATATCAAATTGTGAATCTCTCTTATCAGTTCCACAGGCAGATATAATTTTACTGCATTTCACAGATGTGGAAACTAATATCGAGGCTAAATAATTCCCTGGGGGACACAGAGCCACCACCTCGTGGAACCAGGATTGTGCCCAGGCTCTCAGGCTCCAGGGCCTATGCTCCTCACCTCTGTGCTGGGCTTCTTCTCCTTCTAAATTCTCTGTTTACACAAGCATGGGACTGGGTAGAAAAACTGGATGGAAGGTGATTCAGACCGAGATGTCTTCTTGGGGTAAACATGAGATGTCTGGCTGGTAAGCTTATATGAATGGTTTTTACTTTTTTCTTTATACTTTCATATATTTCCTAAATTTCCTACAATATTTATGTGTTACTTTCCGAATAATGAAGGGGCATACGCAGAAAATGCATTGGTTCTAGTACAGGATTTCAGCCTTTATAGATGATGATGCTGACATATTGGCAACCTATTGGTTAGCAGCGCATGCGCGCGCGCACCACACACACACACACACACACACACACACACACACACACACACACACTCTCTCTCTCTCTCTCTTTGCAGGGGAATTTTGAGCCAGAAATTGACCTGTAGGCCCATATTCATTCCTTTTTGCACATTTCTATTGTGACCTTGGGCACATCTCTATACCTCTTTGAGCCACTGTTTCCTCATCTGATAAAAGAAGGATAATATTGCTTCAAAGAAGGTTAGTAGGACTAAGTAAGGCACTGAATATGCATGTATTTTATAAGTTTGAAAGTGCCTTAAAAATGTGAGTGACTGTGTTTAGGTAAAAACATATATGGCATGTTCCTTAAAGTTTCTCTTCTCTGTTATTTGCATAGATGTGTTATGCAACTTGTGTTGTAGATAGTTTGCCAAGGAGAATTTTATCCTGCAGGCCTCAGCCAGTCAGGATTATGAGCTAAGTTGGAAGTTTTGTGGGATAAGCAATCTGCTGCTCCCTTGGAGAATTCTCTAAATTTGCAAGTAGAAACATTGCAGTTGGCAAAATGGAGCTGGAGTAATAACATTTATCATTCAGGTGGAGGCTTTGTGTTTGCAAAGGGCCTGGTAATTGGGAATTAGCTGATGCCCCTTGCCTCCTTCTGCCACCCTCTTCCTCCCTGCCCTGCTGTGCCCCCTGGAATCCAGAGGCAGAGGCACCTGCATGCTCCCAGTCTGCTTCTCCCTGCACAGTGCCTGGAAAGTCCCGGGGGGCCACAGCCATCTGACGACTTGGAACTGGGTTGAGTTACACTAGCCACACACACTAGCTCTGGCCCTGAGCTGGGAGGAAATGAGGTCAGGCCAAGAGACATCAAGCTTCAAATATATATTTTCAAAATAAATAGGAAGTCTCTGTTCTCGTACTCTTTCCCTGTCACCTTTGCTCCCTAAACGTCTAACGTCTTTTTAGTCAGTTTCCTGGTATCGAAAGGCCCATTTTACTTCCTCCAACCATCCTGTTGGCAAATCACATTTCCCTGTGTGTTTTCTCAAGTAGGAAGGATTTTTCTCATTTATTTGTTCCTGAGAAGAATTAGGAATCTGAGAATCTTTATGATCTTTTGGCTGCTTCTTGGGTAGCAATTTAGACTCTCACTGAACACCCATCTCATCTCTTCAGAGCTATTCAATCATGTTGAAGTTCATTTGAACAAACTAAGACTTCCTATTAGCAACCCCATCCTGCTTAAAAAATGGAGATTCCCCTTTGCCATTAAAGCAGATCTGAGAGACTTTTTTGAAGGAGGGCTGAAAATTGAATAATTAATAGGACATTTCTTTTCCAACCTTCTTTTCTTTTTTTCATCAATTTGAAGTATCCTGGGATGCTCTTTGGCCTGGCACATGGGTAGGTAGGCATATTGTCAAAGATTGAACTGCAGTTTTTCGATTTGTGACTTCCCTGATAACTACTTCCTCTAGAAGTCCCCAGAAATGAAAATGGGAGTGTGTGTCCGGGCACAGTTGCTTCTCCCAGTCTTCCTGGGGATGTGCCAATCTTGTCAACCAGTTTTCAGTTTTGTTTCACAGTGTTGACTCAAGTAATTTAATCATCAATAATATTAGACTTCCCTTTTTCCTTTTTAGTTTTTTTTCTCTATTATTCTTTTTCTTCACTATCCACCCCAACCCCCCATTCATCTGTTCTTTTTATGGAAGGCCAAAAAGTGTAATACATGTTAAAGAGGGGAAAAGGGACTCTGTAGTAGGGAGCTGAGGACTAGTTCAGTCAGGCAGCCCTAGCTTAGCTTCAGTTTCCTTATCTGTAAAGTGGAGAAGGCAAACCTGCCTTGGGGGCAGGTTACTGAGACCCTGCAGGTAAGACCCTAGGACAGATGGGTCCTGGTAAGAACATCGTCTTGTTGGGATGCTGAGGTGGGTGGATCACAAGGTCAGGCATTAAAGACCAGCCTGGCCAACATGGTGAAACCCCGTCTTTACTAAAATTACAAAAACTAGCTGAGCGTGGTGTTGCGCGCCTGTAATCCCATCTGCTTGGGAGGCTGAGGCAGGAGAATTGCTTGAACCCAGGAGGCGGAGGTTGCAGTGAGCCAAGATCGGGGATCGGGCCACTGCACTCCAGCCTGGGAGACAGAGCAAGACTCTGTCTAAAAAAAAAAAAAAAAAAAGCATTGTCCTGGGGTATAATCCCAGCAGCTCTGCCATTGATTGGTTGTGTGACCTGTGGGACTTCTGTAGTTCAGTTTCTTAATCTGTAGAACGGAATGACAATAGCACCTGTCATATAGGGTTGTGTTGGGAGCATTAAAAGAGATCATGATGCCAGACCAATAATGGTGAGTCCTTCATACATATTATCTATTGCTGCTATTATCACTGTTTCTGGAATTTAGCAATTTCTGGTTCCCTGGGGAGAAGATGTTCCCTGGCAGCTGGGCCTGTTTTAGGTCTTGTGTTTCCCCCAGAGACTCTTGGGAAATTCTTAAAGGGGCTTTGTGAGTATCGTCTCTGAGCATAACTGTGTGCCCAGGAGCTCGCAACATGCCCCTCATTCCATGGCAGGATGTCATCAGCTCTGGTTAGTCTCTGAGTCCATTGCTTAGAGCTGAGCTTGGGAAAGAGAATTTCTCTCTTAGAGACAAGTGGGATGCTCTGGGAAAACATAGATCTGGGAAGCCAGTCAGGCCAAAGAGATCCAGGAGTAGGAGTTCCTATAGTCGGCGTGGATGTGGATAGGTAGACCCAGGCCCAGTGCCTGACTTGGGGACCACAGGGAAGCCACTCACCTGATCGTCTCTCACTTGCCACCTGCCGACCCTGCTCCTTACTTGCTGTTTGGGAAATATCGTCGCTTTGCATAGGAGGGCACTGTTCTTACTTTTGATGAATGTCTGAAAACTGAACCTCTTATCCTCTACCTTTTTCAACTGCCATATACATGCTGGCATTACTGTTAACAAATAGGCCCTTTTCCCTGATCACATGAGCCTCAGATTATGGTCTGCATTGATCTTCTGTGAGCTCAGGTGGCCATGTCCAAAGAAAGCTTTGTGAACATGATGACTGAGAAAGATGAATCTGGGCGCTGCACGAGGCTGGAAGGTGGGGGCAGTGATGTGGCATGTCAGCTCACCCAGGCAGGACAGAATAGGGTTTAAGCAAAGAATGCATTATGCCATACGTCACCCACTTACCTTGGCGTAGGACTAGAGGGGGCCTCAAAGATTATTTAAAGAAAAAACAATGCCTTTAAGCTTTGTGACTCTGTAAATAGAGGTGAAGTTTGGCTGGATGCATTCATTTAGCAACCAGTTACTTATTGAGCTTTTACTGCATCTCAGCACTGCAGCGGAAACACAGGGTGAACTAGACAATGTCCCTCCCTCTAGGTCTTCTAAAAAAAGACCAGTACATGAAAAATATTTGTAAATTATGATACAAAACGAGGAGCAGAATAGGGAAGAACTAAAGCTTGTGGCAGAAATGAGGCTGGCTACTTTAGGTGGGATGGCCAAGGATAACCTCTTTGACATTTGTGTTAAGAATTAAAGCCATATAAAGTGCTTCCCAGGGTGCCAGAGCAATATGGCATATTCTTCATAAATATACCACATGAAGAGTGGGACGAGCAAAAGAGCAGAAGAGCATTCCAGCTGGAAGAGCAAGCATTTGCGAAAGTTCAAGATGGGAAGATCTCGACCCTTTCCAGGACTTGAAAAAAGGCCCCCTGGCTGGAGAGTCATGAGAGAAGGGAAGCAGCTTCAGATGAATTTGGAGAGGTAGAAGGAGCCAGATCCTCTAGAGCCTTGTAGGCCACATTAAGGGGGTTGAGTTGTAATGCAAGGCAGAGTTCTCAAGCTCTATCATGAATCAGAATCACCTGGAGATTCAACAGAGATTGCTGGACCCCATCCCTAGAGATGGGGACCTTCTAATAAGTTCACATGTGGTGCCGATGCTACTGGGCCAGAGACCAGAGTTTGAGAACCACTGCTGTAGGGCAGTGAGAATCCTAAGGGATGTTTCATATAATTAATTTGCAGGACTTAGTATCTGATGGAGTGTAGGGTTAAAGAGGAAAAAGAATCAAAGATAATTCTAAAGGGTACAGTCCTGTGTGATCAGGAGGTAAAACATATAGGAAAAATTCTTGTTTTTTGAGACGGAGTCTCGCTCTGTTGTCCAGGCTGGAGTGCAGTGGCGCAATCTTGGCTCACTGCAAGCTCCGCCTCCTGGGTTCACGGCATTCTCCTGCCTCAGCCTCCCGAGTAGCTGGCACTACAGGTGCCCACCACCATGCGCGGCTAATTTTTTGTATTTTTAGTAGAGACAGGGTTTCACCATGTTAGCCAGGATGGTCTCCATCTCCTGACCTCGTGATCCGCCCGCCTCGGCCTCCCAAAGTGCTGGGATTACAGGCGTGAGCCACTGCGCCCAGCCCGAAAAATTCTTTATTCAGGGCTGGATGATGAGATGATATAGCCAGCAGGAATCTTCCTTGGGTTTCAGTGGATGTGGGAATTAACTCACAGATCCATGTGTGTGTGTGTGTGTGCATTTTTTTTAAAACAGGTGGTAGAGAGGGTACAAATGTCAGGGAGAAAGTGCACAGAAGCAGGATAAGATACTGTCAACCTGGGGTTCCTTCAGGCCTTCCCAGCCAAACCCTTCCCCCTGCAACTCAGGATCAGCCACCTCATTGACTTGCCCCACCCAAGGCCAAACCAATATTGACAGCAGCCTCAATCCACCAGCAGGAGGAGTCTACAGTTATTCTTGCTGCCACAGGTCTTACACCAGATGGCCCTTGGTGGGCCAGCCTGTTCTTGCCCTGTTCTGACCAGTGGCAGTGCTGCCTTACCAGGGATGCCCTATCTCCACCTGAATGAACCAGGTCTGGGTTTGCACTGCTCTGCCCTAGAATGCCCCACCGTTTTCACGTAGTCAGGCAAGTTTCCCAGCCTTAGTTCTACCAGAGCCAGCCTCCTCGCTTCCCCATGCATCAGTGCTGCTGAGAGTGAATCCAAGTTACGGGAGTAACCTTGCTGAGCAGGAGGCCAAAACCAGTGAGTGACATGAAGCATCGTCCATCCAAAAGAGAGGCCAAGAAACCATGGAAAGGACAGTGTCATGGAGGCCTAGCGGGAGACAAACTTTTAAAAGAGGCAGAGAGATCTAAATACATCCAAACTGTTGAAGTGTAAAGCATTAGAAAAAAATATGATTTGTCAACAAGTTATGACAACTTCATAGAGAACAGTTATACAGGAATGAGTGGGTGGAAGAAAATAGCAATCACAGCCCAATAATGCACATCTAATGTTATTAGGTTAAATACTACACAAGTAATTACTCAGTGATGAAAATTATTAATTGTGCACATGATGCTCACTCTATGCCCCGAGTGTTTCTAGTCCTGCTTGAATAGTGGAATAATTAGCAGATAACTGCACTATTAATTATGCCAAAGCTTGCTTTGAGATAGACTAAAAGGCCAAACATGTAGGATGAGGAGGAGCTATGTGTTCCATTCATCTTTGTGCCCTGAGAAGAGCAGATGGAAAGCTTGAGGTCAACCTGGGCCCACAGCTGGCCAGGTAGACTGAAGTTCTGTCATGCCCTGACTTGAAAGGGAACCAGAGTGCCTATGCAGGAAGCCCGTGCACAGAGCACTTAGGCATAGCAGAGGGTTGAAGGTGTTTTCAAGTTCAAGTCATGACGCATTTATAAGCCAGGGCCCCAAGGGCCGATACTTTCCAATCTCTTCTTCCACCATCCTTGGCCATATGATAAACATTTCTCATTCCTTTCCCCATTGACACCAACAAGATCTTCTCACATGGGTAAGACTCAGACAAATCCCATAGCTTCTTACACCTAGATTTTCCACAAAGTGAATCCTGGCAAATGATATACAGAACTCCTAGCTTATCTTGCCATGGGATGAGATAAGCTGGTAAGAAGCCATCCTGTGGCCAGGTGTGGTGGCTTACGCCTGTCATCCCAGCACTTTGGAAGGCTGAGGGGGGAGGATTGCTTGTGCCCAGTCGTTTGAAAACAGCCTGGACAACATGATGAAACCTTGTCAACAACAACAACAAAATTAGCCGAGTGTGGTGGCACATGCCTGTAGTCCCTGCTACTCGGAGGCTGAGGCAGGAGAATCACTCAAGCCTGGGATATGGAGGTTACAGTGAGCCAGGAGGGGACCACTGCACTCCAGCCTGGGCAACAGAGTGAGACCCTGTCTCAAAAAAAAAAAAAAAAAAAAAGAGAGAGAGAGAGAAAGAAGCTATCCGGCTGGAGTCTGAAAGCTTGACCTAGCACTTTCCTATAGAACCTTATATGAGGATAGAAATCTTGTTTTGTGCTCCAATATGGTAGCCACTAGCCACATATGCCTATTAAACACTTGAAATAGGGCTAATGTGACTGAGGAATAGAACTTTGTTTATTTGTTTATTTACTTATTTATTTTGTTTGCTTTTGAGACAGAATCTTTCTCTGTCACCAGGCTGGAGGGCAGTGGCATGATCTCAGCTCACTGCAATCTCTGCCTCCTGGGTTCAGGTGATTCCTCTGCCTCAGCCTCCTGAGTAGCTGGGACTACAGGTGCATTCCACCATGCCCAGCTAATGTTTTGCATTTTAGTAGAGATGGGGTTTCACCATGTTGGCCGGGATGGTCTCAATATCCTGACCTCATGATCCGCCCACCTCGGCCTCCCAAAGTGCTGGGATTACAGGCTTGAGCCACCGCACCTGACCTAATTTAAATTTAGATAACCACATATGGATGATGGTTAAAGCAGGACTTCAGAAGACACTCTGGCTTTAGATCTCCTTATGCACTCACGACTGGGGTTGTCTGGGCTCGAGGGACCTCAGAGCCTCTTAGGGTGATGTGTGTCCTCTGGGATGACATTTCTTGGACAATTTCCCTCCTCCTCTGAAATGTGAGCTTCATTCATGGAAAATGAGTAAAAGTCTGCCTGGAATTACTTACAAGGGTGAAGGATGAACATATTAACAGGCTATAGATAATAAGAAAGTCCTTTAAAAATGAATGTGGTGGCTGCCAAATCAATTTGTGCAAAATAACGGTGGACAAGGATGGGCCGCGGCTGACAGGGAGCAATTAAGTTTTGTAATTTTGCCTTGAATTATTAATTTCAAGAAGAGTTGCTTCTCTCACTGCAGTCTACATCTTCGCCCTTTGAGAGTCGGGTAGAAGGCATTGTGGGTGAGCCTCCATTTCCAGGTTGTTGAGATACCATCTCTCTTGGTTTCTTTTCTTATGCTTTCAGCTCTTCATTGGGGTTTGCATTTCATTTTCTTCTCACATTCATAACAAATTAGCCATACACATAAATAAAATAAAGGAGACCTGTCCCAAGAAAAAGCATCCTCATCACATTTCATGGGCCAGTCCCTTTTACAAGGCGTTCCTGCACAGCCATGGCAGGTACTCATGTGTGTGCCAGATGGAGGGGAGTTTCTAAGCTAGGGAAAGTGGATTTGTGGGAAGTCGTTTTCCTCCAGGTAAAGGTAAAGTGGCTTTGCTTGGCTGGTTGACTCATTGGCCAAACTAATGATGCTACTAACACCCTTGATCTCAGGCTTAAGCATTGTATGGGATATTCTGAGTCATGAAGGATACCTTCCTATAGAGCCCAGCTCTAGGAAACCATCTTACAAATACATGTGCATCCCAAAGACGACCAGGAGAGTAAGGAAGGCTTGGCTCAACCCAGCCCAGTTGCTGACAAAGCCATCAAAGTACAGGTCTTACTTCCAACAGTGGGTCAGTGGGAAGAACACAAACACCAGCGTCTCTCAAAGGGCTTGCCTTGATATTGCCGCCTCTCAGCAATTGAACACTTCTCCCATTTGCCTGAACCCTCAGACTTCTTTGAAGAAACTCTTTCCAACTATCCAAGTGCACTAAGTTCCTGGCATATAAAATTAGATGTGGTTATTTTATGAGGTGGTATGGTTTTGTGGAAAGTTGTTTTGGGGTGGGAGGTCAGACCAATTAGGGTTTTAATTTCGCTTCAGTTACTTATTCGCCGTTTGACTTTGGCAAAGTGACACAAGATCTCTGAGCCTGCTTCCTTATCTGTGAAACTGGGCTAATGCTGCTGTGTGGGATGGTGGTGAGGGTTATAAGTGAGGAAGGTGAAGTTCCCAGCACAGTAGCTCACATGGGAGAAGGTGGCTGGCACTGTGCTTCCAGGAGATGGAAGCACAGCCAAGTGGCCCCGAGGACAATTCCCAGCTAGCCCCAGAAATAACGGGAATCCTTCCTCCAGGGATCATAGTCTTCTGAACTGCTTCCCTCCTGCCTGCCCTTCTCTTTGTTCCTCTTTCTTCACTGTGGGTCAGGGAAAATATCATGCATTCATTCACTCATTCATGTGTTCAACAAATACCTCTGGAGCCTGCTGCCTGCCAGGAACTGCTCTAGGTGCTAGGAATACAGCCATAAGCCCAATAGAGTCCTGACCTCATGATGCTTATATTTCAGTGAGGAGTTAGGCACAGATGCAATAAACAAAGAAGATATAACATCTGGCGGCAATAACTGCTATATAGTGAGATAAAGTTACATAAGAGCATATGATGGAGGTGACAGAAGCCTATTAACATCAATGGTGAGTATCTGATTTTAGCATCACCTGCACACACACATAGAGTAAGGAGCGTGGGTCCCTTAGTTTACAGAGCCCTGTTATGAGGAAGAAGCACTGAGTGAGGGGGACACTCACTCATATGAAGGGACTGCATGGAGTGGGATCTAAGAGGTGGGAAGTGGTTGGAACTATACCTGCTGCAGAGTAGTTGAGGAAGAAAAGGGGAAAAGGCAGGTAGGTGACATGAAGTAGGGAGAGAATGGGGAAGGAAGATGGCAGCTGCCATGTGGCAAGAGAGAGGGAGGCTTTGGAGATCTCTCAGTTGATGGAACACGATTCTGGGTGTCCTCATGGAGCCTCAGGAACAATGTGCATGCCTCACTGATGCTTTTGCCGTCAGTTTTGGGTTTTTTAGATCTGGGACGCTTGACACTGACCACAGGGTGAGGGCCAGGCTGGATTTGTATGTTCGTTGTTTTAAGTAATCCAAACCTTATAAACACATGTAAGGAGAAAACCCAAGGCTCTTTGCCTGTTCATTACATTCCAGTCTCCAGAAGTGACTTATATTCAAAGGGAAGTGTGAATCCTCTCTGATCTTTTCCTGTAAATATACAAACACTCACCTATGCATAGTGTTTACAAATAAATAGTGGCTTCCTTGTCTTTTTAAAAAAGAGATGTGATATCATAATTTCCCAGGGGCCAAATAAAAAAAATAACTACAAGAATATTCTAGTACCAATCCTGCATTCTCAAACTCTAGCAGTTCTATAAAAAAGCCTATCTCTCGCTCCCACTGTCAAGCCCTCCTAACTTCTTAGCACACCCTGCCTCTGCCTGCCATTCTCTGCAAAGAAATGGTTTCTCTGGCAGGTATTGGCAGGCAAAACTATATCATTGCCTTTCCACCTATCCTGCAGTCATTAAGTAAGAGAGATGCCCTTACTCCCGACCCTCTCACCTGAAACAGGGTAAGGAGCAGGGTGTAGAAACTAAATAATTCACCTCTTGGTGTACCCTGAAAGAGAGAGGAGATGAATGATATGTCACCATGGAAATCAGGGTCTGTTTACTAGTAGCTTCCCCTACTTGGAGTGCATCAGGTTAGCCTGTAAGACAGTGGCTCTCAGCCCTGGCTGCACATTGCAATCTCCTGGAGCTAATCAAATACAGATACCGGTGCCCCACCCCTAAGGATATGATTTCATTAGTTTGTGAGATGGGCTGGCGTCCAAGGTCCTTCTGATTTGAAGGCAAAGATTGAGAGTGGCTGCTATAGAAGAGCTCTTTCTGGTAAATCAGTCATTATCCTGAGCATCAAGAGTCTGCATAAATAAATTCAGAACTGTGTTTGGTGTTAATATTGATATTGCATTCACCTGGGGAAGGAGCCTGCTTATTTGCCCACTTTTCAGAAACAATGAATCTTCAGTCCAGCTCCTTCCCTTTTCTTCCTGCGTTCAGCCTCCTTCCTTGTGAGGAGTAACAGCTGTAGAAGTCAGGGGACCTTACTGGCTGCACTAAGAGAGTACCTGTGTGTATCAGCCTTCAAGCAGTTTTAGGGTCAGACACCCACTTCTCAGACTTCCAGGCAGCTGCCAACCTTTGCCTTCCCTTCTTGGATTTCTTTCAACATGCAGATTTATGAGGCGGGGAATGCGTGAGGGGTGGCTGGCGTCCAGACTTACTGTAACCAGAGAGAAATGAACAGAGCGTGCACCAGGGGACATGCAGTACTTCCTGAACAAACTACTGGTGTCGCCATTAATGCTGCTGACTTAGGAACCTCATGTGCCTTTTTGTCTTTTTCTTCACTCAGCAGGACCGGCATCTATTGATAATGTTAGGTTTAAGCATTTAGGGAAGAGCATGCCAATCTTCCCTTGATCCATGCTGCTCATTGATCAGTGGTCACATTTGTAGCACACCTCATGTCTGTGGGGGGTGGCTGTGGGGTTGAGAACTGCTGAGGCAGGGGGTTGAGTGTTCCCAATCAGGGGTTGGCAGTAATCAGGTACTGGGGCGGGGCTTATGCCACTTGCATTATTGTTCATATAATAACAGTGGACTTGGATTGTGAATTCCTTGGAACAAGAAGAGTCCCTTCTGCTGTATTTACCCGGGAAGACTTCTCTGATTTCCTGGGCTGATTTGCATTCCCCTCCTAGGTACTTTGGCAGTTGTCCCCAGAGTGGATCATAGCCAATACCACCCTGTGTTGTTCCCACTAATTTACCTATCCACATGCCCGTGAATCACAAACCCTCAACGGCAGGGTGTCCCCAGTGCCCACGCCACACTTGTTTTGTAGTAAGAGGTGCATGCACATATGCTAGGAGATGGAATGCTTATCAGCACCTACATTTCTTCCAGCCTAATTGTATGCACTACATTCACACACACCTGGATCTAAATCCTGCTCTTTGCTTCTGGGCTGTCTGACCTTGGGCAAGATACTTCCCCTTGCTAAGTCTTGTCTCCCTCCTTTCTGGGATGGAGCTGGTGATAGCACTGAACCGACTGGCTGCTACGGAGTATTAAATGTGTTAGTATCTGCCAAGGGTTAGCACAGGGCTGCTCACAGGATCAGTGCTCAGTAAATGCTAGTTATCATGCAATCCTTATTGTTAGTTTCATTATTATCTGTATGATAAATTGATTGTAGTGTCATCTGCAAATAAGTAAATAAAGTACTATACTTTGCCAAAACAACTTTAACCACCTTAGACTTGATATTTATTCTGATTAAACAACAATGACCTGAGAAAGTAGCATATAAAGTGATTGTGCTGTGCTGGATACAATATCAGCTAGAATGCAAACGTTAGCAGCCAACATCCTGAATGTAGCCATCTAAGATTCTCAGGAAGGCGGGAACATTAATAGAAAGAGCACTGGAGAGGGAGTCCACGTGGGCAGGCAGCTAAGCGGCAGTCAAGACAGCATGGCAAGATTTGGATAGAAGGACTGGCCAGCACTGTGGAGAGCCCTCTTAATTGGAGGGAGCAGCTGTGTATAAAGACAGTCTGCAGAGCAGCGTGCCATTGCCGTTTCTGAGTAAATTTGTACACTGTTTGCAGGAACTAAGATCTGTGAGTCACTGCCAAGATCCTGTCTTTTGTACATTATCAGATCAAAGTTTTAACTCGACCAAAAAAAGGTCTCATCTCCCATGCCTGTGTAGGAAAACAGAATCTCATTTGTGCCCTTCTGCTCCCATGCAGCCATCGCAGAGGCCTAGATTGCCCTAGCTTTCTTTCTCTTCTTGTGTGCTAAGTCACCAAAATCTGACATGCTGAACTGTCAACTTAATGGTGGAATTCGGGTTGAGAGCTGATTTCTAAAACCACCACCACCTCTGGACAGCAGCCGTTCGGATATCAGGTCAAGGTTTAGGAGACTATTAAGAAGCCAGCACCAAGATATGCTGGTGGAGAAGTTGGAGTTTTATCACGTCCTACCTACTTTGCTGTGAAATGAAGGTCTTCATGGTGAGGCGGTGATGAACATTGCCGATGCGGCGAAGTCATCCTTCATCACCGTGCTATTTTGCTTAGAGCTCCAACTGCTACATTATGTCTTAAAACTTGTCAAGTTGTGCACAGTACAGTGACTTCATAGGAGAAAAAACGGGTTGTCTAAAAATATAAAAAATCAGACATTTCTGGTAGAACGAGACATTATAACTCAAAAGTCCTACAGATAAATAATAATTAGGAATGACATTTACTCCACAGAGCAGGAAGAAAACAACATTCTCTATCAGCTACATCCTCAAATGGTTACAGTTTCCTGTCTCTAACCACAACTAATAAAAGGCCAGGCACACAGCCTTTAGGAAGTTAACATAAATTTTTTCCTGGGGAGGTGGCATGGCGGTGAGGGGAACAACTTTAAAGAAGTATGTTTCTGTTTCCTAAGTATTTTTGCCAATAAAAACAAAATCGTTCCCCACTTGTTAGAAAATGTTACAAAACCACCTGTCTGCCCTTGAGGAGATGGAGAACAAAATCAACAATATTTGCATTTTGACTACACACAGAATCAATCCATAGAAGCACAGGCATTTTTGAGGCCCAAGCGTGATAACACTGCCGTGCATGGTTTTACAGACAAGATAATGTAGCACAGAGATGTGGCTAGGCTGCAGCAAGGGCAGGGGGTTCCTAGGGCAAAACGTTTTAGGATGGTTATTCCTCATCCTCAAACTCTGAACTTACCTGGCCATTTTAGGAGAGGAAACTGAGGCTCCAGGAAGTGAAGTGATTTCTCAAAGGTATCACAGCTAGTCAATAGCAGATCCAGTACCCAGGGAGGAAAACAGCTGATTATAAGATAATCAAAATAAATAAACACATCTATTCTATCCTGTGCGTATTTCAGTGGGCATGTTGGGGAGAATCATTGGTAATTCTCAGACTCCTTTTTTTTTTTTTTTTTTTTTTTTTTTTTTTTTTATGAATTAGCAGATCCTTGGATTTCACTGGAGAAACCAGTGTGGCTACTGATCCATTACAGGATCTAGCATTCCCCAGAGAGCAAAAACCTCCTCATGGGGGGCATGCTCCAGCCTATATAGATTTTGGTGCACCAACACTGCACTGTCCCCATGAATAATCTCTGATCAGAGGATACTAATTAAGACATGGCAATGCCCACTTAGTAAATTAGCTAAATTGACAAAACTCAATTTAAATAGCAATTTTGTCTCTAGTGATAGAATTATAACGACACCCTTCACTTAATGAGCCAGACACTTAATAATTCAAACATACTTAGAGAAAAATCAAACAAAGCTTCTCCATCCCAGACTGGGTTTCCCACCACCTCTCCTGCCACTGCTTTGCAAAAATGGCAGCTTGAACACTGTGGAGGAGAGGCTGGGTATTTGGTGAGCAGGGAGGGGCTGGCCAGTTTCTGGGCAGAGTAATTGGGAGGTGACTCCTTCAACAAACTCTCAGCCAGCTGCCTGTTTTTGTAAATAAAGTTTTACTGTGGCACAGATATGCTTATTTCTTTATATAGTTTTCCAGAGCTGCTTTCACACCACCATCAAACATTTGAGGAGCTGAGTAGTGGTGACAGAGACCTTATGGCTTGAAAAGCCTTCAACATTTATTATCTGGCCCTTTAAGAAAAAAATCTGACCCTTTGAGAACAAGTTTGCCAACCCCTGGACTTGGGCTGCACCTTGGATCTGTGGTTCCCTGGGTGTGCAACCTTGAATAGATACTTCCCATATCCCTGGCCTATGATTTTCTTAAGTGTAAAATAGGGATGATACAAAGATACTATCTCCTGAGACTGTGAGAATTAGGTAAGATGCTGCACCCTTATCTGTGCTTGGCACATAGTAAGTGTTCAATCAAAGGCTAATGAGATTAGTAAAAGCAATGATCATAGGAACATATATTGAGCACTTATATGTTCTAGACTCTGTGCTCAGTTCTTGACCTATATTAACTTGTTTAATCCCATAACAACCTATGAGGGAGATATTATAATTATTTTAATTTTACAAATGGAGAAAGAGTATTTATTATTTTGTCTATTCTTCTAAATTCTCATTTAGTAACACTTTTGCCCAGTAGTAACTGCTCTCCTGGCTGGCAAAGTGCTCAAGGGAAGGTCCTGAGGGTCCTCATTGTCCCTGGACCCTAGACCTAAAGGCATTGATCATTCTGTCGGTCACTGACAACACTGAAATCAAATATTTCTTCTCTCACGTGAGTGGTGGGTCCCTTTCTCCATTCTGCCTTCCCAGCCTCCCTTCTTTGTCTTTCACATCCTCTCCTGGCCTTTGCAGTGTAACAGGAGGTGGACATCACCCCCAGGTATGGCCAGACAGATAGTGAAAACTCAGGCCAGTAAAAACTCAGAAATCCTGGGAGCCATTAAGTTTTGAAACAGCCACATATTCATTTATTCAGTACACATCTATTGTGTGCCTAACATGCACCAGCCATGGAGGTTATACTTGCAAGACAAAATGCTCCCTGCCTCTCTAAAGCTTGCAGTCTATTCAAGAAAAGTTTACAGCTACCGCACAGCTGCCACCGTAAAGAAATCTTTCTTTTTATTCCTTTTTTTTTTTAGCACAAAAGTAAATGTGTTCTTCCTGGGATGTCCATGTCCAAACACAGTCACACATCACTTAAGGATGGGGATATGTTAAGAGAAATGCATCATCAGGCAATTGTCTCATTGTGTGAACATTGGAGCGTACTCACACGAAGCTAGACGAGAGCCTACCTACTACACACCTAGGCTATAAGGTAGAGCCTATTGCTCCTAGGCTGCAAACCTGTATAGCATGTTACTGTCCCGAATACTGTAGGCAATTAGAACACATCGGTAAACATAATGTGTTTTTCTAAATATAGAAAAAGCATGCCAAAAATATGGTATGAAATAAATGGTCCACCTGTACAGGACACTTACCATGAATGGAGCTTGGAAGTTGCTCTGGGTGAGTCAGTGAGTGAGTGGTGAGTGAATGTGAAGGCTTAGGATGGTTACTGTACACTACTGCAGACTATCAACACTGTACACTTAGGCTATACTACATTTATTAAAAAATATTTTTTCTTCATCAATAGAAAATTAACCATAGCAGACTGTAACTTTATTAACTTCTCATTTTTTAACTTTTTCACTCTTTTGTAATAACATTTAGCTTAAAACACAAACACACTATATAACTGTGCAAAAATATTTTCTTCATATCCTAATTCTACAAGCATTTTTCTTTTTCTTTTTTTTTTTTTTTTTTTTTTTTACCTTTTAAGCTCTTTTGTTAAAAACTAAGACACAAACACACACAGTAGCCTAGGTCTATACAGGGTCAGGACCCTCCCTATCACTGTCTTCCACCTCCACGTCTGGTCTCATGGAAGGTCTTCAGGGACAATAACATTCATGAATTTGTCACCTCCTATAACAATGCCTTCTTCTGGAATATGTCCTGAAGGACCTGCCTGAGGCTGTTTTATAGTTAATTTTTATTAGTAGAAGGAATACACTCTAGACTGTGATAAAAAATATGATAAAGTATGTAAACCAGTAACAGTCATTTATTATTATGATCAATTATGTGCTGTATGTAATTGTATGTGCTGTACTTTTATATGACGGGCAGCACAGTAGGTTTGTTTACAGATAGGTGAGTGATGCATTGTGCTATGACATTAGGATGGGTGCGATGCCACTCGGTGGTAGGAACTTTTCAGCTCCATTCGGTCATTGACTGAGACATCGTTATGCATGTATATATATGTTTTCATATAAAATTAATATGATACTTAAAGTTCTTATAAGGAACTCAGCTCTATATTAAGATCCCTAAAACATATAAGAAAGAGAAAAAAAAGTCAACCTAGAGTTAGCTCTTCCTCTATGTCAGGCACTGAATAAGATACTTTGCCCACTTTAGCTCATTAATTTCTTACCACTAGAGTTGATCATTTCCCATTTTATATGTGGAAAAACAGAGATTCTGAGTGTTTAAGTGACTTGCTCAAGGATAGTTGGCTATGAAGAAGCAGAGTCATCTTTCAAATCTTACCCCCGAACCCCAACACCTCCCATTCCCCTGGGAGTTTTCTCACTGTGTTGTCTAGAGCCCTGGGGACAGCTGTGGATGGGGAGAGAGGTGATTAGGGTCCCATGGTCCCCTCCCTCTGTTGAAGCAGTGCCTTCTTCCACGGTTTTCTCTGTGTGTATTCTACTGATCTTTAAAAGGAAGCTGCTGCTTTAACAATGAAGGTAGAACTGTGCTGAGAAGTTGGTGGTCTTTATGGAGTACCAGCTATGTGCCAGACTCTGGTCACTCTCAACCAGGGGCAATGTTGTCTCCCAGCAGACATTTAGCAGTGTCTGGAGGCATTTTTGTTTTTCACAACTTGAGCGTTGCTATTGGCATCTAATGCAATGGTCCCCAACCTTTTTGGCACCAGGGACCAGTTTCGTGGAAGACAATTTTTCCACAGACCAGGAGGAGGATATTGTTTCGGGATGATTCAAGCACATTACATTTATTGTGCACTTTATTTCTATTATTATTATATTTTAATGTATAATGAAATAATTATACAACTCACCATAATGTAGAATCAATGGGAACCCTGAGCTTGTTTTTCTGCAACTAGACAGCCCCCT
Source organism: Nomascus leucogenys (assembly GCF_006542625.1). NCBI lineage: Eukaryota > Metazoa > Chordata > Mammalia > Primates > Hylobatidae > Nomascus > Nomascus leucogenys. The sequence goes on along the minus strand of NC_044382.1, from coordinate 8,733,583 downwards.
CTGAGGGTGATGGGAAACAGATAATCAGGCATTAGATTCCCATAAGGAGCGCGCAACTTAGATCCCTCACATGCACAGTTCACAATAGGGTTTGTGCTTCTATGAGTATCTAATCCCACCACTGATCTGACAGGAGGTGGAGCTCAGGCAGTAATGTGAGTGATGGGCAGCAGCTGTAAATACAGATAAAGCTTCACCCTCTCACCCGCCACTCACTTCTTGCTGTGCAGCTCGGTTCCTAATGGGCTGGTACCAGTTCATGGTCCAGGTGTTGGGGACCCCTGATCTAGTGGGTAAGGCCAGGAATGCTGCTGCTAATCATACAGTGGGCAAGAATTGTCTAACCTAGAATGCTGATAGCGCCATGGCTGAGAGACCCTGTTGCATACTAATTCTTAGGTAAACAGAGGTGAGAAAAACAGACAGAAAGCCTGACCTCATGAAGTGTGCTTCGCGGGGCTCGGCAGATATTAATCCAGTCACCCACGCTGAGTCTTTAATCTCACAAACTGAAGCCACACCCTGAGGGGAAAGCACAGGGTGTGGGGAGAGCAGATAACAAGGATCCCTGTCTGTGAGCTCCAGAAAGATGCTTTTTAAATTTTTTAATTATTTTTTAGTATTATTATTATTTTTTAGTATTATTATTATTTTTTGATATGGAGTTTTGCTCTTGTTGCCCAGGCTGGAGTGCAATGGATAATCTCTGCTCACCACAACCTCTGCCTGCTGGGTTCAAGCAATTCTCCTGTCTCAGCCTTCCAAGTAACTGGGATTACAGGCCTGTGCCCCCAGGCCCGGCTAATTTTGTGTTTTAAGTAGAGACTGGATTGGTCAGGCTGGTTAGAGAGGCTTCTGTCTGAAGGCAGAGGGCAGGTGGAGTGGGAGTGGTGTAGGCGCAGATTACTGCAGGTGCAAAGGCCCCATGGAACGAGGGCAAGTGTCTGTTGGAAGGCCTGTGGGCTAGAAAGGAGAGTGCAAGAGGTGGGCTGCACAGTGACGGAAAGAAGAAACAAATCTGGCAGAACTTTGGCCATCTTAAGGAATCTGGACTTGATTAAACTAAGAGCTGTGGGGACCGTGAGGGCTCCTCCAGCAGGGTATGGCATGATTTTATTGGAACTGGAAAAGATCACTCTGACTGTTATGTGGAAAACAAACTGGATGGAGCAAGAGTGACCCTAGGGAACCAGCAGACGTTGAATACCACACGCTTTCTTGCATTGCAGAGATGGGACAGGGACATTCCCCTCCAGAATAGGACCCCACTTCCCTGGGGCTGCCAATTTTGGTTTGTGTTAACAGCAGGGTCGCGGTGCATCAGGAACTCTGTCACCCATAAATGTCAAGTCCCATCCTTTCTCCCAATTTAACAAAACACACACCATTCAGAAATAAAACTGTATTATATCATTTCAGTTTCACATCTGTTCTGTAGTTGCAAAATAACAATTCCACTGCTGTCGTTAGCCTGAACGAAAACAGTTCAGCGTGAGAAGGATGTGGGCCTGTCTCTAATTTCTTTTTTGTTTATTGACCTTTTCCAAGGTGTCAGGAAGCAGATTTGCTCATTAAGATGTTGATACCTGAGAAAGTCTATAGTATATCTTATTTATGGCAGTGTGTGTATGGGTGATGGAGAAGGGAGTTTAAAAATCAACTGTCAAGGCAAGAAAAATATTATCTTCCTTGGTCTATTCTCTCTCTGCAATGACTCTGATTTCTCTGAATCATGAAGTGGATCCATGCCTCTCCCATGGTCTAATTAACTTAGAGGGAGACTGGGTAGGAGGAGAAATAGCTAAAGATGCCCAGAAACACAAGTTTGTGGAGCTGACACAATTCATTTCTGATTAGCAACAGTTCATGCACTCGTCCATGAGCCACACAGATGTTCAAGTGGGTTGTCTTGAGGTATTGGGAAATTATCATAAATTTGAACTCATTTGCAAGGATCTATTTTCATATTTTACAGAAAATTGTAATTTTCCCTCCCAAGTTCCCTCCATTGTGAGGAGGAGGAATTTTTCACCAAGATGGTGCTGGCTCTGCTGGAAGCAGCTTTTATGAGTTGAAGATGCAGGGCGGTCTGGAGTTGGCCTTAGCCCTGCAAGCAATACAGAGAAATAGAGGACACAGCTCCTGCCCTCCACATTGGTCAGAGAGACCACCAACTAGCCTGCTCAAAGGTTAACCGTCAGGAACCTCAGTCTTTGTAGCTTCCAAGGTTTGGTCTGAACTCTTCCTTTCAGCCTTGACCACTGTGTGTGCTTGCCTCTGAACTTAGATTTTCTTACTCAGCTGAAATAAAGAATGATGATAATCCCTTCACAATGTCATTAGGATTAAATGAGAGACTCTATGTAAAACACCTGGCAAATCGTATGCACGGGACAAACATGGTTGCTGATATCAATAGCTAATAAAGAGGAATAAGTATAGGAATGTGTTGGGCTGGGCTGGGCTGGGCTGGAGGAACCTGCAGGTCTTTGGAACACTGTGCAGCCTCTCTATTCCGTTCAATAGAAATATTGAGTTTTCCCCACACCCAGACCATCAATGCCCGTGCTTCCTAAAGTACCTGTGTGAAGTTGAGTTTCAGCTTTGGAGCATGCTTCAGGAATGTGAATTGGATGAATAGGTTTTAAAATATTCATTGGTACATTTCCTTTGAAGAAAACCCAGGATTCTGGGTTGGATTTATCTTGAGGAATAAGCAGTAGCTGTCTAAAGGTTGATCCCACCCTGAGATCCAGGCCCTGTGGACAGGCAATACTTAGGTCCTGGACCTGTGGCCCAAGGTCCATATTCTACACAGGAATATGGCCCAGACTTTTAAAAAATGTGAATCCTTTGCTAACATTTAAACTCTAGGAGTTTTCACATAAAAAGATTTTAGGGCTTCTCTTGAGAAAACAGAAGGTCCCACATTCCCATACAAGGCCATCCCACGTTGATGAAGAGTAGCTGTTTTCACAAGATTAGGCATGCTGTTTGGTTATCCTCACCTCCTGGCTTGTCTGTTATATTAATTTATCTGCCTGGCCTCATCAGGCATTAGAGTTTGCAGACCCTGGGGCAGTGGTTCTCAAGGTGTGGTCCTGGGATCAGTAGAATCAGCATCACCTGGGAGCTTGTTAGAAATGCACATTCTCAGGCTCTTCACAGGCCTACTGATTCAGAACAGTTGAGGGTAGGGCCCAGGGACCTATGTTTTAGCCAGCCCCCCAGGTGACTCTGATGCTCATTAAGTTTGAGAATCCTTACCCCACGGTAAGGGATGTGCACTGGAAAATGAAGGGAACTGCTTCTAATGTCATCTTCGCCACTTAATTCAGTGGGAAAATTTAGAAAAGCCACTTTGCTTTTTTACTCTCTGTAAAGTGGTAAGAGTGGGCTAATTGGCTCCCAAGGACCTTGTGGCCTTAGCATGGTGTGACTCTATAATTCTCCAGGTCTGTGGACTAAGAATTAGTATTTATAAAGTGCTCACCATGTGCCAGGACCGGGGTAAGCACTTTACCTGGATTATGTCATTTAACACTAACCATGGCTCCCTTTGAGGACTGATTTTATAGACGGAGAAATTGAGGCTCAGGGGGGTGAGTACCATGGATTTATGTAACTGAGAGCTGGTGACTCCCAACTCCCTGATATTCTATTTCCTGTGACCTGCCCATGCAGAGGTGTCTGAAAGGTGATGATGGCAGTGTGACCAGCACCTCAGCACAAAGCTGGCAGGTCCTTCAAGGCAGGCAGAGGCATGTTCTAGCGAACAGGAAGGATTATCAAAAATAGAACGTGGCAGCTGTGGCCTTCTCCAGCCCTGGTTGCAAGGAGCCAGCCGTGACTCTGGAGAGATGCTGAAGGAGGCAGGAGATTTGGAAAAGGAGGGAGGGAGAGCAGCCAGGCCTGTGCAGTGAATACCAGTGAGGCTTTGAAACTCCCCAGTCCTCAGTGGAATCCTAGCCATTCCTTATGGAGTGATCTTGGGAGAGCATTTTAACACCTCTGTGCCTTGGTTTCCTCATCTGAGAAATGGGGAAGAGCCTCACTTCACAATGATTGGGAGCAAACAGGTTTATGAAAAGCACCTGAGATGCTGTAAACAGCTGAATATGTGGTGACTGTCACCAGTGCTAGGAACGTTGCTTGCCCTTTCTGAAGAGCTCTAGAAGCACCTTGTGCTGTTGTCTGCGATGATGGGAAAGCTGAACGGTTTCTGACCATGGGAAGAGCCTTCCTCCTCCATCTGCCTGGTGGGTTCCGGTTGCTCAGAATGCTTCATTTTCCAGGTATCTTGTTTCCTTGCCCTGTCTCTTGTCTGCTACATGTTCTAAGTTCTTTCTCCCTTCAGAAATCTTCTCTGGGGTCTCTCCTACCTGCGAATGGCTGGCAAATGCCTCTAGGAGGATTTAAATCCTGACTACAACTTCGGAGGTGTCTTCTTAGCATGACCGGGACAAAAGAGCATTCACAGAGACTCTCAATTCTCAGATTAGGGAACAGACTGTGGTTTCATTTTCTTTCTCTTGACCCCAGAAGAATCCTCTGACGTGGTTAAAAAGGTGTGGGTTAAAAGCAGACAGACTGGCTCTGCTGCAGCTGTATGAGCTTGGGAAAGTCATGCAACCTCTCCAGGACTGTGTTGTCATTCATACAATGGGTCAATAATACCGTACTAATGCCTTAGCAGGCGTATACCGAGTGGTAGTTCTCTTCCCTCCTCTAGTTAGAGGACATATAATTTTGGGCAGGCAGAGAGCGCAAGGAGAGAGACTAGAACAAATTTGAACTCTTTGGGTCTCAGAGTGAAAAATCAGTGAGAATAAACTCAACAGAAATGCTAACAGATATTATTAATTGAGCTGTTACTTTGTGCCTGGCACAGTGCCAAACCCTGTGTGTGTGTTGCCTCATGCAATCTTCCCAGACTTTCTTTTTTAATTAGGGAGATATTATTATGCTCATTTCGAAGGTGAGAAAATCAGGGCTCAGAGAAGTGAAGTCTGTTGCCCAGAGCTCACAGCTACTAACTGGCTGAGCTGCATCTGCAGTGGCCTCTTCACACGTGTTCTAGGGAGGAGTAGAAGGAAGGCTGGATGTGCTCCTCCAGCTTAAAAATCACTCATTCTTTCAGCCCGCAGAACACTTGCCTCTGGGTCTCTCAGCCCCCAAGGCTTTTCTTCAGCAGCCAGCACCTCTGGTTTTTGCTTGTTATTTTGATTTGTTCAAGGCCTCGGTCCTTTGTGCAGCCTGATTTTTCTTGGCTTCAGGCCCTAAGACTCGTCCTTATTTGCATAAGAGTCACCCAGAATATTGATGTGGCTCTTTTCCAGAAAAGTGAGCATCCCCCACACTGCTGGCTCCAGGAAGCCACATGAGCAGGCCAGGCAGGCTCCAGCCCTGGTGCAACACCCCGATGCCATCTCCTCCTCCCTGCTCCCCTGCATCCATTCACAGACCATCAGCTGAGCAAAGCTCCTCAGAGCCAAAGCTGTGTTTACCCAGGAAGCCCCCATTCACTTTGGCAGGCCATCTCAGCACAGCAAATATGAGGAAGGAGTGATCTAACAGTCTCCCTGCCCTTGACAGAGGAGGGGCCTCAAGCTTCCAGTCACTTGAAGAGAAGGCCAAGCCTCCAGCCCTGTAGGATTATTCTAGTCTGCCACAGTGAAGAAAGTAGTGTTCCAGCCCCCCACATCCAGCCCGGCCAGGGTGATGTGTTTGCTCTCTAACTGGGCGACTGAGGGGGATGAGTCACAGGAAGTCCAAGAAGGCTCTTCCAGGAGCTACCTTTATGTTTCTTCATGTGTATTCTTAGCTGGTTTTCATATTTGGAGGAAAGGGCAGGAGTGTTTTGGAAATTGGTCTTTACCCCAGCTCCTGTGTTGGGCATTAGGTGGGCAGAATTCCAGCAAAACACTGCAAAGAACTGGGGGATCTGGCATAGTCATTCATTCATTCATTCATTCATTCACTTCTTCATTCCACCAATCTACTGAGCACTCATTGTGTATCAGCCACTGTTTCAAGGAATAAGATAGGCCGGTTCCTAGTCTCCTGGAGCTACGTTCTAATGGGGTGGGGACAGACAATGAACAAACCTAATCGAAAAGTAATTTCACACAGCAATGGGCAATCTGAAAGTCACACAGTAGGATCCTGTCATTGAGAGTGACGTGGGGCTGAGGGAGACTACTTGAAACTGAGTGGGCAGTGACATGGAAAGGGCCTTTAGGCTGGACCTGAATATCGAGATGGGGCCGGCTATGCAAAGATCTGGGGAGACAGTGTTCCAGGCAGAGGGAAGAGCGTGGGCAAGGCCCTGAGTCAGGAAGGAGTTTTGCCATATGGGAGGAATGGAATGAAGGCCAGAGGGTTTGGAGAGGAGCACTGAGTATACCCATGCTGGAGTGAGTTTACAATGTATCTGGAACTGTTCTCAATGCCTAACTTGCAACATACATTTATCCTTACACAAAAATATGACTCCCTGTTACCATTTTGGAAACTTAAGTTCAAAGAGATTGTGCAAACTTCCAAGGTCACACACTTAATCAGTGACAGCTGTGATGTGAACTCAAGCAGTCTGATAGGGGAAGCTGTACTTTTAACCTGTACATTATACAGTCACTGCAAACTCACTTGAATGTATTAACAAAATGTTCCAAGATTGGGAAGGGGAGATGGGTCTTGGAATAGGACAGAACATCTTCCAAGGGGAATGAGGAGGGACCTGGCATTTGTTGATGGTGTCTAGGCTGAGTGCCAGGCACTGGGCTGCATGCTTTCTCATCCACTATTCTGATCCCAACCCTCCAAGGTAGACTTCATTAGCCCTGTTTTACAGATGGTGAAAGCAGAGGCTCAGAGAGGTGAAGCTTCCTGCCCAAGGCCACACAACTAATATCAGATTGCCCGAGTAAGGGTTCAGGGCATCTGCCCTGGCATCTGGGCCTTTCTGACCCTCCACATTAAGCTGATTCTTTTTTGTCCCATTATTTCTTATTCCTCTCCCTCCAAAAATGAAAATGAATATTCCCCAAAATGTAAAAATCTTAACAATAAGTGCACCTGCTTTAGGGTGAAGGGAATGGCGGGCTGTCAGCATGCATGTATTGTTCTTCAAATTACCTGTTACCTAGAGGGGAGGAGCAGGACCAGATCCTTCACTGTCATGGTGCCTGCTGGGTGAGCATGAGCACACAGGCATTCCATAAATAAAAAGTAAATGTCACACCGTGCAGTGCCGGTGCACTCTGCAAAGCTTCACCCAGGGGTCCTTGCAATTGCCAGAAGCAGGGTCAGGATTTGTCATTCTTATTCCTCTCAGGCCTTTCCCCTGGGGCTGATCCCACCTTCAGGAGACCCAGAGAGCTCCTCTTGTAAGGCACCGAGAGAGGAGCCAGGCCACCATTCGGTACATACCCTCTTCACTTCTAAGCTTAAATTGTAGGTGTGAAAATTTCATCCGACCTCTTCTTTCGTTCATTCATCTGACACATAGTTATTTGTCCGCTGTGATCTAGACTCTGAAGATACTGTGGGGAGCAGCGCAGATGAAGGCCCTGATCTCACAGAGCTTATATTTTAGTAAAGAGATTCAGAACGTTTTTTAAAAAAAGGTAAACAAATAGACATAAGTGTTATGAAAAAGATAAAACACAGTAATGATAGAAAGAGATGGGTAGGGGGAGAATGATTATTTGCACCTTTCTCTGTTTTTTTCATACCCATTCATCCATCCCTCCCTTTCTCTGTCCACTCATTCATTCATCCATCCCCTACATCTCTCTCTCTCTGTGTGTATCTGACTATCATCTACCTTTATATGTTTTCATAGATCTCTCTTCCTCCCTCCCTCCTTTCCTTCTCTCTTTTCTTATTCCTTCCTTCCACAATTAATTTTTTTTTTTTTTTTAGAGATAGGGTCTTGCTCTGTTCCCCAGGCTGGAGTGCAGTGGTGTGATTATGGCTCACTGCAGTCTGGAACTTATGGACTAAGCGATTCTCCCACCTCAGCTTCCCAACCAGCTGGGATTATAGATGTGTGTCACTACACCTGGCTCCCAACTAATTTCTGACACCCACGCAGGGCCAGTTCCTCAGGGTGGTTTGTCTCTTTTTTTTTTTCTTCAGCTCCCCAGTGACTGGCACCTGGTTATTCGTCCATGCCTCCTTAGTAGTGAACATACTGTTTGGCATAAAGGCAAGCATAACAAGTATTTGTGAAATTATCAAATTACAAGAATATCCTATGCTTTTTTATATGCATCCAATTACAAAGGTGTGATAGAAGCCTCTGCATGTCCTCCCAACCTTAGAATCACCATGTTCCCTGATGTGAAGGATGATTATTAAAGGAAAAGCAGAGCATGTGGATAAAGGTGTATAGCCCTGTATTTGAATTTCCTTGGCATCTTTCTGAATATTAATGCAAAAGTCAAAGACTGTTCCATTTATGAATCAGTTCCCTGATTATCAATTTAACTTCACAAGCATTTGCTGCACAACTACTATGTGCAGAATGTGGTAGGGATTCATTGAAGATACAATCCTTGCCCTCCTGTTTTTTACTTCCCAGTAGGGAGATCATCATAATGTGCACAGAACTGTAAATAGAGGCACCTGGGAAGCCTCATGGAGGCTCATGAGAGGAGAGATCCCATTCCATGTTCCTGGGGCTGCCTGAAGGGACGGTTTTTGAAATTTTTCTTGAAGGAGATAGTCCATTAGCCCGGTTTGGCTGAAGGGAAGAAGGAGTCAATGAAAAGTGAGAAATAACTTGTAAAAGTAGCTGGAGCCTGGGACTCCATACTGAATGGAGGCTGAATTTGGAGGCGTTGGTATCCAGAGGCAGGGGAGCACAGCAGCTTTTTAATGATGGGGGTGATGTGAAATGGAATGCCGTGATCAGGTTAGAATCTGATTTCTTTGGGCTGTGGCTCACAGAGTAAATAGCATGTTTAATGTGATCTTTAAAATAAATTACAGAGATCAAAAGGGAACAGAGTAGGAGAGTTTCTGAGTGTACACAGAGGTGTAGCATTTCAGATTCATTTAATTAAAGGAGCCAACTGAGAAGGTTGTCACCCTGTCGTTTAAGAATTTTTGATAGAAGAGCCAGAGGTTTCATTTTTGAAGTGGCAAATGCAAATAGACTCTTCACCATACATACATGCTCATATCACTTAGTAACTCTTCTTTCTCGATTTTCTTTTGTAGTTAATACTGGCTTAGATTATCCTCTGGCGGGATTCACATTTACCAGAAAAAAGCAACCTCACAATGAAGGAGGGTTCTGCATTTGAGGGGATCACAGATGATTCCCACTGAGGGATCCAGTGCCATCTGTTCTGAAGCATGTTCAAGCCCATCTTGCACCATTCTCAGTAGACGGTGGTGGCCTTTCTCTCCCTCTTTCTGTTCTACTATCATGAGATGAGACAGGGACCATCGTGGAAGGTGGTTGGAAGCTTGGTCACTGGAGCCAGCCTGTCGGGTTCAAACTCCAGCTCTAGCTCCATGCCCCTAGAGAAAGTTATTAACCTTTCTGAGCCTCACTTTCCTCATAAGAGAACAAGCAGACCTTCCTCATAGGGTTGTTTGAGGATTAAGAGCATTGATATATGCAAAGTGCTTAGTGTCTAGCATTTACTAAGCACTCAAACAACAGTAGTAGTATCTCAGCATAATAGTCTTTTTGGACTTTCAAACAGCAGAGGCTTTCTCAAGACAAATCTAGGTAAACAGGAGTGGAGATCACTGTGTGAACCAGGGTTGAGAGGCTTGAGTTTTGGGCCACACAACATGGCCCCTCTCTTGTAGCAAAGGAGTCATTCTCTGGGGGTTGTGTCAGTTTCTCTTTTGGTTTTGGTTCTTGCACCTGGATCCTGCTACAGATTTTCCATGTGACGGGAGGCCTCAGGTGTACTGTTTTACCCTGTGAAGTATTTTGTCCAGTGTTGTGTTTCTCTGGGAATTTTGTCGTTATTCCTGGTAACAGCCACATTCTTTCACGGCATCCTTTGATCTCTTAAGACTGGGGTGTATCGGGACCAGATTCTGTCCCCAACTCTATGTGATGAACCACCAGCTTCAGCAGCCTCCTCTTACAATCTGGGCTGCGGGTTCTCACTGAGGCTGAGCCAAACACTGGCAGCCCACGGGGCAGATGTGGCCTGTGATGTTTTGACTGGTCTTCATGATGTTGGCTCACTCAAAATTATAAAATTAATTTGAATTTGATGAGACTATATAAAATTGGGAGGTTGAATGTAAACATTTAGATTTCCAGCTGCTCCGAAGTCAGATTAGCCAGCGTCACCGGGCCTGCAGTCCCACACCACAGTGATTGGCTGGAGCTGATGAGGGCTGCCTGCCTTATCTGGGACACGGTCCCTATGAGCCCTTTCCCTCCCTGGCTGCTCTGTCATTCTCTTGCAGAGATAGAGTCAGGGCAAGAGAAAAGGGGAATGGTTCTTATACTCATTCCTTTATCAAATGTGGGAAGACTTTGGGTTTTACCTTCCCTAGCGTGGACAGTCTCGGGTTCTCCCAGCTTATCTTCTTTGGTCCTCTTGTTTGTTTCATGGACATTCCTTCTGATGCTGCATATGTGGCCCCAGACAGAGGATTCTTAATGCTTCCAAATAACACAACACGTGGTGGAGTCAGAGCTTCAATCCATATCTTCTGGATACCATTGCAGAGCCCTTGCCCCTTCCCCACATAGTCTTCTGGGTTAGAAATTCTTGGCTAATTCACTCAGAGCCTGCTGTGTGCTGCCTACTCAGTTCTGGAGGTTCAGAGTTGGAAGACGTGGACACCTGCCTTGGCATCACACCCTGATCAGTCCAGTGCACCCATTCATTCAACAGATAGTTATCAATAGAAATCAAGTGTTTGGATATTGAGAATAGCATTATGATGAGGGTCCAGAGTATGTTATTAATAATAATGGTATAATTTTGAGCTTCTGTTATATACATAAACATATGTATAGCTACACCAAGGATTGTGCTCAAGATTTGACTTATATTAGCTTGTTTAAGCCTCTTCCACACACTATTTAAGGCAGGTACTATTATTATCATCATTTTATGGATGACAAAACTGAGAAGCTGAAAATTTAGGAAACTTGCCCAATATCACACAGCCAAGAAGCAGACACCAGAACCAGAGCCCCAGGCTCACAAACTTACTCCTTCACTCCTAGGCTCTATGTTAGTCTGACCATCTCTCAGCCAGGAATTCACTCCCTTTTATACAAATGACATTGTTGGTGCTGATGGTTAAATATTTATATTCTCACAACATGTGAAAGAGAGAGCCTTGTGATTTGTTACCTGAGCCCCAAGGGTTTCTCCTACCATTTCAGAGAGATAGAAACTTTTCTTTGCCCCTGAACTGTGACTAAGAAAACAGAAAGGAGGAAAAAGCCATCAGAAGACTAAAAATCTCTCATCTTTGCAAATAAGAATTCACTCTAACTGAGCTTTTTTGCATGCAGCACTGGGAAGAGACCTTGTTTTTTATTCTATCAACTCGTCCATATAACAATTTATTGAGAACCCGTTGTGTACCCGATGCACTGCTGGCATTGGGTATGTAAAAATCAATGCAGCATGGTCCTTTCTCCAAGTAACTCAATCTACTGCTTGGTTCTCTTTCCTGGATCATTTTCATTATGGCTCCCCTTTAAGTAAAGGACAAACAGAGAAGTAGCACTGAGTCAGATTTTTGCCACTGGTCTTATACAGGTGACCTGTTTTTCTTAACGCTCCCCATACATAGGATCTGAGCCAGCTGAGCCCAGAAACCTCCCAGGCTGAGAATGTAGTGTGGCACTTCAGCACATGAGATTGTACAGGAGTCAATACGACTGGCATGTTAGCCACAGAATCCCTGCTAAGCGTTCTGGAATAGAAGGGGTGCACAGCACCCCACCTACTTTTCCTAATCCCGTGGATATCACGCTCCAGCCAGCCTTGTCCCTTGAATGGAGACATCTCAGGTAGGGGTTGTCATTGTTCCAAGCTTCCTTTGATGCCGTTTCAATCCAGGGTGTAGGGTTGCCCCATAGAGAGTGAAGCCACCAGAATACATAAGTGAGAAAGGAATGGAAAGATGGACAGATACCTAGATAGATACATAAATACTTTGCAGAAGTCTGGAACAGTGGAACGTAGGAAGAGAGCCTCAGATAGGGAGAGAACAGTAGGTTGATAGTGGTAAAGGGAAGGCTTCACTTTGTTATTCAATATACTTATTTATTGAATTGTTTAAACAATATGTATATCTTTCTAATTAAAAGAGAATTTGGGGCCAGACACGGTGGCTCATACCTGTAATCCCAGCACTTCGGGAGGCCGAGGTGGGCGGATGACAAGGTCAGGAGTTCGACACCAGCCTGGCTAACATGGCGAAACCCTGTCTCTACTAAAAATACAAAAAATTAGCTGGGTGTGGCTGGGTGTGGTGGTGGGTGCCTGTAATCCCAGCTACTCAGGAGGCTGAAGCAGGAGAATCACTTGAACCCAGGAGGCAGAGGTTTCAGTAAGCCGAGATTGCACCATTGTACTCCAGCCTGGGAGACAGAGCAAGACTCTGTCTCAAAAAAAAAAAAGAAAGTTTGGGCTTTAGAATAAGACTGGAGTGTGAGTCAGTCCTAGCTTCCACTATTTCTGAGAGTTATGTGACTGTGAGCAAATTGTTTCAGATCTCTAAACCCCCAATTCCCTTGTTTATGAAATGGAGGTCGTGGGGATTGAATGAGATTAAGTCCTGTATAAAATGCTGATGGAGCTGTCAATAACATCAGCTTTTCATTATTATTATTATTTGCATTATTAATAGTATTAGATGAGGCTGAGAGTCAGCTACAGAGGAGACCTCTGTGGGCAGAACAGAACCACAGAGGAGGTAGCAAGTAGTGGTAGAGCCAAGCAAGGAATGGGTTCCATTTAATGCAGTGTAAAGTGCACTCCTCATTAGGGAGATGCACCTCCCTCCCTTCTCAAGCTGCCAGCACTTTTTTTCTCATCGGGAAACACCTGGGATGGCAAGCATTGTATATGGTAAGGTGGCTAAGAGCATGAGCCCTGGCACCACTGGTTTTCCATTCTAGCTGTGCCACTTACTTGTTCCGAGTCAGTTTCCTCACCTGTAGAATAGGAATGGTAGTTGTATCCACCTCAAGAATTGTCTCACCAATTAAGTGAGTTAATGCATGGGAAAGGCTTCGCAAGAGCCTGGCACAGAGTGATTTATAAATATGAGTGCATATTCTATACTCTGGTTCTAGAGCAATCCTAAGACTTTCAAAGACCCTGGACACTCTTCCTTTTGGAGATTTCACCCCGCATTTTATCAAACATACTGAAAGTCACCCACATTTCACATTAATTATTACTGTTATTATTTGCTGTAGTATGTTTAAAAGAGGTTTTAATGATTTTGCTTTCAGAAGTGTTTGGCTGTGACTAACTCATGGCTATGAAGCCTTAGCAATCGCTGGACATATTTGAAAATCCTTTCAAAGTGAGTGACTCTAAGGAACAAATTGTTTTTAAGTGTAATAAAATTTTTATGAACATCAAACGTAACAATTAGTGATGTTTACATAGCATTCCATTATGTAGACATTTAATTAAACTTTTATCTATTTCGGTTTTTCAGTTTTCTCTTTTTGTATTTTGAAGCCCCAAAAAATGTGTTTTCAGACCTCAGGTAAGGGAATAGATGAAGGCAGTCAGGCAGGGACCAGAAAGACCTCTTGGCCACCCTCCTGAAGCTGTGGTTCAGCAGAACTAGGCAGAGCCTGGGTGCAGAAGGGACCCATAAGCTTATCCATCCCTGTTCCTCTATTTTATGAAAGGGATAACTCAGGTCCAAGGAGGAGAGTTACTTGCCCAGAATATAGTATAGTTTGATTCTCCAAATGCAGAATCCTGGGCCCTTTCAAACTTGTTGTTGTTTGTTTTCACATGTTCCAAGATGATTTTCAAGGAGTGGCTCTCAAAACCCAGGGGAGTGACCTCATGAGAGGTCAAGGCAACTGATGCTGGGAAGGCTCATACAGGTCCATCCGGGCTGCACATGTGTGTAACCCAATGACCAAATCAACAGTGACTTGAATCCGCAGCCAGGCGAGTGTGGGTGAAATATGAGCAGACGTTTTCACCAGCTGTTAAAACCTAGCAGGGGCATTAGGAATCAATCACAGGCTGTGCCTCCTGTGACTTTGGCAAACCTCCATGAGGAAGGCTCAAGGGAGCAGAAGAGCAGTCACAGGTCTCCACCAGCTAAGAGCAAACCCGAGCAGAGCTAAGCACTTTTGTGCCCTCTGAAGCAAGGCAATCCCATAACCTTGCAGAGATTCAGGAATGATGGAAGCTGAGGAGCTACATGGCCATGTCAGGAGGTTGATGAGATCGCCAGGCAGCTGCCATCAAGTTAGGGTTCAGAGTGGTCCTGGAGGAGAAGGGGAGATGCTCCTGCCTGGGACCACACAGGACAGAAGGGCATCTGGACAGTGCCAGGCCATGTTCAGAAAGTGAAGCGCCTTTCCCATAGGAAAGTTCTGGGCCCAAACACTTACTGATCACCTACTGTGTAGCTGGCATATTCAGTAAGTGTTAAAGGAAGGGAGAGAGAGAGAGAGAGACTGGGAGGGAAGAAAGGAGCAGGAGGAGCCCCTGGACAGCAGGTGCTGTCACTCTGAGTCTCCTCCAAGGCCAGTTTGTGGCTTCTACCTTACATTTTATACCTTTGAATTGGATGAAATGTATTTTCTCTTGGTCATTAGGGCACTGATGCAAAATTTCAGTATGACCTTGTTGGTTCTTTCCACCTGGTCATTAAGGTTCTGAGGACCGTGTATGAAGCAGTATCATGCAGGAGAAGAAGGCAGGCAAACCTGGTTTTGAATTCCAGCCTAGCCACTATATAGCTGTGGAACAACAGAGACATTCTTTAACCTGTCTGAAACTGAGTTTATTCATCCAGGTAATGGGCACTAAGAATTCCTGCCTCCCAGGGCTTTAGCAAAGTGCCAATACAGTCCCCGCTACATAGCAGAGGCTCCATACATTCGGTTCCTTTTCATGTCTCATGGTCAAGGTGGCCTTGCCTGAAGCTAAGACATGGCTCATTGTACTGCTCAAGTCAGAGCAAGCCAAGTGTGCTTTGGGCAACTAATGTGCCTAAGCTTGGGTCATGAGAGTCCTAAAAAGGAACAGGGTGTGGCTCTGGAGCTCAGGGAAACAAAGAGTCAAATGTGGGGGAGACATAGATTTGAAAAAAAAAAAAAAAAGCACCAGGCTTGAGGTCTAGAGTCTGGGTTATCTTTCCGGCTTTGCCACAAATTTGCTGTGTCCTTGATTAAGTCACAGTAGTTCTCTGAATCTCAGTTTCCTCTTCTATCCTGCAAGGGCAAAACTTGATGGTCTCTAAGATTCATCCTGGTTGAGCAAGTGCTAAGCTGCATAGCACAAATTTCAGATGCTTCTTTAAGTGTGTCCAAGGAGAACATTCTTAGAGATAGTTGGAGTGCCTGGGAGCGGCTTGAAAAAATTAGGGAAATGATGCCAAGATTTAGCCACAAGTGATACTACTAACTTAAGAGGCTGCTCCTGATCTCATGGGGGTCTTAAATTCTTCCCTCCAGTCCCTCTCTCGGGTTGTATTAGAAAGATTACTGAAGTGACCTTAAGCACAACAGGTTGGATTCAGGTTAGATTTAAGAAGGGACTTCCAAACAAATGCTTTTAAAGGCAAGAGCTTGTAAGTGAACAGAGTGAAAGGTATCATCTACCTTTTAGAAGCCTTAAGATGCTGGGCACAGGTATATTTTGCATTCCTGAAAAGCTATGTACTAAGAAAATACATTGACTCAATCCTGCTTAAAATGCACTGGAGTGTTCACTATTAAAGTCATGGGGATGCCCTTAAATTCACCTATTTATAAATACAAGCTTTGTCAAACTGGTTTTTAAAGTGAAGTTTCCCTAGCTGGATCTCTCTCACAAAAAGTTCAAATGTAATCTTTCTCAGAGGCAGAGAAATAAATTCAATTCATTCTCAAGATTCCTTTCAGACCTATGGGTCCAGGAATGCATCAAATGTAAGGAAAATGTGTATGATGTTTCTGTATTGGCCAACATACCTGGTTTCTGTCCCTGGAGGACCTGCAGAGCCAGCACTGTCTTCCTTGAGTATGTCTCAATCATGAATACCAGGCAAAACCACAGGAGCAATACCATTGTTCTGGAGAGTTTATTCTGGGGCCTACTAGATGTTGAGTAGAATTTGGAATCCCATTTGACTTCCATTTACTCTGCACCTTGTACTTTGCAGTAATAAGACTGTCAGTGCCATGAGGGCAGGGTCTGTGTGTGATTTGCCTCTCACTGCCTGGCATGGAATGGGTACTCAATGGCGAATGAATGAATTAATTAATTAAAATAGACACATCAATTCTAGTTGACTTTCTGGCCTTTAGCCAGGGACTTAACTGCTCTGAGCCCCAGTTTCTGCATCCATAGCATGGGGATAGTAAGCGTTCCTACTTGGTAGGA
The DNA here is from genome assembly GCF_006542625.1 of Nomascus leucogenys. Lineage (NCBI taxonomy): Eukaryota > Metazoa > Chordata > Mammalia > Primates > Hylobatidae > Nomascus > Nomascus leucogenys. Next base: position 8,717,000 of record NC_044382.1, on the reverse strand, counting down.
TTGTCATCAGAATTCAATGAGACAAAATAGACAAAGTGCTTAGCACATTGTTTAGAACGTAATAGGCACTCAACCAATGGTAGCTTAGCACTACTTTTTCTATGTAAAACTATGTTGTCCTTTCCATAGCCCTGTAGGGAGAAGTATACCATTCCCACTGAACAGATGAGAAAACTGAGGCTCAGAGGTGTCAGGTGACTGCCCAAGGTCACAGGTGGGACTGGGACTCCTTGGTCTGTCCTCTTCCTACTGCTAAACAGTCTGGTGAAATCACAGAAAGACTCATTCCTGGTAATGGGACACTAAAGGCAATGTGCGAGGAAGTCTCAGGAATATTTGGAAACCCTTCTGAGTTTTCCAGCTCCCCAGAGTACCCTCGCTTTGTGGGGTGAAGTCCTTTGATTGTCTCAGGTTCCTGATCTGTTCATGACCCTGTTAGCCCAAAAGCTGGTAGAGCTCCATGTAGTGCTACTGTTCTTTGTCTCCCTGACTCTCCCCTCCTCCCCACCTGCATCACCTTAGGCATTTATTATTTCCTTAAACATGCCTATTTGCAGAGACACACTGAGCTAAGCAGCAAAAGTGGAGGTTTCCAGTGGGAAGTCCACTGCGAGGGAGTAGGGCGTCAGGAGAGGTCCTACCAGCTCACCTTGACCAAGATGCTCATATGCTGTGCTTTTGAAAATGCAAGCAGTGCAAGAACATTTAAAATTCACCCAGTGGATACGTTCCCTGTGTGGAACCAAGCAGACATGAGTGCAAGTGTGAAACATGACATCCACATGCACATAGAAGGACAAAACAGTCTTTGTCAACTTGATTATGTACCCTGTGGTGAGAAATGAGGGCCTGGCTAAATAGAACACAGAGAATCTGGAAACTTTGTTTTGCAAAAAAAAGGCACCTACCCCATTTATACTTTACGGCATTGTTATTAATAAGGAGCTTATGAATCTATTAGATATGGTCTTTGCCTTCCTTCTCCATTCCAAGCTTGGGTTTCTGGGGACAGTGAAAAGCCCCGAAGGTGGGAAAAGCAAGAGGAGGGCAAACAGAATATCTGCAAACTCCATCATCCGAATAACAGGGCTGATGGTTTAGAATGTTCTGCTTGAAAAAGCTGGTGTGCATATTTAAATTACAGCTTTCCATACACAGAAAGGGCAGCTGTTACTGTTAGCCCGGCTCTCTTTCCCTCTTATTATTAAAGTAGAGGACAAAGGGGGTGCTTTCTTTTCCTGGGTTTCTTTTTTTGGTATAAATTTACAAAATGTGGTTTAAATATTGATTGTATAGGAACAATGTCACATTTTAAGATTCAGTGTTAGGCGTAGAGCTCTCTTAAAGATTGTTAAGTAAGTATTAAGGCCAGGAAAAACGCTGGTGTGCAGCAATGCCCAGCAATAGAGGGCATTCAGTCAGGAGGGGCTGTCATTCATCAGCTACCCAGTCACCCTCATAATTGGTTCAGGGCAAAGGGGTCTCACCTTTTCATGCTTCTCTGTTTTGCCAAAAATACTTCAGAGAGTGGGGGAAAACCTAGTATACTTTGTGACTCTCAAAGACAATGTGTTTTATCAGCATTAGCAACTCATGGTTGGTTAAGGAATGAGGCAGGTTCCTAGAATCCAAATCAAACAGCTCTCATTAGTAAATTACTAACTTATAAAGTATTTAAGCCTAGGACTGGGCAGAAACAACATATGAAAATGTACATAGCATTGCAGGATATTCTGATGAGTAGAAATCACGTATAAAAAGCACAGACTGGCTGGGCACGGTGGCTCATGCCTGTAATCCCAGCACTTTGGGAGGCCGAGGGGGCGGATCATGAGGTCAGGAGATTGAGACCATCCTGGCTAACATGGTGAAATCCTGTCTGTACTAAAAATACAAAAAAATTAGCAGGGCATGGTGGTGCACACCTGCAGTCCCTGCTACTTGGGAGGCTGAGGCAGGAGAATCGTTTGAACCTGAGACAACGCCACTGCACTCTGGCCTGGGCGACAGAGAGAGACTCTGTCTCAAAAAAAAAAAAAAAAAAAAGCCCAAACTATTCCCAGCAACTTTAGGGGAATCCAGAAGATCTTTCTGCAGAAGTAGAACTGGTTTGATGGCTTGATGTTACTAAAAAGAAGTTTATGGTTCAACATAAGGAGGAACTTTCTAACAATTCTAATAGTCCACAGGGTGAGTGAATTTCTGATTAGGTAGAGATTTCTCTCTCTCTGGAATCTTGCAAGCAAAGGTCACTGGATCTTTTACTGGGAATGCTTCACAGAGGATCTTGCATAAGGGTAAGTGTTGGACTAAAGGACTTTAGAGAGTTCGTCCAGTTCTGAGGTCCCCGACTGTGTGTTACTTGGCCTTGACTAGATATTTTACTAGCAGGTGCCATCCTAGTTATTCCACATCCTTACAGTCATCGTAGATCTAGAAAGATCTAGAAGTAGTCCTGTGGAGACCAGGTAGAATGCTCAGAGGGCAAAATAGGAAATACAACAATAGGATGTAAAAGAGGTTTGGCCAGGAAAAGAAGAAACAGAAGCACTTTAGAGAGCTGAGCCTGCAATATTTGGAAGGAGTGCAAACAGCTTGTTTGGTTTCTGTGGAGGTCCAGATAAGAGTAAATAGGTTAAATTAAATTCAACCATGTAAAGCTAGATCATCAGAGGCAGAGTGTCAGATCTCAGGCTATCAATCCCTCTAAGAATTGCCTTTATTGAAGGTGGATGAGGGAATGGTCAGGTTGAGGAGCATTTTATGCTTTTGTGAAACTGATTAAGGCAAGGTCTACCCTGCCTCTCCGAGTTCTTTTATAAGGACCTATGATAAATTTCCACCAGTGTATAGTTCCAGAGGAGAAAATAATGTGGTTCCTACAGAAAGCTATATATGCCTTCCATGTCAAAAGATAAAAACTCTGTACTTGGGTATCTTTGTTTTTCTTAGCTGTTAGAGAATTCAGAGACAGATCCTTGGGAATTTACATCTGCTCAGTTATGGTGCCTGAAAGGTGCTATTTCTGGTTCTTGTAGCAGATGAACTCATTTCAGGCCATTGATAATATTAATATGTCTTGTTTTTCAGCCTGCCATTCATCTCACATCTTTTGGGAAGTGAGTAGGCTCAAATCTCATATACTCAAGATGAAATGGAATAAAAAGGAAAATTATTGGTTAGAAAGAAACATGAGGTTCTAAGATAGGTTTTCAAGGTGGATTGGAGGATTTCTATCACTTAAAATGACCAATAATGGAGGGCCAGCCATTTGACTCAATATTCTTGGCCATCATCAGTCACCTGTACTGGTGTGCTAATATTTGGGTCTCTATATTTTTGTACCCTCCTCCGACAATCCATGGTTTTGCTTTCCATGGTTTGTTACTGCAGTCAATTGTGGTCCAAAAATATTAAATGAAAAATCCACATATAAATAATTCATAAGTTTTAAATTGTGTACTGTTCTGAGTCACGTGATGAAATCCTACTCTCTTCGCCTAGGATGTGAATCATCCCTTTGTCCAGTATATTCACGCTGTACAGGTATGCATGTATAGGAAAAGATCATAGTATATATAGGGTTCAGTATAGGCTATGAACTGAATATATATACTAGGGTTCACACTATATATAGATTCACTATCCATGGAGTCTTGGAACATATCCCTGAGGACTAAGAAAGACAACTGTAACTATCATGGTAAATACCCCAGTATATTGCATGAGTGAGTGATGGCAGTGAGACACTGTTTAGGTCAACCTGTTGCCCATTTGCAATTTCATGCATGTAGGGAGATCAGTCATATGTCCTACAATTGTCATTGGCCATAGATGAGGGGGCATAAATGGGTAGCCCCCGAAGGGCAATTAATGGATCATCATCATCTCTAACATTTCCACACCTAGGATAAAGGCTGTCAGAGTTCTGGTATCTGTGAAGGTTTGTGGAATTAAATTAAGATGAATGGAATATAATTGAAGTGACTTGAACTGCACTGAACAGAATTAGATTGAATTGCCTAGTCTTGCCTTGCATCAGGGGAATGTATTACCTTTGCCTGCTAATCAACTCTAACAACAGAGCAAGAATAAGTATAGCATGCTGAGCATAATGTTTGAAATTTAAACATGTGTTCATTTTTAAACTATTGACTGTGCACCTTTTACCTTCAGGCACTGTGTTGGATGCTGGGAAAACATGGTGGACTAAGCAGACATTTCTCTGCCTCGAGGAGCTCCACTTAGGAAAGGAGACAAGCACTAAACAAGTCTTGCATAAATAAATATCTAATTAAAATTGTGACAAGTGCTAAGAAGGACAAGTATAAAGTTTTGTAAGAAGAATAGAAGCCAGGCCAGGTGCGGTGGCTCACACCTATAATCCCAGCACTTTGGGAGGCTGAGGTGGGCGGATTACTAGAAGTTAGGAGTTCAAGACCAGCCTGGCCAACATGGTGAAACCCATTCTCTACTAAAAATACAAAAAATTAGATGGGTGTGATGGCAGGCACCTGTAATCCCAGCTACTCAGGAGGCTGAGGCAGGAGAATCACTTGAACCCAGGAGGTGGAGGTTGTAGTGAGCCGAGATCACACCACTGCACTCCAGCCTGGGTGACAAAGTGAGACTCTGTCTCAAAAAAAAAAAAAAGAGAGAAAGAATAGAGGCCAGAACTTACTAGAACAAACCAATTTGTCCAACTTGGAGAAAGCCAGTGTGTCTGAGCAGAGTGGTGGCTGATGAACCTGAGCTAAGGGCTTCATGCTTTATTGTGGCTAAGTAGAGATGTGAGTAATAGGACTGGGTTTTTAAAAAGTCTACTCTGGTTGCTCCCTGGAGGGAAGGGAGCAAGATTGGAAGCAGAGGAAAGTTAGGAGGCTATTGCTGTAGTATAAGAGAGACATGATGGTGGACTGACCTGGGGTGGAGAGAAAAGGAGAGAGTCTGGCCATATGTTATAGGTGCAGTCAGAAAGAACTTGGTCAAGAGTTGGATGTGGCCAGTCAGAGAAAGTGGTAAAGATGTCAAAGGTTTCCACAGAGGCAACTGGAAAGTGAGGGAGGGTGGAGTTTCCATTTCCCAAGAGAAAGAAGAGAACCAGATTTGGGGTGAGCAAAGGCATGAAGATGAAGAATTCCACTTGAGCATCTTGAGTTTGAGAGCCTGCAAACATTCACCTGGAGTTGTCAGACAGGTAGTTGTGTCTATCACTAGATCTGCAAATATGTGCTGAAAGCCTAATCTGTGCCAGGCTCCATGGTGGGTTAGACAAAGAGATTAGACAAGATTCCTAACCTCTAGGAACTTATTGTCTATTGCTCGAAGTGACGTATTGGAAAATATGGCAATAAAAAGTAGGTAATGATAACCCTTAGAGAGAAAGAGAAGGAAATAGGGCCTACCATAGGAGTTGAAATGGGAAGAGAGCACTTTCTGCTGAGATGGCAAGTGTCAAGGTAGACGTCAAAATAAGGAGAAAGGGTATCGAGATCAGACTGGGGATGAGGTAGAATTCTCCTTGCCCAGAACAGAGAAAGCCTTAGCTCCCCTATGCCTGCCTGGCTATATTCTGCAAATACCTCTAGGCCAGTTATAGGATGGGAAGTGGAAGGGTAAGGGTGGAAGCTCTAGCTGGGCTAAGGCCAAGCGTGGAAGAATTGACATTTTGATGCTTAAGTGGGGCTTTGGGGCTGTCTTTACAGTTACAGCTCCCATCCCTGAAATATCTACTGGGTTCCCCTGGAATATGTGTATCAGGAAACAACACCTTCCACCCCTCTGCTCTGTGTTCATAAGGTGCTGTCACCAAAAGAGAGTTTGGGAAGGCCTGAGGATGCTCTTCATAATGTTGCCTCTTTAAAATGGTCCAGGTGGGGTGGATATCAGTTTATGTCCGTGAACTGGTGAGATGGATGATGACAGATCCCCTATTTTCTCTAAATCGAATTAAATCCAACCCACAGCAGCCCTGACCTGACTTGGCTGGCATTGACAGGAACTCAATCTCAGCCTTCGATTAGGCCTCCATCCCTCTCTGCTCCCTCCCCATCCACAGAGTCATGCAAAAGTCCCTGGGGACCTATGCTTAGCAATGCATTCATGGTGACTCCTCTGGTCCTAGGCCCATTGTGGTCACTGGTGATATTCTCATTGTACAATTGTGCATGTCCCTTAGAGCTGGAGGCTTTGCTGGTTTGGTAGTGCTGGGCCCAGGGACCAGCCATCACAGGGGCACTTACACAGCCATTCCCCTCCGCGGTACATCAAAGCAGGAGTTACTGATCTTTGCTACCCAGAATCTTAACCCACCCCCTCACCCAGTCTTGAGAGTCTCTTTTCACCCTTTCTTTGCCTCAGTTTCTGCCTCTTCCTCCCTACCAGCAGCATTTGTCCCTCTTCCTTCCCCCTAGCATCATTCACTCACTAGAGGTGCTCTCTAAGGCCTTGGCTTTTATCCTTGAGCACCCAGCAGAGTCCCCAGGAAGGCTGGTTAAACATAGACCGCGGGGCCTACCCCTAGATGCTCTAATTCAGTGGGTGTGGGGTGGAGCCTGAGAGTGTGCATTTCAAACAAGTTTTCAGATGCTGCTGCTGCTGCTGCTGCTGCTCCAGGGCCCACACAGAGAGAACCACCGCTTCAAGGGGAGGGAGCAAAAGTCCTATCGCCATGGAAGTGGCAGGATTAGGGGAGGGAGAAGGGGGAGGAGAATTACAGAAAGGTTGAGGTACAAATAAATATTTCCACCAGCTTCCCTGCCATCCACCATGTCCTGTTGAATGATGAAATTCTACTGAGCAGAACATGATTCAGATGCGGATTTGGGGGAACTCATCTGTGTGCAGAGGAAGACCCAGGGGAATTACATTCTGTGCTTTATCCTCGGTGACCACAGGCCTTTTCTTAGCCTGGAGTTCAGGACTTCTGGATTGGGACTCCCGGACTCTGGCCCACATGAGGCAGTTTCCAGAAAGTTGCTCTCCTCCCACCCCCAAGCTCAGACTATAAATTTCTTTTCTGTTGCCTAGGCCTGTCATTGAGAAGACTGGCATCATCTGCAGAATGTATTTGCAAGTAAAATGTTCAAGCAGCAGGAGAGAGGCCTGGGAGGGGCAGCTAGACGCAGTGAACCGTGTCAGACAGGTGGCTCATGGGAGCTGGCGGCCCTCTGGCCAGCTCTTCTGCTGGAATAGAAACCCAGCATCTCCGCCTGGAGGGCTTCCTTTTGCCACTTTTCTCAGTGCCCAGAGAAAGGGCCGCCCTTGAAGGGGCCGTGGTCAAAGTTGGTAAGCCAAAAGTCAGCCCTTCTACCTCATCTCCCAGCAGCAGTACTATACCAGGTGATCAGGCTGGGGCTGCCCTGTCTTCAAATCTTATTGGTGCCATGCAGTAGCTGAGTATAGTTTCAGATGAGCTGCTTCTCCCCTCTGAGCAAAAGTGTCCTCATTTGTAAAAGGTGTATAATAATGACATCTACTTCCCAATGTTGCTTGGAGGATTCAAAGGGGAACTGCATGTAAATTGCTTAGCTAGTATCTGGCACATAGCATGTGTGCAAATAAAGGTGAGTCTCCATCGCTCATGACTGTTATTCTGTTCTGCATATTGGCATTCATATCTGTTTTCCTCATGGACTATGAGCTCCTTGAGAGAAGGAGCCAGGTCTGATTCCCTTTTGAATCAATTCATTCAATCGCCAAACATCTGTTGAAGCCCTACTGTGTGCCACTTACTGTGCTAGGGGCCCATCATCCATTGCTGCACATAGTATGTAAGTGTTACTTGATGGTTAATGAGTGAAAGGGGGAGGATTGCAGAGAAGGCTTACAAAAGATACATTTTCTTGAATACCTACAGTGTGCTAAGGCAGTGCTCCTTAAATTTCCATGGGCCTAATACCCACCTGCAGATCTTAGAATCACATTCTGATTCTTCCGCTGTGGGCTGGGGCTTGCAATTCTTCATTTCTAAAAGCTCCCGGGTGATGCTAATGCTGCTGGTCCACAGGCCACACTCTGAATAGCAAGATAGACACTCCTTTGCATTATGTCACTTATTGCTTGCAAAACATTATGGGATGAGCTTAGAAATGAGAGTTTATAGAAATTAAATAGCTTGCTTAAGATCACACAGCTGGCTAATGTTGGAGTCAGTTCAGCATGGCTCATTTTTGTCTATTGAGCTCAGTCACCCTTAAGAGCAGTGGTTCCCAATGTTTGCCACATATTAAGATCACCCAGGGGGCATTAAACATCCCGATGTCGGGAGAGCTGGGTGGCAGGTAATTCTAATGTGCAGCAGAGTTTAGGAACCATGGCCTCGGAGTCCAGTTTCATCCAAGGAACAAGAGAGGAAAGGAGAAGAATTTTGACATCTCTCTAATTTCAGGTACCAATTACAGACTTTCAGAATTTGGAGGTCTAGACCTCTTTTGATGTTACAGATGAGGGAACTGAGGCCTATAGAGGTTAAAATATTCACCCAAAATCATGTAACTCATCGATGGCAAAGTTAGGACTAGAACTCAGGCCTCTGGGCTCTCACCTTTGACGTGGTTCCTGTGCTGGAGGAGGAATCCAGGAGCAGAGTATCCCCTGGAAAAAGGCTTCTCCATCCTCCTCCACCAGCTGCTGGGACCTTGGAGACTCAAAGGGGACGTAGGTTTCCCTAGGATGAACCAGGGAAACATCCACTGCCCTCAGAAGAGCAGGAAGTTTTCCTCTGCAATATTCCGCCAATCTTGAAATGGCAGTGTGCAACAGAACATACTTTGAAGTTGTTAGGCCTTTAAAATTCCAAGATGAAATATATAATCCCATTATGGTAGGAGCATAATTGGTGGCTTGATTTAGTGCAATAAGGGTTTATTGTTTTAATCATAACATAATGTACATTGGTTGGTTGCTTCATAACAAAGATATAATGGGCTGCAAATGTGTACAGTAAGATTTTTTTTGGGCGCGGAGGTCGAGGAAATGGCATGACTCAGAGTTTAAGAGCCCCAAATCTTAGCTGTGCCTGTGTAGCTTTACCATATAACCTATCGATAACTTAGCCCTGTGATTTGCTGGTATGCTTAAGTGTAACCATTTATCGAGCACTTATTCTGTGAGCAGAATGGCATTATCCACTTAGGGAATGTAATCACATTCAATCTATATAAGATCCCCATGAAGTCAGCATTACTTACAGAGGCCTGCACAGCAACAACTGGAGGAGCTGGGATGCAAATTCACCTGTGGGTGAATTCAAATCACCACACTCGGCATAGGACCTGGCTCCATACCCTTATTTTATAGGTGAGGACAAGACAGGAAAAGCAATCCTGGCACACGGGGACAGCAAGTGGCAGGACAGAGCTGAGACTATGGTCTCCTTACTCTGGGACAAGTGTTGTTTCCTACTACTGCCATGGAAAATGAGGCTAGAAAGAATGGCCAGGACTCCATGGGCTGTTCCCCTTCCTACTCAGGCTCCAGCCATCATGCAATGAGTAGGTTACTTTCCATACATACCAGACTGTGGTCTAATGTTTTTGAGGAACCTATTCAATTAAAGAGAGCCCTTCACCAATCCATGCCCCATCAAATTACACTTAAATTAACACATGCTACGTAGGTAACTACTTTCCCAATCTGTGTCCCATTGATTCTTCCATCTGAGATCATATTATATATCCATTCATTGAGCAATTAATGGTGAAGTACCTCCTATGTGCCAGGCACTGTGCCAGGTGCTAGAGATAAAGAGATAAGGAGAAAGTAGGACACTGAGCTAGTCTCTGCCTTCCTGGTCCTGAGGTGGACAGAGATAGATAAAGTGAGTTCCTGAAAACTGCCATTAGTGCCATGAAAGTGATATGCACAGGGACATGAGAGCTCAGAGGAGGGCTCTGACCCCAGCTAGGGGTGGAGAGAATCCCAGAAGCCTTTTCAGATGAAGTGATTTCAAATACGGGACCTGAAGTTCAGTAGAGGTGACTATGTCAGTTGTTTAAAAGGTAGGTAGATATATGTGTTGGCTCAGATGCTGAACAATGCTTCTGGTAAAGGCAACAGCATGTGGTCAGGCTGTCAGAGGTGATCAGAATACGATCTGGATGTGCAGGTTGGAGGGGAATTAGTATAAGTTCTGTGTGGCCGGATGATAAAGTTTAAAGGGAAGAGTAGGAAGAGTGGAAGAAATGAGGCTGAAAAGGGAAGAGGGACCAGGTCATGCAGGGAACTGAACACCATGCTAAGAGGTTTGGATTTTGACTCTATGAGTAAGTGGAATCTATTTTAGTAGGATTGAGACTTAGTCTCATTTCCATTATGGAGAGATCACACTCTGACTGCAACAGGGAGAATTGATTAGAGGGGCCAGAGTGGGAAGCAGGGGGTGCGTTTAGGAGACTACTGCAATAATCCAGGTACTGGTGATGGTAGCATCAATCAGTGCAGTAAGAGTGTATGGAGAGAAATGAACAAACTCAAGACAAATTTCTTTTCTTTTTTTTCAAGACAAATTTCTAAATCCCCAGGGCTTGTGATTTATTGAATGTGGGAGGAGCGAGAGAAAGGGTGGAACAAAGGACTATGGCTGGATTACTGTCCTGGCCAAAGTGACTGGTTCTGAGAAGAAGCACAGGGGGAGGAGGAAGAAAGGTCTGAGAGGGGAAGGATCATGTTGACATGTTAATATGAGCTGCCCATGAGGTGGAAATGTCCAGGAGGAAGTTGGATGCTGGATGGCATAAGTCTGAAGCTTCAAGGAGAGAAAACCTTCCTGGAATTCTCTTTACTTATCAGAAAAGATCCCAAAGCTGACAACACTTTGTAATCTCATGAGAAATGGCCAAAAGAATGACAGCTTGACCCCAATCATGGACTGGTTGTTTCAGCTTGTAATATGGCTCAAGGCACTCAGCTAAGCTTCAGTGGCCCTGTGGGCACTGGGATAGCTGAGAAGACCTTTGTCCTTTAAAATCACAGCAAATGAGGCAGTCCTCTTAACCTCTTTGATGGGAGTCCAGTCACTCCCCTCCCTGAGATATTTTTACTGAGTGCTTTCTGTGTGTCGGGCATTGAGGATACAGGATTGGGAAGAAGGTTCCTGCCCTTGAGTTTCTCCAGGGCCAGTGGGGACAGACACATGAGCATATGATTAAGATACCACATTATAGGTGGAAGAAACACTGGGGGGTCAATGTTCAGGGGGCCCAAGTGTTCCTCCACTTCGGCATGGTAAATATCGCTATGGAGTTGGTGCAGATACTTGTGAGATGGTTTTCGTTTTTCATTTTGATGAATGATTGCAAAGCTCACAACTGCAGAGAGACTGAGACTTCAACTTAAGCTTCGAAATCTTCACATTTTTCGATTTTATCACAATTTTGACTCCCTCTAGTTATTAGGAAGGGCACTCCCTGGGTCAGCTCACTTGATGCTGTGTTAATGGTGATGAGCAAAATAAAAGGAGAAAGAATTGAGTGTGGTTAGAACACAAAGATGGACTGCCCTGTTCTACCTGGTACAGGGAGAATAGAGAGGGCTTCCCGGGGGAAGAAATGGCACTTGTGTGGGTCTTTAAAAATGAATTATGCACTTTAGGAGGCCAAGGCAGGAGAATCACTTGAGTCTAGGAGTTTGAGACTACCCTGGATAACATGGTGAAAGCACGTCTCTACAAAAAATTTTTAAAAATAGCCTGACATGGTGGCATGTGCCTATGGTCCCAGCTTCTCTGGAGGCTGAGGTGAGAGGATTGCTTGAGCCCAGCAAGTCAAGGTTACAGTGAGCCATGATCATGCCACTGCACTCACCCTGGGTATCAGAGTGAGACTCTGTTTCAAAACAGAAAAAATGGCCAGGGGTGGTGGCTCATGCCTGTAATCCCAGCACTTTGGGAGGCTGAGGCAGGTGGATCACCTGAGGTCAGGAGCTCAAGAACAGCTTGGCCAACATGGTGAAACACCGTCTGTACTAAAAATACAAAAATTAGCTGGGTGTGGTGTGGGACACTTGTAATCCCAGCTACTTGGGAGGCTGAGGCAGGAGATTCACTTGAACTTGGGAGGTGGAAGTTGCAGCGAACCGAGATCACCCCACTGCACTCCAGCCTGGGTGACAGAGTGAGGCTCCATCTCAAAAACCAAAGAGAAAAGAAAGAAATGAATTGGACTTCATTTGTGTCAGAGAGAGCATCCATGGCTTTTGCAAATGCCAAGTAGTGAAGAGAAGTTGAGAGTAGGTGCTATGTAGGAGAGTGGGGAGAATTTAGAGTGGACAGCTTTGCATGCCATTCTGCGGAAGCATTTCCTAGAGGGGAATGGCGGAGGCTGTAGGGAAGCGATCACATGTGCAGTGCCCACAGGGTCCAGGCAGATAACAACAGTGAGAGAACTAGGTGGGGTGACCAACTATACTGGTTACCTAGGACCGAGGGGTTTCCCAGGAAAAGTCTCCCAGCAGACCAAGATGAGCTGATCACCCTAGAATGAGGCCAGGCCTTGCCTGCCTAGAAAGGGCCCGTTCTCTTCCGGGGGCAGCTCCTTGGAAATATAGACTGGGATTGCTGGATCTTCCAAATGTCCAAGAGAAACTGAATATCCAAAATTTAATGCAAGTTCTTCTGGTTTTTAATTGTTGACAAGAAATTCAAATGTTTTGAAAACATGATGCCAGTCAAACCAACCATTTCTGTGGGCTATGTGAGGCCTACAGGCTGCCCTTTTGAGGATCTCTGGCTACAGTGATGTAAGTAAAGCCTCCCATGTCCACCGTGTTCCTGCCCTGAGGTCCCTTAAAGGCATGTTCAGATGATTTTCATTATGCAGAGTGACTTCAGTGATCAATCGTTTGGTTTTTAATTTGATGTTCTTAACTAGATTTGGATGCCGTGCACAGAATGTAATGGATCAAAGTGGCAATGAATAGTGGTAATAGGGACATGCATTCCATCTTTTTTTTTGAAAGATAAAATAATTGCTCAATGGCTTGTTCTGCCCCAAACCTGGAAACCTCTTTGGTCAGAAAAATAAAGAAGAATATATTTCTCAAATATCAGCCTTAAGGTTCATTTATCCTGGGCATCTGGACAGCCCCCTGGCTGAAATAAGGCTGGGAAAGAACAATCACTTTGTTTGTAGGAAACTTGGAAGGTCAGGGGACTGCTGTTTGAAGGTGGTGGAGGGTGATAGAGTCAACTCAACAGTGTGATCATGTGACTGGGTTGTAATGTGACTATGGGGAAACCACCCAACCTCTCTGGTCCATGGTTTCCCCATATGTGCTGCAGGTAGGCTGGCTTGCAGGATACTTCCCAAGAAGCATCCTCCCCATCAACTCTCTAACTCTAAGCTTTAACTTTGATTAGACTTTTGCTGGGATTTCTCCGGCCCTGCCAAGGTGAAAGAGTCAGGGGAGATTTTAAAGAAAAAATCAGTCCAGACAACTGTGACATCTTTTTTCTTTTCTAGATGGAATTAGTAGATATGGGGCTTTAATAAGGTGATCTGATATCTGGGCTCCACCAGGCCAGCTCTCTGAATGGCATTTTTCATTGTGTCAGTTGATTTTTCTTTAATTGAGTGTGGATCAGAATATAGGTATGGGAGCCGGGTGCGGGAAGAAACCTTCAAAGGCAGGGGTTTTGCAGTCAGGGAGCCATCCTCTCCAAGACAGGGGAGGGTGGGGCAGGTGGGGGAGGACCTGCTTTCATGCCAAGCTACAGTGTCACCTTTATTAATGATGACGGGGAGAGGGAGTCAGCAGGCAGCTAATGCGGACTGCAGAAGATGGTAATCGGGAGGTGTTGCTGCCATTCCAAAGGACAGGGAAGGTGGGACAAATGGGAATTTCAGGGGTGAGAGGTGAACAGAGGGAAAGAAAGGCAAAACAAAAACAAAAACAAAATCAAGTATGACGTCATCTGGAAAATTGCAAACCAATGAATCAATGAAGTATCATTCCCAGAGCAGGGAGAAATCTGCCAGAGAAGGAGCCAGCCTGCCAGGGAGCTGGGGCCTGACAGGAAGCACAAGCTGGGTTGGCTATGCAGTGCCCTAGCCAGGGGTCAGCCACAGCTGGCACGTGAGCCCTAGGAATGGACTTCCACTTTCTTCTGCCCCTTTCCTCCTAGAGCCTTTTTTTTTTTTTTCCACAAAAGACATCAGAAGGAATGCTCTATCCAAAAGGGCTTTACAGGAGCTCATTAATGTGAACCCTTGGAGTCAGCTTTTCAAACAGTTATCTCTGAGTTCAGCTTCATAGGATTTTTCTCATCATGGGGATCAGCTTCATAAAAGCCAGAGCGTGATGATTCTGCCAGTTTTTGCTGTTAACAGATGAAATAGTACTCCCTTTATAGAAATGAAGAGCAAGGACTTTGGGTAGCTTTCTTTAGTTCTCAAGGCCTCATCAGCAGAGCTGGCCTGAAGGCAACACAGTAGGCAGGTGCCTGCATGGCATCCTATTACCTACAGATTGAGGATCAAAGCCCTTAGCCAGGCATTCAAGGCCCTTCCATAGTCTTCCCCTCCAAATATCTCTCGTAGTCACCCATGAACTTCTGCTGTACCCAGGCACCTTGCTCATTTCCACCTCTGCCACTTTCGTCATCCTGTTCCAACATATAAATATGAAGCAGCAATTTCTCAGTACATATACTACCACTCCCTGCCCTTGCCCTTGGCAGACATCACTAATTGATTGCCACACTCTTTCCTGCTGAGCTAGGACTTGGCCTTAGAATTATTTCCAACACAACTCCCCAGAGAGTCACTACCAATCAATTAAATTAATCAAATTATAAAATAAAATATATTTTCTATTATTGATCTAAGATGTCCTTTCCCATTCTTAGCTCAATCTCTATCAGTCTTTTAGTTTCTCAAATCCTACATGCTCTATGAAATTTTCCCTGAGTATTTCTACCCTCATAGATTGTTCCTGCTTATTAAAAGCCTAGTGCAAACCTTACCTATAGCATGCATTTTGCACTTATCATTTAGTATCATAATGTATCTTCCTCTTTATGGATCAGAGCTTCTCAACATCAGTGCTAGTGACATTTGGGGCTGGATTATTTTCTTTGTTGGGGCTATCCTATGTATTGTAGGATATTTTAGCAGCATCCTTAGCTTTTACCCAATAGATGTCAGTAGCAACCTCTCCATCACTTTTGACAATGAAAAGTATTTCAAGGCATTATTAAATGCCCTTTGAGGGCCAAAATTGCCCCAGTTGAGAGCCACTGTGAGATAGATAGATAGGTAGATAGATAGATAGATAGATGATAGGTGGATAAAATCTCCCCTGTTAGTCTGAGACCTTCAGTGTGTGGACCATGATCATACCTGACATAGCTCATTACACACAATAAGTGCTAAATAAATATTTGATAACTGATTGATTAATTGGGAATGAGGACTGAGGGATTGTCTAGGAAGTGGGAAAAATGTTCTCCAATGTGGACTAAGAATTCAGTGTGTTCTTGCTGCAGTTAAGCACTGCGGGATTGAGCAACGCAGAGTTTGCAAAGGTGCCAACTCCAAGAAACCACCCCCCTCCCCAATAAGCTGTTAGCAGATCCTAGTACCTGAATGTGCTTTGACTAGCAGATCTCTTGCAGCAGAAACAACTAGAAGCGGGAGGAAGTGCTAAAAGAGGCATGGATGATATGTTTGGCTTGAAGTTTAATACACGATGTGAGAGACCTTCACTCCTCAAGAAGGAAAACGAGGTAAACTGAAGAAATCCTTTTATCCGCAAAGTAATCTTCCCTCCTGGAAGCTCTCTGTCTTGGTCACCTGATGTTCTGTGAACATATTTATCTGCCTGCCCCCTCCACTCCCTTAAACAATAGAGGCTTTGTAAAGGGAGAAAAATGGAAGAAACTATAAATCCTTACCCGCAATGCAGCTGCCCCCATTTCCACAGGGGTGTTTAAATCATCCTCTACGAGTGAACCAAAAGCAAACTCTACACATCTCTGGCGGATCACAGACTGTTCCTCGCGAACCAGGAATGGAACTGAGGCTGAGCATTGCAAGAAGTCTTTCTGAATACCTATGTGTGCCAGGCTCTTTAAGGGACCCTCTGCATGTGTCTTCTACCTTCATTGTCACTACAGTCCTGCAGAGCCAGCATGGTTATCCCCATTTACAAAGAGAGAACTGAGGGTCCAAGAGGTAAAACAATTTGTCCAGAGTTCCAGAGCATGTCAAGGAGAGCTGGCATTGATCCCAGGACTTAGGATGTGTCCAGTGCCTGCTGGAAAAGCTACATCTATGAGAAACTAGATATATTTCCTAGTATGCGGTGTTGGTACCTCATACAGAACCCTTCTTAGCCTTCAAACCCCAAGTAATGCAGAAAACAGGAGGGGTGTCCTCAGCCATAGAGAATAGTCATTAAGAGGGCTGCTTATGTCTATGTAACTGTGTAACTTTACCAATTGGTCTATCTGTGTATATCATCTAGCTAGCTTTATCCATATGTCCATACATCCATCTATTCATTCATTCATTCATTCATCTGTTAATTTATCCATCTGTCCATCCATCCATCATCCATTCCTCCACTTCTATATAGGCACAAGAGATGTCAATGATGTTTCCTAATATTCAAGGTTAATTCAGCAGAGGGAGAGGTGGTGAGGTGACCGATCACACACCTTTCCTTTCTTCATTTTCTTTTGAGGTATAGCTTAATTTTAATTATAATAAGATCATATCATGTTTGCAAAAATGATAGTCTCCTTTTTTTCTAAGTTAAATGAAAGCATTCTGAAGTCAAGCTGATCTAGGCAACCTATATCCCCTCTCTGTTCCTTGGTTTTCTCATCTATAAAGTACAAATGGTATTACCAACATCTACTGAAAATTTGGAGGATTACATAAGATAAAGCATACATAGTGAGTGCTTGACCCATAGTAAGTACTCTATAACTGTTGGCTATTACGATCATCAGTGTACTTTTTAACAGCATCTAACACATAAACATATGACTAATACTAACTTCTCTTTCTTCTGGTTTTTTCTTCCCTTATTATGACCCTATGAAAAGTCCTTTCAGATGGGAAATAGAGGCTTAGCACAGTATCTAACATGTATTTAGCCCTTGAAATGATGATTATTGTTACTGCTGTTTAGCCCACAATACCTCTTGTCTGAGACTTCACATCCTTTTCGGGACACCTTTACCCATGGAAGGTTGACCTTGGTGTCATTTTACCCTGGATGCACATGTTTGCAGGAAAGAGTGGGAGCTGCTTAGGATCCTTATCCAGAGCTCCACACCCTAGCAATGCTCCTGGTATTGATTTTTCTCAGGGAGGTGTGAACTGAGGAATATACCATATTTTCCTGCACAGCCCTTCCTGAGATGTTCAATGTGAGGCACAAAAGCCCATCATTGTTGTATACATGGAGAATAAATCCTTGTTTCTGAACCTGTTCTTTTTGCAATCATATTTGTGACCCCCCTCCCCCACACACACACATATTTCCATGGAGAGAGTTAGAAACAGGATAATTATGTTCTGTTCCATTAAAAACTGGGTTATCCTGAATGATAACCCCTCTCCTGGCAAGCAGGCTTCTCAGGTAGGCCCCCAGACTTGAATGGCTTTAACCAGAGACTGGGAGCCTCCAAAAGTAGGCTTCTGTTCATTCAACTCTGCATGACAGGGAGATGAGCCCATTGGACTCGAAGACAAATGGATTCAATGTAAAACTAAAGTCCATGCCCACACCTGCTGAAGGAGGGCCAGATTCTGCTAAAAAATAATCATTTAGCAAGAAATGCTTGCTGAAGAGTGACAACCACCAGGAGTGAGGAAGAATCAACATCTAAAACATAATTTGTGCTTTTCACAGACTCCTGATCCTGGGAACAACTCCAGTCTAATGCCTTGGAGATGGGCTGGTGTGGAAAGAATGGAAAATGCTTCTCTAAAGAGGAGAGCTTTTCAGCACACAACAGCCAGAGCAAGCTTCTCAAAGTCCAAATCAATGGCTTCTCTTTGCGCTTACGAGAAAATCCCAATTCTTTCACTGATCCCATGGGCCTCCAAGGGCGCATGGGATCAGACTGCTGCCTGTCTCTCTGACCTCATCATATATGGAGCCCTCCCTCAGTCATACCTTTCCACTACACTGAACTTCTTTCAGCTCCTCCAACACTCCAAGCACATCCCACTTCAGGGCCTTTGCATCTACTGTTCTGCCAGAGTTTTGCATGACCCATTTTCATCATTCAGGTGTCTACTCAAATGTCAACTCTTAAAGAGGCCACTATGATACATCCTATTGAAAATAGGGCAGATACTCCATCTCCATGCTATTGCTTTGTAATATTTCATTAGTAGCACATATCACTATATAAAATGATCTTACATATATATTTCCTTGTTTAAAGTGTGTTCCCTCTGTTCCTGGCTCTTCCCAACTGGGATGTGAGCTTCTTCAGAACAAAGCCTTTGGTAATTTTCTCAGCCGTATCCCCAGCATCTAAAACCATGCCTGGCACACAGTAGGTGCTCAAGAAATATTTGTTGAATTAAGGAATGTGTGAAAGAATGATCTCACTCTGGCTTGCTAGAATATAATTTAAGATGGGATGTGTTCAGAGGTAGAACAAAACTTCTTTCATTTCTGGCCTCTCCTAAGGCAAAGGTAGTCAACACAGGACCCTAACTTTTCAGAGTTTATGGAGGGGGTTGTCCCTATAACATTCTTTCAGAGATGGGAAATTCTATAATAAATTCAACTTCCCATCTAACAAATATTTATTGAACCCATGCAATATGCAAGTTCAACTCTAGCTTCTGACAAAGAACAATGAATAAATAGACATAAATCTCTGCCCATGAGAGTGCTGACATGGAAGACATGGCAGGTTTTTAAGAGAACACAGGGCTTAGAGTCAGAAAGGCCTAAATTTTAGGTCCTATGTCACCGTATACTAAAAGTCTGCATAAGCAAGCTACCTGACCTCCAGGCATCTCATTTCCTCCTGTATAAAATGGGCATAAAGCTAATCTCATGAGATTATTGAGAGGATTCAGTAACTGCTGTGCCTCTGGCACCTAGCAGTTGGTGTCGCTATTGAGATGATGAATGTAGGGCCCTGGGCAACAGGAATGAATGAATGGAATTTTCTTTCCTTCCACTTCCCCTTGTGATTAAACATCTCATCATATACTTTAGAAGTTTTCAAGTGATCTCAAAAAGAAAAAAAAGAAAATTTAAAGTGATTTCACACCACAGAGCCATAAGCACAGGCTCCAACCAGGATCAGAAGGTGTTAGTTTCAAATGAAGAGTGTGTAATGAATTCAGGCTCCTCTTCGAGCCTTGATTCAAAGCAGCCTGCGCTTCTGGCCCCTCGTCTGTGCTTGAGAGCTGATCTGTCATTAATGCCCACAGCGTCAGGCAGGGGTGCACATGGCTGACTCTGCTGGAGTTGCCATGTTGTACAGATGGAACATGTCAGGGCACACCCAGCGTATGCAACATCCAAGTGGCATCTTTCTGTTTTCCTGTGATGTTATGCCTTTGACATGTAGCAGGCCACATGAACCTTGTGGATCAAGAAGCTTCTTAGGAAAGAAGGTGATTCAGTTTATTCTATTGCACAGCAGGATGCCCTGGGTAACCAAAGAATGTCACTGCACGCAAAGACAGACACCTTCTTAAAGCCAAACAACTGGGGAACTAAGTTTTTGATGAAGACAGTTATTTTTCAGGCTTCTGAACGATTTGGACACTGTTGTCACTTTTCCTACCTGCCAGCAACTGTTTCTGAATGAAAGAACTCTCCCAGCATGCTTTGTTCCAAGAGGCACACACTGGACTTACTGAACAGTGGCATGTTGTTAACCAAAAGCATGTTCAGCGGCAGAGGCTCTTAGCTGTTCATCCCAAGCTGTGATTAGGAGCGCTTGATGTGTCCATAGATAGTCATGGGTAGGCGGAGTCATCATTTCCTCTGTCCAGGTCAGGAATTTCAATGAGCTAATCTGCATAGCTTCTCTGGACTTGAGTCAGCAACAAGACAATACTAATAATAGCTGCTATTATCGAGGGCTTTCCGTATTCTAAGCCCTTTACAGAAATTTATTGAACCCTCACCAAAACCGTGCGAAGTAAGGAATATTTTTGTCTCCTTTTACAGATGAGGCAACTGAGACACAAGACCCTGCTCGAGGTCACAAAACTAGTAAGAGATACAGCTGAGATTTGAACTCAGGCTTTCTGGCTCCTAAGCCCCCACTCTCATGCTTGCATCCTGGCAGAACCAGGTGTAAGCCCTTTAGAGCACTGCCTTATCTGTCCTGCTCATTGCTCCACGCTTTGCACCTAGCACAGAGCCCAGAACGCAAGGACAGACAGCACACCTTAGTTTTCCCAAAGGGTGCTCCCAATTACAATTCTGAACTGCCTGATAAAGCTCTAAAATGAATGGGTTTTAGAGTCCCTGTTTTTCCTGACACCAAAGCCTCCCACTTCCAGTCCTGGACCCACCACACAGACAGCACCAATTTCATCCAAGAATAAAATCTGTTACATAACCAGATGGCAGACATGGGGGTGAATAGAGAAGCAACCTGTGAGTGCATTCGGCCACTCCTAGTCTCCAAAGGACAGCTCCTAGAAAGAACTTTTCATCTCTCTCTCAGCCTCCCTCGGCAAACTTTCCCTTCATCTCCTCTCACTGGTGCTTTCTATATTTTATTTTATTTTGGTCGTGCGCATTATTTGAAGTTACTATAGCAACGTGTCACCAGCTGGTATCACATAGTAATGTTGGCATTTAGGTAGCAAGCTTCCGAAGTTGGCTGTTTCTCTCCCTCTGCGATCTCATCACTCCTACTAATCTTAGGTGAGTGGGGGATGCATGGGCAGGCAGCACCCATGCCCCTCGCCCCTATTTTGTTTGTTTCCCAATGCAGGGCAAACTGGTAGCCTTTCCCTCAGTTCACTTGGCACTGCAGGGGTCCTGGCTGTGTGCGTGTGTGTTTGTGTGTGTGTGTGTAGGTGTGTTTGCATTAGAGGTTGTTAAATAGATACGTTTAAGTTGAATGTTGTACACTAAAATTATTGGCATTATCAATATGATGATGATGATGATGAATTTTTTAATGCAAAAGAGTGGAATGATTTGGGGAGTGCTAATCTCCTGATCACAATCACCTAGTATCCCAGCTAATTAATTTTGATCACACAATATTGGGTTTCTCTTTTTCTCTCTCACCATCACACGGTGAAGAGACCCTCCCTCTTTTCCTTTGGAGCTTCCAAGTGTGCAAGACCTCCCTACGTCCCGATGGGCTGAATTAATTAAGAGGATTGATTGTCTTCGATCACTGAAGAGGGTTCTGTACAGCAAATAAGCCCTGCCACTCAAGGTGTTAAGTAGCCCCTCATCAGCCAAGCGCCTGCGATGATTGCACTTATTTTTACACGTTTGACCTAGTTTCAAACCGTGTCTCTTCATGCTGTGATTCATTAGCCACATTTTAAACCATCCCAATCGGAGCGAGGTGACACTGCCTGGTTTGTGCCAGAGTCTCGGATACAATTTCTTGCTGGAATTTAATATGCAAGTCTCCCTGGAATTCTGTTTTAAGAAGCAATTTCCCATCCTGGCATGCTGCTTGGATATGGATGAGTGGCTGCCTCATTCCTAGGTAGTAAATATGTCTATTACAGAATTTCTGCCAGGGATGAAAAGAGGGGGATTCTTGCTAGCCTGGAGACTATAAGGGATCCCTCCACCCCTCTGTCCCCGATGCAATATTCAGGCTTTTCCAGGTTTCTGACAGGGCTGGGAGTTCGAGCTTCTACGCTGTAAAGTTTGAACAACGTCAGTGTTAGGGCTGTCTGTCTAAGTTGCTAGGGCAAATGCAGTCTGATCAACATTCCCCCACCCCTATTCCTATGTCCCCTAAAAATTTAAGACGTGGTGGATATGGAAATAAGGTCTCAAACTTGTACAGAGGGGCAGGACACAAATGCCATTTTTGAGGAAACTACTGAAAAAGAGACACACATCAGAGAAGCAAAATGTTATTCCATGATTCTATCGCTGTATGACAAAAGAGGTGGTTTTTAAAATCCAAATGACAGAAAGGAGACTTTTCTGAATATGAAGCTGCTGCTCATTTCTCACTCCATTTCAGGTTATCAATCATTCATCTGGATGTGATTTCCCACAGATCTGATACCAAAGGGGGCTAGACACCATAGCAGAAAAAAAAGATGCTTCTAGTCAGAAGTAAAACACTGTCATTTTTCATTAACAGCCAAATGCAGGTAACTTGTCCAAACTTCAGTCACATTGCACTACAAATCGTACTGAAAGGCACGCAACCGGGTTTTTCTATGTGGTAGTGAGAACTAAGAAATTAACAAGCTGGTAAAAGTAATTTTGATTGATCAGTGAACTACAACACACCGACCAACTCCTAATGAAAAGATAATGGTTTTTTTTCATAAAACAGCCACTTTCTCTAGATGGGGACTAGAATCCCCCTCCCTTTTTATCTTTTAAAATGAAGAATGGAAGTTTCTCTAAACAACGCTTAAGACAATCCATCCTTTTCAAGGCAATTCCAGGCAACTTGAGATCCAAGGTTTGTTTTTCTTTGCTTTTTTTCCCCCCCTTCAAATTCAAATCAAGCCATTGGAAATAACAAGCATTCCATATCCATGCATTTGGGGCAGCCTGCAGTTCTGACAATGGTGGATTTTCCACTACATACCACCACACACACACACACAAGCTCCCAGTCTCACTGTTCATTTAAGCCAAAGCTTTAAAAGTAAACTATTGTCCAGGAAACGATCGCATTTTCCCTTAGAGGATCATCGATCATAAAAAATAAAACCTACCCACATCTCTTACCTTGAAGCAGTGGAATTACCTGCAGAGGATGGTCCCCCTTCCTTGCACAATGAGCCAGGCTTTCACCAGCAGCAAAATTACTCCAAAAGAAGGAATAATAAGTCCTTTATATTGTAATTTTCACTGTTTATATGCAAGAAGTGTAGTGGGTCTGCTCACGTAGGAATAAATAAAAAGCCGAACAAACTGCTCGGCAGCTACCATGTGAAAAGAAAAGACCTCTAGTGGCCACAGGCTGAATTCTTTAAGGAAGGGAGAGGAGAGATAGAGGGAGCAGAGGAAACACACGCTCCTGTGTGTGTATAGACACACACACACACACACACACATATGCAGGCACACACACATGCACATACACTCCTACACCCCTTAAATGCTAAGGTTTCTCCTTTCTTGCATTTGGCCTGGCTGGAGGTAGAAATGAGAATAATGGTTATTTCTTGATTTAAGTGGGAGCTGGTTAAATTAGCAGTGACGGCGGTGTTCTGTCTAGTCTGAAAGGGATAATTTCACGCACTCACTACCACCCCCTGGGGGCCTGAGCAGGAAAAAGAATTTGACTCTGGCTCTTCAAGGAGGTGCCACCCAGTGTAGAGGGTACAGGTTCCCATCAATAAAGCATCATCAGCTATTGTCCCTGAGAGTCCCAGCTTCGTGATCTCCGCCGGATTTGCATGTTTTCTAGTCATTTATGGTGTGCGGGTGTGGTGGTCACTTGGCAGGGAAAGCCAGCTTCCTGGGCTTGTAACCTTCGTAGTCATGACAGGCCCCTTGCTTAGAAGGGCTCCATGGCTGTTTCAAAATTCTGAATAATTTTAAACAAGGGCTTTGCATTTTTACTTTGTTCTGGGACCCACTAATTACATCGCTGTTCCTGCTGACAAGGAAGCATGCTATCCCTAACTTCCCAATTGAAAAGAACCTAGAAACAAATGAAAATCCATATCGTGGGAGCTATTTTTGGGAGAGTAAAAGCTTAAGAAGCAGTTTTCCAAAAGGCTTCCTTTTTCTCTACCACTGGAACGAAATTGTAAAGCTAGGAGGAAATATATACACATGTATATATACATACAGGCATACTTCGTTTTATTATGCGTCACAGATACCTGTTTTTTACAAATCGAAGGTTTGTGGCAACCCTGCATTGAGCAAGTCTCTTGGCACCATTTTTCCAACTGCCTGTGCTCACTTCGTATCTCTGCATCACAGTTCAGAAATCCAAGCAATATTTCAGATTTTTTTCATTATTATTATACCTGTTATGGTGATCTGTGATCAGTGACTTTTGATGTTACTATTATAATTGTTTTAGGGCACCATAAATAAACTTCACTATGGCAAACTTCAGTGTTGTCTTTTTTTAAGAAATTGCCACAGCCACTCCAGTCTTCAGCAACCACCAGCCTGATCAGTCAGCAGCCATCAGCATCAAGCTCAGACCCTCGCCCAGCAAAATGATTCCTATTTACTGAAGGCTCAGATGATCATTAGAGTTTTTTTTAGCAATATTTTTAAATTAAGGTTTATGTTCTCAAAGTAAAATTTATTTTTTTAAACATAATGCTATTGCATACTTAATAGACTGCAATATAGTGTTAACATAACTTTTATATGCACTGAGAAGCCAAAACGTTCATGTGACTGGCTTGATTGTGATATTCACTTTATTGTGGTGGTCTGGAACCAAACCCATAATATCTTCAAGGTATGCCTGTGTATATTTCATATTTGTTATTTTATTAACAAAAGAGGAACTTTTTATATGAAAAAGGCAGCAGTTTATGGTAAAAATGCTTTTTTTTTTTTCGGTTCAAACATAATACTTCCAGCCAGGCCATCTTCCACAAGCCCGTGCTTGGCTGGACCACAGTGGAACTTCATTTGGCCAAGATGGCAGCCCCAATGGAAACTTGCAAGAGACAGTCAAGAATGACTTCTCACCCCTGGTGGACTCATGGCTAGTGCTTTGTTTAGCAGTTTCCGGAATAGATCTCCCTGAATGTTGCTTGCAGACACAGAAAACTCACCCTGATATGGACTGATAAAATCTGGGAAAGAGGAAGCAGAAAAGGCTATGCTGATATCTTCTGGGACATGAAAGGGTGTGGTTCCTCCTCTGCTCCGAGGGTCTCCTCTCTGTGTCCCGGCCTTGATTTCCCTCTTGTTTGAATCTTTCTGGTAATTAGTTGGCTTTGCCAATTGAGGGTCTTACTCTTTTTCTCTCATGGATTAATCTTGCTTTCCCAACTAGATCATGAACTCACAAAGAGCAAGGGACATCTCTTCTCATTTCTTTCATCCCTCTCAGCCCTTACCAAGTGGCAGGCCCCAGGAGATGCTGGGTTGCCACTGGCTGATTCCTGGTGATCCAACTACAGATTCCTCTGCAGAGAACTTTAGTGCATTTCAAGATGCTAAAGGAGCCACCTGATTCTTTTGATACTCCTCTAGAGGTAGATTCAGATGAATTATTGTCCCATTTGACAGATGAGACGATTGGGACTTACACATGTAAAATTATTTGTCATAAAATGAAACTGTCTCCATGATTTTGAAATAGGCTGGATTTCCTGACACAAGTACAGTGCTCTTTCCCCAATGTGCGAACAGCAGGAGAGGTAATGGATCAGGTGTTATGGTTATGTTTGGCACTCCTATTACAGTCCCAGGCACATAATAGTACTCAGTAAATACTGTTTTGATGAATGAGCCATAAGGAGACATTTTCTCACAGGGAAGTTTTCCATGGTCCTCTCTCAACTATTTATGGTATTTTTCTTCATTTCTTGCAGAGTCACTTTGTGGCATGTATGACAGCCATCTTAAACCAGATGGGTGACCAGCACTACTCCTTCTACATTGAGACCTTCCAGACCAGCTCTGAACTTGTGGTGAGTCTATAGGATGCTGGGGGTGAGGAAGAACTCTTCTGTCTCTGGAACATGCCTTCTGTCCCTGTCAGAGAGACCTGCATGTCTATGACATAATGTACATATGACTTAACCAATATTTGTTGAGGAATCACAGACATGTTGGGGTTTAAGATCATGACTGTTAGAGTCATACAGTCTTAGGTTTTCATCTAGGATTTGTCACTTGCTAGCTGTGTGACCATGGGCAGGTGAATCTCTTTTATGCCTCAGTTTCCCCATTTGTAAAGTGGGGATAATATCATTTATGTCATAGGGCTAAGAAAGGATTGCACGAGAACACAATAGTTCTCACGTAGTAAGTGCTCACTGAAATATAGCTCTTATTAAGATCACAAATGCCTAGAGGAAGTCGGTCTCTGGGCCCCCTTCTAGCCTCTCAGGATGCGTTTGCTGCAAGACCGTCTACCCGTGGCCTGTGGCTTCTACCTCTGCAGCTGATGACTTCATTAACATAGAGCCCAGCCCAGGCTGTTCCTGCCCCAAGGGTTGAGCAGAGCACCCTTTGCCCTCAGAGTGGCCTCCTTTCTCTCTGTCTTATTGCTACCAGGTTCAGGAGCCCCACTGCTTAAGGTCATTCTCAACTCTCCCTGGAGAGACCAGGGGCACCAAAATTGGATCAACCTCAGAGAGAGGCCCATAAAAAAAAAGGAATCATTAGAAAACCAATGCCCTACCCCTTCATCCATTCACTAGTGAGATGTTCTCTCCCTTGGAGTAAGATTAGCAAGAAATGGAACCTTTCCCTCAACCTCCAATTTCCCTATATCTTAAGACATGGAAACAGAAAAACTGGACTCCTAATTTTTGATCCTCTGTGGAAAGAAAGGTTTCTGGGGGAAGAAGGTAAGAAATGGAATTCTTAATGATAGAATATATACATTTTCTTACATAACCCTCACAAAACTATGACATGGGAATTAGGAGTCACATTTCACAAGTCTACAATCTGCTTGCTCAAGGTCCCATAGCTAGTATGTGGTGGAGGTAAGGTCTGGACATTGACTGTAACCCTTATACCACACTATCTCTTCTCATTAAGAAGCCACTCTTCCCATCTATGAGCCAGGAGCCTTCTTCATTTCCATAGGAAGGGGATGTGCCTGTGATGATATCCACACTTCCCCAGGTGACATCAAGTATGAACAATATAATAATACTCACCATCATCATCAACATGTAATGAGAATTTGTAAGAGACCAGGCTCTGTACTAAGCATCTGATTGGCAGTATGCACTTAATCCTCACAGTCAGCCTTTGAAGTAGATAGTATTCCCATTCTGCTGATGTGGAAACTAGGACTTGAAGTATTGAGGTAGTTTTCCCTAGCAACAAAGATTGCTGGAAAGGAACAAATGTCATTTCCAGAATTTTGCAACTTAGCTTAAAGCAGTGATTTTCAAATTATGTTCCTCCTATCCTCACTATGCTTTACCATAAACATGCACACACACGCACGCGCACACACACACATGCACACACACACACACAATTCCACCAGAGCTGTCCTACCTTTATATATTTTATATATTGGGTTCCAGGTAAGACTTTCTTTGAACAAAGAATTCTGCTGTTAAAATAATTTGAAAACCACCAACTTAAGGAAACAACTCTGAACGGATTTCCTCTGGATTTTAAATTTTGCCTAAAGCACCCTGGTGGTATGACTTCACTACCTCCAGCTCAAAAGGGTCTCAGTGCCAGTGGTTCTGGTCTTAGCTATCCAGATTTGTCTTTATTTAGTTTTTATTTTTTGAGACGGACTCTCGCTCTGTCACCAGGCTGGAGTGCAGTGGCGCGATCTTGGGTCACTGCAACCTCCGCCTCCCGGGTTCAAGTTATTCTCCTGCCACAGCCTCCCCAGTAGCTGGGATTACAGTGTGTGCTACCATGCCCAGCTAATTTTTGTATTTTTAGTAGAGACCATGTTGGCCAGGATGGTCTCAATCTCTTGACCTCATGATCCACCCTTCTCGGCCTCCCAAAGTGCTGGGATTACAGGCGTGAGCCACCGCGCCTGGCCTCTGGATTTTTCTTTAATTTGTGTTTTCCAAAGATGGAGAAAAAGCATGGCTCACTGCAAAATCTAGTGAAGGGTGCTGAAGTCCACTTTGAACCTCTTCAAAGGAGAGGAAGAGTTCCCGTCATTGTGTCTCATCTAATCTGCTCGTGTGTGTGTGTGTGTGTGTGTGTGTGTGTGTGTGTGTGTGTGTGACATATGAATTAGCTGTATTTACAGCACTGCTAATTAGATGTTCATTTTAATAAGAGTTTATTTGCTCAATGACCTGAGATGCTTTCATACAGTGAGATTATTTCCTTCTCAAATACATATTTGGGAAAATGATTATAAAATTGCCACATCAATGAGTACATTTACTTCTTTATTCCCAAAGATGGAATTAATAGTGCTTTATTTTGAGAGCATTTTCACATCCCATATTCATGTTCCACTGACATTTGGGAAACAGCATTCCAGCATTCAATCTTTAAGCTTCCATTTAATTTAGTTAATGAAAGGCTGTGTCCCTTCCCTTTTCCTCCCTCCAGAATATAATAACAAAAAAATTTAAACAGCCAACAAGCTCTGAGTTCCTGTAAAACAGGATGACGTGTGCTGTGCTTCATTGTTTCAGGACTTCTTGATGGAGACCTTCATCATGTTCAAGGACCTCATTGGAAAGAACGTGTACCCTGGAGACTGGATGGCCATGAGCATGGTTCAAAACAGGTGAGCTGCTACCTGCTTCCATAAAGCTACCTTACCCAGCCCTCACTTCAAAGATCACTTATTTCGAGTTAAAGTGAGGGACAATTTCTCCTTGCTGAAAAGAAATCAAAGTGTTAAGCCATCCTTTCTTTCTATCTTTAAACCCAGGGAAGGACTCCTCACCAATCTTGAAGCTACTCAAAAAGTCGTCCCCAACTTCTCCATTTTTCAAATCCCAGTTAGAATATCATACTTCATCTCTGAAGCCTTTCCTAAACTCTTGGGACAGGAGATCTTAGAAAAGCATTTTAAAAATATATTATTTTAATTTTTAAAAAATAATAAAATATATTCTGTGACATGGTAAAATAAGTTTAGGAAGCATTAAATTAAACAGCTTTGAACAGATTTCCATGCTGCAGGACTTCTTCGAGCTTTTAATATGCTAATGTGCTAATGTGATTTTTTTCTGAGAGGAGGATTTAGGGTACAGCATTCCATTTGCCCATCCATTTGCACGTAGGATGTGCATTTGGTGTGTCTATGTGTGTATCTGTAATACCCGTTAACATGTCCTAGACTATCAGTGTAACCCAAGTATAGCTTAGATGTCCTATGGCCCAACACAACAAGAGATAAAAGTAATTCTAAACAATTTCAGTCTTTGCTGCTACGTTTCTTATTTCACCAAAGTAAAATCCAAATTATAACATTCATTAATCTTTTCTAATATTCCCTTGGGTTTGTTTCTAATATTCCTTGGATTTCCCCAAGCCTCTCTCAGAACCTGATTCTCAAATCCTGCCCATCAATTCCTTTAAAACAGCATCTTCTTGGTTCTTCTCTTTTCTTTCTCCCTGCCTTCATTTGGCTTCTTTTATTTGTTTTAGATTCTTTCATGGAAAGCCCTTCATCTTATATTGGTGTCTAGTTTTATCTCCCTCTACCTATTGTCCTTGTTTTATATAAAAAAAACAAGCATTGTCTGGCAAAAATAGAAATATCTCTAGAGGGCAGAATAAGGGGAGAAGTTAAAAAGACAAAATCAGAATTCTCTGATGTGGAAAGGAAAGAGGAAACACTAACTCAAACTTGCCCAAGCAAAAAGAGAATGTATTGGCACAGATAACTGAAAGAGCCCTGAGGTGTGGCTTCAGGCATGGATGTATCCAGGTGCTCAAATAGCAATGTAGGGAATCTGCGTGTGTGTCTCTCTCTGCTTCTTCTATTTACTTTATTCTCAGGCAGATGCTGTCTTCATAGTGGGGAAAATGGGCTGTAGAAGTTGCAGGTATATTCCTTGTTGTATTTTCAACCACAATAGAATGAAAAGGCTTCTTTTCCTATAGGTACAGAAAAGATCCTGAGGCCAGTCTTCAAAGGTCTGGCCTGAGCTACGTGCCCATCCATAGACCTCTGCGGCCAGCTGAATGAAATGTGCTATTAAGTCAGGCTTGGATTTCATGGCCGGCCTTTGGAACTGGGGGTGGGTGGTGTGGTCAGTTCTACCAAAACCACAAAGTCAGGGAATAAGGAAAGAAGCAGAGAGAGTAGTTCCTCAAAGGGAAATCTAGAAGTTGTTACCAGAAAGAGGACTAAATAATGGGCAGGTGAATGCACAGATGTCCAGCCTTGATCCAGGGTCCTGGGGTTGGAGCCCTGGCCAGGCAACTTCCCCTTCTGAGCTGTCCACACAGTCCTTCTGGAAGAAACATGTGCTGGGTCCCATGGGAGTGCTTTGAAGGAATATTTCCTCCTGAAATCCCAGCTTGATTCAAACTTTAGTCATTTTTGGGAAAGGCCCCCAGAAACGATACAGTAATCCTTATTTCTTTATACCTAGAAAATTAGAATGTAATTTCCTAAGGGACCTAATAAATTGGAAATCTCCCCTCAATAGAAATAATAGATTTGTATCTCTTAAGGGTCAGCCAAGTACTTATGTTTTGTAAATTAAAGAAAAAAGTTAGACTCCAGAATACAGCCTGAGCTTCAGACTCTCTAATTCTGCCACTTTCTCTTTCTTGGGAAGTCATTTAACTTCTTGGAGTGTTAGTTTCCTAGTCTGTAAAATGGGGATAATGGTAGTTTCTATTTCATGAAAATTGCTTTGTGTGTATGAGAATAGAATGAGTTACTCCTTAGCACAGTGCCAGGATCAAGGAAAATCTCAATAATAATAGCGTTGCCATCACTAGGTGATGACAACGAACTTAGCCTTAGACTAAAGAAGCATGCGTTAATGTCAACCAGAAAAGATTACTTTTTTCTCTTCGCAGGCACATAGCTTAGTTCGAAGATTTCCTTCATCTTCTGGCCAAAATGATGTCTTATGTTTATAGAACACATGAAATGTTCTATTTTTGCATTTTGTCTATTATAATAGCTAACATTTATTAAGTACCGAGATCCATCACTGTTGCAAAGGCTTTACATGAAATTAGTTCATTTAATCCTCCCAACAACTTTATAATGTAGAACAACTGCAATCCACATATTATATAAGAGGAAGCTGAGGTACAGAATAGATAAGTAACATATTTCCTGTTGCATTGCTGAAAAGAAACGGAAGCCATTTCATTGAAACCAATGCTCTTAATCTCTGTATTATTATTATTGTTGTTTTATTTATTTATTTTTGAGACAGAGTTTCTCTCTTGTTGCCCAGGCTGGAGTGCAATGGTGTGCTCTCAGCTCACTGCAACCTCCGCCTCCCAGGTTCAAGTGATTCTCCTGCCACAGCCTCCCAAGTAGCTGGGATTACAGGCATGCACCACCATGCTCAGCTAATTTTGTATTTTTAGTAGAGAAGGGGTTTCTCCATGTTGGTCAGGCTGGTCTTGAACTCCCGACTTCAGGTAATCTGCCTGCCTCAGCCTCCCAAAGTAATCTCCATATTATTAAGTGCATTTTGCCCGGAGAGGTGAAGTGACTCTCCAAGGTCATGCCACTAGTGAACAGTTTCAACCCAATTTAGATAAACAGAACGTGTACCATGACTTATGCCAGACCAGTATTCCCCAGAATACCATTTCCTTTTCTCCAAAAAGGTGCAGCTTATTCATGTGGTCAGGGCCAACTTCACTTGTCAGTATGTCTGGACATTCCAACTAACTTTTCTTCCTTCCTTCCATGATCTGTATGTTATTATAGTTGGCCTGTTTTTATAATTTTTCTATTATCACTTATGATTTCTGTATTATGTATACATTAGTCATCTATTATTTACTTATCTGTTTGTTGGAAAAGGGAGTGGAGTTTTCTAGATTTTAATGTCTCCCCAGCTGTGTACTGTTTGTGTATGCAGACATAGTGACACATCTCCTGCAAGAAATACTTCCTGTTAGAGCGTTTTTCTTTTTGGTAAGCTGCAACACTGAGTAAGATCTGATTTACATGATGTCGTTAATTTTTAAATGATCAAGTTCTTTATAATGTTGTAAATGAACAAGATTATGCCTAGAAACCTCTTTTACCTCTCTTCCATCTGCACCTCACTCTAGAAATCCAACATTTTGAGGAGGCTTAGGATTTATGCACATCCCTGAAGTTACCCTAAATGCGGTCAACCACCAAATATTTATTGAATTTCATGGGCATCCAGGGTTCTAGGCAATGGACAGGCCAGTTTAAGCTATGATCCCAGAAGGCAGAGGGCTTATGGTCTAGCTGGAGAAACAGTAAATATTCCCATGGAAATGTAAGCTGCAGTTGCTGTCATGAATTCGAAGCCCAGAGAGAGACCAGAGGCAGAACAGGGCAGTTAGGACTTATGACTGCCTGGATTCAAATTCCATCTGAGCCAAGTTCCTTCACCACTCTAGACTCTGTTTTCCTCACTGTAAAATGTGGCTAATAATGATACCTACCACAAAGGATATTTGTGGGAACTAAAATGAAGCAATATGTAGAAAGTAGTTAGAACAGTGTTTGACACATAGCAAGCACTTCATAAATGTTAGTTATTTTTATTTTATATTTCTATTTCTATGGTTGGGGTATATCCAAACTACTTCACTGAAGCAGCAAATCTGGGCTGGATCTTGTCTACCTTTTCATATGGTGGTTCCATCAGTGTGCTGATGAATCACTGACACCCATTTTCCCTTCATCCTACCTACCTTAATTTGTAGTGATTATTTATTTTTGGGGTCCCCACCTCCTCCAATCCATATAATCCAGAAAGAAAGAACCCTTTTAATGTTTTTTTTTCTTCTTCTTTTTCTTTTGAGACGGAGTCTCACTCTGTCGCCCAGGCTGGAGTGCAATGGCACGATCTCAGCTCACTGCAACCTCCACCTCCCAGATTCCGGTGATTCTCCTGCTTCAGCCCCCGCCCAGTAGCTAGGATTACAGGTGCACGCCACCATGCCTGGCTAATTTTTATATTTTTAATAGAGACAGGGTTTCGCCACATTGGCCAGGCTAGTCTCGAACTCCTGACCTCAGGTGACTCACCCGCCTCAGCCTCCCGAAGTACTGGGATTACTGACATGAGCCACCGTGCCCAGCTTACCTCTTCATGGTTTCATTAATCAGCAAAGAACACCTAATCCTGACATCCAGCTGGCTGCAGGATCCTGATCCCAGGAGCCTGCTGCATCCCTAACTGGAATCCCAAATGATGCAGAAAATGTTTCCGGGCACTTAGGGTGAACCGTGTCCTGTCACTGAGCTGGAATATGCCGATTCATTCTAACCTTTTGGTCCATGGAGCATTTAGTTGTTGTAAAGGAGGCACTTAAAGGCTCTGTGGGAGAATGGATATCCCAGTGGCTCAAGAGGAGGGATGTCTGTGTCTCCCAGCCAATGCTTTTATCTTTAGTTCTAACCAGTAGAATCAACTACATCCCATGAATGACAGGGGATTGGGATTTGGAGTGTCCCTTTCTCTCCCTTGGTGAATCTCACCAGATAGGGCATGTCCGCCTCCTCTCCTCTCTTTTATTCACATGATACTGCCTGTGGGCATGGGTCCATGCTGTGTTGTCACATGGGAGTATCATCAGCCTCGTATCCTCCTGCCCCAGAACTTTGAGGCAGTCGGCAGTTAAGGATAACCATAACAACAACAGCTGACACGTACTGAGGACATCTGTGTGCCCAGGCACTGGGCCCCTACTTCCTGTACTGCAGCTCATTTAGTCTTCACACATGGCTCCTTTTACAGATGGGGCAGTTGAGATTCGCAGAGGTCAACCACCCAGCCCAGGGCCGCAGCTCAGAAGAGTGGCTGAGTGGGAAGGTGACCCTGGCAGGCTTGCAGCGCCTGTAGGACTCTGTGTGCACCTACCATTCCTGGGCCCGGGCCAGGGAGTAGTACATGTAGTGTGTATAGGCTTATTCTCGGCTGCCTCCTGACACCAGGATTTGTTCTGCCACATGAAGAGAAGTAGGAAGCTGGGGACTCGAGCCAGCAGGCTCTGTGAGGCCTCACACGGAACAGTTTTGAGGATAGCAAGCCTGGGTTTGGCTCTTCTTTTTGCCAGCTTCTTCCTACTCACAACAGCTGACTTATCTGTTCCTTGCTCTATCGCATATGGCTTCTGGTTCCTCATGGAATCAGCTGCCCATGGCTTCTGCTCAAGGCTCAGATTGCATTGTCCCTCCTTGTGGGCTGTTTGAAAGGATGGATCTACTTCTGTCCAGGCTTGGGTATTTCCATTGCACAGTGCTATATCCATAAGACGACCCATGGGCTGCTGGCCAGCCCATACGAGACTGCTTGGAGTCACGTGTTGGCCCTGGACCCAGTCAGCTGTAGGCAGGCAGCAGAATTATGCGGATGAAGTGCGAAGGGTTGCGTGCATGGCAGGCATGAGTGGAAGCATGCCAGTGCCGGAAGTTCAAGGAGCCAGTATGTCCTTCTGGTTAACTGAAAACACTTTAGAGAAAGACAAACCTGAGTTTGGGTCTGGACTCTTCTGCTTCTTTGCTGTTTGAATGTGGGGAAATGATTTGCTCTTTCTAAGGCTCAGTTTCCTCTTATGTTAAATGGGTATAACAGTAGCTCCTATTTCAGTTTATAGAATTAAATGAAATAACGTTTGTAGAACTGTTAGCACAGGCCGTATGAATTATGGCCATTGATACTTCCATCATTGTCATTATTAGTAAAGTGAGCTCACGGCTTGGATTGAACAGAATTACAGAGATGTCTTTGTGGACAGAACTGCCCTGTGGTTAAATACCTAGATTCTGCAGGCTGTGTAACTTCATGTAAATCCTGATTTTACATGTGCTGGCTGGGCTACTGGGAAAGTTACCTAAACTCATGTCTCTAAAGTGGAAACCATACCTAACTCAGAGATATGTGAGCATTAGTAAAACAAAAGCAACAGAAGAAAGAATCCGTGGAAAGCCCTAGTGTGGAGCCTGGCAGACAGTTGAAAAGCGTGGTTGGGATTGTTCTTTCTCCTATACAGCCACTAAGCAACACAGACGAGACACAGCAAGTGCGAGGTTGAGATCTGATAACGAACTTTGTTTTCAACAATTCAAGTTCATTGTTGAGAGTAATAGAGTTGAGTGTGTTTTCGTCCTAACCCACTTTACTATATGAGTGCTTAGGCTTTAAGTACAATTATTGTTGTTTTGAGACAGAGTCTTGCTCTGTTGCCAGGCTAGAGTGCAGTGGTGTGATCTCGGCTCACTGCAACCTCCAACTCCCTGGTTGAAGCAATTCTACTGCCTCGGCCTCCCAAGTAGCTGGGATTACAGGCACGCGCCACCACGCCCAGCTAATTTTTGTATTTTTAGTAGAAACAGGGTTTCACCATGTTGGCCAGGCTAGTCTCGAACTCCTGACCTCATGATCCACCCATCTCGGCCTCCCAAAGTGCTGGGATTATAGGCGTGAGCCACTGTGCCTGGCCAATTATTGTTTTTTAAAAAATAAGAAAAATGAGAAGAACAATGCCTTACTCTTCCAAACCCAAACATGGGCACCCAAAGTTAAGTGATATTCTGATTTCCAGTGTGTGGCTATGAAAGACTCTAGAGAAAGGGAGGAACTTTGATTTACCTGCTACTAATCCCCATCATCAGCACAGGGGCAAATCAATTCGTGGTCTTTAGGCTGGAGACAAGTTTAAGCTGACAACCAAAATAATGACTGTTACTGGAATGACTGATAGCTTTGTTGGTGCTGAGAATGTGTGAAAGCCCTCTCTTTGGTATTGTATTCAAGGTTCTGAGATGTTTACATATAATATGACAGCCATTCAATGCATTTCCATCAGGGGGATCAGATAACTAATCTTTAAGGGGAGAATACAAAATACGATGTTGTTTCCAAGACATATTGGTGAATAACAGACTAACAAAACCAAAGAAATCTCACTTTATGACAGCCTGATGGGGCGGCAGATTTTGTGGGATTTTTATTTCTGTTTTTGTATGGTGCTGCCTGCCTCAAAACTGGCTGCTGACTGATCCCTGTCTTCTGTCTGCCCTGTTGTCTGGCTCTTGCCTTTAGAAGAATGAAGCAGTCCAGAGGGTTCTGAAGCCACCTCAGCTAGTGACCCTGTGAAAAAGGTTACATTGCTGCTATTTCACAAGGGAGGAGACTGAAACTTCAGGGGTGATATTAACAGGCTCCAAATCCACACAGCTGGAGAGTAACAAAGCCAGAAATCACACCCATTTGTGTGTGTGTGTGTGTGTGTCCAAATCCTGTGATCCCACTGCCGGGATACACTGCCTTCTGTGTTCAACAGTCATGAAAGTATTTTAATGAACACCTGGCCCTGCAGTGCCTGGTGTAGCAAATGCTGCAGATACTCCACCCACCGACTCTTGGGCCACCCAAAATCCACCGGCAGCTTTGGTGGACATTTCCCGTTCACCCTGAGGCTTTCCTACTTCTTTCTTTCCCTGGGCTTTGTCTGGCTACAGAGTGCTCAGCTCACCTGCAGGACAGGCCAGAAGTACCAGGGACTTTCTGCCCACTGGGGCAAATTTCAACCAGTGAGGGGCTGCAGCTAAGGTGTAAATAACCCAGCCTTCTTGTTCCCTGGGAGCGGACACTTCTTATATGCAAATGTGTTCTGTAAAGTCCAGGTGTAGGATATGAGAAAAAGACATAGTCAAGGATGTTACCAAAATTGTTTCCTTTTTTCACCCCACTCTGAGCAATTGGAAGAATAGAATTGTCCTTAACTTAGTTGGGAAGACTACAGAAAGCAGTATTTCGGGGGGGGGTGTAGGGAGGGCAGGTGGCCAGAGTTTAGTTTTTGACATGTAAGTTTGAGATGCCAAAAAGTTATTCAAGTATGGGTATAGATCATAGACCTGGAGTGCAAGCTGGTGTTTAGGGGAGAGGCCCGGGATGGAGATACAAATTTAGGAGTTAAAGTCATGTGGACTGGGGAGTATGTGAGAGCATAGAGGGAGTCTGTGATTCCCAGAAGAGTAGAATCTACTAAAGAAGAGAGATGTTACTGAGTCATACAAGTAAATCATCCTAGACCATGATGAACGTTGGGAAAGGGAGTTGCAATGAGGATCCCTTGGGGTACACATGGGTGCAGCAGACCCTGCCCTGCAGAAGCTCATAGTCTGAAATTAGAGATGCGACTGCACACAGACAGCTGGATATAAAGTGTGCTCATAAGAGGGGTGCCAGAAATAACCTCAGAGAATGGGGGTGGTCTCAGTCACTTAAGGCTGGTGGGATGATGGAAAACTAAATGAAGAAGGCTCTCGATCTGGACCATGAAGGATAATGACCATGAAGGATCCTGACTTTCATAGATGAGAAGGCGAGGGACATTCTACACAAAGAAAGAACATAGAGAGGGATTTGGGAAATACCAGAAACTCAGGGTACTAGCAAGAAATAAGCCTAGAAAAGAAGGTTGGGGTCCCATCATGAGGGGTGAGACTGTCCAGAGAAAGAGCTTGGACTCACCCTGTAGGCAGTGGAGAGCCATGAAGTCAATGATTGATATGATGGAGCTGTCCTTTAGGGGAAGGAGCTTTTCAGGATGAAGAGACTGGAGGCTGCAAG
This sequence comes from Nomascus leucogenys, assembly GCF_006542625.1. NCBI lineage: Eukaryota > Metazoa > Chordata > Mammalia > Primates > Hylobatidae > Nomascus > Nomascus leucogenys. Next base: position 8,679,456 of record NC_044382.1, on the reverse strand, counting down.
ACCAGTCAGAAGGGCTTGGCAAGGTGGAAGGAGAGAACAACATGGACAGGAAGACACTTAAGGAGAGATGCAAATTGACAACAAGTACCAAAATGTGAAACATGCATGACATTTGACCAGTATTATTAATTTTTTTTTTTTGAGAGAGACTCTCACTATTGCCCAGGCTGGAGTGCAGTGTCATGATCTCAGATCTCTGCAACCTCCACCTCCTGGGTTCAAGGGATCCTCATGCCTCAGCTTCTCAAGTAGCTGGGATTACCGGCATGCACCACAACGCCCGGCTAATTTTGTATTTTTAGTAGAGACAGGGTTTCACCACGATGGTCAGGCTGGTCTTGAACTCCAGACCTCAAGTGATCCACCCACCTTAGTCTCCCAAAGTGCTGAGATTACAGGCGTGAGCCACCGCACCTGGCCCATTTGAACAGTATTATTACTTGGAGGAGAACAGTGGAGAAGGGGTATATATAGGAGGTATATGATATACACAGAAGAGTGATCACTGGAGCATTGTTTATTACAGAAAAAAACTGAGAAAAAAAAAAGCAAAAAGATCCATCAATAAGAAATGGATTAAACAAACTGTGATACATCCATACAGTGAAATGCTCTTCAGTGATTAAAAAGGATGATATATATCTACATTCATTGGCATGAAAGAAGTACACAATTTATTGCTGAGTAAAAAAGACAGGCTGTGAAACAGCATTTGTTGTTTAGCCCCATTTATCAAAATGATACCCTTAAAAGATCATTCGTGTATATACGTGTAGGGAGACCTTTGAAATTATGTTCATCAAAACGTGGATGACAGTTTTGGTTAGGTGATACGATGTGGTAGCAGGTTGTTTATTTGTTTGTTTGGGGATGGGGGGTGATTTCTCTTTAGATCTTTTCTGGATTGCATGAATTTTCTACCATAAGCTTGTAATATCTTAAACAAAAGACAATGCAAATTTTCAAAAATAAGTTGAACAGTTATTGAGTTCTTGCAAGGCAAACAGCCCCGGGTCTAGAGTGTGAATAGTTGTTAATCTGCATTAGCTGACCTCTCTAAATCAGTAATTTGGCCTTTGAGCCTCTCCCCAAAGAGGGTAAGGGAATTTTAGTCTGGCACAAGGATGAAGGAACCTAAAGGATCATGCTCAGATTGTCTAGTAATTTTCTGTCCTCTTCCAGGGTCTTCCTGAGAGCTATCAACAAGTTTGCAGAAACCATGAACCAGAAGTTCCTAGAACACACAAACTTTGAGTTCCAGGTGAGTAGGAGGCACTAGAGCGACACTTGGAGCTGCCCAGGGCGTCTCTGACATCTTGGGCTGATTGCTCCATCAGACACATCCCAAAGCCCACAGAAGCTGTCCCAGTCTCTCTGGGGATTCCCACGAAGGGTTGTGGCTGGGGGAGAAAATTCTCAGGCTTTCAACCAGGGCCTTGATTAAATAGTCATCAACTGATCATCACATGCAAATATGACTGTATAATGGCCTCTTATGCTAACAAGGAGATTTGCATTCATTCATTGTCAGAGTCTGTACCATCTTTTAAAAATGTATCACCTTTTTTTTACTTTTCTATTCTCTGGAGCCAAAAGAGCAGCCAGTCATAGATAATGAAAAATGATTTACAATCGAATTCTCCAGTACAACTTTGTGGCTTCCTGATTCCTTCGAAAGTCATTTTTAGTGCTCAGCCAAGACCTGGGACCTCTGAGATTCAGGGTCCTAAAAGTATGTGCCTGGGGCAAACAGAATGACACACCTGCCCCAGGTCCAGGCCCAAGAAGCACAAACTCTGTGGGAAAGTCCAGATTGCTGCCTCTGCCTGGAGATGTGAGAGGGAAGGCCCCCCACAAAAGGATCCCCTCCAGGGAAGTCTCTGATCCCTAGCATCTCTTCCAGTGGGGGCTTAGGGGGTAGGAGGCACTGAGCTCATGAACTGGAATGATGGTGTTTTTTCCTTGCTCATCTAAGTTGTTCAGTTCCTCTCTGGGCTTTCGCCTCTCAGAAGCTGAGCAACTTCAGGCAAGGCCTGGACTGTATCCGGGCCTCAAGTGAGTCATCTGTGAAATGCAACAACTACCCTTTCTACTTCATAGGGTTTTTCCAGAACTGGAATGTGACGAGGGGCTTGCTGGGAGAATCCACTTGTAAGGTCCCATAAGTTTCTGTTCAAATACTTCCTCCTTAAAGAGGCCTCCCCTCCTGACTCCTCCCTGAGGATCACCCCCACTCACTCCATGGTCATTATGCAAAACCATGTGGCTTCCTGGAGTCTCTTCATAGCACTAAATGTCATTAGAAATCATCTTTCTTGTCTACGTGCATATTTTCTCTCTTTCCTCCCATAGAACTTAAGCCTCATGAGTATAAAGACCTTGAACACACGACAGCTCTATGCTCTGTGCCTGGCACATAGTAGGTCTCCTTGAGGAGGTGATGTCTGGGCTAAGGCCTGTGAGATTCACCCTGCTGAGAGCACCAGCCTATGAGTAGATGAGTATTTGTTGAGAGGATGAACAGGATCTTTGAACAAGAGTCTCTTGAACTACCTTGCATTCAAATCAGGCAACTGACTGACAATGAGAGCGATAATAAAATGAGTAGCTGCCATTTTCTGATGGTTAATACATGCCAGATCTCATGAGAAGCACTTTAAGGGCATTATCTTTTGCAGTCTTTACAGCCACCCTACAAGTTAGCCACTATTACTAATATTTTTTCTGCTCTAAGGAGGCAGGAAGTAAGACTCAGAGATAATAAGGAGATAGCCTGGTGTCACCGAGCACATCAGTGCAAAGTTGGGACCAGAACACAGTGGTGGCTGACACCAAGGCCCACCCAGATGACTACAGCCACATGCCAGATACAGACTTTCACCCCTGCAGTGGGTTGACTGCCCAACAGGATCTGGGTGAGAGTTTCTCCCGGCATTATAAATCTTCGACATGGGAACAAAGCATATCTCTTTAGCTGGTTTGAATCAGGAGAGATGTTTGATTCCCTTCCAAATGTGGCTGAGAGGCCTGCAGGATCTGGTCATTGGTATGTTGAGGGAAGTTTCTGCTTTTTGGGAGGGGCAACTTGGAACACCATACCTAGGGGCCAGAGGTGACAGGGTTTGGTCCATATAACTGTGAGCTAGTTTGTTCATCTCTTTCTGTGGGTGTTGGCAATTGCAGCCTCAAACTTGCTTTCCTGACTTCACTCTTTTCCATGCTCTTAGATGGATATTTTCCAAGAGAGGCTCAACTTCAGTCCTTCAGGGCATTCCTTTAGGTTTATATCCTGTTTTCCTGAAAGAAAATCTGTATTTGAGAGATGCTCAGAGATAGAGGGTTTCATACATGAGAAGTATGGGCTTGTAAGCTGAGTGACTTTAGACAAATTACTTCATCTCTATGTGCCTCAGTTTCCTCAATATTAAATCAGGATACTAATAGCTATATCGTTGGATTGTTGTGAGGATTAAGTGAATTCACATAAAGCATTTAGAACAGTGCTGGGAACATAGCAGCCATTTACTAAGTGTTAGCTCATTATAATAATAGTAATTTTATTATTTGGATAATGATTATGATGATCATGCCCCTAAATGTGTCAGGGCTGGGAATGCAAGTCAGTCCTTGATAAACAGGACAGGAGGCCTCTTTCTGGTCACCACAACATTGCCTGGGGCTGTCACACCCACAAGATTCTGTAAAACAGAAGAATGGCCAACATTACAAAATAAAGTAAGTCTCTTTTCCTAATGAGGCTTCCATAGCTATTTATTGAAAAGTACCCAAGAACAGGATCATTTTCCAACCTTATCTTTGTTCTCCTACCTCTTCCTCCCCCTGTGTAAGAATGGATTTGTTCTCTGTAACCTGCCTGGAACACGCCTTGTCTCCTTCTTATTGTCTCATTAATTATTCATTTAATATCAGCAGGAACAGCATCTATCACTGACTGCTGCCTGTCTTGGCAGCCACTGACCAGAGGAGGGGCAGGTGCAATGAAATTATCCCTAATATCTTTCCCAGAACTGTGGTTTTGTGATTCAAAGGGCAGAAAGTAAGAAGCTTGGTGACTGCCACTCTGTAGGTGACAAGAACTGGGAATTATAAAAATGGTGTTTTCTGCTTGCGGCTAAGATCACTTGCATTCCAGGCCCTGTTCAGGATGCTGGTCCTTGGTGTCTGCATCAGTTCATGTGGTCAGGGAAGACCAAGAGAGGATTTCAAATTCAAATCAGCAAGAATTTTTGTTTAAGAGCAATTCTTATGGGCCCAGACTATTGCAACATGCTTCAAGGAACTCAGAAGCAAAGAACACTGCCCTACCCTCAAGGATCTTGGAATCTTGATAGAAGGCTATACAAATCCATCTTCTAGCATCCAGGCTTTTGAAGAGGGTGACTAACTTTATTGGCATCTACTTAGAAAATTTTGATTCTCATCATAATCTTGTTAGGTTGAGATGTACCCATTTCACTGGTGAATAAACTGAGCTTCAGAGAATTGATTGACTTTTCTGTTAAAGGTCATCTAACCAATAAATGGGGCTGCTGGGATTCAACCCCAGGCCTGTCTGCAAAGCACATCCTCTTTTCACTCTTCTGCTCCATCTCTTAGGAACCCGGTGCCTTTGGATTCCCTAAGGCAGCTCTATTTAGATCCAGAAGCACTCTCTGCCCTTTCTAGTTCTTACTGGCACTGGGATAGAGAGCTCTGAGATGATTGGCTGGAAGATGAGACTCTCCATATTGAAATCTCTGATTGGCCCTGGAATCAGAGATTATACTTGGGCTCCAGAAAGACTCTGTCTTGGGCAGCACTGTGTTTGGTATTGAGATCATTCTCTCTCCTTGGGGATGCTCTAATTGGCTCTAGGTGTGGCCATTTCTGCCTAGGCCTTGAGGCATTTTTGGATTACCAGCCTATCCTGGGAACCATTTTTGATATCCTATGAAATGAAAAACTTCTAGAATATTTCTAGCCATTAGTAGAGGCATGAGGGCCACCTTGGTCTTTATAATGGGAAATTTAACAGTGATGGCAAAAACAGGTGAGGGAGAGACACACACAGAGGGAGCAGTCATCAAAGCCTTGCAACCGCCCATAGCACCACCACAGGGGGGTCTCATGGTGGGATGGTTCCACCAGGCAGAGCTGTGGGCACATGCTTGGGTGCAGTTTCCCCAGCCCTGCCTGCTTCAGCTTTTAGGCCCCAGACATCCTCTTGTCTGATATTTCTCACCTGAGTCCACACCTGGGACCTTCCACTCCCAGAATCAGAAGCATCCCCAGAGTGGTCATCACAGCTGTGCCTCTGCCTTGCAGAGGGCAGGCTGACTGCGTTTCAGCACAACTGCATGCTGGTTTATTTTTTTTTATTGAACTTGGGATAAATAATGATTCAAGGTCACTGAGAAAGAATCCTGATTCTGATTTAAAAATCCTTCATCTCTCTGCTGTAAAGACTGCAGTCTTTATAAACATCAGATGGACCAGTGAAAACCTTAACCAACAACAAAGCTGAAAGGACACTGAGAAAGGAGAAGAGTGATTTCAGCAGAAGAGCAGGGTGGTGAAGAATGCAAGTCCTGGAGTCAGATAAACTGGATTCAGATGCCACCTTCACCATCTTGTAGCTCTGTGATGTCGGGCAAGATATTGAACCTCTCTGGGCCTCAGTTTCCTGATCTCTAAAATGGGGAGAATAATTATACAAATCTCATAGTTTTTTTTGGGAGGATTTAACCAGAATGCATGCAGTGTGCTTGGTTCATTAATGAACTCATTCAAAAAATAATTTCCCAAGCACATGCTGGCTCAGACGTGATGTGCAATACTGTGTAAACAAGAGTGAATTTAAAAAGTAGGTTCTTGCTTGCTTGATGCTGACAGCCAGCAGAGGAGACAGAAAATAAATTAATTTTGTTTAAAATATGACATAGATATTGTGAACAGGGTATAATATGGGTGAATAATGGGTGAATCTACTTTGCTTGGATGAATGGAGAAGGCTTTTGCAAGACTGAGAGTTTACTAGCCAGTGATTTCCTCATTTAGTCCTTACAACCATACCCTTTAGATACTATTGTCCTCATTTTCTAGATGAAGTCACTGAGACTCAGAAAGGTAGGGTACCTTGTCCATGATAATGGAACTGATCATTGAATTGAAACCCTGGAAGGCAACCTGACAGTATCTATAAAAACAAACAAAGGCAAAAAACAAACAACAACTAAACATGCATAGACCCTGTGTCTTAGAAATTCTGGTTCTAGGAATGTATACTACAAATGTAGTTTCCCATGCATAAAGATGTTTAAATAAGGGTGTTGATTACAGCACTGTTGCTAGCGAAAAAAAAAAAATTGGAATCAAGCTAAATGTCTATAAATAGGGAATTTGGTTAAAATTAAAGTACATCCTCATAGAATACAATGTAGCAATAAAAGAGAATGAAGCAGATCTGTATATGCTAATATAGAAACATATGCAAGATATATTGGTAAGAGAAAAAAGCCAAGTGCAGCAGACTTTTAAAAAAGATGTCTATACATACATTTGTTTATGCATAAAAAAATTCTGAAAGCCTATCCAAGGAATTGTTAACATTTTCTTCTGGGGAATTAGACTTGGATCCAAGGTAGGATGGAAAATAACTTTCTCCCATTTAATCTTTTCTATCATTTATTTTTTAACTATGTGTGTATATTACTTTTATAATTTTTTGAGAGTTAATTAAAAGTAACTAAATTCTCATTATACCCACTAGCAGTATGACTTTGGGTGGTCTTTTACCTTATCTGGACTTTACTGTTTACCTCTGTGCAATATGGTAGTCAGAACAGATGACACTTAAATTTATTCCAGTTCTAACTCTCTATTGTCCTATAATTTCAAAATATTAAATTCCCAATCAGAAATCACCTCATCTCTTCCCCAGGGCAAAGAAGAGACACTGTAGCTTCCCCTAGTCAGCTGAGCTAGGCACTTAGTAGAAATATCACCAGGCAGTTTCTAGCAGGGCAGAAAGAAAAATCTGGGACCCTTTGAAGAATTTCTCTGACAATACAGCAATCGATAAATAAATATTCTCAGGAGCCCAGCTGTATTCAAGTCATTGTGCTGAGCATGGCATTAGAGATACAAATAAATGGAAGACAAAATCTTGGTACTTGGGGAGCTTACAATTGGAGAAGACAAGGCATACAAATACTTCACAACCCATGCTACCATCAACACCACCATGCCATTTACTGAGCACTTATGTCAAGCCTGTAGCGGATGCCTCATTCTCAAATTATTGATCCAGTAATTACAACAGTCCTTTATGGTAGGTACCATTATGTTGGGTATTCTGCAAGTGAGGCGAATGAGGCTCAGAAAGGTCAAGTCGCTAGCCAAAGGCAACCCAGCTAATAAGCAATAGAAGTGGTTTTCACACCCTGGTCTGCAAGACACTGACACATGTGCTCTTGACTATCAGATAGTGCTGTCATGAGAAACAAATGGAGCACAAGGCCAGGTGCAGAACAGTGGACTAACATCTATGGTTGCACACAATAAGTGCTCCTCAAATCAGGAAGTGATCAGGCAGGCCCAATATGCCCTGCAGTCTAGGAAGGCTTCATGAAGGAAGCGGGTCTTGAACCCAGCTTTGATGTAAGAATAGGACACAGTCACTGCAGGTATGAGAACCACTGTGAGTGAAGCCATGGAGACCAAAATGCTCCTGTGATCTCTGTGGAGTCTGAGCAGACCAGGCCACCTAGGTGGGCAGTTGTTGAAGGAGACAGCACTGGGGACCATGGAAATTGTATGAGACTTTAAAAGCCAGGTGAATGCATTTGGATCTGATTCTTTGGGAACAAGAGTGAAGAAAGGCTTGGGGCAGAGGCCTTATAAGTATTCAGCAATATCTAGTTGTGACCACTGCTCACCTCTAAGAGCACTGCTCAGAGCCACATACTGTGACAACCTCCTCTGAGTTCCAGAAGTCATTCCCACAGAGCCCCATGGCCAAAACTGGGCAGGGGCTGTGGGTGAGGTACTTGGATGTGCCATTTCTGATCCACTAAGAAGATCAGGCACAGCTATGGCCTCATGGTTCATAAAGATCTTCAAGAATGGAAGCCAAAACCAAAACAAAACCAGGTCCACTCCATGAGAATTGAAACGTATGTCCACACAGAGATTTGTACAAAAATGTTCATAGCAGCATAGCGTCAATGCTATGACTCATAATAGTCAAAGACTGGAAACAACCCAAATGACCGTCAGTGGAAGAATAGATAATCAAAATGAGTATATCCATATGATAGAATATTATTCAACAATAAAAAAAATGAAGTACTGATCCATACTACAACATGGATGAACCTTGAAAGCATTACACTAAGTATAAGAAATCATACATGAAAGGTCACATATTTTATGATGTCACTTATATGAACTGTCAGAATGGGCAAATCCACAGAGACAGACAGTACATTAGTATTAAGCGTTTCCCGGCAGTTTGTAGCAGGGCAGACAGAAAAATCTGGGACCTTTTGAAGAATTTCTGTGACAATATAGCAATTGATAAATAAATATATTCTGGAGCCCAGCTGTATTCAAGTCATTGTGCTGAGCATGGCATTAGGGATACAACTAAATGCAAGACAGGATTTGGGTACTTGTGGAGCTTACGGTTGGAGAAGACAGGGCATACAAATACTCTACACCCAGTACTACCATCAACACCGCCATTGCATTTACTGAGTGCTCGGTGTGTGCCAAGCCTCTGGTGGATGCCTCATGCTTGTATAGGTTCCAGGGACAGGGTAGCGGAAGGTGTTGGTGGGGAGAAGAGGGACTGACTTTTACGGGTAGAGGGTTTCTTTTGGCGTGATGAAAATGTTCCAAAATTAGACAATGGTAATGGTTGAACCACCTTGTGAATATACTAAAAACAGAATCATACACTTAAAAAGTGAATTTTATGGTATATAAATTATATCTCAGATTTTTTTTTTTTAAAAAAGAAAATCAGGAATGGGATGACAGAGAAATTGTTTTTTGATGGATTCATTCAGGGTAGAATAGAGACTGGCAAGAGGCTCAACCATATTTGACATGTCTTATGTGTTAGGGGGCATTTCTGAAATTATTCTCACAAGTAATTGTAAATTGACTTGCTTTGTTGGATACCTATTTCCCATGTACCTTAATTACTCTTTTGCTGTCCCCTAAAATCAGAGATTTCTCACTTTCATGGAAACACTCATTTCCATGTCCTGTGGCCACGGTTTTCTCTTGCCCTGGCTTGTTGTTTCAAATGCTCATCTTAAATGTGAGAAGGTGTAAGCTCCAGACATAAGCAGACCAAAGCTGCACATTTTCAAAGCAAAGCCCTGGAGAAGCTGCTAAGTCACTGGGATGCCGGGAGGAAAGGCAGTCTGAGGGGATGTGGACAGGAGACCCAACCTGCCACATGTGTTTACATAAGCAACGTTGCTACGGAAACAAGGAGATTTGATTCCAAATGTTACAAGAACCTTTGGAGGACTTTGAGGAAGGGAGTGGCATGATCTGATGTGTTTTTTTGTTGTTGTTTTTGTTTTGAGATGGAGACTCATTCTGTCTCCCAGACTGGAGTGCAGTGGTGTGATCTCAGCTCACTGCAGCCTCCGCCTCCTGGGTTCAAGTGATTCTCCTGCCTCAGTCTCCTGAGTAGCTGGGATTACAGGCGTGTGCCACCACGCCCAGCTAATTTTTGTATTTTTAGTAGAGACGGGGTTTTACCATGTTGGTCAGGCTGGTCTCGAATGATCTGATGTGTTTTAAAAGGTTCTTCTGTTCTCTGCATGGAGAGCTGACTTTAAGGGGGCCATGAGCCAAGAGGCCACTTCACTGCATCCCCGGAGCAGTTTGTTTTTTTGGGCCCTGGGTGATAAAGGTCCAAGTAAAGAAAAAAGCATTCACTCAACAAAATGTAAACTGCATGAGGCCAAGGATCACTGTCTATGTAACCGCTGCTCTGTCACCACACCGTGGCAATGCCAGGGCACCTAGCAGATGTTCCAGAAATATTTGTTAAATGCATCCCCAGCTGAATACTGACCGTGGTGTGTTGAAAGAACCCCGAGTGTCAATCAGAAGGTCTGGGTGCAGATCTTAGCTCACTGTGTGTATAACAAGATGAGAGACTTAGGCAAAATACTTATCCTCTCCAAGCTTCAGTCTCTTCATCTATAATAGAGCAATAAGAGCTGTCAAGTATTGAGAGATGAAAGGAAGATGTATGAGAAAGTTCCTGGCCCATGGTAAATTAGAGTGCTTGTTTTGCTTCTTTCAAAGACTGGAACCGCAAACCGATTTGAAAGTCATACTCTGGGCAGCAATGATGATGTTACGTTATCAGTGGAAGAGTTGCCTCTTTCATAGTCTTGGCCATCTGCAAACACGAATGAACGTCTTTGAGTTAAGGATGAAGGTCTCGATGGCAGGATGATTTCTCTGGCTAATGTTGCCTATCCTCTTGCTACATACACTGTGGAGAGGGGCCTACAGTGGGTGGGCTTTGTTCAGCAAAACTGTCTCCCAGATGCTCCTTGCAGGACCTTGGCATCTTGCAACAATTGCCCTTGAGCACCAAAACCCTGGGCTGTATGACTGGCTTTGGTACCAAAGAAACCACTGGAATAAAGAAAAGCGCAACAGCAATAAGGCTAGCAAGGATTTTTGAGCTCTGACGGTGATTCACGTCTTTAAACACAACATTTTGTGTCATCTTTATCACAGCTTTCTGCAGTGGGTACTAGAGTCACCTCAGTTTTGCAGACAGTTTCACCGAGGCTCCGTGATGAATCCATGGATTGTAGATCCATGGTTTGGACCTATAATATCTCTGGTTCTGTAGCCTGTATCAATATTGCCATCAGTGTGGCTAATCTTTTGAGCAGTCACCATGTGCCGACCCCTTTACCTGCTCTATTTCACTGCAAGCTGGTGGAGTGGGTTAGCACCAACAGATCAGGTACATGCGGAAATCCTTACAAGCCTGCATCTCAGCTGGGCCAGCAGGGGCTGTAACTGAAACGTGCATCAGAATCACCTGAGTGCTTATTAACCTGCAGATTTCAAGGTCCCACCCCCAGAGGTTCTGATTCAGTAGGTCTGGGCAGGGGTCAGAGAATTTATAGCTCTAGCAAGTTCCCAGGTGCTGCTGCTGATCTGGCAACCACACTTTGAAACCATCGAACTAAGGGAAAAGTAAAGGCAAAATATTTTAAGACAGAATGGTTTTCAGGTTGGTCCTCCAAGCTGTCAGGTGAATTAGGGAGGACTTCCAGAGAGGCTGTGAATCCCTGAACTATCTTACCCTTCGTCACCCTCTAATTCCAGGGCAAGAACTAGCTCTCCACGGCACCCAGCTGGGGCAAGTTATTTGTCTTTCAAAAAACAGAACAAAGCACAAGGACAAAACAACAACAACAACAAAAAAAAAAACTAAAATTCTCCTCCTCTCCCAAATCCTGTTGTCTGAGAGTGGACGTGGTAGCGCCTAGAGAAATCCATCCATTGTCCTCACTTTGGCCAGGATGTTAATTTCAGAGTGAGTGCCAGTTAGAAAATTGCAGTGGGCACAATTAAACTGGCTCTGCCTCTGTCTTCTGCCATCTTCATAAATTATTCACACTACCCAGTGCTTATGCCTTCCCACTTCAGACCCTCTCCATAACTGTTCTCTGCTCTTTCATTTACAGCTGTGGAACAACTATTTTCATCTGGCAGTGGCTTTTATCACCCAGGATTCTCTGCAGCTGGAGCAGTTCTCACACGCCAAGTACAACAAAATCCTGAATAAGTAGGTTGCATTTTTGGATTTCCCGAAGAGGGGGAGGTGCATGAGATCCTCTGAGATGGTGCCTGAAGCAGAGGTTTTTGTTCCTCCTAGGTACGGGGACATGAGACGGCTAATTGGCTTCTCCATCCGTGATATGTGGTACAAGCTTGGTGAGTAGGCACACACATCCAGATACTCACATCTACATGCACCAAACTCCTTCTTGAAGACCATCTGTTGGAGGGCCACAGGGGTTTTAGCAGTGGGAGCATGAAATAACAGTTCATTACTGTGTGCACCCCCGTTCTTAATAAGTGCCTGGTTATACTCTGAATAAGAGGGGTTCCCCATACCCACATCTACCCCCAGCCCTGCAAGCAGCTGTGAATATGCTTCTGCTTGATGCCCCCAATGGGTTACAGATCCAAATGGAAATTTATAAGAGGGACCAGGACTGTCATGGGAACTCACGTGCTCACACATCACATGGATGCTTGCTGCTGATTGGAGGGTCATTCTGCATCCTGTATAGCATGGTCCACAAAACATACTCCAACCTCATGAGGAGAATTAGCTCTCTGAAAGATGAGAGGGTCTTTTTAGCTGAAAAGTGACCCCAGAAGCTGTCTCTGCCTCAGGGAGCTGCAGGAATCTTGTGTGATTACCTGAATGATACCTGTGGAGGGAGGGATGGAATCAAGGAGACATTTATTGAGAGTCTGAGTCAGGCCCATGCTAAGAGATTATATTTAATCTTCACATCACTTCCTATAAGACAGAATTGTTCCCCCATCCTTTTATTGATCAGGAAACTCAGAAAAGGAAGTAACTTGCTTGAAATCAAACAGCTGGAAGCCTCCAAGTGTGGTTTTGATTCCACAAGGACAGGGGCCATAAACCTTGCTCATGGCCTGAATCCTCCTCTATAAATATGTGCTGCAAGGATGGATGAATGGATGGATGGATGAATGGATGGATGGATGGATGGATGGATGGATGGATGGATGGATGAACGAACAATAATGAATTTTTTATTTTTCTGTCCCTCCTTGACTCTCTGATTCTAAATTGCTCTGCCCTGGGTGTGGATATTGACTTTCCTACAAGTACTAACTTGTGCCCATCTCTTGGATTTAATTTTTGTTCCCTCTTCAGACTACACTTCTTGCTTCCCCAGACCTCTTATTGTCTGCCAGTTCCCATGGGTTTTTTAGGCAGCAGTTGCATGCCCCTTCCAGCGAGTTCTATCCACTGCGAGAGAAGCATAGAGCAGTGGATGGATGATCAGTCTGGGTTCTGTGGTTGCTGATAGCATCAGACTCGAGCTAAGAGAAGTACATACTGGATAATAGGGAGGTTGCAGGTTGGCTCACAAAGCCCAAGGCAGAGCCAAGGACCCAAGCCCAGAACAGACTGCCACATCTTTGCTTTGGGCCTTGCTCTGACATTTACAGGCTGTGAGGCCTAGTATCACCAGGCCTAAGTTGGGGAAATAAGCACCCTCACAGGGGGCTTATGAGGGTCATAAGAGCACAAGCTGGGGCAAGTGGAGCCATGGAGGCCACCACACCCACATCAGAGTTTTATCATTATTGTCATCATTGCTCCATCAGGATGGAACCTAATTTTTCTGTTCTCCCTGGCCTCTACCCTCTAAGATGCCAGTAGCACCCTCCCTAGTTATGACAACCAAAAAAGTCTCCAGACATTGCCAAATATCCCCCGGGAGAAGGGGGTGCCACCTCTACCCTGTTTTTCTAGAAAGGCATGTCTTTCTCAGTCTATCTTTTGTTTCTCCACTCTGGGTAAGGACTGGGATATAGGAAATAATTGACGTTTCATTTACCATTGCTTTGCAATGGTAGGGGAATAGGGGAACATGGTGCAAGCACAGGTCCACACGACAGCCGGCACCTGGCCTCAGGGTCAGGAATATGAGGAGTAAGGACCTGCAGCAAAGTGAAGCTGATGCGCCCATGCAGAGAAAAAAGACAGTCACTGTTCCTCTCCAGTGAATAGCTGTCCTACTGAAATGCAATCCCAATGTTGTCATACCTTTCAGTTTTTCAAAAGAAGCCAGAAGACTGGGTTTTTCAGTGTATTTTCCAATTTATGAATACTAATGAAAACTAATTGAAAGTTTTCAAAACATCAGATGTGCGCAACACATGATGGACCCAGATTCAGCTCACTTCCAAGTTTGCATTCGTTGCTCCACAACAGCAGAGGCTGGGTAAAGCTGTGGCGGGCTTCCTTCCCCAGCCTGACACCCCAGGCACTGCCAGAATTGCAAAACAGGAATCTGTGCTTTGTTTGTTTCAAGTCCTTCCACATGGCCTGCTCTTTTCTGAATGTCCTTCATTGCCATTGTTTTGTACACAGAAGATTTTATTTAGATATAGATTATGTTTTGGCAGGCATTCCTGCACTCCCAATTATGCTGATGAATGAAAAGATGTTACCAAATATTCCACCTGCTTAGAATCACAGAACATCGGAGCTGGAAGGGCCCTTCAGAGATCATATTGTCCAGCATTTTTCAAACATTTATTTTTAGCTGAGGACCAATAAAAAATTCTCATGCTTAATAAGTAAATTGGATGAAAGCAGAACTATTGTAATTGAAGTGAGGTGGGAGACCCAGAGCCCATTATAACAGGCTGCTCTTGAACTTCCCTTGTAGAGGGTTTTCTAGGGGGAAGCCCTGAGCACTGCAGAGAACAGTTGGAAGCAACTGATCTGGTCCAATTCACTATTTTACTAATGAGGAAACTGAAGTCCATAGAGAAGGGGTTTGTACAAGATCATGTAGTGGGTTAGAGGCAGAAACTGGTCAAGCATCTTAGCCAGAGTGTTTGCTCTGAAGCATCACAGACTCCCTGTTGTTAGCAAAAACCTGTAGGATGAATTAATGCAATTAAAAGATATATCTGTCAGGGGTTGAGGGTTGGTTACAAAAAAGAGGCATTGACTGCAGCTGCCTTAATCAGAGAAGGTATTTATTAGAAGGGCAAGAAGGAGCTGAAGAACCTGGCTTCTCTGGTTCCTGGCTACCTGAATCCAGGATTCAGTGTTTTAGGATTGCAATTTGCTCAATTAACAATGCCTTGTAGCAGGTAACAGCCACGTGTCCCAAGTCTGTCCCATGAGAATCAGCAGAAACATACCTGTTAGGGCTACAGGAAAGTAAATTTTTCCAATTAAAAACAAAACAAGACATAAAACAAGAGGCAAGGAGAGGACAGATTGAATGAACAAAACGCATTTTTGCCCACAGCCCTCCCCTCTCTTTCTTTCTGGAAAAGGACAATATGGCTGGAGGGGCAGTAGCCATCTTAAAGCCATGAGGACAAAACTTACATTCTGAGAATGAAGGAGCAGCTCTGGACTGGCCATCTTTTGGCTTCTTGTTAAACAAGAAAATTAAAGCTTCAGTTTATTCATGGTAGTCAGATTTCTGTTGCATCCCGAACTGATACATCATCTAATTCAGCCCTGCTGATTTTATAAGTAAAGTTGCCAAACGAGGCCAAGAGAAGCACAAGGACATTCCCAAGGTCGAAAACAAGTCAGTGACTGAATTGAGGCTAAAAGAGCCTGTCTCTTGATCCCAAGTGCAATGTTCTTACAGATAATTTTTTTTCAAAGTGTATGCATACTGTTTCAAAGGGTGTGAAATAACCAACAATCTACGTTTTTTCCAAGATGGCTGATAATGAGTAAATCATAATGCATGTTAGTTTTCTAAATTTTGTTTTAAGGCCAGAAGCAATCAGGGCATCACCATCACGATCATCGGTATCATCATCTTCTTCTCATCAAGAACAACTTGAGCAACCCTGTGATTGTAAGATAGCTAATTGCAAAGCTATAATCTCAGGCTTGAAGATTATTTCACATTCTTCAGGGGCAAATCTAGACAAATTGTGTATGTGTGGAGAGGAGGAATGGGCAGGAAGTCTTCACGGGGAGAAAGACAACATGCTGTTAAGGAGCCAGCCACTCAGGGGTTAATGCCATTTGTTGTTTTGGATCCTGGGCGGATGCCAAATGGAATTTACTTTTCCCAGTAGTGTAGCATCGTAACGTTTGATTTCTGCTCGGCATGAAGAAATGCACATTTTGCTCAAATGACTTTGCACTTAATCCTCCCACATTCACTTGGGTTAACACTGAGTTGCTGTGTTAACATTTGTTGTGGGAAAGAAAGACACATTCTAGCGCCTGGCATCTCAGCCTCCCATGTAGGGAGGTTGGCCTGGCCAAGCCTCGAGGGCAATTTGGCCATTACTGTTTAAGCATCTACAGAGTGCTCAGCTTGGTGCGGAGGTCCAGAGAGTGGAGCTATCTAGTAGGGAAAAGTGACAAAGTGAAATGTGTAGTGGGGACTCAGGAGTTCAGGCAAAAGGGATGTAAGTGAGGACTACAAGGATGATTCCGTGTGGGGAAATGGCTTCTGAACTGGAAGGAGGACTGTGTCAGGACTGAAGGAAAAACAGGGAAAGGGCAGGTATTCCAGGGGAGCAACGAGCCCAAGCAAGCATGGCTTCCTGGGGTTGGGGAGAGGCTGCTGGGAATAAATAGGAAATGGGATTAGAGTGGCCATCCATCCATTCATTTACTCATTCATTTACTAACCAACATCGAGCACTGTGGTAGCCTCCCCAAAGATGCCCATATCCTAATCCCCAGAACCTGTGGAATATGTTACCTGTTCTTTAGAAATAGGATACAAGCCTCCTAATTCTAAATGCTTTAGTGTCTTTATTTTTCAAAAATTTAAAGAATAAAGTTAATTTTAACAATACATTTAACACCATATTCTAAAGTGTTATACTAACATGTAATCAATATAAAATATTACTGAGATTTTGTTTTCCTTTTTTGGGTATCTGGTGGATTTTTTACACTTGCAGCACATTTCTAATGGACTAGCCACGTTTCAAGAGCTCAAAAGACTCATGCAGCTAGTAGCTTCCATACAGAATAGCACAGCCCTAGAAAATGAGAAAGGGTTTACTTGAGAGACGTGTGAGGGGGTAGACTTTGGAGGGGGGTCCAGGAGAGGGAAGGAAGAAGAGCTCGTTGGCAGAGGAAGGCCCAAGGCAGGAAAAGCAGTGTGCCCTGGAGGAGTGGGAGGTAGGCAGGTGGATGGAGAGTGGCTAGGTGAGAGGCACACAGTGGGTATGGGGAGGGAGCACGGGACCAGACATGTTCCCAGCAGTTTATCCTGAGAGCAAGGAAAGTCATAGGGAAAAAACACTGTGAATAAACATGATCCAACAAAGGCTTTTCAAACATCTTTGAGGACAAATGAGAAAATATTTCAATGAGACAGAGAAGAGTGGAGGGTTGTGAGTATCAGCCATGGTAGGGAAGATAAATCCATCTGACCCTTTCCCCAGTTCAGCTGTTTGCTTTAAAAGTGAACAAATAAAATGACCAGCCTGAAAATTTCCATGAAATGCTTCAAGGAGCTCCATGAGGTTAGGCCTTGTCTTTTCATATTGCTTAATCTAAAACTCGGCATAGAGCTGAACCCAAAGTACTTACCATCAGCAGCAGCAGCAGCAACAGCATCAATACTTCCTGAGCTTTTGCAATGTGCCAGACACTGTGCAGGGCCCTTCGTTTGCATAAACTCTTAAGCTTTGACAATTCTATTAGGCAGATTTTATTATCTTCATTTTACAGATGAGATCATGGAGGCTCAGGGAAGGTAAATGACAAGCACAATACCACACAACCAGGGAGTGGCAGTGGCAGGACCTGACCCAGGCTGTCAGACTCAAAAGACTCTATGGGGCCTGGAAGGAAGCTGAGGCTGGGCAAGTCCTGAATAATGAGGAGAGAATTGATTGCCTGTCTCAGAGCATTGCCAGGAGGGAGCTTTTCCAAGCCTAAGACAGAGGAGCAAAGATCGGTGGATCTGTGTTCTGTCTTCCCCTTTTGAATTGATTTTAGTTTTTTTTTTTTTTAAATCAGCTCAGCTTTATTTCAAAGTCCCCAGGAGGCTTGCTGGACTCTGAAATCCAGGGAGTCATAACTTGCCCTCATCCTTGTTCATTGCAGGGTCTGTGCCAGCCTTTGGAGAGAGCTTTCTGTCCCATGTCAGCCTCAGAAGGCCGTGGCTTGCCCAACTTAATTCTCAGCCAAGTTCACAAAAGCCTCCCTCCCTCCCTCCTTTCTCCCTTCCCTCCCTCCCTCCCTCCCTCCTTTTCTTCTTTCCCTCCCTCCCTCCTTTTTGTCTTTCCCTCCCTCCCTCCTTTTTGTCTTTCCCTCCCTCCCTCCTTTCTTTCTTACTTCCTTCCCTCCTTCCTTCCTTTCTTCCTTCTTTCCTTCCTTTCACCTTTCCTTCCTTCCCTCCTTCCTTCTTGTTTCTTTCAAGGTCATCTCCTCAGTGCCCTCAGATCCTTTGCATTGCACCCTACAGTCCACTCCTGGGAGGAGTGATGGAGGAGGCCACTGTACAGATGAGAAACCAAGACCAGAGAATTCATGGGACCCCTTTCCACCCACACCCCCTGAGCTCTTCTCTGTGCTTGCATTATCAGCAGATCCTCTCCCAAAGCCTGTGTAATCTGGCATTTGGATTTTTCCTTCTGGCTTATTGGCACTTTAATAGCCTTTTCTAATTGGTATCTGTTCCCAGTGAAGTTCAGCTTCAATTACATGAAAAAGACCCTCTTAGTAAATACCCTTCCTTGGCTTTTCTCGAATACAGCAGCAGGTGTGTCTCTTGCATGAGCACTTTTTTTCCCAAATGAGTTTGTATTCAATTAGCCACAAATATGTTCTGTGTGCATGTGTATGTGTCTATGTATGTAAAGATATGCAAACACATACACATTTGGATACTTGAACACAAAATCCAATGTGCTGAAATTCCACTTTTATGTAAATGAATAACATTTCTTAAGGGAGCATTGTAAGGGCCATTGAGGTCACACTGTATTTGGAGATCAGCATCTCTCTCTCTGCTTTCCCTATTCTGCCTCACGTCTCCTCAACTGACTGTAAAGAATGCAGATCAAAAGTATTTAAGAAATCACGGGTCTACAGCAAGTCTGCCCTTTATTTTAAACCATCTAAAATTTATCCTTATCATGCCCAATGCCCTCCAGTATTCTGAAGGCCTTTGTTGCATAAGCAATTTCTCCATTCTGTGGTGGCTTATCTGACAGTTTCCTATTTACCTTCTACCTATTTTTGCACTTGACTTTGAATTTTTAAAACCCCACTGTGGTTTGAAAAAGACTTAAAGGATCTTGAAGGATGAAATCAGAAACCTAGATTAGCAATTACTATAAACCTGCCAGAAAGGAAGCTGTTGTTGTTATTGTTTTCTATTTGGGCCAAAGCAAAGACCTGAGGCTTAAGTGTAATCCAAATGCATCATATAATGAAGCTTAAATCCTGGAAAAGTGTCTTTATGTTTCACTCAACTCTGCCTGACTCCACCATTTCATTCTCACTAACTGAGGATATTCCTAGGATGATGCCTTTTTGTTTTATTTTAATCTGAATCCTGGGCAACTACTCCAACATTAAGCCTCATTTAGGTTGAAAGAAAATTCATTTTCTTACTGCTTCCCCTCTCAGCTCCTTTTCTGAGTTTTAATCGAAAGCAGCCGTGCCAGGCCATGTGCCATACCACCTGAGTTTCTGCACCCTGAGGTGCTCTCTGCCCCAGGCGAAGACCAACAAATGTTCATCTTGACAATGGATAAAACCAGGGTGGGTGCCGAAAATCAGAAGGAGAAGGAGGCAGCAGCTGATGAAATATAGAGATGTGAGCTTCAATAATAGGGTTGCTTGAATATGCTGACCCTCACTTCCCAGGAAATCCCTGCAATTCCTGAGTGCTCCTCTTTATTCCCTATCTGCCACTTCTGATGCATATTTTCTGAAGATTCTGCTCAGTTCTGCTCAATAAGGCTCCCCTTTATGGTTCATTTTGACCGAACATCACAAAAATAATATTAACAGCTAATGCTGTAGAAAGTGGGCTATGTGCCAAGCATCGTCCTGGGCAGTTGCTAAATAATCACTCATTTTTTCTTTGATTCTTTACAATAAGCTTATAAGATAAATACTGTTATCGTTCCAAGTTACAGATGAGGACACCGAGGCCCCGAGAAGTGAGACAAACTTGATCAACATTACACAGCTATAATTGATAGTGGAGTCAGTTTACACACTCAGGCCGTCTGGCTCCAGATTTGGTGCCCTTAACCACTGGGTAACACTGCCCTTGGCACTGATTCTTCTGTGCTCTGTGCTAAGTACATGCGGACATATTTTTACAAGATCTTCTCAACAGCTGGGTGTCACTTTCGCATTTTTATGAGACATATATACAAGTCCCATAGCCAGGGAATGCAGGAGCTGGAAAATTTATTTTCTCATTCAGCAGGAGTTTACTGATCATCTAATAAGTCCTGTGCTCAGTGCTATAGACACAATGAGGAGAACAGACGTGGTCTCTGGTGGGGGAGGCAGATGTTAATCAAATGATTCGACATATAAAGACATCATTTCAAAATTAGCAAAACATATAGAGGCAGTGCAAGGAGTCTTTTCTAGCTAAGGGTGGGAGGTGTAGAGAGGGGGCTTTTCTCCCAGAGGAAGGAGTGTTTAAGCTAAGATAGCACCCATCTGGAGGAGGCTACCTGGTAATGGGTATTGGGTTAGGGAGCAGACAGGGAAAAGTATTCTCAACAAAGGGGCATAATGTGCCCAAGCTTTGCTGTGGGGGAAGCAAGGTGAAATTGTGACATTTGAGCCACCCCAGCTAGGCTAGAATGCCAGGAGCCAGGGGAGGGGATGGAGGGAATGCCTTGAAATGAGGCGGAAGAGACGAGAAGTTGTGGTTCATCTGATCCTCAAGCTATGTTTTAAATCTCTCCGTTCCACTGTCCACACTATTATAGGAGGTTCTTAGTAGCAAATTTTGCTTTTCTCATTTCATAAAACAGTTGGTAAAATCCCATTTAAAAACTCTCAGCAACACGGCATGTATTGCAGACAGACATAATTTCAAATGTGCTGTGCTTTGCCGTCTCTAACATATTCAATCATGGCCCTATTTGCAGAGCAGACGCTGCAGGTGAAAACCCTTGTAAACAGTGAAGTGCTTTCTACACGCACGCCCGTGTTATTAGCTTTAATAATCGGGCTTGTTTTGGATAATGCATGCGCTCTAATGGGAGTTAATATATGTTAAGTGTTCAAAATGGTGCCTGGCTCATAGTAAACAACTATGTAAGTGTTAACTATTGTTTTTACTATTATGCTTCCCTTTTTTTCTTTCCCCAGGCTTGGTCGGGGGAGGATCTGTGCATCGCCGAACTGTTTTGTGTGTTCATGTTCCTCTTCTCTTTCAGGTCAGAACAAAATCTGCTTCATCCCAGGCATGGTGGGACCTATATTAGAGATGACACTTATCCCTGAGGCTGAGCTCCGGAAAGCCACCATACCAATCTTCTTCGACATGATGCTGTGTGAATATCAAAGAAGTGGGGATTTCAAAAAGGTAAAAAATGAGGCCGGAAACTCATGCCAGAATCCCTAATCCCCAGCCCGTTTCCCCATAATGATATCCTCATTCCATCTCCCTGAGCTTCACTGAGAGGCTCGGCGGCAGGATAGGGACATTTATTCATGGGTCCGGAATGAGCTGGCAGATCAGATTTGGTCGGTATTCTATCAAGCTTTTCCGTCCAAGGACAAGATTAACATGCAGTTTCTGGCTGTGTATTTTCTTAGCCTCTTTCTCAAGAGTCTGAGAACCCCACGTCTCTACCTAATGATTCTCTAAAAATGTGCTCCCAGGGCCCACCCCTCCCACCTGTCCCACTCTCTCACCCACTCTTGTCTAGTACTTCATCTTCTGGGCTGACTCTGCGGATCTACATTATCTGGAAAAAGCCGACCCTGCTGGGTGTCATACTTGTCCACACACCAAGTCTGATAGCAGATGGAGTTAGGGACGTGTTGCTCAGGAGGGACCTGTGGATCTGTGAGGGAATAGGACACTGACCCCAGCATGGAGGGCGCCAGAACCTCTGTGAAACACAAGAGCCATTGGCCAAATATTGTCATTGAATATCTCATCAAACTTGTAGAATGAGGTCCATTTCCTGGGCTTGGTCACACTGGGAGCTCTGGCAGTGGAAGAAGCACCAGTTGCCACAATTGGCTCCTGGCACTGCTCAGTGACATTACCCTGTTTAGGAAGGTTGGTCTTTAAGTCCCATCAAGGCTGCCTGAGCCGTTCCCTCGGGTCTCAACCCCTGTCCTCTCTGCTCCACATCCTCAGTTTTACCTCTAACTGAGCTTCTCACCCTCCTCTCTCCCCCAGTGCATCTACCTCTTATTCCTACCATATCCTGCCTTAAAATGGGTACTTAAAAGGCAGCAGATTCCAAACTGCCTTTTCTTAAGATCCTTAGGGATATTTCCCTTCCTTTACCCATTAACACCCTAATCCCCACAGAATAAAGCCCACACTCTCTAGCCAGCATCCCCGGCCCTCCCGGCTCCGGCCTTCTGAAGAACGTCTCAGCCATCCTCTCCAACTCTCCCCGCCTTACCTCTTCTCCACCATCCCCACAGCCCACCTTAATGGCATTGCCTCTGTGGGTGTCCTTCGGGCATTTTTTTTTCTTCCTGTTACTTCTCTGCACAGTCACAACCCTGCCTCCCAACACCTTCTAAACTCCTACTGATCCTGCGAAGCCCATCCAAATGCTATGTTGCCTAGAAGATCTTTTCTCCCCATTCCTGTTTTTTGATGTCTAAGGTATGACTATTATCTACTGCCTTGCTTTATACTCACTTGTGTGCACTTTTCTTCTTCTTCATCTGCATCTAATGATGATGATGATGATGATTATAATGACTGACTTTAGATATTTACTACATATCAGGGATATGACACCTATTTTCTATGTATTAGTTCATGCAGTCTTTTCTAAACTAGAACTCTATGAAGTAGGTAACATTATCTTATCTTACCCATTTTAAAGATGAAAAGAAACTGAGACTTAGAAAGCTGACGTCATCTGCTGAAAGTCACAATCAAGAAAGTAGCAGAACAAAGGCTGCAACAAGCAGGTCACCGCGATTCCTAAACCCATGCTGCAACCCGTACTATCCAGCCACCAGTATCTCCCAGTAATACTGGCTGAATGGTGTCCACTAGAGCAGTGCTTTCCCTAAATATGTCCATGAAGCACTGATCCAACAAGATGCTCCAGGGAAGAGGGTTTCAAGGTTAAATACCTTTGGAAGCCACTGCGTATTGGAACCCATCTTAGAGATTCCCAGCGCATATTAATAGAGTCAAGGCACTGAGACATTCCATGGCAAGCAGATCTGTCATTTCTTAAATTTATTTGTGCAAGAAACATCTGTTGGATTTTCCACCCTATTAATCTCACGTGGGAGAAAGTTGTTCTGAGAGGAATAAGAGACTAGTTTGCTATGATGATATCACTGTGAGAGGTAGCATTATAGGGACTCTAGTGCCAGAAGGGCTAGTGACCAGCTGCCTTTTTGTGAAGAGCCTGAAAAGAAATCAAGCTGAGTAGGTCAAATGGAGAAAGAGGCCATATCTGAGCAGTTGGGATAGGGGGAGTGGAGGGTGAAATCTTGGATTGAGTATTTGAAGGCAGCTTGGAATTTGCTGCCTTTTAAGTGGGAGCAAGGTCTGTGCAGCTTGGGACCATGTAAAGGGCACACACCATGAGATGAAGGGCAGTTTACTTACCCTCAGACCCACTTCCGAGGCCAGCAGGTGCCTTAGAAGAGTTCCTGGGAACAAGTGTGCAAAAGAAACATACCAAGTGCCTGATGGTGTACAATGTCCTAAAAGGAAATAGGACTGGGTCATTGCCTGGATTGCGACCTGACAGATGTGTTTGGCAGCCTCGGAGGGTTTCACTCTAGTGTGATTTTCCTTCCCTAAAGGATTCTCGTATCTTGGTTCCTCTGTGGCATGCACCCACCTGTTTTCTCTGTATGGAGTCATTCCTTGGGCTCCTCACTCCAGTGTGCATTCATTCTGAGCATGTTCCCCAATCACTTCTCCTCGCAGCTCCCTTATCAAAAGAGACAGGACAATCAGGCTGACTAATGAGGCAGATGCCCATGTGAAAACCAGCCGGCGTGCTTCATAGTAGCTCAGCTGGGGGATATGCGGGCCCAGACGTGGTTTTTGGTTCAGAGTAAGCAGTCATGGAAGGTGTCTCCAGAAAAGGGAGGTGGTGACACCCTGCTGAGTCCCAAGCAGCCTTGATGGCCAGAACAAGAGTGAACCCCAGGACTGCGGTCTAGAATCCAGGATGGCTGGTGTGCAAAGTGGCAATAGTACATGATGCCAAAATAATCCCATGAGAGAAGAACCAGGTCCCCAGAAGACCACGTTTTTCCCTTTCTAAAATGTGGGTTGCTTAAGAGAAATACCAGAGCCAAGAGGAAACTGAGCAGGGGCTTTGCTCCCAGGTCATATCAAACCCTCTGGCCTGATGCCGGTTTTTTGAAGTTCTCTAGCTCTCATGCCTTTGTATGGGCTCTTCCTTTTATACCTTTGCCTGAAGAGATCCTAGACACCCTTCAGCTGAGGCTTCACTTTTTGGGAAAGGCTTTCCTGCTTCCTGGGGCAGCGGTTCATCTGGGTACAAGAGACAAAGATTTTCTCAAGACAAGTGTACATAGGCTGGAACTAGGACAGGAAGGTGTTAGACTCTCAGTGGCTCAGGGTTCTGGGGGCTGAACAAGAGGCAGCCCCAGGGCAATCTCTCTCTCTGCTCTGGGTTTCTTCTATAAGCTCTGTGCCAGATTTCCCTGTCTCGCCTCTCACCCAAATTTCATAGACAGCTGATGGGTTTGACTGATGACATTTATCCCTCATGAGTGCAGCACTTCATCCCAGACCATCTCGGGGGTCTCTGTCCATTGTCTAGGACTGGATGTCCCATCGCTGGCACGCCACATGATTCCCTTGGTGGGGTTGTGGAAGGACAGTTTCAGCAAGAGGGCCTTAGGTGGACCCCATTTTGGGTGGCTTGGCCAGGACACATGCTAGTCAGAGTGAAACGTATCCTATCCTGCCTGGATTGAGCGGTCATCACACTTGTCCCACACAGCACAATTACCTGCTCATAGGTCTGTCTTCCACAGCAGACTGTGAGCTCTTGAGGGCCAAAGCGGGTCTCTCAGTCCTGAACTCCCAGTCCCTGTCAAGTGCCTGAGATGCATGTGGTGGGCACCATGTCAGTGTTCCCAGAATGAATGGATGGAGGCATTTAGACCCCCATCCCACAGCATTCAGGGGAACCACATCAGCACAGGGAGATACATTCCAGCAAATGTTTTTATAACCTAGAATAATGGGGGTTGCTAGTGACTGCTTGAGTAATCCCCTTGTGCTGGGTAGACCAGCTACCTTGCTGGCCAATTCTTTGTGGAAGGAGGGGACGTAGGTGTTCTGGATGCTGTTGGTGGGAATGAGTGGGAGTCCTGGGGTATAGAGACCTTGGAGACTGGTTAGCTAGATGCAGGTTGTAGAACAGGACTGTGTACCAGTCAGCATGGGGATCTGAGCCCTCAGCAGGCAGGAGATCCCAGAGAGAATTCTTCTCTCAGAGAAAGAAGAGGGGACAGCATCTGACAGCAGCACCTAGAACAGTGCCTGAACACCATAGGAGCTCAATCATTGCTCATTGAATTAATTAATAGATGGAGATAGCCATGTTGGCAGATTCCACTGAGACTGCATCTTGGCATGGAGTAAGTTAGTGATTTAAATTGTTTAGAACACAATGTGGAAAAGATTACATCAATTCAATAAATCTGCTGAGTGCTTGCTGCGTTCTGGGTACTGTGATTTGGATTCAGATAGACCTACTTCTTATAAGCTGAATAAATGTGGGTAAGTTATTTAACCTCTCTCAGCCTCAGCTTCTTCATCTGTAAAGTGGGTATCCAACTGCCATTAGAGGTTCCCATCCCAAGCTCTTTTGGGGGATGAATTGGAACAATTAGAGACAACTCAAAATTAGAAAGCTGCACTGACTTCCAGACACCCCTTCTCACGTGACATTCTCTTTTCCAGATTCCTCCCAACTCTACTTCTTTCCACACAGGATAACTGGCATTTCATAACAGAGGAGGTCAAAGGCAGACTTACTGTGTTGATGTCATCCTTGTCATCTTCCTGACATCCAGGCCTCTAATAACATCTCTGCCCTTCCCATGTCAAAGTCAGCACCAGACATGTGAGGAAGAGCAATCATTACCCAAATCTCATACTTCTACAGGGCTGGACTCCAATCAGAAAACATTCTAGGAAAACAAGATGATAAAAATAGCCAAGATGTTCTAAAGCAGCCAGGAGAGGCAAGAGAAGCAATGCAGGGAAGGCATGAAGCAAACACGAGGCCCATATCAGGCCATTCTCCTGGAAGAGGGAGGCCCAGGCAGAAGGTTTGGGTTCCTGGATTCCACTCCTCTTTTCTCGATTAGAGCTTCTTAAGATTTGTATTGGGCCTCTGTAGAATCTGACTTCTGTAGTGGCCCAATACAAATCTATGGATACTCATTAGCAAACATCCACCTCGCAGCAGTGGGGTAAGGAGTCAATGATGTGATGCAGTCGTGTAGCTGTGGATGAAAATGGAAGTAATTTGGAGAAGCCAGAGCTACATCCTCAGCTCTGGATGGTGACAGTGTTGGGGGTAAGGACTGTTGCAGCATCATGATGGAGTGTATGTTTGGGAGAGCCTTTTTTTTTTTTTTTTTTTTTTTTTTTTTTTTGGAGACATAGTCTTACACTCTGTCGCCCAAGGTCCTACGTTGCCTCAGCCTCCTCATTTGTAACATGGGGATGATGACATTCTTCTCCCTTGGCTGTTGTAAAGATTAAATGAGAGTGTGATGCCTGTGATGATGACAATGACAATACAATGACAATAGCATGATGAGCTTTGCTAACAATTATTGAGCACTTACTACGTGCCAAGTGCCTTTTACATGTGTTTTCCCTTTAATTTGTTACAGTACCACTATGAAGGAGATGCTATTTCAAATCTCCATTTAATAGATGAGCACATTAAGCCTTAGAAATATTTATTAACTTGGCTAAGGTCACAGGGCTGGGAAAAAAGTCAAAGCAAGACTCAAACCAAGTCTATTCAATGCCAAGGACTGTGATCATAGCCATTTCTGAGCACAGTACTGACCCTGATATGCCTGACTGAGATCTTACCCCTCTAGCTCACCCCAAGGGCTCAGGCATGGTGGTGTGGTATCATTTGTCTCTGCACACTCCCTGGCACCCTGTAATTTCCCTCCTGGCAGGCTCTTTTGTGACCCTGAGACAAGTGCTTATTTACCTCAACCGCTTCTCTGCTCCAAAGAAAAGTTCAGCTCACCAGGAAGAATCATGCCAGCATTTCCCAGTGAACCACTCAGACAAGAAAAAATGCTGCTTTTCTCCCCCTGTGCTGCTTTCTAGTAACATTCGGCAGTAATAACAATAACATTGTGATGATTGTTAAAAGTGGTGATGACAAGTCTATGGAGCACAGCGCACAGATAATGTTAGGCACTTTGCTAGTGCCTTACATATAAAATCTCTGTGCCCTATAACTACTGCACATTGTAGGTACTACTGTTAAGCCCACTGTATTGATAAGGGGTAGACAAACTCTGGCCCACAGGCCAAATCCATCCTTCCACCTGCTTTAGTAAATAAAGTTTTATTGGACTACAGCCATGCCAATTTGTGTATGTGTTGTCTAGGGCTGGTTTTGTGCTACAGCAGCAGAGTTGAGTGGTTGTCACAGAGACCATCTGGCCTGCAAAGCCTAAATTATTTACTGTCTGGCCCTTTACAGAAAATGTTTGCCGGTGCCTGATCTAAATCCTAATGGTGAGCATTAGAAAGACCTACCAGCTTTCCCAAGATGGCAGAGGGAAGCGGTAAGGGATTTAAAGCCAGACAGCCACACAGCAGATTCATCGTGTAGTCCCTCAGCTATATTTCTTCCTGCTCTAGGCTTGGCAGAGAAGACATCTCTAAGCATGATAGTCCTCAGTCCTTGACATTGGATAATATTCAACACAGATATAATGCTTGACAGGATGTACCATAGAAGGGACGTGACTCATTTGCAGACTGGCATTCTAGAACCTTGCCATACTGGGCCTCATCTAGGTGTCTGCCCCTCCCTCCCTCCCCTCCTTCCTTCCCCCCTCCTTCCTTCCTTCCTTCCTTCCTTCCTTCCTTCCTTCCTATTTGTCCATCCATCCATCCTTCTCTGCTCAAGCTGAACTGCTGTGCTCATTTTTCTCCACATTCCCACCTCTACACCTTTGCTCACACCATTTCCCCCATCTGGAATGCCTTCTTTTTCACATTTATCACAGTCCTGCCCATCTTTCCAGGGCCAGTATATCTCCTTCAATAAGTCTTCCCCAGCTGAGGCAACTCATGGGAAATTCTTTGGCATTTGTGCTGTATCAGCACAGCTTTTGGTCCCTCCCTTAGACCCTTCGTGCACAAAAGTGAGGGAATGATGGGATCACGGATGATGTGTGAACCAGAGGGAAGAGTAAATGTGGTCCCTGCCTTTTCATCACCTAAAGATTCCAATTCCATAGAGCTCTATCCTTTATGCACAGGAAAGAGCCTGCCAAAGGTCTCTGCCATTCATCTGAGATTTTAGACAGGTCACTTAAACTCACTGAGCCTCTACTTCTTCATCTGTAATAATAACTGACACCGAGGGTTGTACCAAGCAAGGGCTGGCTGATCTTCATGCATTGTCACATTTAAAGGTGATCCGTGACCTCCAGACTTCATGAAGTATTATGAAGACCAGGTGTAAAGAGGTTGAGTTAGAAGCCAGTACTCCCCAAGTCCTCTTTTGGTCTTGGTGACCTTTGCCAAGCTCCCCTTTCCCTCTCCAGGTGCCAGTTTATTTTTTAATGGTAACATGAGGGAAGGGTGGACTGCATGATTTGGATGGACTCTTCAGGGTATAATACGAAAACAGTACAAACCATTTTGCATCAAAATCATGTTAAAAAGACACAGGGTGACTTCAAAACAATGTGTTGACTAAACCATGCAGTCCAGTGGGTGAAATGCTTCTTAACATGAAAAGGAGAGAGACAAAACATTCTGTGGCTTCAATGCAACAAGATTTGGTGGAACTGTAGAGGGATACTTGCTTTCTGATCACTTACCTAATCTGATCTCTGATCATTACCATTGTCACCAGTCTTGACTATCTGAAACCTGACATTTGCTCCATGTCTTATGAGTATTTTTCATCATTTCTTTGGTTGCAGGGAACAAAACTCCAATTCAAACTGGCTGATATATACACAGGTCAGCTCATATAGATGGGAAAGCGTCAGGTGTGGCTGAATGCAGGGGCTCACAAATGGCATCAGGTTTCTGTCTCTCTGTATCTTCCCCTCTCTGCTTGCCTCTGTATTGGTGTAATTCCCAGACAGCCTCTTTCATGGTGGTCAGCAGCAGCCTCAGGCTCATGACCTTCCATCTTCAGGTTGAGCAAAAAGACTCATTTTGCTAAGAGGTCCAATAAAGCCTCAGATTTAGAGTCTCACTGTCTCAGTCCAGACCTTTATTAATTCTGGGACCTGGGCAATGAAATATACTGATTAGGAGCTAGGCCTGTGTCAGGTCTCCACACCTGGAACTAGGGAGGGATGCTCAGCCCACCAGAGCCCCAAGGACTGTGGTTAGGACTGGTGTGATCACCAAAATATGGAGAAAGGAATGAAGGAATGCCAAGCGGGCAGAAACAATAGCTGTCCAGGAAACATGGCATTCCCCAAAGATTCTGTGCTTCGTCACACATCTCCATGCCTGTGCAAATGTGGTGCTGCCTTCTTGGCATGTCCTTTCCCTTTTTCTCTCTCTGCAAAATTTCTATTTAACCTTTGAAAACAAGCTCAAAGAACATGGGCTGTGAGAAGTCTTCCCTGACTCTCCTTCCTCTCTTCCTCTCTCCCTCTCCCCCTCTCCTGCGCTCTCTCTCTCTCTTCAGCGCTTACCACCCATGGCTCCCCTCCACTCTCTGGGCACTCCAAAAAGGCAGACATAGTGTTCTGTTTCATTTTGCATTCCCAGATCCCAGCACTCAACCTGGGAGATAATGAGTGCTCCCTAAAGCTTTGGTTGAAATAATGAATTGACTAATTTCAGCCCTCAGCCTTCTAACGTTATTGTTGATTTTTGTCTCCTACATCTTCAGTTTGAAAATGAAATCATCCTGAAGCTGGACCACGAGGTAGAAGGGGGCCGAGGCGACGAGCAGTACATGCAGCTGCTGGAGTCAATGTAAGTTCAGTGCCCCGTATGCAGGAACAGCCTGTGAAGGTCAGGTGAGGTGGGAGGGCTCAGAACTTCAGGGGGCTCCGAGTGGCTCTGTCCTCCCCTGGAGATCGATCTAGAGGTTCACGGGTATTGGCAAAACTCCATTTTTGGAAGAAACCTCACATTTCTCTCTGGAGTGGCCATTTCTTTGGAACTGATAGAATGGGCCAGATGAAAATAATCTTTGCTGTGTTGGGAAGAGGGGAGTAATCCACCAAAATGTCTACTTTCATTACGTCTTAACTGTGGAATGTGGTTGCTATTTTTCCCTTCTTTTCTATTTAAATTTTTGACAGATGTTGGTCATGACCTACATTTAGTGAGCACACTTAATAACTTAGCGTGCTATTGTGCAATGTGCTATGTAATGCCTCCTTTAATCACACTTACTCCCTTTGATGCCCATTTCACAGAGGTGGGCCCTGAGGCTGAGGGAAGTAAGCACATTGTTCAAGGAAACTAGGACAAGCTAGTGGAGTGGACAAGCTACATCCTGAACCTGGATCTGCCTGACTCCAGCACCCAGGCCAGGGGCAGACAGTGGACGGAGAACAGTGCCCAAGACCACTGGACTTGGAGTCAGGGCATTGTTTTAACAGCTTTATCGAGATGTAATTCACATGCCATACAATTTACCCAAAGTGTACAACCATTGACTCTTAGTATGTTCACAGAGCTATGTAACCATCACCACAATCAATTTTACAACATTTTCATTACTCCTAAAAAGAAACCCTGCACCCCTTAGCCACTGCTCTGCTGACACACATGCACACGCACACACGCACACATGTACACGCACGCACACATGCACACACACATCCACACACACACGCGCACACGCACACATGTGCACTCACGTGCACCTGCACGCACACACATGCAGACGAACACATGCGCACACCCGCACGTGCACACGCACACACATGCACACACGTGCACACACATGCACACACACGTGTGCACACACACACAAAAACACTCCCCCATCTCCCCTAGCCCTAGGCCACCATTTGCAGTCTGTCTTGCCTATAATGTTTTCAAGGTTCATCCATGTTGTAGCATGTTTCAGTACTTAATGCCTTTTAATTGCCAAATAATATTCTACCATATGGATGTAGCCCATTTTGTTTATTCATCTCTCAGTTGATGTGTATTTAGGCTTTTTCACTTTTTGACTATTAGTATTGATTCTGCTGTGAGCATCCAGGTACAAGTTTTTGTGTGGACATAACATTTACAGTTCTCTTGGGTGTATACCTAGAAATGGAATTGCTGGATCATACAGCACCTATATTCGACCTTTTCAGGCATAACCAAACTATTTTCCAAAGTGGCAGCTCCATATATATTTCTACCAGCAATGTATAAGGGTTCCAATTTCTCTACATTCTTGTTAACACTTGTTAATATCTGTCTTATTGATTACAGCCACTCCAGCGGGTGTGAAATGATATCTCATTGTGGTTTTGAATTGCATTTCCACAATGTGTAGAATTCATTGATTTTCAGTACACTCACAGGGCTGTGCATCTTTCCATGTGCTTATGGGCTGCTTGTATATCTTTGGGGAAAGACATTGGGTTTTGATCCTGGCTCTACCACTTAGCAGCTGCAAGACTTCACACGAATCACACAAGTCTGGCCTCAGTATCCCCATTTCTGAAATGGGAATAATAAGCTCCTGTGGTTATTGTGAGAACTGAATAATTATAAAGCATCTGGCACACAGCAGGTAAATGCTTCATAAATATTCTTCCATCTCCAGGCCTTGCTCCCAGTTTCTGTCTTTGACAGCTTGGTAATTGCCCCCTTCTGCTGTGAGGCCTTCTCCTAAGGCTTAGGAACGTGACCCAGACATCCCCACTTCTCCCTAACTGTATATTCTTTGATTTGTACGATTCTCTGAGATCACTCTAGTTTGGATTCTTTCTTCAATCCTTTTTGAATATTTTAATTCAATAAGAAAAGCAAACTGAAGGCCTTGCTCTGACCCCCACAATGAGCCTCTCGACCCTGCCCAACCAGGCAGAGCCCAGAAGACAGGATGGCGCCCCAGGCAGTGCCATTTCAGCTGGCCCCTGTCCTCTTCCTGTCACCATGCATGGCCCTCAGTAAACACTTAGAATGCAAATGCCATTTGGCCAGAAGGAGAAACCCACTGTCTGCCCCTCAGGTGGATATGGAGACTGATGTATCAAGGGGGAATAAATAGTGTTCTGGCTGAGACAGTGTTTATCTTAAAGTTCTAAACAAGAAAATCAAAATATTGACCAGAAGTGGAGCCATGTACAGTGCTGGCAATTTCCATTTTTATAAGCGGATGGGGCTCTGTGGCGGTCTTCAGATGATCAGCAGGGTTTTCAAATCCTTCCTGAGTTATTATTTACAAACGGAGTCCTTAGAGGTCAAAGAAATTAAAGACAGCTCATTAATTTTTTCCTGAAACAGAGGTGTGAATGATTTTTACACAAAACGAATCAAGCCCGACACAGGGAACCAGGTCCCCATCAGAACATCCATGGGGCCCCTGTGCCTGCTCCTTCCTTTCACCTCTCTGAGCCTCAGTTTTCTCATCTGAAAATTGGGGATAAAAATATTATCGAGCTCTTAGAGTTTTTGTTGGGAGTCTAGCAATATTAATTATTAGTAGTACAGATTGATTATCCCTTATCTGAAATGCTTGGGACCAGAAGTATTTTGGATTTGGGATTTGTTTTTCAGATTTTGAAATAATTATACTTAATAATTAAGTGTCCCTAATCTGAAAATCCAAAATCCAAAATGCTCCAGTAAGCATTTCCTTTGAGTGTCATGTTGGTGCTCAGAAAGTTTGAATTTCACATTTTCAAATAGAGGACAGTCAACTTGTATTATTTACAGGTGGATAGCATTGTAGTTATTTGAAGCCATGAGCCTGCCTGTCTTTTCTCCCCCAGGCTAGTCATCTCAGTTCCTCCAGCCTTTCCTCCCAGCCCCTCTTTCAGGGCGTCACTGATACACAGGGCCCCCACTGGGCAGATACAGTCCTGTGGGCACATGGCTTGGATGGGGCCTTGGTGAATAGAACAGAGCTACTCTCCCTGTGGCAACTGCAGCCTTGCATAGGAACACAAGGTTTAAGGCATGGAGTGGGGCTGAATTTCAGTCCTCATGTGCTCTGTGCAGTGCACAAGCTATATAACCTTACGCAGCATTCCAGTTCTCCCTACCCTCAGAGCTCTCCTTGGAGCCCACACTCATTGATCCATGTATATCTGAAAGTGTAAGTCTCACGTAGAATGGAATCATAAGACACACCCTTGCCTTTCTGTATTTTATTCCTGGGAATAGTTCTAGAAGTGGTGAGGGAACCAGAAGGTTGAAGCAGATAGATGTATGTTCTTGGGCCTTTATCCTACCTAGACCCTTTCAATCCCTGGAAGAGGACCTGTCACAGGTCATTTCATTTCATTTCATTTCAAGGAATGAAAGAAAGTCCAGTTTCATTAGCACTGACTGAGAGGGGGAGTCTGGGATCCTCCCTCTAAAAGCCTCCAATACCAAGTGCAAATCAATTGTAGGGAGGAGTGAGCCCCCTCTTGTCCTCCCAGGACAGGAGCAGAAGCAGTGTGGCAAGTGTCCACCACCCTTCATTCCACTGTGTGAGGAATTAGCTACATTCTCTCATGATTCCCAAAGCTTTTGTTATTGTCACTCATACTCTGTTGTGGGATTACAAGGTAAACAATTAAACAGGCTTAGCATGCAGTCTGGAACACAGGAAGTACTCAATAAGTGGTAGTATCATTATATATTATGATTAATTTTTAATCTATGTTTCCCATGCTAGACTGTGATCTCCTGGAACTCTGAATCCCTAGTTTCTAGAATGCCACATGTTGAGTGGAAGGATGGATAGTGGATGGATGGGTAATTTCTAGCCAATTTTCCCATCCATTTCTCCAATCCTAGATGGTTTGAGCACCTTTCTTCCTTCATGCATAAAGAATAGAAAAAGAAAGCCAAGACTTTTTCTTCTAAACCCTGGTTTCTCCAAGTGTGGTCCATGGACCCGCAGCACTGGGATCACCTGGGCACTTGTTAGTAAGGCAGCTGCTCAGGAACCAGCCCGGCTGTGATGAATCAGAATCTATTAACACAATGCCCCAGTGATCCCCATGCACATGGAAGTTTGCAAAGTCCTGGACAAAACCAATTGTTCCTTTTTTATTTTTGAGACGGAGTCTCGCCCTGTCGCCCAGGCTGGAGTGCAGTGGTGCGATCTTGGCTCACTGCAAGCTCCGCCTCCCGGGTTCACGCCATTCTCCTGCCTCAGCCTTCCAAGTAGCTGGGACTACAGGTGCCCGCTACCACGCCCGGCTAATTTTTTGTATTTTTAGTAGAGACAGGGTTTCACCGTGTTAGCCAGTATTGTCTCTATCTCCTGACCTCATGATCTGCCCACTTTGGCCTCCCAAAGTGCTGGGATTACAGGCATGAGCCACCGCGCCTGGCCCCAGTTGTTCTTAATGTTAGCTGCATGTTGGAATCTCCTAGAGAATGTAAACAATAAAGTACTGCTGCCTGGATCCTAACCTCAAAGATTCTAAGGTTATTGAGCTAAGTTGGGCACTGGGCTTTGTAAAAGCTCCCCTGGTGATTCTATCATGTGACCAGGGCTGAGAACCTCAGGTCTGGCCAAGCTCAGACCCCGAGATGTCTCCTGCCCTGGAAAGCTTTAAAAAATCACACACCAAACACTGGGAAGAAGCTTTGTTGCATTGTCATTAGGGTGGTACACAGGGCTAGAAGTGACTGTCCCAGGAGGAGGCATGCACAGCTGTGGCTGAGCCAGACAGGTCTAAATCACAGGGCCATTTGCATCTCCCCATTGAGAGCCAGGGAACAGGTGCTTCTCCCAGAGTGAAGATGGATTTGTCTTATCACAGCCACAGTTTGAGACGTCACCTTCTTGCAGCTTGGCTTGGCTTCTTGGAGGAAATGACCCTCAGAAGTCCTTGCTTTTCTTACCTTTACCCTCCTAAGGGCCCCTGGAGAGTTACAGTTCCACGGGGAGAGGAGACAGATACAAATCATGTGGCCTGCATAATGTCTCCTTGAGATGCCTGGGAACACGTTGTGGTGTTTCTCTGTGGGAAAAATATCTCCCCTAAATTTAACAATGATTGGCTTGATTCTTAAGGTCACCACTTCAGTTTACTATCAGACTGATACTGGGAAGGTCCTTTAATCTTTCTCAGCCTTCATTTCCTCACCTGCAAAATGGGAGAAATAATTCTCACTTATCAGAATTACTGTGAGGATTTCTTAAGAAAAGTGACTAGTACAGTGTCTGGCACAGAATAAGTAATTAAGAAGAAATAGTCATCAAACAAAATTTTAACCCATCTGTTTCTCCCCACCTAGCCTGTGGGCTGCCAGACAGTAGGTGTGGTTCTTTTTTATATTGATGTCTTTCTCTCCACCACACAATGCCTAGCAACTAATAGATGCTTAAAGATGTTACATTTTTATTTTTGTTTTTAAAATTTAGAATATGAATACTAAAACAAATATTATAATTTTAAAAAATAATTTACACATACTTAAATAGAAAAATGGAGGCTTTTCTTTCCTATTTTCCCACCTAAAGCCTTGTTGGAAACAGCCATCACTATGAGTTTGGTGTCTATCCTTGCTGAGTGTACATGGCACTTTATAAGCACATAGAGACACATGATGGCCATGTACACTTGCACACACATGCAGTGTTTGGTGGTAGAGACACGGATGCTGGGGCCAGACTGTGATATTCCTGACCATGTGACCTTGGACAGCTTAGTGGACCTCTCCATGCCTTCGTTTCCCTATCTACAAAAGTCCCATCTCATAAAACTGTGACAGGAGGTTAAATGAGTTACCATTTGCATGAGGTTTAGAATAACACCCTGGCCATGCTAAACTCTATGTTAATTGGTTAAATGAAAAACAAATATTGTTCTGAGACTTACTTTTCTCACTTAGCTCTATATTTTATAGAGCTTTTCATGTCCAGACATATTGAATCTCTCTAATATTTTTAATGTCTTCATAGAATTCCATTTGGTGAATATACTGTAATTTATTTAGGCCTTTCCCAATTGATGAACATTTAAGATGTTTCCATCTATTTCACTGTTAGACACAATTTGTGAGTATTATATCTTTGTATACTTCTAGGAATATTTCTGTAGATCAGATTCTGCAAAGTAGAGTTGTGGGGTCAGAGGATATGCGCATTTACAATTTTTGCAGATACTATGAAAATTGCTTCCCCAAAAAAGTTTTGTTGATTTATTCTCGGTGGGGGTGGGTAGAAGTGACCATCTCCCCCACCATCATCACCCATACTGGAAACTATTTATTTTTATTTTTTCCCATTTTGATGTTAGAAAAAAAAACATTTGCTGCACTATATGGATAAATACATGAATAAATGAACAAAAGGAGCAGTCAGGGGAACTCGGGTTGACTGACGGATTTTGCATGTGCTCCATCCCACTGCCCACTGGCCCCAGCAGAGTCTTTCTCCCCAGCCGTGAGCTCACTGCCCTCTGGTCTCTGCCACAGCCTGATGGAGTGTGCCGCAGAGCACCCGACCATTGCCAAGTCAGTGGAGAACTTCGTGAACCTGGTCAAAGGCCTCCTGGAGAAGCTACTGGATTACCGGGGCGTGATGACGGATGAGAGCAAAGACAACCGCATGAGCTGCACTGTGAACCTGCTGGTGGGTGGGGCTGGTGGGTCCAAGTCAGACCAGAACCCTGTGGGGGGCGTGGGCTTGGCTTTGGGTCTCATGATTGTTCTTCATAGGGAAGCTGTGCTTAAGGGCTTTAGAAAGCAGACAAATGTGGAATGGAACGTCTGCTGTGCTTTCTGCTAGCTCTGTGTCTTGAGGCTGTCACTTCACCTTTCTATGCCTCAGTCTCCTTATTTATAACATGGGATTAATGCATATTCCCTTTAGCACTCAACACATCACGTGGAAGGAAGATGACAGTACAGATTGGCTAAGAGTATGAGCTTTGGAGTCACACAACCTCTGGGTTTCCATCCTATGGCTGATAATTAATAGGATGGACAAGCTAAGGAAATGTGCTGAAGTCTTAGTTTGCTTATCTATTACATGGAGAAAATAATGGTTCCAATTTCATTAGGTTGTGTTGTCCTGGCCCATGGTTAAATGCTCCCTATGTGTTAGTTTCCTTCTTCTTATAGAATAGAGTCACACTAATAACTAGAATTGCTGTTACTATGAACCAGGTTAACCAGAGAAGCT
Source organism: Nomascus leucogenys (assembly GCF_006542625.1). Lineage (NCBI taxonomy): Eukaryota > Metazoa > Chordata > Mammalia > Primates > Hylobatidae > Nomascus > Nomascus leucogenys. The sequence goes on along the minus strand of NC_044382.1, from coordinate 8,641,917 downwards.
AACCTCAGACCCAGATTCTTAAACCCTATATTCCATGAGCTCCCATAGGCTGGCTGCCAAACAGCCTCTCTCACATGCTCTGTGATTCAACCAGGAGACAGGTAAGCAGCCATAATGCTTCATATTCACCATGTCATCCCACCTTAAAATGGTTTAAAGAATGAAGTTGACCAAAAGGCCATGTGGCATTGTCACATCAACCTCCCTACCATTCCCAAGGCTCCGGAAACAAACCCTGTCCCCTTAGCTCTGTTGTGTGGCCTCACTTTACCCTAAATGCACTTTTTTAAAACAGCCTAGATATTGCCATTGATTTTCCAGAATGCCAAGGAGAGTTTAAAAATCCTGATGACAGCGGAAAGGAATTCATTGCTAATAACTCCACCAGGCCCAGTTTACATAAAGATCATGAAGAGGTGTTTTCCACGAGCTGAGCAGCTTCTCTCTGAGAGACAGAGTTGGTTAAGGAAAATGACCTTTAACAGCCAGCTAAGATCAGGGGGAATGCTTGGGACAGACAGTTCTCCAAGCATTTAGACACCACTAGTTTTTAGTGCGTTGCTTAAATATGGTGTCAAGGAGGAGGGTGGGGATGGAGGTGGTATCAGGACAGATAATGTCCAGTATGATTTGCCACCCATTGACTGTGTGCTCTGGAACATGTCGCCGCCTCTCTCTGAGCCTCAGGTGCATGTGAGTGTGCTGCATTAAACCAGGATATGCACCTGGTGTGGCTCATGGATTGGACCAGGACCACCTGGCTCAGAATCTGTAAGGACTTGTTTAAAAAGTGCCATGGGATTAGGATCTCTGGTGGTGAAGTCCAGGGCAACTACTAATCTAAATGGCCCCTGGGCTGGAATAGGGACCTAGATTCCTATGTATTGCCAAGTTTAAATGTTTTGGTGACAGAATCCTATATAATTCCTGATAGTTCCGCACTATCAGGAATTCTGATCTATTACTATTACCGAGGTGCTGTCACTCACTTTCCAACTCAGGTTCTTTCCAGTGCAAGGCCTGAGCTTTGAAACATAAAGCTGGGCTGCCTTTCAACGTGGGCTTAGTCAAAGTAGACTACTCCAGTCTTGGCAGCCCACCTCTCAATGCAGCAAAAAACTGAACTGCACCTCCTGATATGTGATGGCTGAGACACATCAAGTCCTCTGTTCCTTTGTAGTCTAAGGGTCAGGGAAGTGACTTTCAAAGCAGAATCTTCCAATTAGGCTATTTGATGCATCTTTGGTGCATCCAGGAAAATAAATTTCCTATTCCTATCTCAGGGTACCCAGACACTAAACAGCAATCATCCTCTCATCATCACCACACCCTTGACCTCTGTGATATTGCAAAGAACAATGCTCATCATTGTTTTTCCTCCCTTACCTAGAATTTCTACAAAGATAACAACAGGGAGGAGATGTACATAAGGTAAGATTCATATTTTCTAAAATCCAGACCTGCTGTGTCACTTTCCTGCTCAGTATCCATCGATGGCTCCCTGCTGCCTTCAGGATAAAATTTAAACTTCTCTTCTTGACATTCAGGCCCTCTGTGTTCTGATTCCTGTCAATTTCTCCAGATTCAACTCCTTTCATTCTCCCACAGTCAGCCCCATAAAACCACTTGAAATCATCTGGCCTTCTATGCTGTCCTGTTGTTCCCACAGATCATATTTTCCTTAAGAGTGAATACTTTGTGATTTGAACTGTTGGGGTGCATTTGCATTGTTGCAGGGCTGAGCTTGGATAAATTACTGTGAAGCCCGAGTCCAGACATGTAGTAAGACCATTGACTAGCCCAGTTTTGAAGGGAAAAAAAAGATACTAAGATGCATGATATCTGCATCCTTGTAGGCATTTAAATGATATTATTTGAATATATCATGAAGGGTTTTTTGGGGACATTAGCCTGAAGCAAAGAACTCCTTTGCCAATTTTTCTCAGAATCTCATATTTTTTTCTGCAATTTAAAAATTACTGTTACTTTTATTTATAATAACATACTTATTACAAAACAAAAATAAACATAAAATACGGGCAAGCAACACAAAAAATGAAATAAATTCCCATAATCCATACATATTTGCAGGACTTTTTAATATTTATATATACATTGAATTCTATGCATGCATATTTTTTGCAAAAATGGGTTTATATTACTTGTAATTTATTCTTTGCTTTTTCTAACTTGACAAGAACTCCATGTCGACAGATGTAGATCAACATCATTTTTAATGAAACTATAAAATTTTTTCCAGAATATACCATCATTTATATAGCCAATCCTATAGTGTTGAACATTTAGATTGTTTCCAACTTTTTCTACAATAAAAAGCATAAAAACAATTTTTTTTTTTTTGAGACAGAGTTTTGCCCAGGCTGGAGTGCAGTGGTGCCAATTCAGCTCACCACAACCTCTGCCTCCCGGGTTCAAGCAATTCTCGTGCCTCAGTCCCCCAAGTGGCTGGGACTACAGGCCTGCACCACCACACCTGGCTAATTTTGTATTTTTAGTAGAGACGAGGTTTTATCATGTTGGCCAGGCTGGCCTCAAACTCCCAACCTCAGGTGATCCGCCCACCTTGGCCTCTCAAAGTGCTGGGATTACAGGCGTGAGCCACTGTGCCCGGCCACAACAACAAGATTCTTGGACATATACCTTTATGCACATCCTTATGAGGCTGGAGCCCTTGAGGTAGAGTCAGCTAGAAGATTGAGGAGCAAGGTATTTAGAGGGCTTTTGTCACATTCTGTCAGAGGGCAGAGACTTCAAGTCTACACTCACTCTGCTATTACGGCAGATATATCTAGGTACCTAGTTTAGCATTACTCCAGAAATAGGAGCTATCATATGGAGAAAAAATAATTTTATAGGTTGTCCAGAGTTTGGGATATTTATAACGTCATTAGTCATATCTTATTGTAGCAGCGCAAAGCTTTGGGGTCTGAAGGACATTGCTCCCTGCCTCGCTTTTTCTGTAACCTTGGATAAATTACTCAATCTTTCTGGGTTGAGGTTTTCCTACCTCTAGAATGTTTCCATCCTACCTTCTGTTTTGAGGATTAAATGAAGTATTATAGGTAATACGGCTGCCACATGGTTTTCTCCCTCCAACCTTGTTTCTCCCCTTCTTATTTTAGAAACACAGACGGCAAATCCCAGACCTCCACAAGCTTTGGAGATTTGAGGCCCGTAGTAATCTAGGAAAACCATATTTGTCTAAATCAGACTGCAAACAGGGTATAGCCTGAAAATCTGTTCTGTTTGGCAGGCGGAATATTTAAAAACATTTTTAATTGGCTGCCAACATTTAAAAATCTGGAGATTTTACATAAAAATCAAAATTTCCTTTTTCTCCTGGAAAACTCAGAAGGCATGACAACACTTGGCCCTTGTCCTATTCTGACGACTGTTAGCCGAACTGGGTGGTGGCAGCCATTCTGGACAGGCCTGGAGCACTGTTGTCACGACATCATCTCTATTCCCTACTGTGCTACTCCCTGTCCCTGCCATCTGGAGGTGCTTGAGTTTGGTATCCCTGGTTGAGGGATGTCTTCTTTTTATTAGGGTGCCTTCTTTTGGGTTCTGTAGCAGATCATCAGACCCTTGAGTTAACAAGGAAAAGGAGAGGGTGCCAAAGGGGGAGTTGAAAGTAGCGGGGAAGCTCTCCCCGGGCTGCTGTCCCCAAGTTTTTTTGAACTCAGCCATCTAGGGGTCTAAGGCATCGAGGATGGTGAGGAGGAGATAAGGCAGAATTAAGCCATGTGTGCACACACAGGTGTTTCTAAATTCCAAACTCTACATGGAGGTCGTGTGCAATTTCACGGTTAACTCTGATTAGCAGAACATTAGGTGGGAGGAGAGTGGAAAGGCTGTGTCTGTGAAAGCAGAAATCACTGAGCTTGAAATCTGCTTCTGGCTTTAGCTCTCTTAACCTGGATCTCAGTTTTCTCATCTTAATAGAGTTGTTGGAAGGATGAATTGATAAAAATACACATGATAATAAAACACCCATTTGTTGAATGAATGAATGAACAAATGTTTCTGCCTGGGAAACTCTCCCAACTCGTCCCTTTCTCCTTCAGATCAACAGTTATGCCATAGGAATCTTTTTAGAAGCCCCTCTTTTCCCCACCTGGATAAAGCCTGCTCTCCTAGTACCATAGACCACTCCTTCACAACACATATCATCTCTGTGTTCTTGCAGTTATGTGTCTGATGATTTGATTCATGCCTGTCTCTTCTCCTAGACTCTAAATCCCAAACCCTGAGAACAGTGCCTGCATTTGTCACTGTTTATCTCTAAGGCCTGATATAGCCTGGATGCCCGGTACAGCTTTGCTGAATGAATAAGTGAATGAACAAAAGACTGCCAGGGTATCGCGGCACAGCAGCTATCAAATCACCACTAGGTGACCTTTCCTCACCTCAAAGTCTTTGGCGGTCCCTACCCTGATTTCAGGCAGCCTACATTTGACCCACTGGCCCATTTTATGTGGCCAGGAACACTGAACATTCGCTTCTTCTTTGGTGAGCTTCGTGCAGAAAGCCTTTTTCCCAAAAGGAACATAAACCTGAGCATTGAGACACGCATTGAGTGTAGATGCCCAAGAAACCCTGTGTTGCCTGGTGTGAGACAGTGGGTCAGGGTAGAATGCTGGCACCATGGCAGGCATTCATTCCTTGCCTCTCCTCTCACAGGAAGAAATCAGCATATCCCCTCAACACATTACTTAGAGTTGGGTTTAAATAAATCCTGCTAATGATATGCAGGTCACCAATGCAGTGGTTCATTGCCTCTGGATTCTGTTTCCAACAGTGGCAGGAGAGAATGTTTTGTAGAGGAATCTAGCTCACAGTGATAATAGGTAACAACTGTCGCTGCTCAGTGCCGGCTACAGACTAATTACTTTCAGTGCATACTTGCATTTCTTAGCAGCAATGCGAGCTGTCATGTATTGAGCCTTTTGTAAGACACACATGGTCTCCTTGGCCCTTTATATGCCCAGTCACTTTATAGATAGGTTCTGTGAGTGTTGCCATTTTACAGATGAGCAAACTAAGGCACAGAGAAGTTAATTCACTGCCCCTTAATACCTATTATGGATCAGTTACCTAAGAATTTTCCAAAGCACCCTTCCTTTGTCCTTGTTTTCATCCTCAGTACACCTCAGCTATATTGCCATCTCGTGGTTCATAACTGGGATCTCACTTTTCAAAGGGAAAGGAAGTTAAAATGTGATGGCAGTCAAATAGCTAACTCTTCCTACTGACAGCTCAAGGTCTACATATGAATATCTATTCTCTAGCCCCTGATCCACTTCCTTTTATTACCAAAAAATGCACTTAACTTACACCCAGAGAACTCTGCAGAGAGGGGTAGGAACTGCCCCTTACAGCTGCTGTGGCTTGTTCATACTCCTGCAATGCCACAGTGATTAAGAGTAGGCATCATGTCCTGACTCTTCTGTTTATTAGCACAGAACTCCTGATAAATTGTCTCTCTCTCCTTCCTTTATTTCTCTTGCTTGTCATATTGCATTGGCCAGACCATTGATTATCAAGTTGCATGTTAGCTGGAATGGCACCTAACTTACCCAGGCAACAGTTCTCTCATCTGAAAAGAGGAATTCCTGAGACTCATCTCACAGGGTTGTCATAAATATTAAGTAATCTAAGAAATTTAGAATACTTAGCTTAGTACCTGTCATGCACTAAGTACCAAACACGCACTAGGTGCTGTCATCACCCACACAAAGTTCTGGTTATCCAGGGAGGAGGACTTTTTTGTGACCCAGAGAGGTGCCCAGTTGTTTTCTGGGCCCCTGCTTGTCCCTGCCAGGTGTCTCCTTTTCACTGCACCTGGCAGCTTAGTGCATATTTTCCCTCAAACAGGTACCTGTACAAACTCCGTGATCTTCACCTGGACTGTGACAATTACACAGAGGCTGCCTACACGCTCCTTCTCCACACCTGGCTTCTCAAGGTACTGTCACTTTGGGTGAAGGGCATTTATGCTGGGATCCTGACAGGGCCTTACAGCAAGTCGAAGAGTGAAAAAAGAAAAAAAAGGAGAAGAATCCAAACAAATTTTGTTTTGCCCTGTGTCTCCAAACTCTTGAGCTGGCAGGATACTTTTTGTACTGCTTCCCCGGTCACATGTGGTTTTGAGTGATCTTTACATTTAGCAACAACTCCCCTCCGAGATACATTTTGCAGTTTCATATAATATCTAAACTGCTATTAACAGTAAATCATTGGCATGCCCACTGAGCTGCATTCCTTCTGTTGGGAACTTAGCTGTAGCTGGGAAGAAAATCAGAATGATTTCCTTTGGCTTTGGGAGAGCTGGGAGCATGTTTCTTAGGGGTTCAAAGTAAATCCCTACAAACAACACACAGAGAGCCAATAAAGAGTAAGATAAGTGCAACTCAACAAAAACCAGGAGGCTTCACAAGTGGAAATTGCAGCTCAGCATCTCTCTGACTGACCACTGGCACCCAGGACAGGTTGGGGGAAGCTAGCAGAGGGGAGGGTGTTTGCAGGGCTTCGTCTGATTCCTAATCACTGTGGTTTTAATATTTCATGTTCCCTCATTTGTCTGTTTTGGGACTTGGGACATTAGTGCTGCCTGGAGGGCAACCTCCAAATATCCTGGGTACTCATGCCTCAAAAGGGCAGCCTCTCCAGTGGTACCCCAAGTTTCCAGAAATAAGCTGAGTTCAACAAAGGAGGAGAGATGGAAAGGACAGGGTGTGTGGGTTGGGGGGGGTGGTAGTTCCTGCCTTTAATCCTAGGAAGACACCTGCTCTTGGCAGCCTCTCCGCCCTGTGTGACTTCCCACGTCTTCTCTTCACAGTGGTCAGATGAGCAGTGTGCATCACAGGTCATGCAGACAGGCCAGCAGCACCCCCAGACACACCGGCAGCTCAAGGAGACGCTCTATGAGACCATCATAGGCTACTTTGACAAAGGAAAGGTAATCTGTCCCTGCCCCCGCTCTCTCTGTGGGGACCCTGGCCACTGGAAGGATGGTTCTGTCCCATACCTTACATCCAGTCCATCCTCAGCTCTGTCAGATATCCCTCCAAATCCTAATTCTGATCACTTCTTTCCACTTCCTCTCCATCTCCATTCCTTCCACCTCCATGTAAGGCCCCGACATTGCTTACCTGGGCACTGCGATGGATCCTAAACCATTTTCCTGCTTCCTCCACTACCCCCAACAGATCATCCTCCATATAGCAGATAGGATAATCATAAAACATAGATTGGATTATGCCATTCGCCTGCTCGCAATTTCTCAATGGCTCCCCCAATCTACTTAAATTACGCAATCCTTCCCATGGCCCATGAGGCCCTACATGAGCTGTGCCCTGGCTGCCTCTCTCATTTCATCCCTGCTAGGGTCCCTCTTGCTTACGTGCTCTATGCCAAGCTCTTTTCAAACTCAGGGGCTGTGTACTTGCTTTTCCCAGCTGGAAGCCTTCTTCCACCATAGCTACCTGCTGGAAGGCTGGGCTTCACTCGGATGTCACATGCTGAGGAGGTCTTCCCTGACCACCACTAGACAAACCAGCAGCACCTCTGCCCCAGGGTACCCTTATGGCTTCTTCAAAGCACTTGTTCCTATAAGACATCATCTTGTTCATTTTCTTTTTACTTGTTTATTTTCTGGCTCCCCAATTTAGAATGCCATGAGAGCAGAGACTTGTCTTGTCCACTGCTAAATGCCCAGTGACTAGGACAGAACCTAGGAAGTTCCCAGTGACTATGTAGGCCTGTGTCCTAGGTTCTGTTCTAATCACTGGGCATTCATAAATGAATGAACTGAATGGATGAATGACATGCAGTGTCATCCTTGATCTTTAAACAGCAAGGATGCTTGGCTGGGTTTGGTCAGGAGATTGGCCAGACCAGCTGCTGCCCAGCTCCAGCCTCTGGTGGACCTTCAGGAAGTACCAGCCCCAAAACTGTCATGCACCCTATAGAGAACATTGCTCAGTGGCCACATGGTCAATCTCTGGGGCCAGATGGCCCATCTGCAATCCTTGCTCCTCTACCACCTACCCTTCCCTTGACCTAAGAGACTCCAATTCCCCACCCATAACAGTGAGATGCTAATAGTACCTTCTTTCTAGTTGTACTGTGAAAATAGAGTGAGAAAATGCATGTAGAGCACCCAGCATAGGACCTAGTGCATAGTAATAGCTGGTGAAGTGTCAGTAACATCATCATTACCCTACTCCACCACTTCCTCTCTCAAGCTTTCTTGAGTCCTCGGGCTTACCTGCAGCCCTCCCTCTCCTCTGCATTGCAAGACCTCTTACAGTTCATCAGGACATAATTTAGCACTTAATTTGGGCCCATCTTGTCACTGTAGTTTATTGCATCTGTCTTAGTCGGATCCCTCTACCTTCTCTGGAAAGATAAAATGAGGTAATGTCTGTGGAAGGGCTTATAAATTCCCAAGACCCAAGCAGTTGGAGAGCACTATTTTCATAATTTACAATTATAAGCCTCTTGAGGGCAGAGATGCTGCCATCCCTTGAACCTCCTGCCCTGCTGGGTGTCAAGTCAGAGCTTACTATTTGTTTATCAGCTGATTAAGTGGGTTGCAGTGTGAGAGCCCAAAAGTACACGTTGAGCTTTGTCCTCAGCAAGATATGCAATTCAGCCCACTCTATGCTGAGCAGAGAGGAAAAAGGCATGATCTCCAACCTCAAAGAACTTACTGTCTAGTGGGCAAAACAGACATGCCAATAATAATATTTTTTGCATTGCCCTTTGGCATTGTGCAATAACGGGGAAAAAGGCAAGGGAGCAAAGAGGAGGGAGCAGATGGGTACAGCTTACCCTGAAAGCCACTGCTATGGAAGCTTCTAGAAGGAAGCCCAAACTCCTCAGTGGCCCCTCAGCTTTCATTCCCTATACCTCCTCAGGGAGGCTCATTGCTCCAGGCACACATGCTGGTTTTCTGCTCCATAAGTTCATCTTGCAATCACCTGATAGACTACTCTAAATTCCTCAAAACCAAATGATTTCATCTATTGATGTATATGCTTTGTCCACTGATGTTCCATGACAGCCGAGTCTGTGTCTCATCCATCTTTATATCTGTTTCATTACTGCACACCACACCATGCCCAGAACCCACCATGTGCTTAGTAATGAATGTGTAAGACTCAGAGAAATTAGTGACTGTCAGAGGTCCCATTGGCCACACAGGCAGACCTGGGAGGAAATCCCAGGCACCTGACTTCCTGCCCCGCCCCTTGCCTGGTCTCTTAGTGATCTGTTAACCCATGGGGAGAGCATTTCTTCTCCCTGTTCACATTATGGTGAGAAGTAGACAGAGACCTATACTTGAGCCCAACAGTCCCCTGGCCCAGTCCAGGGGTATTACCCCAAACTTCAGGTTCAGGGTGAAGAGAAAACCCCAGTCTGGCCTGTACACTTGATTCCTCCTCCTACAACATAAAGCATTTTTATGCTGCTTGCTAAGCTGTCCGTGGGTTTACAGCCGTGGCTTCTCTACTCGGCACTTGGTTTTATTTATTTTTATGCTTGGATGCAGAGAGAGCACTTTTGCTACACAGCTCACACTGCATTTTGGCAACCTCCCCTCTCTCCTCCTCCTAGCTCCCCCAGCTTCTCCATTTAGGTGCATTTTCCATTTTAAACTGAAGGTGAAATGTAGTGGGTATCCCTTGAGCTTGCCAGCCTCCGGTCCACCCTGCATCTCCCCGTCCTGACCTCCTTTGGTCTAAGAGAGTGAGGTGATCTATTGACTCTCGTCTAAGACAGAGGAGAGAAGAATTATCCACTATGTCTAGGGTTTCTTTGTTTAGAATTTTTTCTCTTAAGATGGAGAAGACCTATTATTAAAAAAAAGTCTCAATTTTTTTTTAATACTCTAGCACCACCCCTTCCACCTCTATGCTACCTGACTCCTTACTTCCACACATCAAATAATCCCATTAAATAGCGACAGGATTGGCAGAGTAGAAGAATCCCAGGGCTGAATATCAGGAGAACTGGGGCCTGATCCCAACTTTGTCCCTGGAAACTCTGACCTTGAGCCACCTTGTTCACTTCTCTGTGAACCATTTATCTTTGGAAAAGGGAGCCAACACCTCCCTGAGGAGGCTGAGGGAGTCAAAGGTTTCATTCACTAAACACCAGCACGTGGGAGGCAGGGACTGAAGAGCAAGGCCCTGGAGACACACACGGGGGCTTGCATCCTGATCCTGCTTTTAGTGAGGTGTTTGCCCTGGGACAGGTTGCTGGGCCTCTCTGAACCTCTGTTTCTTACCTGGACAATGAAGATGCTGTCAGTTACCTCTCAGAGTGGTTGTGAAGAATCAGAGAGCACATAAATAAAGGGTTTAGCCTCAACTGTGCCTACTCAGTTGTTTATCAAGAAACTCAGATGAGAGGCCAGAGGAAGGTCATCCTCTCTAGGAAGCCCCTGGACCCCTCTGTATGGGGGGTGGGTCCGGGTCAGAGCGAGGTTTCCCCTCAGTCCCAGGAAGCACGGCTACACCTGGGTCCCTTCCTCATCAAGGGCTCTGCAAACCCGGAGGTGCCGTCTCACCTTTGTCTCTGTGACCTTCCTGTAGATGTGGGAAGAGGCCATCAGTCTGTGCAAGGAGCTGGCAGAACAGTACGAGATGGAGATATTTGACTATGAGCTGCTCAGCCAGAACCTGGTAAGGCATCCCCTGGGAAGGCTGAATGCCCTGCAGGCTGGGTGCTCAGGGCCTCAGCTCACCCCAGATCCTGGGGAGATGGGGATGAGGGCCAGGCGGGGTTAGGGAAATAGAAAACAAATGGAAGTAGGACCTGAGCGAGGCTGTACTGAGCATCTCCCTTCCCGTGGGGAGTATTTCCAAAGACAGATGTCGTGGGGAAATGCTTCGGTGACAGCTCCTCAGAGGGAGCATTGAGTACCTGCGTGGGGCTGCAACTGCCACTGCTCCTGCAGCCCCAATAAACGCTGTGCTACATTTGCAGTAAAAGTTCCACAAATCACTAAACCTATTAAATAAAAACATAAATTTGTGCTTTCTGATTAACAGATAAATCACATTAAAATGCTCCCCATCTGGTTACTCCCATTAGCATCTCGATGCTCTGGATTTGGTGGGGGAAGTGGAGAGTGGGGGAAGCCAGCCCAGCCGATCCTGCTTGTACTGCAGAAGCCTGGGTTTGGCGGGGAGTTGGACTCTGCAGGGAAATGCAGAACTTTTTGGCCGCTTCCCTTCCACCCACACTCCCCACATATTTTCCGGCTGCCTGAGCATCAGGACCCCAGGGACCCCTCTTAGCCCATTTAGAGAGGCCAGGCCAGCGACTTACAGAGTCAGAATGTTAGGAGAGGATTGATAGCTTTTGGTGGGGGGAAGGTATGGTGATCTTGTTAAAAACAGCAGAGCTGTTAACTGTTTTCACCGTTTGTAAGATAATACACAAATACACACACATGTGCTTGCACCAAGAGACACCTGATACCTGCCCCACCTGTACCTCCACATAGATGTTTGCCAATGCCCAAGACACACACACACACACACACACACACACACCCAGGATACATTCAAGCACACACTAATGTATGTGCACTTGCCTGCACAGAGTCCACATCACACAGGCACCTGTCTAGATCCACATATATCTTCCAGATTGCATCAAATGGAAGATGCCATCAATCATACACCATTCTTCTTATTGTGCTATGTCATGATTCCTTCAGGGCCAACTGCAGTTATAAGATGCCATTAGGTGTAAAGTAAGATTCAGACTGTTTCCAGAGATGTTAAAATACAAGAAACACACACCTCTTAAAATAGATGAAATGTCTTAGGTATACATGCACAGGAAAACATCTATATCGGGGGGCATTTATTCATTCCATAGCCTCACAAATCCATGCCCAAGTGTGCATGGAGGTGGGAGCAGAGATGCAATGATGGGGACCCTGGATGCAACTGACTGGGTTCAGCTCCATGCTTACTGGCTGCTTTATGAGACACCATTTCTTTATCTGCAAAATGGAGATACTCATGGGATTATTACAAGGATGATTCAAGTAACCACGCTAGTGCAGGTACAGTGATTAACACAGTCCCTGGTATACTGTAAATATAGCTGTTACTATTGTGATTATAGACACAGCACAGATATGCAAATATGCGCACATGGCTCATTGGCTCTGGTATAATGATAATGTCTTCACTAAGGCCTCTTCGAGTTGAATGTGCCTTTGATACACATCTGTGTTGCAACAAACCTTGTTTTCTTCCTTTAGATCCAGCAGGCAAAATTCTATGAAAGCATCATGAAAATCCTCAGGCCCAAACCAGACTACTTTGCTGTTGGATACTACGGCCAGGGATTCCCCTCCTTTCTGCGGGTGAGTTTGGGGGTGACTTGGACACCAGGCGAGGGCCTCGGGGCCCTGGCATCTTAGCGGTCCCTCTGTGCTTTGAAGATTTGCTTGTGCTCAGAAGCGGTGCTCTTCTCTGAGTGCTGCCCCCATCCCCAGGAGACTCCCCAGTCAATAGCCCCCATCATAATCACCAGCATTTCTCATCTACTGTGTTTCTCTAACTACACAGCAACTACAGCTGCCTCGTGAGGTAGTGAGTTCCCCGTCACTGGAATGAGGTGTTCAAAGAGAGGCTGGAGGATGTTTGCTGGCAGAGATTTGCTTTCAGGAGTTACTGTAGGGCAGTCGTTCTCAGACTTTTTGGTTTCAGAACCTTCTTTCTCTCTTAAAAATTACTGAAGACCCCAAAGAACTTGTGTGTATAAAGATAATCTCTATCTACATTTACCACATGAGAAATTAAAACTAAGAAAATGTTTTTTAAAGTGTTCATTTATTTGCAAATAACAATAATGGTCCAGGCATGGTGGCTGATGCCTGTAATCCCAGCACTTTGGGAGGCTGAGGTGGGCAGATTACTTGAGCTCAGGAGTTCGAGACCAGCCTGGGTAACATGGTGAAACCCTATCTCTACAAAAAATACAAAAATTAGCTGGGCATGGTGATGTGCACCTGTAATCCCAGCTATTTGGGGCCTGAGACAGGAGGATTACCTGAACCCAGGAGGTTGAGGATACAGTGAGTCATGATGGGGCCACTGCACTTCATCCAGCCTGGGTAACAAAGAGAGACCCTGTCTCAAAAAATAAATAAAATTTTAAAAATAAAAACAGCAATAATAAACCCATTACATGTTAACATAAACTGCAATTTTAGGAAAAATAGCTTTATTTTCCAATAAAAAAAATCAGTGAAAATCATGAGATTGCTTCATATTTCTGCAAATCTTTTTTTTTTTTTTTTTTTTTTTTTTTTTTTTTTTTTTTTGGGACAGTCTCGCTCTGTCGCCCAGGCTGGAGTGCAGTGGCATGATCTTGGCTCACTGCAAGCTCTGCATCCCGGATTCACGCCATTCTCTTGCCTCAGCCTCCCGAGTAGCTGGGACTACAGCTGCCCGCCACCACGCATGGCTAATTTTTTGTATTTTTAGTAGAGACGGGGTTTCACTGTGTTATCCAGGATGGTCTCCATCTCCTGACCTCGTGATCCGCCCGTCTCAGCCTCCCGAAGTGCTGGGATTACAGGCGTGAGCCACCGTGCCCGTCCTGCAAATCTCTTTAATGTCTGACTTAAGACATCTAGATTCTCATGTCTGCTTCTGCAATCTGTTGCGATCACACATCCTGCAGCCTCAGAAAGCTCCATTGTACACTCATGGGAGAAGGAGAATGAAAAGGATAAATAACAGCTTTCATGTTATTGTGAAAACAGTGTGATCTTGTGGTTCCTGAGAGGGTCTTGGGAACCTAAGGTGTCCCTGGAGCACAGTTTCTGAACCGCTGCTGTAGTGGCTTATTTACCCATCACGTGACGAATTGGATTAGGTCACCAGTAGGCTTCCTTCAGTCTGTGAGCCTATGGTTCAGCTCTGGGGTGAGGGAAATACAAAAGAAATGGCAAATCTGGTCTCCAACCTCACTTGATTTAGTCTAGTCAAGGAGATAAATCACTCACAATTATTAATCAACAATCAATGGAGAACTGAGAGTGGGCCTGCAGGAGTGATTGCCATGATCCTCAGAGAGGGGTGCGGGTTTCATGGAGGAAGTAGAGGTGGCTTCCCAAACCTGGCTGTATGTCAGAATCCCCTGGGGAACTTGGTAAACATGCAGACTCCTGGGCCCCACTCCCACAGATTCCATTTCAGCAGGTCTGGAGTGTGCCCTGGGAATCTAAACGTTTTTCTTTTCTTTTTTCTTTTTTTTTTTGAGATGGAGTCTTGCTCTGTTGCCCAGGCTGGAGTGCAGTGGCTTGATCTCGGCTCACTGCACCCTCCGCCTCCCGGGTTCAAGCTATTATCCTGCCTCAGCCTCCCAAGTAGGTGGGACTACAGGCACACACCACCATGCCCAGCTAATTTTTGTATTTTTAGTAGAGACTGGGTTTCACCATGTTGGCCAGGATGGTCTCCATCTCTTGACCTCATGATCCGTCTGCCTCGGCCTCCCAAAGTGCTGGGATTACAGGCATGAGCACCGCGCCCAGCTGGGAATCTGAATTTTTTAAAGTCTCCTAGGCTCCTTGGACGATCAGCCAGGTTTGGAAGCACTGATATGTAGAGATGTATGACAGATGTGTGTTTGGACAGGAGAACTTAGGGGCCGTTTTAGGCAGTATGGGTGGCACAGATGTCTAGAGCAGAGTTTCTCAACCTCAGCACTATTGATATTTTAGGCCTGAAAATTCTTCATTGTGGGGCTGTGCTGTGCATCATAGGATGTTAGCAGCATCCCTAGCCTCTACCCCGTAGGTTCTAGTAGCATCCTCCACTCCCAGTTGTGACAACCAAAAAATGTTTCTAGATACTGCCGATGTCCCTTGGGGGACAACATCACCTTTAGTTGAGAACCACTGGTCTGTAAGAGACTAACATGGTCAGGAAGGATGAAGAGTGTGTTTTCACAGGCTTAGAGCCAGAAGCCAGGTGATGAGGATATGAATGCTGAGCCCTTCCCGCCCACAGGTCCAGCCCACATGGCCCATTACAGGCAACGGGGAAATGTTATGGCCATGTATATAGGAGAGTGGGTATGACACAGTGAAACCTGAGTGAGTAATTATTCTGGAAGCTGTACATAGGATGGTAAGAAGAAGAATGTTCTCAGCATCCATGATCTTCCCTTCCTCTAGACCCAGACCCTTTAAAGTAGTGATGGCCTCTGCTAGGTCAGTGAGTTGAGCCCTTCCTTTCCCTGTGGGGAAACCAAGAGGAGAGTCATGCACTGGAAGTCCCCATGGGCCGTGGTCAATTTACAAGCTCCCCAGCTTTGCTTGGCCCATTTCTTCATACCTGGGTCCCCAAACCTCTAATAAGCATCCTTTCTCTGCAGAACAAAGTGTTCATCTACCGCGGGAAGGAGTATGAGCGAAGAGAAGATTTCCAGATGCAGCTGATGACCCAGTTCCCCAATGCAGAGAAGATGAACACCACCTCTGCCCCGGGAGATGATGTGAAGAATGCCCCAGGCCAGTGTATCCTTGGAGAATGCCCTAGCCAAGGGGCCAGACCTGAGCAGCCCTGCCAGGGCTGTAGCCCACAAAGACCCACCTTAGAGTTCAGGGCTGCTGCCAGAATCATTGCAGTGGTGCTATGTTGCAGGAACATGCAGCCTGTTCTTTGGATCCTTTTCTGCACTCTTCATGATCTTGGCATCTTGAGCTCTGTTTGCTTTGGAAAATTTGTCTCCATTTGGTGCTTTTCAAAAAGTGCATGAATGTGAGCTAGAATGTCAACTCCATAAGGAAAGATGCTTGCTCTGGAGTGACTCCCAGTAAATATTTGAGATGAGATCCAAAGAACCCATCTCAATACATCGTAAATGTTGCATGCATTGATTAATTCACTCACTCACTAATTCATTCTTATATTGAATACTCTCAAGCCCTGACTCTATGCTAAGCAAGGTGCAAGGGACTGGAGATTTTCATTCACAAAGTGGTCCTACATTCAGAGAGCTTACAGTGTAGCAAGTAAAAGAGGCATTAAGCGACTAATTGCACTATTTCACATTTATTTACAAAAAATATAATCTGTGCCTCGAGGAAGCCATGCAGAGTACTCTGGTTGGGAAAGGAGAGAAGGCTTCCTTGAGGAAGGTGATGTTTGAGATTACAAGCAACCAAAGCTTAGCAGGAGGTGGCTAGAATATCCCAGACAGAAGGAAGAACACTTGTGTGCAGAGGCCTTTGGCAGGAAGAAGCATAGCAGGCTCCACAAACTGAAATGACACCACATTGCCATTATAATAAAATCAAAACTGCTAAGCAAGGCCTGCAAGGCCATCCATGATCTGACCCCTGCCTGCCTGTCCAACGTCACCCCCACCCCCATCCTTCCTTCCCTTTCTCACGTCCCTCTGACCACAGTGGTCTTGTTTCTGTTCCTGCAATATGTCCAGCTTGTTCCTGACTCTGAGCATTCATATTCTCTGTTCCCTCTGCTTTGGATGCCCTTCCTCAGCTCCTTACATGACTAGCTGTCTCTTACCCATCAGATCCTAGCTTGGCGTCACCGTCTGGAAGAGGCCTGCCGTGGCCTTTCTATTGTCTAATGTGGCCTTTTCTGAACTCTTCATGACCCTTGTATCTCAAGTGCCGTTTTCTTTGGGAAATCTGTTTCAATTTGCTATTATCTCTGGTGCTTTTTAAACGTGCATGGAGGTGAGCTAGAATGTCCGCTCCATGAGGGAAGATGCTTGCCCTGGCTTGCTCCCTGCAGTTAAGTCCCCCCATCCCTAGTGCCTGGTACAAAGTGACTCCCAGTAAATATTTGTTGATTAATAGAAATAAAAAGAAAACAACACAGAAAAAGGAAAGAAGAAAAGAGATAAATAAATAGAGAAAGGGAGGAAGGAGGCAGAGAAGCAGCCAGCCCACTTGGAGTACACAGTACACAGAAGTCGCATGGGGTGATGCTAGGGTGCCATATAAGTGGGTGCCAGTGCGGCCAAGCATGGTGTTTAGTGAGCCAGCAGCCGGTGCTGGGCAACAGACAGGATTCACATGGCAGGGAGCATACAAATGCAAGGATAGGGCCAACTGCTGAGCCAGGGAGCACATTAACTGAGCCTAGCTCCCAGCATTGCACCCTTTAGCACAAATTTAAGTTACAGCCTTTAAAATGGGGTTGACAGGTTGCATGGCTGGTCTGCTCAGCCTGCTGTACTTTAATCCAAATATTCTTCTCTCTGGTGGTAAATATTCATCTGTAACCTTTTCATTATGCTTGCCTGCCCTGCGTACCTGCTCTACCACGGTTATTTGCAGGAGCAAATGCAACTGGTGGTGGGCTGGGCTGGTTACAAATATGAGTTTGGTTATAGGCGAGACATGGGATTAGTTCTAATGCTTTTCTAAGTGGACCTCCTGGGATTGAACAGCTCTGTGGTCTTTTAACATGGGGCTAGGGAGAGAGTACGTGTTCCTGGGACATAACATCTCCCCTGGTTCAGTGCCAGGAGGCAGGTGCAAAAGAAAAGGGGAAGGGCTAATATTTGCTAAACGTCCTTTTCTTGAGACTGAGGGCTTTATATCCTATGAAACCCTCTACGGGGAGTGTTAATTTTCCCTATTTCATGGACAAGAAATATGTGGGGCAGAGATGTAAAGTGGTTTGCCTAAGGTTACAAAGCTAGTTAGTGATGGAACTGGTACTTGAACCCCACGATCTGTCTGTTTCAAAACCTATGTTCTAGCACATCATCCTTTTTAAAAAGATCGATGAACAGCATTCGCTTTATTAACTGTTTACCACGTACTAGGCATTTTACACACATTGTTGTTTTACCCTCCAATACTTATACAAGTTAGGTATTATTGCTTTCCTGCATTTTGCTAATAGGAAAACTGAGGCTCACAGAATTTAAGCAGCTTGTGCAAGGTCACAACTAGGAAGTGATGGAGCTTGGATTTGAACTCAGGCCTACTTTTTGACAAAATATTGAGTTCTTAATGCTCTCTTCTCTTGCCTTCACTTGTTAAAAAGCTGATAAGCAGTCTGAGAGGGTGACAGATCTCATTTCTCACTTAGGTATCCAAGTAGGGAATGCTGATTGAAAGCCAAAGTCTCTTTGTAGGGAGTCTGCAGTTGCCCAGCACTCTGGGGCCCCAGTTCCACGCATACATTCAGCATGTGGCATAACAACCTCACCAGCCATCCTCCTGGCACAACTTCAGGGGACTTGTGTCACGGGCTTCCCCAGGACAGGTTTGGATTCTCCTCTTGGGCCAAGACCAGTGGCTAAGATCAATAAACATGACCTAGAACCTTCTCTAAAATAGGGGTCTGCAAACTTTCTGGAAGGGATCAGATGGGCAGTATTTTAGTCTTTGTGGCCCATGCAGTCTCTGTCACAACTACTCAGCTCTGCTGTTGTAGTGGGAGAGCAGCCACTGAAAACCCAAAAATGCACGGTTATTGCTGTGTTCCAATAAAACTCCATGGACACTAACATTTGAACTTTCTATCATTTTCATGTTACAAAAATACTCTTTTTCCCTCCATTGAAAACTCTTCTTAGCCTCTGGGCCTTACAAAAACAGGCAGTGAACCAGATTTGACCGCAGGGCCATAGTTTGCCAACCCCTGCCCTAGACTTAATCCAGAGTGATTTTCTTCCCAGAGCAGGCTGTTGGCCACATGGCTTGAGAAAGAAAATGGTTTTCCTGAAAATCGTGGAAATACTTTCATTGAGATTTATTCATTCGTGTAAACATTGCCATCTCTTTAGAAATCTATTTAAGGCAGAAACATGCATCAGAAGTAAATCAATGAAACACCTAACATATTAGCATAGAGTAAGTTCATCAGAGAGAGGCAATTCAATTTAATTTGGAACTAGGTTTTGGTCATTTCTTATGTGTGAAAGAACCATAGTCTCTGCCATGGAAAAGCTCACAATCTGGGCAGGGGATGGAGGGTGTGAGGTGGGCTTGGGGAAGGAGGAAGCCGACAGGGAGCTGGAGGGTGGATCCTAAAAGAAGTACAGATGAAGGCTGTGGAAAGCCAAAAGAAGGAAAACAACTCCTAACTGGGGGGTGAATTTTGTTTTCATGGACTGTGGTGTTTGTTTGACATCTGTCCAAAGGGTTCACAAGGGAGGGATGCTGATGAGGGAAAAGGTTCCAAGGAAAGGGAGTAGTAGGATCCATTGGATATCCAGATAATGATGAAAAAATGGGTGAAGGCCATACTGGCCTAGCTTTGAATGCTAGCCAGAGGAGTTCTTGATTCCTTAGTTGGCAGACATGTCAGGCCTAGGCGAAGATTTTTTGGAGTCATGGTGGTCATTGGGTAGAATGGAGGAAAGACCTTGAATACCTAAATAAAAGATGTGGGTAAAGAAGAAATGGGAGGTAGGGAAAGGGAAGAGGGGTCAGGAATGGGACCAGTGACCGCTGACTTTGTTCATTCAGTTTGCCATATTGTCAGCTTAAAAGGACTAAAGACAGATCTAGAAGAGGCATGACAAGGGTCTGACCCACATAGTGCCTCTCCAATGTCTATGCCTGTTGCAGACATCACTAATCAACCATGGGACTCTTTTCCACTAAGTCTGAACACGGCTCCTTACCATCCTGCCGTAGGCAGTTGCTTTCAAATTTTCAGAGTTGGAGTGCAAAATGACATTTATTTGCATATTCTATAGCAGTGCTTCACAAACTTTAGCATGCATATGTATCACCCAAGGATCTTTTACAGATCCGGACTCAGTTGGTTCTCAGGTAGTCCCGAGTCTCCACCTCTAACAAACTTACAGGTAATGCTGATACTACTGGTCCAAGGGCCGCCTTTGAGTAGTGAGTCCAGAGTGAAAGAAGTCTGAGCTTAAAGACCTAAATACAAACTCAGATCTGTTCTTACAAGTTGTGTGACCTTTAACAAGTGGCCTGGCTTCTCTGGCCTCGAAGGGGACTGTTTAGGTTAGTAATGCCACTCAGTGGAATTGAGGAGATCAAATGAGATCATGGGAAGATGTACTCTGCAATTGATTTGAGAGCTATAAATTCATTCAATGATATTATTATTATTAATGATAATATAGCAATGATGATGATTAAACACCACTAGACAACTCTGTTTGTAGGAGCTAAGCCCTGGCATAAGGTTGCAAGGTGAGAGCACTGATAAGGACCTCAGTGACTAACTAGTCATTAGTGCCTAGTGGGCAGCCAGCAACCTGAGGTTCATCATTCAGTAAAAATGTGGCCCCATAAAGGCTGGCCTGGAAGGTCTCAGCAAGGACCAGCTATACTTAAAACTGTCCCCGCAGCCAACAGATATAAGTCCTTAACTACAGGGATTCCAGATATCCAGTGCTTCACTGTCCAGCCTGTCTTGGATGAACACCCCAGGTTCAAGAATAAGCCAGTGCCTGACCAGATTATTAAGTAAGACTCGTTGTCCACAGGGAAGAATGATGGGGAAGAGAACCCACTGGGGCCACCAAACTGAGCTGGTGGCAGAACAGACCCCAGTGTCTTTGTAGTTCCTTCTCTATCTTAGCCAGTTTGTTCCCCCCTTTTCCTCTTAGGCAAAGAATCACCCTCCAATTAGCTGGGCTCTGCCCCTGACAAGGCTGAAGCCAGGAAGGATGGGAGAGCCAGGGTTATGGCTCAGCAGATCCTCAGCAAGCATCGAGCATTTGCTCAACTGGATGCAGTCAGCCTATTTGTTGCTCAGGTTGATCTCAGGGTGGCCCCAGGGAGTCCACAGACAGAGTGTGGCTGGGCAAGTGATAGGCAGGGTGGAGACAGGGGGCCTCGGCCATGATGAGCACATGCTCCCAGAGGGACATCTCAGCATTTGTGAAGGTTGTACATTGACAATGGTGTGTTCAGGCTCCGATAAAGGAACAGTAGAGGAAGTGCCGTGAAGGCTGATGTCCACCAGTTCTAGATCAGATTGCAAAGTCACTGGTGAGGCCACAAGGTGGGGCCTCTGTGGGACCCAAGGCTGTATGCCTCCCAGCTGCCCAGCTCATTCCCCTCACCCCATGCCCAGGTTGTAACGGAGCACTTGAGTGTCCTAGAGTAGGTCCTCCCCTCTGGATGGGACAGTCAGAAACAGGATCTGCTTTGCAAGATGAAGGACCGTTCAGGGAGAGGCAGCCCGTCCCAGCAGCCTCACGAAGTGCCACAGCAGAGCAGGTGGAGCTCAGTTTGGGTCTCAGCCTCCCCTCACCTTCTCACCTTCTCAGACAGGCACCCATGAGCAGGGGACAATAACTATGCAGCTAGCACGGTGTTCTGCTGGCCCTGAAGTTAGAATCTCACCAAGGATTCAGGGAGACTGATTTGGGGGGGTTGGCTGGGATACCTCAAGAAATCCTTTGAGGACACCCCTGGGAAATTAGGCTCAGACCTCAGTTCCTTTGTTGCAGATCACAGGAAATCATGACCTAGGCCATCAATGTTAGAATTCCAATTGCCTGGATACTCTAGGGGTACTATGTTCTCAAAGGGGCACAAGACCAGTCTACCTTCTAAATTGCCTTGTCAGGAAAGCCGGTGCAAAAGTCATTCTTATGGAGCCCAGAACACAGACCTTGATTTTAAATGCCACCACAAGGGACTCTGCCAGGCCTGAAGTTTACTGTAATGAACCTCCCTGGACAGTGCAGGGTCAGATCAGGTGTCAGCAGCCGGGTATGGCTACCAGGAGCCTCAGCCTCTTCCTGTCTTTCAGCTTCTACAAATCCAACTACGTGCAAAGGTTCCACTACTCCCGGCCAGTGCGCAGGGGGACTGTAGACCCGGAGAATGAGTTTGCTGTGAGTATCTTCCCTACCCTTGATCATTCCCTGGGGCCACCTGGAGGAACCAGAGCATGCATCGGCTAGCCTCAGAATGGGAAGGAACTTGATCCAAAGCCAGAGAAAATAAAGCTAACCTCCATGGATACCATGACGTCCATTCCCCAGTCTCTTCCGTTAGGGCTTGTGTCCTTATTTCTTCAGCCTTTTTCCCTTTAATACAGAACCCAGGCCTCATGTCAGAGGCACCTTTTCAACCACAGGGCATTCAGGCATTGCCAGCAGGTAGAAACCCTCAGGCTAAGAAGGGATGTTGATAAAATCAAACCTTCCAGCAAACACCAGTAAGAAGCCCCAGCAATTTAGTCATCACTGTCCCCTGAGTGCGAGTCTCCTGTGTGTGTGTCCAGCTAGGATTCAAACAAGACTGGAATAAGGAGGTGTCTCCAAGTCTCGGCTCTTTGGCTTGGACTGTAATTCTTAATATTTTTGGAGCCACTGCCTCTTTGAGAATCTAATGGACACTGGGAATCCTCTCCCGAGAAAACAAATGGACACATTCAATATTGCCTAAAAATTTAGACTGCTAATAAACCCAGGTTAAAACTTACTTAGCTTAAGTCCAGGTAGAGCTTACACTTTATGTTGGGAAAGAATTCTTAAGGGTAAGGTGAGAGTGTGTTTCTGGGTCTTGCAATATTTATTCTGCTTTCTGGTAGATGGGAGGCCTGGGGACCTGGCTGGGTTTCTGCCAAGCTTCTCTGATACCCAGGTTTCATAAATGTGTTTGTTGCTTTCCTGCCCTTGCCACCCTCCCTGCCCACGGACAGTCCATGTGGATTGAGAGAACCTCCTTCATGACTGCGTACAAGCTGCCGGGGATCCTGCGCTGGTTTGAGGTGGTGCACATGTCGCAGGTGAGTCTGGGACATTCGTGGCAGGGCCACCCCTCCTCTAATGGGCAGGGCACAGCCAGTCTCCAAAGACCCCTTTGACTTTAAAAAGGAGATATGTTTTTCTTTGAAGCTGCTCTGTGAGTCCCAGAATTCCCATGCAGGCAGCATTCAGAATAGTGCCTTTCAGATTTTTTTTTTTAAGCATCAGATAACCTTTTTGTTCCCTGCAAATGAAACTTTCCATGGCCTCCAGTAATAAAGCTGATGAATGAGGAGCTTCTGTTGGGCGGGTGGGGTGTCGCAGAGGGCCTGGAACACAATCATCTCCATCACCCCCTCATACTCCTCTCATCACAGCACCCCCTTGGGGGCACCTGTGCAGTATCCCGATATGAACCCATTTTATAGTTGGACAAACTGAGGCTCAGAAGGGAGAAACATTTGGCTAGAATCCAAATGTTTGATCTCCCTTGTGCAGATAACACCTATTTTGCTTTCTCAGCACAGCTTAGGATCTCCATGTCCTCAGATAGCTAAAGATCTTGCAGTCCCCAAGATACAGAGGAACGGTCAGTGTGGTTGTGAGGAAACCTTGTAAATGGACATATTTGGGATGTCTTATTTATTTATTTATTCATTCAGAAAATACTTAATGTGTACCTAACATGTTAGGCACTGTTTTAAGACCTAGAGATTCTGCAATGGAGCTTCCATTCTAGTGGGAAAGATGGACTAAAAAGTCAAAGTAAATATATGACAGATGGTGATAACTGTGATGGAAAAAATTAAAGCAGAAAGGTGATGGATGAGGGATTGCTATTTTAAGCAGGGTAGTCACAGAATGCTTCCCTCTATAATGGCTGTTGAGGAGAGGCCTGGAGGAAATGAGAAAGGGGTCCACGCTGACATTGAAGAGAGAGACATTCCAGCAGAGGGGACAGCAAGTGCAAAAGCCCTGGGCCCAGAGTATGCTTGTGTCCAGATCAGAACAAGTGAGGATGAGTAACAGTCATCTGATACCAGATCATGTAGGACCTTGTAGACCACCATAAGGACTTTGACTTTCCCACTGAGTGACACAGAGCCATGAGCAGAGGAGGGACGTGGTCTAACTTGCATTTTCAAGCTATTGTATCAGACGATAGCACTGAGACCGTTTCATTTCTACCCTTAATGCCCCTCTCTTTTCAGTGAACCCAGCAGCTCAGTAGCCCTTCAGCCTCCTTTTTATAGGCATGACCTAGACCTTGGAAAAGTATAACAATGATGGTGATAGCAAAAAACATTGTTTTGAGTATGGGCTCAACTGTTCATATGCATGATCTCATTTCAACACCTCAGCAACCCTGTGAGGTAGATATTATTATTCTTCCCATTTTACAGATGTGGGAACTGAAATACAGAGTTAATTAGTGCATTGTTCAAGGTTAGTAAAAGAGATAGGGTATGACTTTAACCTCCCCTGTCAGGCACCTGGCTTGGACTCTTTATCTTTTTTTCCTTAAGAAAAAGAAAGCCCACCCCAGCCCACCCCAGCAAGTAGTACCCCCAAAAGGAAGGAAGTGTCTGTGCCCTTGCTTCATGGCACATGATAAATTTTAACAAGTGCCCCAGGTGCTGTGTCAAAACGTTTATAGCAATATCTCATTTAATTCTCATAGGACCCCCGTGAGGTACATACTATTATCAGCTCTATTTAGGAGGTAAGGAATCAGAAACTTTCTACCAATCTGTAGTCTCTGCCCATTAGCCCTGACTGAGCCCTGTCACCTGGTGGTGCTCAGCAAGGCGCCTCTTCTGTAGTCATTCCTGCCAAACTGTAGCAAACTGAGAGAGTCCATCCCTGTACTTCCCATTCCCTCAGCTACTGTGTGTCAGCTCAAAGCACTTATCTCCTAATAGACTACATAATTTTCTTGTTTATTTTTAATATTAAGAGAATATTAAATATAACATTAGACTATAAGCTCCACTAGAATATAAATTCCAAGAAGACAGATATTTTGTCTATTTTATTTTCTGCCATACCTCCAAGTGCTAAGAATAGTCCCTGGCCCACAACTGATGCTAACTAAAGAATACTTACATAAATTAATCAGTCAATCAATATGCAGACACCCATAATGTCTAAACCGGTTACCTTATTTTATAAACTCAGCATTTTGAAGTTAGGAAAGAAATAGTCAAGATTTTTGGCTTGTTTCTTTCATCCTGATGCCTTCTCATAGAAGGCACTGGGGAAACCTTCAAAAAGTTGGCCAGAGTGAATTTATCTTTAATGGCCTCTCTCAGATGAGTTACCAGGAGTTTCACGGTGTCTCAGATGCAAAAGTTTAATGCTCTTCTAAGTGACTTCATTTCCAAAGATTGTTTTTGTGTTATATGAATTTGTATCTTGTTCTTGGTTATTTCCTCCATAAATTATCATGACTACAGTAATGTTTATATAGAGAGGCATTTTCTGATGAGCTTCAAGTATAAGTTCTGCCTATTGGGGTTTTATTTTGTTCTTGTTCTTGGCCCTGAGAAATGGAGTTTTTACAAGGAGCCCTGATCTAGGGATCAGAGATCCAAATTCAACTTGGTCACTAATGAGCTATATATGTTAGATAAGGACTGTATATCTCTGGGTCTTAGTTTTAGTCATCTGTAAATAGGAATTACAAAATGATGGAACTTTAGAGCTTAAAGGGACCTTAGGTGTCTTTTAGTCCAAAAGCTATAAACTCGAATACCTTCATAGCCTAGTAAGGGCTGTGGCAAAGTGCAGTAGCAACAGCCCCCTCCTCCATCTCTGTTGAATTACATTTTTAAAGGTTAGAATCAACGTGCTAGCTAAGTGACAGACCTCCGCCCACCTGGTTTGGCTTGCAGTCCTCCAAGTTTTTTGTCCTGATTCTTCCTGGTTCTTGTCTACCTGCATGATTTTGTATATGAGAAAACTGAGGCCTAGCAATGGGACGTGAACTGCCAAAGCAATCTGTGGCAGAACTCAGAGGTAATGAGAGAGCGCCTGTCCTGTGCAGCTCATAGGATTCCTGGGTAGACTTAAGAAGGCGATATTGGTAAAATGGCTTTGAAAAATATGAAATGCTGGGTTGGGCGCAGTGGCTCATGCCTGTAATCCCAGCACTTTGGGAGGCCGAGGTAGGTGGATCACAAGGTCAGGAGTTCAAGACCAGCCTGACCAACATGGTGAAACCCCGTCTCTACTAAAAATACAAAAATTAGCTGGGTGTGGTGGCATGCACCTGTAATCCCAGCTACTCAGGAGGCTGAGGCAGGAGAATCGCTTGAACTCGGGAGGCGGAGGTTGCAGTGAGCCAATATCATGCCATTGCACTCCAGCCCGGGCAACAGAGCAAGACTCCATCTAAAAAATAAAAATAAAAGAAAGAAAAAAAGAAAAATATGAAATGCCACCTAATTGTCAGGGATTGAGATCACTTTCTCTTTCATCTTATGTTCCCTCACCCATCCACACACACTTTTACATTTTTTTCCAAAGCACCCTCCCCTAATAATTCATTTTCCCTTCACAGCAAGCCTGGCAAGAGTTACTATGTCGATAAAGAAACTGAGGCTCAGCTTAGGGAAAAGACCAGAGATTTGAGGGCTAGATTAAGTCCCAACAGCCCGTTGATAGCAAGTGTGGTATCAAAGTTTGATTTACATGTAGTGGGAGAAGCCTGCCTTTGGAATCACAAATACCTGAGTTGTCTTTCCAGCTCTGCCCCGTGGCTCAGGGATAAGTGACTTAACATATTGTTGGGGGAATGAAATGAGCATGGATGTAATGTGGCCAGCATGGGCTGGCACATAGGAAGCAATCGATAAGTGAAGTCATCTTCATTATCATGATCATTACTTTTATTCCTGTTATTAGCTAAACCGTGGGTTTAACTTCTGAAATCTAGGCCTTCCACCAACTATATAACCCCTGTAATGACCTGAAAGTTACATATTTGGTTTACGCAAATGCCCGTAGGCGAGAAACCAAAACTATTTTCATTCTCATTCTCTGTTCCTAATGGCTATAATGAGGATAACACTTTGGGAATCTAAAAATAGTTTCAAAAGCAAGGAGGAAAGCCAATCAACTGCTCTTTCCATTTTTAATACTTGTCTTAAAGCCTTATGGCAGGCTATTGTTCAAATGCAGGTGTGGCGCTGAGCTCAATCCGAGTGGTGGTGATAGATTTTCCTTACAACTCAGTCTACACCTTGGCCCCTCAGAGCCCCCACAGAGTTGATCTGTGTACTTGACAGATACTAGACCGTGGGTTTCACCTTGGAGGACTATGGCTGCAGCCAAGGTGGACATCGTTCTCCTTCAGTTAACATTGTGTGTGTGCATGCGTGTGCAGGTGGGTGTGCCCAGGGTGTGCATGTGTGCATGCATCTGTATGTGTATCTATGTGTGTATGTATATGAGTGCATGCGTGTGTGTGTGTGAGAGAGAGAGAGAGAGAGAGAGTCAGTCAGTCAATTCCCAGGGCCATCTCACTGTGGAGATCAGTCATCTGCAGAAACATCCAGACACAGGGTAAGGGAGTAAGGAGGCTGTAATTTCACAGAAATGGTTTTAAAAGATGAACAAGAAGACAATTAGCAACATAGCAGACTAAGAAGCTCCTGGCTCTCCTTCCACTCCCAAATGCACCAGATAAATATCTACTCACGGATCAATTCCTTCTGAGGGAAACTCAAGAGATGAAGTGAGGGACTTCTACCTACCAGGCACTGAGTAAACATCCACATTGAACTGATATGAAAAGCTGAAGCACACTCAGGCATGCACCCTGCTCTGACACTGTGCTATAAAATCAAGAAAGAAATTCCCAGTACTCATCTTCTCTCCCTGTGGAGAGGAGGGCTTGAACCTCGCATATACTACCGTAATTCTAAGGTTCCCCAGGAGGGCTTGGACCTCACATATACCATTCTAATTCTGAGGTTCTTCCTGGGTTGGCTCTTATCAACTCTGAGAATGCACAGAGTTAGACATATGCAAGTCTCTTTAGACCACAAGAAAAAATCAGTAGTTTTATATGGGTGCACATGAACTTTCAGGCATCCCATCCCCTGAGAGGAGTGTAGTAAAGGGTCTTTTAAAAATGGAATCCCCTGCTTCTCCCCAGAAGGCATTTAAGACACTCTCTTCCAGTGGCTACTTGGCAGCCTGGCTTCTACATAACTTCCACTGAGGAGTTAAGGGCCAAACAAATATTAACCCACTGGCAGCCTGAGAAGCAGACTGTCACTTCTCAAACCTTGCCTCCTGGCTCACCCCAGCAATAACTACAGGTTTATTAATCCCTCCTGGAAGGAGTTTGTGCACACATCGAGTTTCCCAACTTTTATAGCTTCCACCCAAGGGCTGTATCCTAAACACCCTAGCTCTGGGAGCAGAGGGGACTGGCATATGCATGTCCCCAAAGACCACAGGAAAAAAAAGCAGCAGTTTTATACAGGCATGAAAGCACTTCCAGGGCTTCATTCCCTGACAGTTGGTGCAGAGAAAGGGCTTAAAAAATTGCAACCCCCTATTCCTCCCTAGATGAGGTTTATGCTATGCATTGAGTGTCCCAACTTTTAGACCTATCTCTAAAAGGACTCTATCTAAACCTCTTAGCTCTGGGAACAGAAGGGAGCAGGCATATGCAAGTCTCTCTGGATCACAGAACAAAGAGATGGTTTTAAATGGGTGCACAAACACTTCCAGGGGTTACATCCCCTTGGAGCAGTGCAGAAAGTGGGCAAAAATGAACAGCTCCCATTTTATTTCTGGAAGGGGCACACACTTCCAGTGGCTACTTGATGTCCTGGCATCTAACAAACTTGCATCAGGAAGCTAATAGGGCAAACAAACAATAGCTCTCCAGCAGCCAAAGCCAGAGGTTGGCACTTCACTAGCCTTTCCTCTGTCTCAACCCAGTGGTAATTCCAGGTCTATCCATTCTTCCTGCAAGGAGTTTGGCCACATACCAAGTGCCACACTAGAGCTCCCACCCAAGGGACTGTCCTCTTAATGATGTAGCTCTGGGAGTCAATGGGATTTTGTCTTCCTGAGTGGCCCTAGACCACAGCAAAAAGAGGTGGATATACAATGGGTCCAGTTTCAACAACTATATCCCCAGAATCAGAGGGTGCAGCCTGAACCTGAGTATAGGCACTTGCCACAGATTCTCTCCCCAGCTTAGGGCAGAGAGAGGGAGAGGTAATCGCCCATGCTCAGCTTCACCATGAAGATGGAAAAAACTGGAACATACATTTCATACCCCCACCTTTCCAGCAACATCTAGAGAGTCTAGCCCCTACCTTATGTGTCTCAGGGTACTGACAGGAAGTGGCACATCCTAAGCTGTAGGGGTCTACCAAAAACAGAGACAGCAGTCTGGACAAACAGAGAGATTTGAGAGGAACCCTAACATTTCACACTGGATGGCTTGGTCAGATCCTTCTTCTACACAAGGCCATCTGATAAGACTGAGAGAGAGACAGCGGTCTTATCTAATGCAGAGAAACCAACACAAACACTGAAGGAAAATGAAGAAACAGGGTAATATATTCCAAGTAAAGGAGCAAGATAAATCTCCAGAAACTGAAATGTGTGGAGTCAAGACGTGATTTACTCAGCAGGGAATCCAAATAATGCTCATGAAGATGCTCACCAAGGACAGGAGAGCAATGCAAGAACAAACCAAGAATTCTAACAAAGAGAAAGCATAAAGTGTACCAAACAGAAATCATAGAGCTTAGAAATATTATAACTGAACTGAAAAATGCCATAGAAGGGTTCAATAGCTGACTAGATCAAGCAGAATAAAGGATTAGCAAACTCAAAGACAAATCACTAGAAATCATATAACCTGAGGAGCAAAAAGAAAAGAATGAAAAAGAATGAGGCTGGTATAAGAGAATTATGGGGCACCATCAAGTGTAACAACATACACATTATTGGGGTACCAAAATAAGAGAAAGGGAGAAAGTAACAGAGAACATATCCAAATGACAGAAAACTTCCCAAGTCTAGAAAAGAAACTAGAAATCTAGATCCAGAAAGCCCAAAGGACAACAAATAAGATAAATCCAAAGAGACACAAAAGTCTTTCTCAGACAAACAAAAGCTGAGTTAAGCACCATTAGACCTGCCTTACAAGAAATACTAAAGGTAGTTCTTCAAGCTGAAGGAAGAGGATGCTAGTTAGTAATGTGAAAACATGAAAATATAAAACTTACTGTTAAAAAATAAGTATATTGTCAAATCCAAAACATGCTAATACTTTAATGATGATGAGCAAATCAATTATCTAGTATAAAGATTTAAAGGCAAAAAAATTATAAAAAGACACTTAAGCTCTAATAGTTTGTTAAAGATAGAAATTATTTTTCATGTAAATTGTGACATCTGAAACATAAAACATGGGAGGAGAGGGAGTAAAATTGAAGTTTGTGTATGTGATCAAAGTTAAGTTGTTATCAGCTTTAAATAGCCAGTTGTTATATGTATGTTTTATGTAAGCCTCAGGGTAACCACAAAGCAAAAGCCTATAATAGATGTACAAAAGATAGAAGAAAAGACCCACAGCATATCACTACAGAAAGCCATCAAATCACAAAGGAAAAAAGTAATAAAGGAAAAAAAGAACAAAGGATCTATAAAACAACCAGAAAACAATGAACAGAATGGCATTAGTAAGTCCTTACCTATCAATAATCACTTTGAATGTAAATGGATTAAATTCAACCATCAAAAGGCATAGAGTAACTGAACAACAACAAAAAACCTAATGATATTTTCACATTACTGATAGAGACATACCTGAGACTGGGCAACTTACAAAAGAAAGATATTTACTGGACTTACAGTTCTACATGGCTGGGGAGGCCTCACAACCATGGAGGAAGGCAGGGAGGAGCAAGTCCCATCTTACGTGGATGGCAGCAGGCAAAGAGAGAGCTTGTGCAGGGAAATTCCCTTTAAAAAAGGGATCTCGTGAGACCCATTCACTATCACAAGAACAGCATGAGAAAGACCTGCCCCCATGATTCAGTCATCTCCCACTAAGTCCCTCCCACAACATGTGAGAATTATGGGAGCTACAAGATGAGATTTGGGTGGGGATACAGAGCCAAACTGTATCAGATATGTTGCCTACAAGAGACTTACCTCACCTTTAAAGACACTCATAGACTGAAAGTGAAGGGATGGAAAAATATATTCCATGCAAATGAAAACTTTTTTTTTTTCTTTGAGACAGAGTCTTGCTCTGTTGCCCAGGCTGGAGTGCAGTGGCACAAACTCGGCTCACTGCAAGCTCCGCCTCCCGGGTTCATGCCATTCTCCTGTCTCAGCCTCCCAAGTAACTGGGACTACAGGTGCCCGCCACAACGCCTGGCTAATTTTTGTATTTTTAGTAGAGACGGGGTTTCACCATGTTAGTCAGGATGGTCTCGATCTCCTGACTTCATGATCCACTTGCCTCAGCCTCCCACAAGTGAAAACTTTTAAAAAGAGAGTAGAGGCAGCTGTATTTATTTCAGACAAAGTAGACTTTAAATGAAAAACTATAAAACAAAACAAAACAAAACAAAAAGACAAGGTCATTATATAGTGACAAAGGGGTCAGTTCATCAAGAGGATGTAAAAATTGTAAACACATTTACACGTTGGAGCATCTAAATATATAAAGTAGACATTAGGAGATCTGGAGGGAGACATAATGATAGTAGGGTATTTCAATACCTAACTTTTCAACATTGGGCTGATCATTTAGCCAGAAAAACAATAAGAAAACATTGAACTTAACCTACATTTTAGATCATAATGGACCTAACAGACATATACAGAACAATCCACCCCACAGCAACAGCATACACATTTTTCTGAGGTGCACGTGGAACACTCTTCAGTATAGATCGTGTGTTAGACCACAAAACAAGACTTAACAAATTGAAGATTTTTATTTAGTTTGTTTCTGTTTAGTTCATGGGTCAGCAAACTGTGGCCCGTGGACCAAATTCTACTTGTCACCTATTTCTGCAGTTTTATTGGAACAGCCATTCTCATTCATTTACATACTGCCTGTAGGTGCTTTGGCCCTACAATAACAGAGTTGAGTAGTTGCAGCAGACACCATCTGGCCTGCAAATCCTAAAATATTTACTATCTGGCCCTTTTACAGAAAATGTTTGCCGACCTCTACTTTAGGTTTCTACTCCAGATCTCACGCTCTTGCCAACTGCACTTTTTCCCGGTTAGCTTTTCATGGCACTCTGTTTATATCGCCTTCTAAGAGGTGTTGGAGAGGTGTTCAGTTTAATTTTCCCAACTAAAGTCAATCTACCTTGGAACAGTGACCCCTCTAACAACCAGTCTTAAGACCTACTGTGTGCCAGGCTGGGTGTCCACATCGCAAGCTGCTCTAATCTCTCTGGCCAATTACTCACACATAGTGTCTGCCCAACCAATACTGAAAGGGTTGAATTGGCATGTGTTTCACCCAGATAAGAAGAAGAGAAAACCTTCTCTGGGGCACACTCAGCATCTGATGCCTCAGCAAGTACCTGACACTTCCTGCTTCTGCCTCCCCAAAGAAATCCCTTTCTCACTAAGCAGAAAGCCAGCCTGTCTCTCCCCAGAAAGCAGACAGCCCCCAGAGCTCAGTAATTACAAGAGCCTGTTATAGTCCCTTAGGGAGCATTGCCTCATTTGAATTCCCACCCCAAGTGAAATCAATACCAATAATATCTGTTTTTAAAGTGACTTAACTAAGCCCCTTTCTTCTTGGTGATCTCATTTTCAACAGACCACAATTAGTCCTCTGGAGAATGCCATAGAAACCATGTCCACGGCCAATGAGAAGATCCTGATGATGATAAACCAGTACCAGAGTGACGAGACCCTCCCCATCAACCCGCTCTCCATGCTCCTGAACGGGATTGTGGACCCTGCTGTCATGGGAGGCTTCGCCAAGTATGAGAAGGTGAGGATTTCTGTGCTCCAAGTCTAGGGGGGCTGGGTGAGCAAAGCAGTCGTGGGAGGACCCAGGGGGCAGGTGCAGCTACATGTCACTTATCCTACTTTGGCTGTCCTTGTCCCCAAAGGGACCCTCAGCTTGGTTGGCCCTCGTGTTTCTATACCCTCATGTCTTAGCTGAGCTCCTGTCTCCCTCCCAGCCTCTTTTCCACACCCTGTGCTGGGGCGGGAAGGGGCAGGGATCATAAGGGCCCCTTATCTCACTGGGCAGATTCAGGTGGCTCTGTTAAGGAAAGGCTCTGGGATGAGCGTGAGCCGGACCATAAAAGTACGTGCCAGTTGTATAAACCCACCTCTTCCACAGAGGATGTGAAATGATGTGTACGAATGGAAAGAAATGAAACTCGGAATCTGTGAAAAGCCATAAAAACTAAGAGATCAACTCCAAAAGGGGAGCTACAATCTAGATATCTAGGTCATAAGGTCCCTCCAGAAAGCCCCACATGTTTGAGCCACAGATTTATTTTTGAGCTTCCTAGTGTTCATGGCAAAAAAGGAAATAGCGTCACTTATATGAGTCACATTATCCACTGGAAGGAAAAATACCCATTTCTCAGTAAGGAGACATAGCTTTTCTTCGCATTGAAATAGAATAGAAAGTTCTTCCTTGGTTTTCACCTAGCAGACACTGAAGGAAAAATGAACTCCTCATTCTAACAAATCTCTTGACGAATTCCCTATTATCTTTCCTATGTTATCCATTGATGTAAAACTAAGAATACCACACAGTAGTATAATTCGGGGACAATAATTCCAGTCACCTAATCAATCCCTCCAGCTACCCTCAGATACCCATGCAGTCATCATTGGCAACCCTTTGCTCAGCCCTGAGCAGTAATAGGATATGTCTGTTTATACATGCGCACATACTAAGGACATGAGCCCCAGAAAGGGGCTGCCAGGGTCACTTGCAATGAGGGAGGCCATGAGATGAGCTGGCACACCCACCCAGTGAGGTTCATTACTGAATTATTTTCCGCAGAGCAATGTTCTCAAACGTGAAAGGAGCATCAGAATCCCCTACAGTGCTTCCTGACACACAGGTCCTCATCACACCCCCAGAGTTTCTGATTCAGGGTATCTGGGCTGGGGCTAGAGAATTTGCATCTCTAACAAGTTCCAAAGTACTGCTGCTGCTACTGGCTCAGGAACCTGACTTTGAGAACGACTTCCCCAGAGTTTGCAGCCCATTCCCACTGGGTGCTGATCTGAGCCTCAAAGCAGATAAAACGTTGTCAGTTTCTCCAGACCTCTCACTCTTGTTCCATCCACGTGCCTGTGACCTCATCCTTGCCCCTCTCAAGTTGAATCTTCTCCCAGTGCCAAAGAGATTGGCTGTGAAATGCCACATGAACAGGAAACCCTGACCTCCTGTCTGTCCTCCCCAGGCCTTCTTCACTGAAGAGTATGTCAGGGACCACCCTGAGGACCAGGACAAGCTGACCCACCTCAAGGACCTGATTGCATGGCAGGTAAGGCAGAGCTGGCCAGGGGAGCATCCTGCCCTCCTTCCTCTCCCCCCACCATGGTTTACTTGCCCCACACTAGGCTCTGGCTGAAGCAGCCTAAATTCACATGCCCTCCTGTCCCTTGCTTTTCAGCCCCTCTTCCAACTCTGTATCACACCTGAGCAGGTTCATCCTGGAACAGAGATTTGGGGCACTGCACTCTTGGGTGTTGCATGGTGCCAGGCAGCAGTGCTATGCTGGATGGTGCTAAGTTTATCTTATTTGATGTCGAATTCAGGGGATGGCTTTTCACAGCGGGATGCAAATGAACACCAGGCCCCCACACTCCAAACCAGCACCTTCCCCCGACACCCAGCACAGGCCAATCTGATAATAGAAGACTTGAGCCCCTACTCCCACTTCTCCTCCTTTTAGAGCTGACCCAGTTTGTTGCAATAATGCTCAGATGGATATCAGGTTTTGAAAATAATTGAGGCCTTTGTGTGGGTGGTTGTGAGTCAAAGGGTCTACATCCCACACAAGCTGCTGCCCAGCCCACGGGCTTAGAAGGCACCACCCTGCTGTCTCAGGCTGGCCACTTACCTGCCTCTCCTTCCATTCTCTCTTTGCATCGCTCTTTTTCCTGTGGACTCTGTCTTTCCTCCTTTCTCTCTTTCTCCCTGTGCATCTGTCTCTGTCTTTCCCTCTCTCTCTTAGAACCCTGCACTTCTATTCCTTGCCTGTCTTTTGCCCCCCACCCCCACACATCTTACTCCTCTCTTGGCTTCTCTTCCTCTTCTCTCTCATTCTCCCTCTCCCTGCAGAAGCAACAGTCAGCTAGATCCCTCTCATAGAGGCTTACACAGGGCTAGGCTTCCCCTCCAGGCCCAGAGCAGCCCCCTCCTCAGACATTCGCCCACGCTGGGCTCTCAGCAAACCACCCAGCAGAACACAGAGGTGGGCTCTGGAGGGCAGGAGCTGGCGGGAGGTGAGCAGTGGATGCAGGGGCAGGTGATAGCAGCTTGCAGCTGCCTGCCCTCCCTCTCTTTCTTCTTGCCAGTCACTGTGCAAAAGAAGCAAGCTTTTGTGCTTGGGAGTTTTTGTTACTCTAGGGAAATCAGGGAATGAGAAGCATTGGGTGCAGCCTCTTTTCTTAAAATAAGAATTCCTAATTCAGGTCCTTCTCTGTCTCTGCCAATTTATGCAAAGTGGGGCTTTAAAAATGAAACACCAAGCACTGCACAGACGCGCTTTTCCCAAATGCATGTTGTGTGTCTGTCTGGAATTTTCTTTCTTCTTACCTTGTGTCACCTGTGAAGCCCAAATATCCCCAAGGTCCCCAGCCTTCTAGGGTCATCATGCCCTTTATTATTCAAATAATGATGTTCTCCCTCAGCACCCCCAACTTGGGAAGCAGGAAGGCCAGGCTTTGATTCGTTCCCATCCTCAGATATTGCTGGGAGACCTCAGGGAAGGCTAACATGTCACACAGATTTGCTTAGTTGTTGGATGTCACTCTGAATCTATACCATTGCCCTGGTCCTCTCCGCTGGGGACCTCTTCTCATCTGGAAACAGCTTCTCCATGCTGTGTTTGCTGTACCCAAAGAATGAACTGCAGCTTCACAGCACAGCGAATACCAAGCTGTACCTTCTAAGAAAATTCTACTACTGTCTTGGAGCTTACTAGAGGGACATTACCAACAAAGCCGGAAGACTTTGAAAGTATGCACTCTATTAGATGTGATGGCTTCTGAGAGCCATTAGCTAGGCGCCTTCAGACACCGCCCCCTAGTGGCTGCCTTCTCCTTAGCACCACCCGCTGCTCCTGAGACCACCTACACAGAGGTCCACCTAACCCCCAAACGAGGTTGACCTGAGCCATATCCCTCTCACCCAGAGCCCAGGCACCCTAACTATGGGCACCTGCATGCAAAAGATGCAGCCCTGCTCATAGTGAAGGCAGCCTTTTAACATTATCACATGCAGCAGATTAGCTCTTCCCTACCTGTTTCATTCCATTTGTTCTTGCAACTTATATTTATTGAGCCTCTGTTGTGTCCTAGACAACAGAGATAGTGATGGACAAAATTGGGCCTGCTCCCCGCTCACTTGGAGCTTAATTCTAGATTGGATTTTGGTTTTGCAAAGCCAAATACACTTGGAATTTACTTAAAACACGAGAAGGTTAGATTTCAAGGGGAGTGAATGTATTTGTACCTCTAGCAACCGAACAAATGCTGAAGCCTTCAAAGTATATTTGGTGTTCAACGTTTTGCAGATTTCAAGATCGATAGCTTGTTAATTTCTTTTCTTTGTGAAGACTTTCTATTTTTTGGCATAAAAAGATGTCTATAGTATGCTCTTCTTTTAAAGCTTTTGTTGTGAAATATTATGTACAGAGAAGTACACATAAAAATATATAACCCACTGATTTATCAAAAACATACATCCGTTTGACCACCACCCAGATGAAATAGAATTCTGCTAGCTCCCCTAATCCCATCTTAGGCCTCCTTCCCTAAGAGTGAGCACTGTTCTGTTTTTATAGTAATCATTGCCTTGCTTTAAAAAAAAATACTTTACCACCCGAACACTCATTCTTAAACACTACAGTTTAGATTTGCTTAATTTTGACCTACATATAAACAGAATCACATAATATACAGTCTTTCATATCTAACTTATTTTGCCCAATGTTATGTTTGTGAAAGAAATTCATTTTGTTTGTGAATCATAACTATGATTCACATTCATTTTCATTGCTATATAGTAGTCCATACAGCTGGCTTATGTAACTATGCCAAAATGCATTTATTTATTTTTCTACTAATAGAGAATTGGGTTTATTTCAGTTTGGGGCTATTACCAGTAATGCTATTCTGAACTTCCTTGTGTGTGTCTTTTTGGTACACCTATGCAAAATTTTTGTTGGGTATATACCTATGCATTGACTTGCTTGGTCACAGCATGTGAGGATATTCAGCTTTAGTAGGTACTGCCAATCTTCTATCACCATAGGTTAGGTTATTTTGCCTGTTCTTGAACCTCTTATAAATTGTATTATACAGTACAGTATGTACTACTGTATCTGTAGCTTCTTTGGCTCAATATAATGCCTTTGAGATTCTTCTGGGTTGTTGCACATAGTAGACGTTTGACTTTTTTGTTGTTTCTTAAGTGTCATCTATTATATGTGTATCTAAATTACCAATAATATGTCAATTTATTTATCCATTCTGTTGGACATTTGGGTTGTTTTCAGGTGTTGTATATTATGAGTAAAGTTGCTATGAACATTCCTGTTTATGCCTTTTGGTGGACCTAAGCACTCAGTTCCCTCAGTATACATGCAGTAGTGGAAGTGCTGGGCCATGCACATTTAACCTTACTGGACACAAGAAGCAGTTTTTCAAAGTGGCTAAATCAATTTTCACTCCCACACAACTTCTAAGTCAGTTCATCCACATTCTCTCTGACACTTGATACTGGGAGTCTTTTTTAATTCTAGTCCTTCTGGTGGATGTGTAATGATATCTCAGTTTAGTTTTAATTTGCATTTCCTTCATGAGCAATGATGTTCAGCACCTTTTCATATGCTTACTGCTAATTGGATTACCCTTTTGTGAAATACTTTTTCAGATCTTTCACTTATGTTGTTAATTGTCTTTTTATTATTGATTTATAGGAGTTTATATATTCTAGATATGCATTTTCTGTCAAATATATGTATTGCAAGTATCTTCTCTTAGTCTGGCTTGTCTGTTTGCTTTCTTAATGATGTATTTTGATGAACAGTAGTTGTAATTTTGGTCAGGTTTAATTTATCATATTTTTAAATGATTAGTGCTTTTGGCACTAATTTAAATTTCTTTTTAAGAAACCTCAACTACCCCAAGATCATGAAGATATTCTCCTGTGTTTTATTCTGAGTTTTTATTGTTTTATCTTATACATTTAGGTGTATGATCCATTTTGACTGATGTAAAGTAAGAGGCAGATTATTTTCTTACACAGATTTCCAATTTCTTCAGCACCATGTGTTGAAAAGACTATTTTCCCCCACTTTTGACCCCCCAAATTGACCATATATGTGTTTGTCTATTCTGGACTTTCTATTCTGATCCATGGTCTATGTCCATGCTTATATCAATACCACACCATCTTAAGTCTTGAAATCTAATAGTCAGTGTACCCCAATTGTTGCTTTTCATCAAGTGTGTCTTGCCTCTTCTAAGTCCTCTGTATTTCTCTATAAATTTTAAAATAACCTTGCCAATGTTTACACACTCCTCCAAAACACATTGAGATTTGGATTAATTGTACATTAACTATTAGATTAAATTGGAGAGAATGGCTATCTTCTCATCCATGAACATGGAATATCTCTCCATTTATATAGTTCTTTCATTTCTCTCAGCAAAATTTTGTGGCTTTCACGTATTTTATTTTCTTTCATATACCTTATTAGATCTGCTCTTAGGTATTTGATATTTTAAATTCTATTGTAAATGGTATTGTTTTTAAATTTTGTTTTCTGTTAACTTTTCGTAATACACTCGTCTTATGATCTTTTATAACATTTGTACTTCTTGTAGTTATGTTTTTCAATCCTAATATTGATTATTAGTGCCTTGTATTTTCTTAATTTAGTCTTCTTAGGAGTTTATTAATGTTGTATCTTTTCAAAGAAACAAATTTTGGCTCTGTTGATCCTCTCTGTTGTAAATTTGTTTTCTATTTTTATTCATGTCCACTCTCACCTTTATTATTTTCATTCCTTTTCTCCCTTTGAATTTAGTTTGCTGTTCTTTTACTAATATCTTGAGATGTATGCTTAGCTAATTTATTTTCTGTCTTTTCTAATGTGTAAAACTAAAGCCATAAATTATCTCCATTTACAACTTTATCTCACTACTTTTTATATGTAGTTTTTCCATTAGCATTCTTTTTTATATAAAATCTTTGTCTTTTTCATGAATGGAGGATCTTTTCTGTTCCTATATATTAGTTAAATTTTTTAGAAAAACATGTTTTCTTAGGCTCTCTTTATTTCTTCCAAATTCATTCTGTTTTTTCTTCCTCTATTCTTTCCTTCTTTTCGTCCTTGTTTGCTTTCTTCCCTATCTGTTGGTCTGGTCTCTGTCTTTCACATTGGAGACTTTCCTCAAATGTCTGGTGATACTTTGCATTCTCTTCATAGTTAAGAGCGAGGCTAAAGAAAATCTGTGTACATGAGAGAGGGCCTTGGCAACTGGGTAGCATTGCTGTGTGGCAACGGAATGACCCACAGATGTCTCTCTCTACATGGGACCATTCACATTCTCCAGAGTCAGAACCTTCAAGCTGTTATATAGAAAGATAATCCCAGCTGCTACACTGCTGGCCATTTGGGAATTGGGAAGTGGAGCTCTCAGGACCCAAATGCAGACTTTCTCTTCAACTCCTTATTTGCAATCTGGCTCCTCCTTCTGCCTTCTGTTGTGCCTGATGCCCCTAAGCCCAGAGCTCCTTGTTCTAATTGTTCTAGAGGATAAGCTCCTCCTTCTTGGGAAAATGGGAAAAAAGAACACTTGGCTGCAAGGTGAGGCAGTAAGGCAATCTAACTGCTCCTGATACAGAACTTCAACACATTCCTCTGTGTTTGGCCCCTCAGCTCACCCACCTTCTCTGTAGTGTCTGGTGCTTCCAATCTCTGAGGCCCTCCTGGCTTCCTGGAGGCAGATTGGCTTCTTCTTATCACCACCTCCCTCCTCTACTCTGGAAGGTCAGTTATGTCCTCCTGCCTCCTGGCACACATATTGTGTGGCAGGTTTATGAATGTCTCCAAGTTTCACTGAAGATTTCAGTTTCTCCTTCACCTTGTCATTTCTGGGAGACCTCCATTAGAAGTACACAGAAATATCTTTATGTCACCATCATGAAAGCAATTTTTCCCCAAATAATTCATAATCTACCCCTTTGCTGCCCTGGTTTTGTTTCCCTGAGACCACACATCTAAAGTTCTCAGCTTCTCTTTCTACCAGTGCCCACCATGGCTCTGCTACTCTGCCCGAACGTAGCTGCCACTTAGACAGTATCCACTGACCTCCTATGGGGAAAAATAAGACTTCAACTCCCTCACATCAATCCTCTCTTCTTCCCTCATCTTCCTAAGGCTTTTACATCACTTTTCAAAGCTCCCTACTGGTGGGTTAACTTTATGATATTAGCACATTCATATCCTTCTTCAGCACCTGTATAAAGTGCAATTGGCTCCATGTGGTAAGAAGAGGCTATGCCCCCTCCTCTGTTTTCTCTCAGCTCTTGCCTTCCTCTATCTCCCAGCTTCTGACATTCATCCTTTCACTTTAGTATTGCCAAGAACATCTTAGGCAAGGTTTTAAATCAATGCAACAGAGATTCCCCTCCTCTGATCCCCACACTCTGCCCCCAAGTAGATTCTTTAAGGGGGCAATTTTCCCAAGCATGTGGCCTCTCATGGGGAACAGCCCTCCTATGAGGCAAGGGAAGCTGGGGGTCTTTCTCCCCTTTCCAGAGCAAACCTCATATTCGCAACTTTCCCCATTTCCCATGGCTGGGGACCCCGTGTGCAGGTTTCTGAGGACCCTGAAGCCCTTGATGAATTCTTAGCAGGCAGACTTGACTGCAGCTGCCTTTGATGGTCGTGGTGCCAGGCTGAGGCCCACCAGCCAGCCTCTGGCTCATTCTTTACCACTTTCTCTCCAGATCCCCTTCTTGGGAGCTGGGATTAAGATCCATGAGAAAAGGGTGTCAGATAACTTGCGACCCTTCCATGACCGGATGGAGGAATGTTTCAAGAACCTGAAAATGAAGGTGGAGAAGGAGTATGGTGTCCGAGAGATGGTATGGGTGGTTCCTATGGCTTGGAGGGGTGGGATTGGGCAGGGTAGGGCAGGGAAGCATGCTGGAGGCTGAAGTTGGAGGGGATCCAGCAAAGGAAGCTGCTTCCAAAGAGAATATAATGATGGCCAGCAATGCTGGATCCCATCCAGGGGAACCCTCCTGGAAACTTGGTCCAGGAAAACTAACCCCCGGATAAAACTCCAGTTAACAGCTGGATTGTGCAGATATCAGCTACTCAAGGGAGTGTGTAATAATAATGAAAGCTACATTGATGTAGCATCTACTATGTGCCAGGCCTGATTCAAGTACTTGACGTCTACTAGGTCATTTAATCCTCACCACAAGCCTGAGAGGCAAGAATGATGTTTAACCCCTTGTATTTCTTCTGAGGTTCAGAAGGTCAGGTAACTTGCCAGAGTCTATGTGGCAAATGAGTGTGGGGCAGAATTTGCATCTGGCTCTCTTAGTTCAAGGCCAGTGGTTTTGGCCACTGAGCTCCTTGGCCTAAAGAGGCCATGAGCCTGGTTCTGATAGGGTGCTTCTTCATCCTTTCCCTTATTAACTGGTGTTATAAAATGTCAAGGCCATGTAATTCCTTTAAAACCATCTGGTCCAGCCTTCCCATTTTACAGATGGTAAAACTGAGACCCAGTGAAGAAAAGTGAATTACTAGAAGAGCCTACAGGTGCACTCAGGTCTCTTTTGATTCAACGATTTTTTTCCATGAGACAGGTTGTCACTTTCAATACTCCCTACATGAAGTCCCTGCAATGCAATTCTGATGATAACTCCCTGGAGTTATGTCACATTTCACAGGTTAGAAGCAGTCTTAGACGCTTCCCACTTCAGACACCAACTATAAGCTTCAGGGACCCAGGCCACCCACACTTCTGCCTAGCTGGTTACAAACTGGGAGATTCCCACTACCCCATCATTTCGTAGTTTCATAGTTCACTAGAATAATTCACAGAACTTAGGAAAGCATGATACTTATGATTTCAGTTTATGATACAAATCAAGACCAGCCAGGTAAAGAGACACAGAGTGAGGTCCAGGAGGGTCCCAAACATGAAGTTTCCATGTATTCCAGATGCATCCCCCCTTCTGGCACATTGATGTATGATTACCAGCCAGAGAAGTTCACTGGAACCTAATGTCCAGAGTTTTTATTGGGGTTTCATTATGTAGTCATATCATGATAGAGTGAACCATTGGCCACGTGATGGAAATCAGTCTCTGGGCCTGTCCACTCCCTGGAGGTTGAGCTGATATTATGTGGCTCAAAGCCCCGCCCTATAATCATAAAGCTGGTCTTTCTGGCCATCAGGAGCCATCTTATTAGCATAAAATCAAGTATGGTCAAGGGGGCCACCATGAATAATAACAAGGATACTACTATCACATAGGAAATTCCAAAGACTTAGATATTACCTTCCAGAAACCAGGAGTAAAGGGCAGCCACATTCTTTATTCTACAAGAACCCCCTAGCCTCAGCCAGCCAGGAACTTTTGTGCTGATGCTCCACTCAGCCCGACAACTCTGCCCTGTCCAGGTGGAGGAAGAAGGTGACAGGAAGGCTGGGGCCACCTTCCTCAGGCTACAGCTGCTAACCACCCTGTTCTCTCACCACAGCCTGACTTTGACGACAGGAGAG
This sequence comes from Nomascus leucogenys, assembly GCF_006542625.1. Taxonomy (NCBI): domain Eukaryota; kingdom Metazoa; phylum Chordata; class Mammalia; order Primates; family Hylobatidae; genus Nomascus; species Nomascus leucogenys. The sequence goes on along the minus strand of NC_044382.1, from coordinate 8,599,143 downwards.
TGGGCCGTCCCAGGTCTATGCTGCGCTCGTACAGACAGATGTCCATCATCTCTCTGGCTTCCATGAATTCTGACTGCAGCACCCCCAGCAAGCCCACCTCAGAGAGGTCAGTCCCTGCACCCCAGGGAGCCCCCAACAACCCTGCCTCCCTAGCTCAATGCCCCCTCCTTCTCTCTCTTCTCTGGCAACATCCCTTCTACCTTTCCCTTCCTCCTTTCAGTTTAAAAACCTTTTCCCATCTGGAGTCTCACAACTACCCCAGGAGGCTCATGGTTAGTACCATTTTTAGGGGATTATCAGAGGCTCAGAGAGGCAAGGCAGCTTTCCTGAGAACCCAGCAGGACTCACCTGCAGCTCCCAGACTTCTAGTCCAGTGATCTCTGTCAGCCAGCCAGAGCTCCTCGCCAAGCCTCCATCCTTCTGGAATATTGTCACCTCTCATAGGGATCTGTTCCCTTTCAAGGAAGCTCCTCCCAACCAGGATGGGATGTCCCCATTGCAGAGCTCTTCCTCCTGCACCACCTACCCACCGCTCTGTCGGGGGTCTTCCCTCCCTTGCCCCCTTCCACCTTCCTGGAGCCCTCTGGCCATCATTGTTGGACCCTCCAGAAACTTCCCCGCGGGTCTCAGAGGTTACTCTTGCCCAGAGGGAAAAGGATGGAAACGTCTTGTGTTTCACAATTCTAGGGGGCACCATTCACCCTGCCCAACTCATCTGTTCTAATCATAGATACATGAGCAACTCAGCACTTACCATATGCCAAGAATATGCCAAGGGTTCCTCAGACCTTATCTCATGGCCACTCTGCAAGGTCTCTGTGAAGACCCCCATTTACTGAAAAGGCAATGATGGCTGGAAGAGGTTGAGTGATTTACTCATTCATGCAGTTATTCATTCAGCTAAGAACTGGCCATGCCTGGATTTGAATCCGCATTCATGCTTTCAACCAGTCTTCTTTCCTCACCACCAGTTTCTTTTTTATGGCTCACTTCTTTCCATTTCATTTTACCATGAATAAAATAAAGTGAACTTTACTCATCACATTTAAGTATTTGTGGATTGAGCAAGTTGCTCCCCAAATCCTCTGCCAGATTTGCTGATCTACTCTTGACCCTGTAGTGACAGCTCAGGCAGCCCAAAGGTCCCCTTCAGCTTCCTGGGTCCTTGCAAGGCAGTTCCACTGAAACTCTAACTGCAGTTTCTATTGCTGCCCCTCTGGCCTTTCAGCTTTGACCTGGAATTAGCACGACCCAAGACTCCGAGAGTGGAGCAGGAGGAGCCGATCTCCCCGGGGAGCACCCTGCCTGAGGTCAAGCTGCGGAGGTCCAAGAAGAGGACAAAGAGAAGCAGCGTGGTGTTTGCGGATGAGAAAGCAGCTGCAGAGTCGGACCTGAAGCGGGTGAGTGGCTGAGGCAGGTTGCCTCTCCAGCGCTGTTAGCAAATCTCCACTACATGCTGGGCACAAAACCCAGGGCTTCCAGATATGGGCTTCCTGAAGCCTGCCACTGCGGTGCTATGGGTGTTGCAGAGGTGGCACCTGAGGAGCTGAGAGGGAGCTGAGAGGTGAAGTGCTTACTCATGCCCGGGCAGCTGGGGTGGCTGGGACATGACAGAGCTGGGAGTTGAGCCCTGACCTTTGCGCTTCAGAGCCTGTGTGTGTCCTTTCCACCATCACACAGGGCTTTTCCAGGCTGGGGAGAATCCACCTGTTCTCCCACCAAAGGGGAGAGCAGTCCACTTAGTACTGAGATAGGTGTTTCTATAGCCCCAGCCCCAGGCCTATTCTAACCACTGACATCTCAGACCCCTGCAAGCCCCTCCTGTGTGCCAGGAGTCCACGTGGGGATACAGAGATGAAATCTCACTGTCCTGGCTTTGAGAGTTTTGGTCTTGTAAACTAATGACTATTTAAAAATGAGACTTGGTTTCAGACAGGCCTGGATTCAATCTTAGTTTCCCCCTGGAAAAGAGGTTTGTTGGAAGTGTTCTGGGAACCTGGGAGTGGGAGACAGATTAACTGCCCTGGCAAGGGAGGGGTACCAGATGAAAGAGCAAGGGGCCAACCAAGATGCCTTGGTGAAGAAAGGGCCCTCCAGAAACTTCCCAGTGGACCTCACAGGCTACTCTTGCGTGGATGGATAAGAATGGAAATGTCTTCTGTGTTTGTCGATTCTAGGGGACGCCATTCACATGATAGTCTAAATGAATGCCCCCCCGCCACCTGTAGTTGTGTAGTGCGCAACCTGTGCAACCATACACAGCAGACTGGCATGGAATGGTATAATACAGAATAAATGAACTTGGAGCCAACTTCATAGAAACCATGCCATGCCCTCATCACTGATCTTTCAGAGCCCAGATCTGCCTCATGCTAAGCCTCTCTCTTTTTTTTTTTTTTTTTTTGTGTGTGTGTATGTGGTGTATTCCTCCAGCTTTCCAGGAAGCACGAGTTCATGAGTGACACCAACCTCTCGGAGCACGCGGCCATCCCCCTCAAGGCGTCTGTCCTCTCTCAAATGAGCTTTGCCAGCCAGTCCATGCCTACCATCCCAGGTATGCCCCCTGCTGCCACCAGCATGAGGGAATAGAGATAGTGCAGGCCACCAGCCTGGTGGGTGGAGGGTGGATGGGAGCTGTGTCTACACAACAAAGTGGGCCAGGCATCCTGGAGTGAGAGGCTCTGCTCACAGCTCTCCACCCTCTAATCTCTCCCGACAGCCACCACTTCCTGGGGGTGACACCATCCCAGCAAGCTCCAGCAGGGACAGGGGAGAGGCCTGCTGTCCCTTGGGCCCTCAGGATTCACTGGGTATCCACTTGTCACACTAGGTGGCCCCTTGTTCTCAGTTAGCCAGGCCTCCCCAGGGGCCAGAAGTTTGCCGTTGGTATGTCCCTAAGACCTGTGGCTTCTCTGTGGACCTGGAAGACTCTTTCTGGCTTTACAAAAATGGCCACCACATCTTATAGCTGCAGAGTGTTGGGTGCATAGATGCTACCTATCTGCCACCCTCATCACTCACTCACTGTCCAGTGAGGAGGTTAGAGCACAGCCGGTGGTCCTAACTCACAGAAGGGAACCTGAGGCCCTAACGTGGGACACGACAGGGGACATGGCATGCCTGAGAGCACTCCATCTGGCACGCAGAAGTCCTTGGCATCTGCTGCTATGTGCCCGGCTCTGTGTGCTAAGGGCCAGGTCAGAAGGGAACAAGACAGGGCCAGTGCTGCCCTGCGGAATTCAGCAGGCTGATCATGGTGAAGACGCTTGCTGTTTCCCGAATGTTGAGGGTGCCAGGCCCTGCGCCAACTGCTATTCCTTCATTATTTCATTTACTCCACTGCACGTACCTAGGAAGTAGTTCATGTCATCCACCCCATTGTATGGATGAGGAAACTGGGGCACCGAGAACATCAGTCTCTTGCCTATCACCAGCCAGCAAATGGCAGAGGCTGAGTTCAGACCCAGGCCCTCTTCCCTGGAACAGGCACCTACCCACTGCCCTGCCACCCCACCCAGGATAGCCTAAACACAGCTGCAACATTTGGCCCAAGCCATTTCACTGGTATCTTCTCAGCAGGTCTCACAACACCCTGGCGGTCTGGGCTCCTTCTCCCATTTGGCCGATGTCAAAACCAGCAGAGAGTAATTTTTCATGTCTCTATGACTCCAAGCTGGGGCTGTAACCACTAGGCCATCTGGCCCCTCCACCAGGTGACACGTGGGTTTGAGACTCTCTTCCCACTGTCTCCTGTAATGGGGAAAGAAATCCAGGGTGTTGGTGTTGGGAGCTGGAGGAAGAGTAAGCTCACACTGTCCCTGGCCTTGGAGCAGAAGGTTCTGTGTTTCCTGGGGATGTCAGGGCTTTGGGGCAAGGTTTTGACGAGGAGCCAGGAGGCTGAACCCTTGTCTGTAGGGTGGGCAAGCTTCACTGCAAGAGAATAGCTTCAATGTCCCCTGGCACAGCAGGAAATAGGCATCCTGCCTCCTGCTTGGCACATACAATGTGTGATCCCTGGATGCTGGCTGTGTCCCCTAGTTCTCACCCTGTCTACCTCCCCCAAGGCACTGCCCCTCCTCTACCCACCCATTCATGCCCCAGCTCTGCTCTCCTTCCAGCCCTGGCGCTCTCAGTGGCAGGCATCCCTGGGTTGGACGAGGCCACCACATCCCCCCGCCTCAGCCAGACCTTCCTCCAATTCTCAGATGGTGACAAGAAGACACTCACACGGAAGAAGGTCAATCAGTTCTTCAAGACGATGGTGAGGACACTGAGGGTGGAAGGAAAGGAAGACATTGGGAGGAGAAAGGGAAGACAGCAATGCACAGAGAAGAAAATGGGGGGTTGTGTGTGCAAGTGTGTGCATATGTGGTCATTCCTAGGGAGGCATAGGCAGGAGGCCCTGAGTTCTGGGACACTGTGCAGCAATGCCCAGAGGGCAGTTCCCCTCTGGGGCCTCAGGTGGCTCCTCTGACCAGGATTGACCCCAGCTAGGGATGTGCAGGACCCGGGGACCTCAGAAGCAGTAGGTGGCCTACCCTTGCCTAAACTGCCCCTTAGTGCTCCAGCACTTTTCTATTCAACCTATATCACAAAATCCTACAAATTGAACATTAGTTTCCAAGCACTGATTCTGCAAGTCCCATCTCCTATTGTTACTTGTTGGCCTTTGCTCAAGATCAAGAAGGTACCATAACACATCTGATCCTTAAGGTAACACAAAATCAGGACTCTGCTACTATACAAATCTCAAGTTTACCGTGACCACACGATGAGTCAGGCACTGTGCTAAGCACTTCCCAAGCATGGTGCCATTTGAGCTCCCACTCTTAGGATTTTATATGGGAGGCTCATAGGGTTTGGTAAGTGATGTGCCCAAGTCCACATGGCTAGTGAGCCTGGGCTCACTCTACTGTCTACCACTGCCTTTCTGGCCAAAGCCAAGGTCATAGCAGCTCACATTCACTGGGCTTGGGGCAGAGGTCAGTGTTGGGGCCCTTGTGATTAGGACTGGGAAGCTCCATTTTGGTGCTTAATCTGATAATCCCATCTTGGTTTTGTGCTTGTTTATTCTCTTCTCTCAAAAGCTGGCCAGCAAATCGGCTGAAGAAGGCAAACAGATCCCAGACTCGCTGTCCACGGACCTGTGAGCTGCTGCTGACTAGGGCTGCATGGGAGAGCCAGGGAGGGGAGTTTCTGGAAGAGGAAAGCCATGCATGGAACATCAAAGCCTTGGAGAGTGGGAGACTCTCCCCATCAGTTGTCCTCACTTAGAGAGGAGACAGAGGGGCCAATCTGTCCCAGAGCTTGAGTGCTAACAAGCCCAGCATCCCCTGGGGCTGTGATCATGGTGGATGAGGAAGCCTCAACGTAGATTCCTGAACTCAAGGTACCAGCAAGAATGCCTTCTCCCAGTGTGCTCTCCCCTACATCCTAGGCACAGCTTTCATAATCCAGTTTCTTAGGTGTAAGAAACTGTTTTTATTTCATTTATTAAGTCTCAGAACTTAAAAGAAAGCCTTTTAAATATTCTTTTTAATTTTATTTTAGATTAACAGTTTTGTACTTTACGTTTTTTTGTACAACCAACCAATTTCTTTTCTAGCCAATCATCTCTGAAGAGTTGCTGTTTCTTACTGACAATAAAAAATGTTCTCTTGGTTCGAATAAGTCTTGTTGCCTGATTCTGTTGGCTGACTCTCCTGGGCCCAGGACTGGGAAGGAAGCTCCCTGGAAGGAAGGCAGGCCCAGGGGCTGCAGTGATGTGAAGGAGTCTGGTGATGCCCTTGCCCCATGCCAAGTTTCCCCACCTCATCTATGAGAAGATTCTTCAAGAATCTCCATGACTCTGGTTCCTTAGGTGCCAAACCCTGGGCTACCAGCATGTTAAAAAAGTTGCCCTGGTCTTCCTCACGGATCTGAATAGTGGAGTGTCATACCTCCTTTCTCCACCTTTAGAAAGAGACGGCAAGACCACCCAAGCCAGTCACTCTAGTAAAGACCAAACATAATGCCAAAGAGTTAGGAAAAGAGGAGTCTGAGGTCCAGTGGACTCATGGTCCAGCTCTTGGATCTCATCACTGTCTCCCAAGTGGTGGCTTTTCTTGGAGGAATTCTCAGGTTTTTCAGATGAGGCCCAAAGGAGGTGAGTAGCTTTGTCAGGCAGCAGCAAGAGAGGATGGGAGCAAAGTCCTACCTCTGGATCCTACAGGGAGCAGGGAGCTGTGCAGGGGAGGGGTCCAGAAGGAGGCTGAGGACTGCATTTGAGAAGGAAATTAATACTGGGTAAGTGCATGACAACACAGGTTTCAGAACTAGAGCCATCTGGAAACCTTGGGGTGGATGCTTATTTATAGGCTGGGTCCCTGGGGTATAGTAAGAGATGAGAAAGAATGATGATGGTAGCTCAAATTTATTGAGCCATGACTGTCTCTGGGACAGTGTTATAGACATGATAAGAATGAACTTCCTAAGTCTTGATAGCAGCCCTAGGAGGTAGATACGATTGTTACCCAGATGAAGAAATGGAGGCACAGAGGCATGAAGTGACCCAAGATCACACGTTTAGTAATGGAATGGCTGGGATTCAAACCCAGACAGCTGGGTGGGAAACCTGATTCTTAGGCACTACCCTACATTGTCTCTGGGATTCCTTAGTGCACAGAATATCCTGAGTCTTGGTAGCCTTTATCCACCCCAGCCTGTCCCTGGTGGCCTCTATGTCTCTGCTGCAAGCCTCATTTGAAGACGCGTTGCCTAGTTCAGCTTCTAGTTTCCTCAACAGTCTAAAAAGTCCTGTTGTGATGATTGTTGGGGTTTGGGCTACAATGAACACCTTTGGGTTCCCTAAGGTGAGTATGTAGCACCCGGAGGATTGGACTCTCTTACAAGCTTGGGCTTCTCATGCCTGCTTTTTCTCTCATTACAAACTGATGATAAAATCCTAGTGTTTGTTTAGCCTTGACATGTAAGCCTTTCCAAATACCAGTGGGCAATGGGGGCCAGGGAGGAGGGGTCAAATCTCAACAAGGAAAAGAAAATGGTTTTCCCTTTTCCCACAACTACAGAAAAACAGGTATGATCCTGTGCCTTGAAACTGTAGGTGTTACCCTCACTCAGGAGTACTGAAAAACACCCATACTCAGAGGTTGTTGCTATTTTGTCCTGGGAAAGTAAGCTTTAACCTCTGAAAATTCTGTAACTGATTGATCTCCTCACTTAACACTGTGTGGCCCTGGTAATAATATTTCTGAGTTCCATTTTCTGAAGATTATCAATATCTATGAGTTTTCTTATTAAGTCTGAAGGGGGCCATTGGCACTTCCCTGCTTTCCCATATAAATGGGGCAAGACGTTAAACCCATAAACAGGGTTTGAAAGTCAAATCTCATTTCAACTAAGACTGTCATCAGGTTGACAGCCCACTTAATCCTTTGCCAGAAAAATTTTAGATGCTGCCATTACATGGCAAGAACGATAATGCCAGTAGTAATAACAAAAATAATAATAATCCAGCTGCCACTTACCAGGGACTTACTCTATATTGCATTTCCTTAAATCCTCACACCAATCCTATGAACTAGACGATAGGGTCCCAATCACATTGATGTGAAACTCAATTCCAAGGTTGAGGAGTTTGTGATGTGGCCTTGTTACCTGACTAGTAAGGGACACAGCCATCTCTGTCCACACCAAGCCTCGTGATGTTAATCCACACATTCACTTTATACCTGGGACCTCAGCTCAATGTCAGACTCTATTTCACAGTCCATGATTGTAAGTCTTCCCCTACAATGCCAATGGTGGCACCTGGAAAAATGAAGGTGGGGTTAGGCATTTGGCATAGCCCTCTTGGTACCACTGATGTTCCCTTATTGTATACAAGTTCTGTCCAAAACAAGCTAGTCATCTCAAGGAAGGGTGTATGCCTCAGAATTTCCAGAAGGAGGTAGCATTGGATGGGATTGGAGGAAGGATCTCTTTATATGTCTTCCCTTCTTGATGCTGTTTTCTGGTACCCTTAGGGACCACTTCATCCAATGCTCTCATTTTACCTAGTTAAGTGATCTCTCCAATCGCTGTGATCAGCAGGACCCAATCTGGAATCCAGGTCTTCTTCCAGGTAATCTCCCATCAGTGAAACTCTCTCACCTTCTCTTTAAGCACCCAGTGACCCTTGTTCTCTGTCTCCAAGACAGGGTTGATATCTGCCATTCATACTTTAGTTTGATCTAGAGCACTAAGTTCCCTTCCTTTCCTTAAGGGAGGGGTATTTTTAGCCTTTATTGCTAAGCATGGAGTATAAGTCTTCCTTCTTTCTTCTAGGCTTTCAGGCTTATATCAGCAAGTAGAAGAGAAATTGAGGGAAATAAATGGCCTTGCCAGCATCCAAAATCAGGCTGGGCTCTGCTTTCCAGACATGCTAACCTGTAACACATCTGTTTGCCTCTCCTGGCTGAATCCTGGGTGCCTCTGCCTCCCTGCCATAGCTTCAGTTCCCTAGGAAACAGATCCTCAGACAATGATTGAATGCCATGCTCTTTTGGGGCTATGCAATCTTAGGGTGAAGGAAAGAGGGAAAAGGGATTGGAAGCAATGGAAGTTGAGGTATTAACTCTACTTGTCTCTGGTTCACACTAAGCCACAAAGAGATTCAACTTGTCAGGTGGCATTGAGCAGGATATCTTTGGGCAGGGTATAATAGAGAAATCAAACCCCAGAAGAGTTTGTAGAAAGGAGGAAGAAGGCCGGGCGTGGTGGCTCACGCCTGTAATCCCAGCACTTAGGGAGGCCAAGGTGGGTGGATCATGAGATCAAGAGATCAAGACCATTCTGGCCAACATGGTGAAACCCTGTCTCTACTAAAAATACAAAAACTAGCCTGGTGTGGTGGCACGCACCTGTAGTCCCAGCTACTTGGGATGCTGAGGCAGGAGAATCACTTGAACCTGGGAGGTGGAGATTGCAGTGAGCTGAGATTGCGCCACTGTACTCCAACCTGGCTGAGCGAGACTCTGTCTCAAAAAAAAAAACAAAAAAAAAAAAAAAAAAAGGAAGAAAAGGGAACGTATTTGTCCAGCTTGCCTCTACTTCAGTCTCTTGTTTCTAGTGTTAAGTTCCCCTATTGGTTATGGTAAAACTCTTCATGGTTTTACCTGTGGATTGCATCATCTAGCCCTTTCAGTAGCTGCTTGGGAAGCAAGATCCCACGCACCACAAAGTGGCATTCCATCCAAGGGCAGAATTTGTGTAAGAAACCAGCAACTCAGGGAATAAGCCAGTAGTCTGGGCTCTGTCACAGCAAGAAAAGGGAAGACCAAGCCTTTCTGGACAAGCAACTGGTGGACCCAGGTGGGAGGACCGTGTGGACCCAAGTTGGCTGCAGTGGCTACTGAGGTAGAGCAGACAGCTAGCAGCCCAGAAAACCATGGCCTCTGAAGGAGCCGAGAAGGCATATGAGATTGTCTGAGACATTCAGACCCTCACATGCCCCTTCTGTTATCTCCTGCTCCTATTATAGCTTGTGAATCTTCTGTGTGTGTGTGTGTGTGTGTGTGTGTGTGTGTATAAGATGTACTTTCTCCTTTCCTACAAAAAGATGAACAAATCCATATGCTTTCTCCTTTCCTAAGATAGGATATCCAAGACCATGTGCTTTTCCCTTTCCTAGGAGGGATGTCCAAGTCCATGTGCTTTCTTTCCCAATAAGAGATGTCCAAATTCATGTGCTTTCTCCTTTCCCAAGAAGGGATGTCCCAGTCCAATCAGTCACAGAGTCCATTTCAAGGTGGCATTCAGTTATGATCTCCCACACAACCTATGGCAAGAAGATTTGTGAAAGAAGCCATGATAGCTGCTGCAGCTGGACCAAGACTATAACAGATACTCATTATCTCCTTCCTCCACTACCCAGTTAGGTGTCTCTGACCCACAGGTCACACTTCATCTGGACTGAGTTGCCTGCCTGCTGGGTTGCTCAGACCTCTTATCCCCAAAGGGTCTGAGTCTAATTGCTCCACCCTTCTTGGTTTGTGGTTGTTGTAATTACCTAGTGATCATTACCAGTGGGCATGAATGTTCTAAGAAAGGGCCCAGTGATCCCCTTGGTTCCAGGCATGCTCCTGTCTGCCCCCATTGAATCATAACATCCGAGGTCCTTGTGTAATCAGGGTCAGCTGCTGATCCATGAGCATGATAAGCCAAAGTGGCCAAGTGGTCATCACATTTCCAGTTCAATGGGGGCTTCACTCTGTCCCGACCTTGTGACCATGTTATGGATTGATTTGCATCCTTCTAAAATTCACATGTTGAAATAATAAACTCCAATACCTCAAGATGTGACCTTATTTGAAGATAGGGTCTTTAAACAGGTGATAAAGTTAAAACAAGGTCATTAGGGTGGGTATTAATTCAACATGACTGGTGTCCTTATAAAAAGAGGAAATTTGGAGGGTGGAGCCAAGATGGCCGAATAGGAACAGCTCCGGTCTACAGCTCCCAGCGTGAGCGACACAGAAGACAGGTGATTTCTGCATTTCCATCTAAGGTACCAGGTTCATCTCACTAGGGAGTGCCAAACAGTGGGTGCAGGACAGTCAGTACAGCACACCGTGCGCGATCTGAAGCAGGGTGAGGCATTGCCTCATTCGGGAAGCCCAAGGGATCAGGGAGTTCCCTTTCCTAGTCAAAGAAAGGGGTAACAGATGGCACCTGGAAAATCGGGTCACTCCCACCCTAATACTGTGCTTTTCCAACGGGCTTGGAAAATGGCACACCAGGAGATTGTGTCCCGCACCTGGCTCGGAGGGTCCTACACCCATGGAGTCTCGCTGATTGCTAGCACAGCAGTCTGAGATCAAACTGCAAGGCGGCAGCAAGGCTGGGAGAGGGGCGCCCGCCATTGCCCAGGCTTGCTTAGGTAAACAAAGCAGCCAGGAAGCTCGAACTGGGTGGAGCCCACCACAGCTCAAGGAGGCCTGCCTGCCTCTGTAGGCTCCACCTCTGGGGGCAGGGCACAGACAAACAAAAAGACAGCAGGAACCTCTGCAGACTTAAATGTCCCTGTCTGACAGCTTTGAAGAGAGTAGTGGTTCTCCCAGCACACAGCTGGAGATCTGAGAACAGGCAGACTGCCTACTAAAGTGGGTCCCTGAACCCCGAGCAGCCTAACTGCAAGGCACCCCCCAGTAGGGACAGACTGACACCTCATGCGGCCAGGTACTCCTCTGAGACAAAACTTCCAGAGGAACAATCAGACAGCTGAATTTGCAGTCTCATGAAAATCCGCTGTTCTGCAGCCACCGCTGCTGACACCCAGGAAAACAGGGTCTGGAGTGGACCTTTAGCAAGCTCCAACAGACCTGCAGCTGAGGGTCCTGTCTGTTAGAAGGAAAACTAACAAACAAAAAGGACACCCACACCAAAAACCCATCTGTACATCACCATCATCAAAGACCAAAAGTAGAAAAACCTACAAAGATGGGGAGAAAACAGGGCAGAAAAACTGGAAACTCTAAAAACCAGAGCACCTCACCTCCTCCAAAGGAAAGCAGTTCCTCACCAGCAACAGAACAAAGCTGGACGGAGAATGACTTTGACGAGTTGAGAGAAGAAGGCTTCAGGCAATCAAACTACTCCAAGCTACGGGAGGAAATTCAAACCAATGGCAAATAAGTTAAAAACTTTGAAAAAAAATAGATGAATGTATAACTAAGATAACCAATGCAGAGAAGGGCTTAAAGGAGCTGATGGAGCTGAAAGCCAAGTTTTGAGAACTACGTGAAGATTGCAGAAGCCTCAGTAGCCGATGCGATCAACTGGAAGAAAGGGTATCGCGGATGGAAGATGAAATGAATGAAATGAAGCGAGAAGGGAAGTTTAGAGAAAAAAGAATAAAAAGAAACGAACAAAGCCTCCAAGAAATATGAGACTATGTGAAAAGACAAAACCTACGTCTGATTGGTGTACCTGAAAGTGATGGGGAGAATGGAACCAAGTTGGAAAACACTCTGCAAGATATTATCCAGGAGAACTTCCCCAATCTAGCAAGGCAGGCCAACATTCAGATTCAGGAAATACAGAGAATGCCACAAAGATAGTCCTTGAGAAGAGCAACTCCAAGACACATAATTGTCAGATTCACCAAAGTTGAAATGAAGGAAAAAATGTTAAGGGCAGCCAGAGAGAAAGGTCGGGTTACCCACAAAGGGAAGTGCATCAGACTAACAGCTGATCTCTCGGCAGAAACTCTACAAGCCAGAAGAGAGTGGGGGCCAATATTCAACATTCTTAAAGAAAAGAATTTTCAACCCAGAATTTCATATCCAGCCAAACTAAGCTTCATAAGCGAAGGAGAAATAAAATGCTTTACAGACAAGCAAATGCTGAGTGATTTTGTCACCACCAGGCCTGCCCTAAAAGAGCTCCTGAAGGAAGCACTAAACATGGAAAGGAACAACCAGTACCAGCCACTGCAAAAACATGCCAAATTGTAAAGACCATCAAGGCTAGGAAGAAACTGCAACAACTAACGAGCAAAATAACCAACTAACATCATAATGACAGGATCAAATTCACACATAACAATATTAACTTTAAATGTAAATGGGCTAAATGCTCCAATTAAAAGACACAGACTGCCAAACTGGATAAGGAGTCAAGACCCATCAGTGTGCTGTATTCAAGAAACCCATCTCATGTGCAGAGACACACATAGACTCAAAATAAAGGGATGGAGGAAGATATGCCAAGCAAATGGAAAACAAAAAAAGGCAGGGGTTGCAATCCTAGTCTGTGATAAAATAGACTTTAAACCAACAAAGATCAAAAGAGACAAGGCCATTACATAATGGTAAAGGGATCAATTCAACAAGAAGAGCTAACTATCCTAAATATATATGCACCCAACACAGGAGCACCCAGATTCATAAAGCAAGTCCTGAGTGACCTACAAAGAGACTTAAACTCCCACACAATAATAATGGGAGATTTTAACACCCCACTGTCAACGTTAGACAGATCAATGAGACAGAAAGTTAACAAGGATACCCAGGAATTGAACTCAGCTCTGCACCAAGTGGACCTAATAGACATCTACAGAACTCTCCACCCCAAATCAACAGAATATACATTTTTTTCAGCACCACACCACACCTATTCCAAAATTGACCACATAGTTGGAAGTAAAGCTCTCCTCAGCAAATGTAAAAGAACAGAAATTATAACAAACTGTCTCTCAGACCACGGTGCAATCAAACTAGAACTCAGGATTAAGAAACTCACTCAAAACCGCTCAACCACATGGAAATTGAACAACCTGCTCCTGAATGACTACTGGGTACATAATAAAATGAAGGCAGAAATAAAGATGTTCTTTGAAACCAATGAGAACAAAGACACGACATACCAGAATCTCTGGGACACATTCAAAGCAGTGTGTAGAGGGAAATTTATAGCACTAAATGCCCACAAGAGAAAGCAGGAAAGATGCAAAACTGACACCCTAACATCACAATTAAAAGAACTAGAAAAGCAAGAGCAAACACATTCAAAAGCTAGCAGAAGGCAAGAAATAACTAAAATCAGAGCAGAACTGAAGGAAATAGAGAAACAAAAAACCCTTCAAAAAATTAATGAATCCAGGAGTTGGTTTTTTGAAAAGATCAACAAAATTGATAGACTGCTAGCAAGACTAATAAAGAAGGAAAGAGAGAAGAATCAAATAGATGCAATAAAAAATGATAAAGGGGATATCACCACCGATCCCACAGAAATACAATCTACCATTAGAGAATACCACAAACACCTCTACACAAATAAACTAGAACATCTAGAAGAAATGGATAAATTCCGTGACAAATACACCCTCTCAAGACTAAACCAGGAAGAAGTTGAATCTCTGAATAGACCAATAACAGACTCTGAAATTGTAGCAATAATCAATATCTTACCAACCAAAAAGAGTCCAGGACCTGATGGATTCACAGCCGAATTCTACTAGAGGTACAAGGAGGAACTGGTACCATTCCTTCTGAAACTATTCCAATCAATAGAAAAAGAGGGAATCCTCCCTAACACATTTTATGAGGCCAGCATCATCCTGATACCAAAGCCTGGCAGAGGCACAACCAAAAAAGAGAATTTCAGACCAATATCCTTGATGAACATTGATGCAAAAATCCTCAATAAAATACTGGCAAACCGAGTCCAGCAGCACATCAAAAAGCTTATCCACCATGATCAAGTGGGCTTCATCCCTGGGATGCAAGGCTGGTTCAACATATGCAAATCAATAAATGTAATCCAGCATATAAACAGAACCAAAGACAAAAACCACATGATTATCTCAATAGATGCAGAAAAGGCCTTTGACAAAATTCAACAACCCTTCATGCTAAAAACTCTCAATAAATTAGGTATTGATGGGACGTATCTCAAAATCATAAGAGCTATCTATGACAAACCCACAGCCAATATCATACTGAATGGGCAAAAACTGGAAGCATTCCCTTTGAAAACTGGCACAAGACAGGGATGCCCTCTCTCACCACTCCTATTCAACATAGTGCTGGAAGTTCTGGCCAGGGCAATCAGGCAGGAGAAGGAAATAAAGGGTATTCAATTAGGAAAAGAGGAAGTCAAATTGTCCCTGTTTGCAGATGATATGATTGTATATCTAGAAAACCCCATTGTCTCAGCCCAAAATCTCCTTAAGCTGATAAGCAACTTCAGCAAAGTCTCAGAATACAAAATCAATGTACAAAAATCACGAGCATTCTTGTACACCAATCACAGACAAACAGAGAGCCAAATCATGAGTGAACTTCCATTCACAATTGCTTCAAAGAGAATAAAATACCTAAGAATCCAACTTACAAGGGATGTGAAGGACCTCTTCAAGGAGAACTACAAACCACTGCTCAATGAAATAAAAGAGGATACAAACAAATGGAAGAACATTCCATGCTCATGGGTTGGAAGGATCAATATCGTGAAAATGGCCATACTGCCCAAGGTAATTTATAGATTCAATGCCATCCCCATCAAGCTACCAATGACTTTCTTCACAGAATTGGAAAAAACTAAAGTTCATGTGGAACCAAAAAAGAGCCCGCATTCCCAAGTCAATCCTAAGCCAAAAAAACAAAGCTGGAGGCATCATGCTACCTGACTTCAAACTGTACTACAAGGCTACAGTAACCAAAACAGCATGGTACTGGTACCACAACAGAGACATAGATCAATGGATCAGAACAGAGACCTCAGAAATAATGCCGCGTATCTACAACTATCTGATCTTTGACAAACCTGACAAAAACAAGCAATGGGAAAAGGATTCCCTATTTAATAAATGGTGCTGGGAAAACTGGCTAGCCATATGTAGAAAGCTGAAACTGGATCCCTTCCTTACACCTTATACAAAAGTTAATTCAAGATAGATTAAAGACTTAAATGTTAGACCTAAAACCATAAAAACCCTAGAAGAAAACCTAGGCAATACCATTCAGGACATAGGCATGGGTAAGGACTTCATGTCTAAAACACCAAAAGCAATGGCAACAAAAGCCAAAATCGACAAATGGGATCTAATTAAACTAAAGAGCTTCTGCACAGCAAAAGAAACTACCATCAGAGTGAACAGGCAACCTACAGAATGGGAGAAAATTTTTGCAACCTACTCATCTGACAAAGGGCTAATATCCAGAATCTACAATGAACTCAAACAAATTTACAAGAAAAAAACAAACAACCCCATCAAAAAGTGGGCGAAGGACATGAACAGACACTTCTCAAAAGAAGACATTTATGCAGCCAAAAAACACATGCAAAAATGCTCATCATCACTGGCCATCAGAGAAATGCAAATCAAAACCACAATGAGATACCATCTCACACCAGTTAGAATGGCCATCATTAAAAAGTCAGGAAACAACAGGTGCTGGAGAGGATGTGGAGAAATAGGAACACTTTTACACTGTTGGTGGGACTGTATACTAGTTCAACCATTGTGGAAGTCAGTGTGGCGATTCCTCAGGGATCTCGAACTAGAAATACCATTTGAGCCAGCCATCCCATTACTGGGTATATACCCAAAGGACTATAAATCATGCTGCTATAAAGACACATGCACACGTATGTTTATTGCGGCACTATTCACAATAGCAAAGACTTGGAACCAACCCAAATGCCCAACAACAATAGACTGGATTAAGAAAATGTGGCACATATACACCATGGAATACTATGCAGCCATAAAAAAGGATGAGTTCACGTCCTTTGTAGGGACATGGATGAAACTGGAAACCATCACTCTCAGTAAACTATCGCAAGGACAAAAAACCAAACACCCGCATGTTCTCACTCATAGGTGGGAATTGAACAATGAGAACTCATGGACACAGGAAGGGGAACATCACACTCCGGGGACTGTTGTGGGGTGGGGGGAGGGGGGAAGGACAGCATTAGGAGATATACCTAATGCTAAATGATGAGTTAATGGGTGCAGCACACCAACACGGCACATGGATACATATGTAACAAACCTGCACATTGTGCACATGTACCCTAAAACTTACAGTATAATAATAATAATAATAATAAAAAGAGGAAATTTAGAGAAAGATGGGCACACAGGGAGAATGCCATGTGAAGATAAAGGCACAGATTGGAGGGATGCATCTGCAAGCCAAGGAACACCAGATTGCCAGCAAACCACCAAAAGCTAGGGGCAAGGCGTAAACAGATTCTCTCTCTCAGTACCTAGGAAAAAAAAAAACAGTTCTGCCAACACCTTGATTTCAGGCTTCTGATCTTTAGAACTGTGAGACAATAAACTTTTGTTGTTTAAGCCACCCAGTCTGTGGTATTTGTTGCAGTGGCCCTAGCAAACAAATACAGACTGGGACCTCACGTCTTACAAAGCCCAAGATGGCAAGGACAGGAGGCATCAATCCCATGAGTGGGTCACTGGTGTGATAGTGAGAAGGGCTTTGTACTCTCACACTAGGCCCCCAGCTTTAGGAGATTTTGAAGACCTGGTATTATACACCGCCCATAGTATTATACATCACCCACTGTCCATTGAATTTACTACAGACTGGAGGACAGCTCCCTGGGAGGTAGTGTCCCCCACTGGAATCTTGGCTGAGCCTCTAAAAGGCTGTGCTCTGTTCCATCAGGTTGGCTGCTTCTGAATGATGGGGCTCATGGTAAAGCTGATGAATCCCAAGGCCTTGAACCCATTACGTTAAGTTCCTTGCTAAGAATGGGTCCCTTGTTCCAAGTGAAGGTTTGTGGGATCCCAACTCAATGAATAAGGTTTTTCTGTAAGCCCTTAGATGATAATGCAGACAGAAACATCATGGGCCTTGGAAGACAATCCCTTATCTAGAGGATGTTTTGGTGATGATAAGCATGAATTGCTGTTCTTTGCAGGGTGGAAAGGTCTCAGTTTAAGTGACCCATGTTTCCCTAAGAAATGGTGCGTGTAACAGACTCAGTGTCAGTCTCTGCTGCTAGCAGGTGGACACTTTGCAATAGAAATAGCTATACCACACTTGGTGAGAGGAATTCCATATTATTGAACCTAGGTAGAGTCTCCATCTCTGCCACCATGACCGCTTGCTTCACAGGCCCATTGCACATGCGATGGATGGCAGAGGAGCAAAGCTGAGCTATAGGACTTGTCATCCAACTCCCTTGATGGTTGAAAGACTGATCTGTGGTCTTTCTGGTGAGCAGTAAAACACAGATCTGCAAATTTTGAGTCTACTCTCATTGGATCATGAACACACTTCTTGCCCAGACTCCCAGTAATCAATCTTCCAGTATTATTATTTTCAGTCCTCTGACCAATCAACAAAGCCATTCTTTACTGCCCAGGAGCATAAATGTCTATCTCAGTTCATGTTCCCCTCTTTTTAAGGAAGACAGCCAAGTGTACTGCTCACAGCTCTACCAATGGGCTGCAACACAGCCGCAGTCCATTTCCAGCTAGCATTAACATAGTATGCCTTCTCCATAGGTTGGTCATGTAGAATCCCTCCATAAGTCCAAAAGTTTGCGTAGAAGGACAGGCATGAATGAAGCAAAAGTAGGTACCATGGAATTCTGGGCCATCAGTTTTTATCATTTACTCATGCCTTCAAGACTTGCTTGAGCCTGATGTCAAAGATACCACTTTCATAATATGATGGATTTCTGCCACGCTCTGCCTTATGATGTGGAGACAACCATGATGCCCATGATGGACATCTCAGGTTGCATAGTCCCTTGGTGTCCCATAGTGAGGAGCTCAACCTCTGAGGGGACCCAGTAGCATTCTGAGAGCTATTTTTCAGACATAGAGTCAAGGAGAACATAAATTTGATTTAGATTCTGAGAAGTATGTGCTGTAATTATCCTATAGGGTCTTGTTAGCATCTCCATTCAGCATCCACATCTGCCACGAATATCTCCAGGGTAATCAGATATGGCCTCAGAGGCAGAGCAGCTAGAACCACAGCCTAGACCTGCTGCAGAGCATTTGTCTCTAGGTTCACTCAAATTGGCATACTCCAGAGTCACCTGATAACAAAGTGGAAGCAGTAGTCCACATTTTCTTTGTCCAAGATCCAAAAAGACTCATCAGCTTCTGTTTCTTTTTTAGTAAAAGAAAATGTAAGACGCAGGCTGGGTGCGGTGGCTCACGCCTGTAATCCCAGCACTTTGGGAGGCTGAGGCAGGTGGATCACTTGAGGTCAGTAGTTTGAGATCAGCCTGATCAACATGGTGAAATCCCATCTCTACTAAAAAATACAAAAATTAGCCAGGTGTGGTGGTGCACACCTGTAGTCCCAGCTACTCAGGAAGCTGAGTTGGGAGTATCATTTGAACCCAGGAGGCGGAGGTTGTGGTGAGCTGAGACCATGCCACTGCACTCCAGCCTGGGCAACAGAGCGAGACTCCATCTCAAAAAAAAAAAAAAAAAAGTAAGATGCAACAGCTTGTTATTTATATTAAAGGTGATCTTCCAGCATGCCCTGACAACTGGAGCCCAAAAATTGGTAACAGTCACATTGGTGACATATATCAGGCCCCTAAATCACTCAGGTTTATCAACCCACCCTTGTAGCATGTATGTGTCTTGGTGGGGAATCTAGGATGCCTGACATTCCCTGATCACCAAGCCAATGAACATGATGTTATGCATGTAGAGGAACAGTGTGATGTTCCTGGGAATATCAGTATAAGCACGGTCCCTATGGACTATCTTAGGACAGAGAAAAGGAGAGTTGACACAGCACCGAGTCTACCCAGTGCAGATATCCTGTTGTCCTGCCATAGCAAAGCAACCTGCTTTTCATGTTCCTTTCATATGAATGCTAAGAAGAAAGCATTCATGAAACGAATAACCACATCCCAAGGAGCAGAGGCGGTACTGACCCATTCCTGTAAAGATACGAAAGCCCACATAGCATCTAGTGATATTGATGGTAGTCCACTATCATCTGTCAAGATTCGATTCATATTTAGAAGACAGACAGGTGAACTGAATGGGAATATTATAGGGGCCACTGCCCCTACATTCTTCAAGTCTTCAACAGCTGTGTTTGTCTCTGCAATTCTTCCGTCTGATCTTGACAAAACAAGGCTTCCACTCAGACCTTCCTACTGTAATGGGTCTAACTGCCCAGGTCAACAAACAGATGCATAAGTGAGTATGTTCTACATTCAGGAATCAGGCCAAGACCCCTATCACTTGTTCTCCAGTGGTCCACACTCCAACCTCAGGACCATCATGGAGTTTTACATCCCCTCATATTGGTGTTAATTCAGATCTCATATCTACTTGTCTTTGAGGGATCCAGATATTTCCTTTTCCCTGGTTCACAGTTACCCTGGAAATAGTCATAAGTCCCTTTGGGAAAATTTAGAGAAGTATTTCCTGAAGATACTTGTGAGTACCTTGCAGAGTTTTGTCTTAAAGAATCAGCCTCCCCTTCAATCAATGGGCCTTGATGTAGATCTGAAAGCTGAGTGAGGGGTCACAATTTCCCATAACCATAGCTGATTTTCTGATTATGTAAACCAAGCAACAATCTACATAGCTTCTCATCTATTTGGCCTCTGGGAATACCATAACCTACAGTGGTCAGTGTGGGTTACAGATCCTACAGATCCCTGTGGGTTAAGGCACGCTGATTGTCTCTCTCACCCTGTTGCTCATTGTGATAATTACCTCTACCTAGGACCTGAACGTCAGATGTAGGTACCTGCCTGTCCTAAACTAGGAGTCCGTCAGTCCATCATCCCCACTGACATGAGGGAGCCCAGTTCCATGCCAGCATCTCCTGCCATTAACATTGACCTAGAGAAGACGGCCATTCCCATGCTTGGTGTCTCTATTTGCTTCCTGTGGCTGCTATAGCAAATAATAAACAAAAACCCAAACAAACAAAAAGCTTCAGGTGTTTTAAACAACAGAAATGTGTCCCTTCACAGTTCCAGAGGCTGGAAGTCTGAAATCCAGGTGTGAGCAGGGCCATGCTCCCTCTGAAGGCTTCAGGGAAGAATCCTCCCTTGCCTCCTCCTGGCTTCTGGCGGTCAGCGATGCCTGGTTTTCCTTGGCTTGCAGTGGCATCACTCCAGTTTCTGCATCCAACTTCACATGGCCACCTTCTCTCCGTGTGTGCCTGTGTCTTGTGTCTCTCTGTTTCCAATTCTCCCTGTTCCTATAAGGACACCAGTCATTGGATTTAGACCACCCTAATTCAGGATAGCCTCATTTTAACTTGATTACCCGTGAAAAGACCCTATTTCCAAGTAAGATCACATTCCCAGGTTACCCAGGGTTAGGACTTCAACATATATTCTTGGGTACACAATTCAACCCATAATACAGGTACCCTTCACTTTTTGTCCTAAATGAAAAAAAAATATATATGTCCTTTAGGCTTTCCCAGGGAGCATAATCTCAAGTCAGGCATAATAAATTTCTTCTAAAACATCCACTTCCCTGAGCTGCCTGATCCCTTCTGAACTAACAGTGTTGAATAAACCAAGTTCTGATGTGTCTACTCCATTCAATATAGGCCACCCTCAGTCCCAGCTTCAAGGAACTATCTCGGAAAACTATCAAAACCGGCACTGGGCATCTGCCCTAACATTGAATCCCAAGCCAGGAACATGTGCCCCAGGCTAATGAATTATCCTCTATTTGATCTTATTTCCAAAAACTTCCTAAGCCTTAGCACCCTCAGATCCACTCCCATGAATATTCCCAGTACCACCAGCCAGATCCTGCAATTCCATGTAAGCTGTATCTTCCCAAGGCAGGAGACACAGCTCCCCTCCCAGGCTGTGCTCCCCTCTCAGACCCAATTCTGGTTGCTGGGTGGAGGCAGTAAGGGGTGGTGGAGCCAGTTCTCCAGAGGAACAAGCATCCACTTGCAGGACATGTGTTTCAAGCAAGAGCTCCAAGAAAGGGGAGGCCATTCCCTTTTCATAAGAGAGAAGGGCCTGCTTCTGCCAGGCAGGATGTTTGGGGGATTCAAAATGTTCAGGCTTACAGGGCTGAAGGTTACTACATCAGATCTTTGGCTGCAGTCTTCCTGTGAGGGTACTTACTTTACTGGAGGAGGCTGTTGAAGCTTTGCATTCATGTCTTTGCAAGTCTTTCACCCTTTTAACCAGACTCTAACCCAATTTCAGCAGAGT
This sequence comes from Nomascus leucogenys, assembly GCF_006542625.1. Classification (NCBI taxonomy): domain Eukaryota; kingdom Metazoa; phylum Chordata; class Mammalia; order Primates; family Hylobatidae; genus Nomascus; species Nomascus leucogenys. The sequence goes on along the minus strand of NC_044382.1, from coordinate 8,577,447 downwards.
CTGCTCTGCAACTGCATGAGATGAGGTCTCTAAATATTTCAAACCAGCTGTGATGGGCACCATAGAAACCCCTCAGTGATGGCTGTATTCTAATCCCTGGAGCCTGTGAATATGTTAGGTTACCTGACAAAGGAGAATTAAGATTGCAGATGGAATTAAGGTTTGCTGATCAGCTGAGTTTAAGATCATGGAGATTATGCAGGATTATCCAGATTGGCCCAACGTAATGACAGGGGTCTTTAAAAGCAGAAAGAGGAGGCAGCAGAGGAGAGTCAGAGGTTGCCATGTGAGAGGAAGTCACCGCCTGTTGTTGGCTTTGAAGACGGAGGAAGGGGTCATGAGCCCAGGGACACAGGAAGCCTCAAGAGGCTGGGAAAAGCAACGAAACAGATTCAGCCCTAGACAGGAATGTAGCTCTGCTAACACTTTGTTTTTAACCGAGTGGGATCCATGTCAGCCTTCTGGTCCACAGATTGAAGATAATGAATTTGTGTTATTTTGAGCCATGAAGTGGGTGATTATTTGTTGTAGCACAATACAGCAACAGGAAACAGAGAGACCCTTTGATATTGACAGCGTGCCTTTGGCTGTCCCAGCCTAGCAGTATCTATTTGAAAGACCTTCGGGACAATCAAAGTAGCCACCCTACTACACAGTTTTTGTAATTATAATTAACCTGTAACCAGTTGAGCACCTCAGCTATTTGATCACCCAGTGCATGCTGCACCTCATTTTGCAGGTAGAAGCATAAGGAATGATGATGTCACCATGTGTGAGGAGCTATTTCCATCCCACTTCCTACTAGCAGTGGGGAGTTCTATTGCCTCGGGACACTTGAGCAATGCAAGTCCAAAATCCCATTCTGAGAGCCTGTTTTCTAAATTCTCTTCCGTTTCCAATTTGATTATACCCTGGGTCTCCTAGAATCTGTTACTCAAAGAGTGGTCTGCAGAAGAGCACTGTGGGCCTCCCTTGGGGGCTTGTTAGGAATACAGAATCTCAGGCTTCACCCTAGACCTGCTGAATCCTACTCTGCATTTGAACCATAGTCCCAAATGATTCAAATGCACATTAAAATTCTATAGCCCAGCCAGGCATGGTGGCTCACGCCTGTAATCCCAGCACTTTGGAAGGTCGAGGCGGGTGGATCATGAGGTCAGGAGATCGAGATCATCCTAGCCAACATGGTGAAACCTTGTCTCTACTAAAAATACAAAAATTAGCCGGGTATGGTGGCGGGCACCTGTAGTCCCAGTTACTTGGGAGGCTAAGGCAGGAGAATCACTTGAACCCGGGAGGCGAAGGTTGCAGTGAGCCAAGATTGCGCCACTGCACTCTAGCCTGGCAACAGAGCAAGACTCCGTCTCAAAAAAAAAAATTTCTACAGTCCTCGTGCCTGTAATCCCAGCACTCTGGAGGGCCGAGGCGGGTGAATCACTTGAGGTCAGGAGTTCGAGACCAGCCTGGACAACATGGTGAAACCCCATCTCTACTAAAAATACCCACACACACACACACACACACAAATTAGCCAGGAGTGGTGGTGGGCACCTGTAATATCAGCTACTCAGGAGGCTGAGGCAGGAGAATTGCTGGAACCCAGGAGTCGGAGGTTGTAGTGAGCTGAGATCGTGCCATTGCACTCCAGCCTGGGTGACAAGAGCAAGACTCTGCCAAGAAAAAATATATATATATATCTAAAATCGCTGGCCATGAAAACACAACCCAAAGATTAGAAGCTGATGGCTTACTTGGGAGTGCAGGTCCGGGCACCAGGAGGGGAAGTGGAATTGAGGCAGGGAAAGGTGTGGAGCAACTGAAGGTGATGCATTATGGTGCTGGACACTGTTTCATGACAAGCTGCAAAGGGCCAGCTGGTTGGTCACAGAGGTGCCTGCTCATCTACTCTTGACATCCCTGGAAAGGATATACAGAGTATTCTATCTCCTATTTCTTACAGCCAAAGGGAGAATTAACTAATTCCTTGCACTTCCAGGCTGCATCCTCCAGCCCTTTTGGCATCACTTGGGAAGCCAGATCTTCTATCTTTTGCTCAAATCAGGTTCAGTAAGAAACTCAGGGAATGCAGCTGGTCGGCCTGGCTGTGCAGCAGCACCGCAGGGGAGTGGTCCAGCCTTCTCACCCAAATGACTCACTGGCCCTAGGTGGTGTACCACGAAGACCCAAGTAAAGTAGCTTGAACCCCTTCTCACTGGAACGCATTGGATCATCCCAGCCAGGCATGACCTCTCCAGGCTCAGACCTCATTGCTCTTTCACTCTTTCCCTTGAGCCCTGTGTTCAGAGCATTGGCTGGGGTCTAAGAGGCTGGGTAGACCATCCCCACTGCCACGTTTTGTTTGCTTGACTGTTTGTGATTTGTTTTCTGCAGAGTGAGGGCAAATTCCCACGGATGCGCGGAGGGACACAGTCCCTAAGTTGAAGATGGCTTAGACAACCTCCTTTCTCTCTGCCTTTTACCTAGGAAGCACCCAGAAATCCCTGCAGACATTAATGAGGACATATCATTCCAGAAGAATCTCCAGTTCATGCAGAGATGTAATCAGATAACTGTGACCTTTGGAAAAGAATGTGACCTCTCTAAGCCCAATTTCCTCATATGTGACAAAGGACAATGACAGATGGGCATTAAGCCAACCAGAGGAACTAAGGATGTGGGGCAATGGTGTTTGCCAATTCTCCCTGAGTCAGCCCCATAGACTGATCACATTGAGCTCTCTTAATAATAAGGGGCTCTCTAGTAATGGTTACAGTGGACAGCCCTGGAAGTGGCACCACTCCCTGCCCTCCCAAGTCTCCCACCCTCATCCTGAGGAGGCGTGTCCTTGGGGTGGGGAAGTCTCCCTCAGGGGGCATATGGCTGGTGGCAGCTGCATGATGAACGACACCCACATAGACACACACAGACCTTAGCTCTAGACCTGTCTGCACCGAGTACCAGCCAAGGCATTTTCCAGAGAACATCAAAGGGATGTATTACATCTCAGGCACTGAGCAAAGAGGAGGAGCGTGTCCTGTTCAGAGGTCCCAGACTATCACAGTGCATGCTACCTCCCCACTGTGCCCCCCAGGTCCACAACTCCAGGCCTTGCCACTCCAACACTGACATTGAGTGCGCACCTGTCATTTTTTGGTGCCGCATTAGATGCTGGAGATACCACAACAGCCAAGGCAATCTCTATCCTCACACTTGAAGCGCAAGTGAGAGCTTAATGATCACTGGTTGATTCATTCCTAAAACCCACCCAGTAGAAAGGGGCTCCAGATTGCCATTGGTTCCACTGCTTTCCTTTGCTTAAGGAGACAATGTTTACTAATGGAAGGAATTAAAACATTTATTTTTTTTTCTGAAAGCATTTATTGGCCAATGCAAAGGGGAGTACTGCCAAGGCCACTGGGTCCAGAATAATTGTCATTTTCCCTTTCCTAAAGGAAAGATAATCCAGAAAGAGTCCATGGAGAGTTCCCCATCCTTGCACCTATAAATCATCCTGAGATTTAGGGCTCAAGAATGGAAAACCTCCTGCTCAGAACCTGACACATCAGAGCTATTCACACACAGCATCCATTAGTTTGGTCTCCAGAATGCACAGGCCCCTAACATGGGGAACACACCGTTGTGTTCCATGGGGACACATAGGGACATGTGTTCCGTGTCCCTAAGATGGGTAACACACTATTGCAGTACCATGAATAGTAAGTTGAGAAGCTTAAATGCTTTGGTGGGATGAGATGAGGAAGTTTCAAAATGGGTTAATGAGGGTTGGTAGCAGAGGAAGAAACCAGTCCCAAAGCCAAATTTTCTCTCCAGAGGATTCTTGCCAGAGGTAGATTTTAGAAGGCAGAGTGCCCGTTAGGTGAAGAATAGAGGGATTGGCAGTAAAGGAAACCGTCCCCTTTGAGGGCGTGAGGCAGGGGGTTTAGCGCAGGCTTCTGTTCACTGAGAGTCAGGACAGAGCGCAGGAAAGGCAAGAGTTGAAACCCACCCAATACACAGAGCAGGTACTATTCTGGAAGACTTTAGTCATGGTTTATCAAATATCATATGCTTAGAAGTTTATAGTAACACATATAATAGTAAGGGTTAATAACTCAAACTCCTATAATTAGCACAATTAACCATATTGTTTTTCTTAGATTGCACTCTTTATGTTTCTAGTGAGAAAATCCTTGAGTGTTGCCTACATAGTTATTTTATGACTGTTTATGAAATTGGGAAAAGTAGATTTTATGAAATGCATGCCCCTATGACAGACCCCCAAAATGCATTTTGATCTTTAAAAGTTTAAAATTAAAAATAGGAAGCATATTTGGTGTTAAATGCGTAGAAAATCTAACAGTAATTACAAAAAGGGCAAACCAATGAACATTTGGAAAATCAATTGGCTTCTATGAATTGCCTCTGCTTGGCGTTCAACTTTGAGCACATTTACAAGTGAATAGGTGTGATTCCCATGATCTTGGGAACTGCCTACAGGGCTGGTCACACGAAAATCCACCCAGCTGGACATGGGGCAGTGCAGTTGACTGTGGTTCACAGAGATGGCCTCCCACGTCCAATGCATAGAGACCCATGAGATAGCCACCACTGTGGTCCTGATTTCCACAGAACAAAGCAAAGTGAAGAGAACAGCACACAGCCCTGTTTCCCTCCCTCACAAATGCACCAAGAACTTAATTTGCTCCTAGCATTGTCCAAAGCCTGGGAGAAAATACTGCCTCTGCCCTCAGGGTTACTCCAGATCTAGTTGTGAAGTCAGGCAATAAACTGATGATAGCAGCAAAATGAAACCCATTACAGGCGTGAAGGGTGTTCAGAGTAGGGAGAAAATGTGGAGAGTGGCCTGGAAACCAGGAGGAAGGCTTTCGGGAAGTGGCGTTTCAGCAGGCGTTGAAGATAAGCGAGAGTCCTCCAGGAAGTGGAGGGGGCAGGGCACTCCTGACAAAGGATGTCCTGCAAGGGGCCAGGCAGGGAGCAGAGCACCAGGGAGAAGTTCACACAGCCACAACCCGGGGGGTGCAGAGGGTGGATGGGAGACTGATAGGAGAGGTCCAGCTGGGGCTTAGCGCATAAGGGTCTGGAATGCCATGCTGAGAAGCTGGCACATTGACAGGCAGCACCTATGAGCACCTACTGTGTGCCAGATACTGTTCTTAGCAAGCTACACTTAACACCTTCTGAAAGCTCACAACCACCCTCTGAAGTATACACTATCGTTCTTCCCAATTTACAGGTGAGGACACAGGCACAGAGAGGCACAGACACTTCTTCCAAGTCACACAGCTCGAAAGTGGTGGAACAGGGACTTTCCGCTGCAGGCTCTGAGAAGGCAGTCAAGTGGCATGTTTCCAAGGGATAACTTTGGGGACAGAACCTGGATCCCCATATCACTTTGTTTCTAAGCTGGATGTGCATCGGAGCCCCTGTCAGGCCTCACCTGGGCCTCACAAATCAGAATCTTGGAGGCCCAGGTCCAGGAAAGTGTGTTTTAATAAGCTCCAAAGGCAGGGCCTGCTGGGCAGGTCCTTCACAACCACTCAGCTCTGCCTCCCATTTGCTAGACAAAGAAACTGAAACCCAGGAGGGCACCACAGCCCACCAAAGCCTTCATGAGTGAGATGAGGACAAAGTGATGGTGCCCAGCGTAGAGACACTGCCCCTAGCCAGCATTCTTCGCCCAGAGCGGGGAGACGGAGGGGAAAGAGTGGAGGGAGGAGGAGCTCTTTATGGAGCAGACACCTTCTCTAGGTATAGGATGAAGGCCACTGGTGGTATGGGAGGGGACCTTCAGTGCATGGAATCACAGCCACGCACAACATTGAATCCCATTGTATTAGTTATTTATGGCTGCTGTAACAAATTACCACTAATTTAGCGGCTTAAAACAAGACAGATGTGTTCTCTTACTGTTCTTGAGTTCAGAAGTTTAAAATAAGATGAGGTGAAAATCAAGGTGTTGGCAGGGCTTGCTGTTTCTGAAGGTTCTGGGAAGAATCTGTTTCCTTGGCTCTTCTGACTGCTAAAGGCTATAAGGCATTCAGCTTTCCTTGGCTTGTGGCCACATCATTCATCAGCTTTCACTCTCACACCTCATTGTCTCTCATTAAGTCTCCCTCTGGTTCCCTCTAAAAAGGAGAGTTATGATGACATTGGGCCCACTTGGATAATGCAGAATAACCTCTTCAACTGGTCATGGATTTAATCACTTCTGTAAATTATCTTTTACCTTGGAAGATGACCTATTTGCAGATTCTGGGGATTTGGACTGAAGTCTTTGGAGAGGGAGGGGCTTATTACTCTACCTACCACTCTCATGATCAGAAAATCTCTTCTTTTCCAATTTTGTTTCAATCCTTTTGCCTTCTCCAAAAAGTCTTGGTTCTTGGCCAGTGTTTTGGCACCTCACTAATACTTGCTGACCTCGTGTTCGACCAGAGTGAGCACACTCAGGCCAGAGCCTTCAGCGGACAACTGATGCCACCTCAGTGTCCTCATCTACGAAATGGGGACAATTACAATCCGGGCCTCCTAGGGTTGCTGTGGGGGCTGAATGAGATAACACAGGTAAGGTACTCAGGCTGTGCTCATGACAGTGTAAGCGCTAAATAAATACTAACTTCTTATTTTGTTTATAGCAAGTGATCCTGATGACTGATGATCCATTTCCAGAACTTATATGGAATCTATCTTTAAAACAAGTTCACTGAGTAAAAATCAGAAACAGAGTAAGAAAGCCCATGAGAACTTTTAAGCATGGTATATCAAAACTTCAGGTACCACACAGAGATGGCAAACACTACAAGCAAAGGGAGCCTCAGCCTGTGTGACTGTCACGGTGTCCTGAACACCAGCCCAGAGCTGGTACTGGGAAGACAGCCTGGTATTTGCTGAATAAATGAAGGAATGAATTACAGCCGTGCATTGTTTCAGAAGCATTTCCCATAGTACCTCATCCAGTCCCTGCAGCAGCTGTTTTCCATAAGCGCAAACAGACTCAGAGATTAAACATCAAGGCACTCAGAAAATACAGCTGGAGGAATCTGATTCTGACTCAGGCCAGTCTGCCTGCTGCTGGGCTGCCTTCTAAGACACCTTTCCCCATTTCCAACCCAGCTCTCACTATTCCCACTGCAGCAGAAGTAAGGTCTTTTTCTCTAAGCAACTGTTTCTCCCGGGAACCTGATGCTGAAATCTCTCACTCTATCTCCTGTCCTTAAAGGAACCGAGAGAAAACTCTTGCTTGCCCTGAAATTTCACCCAAGCCCTGCAATCTACTTCCCGCTTTTAAAGAGACGGCCGCCAGAGGGGGGTATTGATCTACATTTCTTCAGACAAGCACATCAGAAGCCAAAACGCCCCAGGAGCACCAAGACCACCTTCAGCCTGGCTAATGCCTCAGCCAGCCAGACTTCCGCAAAGCCCATGCTCAGGATGAAGAAGCCATCCCCATGTCAGCCCCAAATACCCCCAAGACATGACTCTCGTGAACCCTGTTGCCCAGGCAGGACAGACGAGGGCTCATTGCCACTCACAGAGAACCATCATAGATAGTAGGTAGTACTGCAATTTTTATCCCCATTTTACAGATTAGGAACCTGGTGCAGAGAGTTAAGCTAGGGGCCAACTAGTCCCTCATCCCCTGATTCCCCGCCTCAAACAACTTTGTACTGTGCTAGGCTCCTAGGAATCCTGGAACTTAGAAACTATTTGTGTATTATGTGGAGAGAGGGGAAAGAATCCATGAAGCCAAGCCTCTAATCAAATGTGAATTTGGGGGGAGGTATGTAGGGTCCAAGAGCTGGGGATGTTGTAGCCCCAGCTGGTGAACCACCAGCATCTCCCATCACCTCGGACTCCCGAGTCCCTAATGAGAGCTAACTGTATTGAACAGGTATGATACTATACAGTACCGCCTGACATGAAGTGTCCAGAGCAGCACCAGGAAGCAGTTGGTTTTACCGATTAGAAAACCAAGGTCCAAAACAAATGGTTGCTATCTAAGGTATGACAGTGCCTAAGGAGTAGAGACAAGATTGAGACCCAGAAAGTTTGGTTCCAAGGCCGGAGCTCCTTGCTCCTGGCACTGCCTGCGTGATCCAGTTCCAGCCACAGCGGAGCGGCAGCCAGGCTGGCTCCCACCTGCCTCCTTCATCTCGGTGGCTAGTCATCCTCTCTGTACCTGCCTCCTCAAAGTTCAACAGGGAAACTGAATCCTTACTGCACTGTGGTCCTACATGAGTTCATGTTTGTGAAAATGCACATCACCTCCTACCAGACAGGTGAACTGAGGTCCGACTTCTAAAAGAGCATGATTCTCCACCCCTGAAAGTCAAGGCCAGAAGTTGCAGTGCTGGTTGATCAGTCAGGCTGGGGACCTGTGTACAGTTACCCTTTATGCAGGACTTGAGTCAGCATTGGCTTCTGGACCCAGCAATATCCACAGCTGACTGCTGGGACATGTCCTCGGGGGCATGGCTCCCAGATGGCAAGATTTTCCCAAGGGGAAAGCAAATGGTTGAACGTTGCTTGGAGGAAGCTATGATACCAGGCCTCCTGCCCAGAGTCAATATCTCTCCCATGTCAATATCAGGCCGCAGGTACCCTTGCATTCATCATCATCCTCATGATCTGCAGCTTTTGCAGCCCCTGGGCTCCACATTTTACTTACACATTTATATTACTTTTTCCTTCCAAATCCACATGAGACAGATTCTAGTTTCATCCTCACTTTATTGATAAACAAACGGAGGCCTTGTAAGATTAAGAAACTTGGCCAAGATCTCATGGCCACCAAAGAGCGAAGCTGGTATTTGAACCCAGTTCTATGCAATCCTCAGGCCCATGTGTTTGTTTTACTGCTTTGTCCCAAATGTCCCAATTTGGGGTTCAGAATATACAGAATATATGGTCTTTCGTGTCCAAGAAGGCCTCCCTCCGGACTGTAGTATGCAAACTGCTTCCCAAGCACTCCCTAGGCAGGCTCAGGCCCTCACACACCCAACTCTTATTTTTTATTTATTGTTCTATTATTATTTCCCTGAAGCTGGGCAGAGTGCATCTTCTCAGGTTTGAATTTTCACTTCTAGAAATTTCAAAAAGTTTAAAATAATTTCATTCACAAAACGACCCTAGCTGTTAGAGACATTTGATTCTTTTCCCAGAGGCCCCAGGATGGTCAAGGGAGCTGCAGGACCGTAACTCTCTAACCTCATTTGGGGGTGGAAACAGCTAGCTCCTGTTGTCCACCCCAAGGGCTGTAGCCAGTGTTCCTACAGATCTGGAATGAAGGGTCCTCTGGGGATGCTTTGGACACCCCTGGCCCGAAGGTTTAACCTTGTGACCCCCAGCTACTGGGCTCTGGGTGCCAGAGGCTCCCTGTGAATAAGGCCTCCTAAGACAGGCCAGGCTTTCTCTGATCTACTGCGGGAAAGGAACTGGGGCCCACGTGCAGCTAGGGAGACTCAGGTGAGCGTTCCTCAGAAAATGCCGCTAAAGCAGGAGATGCCAAAGTGGGGCAGAGTGGGTCCTGACCCAGCCATGAACTTGTGTGACTCTGGGCCCTCTCTGATTGTCATCTGTAAATGTAGAGTCTGGCTATATCATCGGTGTCTACACTGAGTATTTCTCCCTCTGTTTTTGCATCGTAATCCCCGTCACATCCGCGCTGCATGCGATTAACTCTCAGTGTGGCAAATGTAGCTGTGCTTGATTGTACACAGCAAATGTATACTGACTATAATCTATAATAACTAATATTTATTGAGTGAGCTTCTATGTGCCAGGTGAAATGATTGACATTGATTACACTGACTACCTCAGTGAATGCTCACTGCAACTTCGTGAGTTAAGTACTGGCATCATTCCCTTTTTCACCAGAAAACACTGAAGCTGAGAAAAGCTAGATCACTTGTCAGGGCCTGCAGTTATTTGGCACCAAGGTTGGGATTTGCAGCCAGGTCCTCCTGATCTCAGAGCCCATGTTTGCTACATCTCTGCTATATTATCTCCTTTTAGCCTTTCATATTTAACCGCAAAAGCAAGTCACCTGTGTGCTTGCCTTTCTCTAATCATTTAAACCAGAAAATACAGAAAAACAACAAAAATTGCATCCAATTCTTCATCCAGAAATAATAATTGGCAGTTTGATATTAATGTTTCTAGATTTCATATACAATTATAAATATATATTTGTACTAGAAAAAATCTCATGGCATTTTGCCGCGTTTCTCCAAATAATATCATGAGAATATAAACATCTTTTCATATAATTAGTTATTCTTCCAGAATCTATTTTTCATAGTTGCATAATATTACATCATTTACATCATTTGGATGATACACTATTTAGCCAATCCCCTACTGTTGGGCATTTAGATTAGCTACAATTCATCACCGCTATAAACAATGCTGTGGTGGGCATCCCTGTGGCTAATTCTTTGCTCTGTTGAATTTTGTAAGATAAGCTTTGAGAAGTGAAATTGCTAGGTTAATTGTAAGGCTTTGAGTCTGTACTAGGGGACTCCAATGTGACTGTTCTTTGAAAAGTCAGGGCTCCACCTTCAGCAAGCCAGGCCTCCTCATACAGAAACTCTACTAAACAAACATTCTGCCTCTGGCTTGGCTCTGCAAAGTGTGCCATACTCTAAGCCTCATCTGGACGGCCAGAGCCTTTCAGAGAGTCACATTTCATCACTGTTTTAGGGTGAGGACAGGTTCCTCTGGACCTAACATGACCCCTCCTACCCAGTTACCTGGAACTCATCTTCTGGGCACCAATATGCTGACAATGAAGTTTATTCAGTCTCATTCATGTTTGCCACATGAGTCCCCACATAACCGTGAAGGAGGAGCAGAGACGGGGAGAATTCTTTGGGGAGCATCCCCTCCAGTTGGGACAGTCAGTGACCTCTTTCTCTTGCCTCAAAGAAATGTAGAGTATGAAGGAAGTGGGAGGAAGCTGGATGGGAAGAAGGAGTAGAGGGAGGCAGGCGGGAGCGAGACAGTGACCAGAGGGGCTGACCCCAACTTTTCTCCCATCTGCTTGGTCACAGAGAGAAGTCTCGGCTGCTACCAGAACCTGGTCAGGGGCCAGCGCCTACCCTCTGAGTAGAGAGAGCACCACCCATGGCCCAAGCTGAGGGCCTGACCTGGGGCACCAGGGGAGGCTGGGACAAGATGGAGGATGGAGCCCAGATAGGACATGATCTGGCTGAGCCACAGGGAGAAGCCAGCAGGGGCTGCAGCTCCTGCTTCTGGAGCCTGAAGGAGACAGAGAGGACGCGTGGGGCATGGTGAGTCGGGGGCTCTCCTCGTGCCCTGGCTCCCTCCATGCCAGAGGCCTCTGCAAGCTGAAACATGAAAGGTCTTTGGATCAGAGAGGAGCTGGGAGCCTGCTTGCCCTGCAGCTGGAAAGAAACTTGAATTGTTCAAGTTCTCTCACTTTTCTCTGAAGACTGATTCTCCATTTTTCCCTTTTGCTGTTATTTTTAAGAGCCTTGCTGCTCTGCAGGCAAATTCTCAGGTTCTCTGCCCATCTGCAGCATGTACACATATGCGTGCGTGTGTGCGCGCGCCTGTGCGTGTGGGCGTGTGTGCGTGTGTGCGCACGTGTGTGTGCGTGTGTGTGCGTGTGTACGTGTGTGTGTGTTGGGGAAGGGTGGGGAGCCTGTGACTGTTTGCCCCCTTGAACCCCACCAGAGGCCAGCCCAGGCCCCTCTGTGCCCTCTTCTGAGTCTCCAGGGCTGGTTCTCTCCTGGCAACTCCAGAAAGTGCCTCCTCACCTCAAAAGACCAAGAAACAGGGTTTCTGATAAAGTGTCCCACCCAGTCCCGGCTGGGGCAGTTGGTCAGAGAATGAGGGGGCATTAGGGGGAAGAGGAGGGAAAATGAGGGGATGGGAAGAGAGGTGCAGAGAAAATGAGAGGTGGAGAGAAAGGGACAGAGTGGAAGAGAAGGAGAAAGGGGAAAGGCCGGGAAGACAATGAGAATGGAAGCGAGAGACGGAAGTGGAAAGAAGAACTGGAAGCCTAGAGACAGAGGGAGAGAGAGAGACAGAGACAGAGAGAGAGAGAGGGAGAGAGAGAGAGAATGGGAATGAGCAGCTGTGATGTGGCCAGATCAGTTCATAGAAAAGAAACACAGTTCAGAGCAGAAGGGAGGAAAGAAGATATGAAGGAAAGAAACAGAGAATGAGATGCAGAGAGGAGAGGAGGGAGAGAGAGAAGGAAAGCGAGGAGGGTAGAAAAATGTGAGGAAAGGGAAGGACAGAAAAAAAAAAGAGAGAAGCAAGACAGAATAAAGGAGAAAAAAAAGAAGAGAATCATGAGGATGATGAGAAAAGACAGGAGAGAAAGCCGGGAGAGAGGATAGAGGGGCGTCCTTGCTGCGCTGCGTGTCAGCTCTGGTAAGCCGTCTAGCATGTCATTAATGGGGACCTGAGGCGCCAGCAGGAAAGTCCCCTCCCCGTGGGCTAGAGGCTGAGGGAGGGCGGGCCCTGAGCTGGGATCCGCAGGCAGGTGGCCGCCCCTGGGTGGGGCCGCCCCTGGGTGGGGCCGCCCGGCCAAGCCCTAGGGGTATAAGTGGGAGGCCGGGCCTGCTGAGCACCTGTCAGGGGCAGCTCCGGGGTGCAGGTGCCAGGCCGGTGGCTCTGGCCAGCCAGCCCCAGCATGAGCTCCTTCGACCTGCCGGCCCCCTCCCCACCTCGCTGCAGCCCCCAGTTCCCCAGCATCGGCCAGGAGCCCCCCGAGATGAACCTCTACTATGAGAACTTCTTCCACCCACAGGGCGTGCCCAGCCCTCAGCGGCCCTCCTTCGAGGGAGGCGGCGAGTATGGGACCACCCCCAACCCCTACCTCTGGTTCAACGGGCCCACCATGACCCCGCCACCCTACCTGCCCGGCCCCAACGCCAGCCCCTTCCTGCCCCAGGCCTATGGCGTGCAGAGGCCGCTGTTGCCGAGCGTGTCGGGGCTTGGGGGGAGTGACCTGGGCTGGCTGCCCATCCCCTCGCAGGAGGAGCTGATGAAGCTCGTGCGGCCCCCCTACTCCTACTCGGCTCTCATCGCCATGGCCATCCACGGGGCACCCGACAAACGCCTCACTCTCAGCCAGATCTACCAGTACGTGGCGGACAACTTCCCCTTCTACAACAAGAGCAAGGCCGGCTGGCAGAACTCCATCCGCCACAACCTGTCGCTCAACGATTGCTTCAAGAAGGTGCCCCGCGACGAGGACGACCCAGGTAAGGAGGCTTTGAGTGTGGGGGGTGTCCCCAAGGAAGGCTCACTTCCTTCCTCCCCAAGACCCCATTCTAGAAAGCTCTGACTAGGGCTGTGCCCCCTAAGACTGGGGGATGCTACCAGGCAGGGCAGAGGGGAGCTCAGCAGTGGAGGAGAACATGGGCCTGGGCAAAGATTGGGTTTCAGGCCTGGCTGTGCTCCTGGCCAGTCAGTGACCTCCAGCAGGTTAGACCTCAGAGCCTCAGTTCCCTCATCGGAAAACCAGGGATAGTGACGGCATCTGCTTTGCAGGCTACAGTGGAGGTGATGAGATAATGTACACAAGGTCTTTAGTGTTATCAAGCGCTGAATCGCCTGCAGTAATTACAATTCATCTGCATCTCCAGCACCCAGCCCGTAGAAAGTCTTTGGTGAATGAATGACTGGACCAAGCAAAGCCCAAGGGCATCCCAAGACTGCTGGGAAGAGGATCTGACCTGGGTTAAACAGCCACTAATGGCCCATTTTGCTGCCTGCCCTGTTTCTACTTATGTAACCTCCTTTAACCCCACGACACCACTGCAGGGTAGTTCTTATTAAACCCGTTCTACAGATTAGGAAAATAACACTCAGAGGTGACACAGAATGAAGTGATAGTGATGGAGCTTGAATTTGAACTCAGTTTTCTCTAACATCAGAAATTGTGAGCTTTTCCTTTTCAATGATGCATTTCTAAAACTCAGAGACCTGCAGAGAGGCGTGTATTAAATACTCATGCATCCATTTCCCAGAATTAAAGTCCATTTTTGTTCTACCGCAGGAAGCCAAGGTATATAGCTCAAAGGAACCCCAACTCTGCCCCGTTTGAGGTTGGCAAGCGCCAGGCCTCTTTGTCCCCAGAAGAGGGCAAGTGCCCTGTCCAAGGAGTGCCGTCACCCTCAGGCTGAGAGACGGTAGCAGGAAGAGTTCAGGCCTTCCCTCAGGATGGTACCTCTCAGCTGCAAAGCCCCTTCGCATATCCAGTGTCAATCCTTTCTCAGTGGGCCTGAGGCAGACAGGGGAAATGGGCCCACTTTTCAGACTAGAAAACTGAGGTTCTCCCAAAGCCCCTCAGTCAGTGAGGAGCAAAGCCGGGACTCAAGTCTGTCTTCAGACTCCAAGCCTAGGGCTATTAGGGAGTCCCAGAGTTTTCCTGAGTCTTCTTTTCCTTCAGCATTGAAAGCCCTCCAACCCCCAACCCCCCAACCCCTCAGCATCTCTGCTCCCAGTACTTCATCCTTCTTAAAGAGACCTACATTGCAAACTCCTTAATGCTCATGCCTCTCGGCTGCAGTCCCAGAGGGCCCCGTCGTGGGCTGCTTAATTAAAGATGGAGGTGGTGTGGTCCATCAGTTGATGGAATTCCTCCATTTCTCAATCCCTGCCTTTCGGTCTCTGTCTTCCTGCATCTGTCACCTTGGCTTTTAGTTTATGACAATAAGAAGGAACAGCAGCAAAGCATTTTGTCCACCTCTCTACTTACCCCCTTTCACTTTTGTATCAGGCAAAGGGAATTACTGGACCCTGGACCCCAACTGTGAGAAAATGTTTGACAATGGAAATTTCCGCAGGAAGAGGAAGAGAAAATCCGATGTTTCCTCCAGCACAGGCTCCTTGGCCTTAGAGAAGACAGAGAGCAGCCTCCCGGTGCACAGCCCCAAGACCACAGAGCCTCAGGACATCTTGGATGGAGCCTCACCAGGGGGCACCACCAGCTCCCCAGAGAAGCGGCCCTCCCCTCCCCCATCAGGCGCCCCCTGCCTTAACAGCTTCCTTTCCTCTATGACAGCCTATGTGAGCGGGGGGAGCCCCACGAGCCGCCCCTTGGTCACACCAGGACTGAGCCCTGAGCCCAGTGACAAGACGGGGCAGAACTCACTGAGCTTCAACTCCTTCTCCCCGCTCACCAACCTCAGCAACCACAGCAGTGGGGGTGACTGGGCGAACCCCATGCCCACCAACACGCTCAGCTACGGAGGATCTGTGCTCAGCCAGTTTAGCCCTCACTTCTACAACAGTGTCAACACCAATGGTGTCCTCTACCCCAGGGAGGGCACCGAGGTCTAGGTACAGAACAGCTCCTCAGCCAGATGGACATGCCAGAGAGAACAGCAGTGGAGGCCCTCCATGCCAGCCTCCATGCCAGCCTCCATGCCAGCCCCGTGGTGGTCCATGACTGTGGAACGGCCCAAACATAAGCAGGAGCCTCTGAGGAATCCACCCTGTTTCTAGAACACTGGTTAAGGCTTCTGTTTATCACACATAGGCCCACACACACACTCACCAACTTTGCAATGGAAATACCGGCGCCTGCAGAGCAGCAATAACAGTGGCAGGTGCTGTACTAGGCTCTGTACTGGCCACACTTACTATTGACAGTCACCCCATAAGGTTCACAAACCTCCCCATTGAACAGATGAGGAACTGAGGCTCAAGGAGGTTAAGTAACATTTCCAGGGTTGTATAAACTAGTAAGTGGCGGAGCTAAGAGTCAAATCCAGGTCTATGCGATCCTTGGAGATTGGAGGCCGGGATGGAGAATTGGTTGAGTAGCCGAGGAAGGTCAGTGTGAAAAGCTTGCTCTGGCAAATACAGCGAAATCTCTCCACTGCTTTCTGTCCACCAGCACTTAGTGCCAGCCCAGGCATATCTTGTCCTGGTCCAAGACCTTATTCTGCTGGCCCCAACTTACCTGCAGACACTCCTCTTGCTACCACTCAAGGAAGGAAGTCACCAGTGGCCTTAGTGCAGGAAACTCAGCCCTGGTGGCCCTGCAGAACAATGCATCTAACATGTGCAATGCATCCCCATGGAGAGATATCATTACTCCCCAGCCCTCCAGAAACCTCGAGCAGATCCAGGGCTCAGTGAGAGGAGTGGTGTGTACCCCTAAATCCTCCCACCCCAGCACTGCCCATCTGTAAAATCTTGTAAAGCCCAGTTTCCTGTGTGCATGTCATGGACCAGTGAGCTGGAGATGGCTGAGTCTTCCAAGAGAAACAAGGCTGGATAAGCGCTTCCTTTTTTTAGCCCAGGAGAGGTGGATGTTTGTCTGAGAAAACAGTGGCCTCAAGGGAGGAGCGTTGGGCCCACCCTCACAGGGTGTCTCTGCGTGACCTCCTGGGATTTCTCCTTGTTTTTGTGAGTACTTTATATGCTGGTGATGTTTCATCACAGCACACCCTGTGAAGTGTTGTTTTCTTATTTTCTTTTTAATTAAAAAACAAAACAAAACAAAAAAAAAACATGTGGTGCAGAAGCGTGGGCCTTCTTTATGAGATTTCCTGTCTCTCGGCTGCCTGGTGCGTTCAACAGGGGGCCAACTGCTGCCTGGAGCTGAAGGCATTTGGGACAGGAGGCAGAGAAAGAATGCATGTCAAGACTCTTTTCACCTCTTCACTGGTGTGGAGCCCAGACAAAAGCCCCCAAGAAAAAGAGGGGAGTCTGGGAAGGGGGGTGTAGGGTCATGGAAGGAATCCATTGGTACTGAACACAAAATTTGGACTTCGCGTATCCCAGTCTTTACAGTTCGTGAAAACCTCCTAACTGTGCTATGATCATTTAACTCTAACAACCCCGCAAAGAGGGGGGTACTAGTCTCATTATACAGATGAGAAAACTGAGGGTCCGAGTGGTCGAGAGATTCGTGTGAAGTCCACATCCAGTCCACATCCTAGATCTGTCTGACCCTGCACCTCATCATGCTTCAGTGTAGTCTCAGATGCAACCAATGCTAGAGGCAGTAACAACAGTACTATGGGCTGCGATCCACTGAGGGCTGTGGGCAATTCCTGGGTCAAGTGCTGTGTAGGTGGGACCTTTTTTATCCTTACGGCAGCCCATAAGTGTCTAGGCTGGTGATCCCCTGGGGTCCCTGACACAATGCATGCTGCAGGACTGGTGCACTGAAGCTGGATTTTTTGTTAGGAGTTCTCTCTTTGGGTGTGCACAGAGAGGGCTTAAACCAGGAATAGCTGGCCACTTGCATCACTGCCTACTCAAACCCTGGGGGCTCTCTTTCCTTGTGACAGAGTGACAGAGAGGAGCTGGTAAATAACAACAACAACAATGGCAATGATTATTGATGATGATGATGATGATGGTGATGATGATGATAAGAGCATTCGTCATGGGTTGACCATGTGCAAGGCACTGCATTATTGTATTTAATCCTCAAAATAATCCAGGGCACTCAATACCATTATTTTCATTGTGTAGGTAAGAAAACTGAGGCCTGGGGAGATTCATACCTTGATAGAAAGCAGCCACAGCCAGGACTCAAGCAGATCCATTGATGCCGTGGCTAAAGTGCTTCTCCACAGAATCTAGCAATGGGGAGCTCAGGACTTACCACAGGACGGCAAAATCATGACAACCAAGAGTAAAAGAAGCAAGGCTGCCTGAGAACCCCTCAGGCCCTTTCCCTGGGAGTCCTTTTCTGCAGAGAGACTTCTGGCAGATTCCACGTGGCCTAGGAAAGTAAAAGGATGGGACATGGTGTCAGACTGTCAGACTGTTAGAAAACCCAAGATAGGCCTGCACCTTTCTGCAGAGAAAGAAAGCCTACAGCTTGGAGGGCAGGCACTCCACAAATCTCACCAGGACAGTGAGGTCAGAGTCAGAATTAAAATGCAAGTCCCTGAAGCCCAGACTAGGATTTTTTATCACACTAAATCCCTCTGTCTCCAAATTTGCCCAAACAGACCCTGAAACCCCACCCTCTCCATTGATCAGCTCACTGCCTGCTCTTCAGCTCCTACTCCTTCCCCCAGGCGGGTCTGCAATGGGCGAGGGCCTGGGCCAGGAAGGAGGTGTGAAGGGGCCCAGGGAGAGCCCAAGCCAACCCGGAAGGGAGCCAGCCATTTAGAACCAAGGCCCACAACCTCAAGTCTCCAGTCTTCTTCAGCACAAAATTCAACGATGGGCACAAGCAGAAAGGAGAAAGTGTTTAGGGCTCTGACAACACAAAGACCCTGCCAACTCTTGCCTGTGGCCCTGCAGGGAGTTCCTGGTAGCAGTGCCAGGAGCTCATGGGAAGCATGACTCTGCAAGAACCCAGAAGGGCACAGATGAGGGGAGTCGCAGGCCAAGAAGGGGGTCTCCCAGCAGCTTCCATGGTGGCTGCCTGCCCCTCTTTTGGTTCTCTTCCTCTGAGAAGAAATAAGAACTAGAGAGAGGGAGGGAGGGAGGGAGAAGATGGGATGGAGGGAGGGGGGTAAAGGACTGGTTATTTACCAAGCCCTTAATCCTGTGTGCAGTGCTGTGCATGGACACCCACATGATTAGCCTCCTACTCTTTGGCTCCACGTTGAAGCCATGGTGTCCAGCGTCCATAAACGGTCTGAGAAAAGGGCCACCTGGAAGGCTGCCTGGAGGAGATGCGACTGGAGCTGAAGGATGGCGAAAGTGAGCTGATTCAAACCACTAGTTTATACCCTCACCTTCCAACAGCCAAACTCTAATCCCCCCCCAAACCCTGAGTTAGCGTGCCTCCATTTCCAACTGACGTGGAGGCTGGGGGATGTATGCCTCAAAGCAGAATATATACGTATAATATAGGTACATTTCATAATCCCATGTATTTTAATAGGCAAAGTTGCAAGAGGAAAAGTTGGGAAATACTACACATAAAATACTAGCAGTCATTGTCTGGTGGCTAATAAAATATCAGGTGTGGTTTTTGGTCATTGTGTTTATCTCTGTGTACATATGATGACATATGATGACACATTGTCATCCCAGGCCACCGCAGCTAGATACCACTCCTTCCAATGACAGGGGTGCAAGAGGCCTGCCATGTTGTCCCATGGTCCCCCCGCCAGCACAGATGACTGATCCCGAGGAACCCCTGACCCAAGCTGAGGTCTTTCTGCTATGGCTGAAGAATAAGTCCCCTTAGCACAGACATGGTTCTTAGGCAGCCACCATTGAAAGAAAGGGGAATCAATGTGAGACCAACAACTTATCTAAAACGTGAGAGTCAAGGCTGGGCACGGTGGCTCACACCTGTAATCCCAGCACTTTAGGAGGCTGAGGCAGGAGGATCATTTGAGTCCAGGAGTTTGAGACCAGCCTGGGCAACACGATGAAGCTCCATCTCTACAAAAAATTTTAAAAAATAGACAGGTGTGGTGGCATGTGCCTGTAGTCTCAGCTACTCAGGAGGCTGAGGTGGGAGGATCACCTGAGCCCAGGAGGCGGAGGTTGCAGTGAGCTGAGATAGTGCCACTGTACTCCAGCCTGGGCAACAGAGTGAGACTCTTTCTCAAAAAATAAAATAAATCGAGACCACGGTGAAACCCCGTCTCTACTAAAAATACAAAAAAATTAGCCGGGCGTGGTGGCGGGTGCCTGTAGTCCCAGCTACTCGGAGAGGCTGAGGCAGGAGAATGGCGTGAACCCAGGAGGCAGAGCTTGCAGTGAGCCGAGATTGCGCCACTGCACTCCAGCCTGGGCGACAGAGCGAGACTCCATCTCAAAAATAAATAAATAAATAAATAAAAATACAATAAAATAAAATAAAATAAAATGAAATGTGAGTCAGAAAAACAAATGTTCAGACTTGCTGAAAAGCTAATGCCAAGCTGGTGAGAGTGTCATGGTGGTTTAAAGGTGGCAGAAGCTCTCCTTGGAGTTCCTGGAGGGTCCAGCAGAGATCAAGGCACAAGACTGGAAAGGAAGGGGAGTTTGAGGAGAGAGCGGAGGGGCCACAGGGAAGTAGCCACATTTATGAGCCCCCTGCCATGCACCAGGCCCTTGGGACTGGAGCGTGCAGTTATCACCTGTCATCTTCACAATGCCCTGGGTGCTGGGGGCTATTTTGTCCATTTGACCTATGCAGAAACTGGGACACCCAGGGTTCAAGCAGCCTCTCAAGATCTCAGATCGCAGTCCACATGCTTTAAATATCAGGCTCCCCGACTCCCCTATAAATGGGCACTGTGAGGCCTGCCATCAAGCGAACCATCAGTCTCCTTGCTGGAGAGAGCACAGGGACATAGCATCCGTATCAGGAAAGCCATGTTGGCCAGCACATCACAGGAGGCCCAAGCTTTGTCTCTGTGGAAGGCTTAGCTCAGCCCCCTGCCCTATACACAGACTTCATGCCTGCCCCCTGCTTTCCTTCAGCCCAGAAGGAGAGAGACCTGGGCTGCTTTCTCTGCTGACCTGCCTTTTGATATTCGCCTTAGGAGCTGCTGTGAAAACACAATGAAATTGGCCTTTGTCTCTGACTCTCTCTATTCAGTGTTTCTTTGAGGTTCTTGTGGGGCAGAAATATTGCAATGCTGAAGGCACCATTTGCTTCCTTTTACTTGCGGGCCCCCAGATGACCCCTTGGACATATGCTCCTCCCTTGCAGAAGCCATTGGAACTCCAAGCAGCAGGCCGAAATGCAGGGTCTGTCATGGAAGTGGTATAACTATTTGGGGGAACTCTCCTGCTTTTCTTTCAGATCAGGCAGATGAGGTAACAGCAGCATTTAATGTTTATTGCATGTTTAGGATGAACTATGTACTTCCTTTTTTTTTGAGACAAGGTCTCGCTCCATCGCCCAGGCTGGACTGCAGCGGCATGATCTTGGCTCACTGCAAACTCCGCCTCCCGGGTTCAAGCGATTCTCCTGCCTCAGCCTCCCAAGTAACTGGTGTGCCACCATGCCTGGCTCATTTTTGTATTTTTAGTAGAGATGGGGTTTTGCTATTTTGGCCAGGCTGGTCTCAAACTCCTGACCTCAGGTGATCCACCCACCTCGGCCTCCCAAAGTGCTGGGATTACAGGCTCGAGCTACCACGCCAGGCCTATGTACTTCCTATAGATTGCTTAACAATCTCAATGCCACTGAAGCTGACACTATCATTCTTTGTATTTGGTATGGAACTAAACCAGTATTCAGAGACACTGAGTCACTTTTCCAAGACCATGCAGCTATCACCTGAGGTAGATCTCAAACGCAGGTATCCCCAGCTCCAGAGCCTGTGCTCTTAACCTAGATGCTAGGAGAAAACCCCTGAACTGGGAATTTGGAGACAGTATCCCCACAAGGAGACAATTCCCTTTCTGCAGATTCTGGAACAATCAAATGTGGGATAATGGCTATCAGGAAGATGTTGCGTCAGCTTGGGCCACCATCATCTCTGCATTCCTGATCAGCAACAGCCTCCAGGCTTGTCTCCCTGCCTCCAGCCTCTCCCTCCGCACTACAGAGTGTGAACTTCCTAAGGGACAGAGCCGGTCACGCCTGCCTCTGCCCTCCTCAGAGCCCCTCGGTGGTTCCGTATCCTTTAGGTCCACACTAATTTGCATGGCTCTCGAAGCCCGTGCTCTGGCCTCATCTCTCTGGCTAGGACCTCAGGCTCAGCATCAGACTAAACTTGATTCAGATCCCCTCTGCCTGCCCAGAGGAGTCAACGTAAGCAGGCAGCGGCCTCAAGAGATGTCCTGCATATTCGTGTATATTAGTCTGTTTTCACACTGCTAATAAAGACATGCCCGAGACTGGGTAATTTATAAAGGAAAGAGGTTTAATTGACTCACAGTTCCACACGGCTGGGGAGGCCTCACATCATGGTGGGAGAGCAAGGGATATCTTACACGACAGCAGGCAAGAGAGAGCTTGTACAGGGGAACTCCCCTTTAAAAAACCATCAGATCTGGTGAGACTGATTCGCTACCATGAGAACGGCACGGGAAAGACCCACTCCCGTGATTCAATTACCTCCCACCAGTTCCCTCTAACAACACATGGGAGTCGTGGGAGCTACAATTGAAGATGAGATTTGGGTGGGGACACAGCCAAACCATATTAGCATGTTTTATTTTTTTTTTCCCAATCATGCTATATTCTTAGCATAATTTTAAAATACTTAAAACAGGATCATGAGAAAATAAATACCCAGATTCTAGCACCAAAATTCAGAAGGGGGGCTATGAGAATGAGGGACGGAGAGAAGCCTTCCTGAGAGTTTCTAAGAGGCACTGGGGAAGTGGGGATAGTGATTAGCCCTGGGGGAAGAAGGGGCTACTGGCTGGAAAAGGGCATGAGGTGGGTTTGGTAATTGCCTATTGTTTTATCTTAGTGCTGGTCACACAGATATGTTCACTTTAGGAAAATGTATTGAGATTACACTTGTGATTTCTGCCTTTTTATATACGTACATTAACTCAGTCATATGCTGATAAATGTTTAACAATGGGTTCGCTGAAGAAAAAAGGGTCCCCCAGATTTGTAATGTCTGCCCATTTCTGTGGTGTAAATACTCCCTTCACAACTGATTTCAAGCTTCCCTTGCACTGTGACTGAAGACAGAGTTGGGAAGATAATGTGCAGTAGCACAACATTAAATCATATTTCTACCATATACACATGATAGGTATAAATAACACCCAGAGCATGGAAAATAATAAAATGTAGTAAAATAATCAAGCAGCAATGAGTTTTAAATATTTATTACCTTTGTTTATAATATAATTATAACTATAAGTTTAATTTTTAATAACAGCTGTGCTTAACATAAACTCCTGAAAAGTTAACAGTCAGCTGCTCTGAGCCAGTTTGAGCAGGCTCCAGGACACCACTGGTATAAACACCCATAACTTCTGTCCCCAGACTCCCCTCTCCCTAAAATACTAGTTGTCACACCCTCCTGCTATTGCCATCTTCATCTCTGGGCCTTTCCAGGGGCTGTTCTCTCTGCCAGGTCTCCTTTCTTCTTCCCCAAGGCCTTCCTTCCTTACCCTTGCCTTCAATCCTCATCTAAGAAGTTACTTGCTCCAGGATGCCATTCCTGGCTAGCAAAGGTCCAACCATGTGCGTTCTTACAGTATGGGACACTTACCCGTGTGTTCCCATTTTCTCTTTACTTGTCTGGCTTTCTGTAGACTGAGTTCTGAGGGCAGGAACCAGGTGTCAGTGGCTCCCTTGGCACTTGGCACAGTCCCTGGTATAGTGAATGTGCTTGGAGAATGTTGAATGGATAGACGGATGGATGGATGAATGGATGAATGGATGAATGGGTGGATGGATGAATGGGTGGGTGGATGGATGGATGGATGGATGGATGGATGGATGGATAAGTGGGCGGGTGGATGGATGGATTGATGTATGGATGGATGGATGGATGGTTGGATGGATACAATTTCATACAAGTCATTAATCTTTGCACCTATTTATCCCCAGAAGAAATTCCTAAGACCTTAGCACTTCAGCCCCCATCCCTGCAGACTTTGGTCTAGCACTCCTAATTCTGTCTAAGGCACTGGGGTGGGTGGCACTCTCAGGACTAACCTTGGTCACTCCCCACTTGCTCCCAGCTATTCTTTGGGATGCTCAAGTGCTCCTTTGTCCAGTGATAACTGGGTTTAACCCTAATTCAGAAAGAGGACCAAAGACAAAAACAATAAAAAGCTACTGATTACTGTCCTGATTCCAGGCCCTGGCTGGTTTAGGTAACGTTGTGTTGCAATGGGAAGGAGAAGAAGGATTGCCGTATTTTTAGAGCCACGACAAAAAAATCATACTGTAACAAACTGCCAGCCTTTGGAAGAAAAAAAAGATTAAATATTTATTTATTACCTTTGTTTATAATATAATTTATTTAACTGTAAGTTTATTTAATTTTTAATAACAGCTGTGCTTAACATAAAGCTCCTGAAAAGTTAACAATCAGCTGTTCTTAGCCAGTTTGAGCAGGCTGCAGGACACCATTGGTATAAACACCCATAATTTCTGTCCCCAGACTCCCCTCTCCCTAAATAAGAATAAGAACCCACGTTTTGGATCTAGATGGAGCAAGGTTCAAATCCTGATTTGGCTTTTTAGCTGCTGGAGACCTTGGGCCTGTGACATCACCCCTCTGAGCTTCCAATTCATCATCTATTAAATGGAGATTAGAAATGTAGCCAATATCAGGATTCCGATAAGCATCAATTAGGATATGTGGAAAAAGCCTGCCAAGCAGTTTGCCCAGAGGAAATGCCTCTTAATTATCAATTTGATGCAAATCAATAAGCCATTGATCTCTCACTGGGTCAATGTTATAGATTCTTCTTGGAAAAACAATTAAAAGTATCTTGAGAAACAAAGGCTCAATCACAAAACACCTGGGAGAATTACAGCTTACAGGGGTAATGAGGTCTCTCCCTTCCCTCTACCTAACACACCTGTCCTAACCTGACCTCCTTGAGAGCTCCATGATTTGGCAACAAGCACATGGTGCCTTCCCAGAAATCAAAAGACTTGGCTTCTCCCTCCTCCCATGCTCATGCTCCCAAACTCCCAAACAGAGAGGTGGCCCTAGGAGTGGGTAACATGGCAGGGCGGGGGGAGGAGCAGTGGTAGTCTACATGGTGGGGTCTGGAAGTGCCAGGAAGTCATGCCACACCACACGAACACACACTCTCTCACTATGTGTCCATAGATGCCAGAAACGATTCATTTTCATAGGGAATAAGAACTTACACCCACGGTGAGAGCAGGACACGGTTTTTCAATCCCCCAGAAGTGAAGCAAAATGGCTTCTTGGAATCTGGAACTCAGACCATGACTTCAAAGGTGAGGAAACTGAATCTCACAAAGTGAAGAGGCCCAGGCCAGAGTCTCATTTTTAATGCCAGACATACAACCAGGCACAAATGTGCCAGCTTCCCAAGGGGCCCGGGGGTTGTGTACTTCAACACTGCCCATGGGGAGTGTTCAACAGATCCCCTCTGGGGAGCAGGTTTGAATGTGGGCAGGAGCAGAAGGTGGGTGGAGGTGACGGCAGGGGATGGCAGGGAACGTCAGTTGGGGAAGGTAGAGGTGCTGATGAGGACTGAATGGGTGACCCGGTGAATAGCTGGGGAGAAATCCAGGGGCCAGCTGGGCCCTCACAGCTAGGCCTTTGGTCTGTTGGACGTGAACAATTTCTCAGAACATCAACATGGATCAAGACAAAATCAAGACCACTCCACAATCATGTGTGAACACAGATGAAAACATAAGCACTCCTCAAGCTGTAGTATGACCACATGGCACCAGTCCTAGCTAATATGAGGGGCTGCTGCTTTTTTGCCTATTACAGAGTTATTCTCACGCCATGCTTCCCTCCTTCCAAATATGATTTATTGAGGTGCCCAATTCTAGAATTGTCTTCACGTCCTGACAGCATTCAATCCAAGCAAAGCCCTTCTTCCTTAAGCTTTCCCCCAAACACCTAACATAAGCCCACATTTTTAAAATCCTCTCTGATACCCTCATACTGAAATGCTCACTGTTATTTATGTTACACATTCCCCATCACTGCAATGAGGGACCAACCCAACTTGCTTAACAACAGCGGTGTCCCTGGTAGCCCTTGGCTGGAGGACATTGACAATAGGTGGGTTGAAAACTCATTCGAGTATTCATTTATTCATCAGAAGTCTATGATGTACCCAGCACTGTGTTAGGAGTTAGAGACACTGTATACTGGTGAGTCAAAAATGGTACCATTTTCCAGGAGCTCATAGTCTGTTAGAGAAACAGACAAGTAAACATCTTAGCACAGCTCCCTGTGGCACGCACTCTGATGGGTCAGCACAAAGGAGGCACCTGTCACAGGTGAGGGGTCAAGGAAGGCTCCTTGGAGTGACAGAGAGAGGTCTGTGAGAGGGTGAATAATGCAGGCAGAGGTAGAATATGCACAAATGCCTGGAGACGAGAGAGAAATGCAAGTGATTCAAGACAGCAGGAGTTAAGTAAGTGCAGGAAGCAAAGTAGCCTTAAATCCCAGCAGAGAAGCTCATTTCTTCTTCCCAAGGCATCAGGGAGCCTTGCAAAGCTTGCAAGCAGGTGGGTAACAAAACTGAGAGTCACACTGATGCCATTGAAAGGCTGGTGCCTCACCCCTCCTGCCTTCAGGGGCAATCTGAGTTCCTAGAACCTAGCTCAGATGGAAGCCCCTTCTTTGCATGACAACTGGGGCAGGAACTATAAAAGAATAATTCACAAGGTCGACTACATACCAATGAGTTGTTTCTGTACGGCAAAGCCTCCATCAACAGAGTAGGAAAGTAAACACAAAGGGAGAGAAATGTTACAGCATACATGTCAAAAATTTAACAGCTGTATTATAGGAAGATCTCTAGCAAATTAGTAAGATAAAGACTTTCCCAGCAGAAAATGGGCAAATCTATTTTCACCAGCAAAGATATGCAAATAGATAATAGACGCATGAAAAGAAGCCTAGTCTCACTAATGATCAAAGAAAAAAAGACCACAGTGATATTATATCCTTTCCACTGACACATCAGCAAAGCCTAGAACTGTCAAGGATAGGAGCGAATAGCTTCCCTTGTCTCATATATTCTTGGATGAAGAACAAGGCAAAATGATCTTAAGGGCGATTTCAATAATGACCATAGAAATGTCTAATGTGTATCTCTTTTGACTTAAGGATCTCTCTCCTAGAAGTTTAATTTTGAGGCTGGGTATGCCAAGATGTATGTACAAGAATGTGCCTCATAGAGACGTTTATATTAGTGCCGAGTTTATATTAGTGAAATGCATTAGTTGAACGTCTACCATGAGAAAAATGGAATAAATAAACCATGATATGGTTTATAATAATTCTGATGAAAGACTATGCAGCTATTTAAAAGGAATGAGAGATTTAGCAAAACTAACCAAAGCGATATCAACGATATACTGCACAGAGAGAGGACAGAGAGAAAGATACCAAACAGGATGTCAAATATCTTAGATATATGAAAATATACTACGTGTTATTTAATATATGGAGGGTGAGTTAGGACATAGATGATCTTTCTTCAGCTACCACAAACAAACTAGTCATGTAGTCATGTGTCACTTTTTTTTTTTTTTTTTTTTTTTGAGACAGAGTCTTGCTCTGTCACTGAGGCTGGAGTGCAGTGGCGCGATCTCAGCTGACTGCAACCTCCGCCTCCTGGGTTCAAGCAATTCTCCTATCTCAGCCTCCCAAGTAGCTGGGATTACAGGCACCTGCCACCATGCCTCGGTAGTTTTTGTGGTTTTAGTAGAGACAGGATTTCACCATATTGGTCAGGCTGGGCTTGAACTCCTGACCTAATGATCCGCCCGCCTTGGCCTCCCAAAGTGCTGGGATTACAGGCATGAGCCACTGTGCCCGGCCACATGTCACTTTCTCCAGTGGCTCTTCCTTTCTTTTGGTGCCTTGGAGAGAGCACTGGATTGGAAGTCAGATGCTCTGTGTTTGAGTGCTGACCCTATCACTATTTAATGCAGTCCTGGCACTTATGGACTTTGGTTTACTTGACTGGAAGGGAAAGAGCAGAATAAAATGAAAGCTGGTCTTCATTTAGCTTCGACCATCTGTTTTATGTCCATGGTCATATTTTGATGCCCCAAAGAACCCTGAGAGGTAAATGAGGACAGGCAATATCTCCATTCCCCAGATGACAGACACAGAATTGAGGCCTTATGTGAGTGATGCAGCAGGTTTGGGGACCAGGTATAGTTCTGTAAGCTGTCTCCAATGTCGTGGAGTGCCAGTGAGGGCATGTCAGTGCTCACGTAGACTTAAAAACTCCCCAAATTTGGTATGTTAGCCAGGTTGGACTGCCATAATAAAATACCACAGACCAGGTGTCCTAACAAGAGAAATGTATATTCTTACAGCTCTGGAAGCTGGAAATCCAAGATCAGGATGCCAGCATGGTCAGGTTCTGGTGAGGGATCTTTTCCTGGCATGCAGACGGCAGACATCTTGCTATGTCCTTACATGGCTGAGAGAGAGAGAGAGAGAGAGAGGGAGGGAGGGAGGGAGAGTTCTTCTTCTTACAAGGCCACCAATGCTATGGGATTAGGAGGACATCCTTATGACCTCATTTAACCTTAACTACCTCCCAAAAGCCTTGTCTCCAAACATAGTCACACTGGGGTTAGAGCTTTAACAGATGAATGAGCTGAGGTGGTGGGGGAGTGGACACCATTCTGGTCACAGCATGTGGCCATGCAGGAGAGAAAGAACTAGTGCAAAAAGAGACACTGGATGAACTTAGGGCCAACAGAACTGAGAGGAAGTTCTTGAATGCAGCTCTTCCACGCACAAGTCCCAAAAACTGGACTTCCAGGGGAAACAGGACATGGTAGACAATGAAAAGATCACGTATTTTGGAGAGTGACTTTCCCAATTCAAACCCTGGCTACTACCACACTGTTGGGCGAGTCCCCGAGAGGCCTTGGGTTTCTCATGTCTAAAATAGAGGTATTCAAACCCTCCCTACGGGTCCATCAAGCAGCTGTGAAGACAGAATGAGATACGGCAGAGTTCCCAAGCATGTGGGGCACACGGCACTGGCATACACAGATAATTTTAGGTGACTCGTGGATAAAGTATTGGACAACGCTGACTCAGAGAAGAAAGTTGTTCTTTTCTAACTGGGTTCAGACTTTCTCTTTTCATCCAAAGAGAAAAGTCCAGCTTGATGCACAAAGGCTTCAAGCACTTTGCAGGAAATAGTACCCAACAATAACTGAAGAACAGTTTGCATTTATTTTTACGATTATCTTCTCTATATAGCAAGTGAGGCTGGTTTACTTTTTAAAGTCATGAAATAAAGTTTCCTTTTCAAATAAATTTATTTTAGAAAAAAAGAGCTGATTTAAAGGAATAATAGTAAATGAATGATAATGCAGGTCAGATGTGACTATGGTTAAAGCAAACAAACCAATAGAAACCGCTCAGCAAAAGCAACGCTTGAGTGACTGAATTTGGGTCAACTCTGTTGCTGGAGAGAAAGCACCAGACCCAGAGAGAAAAAAAATGGGCATGGGAGGTAGGACTGACTTGCAGCTCCCACTTGGACAGACAGAACAGCATGTGGAGACTCACATTGTGAACTTCTGCTTCAACTATTGCGGGAGCATACCAGGAAAACGAAAAGAATACACAGACCTTTTTCAGCTCTCTCACTGCAAAAGCCATGAGATAGCTGAAAAACGGTGAGTGCCTGAAGTGTGAGGGGGGAATGTCCACCTCCGAACACACATCCTCACTGGGGAACCTAAAAATCCAGATCACCCAAGGGGGATTTAACCTTACCTAAAGTGTACACTGCCCAGGTGATGGGTATACCAAAACCTCAGAAATTACCACTACAGAACTTATCCGTGTAACAAAACACCTGTTCCCCAAAACTTATTGAAATAAAAAAGAAGAAGAACAACAACATAACTACTGAAGGAAAGGCCGGGGATCGTGGTGATGTATACCTAGCAGATGCATTTATTTAAAATGTAGGAAAATTAAGAAAATAATGTGAGATAACCTTAGAAAGAAGACTATGACCACACTGTTAGGCTATCTCAAGCTATAATGAAGCATTAAACAACATTAATTTTGCAATAGTGTTTTTAATGTATGGTATTTAATTATCTAGCTATACTTTTGGAATGGCTAGAGACAGAAAATACATAAAGGACCTATACAGAAAGGAACACAATAAATTGATCATAATTAACATGACATTGAATTTACAAATTATCTAGCTACACTTTTTGGAATGGCTAGAGACAGAAAATACATAAAGGACCTATTTAAAGGCTTTTCAGTGACTTGGGTGAGAAGACTATACCCAACATAAGGTTTCATCTTGATTACTGCTGGTATTCCCAGCTGCTAATACCTAGTACCTACTAGGTGAATAACAAAGGTTTGTTGAATTAATAACGTAATGCACAATAAAGAAATGCTTAATGAAATAAGAGAGCCTGAGCTAAAATAATCACAATGGTAATAGAAAATAAGGAACAAATAGAAAATATTGTTGATACATCATCAATATGATTTAATATTAGATTGGAAGTGGAGAATGAATATATGAGTTTGGATTTTGGAGCCTGGGTGCACTGGGGGTGGAGTAGGGAAGATAATGAGGTTTTTACCCTCACTTGTACATAGAAAATTTTTTTAATTGTTAATCTTTTCATTGGAGGTATAAACTATGATTGAGCTTGGTAAATACTCATAGTACGGAAAGGAACATAAGAAATTGATCATAATTAACATGACATTGAATTTACAAATTATCTAGCCATACTTTTTGGAATGGCTAGAAACAGTGTTCCTAGCTAACTTCTAAAAGGATTCTAAGCAACCTGGGTGCTTCAATGAATGGATAGCTTAGGTCCCACTCAGCTTTTCTCAACAGAAAATACAAAATGAAAAAAGCTAATTAAGCAGAAAAGCTGCCCTGCAGCTCATCTCACAATTTTAGAAGCAATCCATTTTACTTTAAGTACTCCTAACAGATACCTTCTAAAAGGCAAGGATAGTGGTAAAAATGAAACAATGTTCCCAACTCACAGTGTTTCCATCTCTGCCCTGATGAATGGTAAAATAATCAAGATGATTTACATACTCCTCACTGGGATATCTGGCTATTTGCTAAAACAGATGTCTGGTTTTTGTACCATAGATATCTTGAGGTTCCCCTAGGCAGAAAATCATAGGAGAAAGGAATCTCCCCTGGAAGACAGAATCTTAGAGAGGAAATCACCTTGATAAATCTGACCACACCTCTCTTTGAAATTTTAAAGTAAAGCATAAGTAAAAGATGATATTTGGCTACCTTAATAGTCACTTAACAATCATGGGATATTACTAGGAAGTCACATTTCTTGTTCAGGGAAACAAGCACATTAGATTTTCCTGAAGTTTTACAATCTAAACACAAATAGACTCAGATCTGTTAGCTGGAAATGGGGCCTCTTGTTAGAGTTCTTTGATCTTCTTGATACATTCTGTATACATAGGAAAATAACTGCCTGTACCAGTCACCATAAAGAGGTTTTAAGTATATGATAAACATTAATCACTTCACATCTGAACTAGCAGAAGCAAATTCTTAAGGCCAGGCTGGTCTCCCTGCAAGCAACAAGGACTTCATGGGGGTGTAGTAAGGAAACGGAAGCACATTACGTAGCCGTATACACAATTGTATACTGCTCAGCCAACAGTTTTTATTCTGGAGTTGTAATCTTGTGTTCAAGATCTAGTCCGCGATCCACTCAATCCTGTGCTTTCCAAACAGTGTTCTCTCCCTTTATAAAAATTCATGGGCAGGCCAGGCGCGGTGGCCCACGCTTTTAATCCCAGCACTTTGGGAGGCCGAGGCGGGCGGATCACGAGGTCAGGAGAGCGAGACCACAGTGAAACCCCGTCTCTACTAAAAAATACAAAAAATTATCCGGGCGTGGTGGCGGGCGCCTGTAGTCCCAGCTACTCAGAGAGGCTGAAGCAGGAGAATGGCGTGAACCCGGGAGGCGGAGCTTGCAGTGAGCCGAGATCGCGCCACTGCATTCCAGCCTGGGCGACAGAGCGAGACTCTGTCTCAAAAAAAAAAAAAAAAAAAAAAAAAATTCATGGCCAGCCAGAAAAAAAAATTACTAGAAACAGTAATGTGTGTTACTTGGGAAAGGCAGATCCCCCCTGTTCTCTTCTCCACGGGAGACAGCACCATCGGCCTCTGTTGGAGCAGTTGGTCCCTCCTCTGAGGCCTTCCGGGTGTCTGCTCCATCAGGGCTGCTGAAAGACTTGCATTCTGGAAGGAGTTAGTTGACCAGCACCTGTGGGAGACGCTGCTGACAGAGGTAAGAGGGGAATGAAGCTGCTTAGGCTCTCCCCTCAGGCAAGGCTGGTCCCTTGTCACCTGCAGGGATTCTACCTTTGGCCTGAGTGAAGTGGTTTACATTGTCCCCAGTAAGAGGCCACAGAGAAGACCTTGTCTTCCTGGCCCTGCTGAAAGCTGAGAGCTCAAACCACCCTAAGGACTCTAACCATCCCAAAGGTCTGCAGCAGCCCCCCTTACCATTGTCTGACCAGCCCAGGCAAAGCACACCATTGGCATTGTTGACTGGGCTGCTTGGACTGAAAAGACAAGGCCTGGGTGGCTGGGCCACCAGTCCCGCTGGCTCAGCAGGTTTGCCTGACGCTAGATTTCCCTCAGAGGCCAAAAAACGGAGACTCCAGGAATTACAGAACACAGTTTCTGGCAGGCACTATCAAGGATTTCCAAATCCCTCCCTGTGCAAAGGAGAAAACCCAAGCCCAGAGAAGAAAAAGGGACTTCCCAGAGCCACACAGCAAGTTGGCAGCAGAGCTAGCAGAAGACTTCTTGTATCCTGATTCGTTACTAGGATTACCTATTTCCAGAAGAGAGTTTTTCAATGTACAAGTATAGTAGAAATGTGAAACTCCCAGGCCCCACTCTATAAAGAAATCGGAAAGGGGAAGGGAATTAGCAGGTATTCGGTTGGCGCAGAAGTAATTGTGGGTTTTGCCATTGAAAGTAATGGCAAAAACCACAATTACTTCTGTGTCAATCTAATATTAAGCACTAGATACTATTTTAGTGTTTAAATGAAAATATCTCATTTGGTCCTGTTACTCTTGCTTCCTCCGCAACCCCTCCATTTCCTGTAAAGTATGAAGCAAAAGCTCAGAGTGTAACCTGCCGTTTCGATTAGCAAGATGCAGTGGGAATAGCATGAACCTTGGAACCAGGTAGACCCAGTTCTGTCAAGCATGAGGGTGTGGACTTGATCAATGAGAACCCCACTGAGTTCAGAATCTTCATCTGTAACTTGAGAGTAATAATCCTGGCCTCCCATATCTGGTAAGATCAAATTATCATGCAAAGTGCTTGGAGAAGAGTAGGTATTCAAAAACAGTGGCTTGTAAACAAATATTTAGCATGTGTGTATTCATTGCAGCCCATAAAATAGAAGTAACCTAAATGTCCATCAACGGTAAATGACAATAGACAAATATTGGTAAATCAATATAATGGAACACTACTCAATAATAAAAAGGAATAAAATACTGATATTTGCAATGACATGGATAAATTTTAAAAACAATATGCACCTCTACTTCTGGTTAAATTGCTCTAACCAGATGCTACCTTTGAACTGATAACAAACTATAAACTCTGTGGAGAAAAACAAAAACAAAACAATACCATGCTCTAAAGTCACTGAAGAGTAAACAACAGGCAAATTCTCAAGTGGGGATAATAATTTTAAAAAGGGATCTGCACGGTGAGTTACCTGTTTTGTGGTATATACATAAGGCCTTTACTCTATCTTTTATCTTTACCCACATCTCTGGCTGGTTCCTGAACCATGTATGTGCAGGATGGGCTCTAGAGATATGACAGTAAAAGAACTGAACTTGGATTTTAGCTGCAGCCCAAGATGCAAAAATTGCAGTTTGAGCCAAACCAGGTTAATTGCCTACTAAAGCAAACAAACAACAAAAACCAAAATCTCAATCCTCTTCAGAGGAATATATCAAAATGCAGGGTTTTCACAATGTTCCAATGTCCAGAATACAGAATCCAACGTTACTCATCACATGAAGAAACAGGAAAATGTAACTCACTCTAAAAAGAAAAGATAATTAAAGAAGGCTGACCCGATATGACTCGATAATGGAATTACTAAACTAGAATTGATAAGTAGCTGTTGTAACTGTGGTTATAATAGCCTTTGGGAGAATACTCAGATGGCATAAATGTATTTTTCATGTGGAACAAATGTGAATTATTAGGGGCTAGTGGAAAGACTGTGGCAGATTAAATAATGTTGCCTAAATATACACAGGTCCTAATCCATGGAATTTTTCTATATCACTTATTTGACAAAGAAATTTTGCAGGCATGACTAAGTAAAGGATCTCAAAATATGGAAATTTTCCTGGATTACCCACGTGCATCCCAAATGCAATCACATGTATTTTTGCAAGAGAGAGGCAGAGGAATATTTGACTACAGAAGAGATAGTATGAACTGTGAAGACAGAAGCAAGAGATTAAAGTGATATAAGCAAGGGACCATAAGCCAAGAAATGCAGGCAGCTAAACAAGTTAAAAAAGTCAATGAAATGGAATTTCCCCAAGATCTTCCAGAAAGTACCAACCCTGCCAACACTGACTTCAGTGCAATGAAACTGGTTTCAGACTTCTGGCCTTCAAAATTGTGAAATAATATATTTGTGTTCTTAAGACACCAAGTAGTCTGTGGTAATTTGGTACAGCAGCTATAGAAAACTAATACAGTAATTTTTCTCAAGTAAAGAGAAAGATGATCGTAATGAATGGAAAGTCAAGACATCACACACAAAAAAGAGAAACCATAGAAAAACCAAAATTCTAGAAATTCTAGAACTAACATACAAAATATCTTTTAAAAATCACTAGCTGGGCATAACAATCTGATGGAGATGACAGAGAAAGAATCAGTCAATTTGAAGATAATTATCTAATTCAATGTTGAAGACAATTTTCCAATCTAAAGAAATGGGTGAAGAGAGAAGATTAACACAGATTTATAGATCTATGGAACAATATCAATAGTTTTAACATGTGTATAACTGGAGTCTCAGAAGCAGAAAAGCAAGAAAGTAGATACAAAACTACATACTTGAAAAAATAATAGCCAATTTTCCCCCCAATTTGGTAAAATACATCAATTTACAGATTCTAGACCTCAGCAAAATAAATACAAATAAGATCTTACCTATGCACATCATACTCAAACTTTGGAAATCTAAAGACACACAAAAAAATTGAAACTAGCCAGAGAAAATAGCACATTTTATGTAAATGAATAGTGATTTCTTTTTTGTTTTTGTTTGTTTGTTTTGTTTTGTTTTTTGAGACAGAGTCTCACTCTGTTGCCAGGCTGGAATGCAGTGGTACGATCTTGGTTCACTGCAACCTCAACCTCCTAGGTTTAATCGATTCTCCTGCCTTAGCCTCCTGAGTAGCTGGGACTACAGGTGTGTGCCACCAAGCACGGCTAATTTTTGTATTTTTGGTAGGGATGGAGTTTCTCCATGTTGGCCAGGATGGTCTCAATCTCCTGACCTCGTCATCCGCCCACCTCGGCCTCCCAAAGTGCTGGGATTACAGGTGTGAGTCACTGCGCCCGGCCATGAATAGTGACTTCTTAGCACAAACTATGGAAGCCAAAACATAGTAGAACAACATCTTTAAAGTTCTGAAAGAAAAAAAAAATCTGTTAACTCAGAATTCTATAACCAATAAAACTATCCTTCAAGAATGAATGTAATCCCATGTTCATGGATCAGGAGAATTAACATTGGTAAATGCCAATACTCCCCAAATTGAACTATAGATTCAATGTCTTCCCTACCAGAATCGTAGGTGCTCCTTTGTAAAAATTGTCAAGCCAACCCCAAAATTTACATAAAATTGCAAGGGGCTCAGAATAGCCAAAACAACTCTAAAAAAGAGAGACAAAGTAGAATAACTCACACTTTCTGATTGAAATATTTACTGTAAATCAAGAATAATCAAGACAGCATGCTATTAGTACAACAAAAGGCATAACGACCAAAGGAATAAGATTGAGAGTTTAGAAATAAACCTATATATCTAATTGAAACTGATTTTTGACGAGGGTGACAAGATCATTCAATGGGGAGAGTAATCTTTTCAGTAAAGGGTGCTGGGACAAGTGGAAAGTCACACGCAAAAGAATAAAATTTGACCTTTATAACACGCCATGTACAAAATTTAACTCAAAATGGAAGAAGGGCTTAAATGTAAGAGCTGGAAGTATTAAACTCTTAGAAGATAATATAGGGGTAAATCTTCATGACTTTGTATTTAGCAAAGGATTCTTAGATGCAGCAGTAAATGTACAAGAAATAACAAGATTAATACATTGAGCAACATCAAAATGAAAAACTTGTGTGAATCAAAGGACAACAAAAAGTGCAAAAAACCAATGCACAGAAGGAGATAAAATATTCACAAATCATACATCTGATAAAGGACTTGCATGTAGCTTATCTAAAGAGCTCTTACAGCTCAATTCTAAAAAGACAAATAACCAATTAAAAAGGAGCAAAGTCTCTGAACAGACATTTCTCCAAGAAAGATATACATATAGTCAGTAAGCACATAAAGATGTTTGATACTATTAGTAATCAGGGAAATGCAAATGAAAATCACAATGAGGTACTACTTCACACCCACTAAGTTGGCTAGGTTCAAAAAGTCAGATAATAACAAGTGTTAGCAAAGATGTAGAGAAGTCAGAACCCTCATATACTGCTGCTGGTGGGAATGTGAAATGTTGTAGCTACTTTGAGAAACAGTCTGGCAGTTCCTCAGATGATTAAACATTGAGTTACCATATGAACCAGATCCTAGATATCACCCAAGAGAAATGAAGCATGTCCATACAAAAACTTGTATCACAAATATTTATGGCAGCATTATTTATAATAATCAAATGGTGAAAACAACCCAAATCTCCATTAATGGGCAAGTGGTTAAACAAACTGTGGTATATCCACACAATGGACTATTGAGCTATAAAAATAAATGAAGCATTGATACATGCTACAACCTGTATGATGAACATTGAAAACATTATACTGACTGCAAGAAGCCAGTTACTAAAGTCTATATATTTTATGATTCCATTCATATGAAAGCCCAGAATAGGGCAATCTATAGTGGTAGAAAAGAGATTAGTTGTTGCTTAGGACTGAGGAGGGTTGGGAGGATGTGGAGGTGATAACTAGAGGGAATTAGGTTTCTTTTGGGGTAATGAAAATGTTCTAAAATTGACTATAGTGATGATTACACATATTTGTGAATATACTAAAAAATTGAATTGTACACTTTAAATAGGTGAATTATATGATATGTGAATTATATCTTGATAAAGTTTTTTTTGAAAAAGAAGGAATATAATAAAAAGACATTTTCAGATAAAAGGATCTAAAGAATTTATCACCAGCAGACCTGAACTAAAGAAAATTATTTAGGCTGAAGGGATATGATACTAGATGGAAACTCAAATCTTTCAGAAGGAATGAAGAACATCAGAAATGGAAAAAAAAATCTGGGTAAATATGAAAGTCTACTTTTTCTTTTTAATTTTTAAAAAATACACAAACTGAAGCAACAAACCCCTCATATTATAGAATTTATAATGTATGTAGATAAAATACAAATTACATACACTATATGTATGTAGATATAGTACAAATTATGGTATTTCATAAAACATGGGGCTGAGGTGGGAAGGTAAAAGGATCTCTATGAGTGCAAGGTCATTGTGTACATACTTTGTGAAGTGGTACAATCTTAAGTCTAAATAAACTGTGAAAACTTAAGGATGCAACCCCTAGAAGAGCCACAGAAAAATAATGCAAAGAAGTGTAACTAAAAAGCTAATGAATAAACAGAAATAGAATTCTTAACAATGTTCAAATAATCTTTTTTAAAAACTGATGATAAATCAATGATTTAAAAAAAAACAGAATTTGAGGAAACCATAAAATAGTAGCCTTAAATCCAACCATATCAATAATTACCTTGTTAATGAACTAAACACTACAATTAAATGGCAGAGGTTTCCAGAATAGATTTTTAGAAACAACTCAGCTATATACTATCTATAGAGACACACTTTAAACAGAGAGGACACAGGTTGAGGATGTAAATAGTAACATAAGAAGGCAGAAGTGGCCATATTAACATCAAGTACAATCGACCTCAAGACCGGGAGTATTACTAGAGCCAAAAAGAGACTTTCATAATGATTATATGATCAATTCATCAGCTGGGCCTATATTCATAAACAGAGAAGCTTTAAATACATGAAGCAAAAATTAACAGAATGAAAGGGAGAAGTAGACAATTTCACATACTTGCTTGGAAATTTTAACATCCTTCTCTCACCAATCGATAGAACAAATAGCTCAAAAAATCAGTAAAGACAGAGAAGCTGAACAACACTAGCAACCATCGTGACCTAGTGTTTATAGAACACTACATGTAACAGTACAGAATACATATTTTTTTGAGGGCATATGGTATATCCTCCATGTGCTGAGCCATAAAACAAGTCTCATTAAATCAAAAAATGATTTTTAAACATCATGCTATGTAAAACAAAGTAAACACAAAAAAGTACATTCTGTATTACTCCATCTACATTGAATTCCAGAGTAAGCAAAATAAATCTATAGTGACAGAAAGTAAATCAGTAGTTGTCTGGGGCTGGGGTGGGGGCAGAGGTGAAGATAGTTTGGGAAAGGACCCTGCTGAACCTTCTGGAATGATGAAAACATTCTATATCTTGATTATTTTGATGATTACATGAGTATATACATTTGCCAAAACTCATGGATCTGTACACTTAAAGTAGATGCATTTTATTACAGGTAAATTACACCTCAGTGAAGTCGATTAACATAAAAGCAGATGTTTGGAATTCACACTAGGAAGCGACAAAGCTGGTTAGAACACTTGCTGGGGCTGGTCCAGAGCACTGAATGAATTAGCCGCCAATATTTTAAACCTGTGAGATTTCAGGCACCTATCAGGACTTAGGCATCTCTGAAAAGTAGGAAGCTCTGGCCATGCTGAACCAAGCTACCCCTGGCAAACTATGGCAGGAGCTGAGCAGCAGCTAACCCATTCAGTGGAGCACTCCCTCCCTGTGGCCACTCTGCCTGCTTCCCTCACTTAGTGACCCATCTAGCCCTGAAGGTTTTCGTGACCACTTGGCTAGAGGGTTAGTAGTGGTTACCACTTACTAATTTACCTGCTATTGCTTCTACATGTATCTCTCAGCATCTGACTTACACTCTTATCAGGCATAGATACACGTAGTTTTATTTTTATATTTGAGCACTTACTATGTGTAAGTTGCATTGCTAAGCAGTTTGTGTATATTATCAAATCCTTAGAACAATCCTACATAACAAGTTCTACCACCGCCCCCATCTTGTAAATGAGAGAACTGACACACAAAGAGGTGAAGTTCATACCCCATTGGCAATAAGTGGTAGAGTGAGAATCTAAACTGTCTGAGTTTAGAACTGTCTGATTTTAGGGCTTGTGTTTGTCTAAGGATGCCCTGCTGCACAACTCCATGAGCCATTCACATTGTAGTCCCCTAAGCTGTGTGGGCTCCAGGAGCTGCCACTTGCATTCACTACAATGCAAATGGTGGCCTTTTATGCTAACTAGGGAAAGTTTCTCCTTATAAAATAAAAAGGATGAAATAGCTCATCTGCAGAGTGAGGGAAGAGGGTCCTTCTAGCTCTGATTTTATTCATTCAACAACATTTTCTTAGCACTTACTTTATGCCATGTGCTGATCTGGGTATAGAAGATATAGCAGTGAACACGTTCCCTGCCCTCATGGAGCTTACCTTCGAATGGGAGAAACAACCAATAAAAACATAAGCAGGTTATACAATTGTATCAAAATATAATCTGATGCCGGGTGATGATTATTAGTGTGAATTAAACCAAAGCAGGGTAAAGACTCAGACAATGACTGGGGACACTGTTTAAGATAGGGAGGTCCAAGAAGGTGCTCTGAAAAGGTGACATCTGAGCAGCCAGCCATGTGAAGCCAGACATGTGAAGGAGCCATCCATGGAAATATCTGAAAGAAAGGCATTCCTGGAGGCCGTGGGAACAGCAAAGTACAAAGACCCTGGAGAGGAAATGAGCTGGGCACGTTTGAGGAATGACAAAAAGACTAGTCTGGTCAGGAGGGTGAAGGAGAAGAAGCTGGTAGGACCTCATAGTCCTTGGGAAGGAGATTGATTTTATTCCATCTATTGGGGATAATGGTTGGGGAATGAGAATTTGCACAGAAGGAGAGATGGGAGACAATAACCTTAGGGCTCTCTGAAGGGCAACCAAAGGGCTCAGCACTCAACCCCAGGAGCAGCCGTCAACCCTTCTGAATAGTGTGTCAATTAAAGTGCAGGCAGCAGTGCTCTAATTGTGGTTGTTTTTTCCAAAATACAGATGGCAGTAGCCTGGTTTCCAGCAGGATGGTGATGACATCTGGTCTGCTTTCAATAAATCCTACTTATGCAAAATTTCAGCTCCATTTCAGTCACCAAAGCCTCTGACTCATTCTGTCTGAATCTCAGGCTGTAAGATGTGCTGGACAAAGAGGGAAACAATGTCCCTGAGTGACAAAGTGGACAAATTCCAGCCCTGCCATTCATCCATTCCCTTGAGTGAACCCCTTCTCCTCTCTGTGCCTCAGACCCTTCTCTGTATGAGAGGGCTACCCAGGCCTAATTTACAGGGAGGCCCATGATAATTAATCAAGATCAGGTTGTTTGAAAACATTTTGCTCAGGACTAGTTAATGTATTTACTTGTTTGTTTTCTGTTTTCCCAACCATCCTGTAGACACCGTGAGAGCAGGATCCTGTCCATCTGGTTCATTGCAGCCACCTCAGGACAGAGCACAGAGCCTGGCACCCAGTAGATGTGCTGAATTAATAAAGAGCATCTGCTTATTAACCATCTGCAGATAGAATGCTGGATATGGC
The DNA here is from genome assembly GCF_006542625.1 of Nomascus leucogenys. Taxonomy (NCBI): domain Eukaryota; kingdom Metazoa; phylum Chordata; class Mammalia; order Primates; family Hylobatidae; genus Nomascus; species Nomascus leucogenys. The sequence continues at coordinate 8,536,800 of NC_044382.1, read as the reverse complement.
TTCAGGAACTTTTAGTTTCTGAATGTTACCAGAAAGGAATTTTCTCTGTCAGGCCCAAATGGCTACTGCACAATTTGTCTGTGTGAAGGTAAGTAGGGGATGGTTATTTCCATGTCAGTTTCTTTCTGACTGTGCACATTTGACTGTGAACCTGTTAACTCATCCCACCTGCCTTCGAATTTTCTACCCAATATATTAATTTGGACAAGATAGATGACATTGGCTAGTATCTATCCCAATACCTACTATGGAGAATGAATTAAATTAATGTCCTTAAGTAATGCATTTATTTAACTTTTGGTAAATATTTATTGAGAATTTCCATTTGGAAGGTGGGACTCAACATTGATTAAGTCACCTACAGTCCCTTTCCTCAAGGAACTTAAATTCTAGTAGGAAAGACAGACATACATTAACTCATCATACAAATAATTAACTGCAATGGAAATCAAAGCTAAGAAGGACAAACACAGATGCTACGAGTATGTCCATCAGGGCATCTGACTTGGTCCAGGTGTCAGGGAAGGTTTCTGTGAGGGAACAGGGTTTGAGCTGAGCCTGAGAGATAAGAACAGAGAAAAGCTCTGAGCCAGGCAGAGGGAGCAGCCAGCACAAGATCCAGCCCTGGGAAAGTTGCGTTTCTTGAAGATTAGAAAGGAGGCTGATAAAGGAGAAAGAGACATACAAGAATATTGGAGGCTTGGCAGGGGACAGGTCAGGCAGGATTTTGTGGACCATGGGAAGTACTCATATTCATTCTACAAACAATGTGATACCATCCAGATGGTTTCAGCCAGTGGAGACAGGAGTGCATTTGTCCTTAGACATCACTTTGGCTGATGTTTCTATGAGGCGCTTATATTTTTCAGTGTGTTCAAAACTGAAATCTCAGATTTGATCTTCACACAATCTTGCAAGGTCAATAGTGCAGTTCAGACTCTCCCGCAGGTAAGAGATGAGAAAACTGAGGCACAGGGACACAGGCAGGGCTTGATAAAAGCCACTTGGCCAGACAGGGCAAGGTCTTTAACTCTGCATTTCAGCCTTGAGAGCAACCTGAATCTATCAATGAATAAATGGAGTGTGGGAAGGTGTATAAGGAAGTGGATATTAAAAGCAATCCTATGTTCTCTTTTCCCGAACCTCCCTGATAATATTCCTACAGTGGGGCAATCCAAGTAGATGTGAGCAGAAAGTCGGCTGATGGCAGACCTCACAGTGAATTACCAAGCAGGTCCTCGCTTCCCAGCACCGAGAATTTGGCATTAACCTCCCCTGGGGAAGGCACATGCCTAAAACTCATCCACAGCTTCGCTTCTATCTGCTACCACTCCAGGGTTCCTTATCTCCGGATGAAAGCACGTTTTCTTCATTTCAAAATTAATAAAATAACAATGACGATAACATGCGTTTGAGATTGTTGTGTTTGTCTGCTCAGTGTCTAGAGCCCACCTCCTCCTTCTGGTAACAGCACCCTGACTTTTCCCTTGGGAAACAGCTCCAGGGTGAGCAAATTACTCATGGCCAATGAGGTTCAGTGTTGGCCTCTCCTTGAGCCTAAATTATAGTAGGCACTCAGCAGATGTTTGCTAAATTTAACAACAGTTATTATTTAATGACTGTATTAGTTCAGGACTCTTGGTAGCAAATGATAGAAACTTCCACCCAAGAGAATTTAATTGACTCATGTAACAAAACATTTCTATGATGGAGCTGGCTGCTCTCCCACCAACAACAGTAGGTGGAAGTCTATAGCAATGTAAAGAAGGATGGTCAGAGCTTTGAGCTCAAGGAACAGAGGAGACAGAGATGGCAGCACCTATTCGCAACAACAGAAAGTCACTCTAGATAACCATAAGTGGAAAATGACAGAAGGGAAGGCTCTTGAGTCTCGTGGGTTCAAAGGTAAGTCTGTAAAACGGGGTTCAGAAAAAGGTGAGGGTCAAGGAAGACTAGGTGCAGGAATTGTATTTTGCCCCACACCACTGGGACACTGTGGTTAGAACCCCAGTGTTGGCTCCTTGTCACTCCTCCACCAGAAATTTCCCTACCTGTGCCTGCATGTGGCTCTCAAGACTCAAAGCCCAAGGGGCAACATCCAGTTGATTTGGTGGAGGTCCTACACCTCCACTCTGCCTGGATAAGGAGAGGTGGTATCAGAGCCCTGACTCCTTTTAAGATTCACATGGAATTCTTACCAAAAAAAGAAATAAAAGAAATAAAGAAAATGGGGCTTGAATGGCTGGCAAACACATGACAAATGTCCATTTCAAGGGGTGAGCAGAGTAACAATTTACAGAGACTCTAAACTCAGATTCAGGGCCGGCTGAGCATGAGTCCTACTAAAAACAGTTCGTACAAAGTACTCCTTTGGATGAACCATGTGAGATTCAGCTGTAAGCTACCAATACGTGAGAAACTTAGATTTTATTCTTTAGGTAATTGGGAGCCATGAAGGATTTAAGCAGTAGGGAAGAGACATGCGACCAGACCTGCACTGAGAAAGATCCCTGTGGCTGCTGAGGGGAGCAGAGAAGAAACTGGAGTCCCAGGAAACCAAGAGACAGATGCTGGTTCAATCAACCTAGACAATGGCTAAGGGCCTTGGAAGGAGTGGGTAGACTTGAGAAATTTAGAGAGAAAAAGGCAGCAGGATTTGGTGACTGAAGTGGCTGAGTAGGAGGCAAGAAATCACCAAACTCCTGGCTTTGGAGACCAAACGTTCCTCTAACACCTCCTTCCAAGTGCTTCATTTTTGTTAGCATGGAAAGGATATTGTAAAGGCCAAATTACACAACCCAAGAGGAAATCCAAAGTCAGACAGAATAATAGAAAGGACTATGGGGTTGGCAGTATGATTCATTATTATTCTTTAAGGTAAGGAGAAAAAAAATAATTGATCCTGGATGAAGAAATTGGGCTTGGCTGAGCCCAGGGCTGTGGGAGGTTAAGTCCTGCTCCAGAACTCCTTCGGGGCATGTGGTTGAAGGGCCAGCAGGAAGGAGGGGGGATGGTGTCTGCAAAGGCTTAAAGAGACATTTTGTCCCAGACTGGTGATGGGGAAATCTAGAGGACTGGGTTTCAGTGCTTGGTAGGGAAGACGCCATTGGCAACCCTCAGTGCCTTTCCTGCTGATGAGTGCCTCATTGCCAACTTACCGAGTTTAAAATAAATCTTCAAGCTAGCCTGAAGGTAACTCTGCCTGAGCTTTGTCTTTTGCAGATGAGGAAGTGCAGGCTGAAAGATCAAGCCACTTAAGAAGGTCACACAGACAGTAAATGTGGAGTTCAAGCTCAACATAGGCTCAAGATTCCTGATTACAGTCCAGTTCCCCCAAGCCATCCTGCTCTTGGGGTTTGGGGTGTATGCCAAGAAGGATCTCTCACTGATTTGGCCCCTAGCACCATGCTTGATAAATACTTGAATAAGGGAGTTAATTTTCCATTGGTTTGGTATCAGTTGATCCATCAAGGGGCCAGGATTAATTAAATTTCTCCTATGGGAAGTTAGAGCAGAAGAGAGGAAAATTAATGAGTCCTAGATGGATCAGAGAGACTTCTCTGAGAGTATCAAGGGGGCACTGGTTATGCCAGGAAGGGAGATGAGTGGACCAGGAAACCAGGACAAGAAATGCATTTGAATGGGTCTTCCTGTTAATTTTTCATGGTTTCCTAAGAATTATGAGGCAGGAAATCCAAAAATTTTGATCGTGGTCTTTAAAGGATTTCTAGCCTCTCCATGGATAGAGGATCATCGAGGACATGGAGTTGGGAGACTGAAATAATGAAATTTCTGACATAGTTCAATGGCCTAGGTCAGAAACCAGCAAACTTTTTCTGTAAAGGTCCAGATAGTAAATATTTTAGGCTTTGTAGACCAAGAGGCAAAATCTAGGATATCATGAAGATGCAAGAGAGAAAAAAAAGTCCACAAAATTCTTATTGATGAAAATTTAAAAATAATAACTGAGTCCATTTTTTTTTGGAAATACAGGTCTGCTAATGAGAAGATGGAATTCTTTTTGGCGGGGGAATAATATTTCATTTAATTGGATTTCAAAGTTAGTATTTTGTCACATCAGAATCAATTGTAAATGTTTATCTGTTAGTGCTGATCTGTAATGGGTTTACCATATTTTGTGTCTGAAAATGTCTCTCACACTGATAGCTGATAGGTGTGGCATCATTGTGATTTTCAGTGCACCAGGAAGCAGTGCTAAGCGATGAGACCTACTCATACATAAACCATATGTAAGTGAATGATCCTTGCTTATTCCAACAGAATTTTATTTACGGACGTGAAACTTCACTTTCACATAATTTTCACAAGTGAAAAATGGTCTTTTTTTCAGTCACTTAAAAATGTGAAAACCATTCTTAGCCCATGGGCCATCCAAAAACAAGGAGCAAACCAGATTTGTGCCATGGGCTTAGTGTGTCTTAGAGAGTCAAGTTAAGCCATTCATAATCACATTGTCAAAGGAAATCTGGTGTTGTTTGTTTATTCCTAATATGTGCCTGGCAAGGAAGAAGTACCTAGGAGGAAGGCCAAAGAGTTTAGATGGGACTAGAAATAGGGTGTTACTTTTCACCTTTGGAAGACTCCAGCCTGAGTCCTAGAATGAGGGTTCTCCAGCCTCCCCCTGACTGGGGTTTGCAGGACTTGACCAGTGCCGTCTTGGTCCAAGACTCTTTATATTCTTTAAGCCCCATCATGGATTCCATTTCTGTCTGTGTGGCCATTCTGGGCCCCTAAGGTCTTGATACAAGCACAGGGGTTTCCAAAGGACAGGGCAGAGCTGCCTGCAAAAAACAACCTCCCAGACTGCTGAGACCAAGGCGGTGGGTAGTCCTGGGTGTGCAGAGTGTGGCTTTCAGAGCTACAGCTTCAAAGTGGCCCTTATCTCCAGATGCACAGGTGAAGTGTGCCACCTGTTTATGAGTAAACTAATGGCCTAATCTCAGCTGGAGGCAAAGTAATGGGGCAAGGCAGGGTTGGAGAACACTCAGGCCATGCTGCCCTAGGTTTAACCCTCTCTAGGCTCCAGCAAGTGAATGTATAAACATGGCTCCAATTGAAGGGCCAGCCCTAACCAAACCACAGTTTTCAGCTGATTCCTATAGGATGGGGGAGAACCCTGCTCCAAACCAGGACAACTCCACCTCTTCATTGTGTATCCAAAGTAAAGTTGGGTTGGCAGCTTTTAATAACTTAGAAATGGCTGGGGGCAGAGTGGGGGAAGTACTGAATCATTTACTCATTCAGCAAATAACCGTGGAATACCTACTCTACACTGGTCACTGATGGAAATATAGACTTGGGCAAAAGCCACATCATCTGGCTGTGTTCAAGCTGAACAGTCCCTTGACCCTGTCACTGATGGAGATACAGATGGGCAAAAGCCACGTCATCTGGCTGTGTTCAAGCTGAACAGTCCCTTGACCCAGTGTCCATGACAGGGCAGAGGGAATATTATTATCACTATTTTACAAAGGAAAGAGCTGTCAGACACAGCGTCACAGAGGAAGGCAGACGATAGTGTCAATATCCATCATCTTAGTATAAAGTTGTCCTCTAAAAACTCTCCATTATTTATTAATTTATTGACTCACTTATTCACATTTTCTGCACAGTGATACTTATCCTGCATGAGACTCTCACACCAGTGTTTGGGGTGTAAGAACACAGGATTGTGTTCCCTTTTCTCGAAGAGTCTGTGGTCTAAGGGGATTCATTGGGGTCCACTTTCCAAACCAATACAGCAAGGGAACACTAGGAGAGGAGTATTCTGTGCAGAGATTCAGTCATATGATAGCTAAGAGGTGGACCTTCCATTTAATACTTTGCCTTGGGCAAGTCACTCTCCTCAGTTTCCTCACCTGTTAAGTGGGCATAACAATAGTACTGACTTCACTGGGCTGTTGCGAGAACTGAATGAGATGACATGGCAGGTGTCTGGCTCACAGTCAGTGCTCAATAAATGGTGATTACTAAAGAAAACCCATGAGGAAAGCCTAAAGGTTCTGGAATTCAATGGGACAGCTAATTTTGCTTGCTTTTTTTGTTTGTCTCAAAATTTTGCTTTTAAATTGAACATTTTGCAGTTATTAAATGTATGCACTGGTCTTGTTTATACCTGTGATCTAGTTGAATCCTCAAAGCAACTTCCTGGAGTAGGCATTGTTAATTTCTTCCCATTTTGCAGATGAGAAAACTAAGGACCAGTGATAGGAAGTTCTCCAAAATCACACAGCAAGAAAGGATGTGAGCCAGCATCCTGGGCTTCTTGTCTCCACCCTGGGCTCCCTCTTGTTACACGATGGATGGGATTTGGTTGATATTTGGCTGTAGATTGGGCAGGAAAACCAAGGTTCAAATGGGGCAGTGAATAGCTCAAATGCGATAGGGAAGCCCTGATGGGAAGGGTTGTTAAACCTTGGGATGGGCGACTCCAACAGAAGCAGAACCCCTAGCCAGGATGTCTTCCCCGCCATGTTCCTGGATGATTCACAATTCACAGTGGTCCTACCTACAGGCAGCAGGCAGGGGGATGAAAAAGATGACCAGCCACCGTCTTTACTTTCTCCAGGTTCCCCAAATGTTGTCCCCCTTCATTATCATTCAGCCAATGATGACAAAGCTACTGGTGTTGCCATTGCTCCCCACACCCCTCCTCCCACTCCCACAAAGGAACTCTATCCTGCTCCATCTATGCACCATTTAATGCTGAATCACTCGGTGATGGAGTGATCTGGTGTCTGCTTACACAGAGGAAGCCTCAGTCAGAAGACCTGGTCGATCCAAGTCAAACACGTCCAATCCTTAGCACATGCCCTGCCATCTGGCCTCCCTTGCCCACACAGGCATAGAATCTACCAGGGCGCTGCTTCCCATCAAGCTGAGAGGCCACTGGATTAGTTTCCTAGATCTGCCTTAACAAATTGTCACAAACCGGCTGGCTTGAAACACAGAAGTTTATTCTGTCATAGTTCTGAAGGCCAGATGTCCAAAACCAAGGTGTCAACAGAGCCAAGCTCCCTCCTGAGGCTCCACGGGGAGTTGTTCTGGCCTCTTCCAGCTTCTGGTGCTCACAGCATTCTGGCTCGTGGCTGATAACTCCCATCTCTGTTTCTGTTATCACGTGGCCTTCTCCCCTTCTCTGTGTCCATGTCTTCTCCTCTTCTGTTTCCTAAAAGGACGTTTGTCATTGATTTTAGGGTCCACCTGGGGAACCCAGATAAGTGCATCCCAAGATCTTTAACTTAGTTACATCTGCAAACGCGAGTTTTCACATTTCCCAATTCTGACACTCAAATAAGTTCCCGTTCACAGGCTTCAAGGGTTAGGGCATGGACATATGTCTTGGGGGCCACCTCCAGCCCACTACGGCCACAGAATCTTTCTCAGCATAGTGCTCAAATTAGTTGATGCACACACACAAAAAGATGATGGCCCATGAAATGCAAGCCTTTTATTTATTTATTTATTTTTGCTCTCTGAACTTTTTATTGGCCTCCTGCTCCCCAAAGTGGACCCTGCTTCTCCTGGCTTAATGTCTCAGAACTTTGGAGTCATCGGTCTCAGACACCACTTGGCCATCCACTCTCTTGTGGGTGGTGGTCTTTGGGTGGTTTGCATGGAGTTTCTGCTGTCCAGGGCATCACCAAGACTGAATTCCTCACCGTCTTCCAGCAGGCAGTGGTAGGTGGTGATCTCAGCCTCCTGCTTGACCTTGATGTTCAGCAGGGCCTGGTACTCCTGGGCCTGGAGCTGCCCCTCCGCCCGGGTCTATGCTAGCTCTGACTCCAGGTGCAGCAGGATCCCGTTGAGCTTCTCCATCTGCAGGACCTAGCGGGCCTCCACTTCCCTCAGGCTGTTCTCCAAGCTGGCCTTCAGATCTCTCATAGAGTCCAGGTCGATCTCTAAAGACTGGATTGTATGTCTTGGCTCCACTGAGTGTCACCTCAGCAGCTTCAACCTCGGCAGACTGCGTGGTGACCACTGTGGTGCTCTCCTCAATCTGCTGAGACTAGTACTTGTCCAGCTCCTCTTGGTTCTTCCGAGCCAGCTCCTTATATTGGGCCTGGATGTCTGCCATGATCTTGGCGAGGTTCTGAGATTTGGGGGCATCTACCTCCACAGTCAACCTAGAGCTGGCAATCTGGGCTTGTAGGCCTTTTACTTCCTCTTTGTGGTTTTTCTTCATGAAGAGCAGCTCCTCCTTGAAAGCCTCGATCTCTGTCTCCAGCTGCAGCCGAGTGACATTGGTGTCATTAATGACTTTGCGGAGCCCATGGATGTCGCTCTCCACAGACTGGCGCATGGCCAGCCCTGTCTCATACTTGACTGTAAAGTCATCAGCAGCAAGACGGGCATTGTTGATCTGCAGAACGATGCAGGCATTGTCCACAGTATTTGCGAAGATCTGAGCCCTCAGGTCCTCAATGGTCTTGAAGTAATGGCCCCAGTCTCTGACCTGAGGTCCCTTCTTCTCCATGGGCTCCCAGATTTTGTTCTCCAGCTTCTGGTTCTCGGTCTCCCGGCTCCTCACTCTGTGCAGGTAGGAGGCCAGGCAGTCGTTCAGGCTTTGCATGGTCTCCTTCTCATTCTGGATGCCTCCTATTCTCTGCAGACCCCCGGCCATCCCTGCAGCCAGGCCCCCAGACCCCAAGCCACCCCAGAAGTTGGTGGAGTGGGACATAGAGATCCGGAAGCCTGAGCCCCCTGCGCCTGCATAGACGCTGGCTGCGCTGCTGACCAGCCAGGTGCCGTAGCTGGGAGGCTGGAGGGAGCCCAGGGACTGGTAGTTGGTGTAGAAGGTGGAGCGAGTTGTGAAGCTTGTGCTGTCTGGGAAGGAGAGTGAGAGGACAGCACTCAAGCTTTGCCGACCTAACCTTTTATAATCTCGAGACTAGATCAACCCGAGTGATTTCATCAAACTATAAACTTCTATGGAGTGCCAGTTACGGAAAATCCTCAATATCTCAACTGTGCAAGGGGCCTTTGAGTGAAAACTAAAAGACAGAATGTATCAGAAAGGGCCTAACATGATGTCTGGCACATGGTGGCACTCAGTCAGTATTCTGAATACTGGCTCTTCTAGGCACCTTGCTGGGTCCCATAAGACAGTCTCTGCCCTAAAGAAGAAGCAGCTAGCCACACCACTGGTGGGAACGTAACCTCAGGAGATCCTAAAGGGAAGCAGCCCCAGGGAAGTTTTCTTTGTAGAGAGAACATTCCTCCCACTTGAAATCACTTATTTAACATCTGTCTTCCCCAATTCTTTCATTTATTCAACAAATATTTTTTAGCTGGATCAGTTATGTGCCAAGCTCAAGAAATGAAATGTTAAACCAATGTCCCATGGGACATGGCCTACTGAAGGGGACAGGATTGTAAAGATATTCAACCAAAATCAAGATATAACTACAAACTCTAATGGGGAGAAGGAATGCTACCAAAGAGAAGCAAGGCTCTACTGCAGATTAGAGGTCAGGAAGCCCCTTTGAGGAAGAAACATTTAAGCTGAAAGATGATAGGATTTGGCCAAGCAGTGAACTAGAAGAAGACACCCTGAGACCTCAGCGGGGTAGAAACTATGTTTGCGTTCACTTCTGACCCCCCAGGAACTAACCTAGTGCCTAGCACGTAAACGAAGCTCAATAAATAGGTGTTAGATTGCATTTAATTGAAGTGTGGTTATCTAACCCCCACTTTACAGATGGAAACAGCAAGGCAGAGCACCTAAGCTTGCATTTGACAGGCACGGATTTCTGTGGACGAGGAGAGCTTGGCATTTCCCAGGTTGCTGTGGTTGTCCACACCATCCTTCCTGCCTCCCTCAGGCCCCTCCCTACTTGGCTCAGGCTCCCTGAAGGAGGTATGTGCCAAACCAGGGGGAAAGAGGGGAGGAACAGCGGGGAGTCAAGGAGGGAGGCCTCATTTCAACCTGGCATAAGATGAACTATTTATGGCAAGAACCAGATGAGCGGGGGCCTGGATGCTGAAAAGTCATGGAGAAAAAATACCCAATTCCCAGCCAGAGCATCAAAGAACTGTTCCACTGGGACATCTGTCCCCTGCCATACACTGGACTCCAGGGCTGCCCTGACAGGACTCAACAGACCCCTTTCCTATGTTGTCTTCTCCCTGCCAGCCTTATTCTGCTCCCTGGACGTGTCCTGGATGATTCTCACACATCGTCTAGGCTCTGCTCAGCTGCCATGTCTAGCAAGAAGCCACATGCTCCTCTCCCTGTTGGGTTAGGTGTCCCTGCCCTGCTCCTCTCATAGGCTGCAGTCGCTGCCCTTGAGATGTGCTGTGAGGTCATTTTCCGATGGTGAATTCATTACAAGCAGAGATCATAGCCTGTTCTCTGTTGTGTGAACCCAGCACCAGCACCTGAGCCTGGATACATAGGTACCTCATGAAAATTCATTGAATGGGCAAGTGAAGAAAAAAAAATAAGTGAATGACACTATCAATCAATCACAACTTTTTTTTTCTGTAAACAGGTTGCATGTAAATGTCAGAACCACCATTCATCCCCAGGCCTGCTTTGTACCAAAGATTGTCAGCACGCCTGTCCTGCAGGGGTATGTGATCTGCCAGAGGGTCAAGAGGGTGAGGGTGAAGAGAGATACACCAGGACAGCCTCCAGATGAGAATTTATTCTTTTGCCATCGTTGAGCTGCTGCTACTACATACCAGGTGCTGTGCTAATGCATGGCCTCTGCCTTCAAGGAGTTTGCAGTTTAACCAGGTCAGAGAAGACACATTGATGAGTGCTGGCCAGAGGGGGTGCAGGACACAGAAAGGAGGTGGGATGGTGGGCACAGAAGGAGTAGGTAAGCCCAGACCAAGGCTGGCTTTGGATAGAAATTGTCCCACAGCTCAGAAGCATGACCAGCTCTAAATGCCAGGGACTGTGGGTACACATCATAGCATTTAGAAGACATCTCCCTGCCCCAAGGCTGTAGCATCAAATCCTGCCTAAATACATCTCTCTCTCTCTCACACACACACACACATGATGGAATCCTGGCAGATACTTTAGCCTCAGCTTTCCCCAATTCCCTGGGACTCCTCTTCCCTCCCACTCCTGGCACCTTATTCTTCAGCCAGGCTGAGCCGCCAGGAGATAGTTGAGGACAAGAGCCCAAAGAAGGACTCTCAGAAGCAGACCTTCCCTTCCATACCCCTACAGTCCCTCTAACCCACCGTCCTGCAGGTCTTTCAGAGCTTTCTAGGCCACAACTGCAAAGAGAGTCTGGGCCCGCATCCTCTGCATTCAGGCTGAGGTCTCATGGCGCATGAATATCCAGAGCTCAACCAAACCCTCCTCGTGGACAGAGTTGATGCCAGGCTTGGCTGAGGTCCTTGGCTTGGCTTCCTTGGCTCCTGTAGGTGGAAGGCCCCTGAGCAATTGTGGTTCCTTCTGGGTATCTCAGCCAACCCGGAACTTCAGCCACAGCACCAGCACCCACAGGTAGCAACTGTGAAAAAGTAAGGCCCTGTGACGTCACACCCTAACAATAGTGCTGAGCAATTACCCACACAAGACTCAGGCTGGGACCGGAGCAAACCTGCACTGCAGCACTGTGTGCCAAGGAGCGTGGTGGCTGGTGACCACCAGAAGACCCCCATCCCACTGGGAGGTGCAGCTCCCACCATGGCCTAGGGGCCGCAGGCTTCCACAGAGAACGTTGGATGTGGAGCCCGAGCTCATCTGCAGGTGGAGGGTGTTGGGGCAGCATCCTATTAGAGCCCACAGGGTTGGCTATGAAAGTTCCTGCAGCATGAAATATGGTCTTCCAAGACAAGCCTTTCCCATTGGAATCTCCTGTGCACAAGCATGCCTGCCCATGGTATTCACAGAAGAGTGGCAGTATAATGCAGTGTTAGGTGCCCAGGCTTGAGAGAAGACCAGGCTCAAAGTCTAGCTTTTTCTTTTAACTAGGTAACCTTGCATCTGTCTTTTACATTTGCACACCTCACTGTGCTGATCTGTTAAAGAGGGATAATGACAACCCAGCCGTGATGCCTCCATGAGTTCCTTCTCTGTCCCCCTTGCAAACCAGGTATCGCCATTAAGATAACACAACATTAAATCAGCCTGAGATGAGTTTTGAAAGGGCAATTCTGCTGGTTCTTATTGCAGATATTCAAAGGTGTGAGTCATGAGTCACAATAATGTGAGTATCTCTTGAAAGATAGTGAGCACTCACCATAGTCCAGGCAATGTGCTTGGTACATTACAGAATCTCAGTTCATTCTCATAATGACCCTATGAATACTATTATTAATCCAATTTTACAGATTAAAAAAGCAGAGATCAGAGAGGATGTGATTTTTCCCCATGGTGGCAGAGGCTGCCAGCTGTCCCTCAATATATGATCTTCCCTATTCCTTAGTGCTAGACTCTCTGATTCTTATCTGGACACATGGCCAACCAGAGTAATGACCTTTCCTAAGGTGCTCCCTTGCATCCACATGTGGTCATGTGATTAAGGCTGGCCAATGGGGTTTGGGTTGAGGTGATGTATATGGTTCCAGGAAGTGTCCTTAAAAGGAGCTAGGAGGGGAAGATTGCCCCTTTCTTGCTCCTTCTTTCTGCCTGCTAGAATGTGAGCATAAGGGCTGGATTTTCAGCAGCTATTGTGCTCTATGAGGTGCAAGATCTTTGGAAAGATCTATGCAGGGCAGAGCTCAGGTTCCCGGCAATAAGGACTGCCATATCAGTCATGGACTGCTGCCTTTCAGACATTTATTTCTATCTTATTTAGTCACTATTATTTGGGACCTTTTTTAATTTGCGCGTTACCTCAATCCCAACTGATATTCCAAAATCACGTGGCAAATAAGGGGCAAGGTTGGTATTTAAACCCTGCCTCTCTCATCCCAAAGGATCCTTAAATGTCTGTCTCTGTAATGTGCACATATATTTGGATGAGCTCGGGATTCAGCTTTGAGGGTTTTAGCACCAGTCCATCATTTGACACTTCATGTGACTTGTATGCAGAAGCCACATGAGGATCCACCTTCTCTCCCACCTCTGGATCTCTGGTGACCGCAGCTCAGCCCTGGGCCCCACTACTGGCCCAAGGAAGACCCACACATCTTGGATCACTCACCTCAGGCCAGGGAGGCTTTCAAGGACTGGCGGGAGGTGATGGTGAGGAGTGACCAGCCTGTTAGTCTTAATATAGTCCTAAGAAAAGTTGCTCAGAGGGCTTCTTTCAAAAATAGAAGCATTTGATTGAGTCCTGGCTTCTGGGGGTATATAGATAGTCTCATTCTTATTATATCACTTGGATTGATTTGCAGATTAATACCAGTTTTGAAAAAACTGCCAGCCTGTAGTACTAGACACAGGAGACAGAGGTATCATATACCAATGTCCACAGCCTGTGCTTCTGCCTTCCTGGTGGATTCTGCTCTGTTATGGGTGGCAGTGGGAGGCCAGGACTGGACGAGGAAGGCCTACAGCTCACCCTGGCATCTTACTTTCCTAACAAGAGCTCGCTGTGGCCAGGAAGTGTGCATTCACTTGTTGAATCTTCTCCACAACCCTGGGAGTTCGCATGGTTATTACCCCCACTTAAAAGAATAGGAAAATTGAGCTTCAGAGAGGTTTGCTAGCTTGCAAGTATGCAACAGAGCCAAGATTCGAGCAGAAGTGTGTCTCAACGCTGTGACCAGTAAGGGTTTTGTGTACACCTTGGTGAGGTGGGGGTGGGCTGGGCATCTGGGGTGTTGAGTGCTTTCAGAGAGGAGACACTGCGTCTGGGGATGGATTGGGGAGAGGGGATGGTAAGAGCACATGTGAGATGGGAATCCACTCATTCAGTTATTCCTGAGCACCTGCTATGTCCAGGCACCATGGATCTAAAAATAAAACACAGCACCTTTCTTCAAATAGGGCAGCAGGAACAGACACAGGTGCTATAGGACTCTTTGTACACACTGCAATGCTCACAGGAGACCCATCCACTGCAGTTTTCAGAGACCCCCTGGTGCCTCTGGGGCCTAATCCTATGCCACATCTGTGATGTCTCCAATTTGCTTTACATACTGCATGGAGGATCTTTTTGAAGCATTGCTTTCTGGATAATATCTGAACTCCCTTAGTACCCACCAGGGACAGGTCTGTGGGTGCCTCTTCTGCATCACTGGTCACACTTCCCACCCGGCTCCCCTCTGTGTCCCCTTTTCCTCTGGGTTCCAGCCAGGTAGGGCCCTGGGGAGGCACTTGAACAAGCATCCTTACTTTCTACTACTGTGCCCTCGGACACACAGTGCCCTCCCTGGAATGCCCTTCCCATGTCCAGCTGACCTGGCAGTGGGAAGTGACCACCTCATGAAGCCTTCTCTGATCTCCTGCCCATAACACCAATGCCCCTATGGCACACACCAGTTACATGAGTCTTCTCCAGTGCCAGCTCTCTGCCTTCTCAGCAACTGCACACTTTCTGTTCTCTCTGCCTGGGATGTTTTTCCCTGGGGACACCACACTTTGATTTTTCAGGTTCCAGCTTCCTGTGCAAGAGAGACTCTCCCTGACCACCCTATTTAAAATGGAGGCTCCTTTTCTTTCTTCTTGATCTCTGTGCACTGCTTGGTTTTCTCATAATACCAGCACAATTGCAATAATTTTGTGGAGGTCTTTGTGGACTTCATCTTTCTGCCTCCCTGCACTTTCCACTGCATTGAGGAAGGAGACCTTGCTAATGATGCTCCTCATTGTATTTCTGGCCTTTGAAAAATAGTGCTTAATAAATATTCATTGAAGAGATGGTGACTACGTGGGTGTAGACGTATGAAAGAACTCAGTTAATATATGTAGATTACACTCTGTAAATTACATTTTAATAAAAAGTAGCTACTAAATGTATCGGCTATTTGAAAGAACAGCTGGAGCATGAATTTGCCCATGAGCCTTATTCTTCGTATTTTTGTCGCTGGTGTTTAACAGAGTCTGACCCAACATTTCCTCCATTCTAAAATGCTCGTGTTCCCATGATGTAAAGTGGGAGAAATCAGAGCACATTATGCTAATGTGCTCTTCCTTTATACTTCCTCTCTGGAAGTCATCATTAAACCAATGGTGCATCTTCAAATAGGTGACATATCTTAGAGTATTGAATGTAAAAAACAGTGTTTATGGAAATCACTCACTTAAATGTTGAACTAACTGGACTTGAAAAGGGATCAACTCTTAAGGGAGCTTGAAAAGGAGGTTTGGGGGTTTCCACCCTACTTCCATCGCCTGTTTAAGGGAACAGCCCTTTGAAAGAGCTACAGAGAGCACACTAGTGAAGGCCTTGGGATTGGATCATCCGTGGCTGGACCCTGGTTTGGCAATTGGCAGCTGTGTGACCTTGAGCAGATTGCTCAGCCTCTCTGAACCTTAGTTCCTCATGAAAGAGGGAGCATCATCCATACCTTGTAGAGCCCTGGTAAGGATTAAGTGAGATAAAGCTGGGGAAGTCCTTAGCCTCGCAGCTGGTGTGCAGCAATCCCTTAATGAAGAGTGGCTATTATTAGTAGAATTTTGCTCTAGCCCGGCCCCTGCCCTGGGACCTTGGCGCTCATAATCAGCCCACTGTAAGTGCCACATAATGGTGTGTGTGTGTGTGTGTGTGTGAGAAGGGACCAGGGTACAGGGGAGGAGGAGGAGGTACTGCCCTGGGGACTTGCACCCTCAAATTATCTTCCTCCCAGCCCAGCCAAGCGGTTTCCTTCCCTCTGCTAACCTTCAGTCCTCTGAGAACCCAGCTCTAAGCCCCAGGGGTGCTGGGAACAAAAGGGTACAGTCAACACTCATTTCATCTGATGTCAGAACCTCTTGTCCCTCCAACGTCCCTGGGCTTCAGAAGCCAGGAGAGGATTTCAGCCTTAAAATTGGAGCCTGCCCATCCTGTAGTCTCAGCTCTAACGAGTGCCCACCTGCCGTCCCTCTCTGAGTATCCTCAACTGCCTGGAATCCTGAGCCAGCCAATGCTGTTTTCACCTCTGAGCCTTTGCACTTGCCATCCTCACCCCCTGACACTCCCTGCATATTCCACTTCCAGCCCTGGGCCCTGAAATGGGATTTCCTTCTTGCCTCTATTTTACAGGTGAGCTAGCTGAGTCCCAGAGAAGTTTGGCAACCTGCCCTAGTGACACGGTGGCATCTCACTTCCAAGGGCATTAGGTGATCCCCCACATCATTCACCAAAATAGTAGTCAAGATGTCTGCAGAGCCCCTGGACGCCAGGCTTCATGTTCACTCTCTCATTAAGTGTCACGATGCTATGAAGTCAGTATTGTTCTCTCCACTTTACAGATGAGGACGCTGATGTGTTCAGTCACTTGCCTGACGGCACATATTGGCTAGCATAGGTGGTCCTGCATCCCTAGTCCCTCGGGACTCAAGCCAGTGCCCTAAACCACCTCATTCTACTGATTTCTGGGGATTGGCATCCTGAAATTGGGACATGCTGTTTTGTAGTAAAACAAAAGATTCAGGGCCTCAGGAGGAGCCCCAAAGAAGGTGGGCTTCCCTGACCAGGCCAGACAAGTAGTACTTCTTCCTCAATTCCTCCAAGATCCTTGTTTTTTACAGGATATAGTAAGGTTTTAGCCCTGGGGGCCCAAATACCTTGGTCACTTTGCAGTAGAAGTGCAGTTTTGTTTTGTTTATATAGATATATATACACACACACACACATATATATAATATACATATATAATATATATACATATATAATATATATACATATATTATATACATACATAATATATATATACATATATTATATATATACATACATTATATATATATACATATATTATATATATACATACATTATATAATATATATACATATAATATATATACATACATATATAGTGTATATATTATATACTTTATATATAAAATATATATACATATAATATATACACATACATATATATGTGTATATATATTATATACTTTATATATATATATATTTATATTATACTTTAAGCTTGAAAACAACCCAAATGTCCAACAATGATAGACTGGATTAAGAAAATGTGCCACATATACACCATGGAATACTATACAGCTATAAAAAATGGTGAGTTCATGTCCTTTGTAGGGACATGGATGAAGCTGGAAACCACCATTCTCAGCAAACTATCGCAAGGACAAAAAACCAAACACCGCATGTTCTCACTCATAGGTGGGAATTGAACAATGAGAACACTTGGACACAGGAAGGGGAACATCACACACTGGGGCCTGTTTTTTTTTTTGTTTTTTTTTTTTTTTGGAGATGGCGTCTTGCTCTATCGCCCAGGCTGGAGTGCAATGGCATGATCTTGGCTCACTGCAACCTCCGCCTCCCGGGTTCAAGCGATTCTCCTGCCTCAGCCTCCCAAGTAGCTGGGATTACAGGCACCTGCCACCATGCCTGGCTAATTTTTGTATTTTTAGTAGAGACGGGGTTTCACCATGCTGGTCAGGCTGGTCTTGAACTCCTGACTTCAGGTGATCCACCCGCCTCGGTGGCTCAAGCCTGTAATCCCAGAAGTGCAATTCTTAAGAGCACCAACTCCAAAGACAGCCGCCCAGGTTCAGATCTCAGCAACTCTACTTTCCAGCTTTGAGTCTTTGTGCGAGTGACTTAACCTCTCTGTGCCTCAACTTCTTTGTCTGTAAAATGGGGATAATAATAGTATCATTGTTGGGATATTAAATGAAAGAGTAAACAATCAAAAAATGTTAGGTTGGAGGCTGGGTTACGTTTTGTTTTTCCTGATATGGAGCCAGGCATTCATAAGGATTCTTGCTTTTTTCAGGAGGTGGGTGCTGCAGCCAGGCAGCTGGAAACAGGGATGTGGAAACAGTCCCAGGGCCGAGTGGGGACAGCCAATTTCAGCAAGTGCCCCTGCTCAGCAGGGGAACTGCTGCTTGAGATTTGGAGGCTACCTGCTCAGGCCTGCCTGCCAGTCCAGTGAGTGGGCCCCTCTGGGCCAGGCGCCTATTTTCATTATCAAGGCCACATTCCTGGGATTCCTTGGTGACTAGGCACTCATTACAAGAGAATCAAAGTGCCAAAGGAAACTACTCATTTGAGGCCGAGACCTGGATTTTTCATTTTTATAATTGGCCCTTGGGTCTGCACGTCCTGGGTATACTGGAGGAAGGGAGCTGTTGGACAAAGTATCTCTATGGGGCCCCAGTCACCCCTGGGGAAGGGCAGGACTGGCCCCCTGCCAGATCTGCTGGGCCCATGCAGAAGGCCCTCCAGAGGTCATGTTGTCCAGCCCCTGCCACTCGGCCTGACTCATCAGCACCTAGGCCAGAAGGACAGGTGCTTACCTGAGAGCTGACAAATCTTTGCAGAAGGAGCCAAAGACTTGGAAATCCCCTCTGTGTCCTCCCAACCAGCTATCTATCCAGCCCAGCAGTTCTCAACTGAGAGTGAATTTCCCTCGAGGGGACATTTGGCATGTCTAGAGAAATTTTTGGTTGTCACAACTGGGTGTTTAGAAAAGGGAAGGTGCTACTTGCATCTAGTGGGTAGAAGCCAAGGATGCTGTTGCTGGGGACTGAATGCTTGTGTTCCCCCGAAATTCCTGTGTTGAAAACCTAACCCCTCATGTGATGGTATTAGGAGGTGGGGCCTTTGGAAGGTGATTAGGTCATGACAGGGAGCCCTCATAATTGGGACTAGTACCATTATAAGAAGGGGCCACAGCATTCTCTTTCACTCTCCACTGTGTATGGATACAAAGAGAAGTCAGTAGTTTGCAACCCCAAAGAGGGCCCTCATGGGAACCTGACCATGCTGGCACCCTGATCTCAGACCTCTAGCCTCCAGAACTGGGAGAAATACATTTCTGTTGTTTAGAAGCCACCAGCTATATGGTGTTTTTGTATTGCAGCCGAATGGACTAAGACAGATGCTAAACATCTTACAAGGCACAGGGCAGCTCCTCATAATGAAGAATGATCTGGCTGCAAGTGTCAGTAGTGCTGAGGCTGAGAAGCCAGGGGCTGGCCTCGATCCCCTGCCCTGCATTGAGTGCCCACGCTTTCCCAGTTAGAGTTCATGGAAATGTAAAAGGGGAGGATGGGCTGCTCAGGTGCATCCTTTAAGAAGACAAGAAGTGTGGCCCAGTGCAGGTGGGAATAAAGGCCAAAAGACACACCTTTTTACCAGATGGACAGCAAGGGGGACATAACCGGGGATTTGGAATCCTACAGACCTGGGTCTGCACCTGGGCTCCATTCCTCAGCTGTGGAGCCCTGGGCAGGTCACTTCATTGGTCTGAGCCTTATTTGTGAAATAAGAGGATCCATCCCCCTTGCAGTGAGGGATGTACGTCTACCTCATGGGGTAGGTATAAGAATTAGCAGGGATGATACCTGTAGTACCTCTAGGGTATGCCTGGCACACAGAAGGTTCTCCACACATGAGTCTCCACCTTCCTCCCCCTACGAGAACATGCCTGTCTGTACCTTCCTTCTCCCTGGCCTCCTAAGACCCATTCTCTGCCCCAGCCAGATGAAGCCTTGCTGCCCCATTCTCTCCTTTGTGCCCTTGGCCTCCCTCCTCTCTTCTTCTCCAAATCCTCCCAGCACCAGGGCCTCTCTCCCTCTAGAGCATCCATGCAGCCCCCACCCCCTGGCCATTCTCCTAACCCAGCACAGATGCCCACCTGGCTCACACGCTGGATCCCGTGGGTTGCTCCTGGCTTTAGGAGGCATGAGGGTGTATTGGGGAGTATGTGGTGTGTGCAGTATGTGGTGGGTTTGAGTGGCATGTACATACAAGTTTGCACGCGTACTGGGCATGCTTGCGTGTGAACATGTGTTTATGTGTCTTGTGTGGATGCGTGTGGCCTGGGACTGCTTCCTTTTCCTTTTGTTTTCTCCCAGTCACTGCAGGACACTTTGCAATATGCTGGGTTCATTAGCTGAGAAGGGCCCTTGGGGAAAACTGGAGAGATAAATGTCTCCAGATTTTCCAAACAGTCTCATCATTCCCTCCCTCTGTGAAGGATGCCAGAAAGAAACCCATTATCATAGACTTTCCCCAGCCCATCCATCCTCCTTTTCTGAGCACTGACTCTGGCCAAGCCCTGTCTTAGACACCAGGATAGACAGAGGAACCACACACGACCGCTGCTGAGGGTCATGGTGGAGTGGGGCGCTCTCTGGTCAGCCAGGCCACACCCAGAGAGTGCGACCTGCTTTTCAAAGTTGAAATACTCCTTAACGATTGGTATACAGCCCCTACTCTGGGCCCCAAATCCAGCAGGGACACTGCTCCAGGGCTGTGCCTGGCCTCCTTCCATTGGGTCTGATTGTTTGGTGCTTCTGCCATACCAGTTGTTAAATACTTTTAATAAGACTCTTTGGAGACAGATGCATGATCATTCTGGAATTCACTAAGAGCTCCAACCGGAGGTGTCAAGAAGATGGAGCCACTAACTCTGCCTGCAGGTTGTGAAAAAAATCTTCAGAAAGAAAAAGATTCGCCTCTGCAATCATGAAACCTGAGAGAGGGTCTGCACAGAGATAAGAGGGACAGGTTAACCAGGCACAGGGAAGAAGAAGCGCAAAGGCAGGGAGGAGCGGGGCAGAATCTTTGGCGGAAGGTGACATGTTCCCAAGAGTGTGGGATATGGGGATAACTAGAAAGGCAGTCAGAAAACTAAGCTGGAAAAGGCCTTGAATGCCAAATTCAGGCACAGCAGCTACCTCGGCCTTCCCCAGGATTGTGGAGAACCGTGTCAGTGCCATGCTGTAACCCAGGTCTAGGACTGGCTATATAGTTCATGGGACCCAGTGCAAACTAAAACTCTGGAGTCCCTTTAAAAAAAAAATTATTAGGAATTTGAAGACAGCAACAGCAGAGCATCAAACTAGGGACAGGGTTCTTGTAAACACAGGCCCCCATGTGACTGCACGAGTTGTGTGCGCATGAAGCAGGTGCCACCAGGACCACTGGTCTGAACAGATGTTCTGTCTGGGATTTAGAAGGTAGCCTGAGACCACCAGGCCAGGATGAGGAAGCAGGAAATGCCTCTGCAGAATTCCCCATGGCCTTCCCGGAGATCACCTGCTTCCCTTGGTAAGGTATCCAGTTACCACTCCAAAGGTTCTGTTTTCAGAGTGTTCATTCATCACCTGGATTAGTGCAGCACCTTTTGCTAATGCCTTGCCCGCCCAGCTGACCCTGCCACTGCTTCTGGCAAGTACAGGCTCTGACCAATGGCCCGTGGCATGGGAACCGGCCTGGAGCCTGCCCAGGCTCCATCTCATACAGGGCCCAGCTGGTGAGTGAAGGGGGCTTTAGTGGCCACCTCGCCAGGAGCCAACAAGCCCAGTGCTTCTGGGAAAGTCACTGTGTCACGTTGCTAATTCCCCTTTCCCAGAGAGGAGATAAGCCGCCAGATGGAGGTAGAAATGAACAGAGGCCTAACTGTCCTTTTGATGCAAATTGAGGCCTAAATCAAAGGCTCCTCTTCTTGGGGTTAATAGAATCATTTGGTTAAAAGTTTAGAAGCATTTCACCACAACCTCTGTCCTCAGCAACCTGCTCTCAATATTTGCATATGTTTTGAATGAAAATTGTCAGGACCATGCAAACTAGACAGTTAAATGTGTCTTATCAGATGGCCGTGGGGGGATCTTAGGGGGAACAGGAGAGAAACACAGGTCAGACTGAGGCTCTTGTGTGGCTCTGGACCTCAGTGATAGCATCTGCACTGGCCCAGGCTGATAAGCAGCTTTCTCCATTTCACCTGCACCTCTGTGACTAACAAGCCACCTGCAGAAACTCGGAGACTTGGTGGGACCTGGAGAAAGATAAAGGACTCTTTATGTCCCTCCAGATCCCAGGGAGTTCAAGCATGAGGAGAAGGGTGAGGGTGCTGCTGCCCCTAAAAAGAGTTTCCCTCAGTTGATCCATTACCCCATTAATCATTAAGCACTCCATTCGGTCATTTCTTCCTTCAATATTTCAACTGTCTTTACCAATACTACCTACCTTCAGGGAAAAAAAATCTGAAAGTAAATACAATCTTTATTTTCTTGTTTATCACATCGTATGCATCACAAAACATCTTTGCAGGAAAAATAATTACAACAGAGATTTGCGAAGTGAAAAAAAAATGACTCTGAAGTTCCCCTAAATCCATTGCCCAGAGGGTTACCACCATTAACATTTGGGGCTGTAAGATATTCCAGACTCACTCCATGCATTCATACACCTGGAACTCTGTTTTACTGTCAAGCGCATTGCTTTTTAACTGGTTTCTCTTTTTTTTTTGAGATGGAGTCTCACTCTGTTGCTAGGTCAGAGTGCAGTGGTGCAACCTCCGCCTCCCAGGTTCAACTGATTTTCCTCCCTCAGCCTCCCGAGTAGCTGGGATTACAGGCATGCGCTACCACACCTGGCTAATTTTTGTATTTTTAGTAGAGATGGTGTTTCACCATGTTGGCCAGGATGGTCGTGATCTCTTGACCTTGGGATCTACCCACCTCAGCCTCCCTAAGTGCTGAGATTACAGGTGTGAGCCACTGCACCCGGGCAACTGGTTTCCTTTTACTGCCACTTTCACTAACCGTGGTATTTCTCCATGGGCAGCATTCTTGGCATTTGGGTGTGTAGGACTGTCCCTCACATAGTGAGCTCTTGCTCATGAATTGCCAGTGTCACATTCAGATTCTTATGGCAACCAGAAGCTCCCCTGCTCCCGACATTTCTGGACTCACCCTGGACTGGGGAGGTTAGCTCAGACCAAATATCTCCTTTCTGCCAGGTGCTCTGCTAGGCCCAGGTCATGCTGAGCTGAGCAAGATGTAGTTGAAAACCAAATAAGTCATGTGTTCCAGCTTGCTGGGGTTTTGTGAAGAAAGCAGCCACCCCTCCAGTCATATAGTTTGCAGGTTGGGACTTGCATTTTGACTTCCAAAGACCCTTGAACAACTTAGCATTGCCCACTGCCCTTCAGAGCTTATTTCTTCTTCCTGCCTGCCTATAGGTTCCAAGCTCATTATAACTAGCCTAAATTGCTTTTGGAAAGGGAAAACACAGTAAACTTATTTTTTACAAAATTTGTTTATGAGATATTAACGTGCCCAGTACTTGGGCAAGCACTGTGTGACAGGTAATAGATACGGGAGAAAAATCTTCAAATCTACTTACAAAACAAGGACAATCCATTTTCATTTCAAACTGCTTAATATATTCAAGGGTTAGAGAATAAGGACAAGAAAGCCTATGTATGTTTTAGAGGATGATTCTTGTGTCATGGAATTGTTCACGGCAGGCTTCCCGAGATGGTTGATAATGTGATTCAGAGAAGCTTCCACCTACCCCAGGACTATGAGGTGTGCACATCTCCTGTAATAGAAATGATAGTGATGCCATAAATGACACCATTACACTTATCATTAACTTAGTTTCTCTTGTATGTGGGGGCTTCTACACATCCTGATGGCAACGATAATGGCGATGACTTGAAGTAATGAGCTTAAGTGAGACATTGCATGCCTAATATACAGTAAGCATGCAGCGATGGAGAGTTTCAGTGTTTATCTCACTTCTTTCTCATAGTAGCCCTTGCAGTAGGTGTTATCTTTCCCGTTTTGTCTGCTAGAGACCAGAGTTCAGTGAGATTCAAACACTGCCATAGATCACAACAGCTACTAGATGGAGGAGCTGGGATTTGAACCTTCCTCCCCTAAGAGCCAGGGTGAAGCAGGTTAGAGCTTTGCTGGAGTTGCTTGGCTAAATTAGGGGGTACACCAACCTAGCTTTTCTTCTTAATGTTCAAGTTTCTTTGATGGGTTCATTTCTATGGACTTTCCTCAATACTTCCAGAGACTGACTTGCTTTTGTTTGCCATTTCTCACCCCTTTGCTTTGGTTTGAGTGGAAAATCCTCAGCATTGGATCCTTTGCTGTTCAGCTTTAATTCTACCCTAAATTAAAGGCCTCTTAACTTTCACTTGAGTTTTCTCAAGCTCTTCCTGTTTCTGTGTAGATCAAAGCCTAGTTTGTAGCCTGATGTAGCCTGAATATTGAAATCTATCCCCTTGGGCATACCCAGTTACTAAATTTATTTAAATGTTTTTGAACATTAGTTTTAGAGAAGGAAAAGCCAGAGTTTGCTTCGGACCAAAGACTCCTCACTTACTGGGACTGTCACAATCTTCAAAAGCCTTCATTTATCTCTACAGCATAATTCATAAATCCTTCCTACTTTTCAGAAGAAGGCATATTGAGGCGTTATGGCGGCCCCCACACTGCCTTTGACCCATATGGTCTTTTAAATATATTTAATGAATTGTCATAATTCAAAAATCAAGGGGTTTCACATAACAAAAGAAATTTCCTGCTTCTGCTTGAAAAGGATCTAGACATATCTAGAAGATCTGGAAAGACTAGGCTCCCTGTAGATAACCATGTAGTCCCTACCATGAGCCCTTGGTGTTATATCTAAAAAGTTATCACCAAACCCAATGTCATCTAGATTTTCTTCTATGTTATTTTCTAGGAGTTTTATTGTTTTGCATTTTACATTTAGGTTTATGATCAAGGTTAATTTTTGTGAAGAGTATAAGGTTTGCATCTAGATTATTATTATTATTTTACGTGCGAATATCCACTTTTCTAGCACCATTTGTTGACAAGGCTATCTTTTCTCCCTTGTAGTACCTGTGATCCTTTGCCAAAGACCAGTTGACTATATTTGTGTGAGTTTATTTCTGTGATCCCCTTTTCAGTTCCGTTGATCTATTTGTCTGTGCTTTCACCAATGCCACAATGTTATGATCCTTTTCCAGTAAGTCTTGAAGTTGGATAGTGTTAGTTCTCTGAATTTGCTCTTCTCCTTTAATATCGTGTTGGCTATTCTGGGCCTTTTGCTCCTCCATATAAACTTTAAAGTCAGTTTGCTGATACCTGCAAAATAACTTGCTGATTTTTTTTTTTTTTAAGACAGAATTTTGCTCTTGTCACCCCGGCTGTAGTGCAATGGCGCAATCCCGGCTCACTGCAACCTCTGCCTCCTGGGTTCAAGTGATTCTCCTTCCTCAGCCTCCCGAGTAGCTGAGATTACAGATCTGCACCACCACGCCCAGGTATTTTTGTATTTTTTTTTAGTAGAGATGGGGTTTCACCATATTGGTGAGGCTGGTCTCGAACTCCTGACCTCAGATGATCCACCTGCTTCGGCCTCCCAAAGTGCTGAGATTACAAGCATGAGCCACCATTCCTGGCCAACTTGCTGAAATTTTGTTTGGGATTGCATTGAATCTATAGACCAAGTTGGAAATAACTGGTATTTTGACAATATTGAGACGCTCTTTCAATGAACATAGAATATCTCTCTATTTACTCAACGTGTTTTTCCCTGAAGAACCATGAATTCAAATTAAAACAGATTCAAACAGAGCTGATCAGGTGCATATGAATGGGAAGTGGGGAGAAGAGATGTCCAAGCCCAGCTGATTAAAACTCTGTCCTTGACCAAACTTCAGATAGGCTCCTCTGTGCCCTCTTTTAAACCAGGCCTCATCCTTAGGCCTTGTCTTTGGCCTTCCTGGTCCAACTGTAGCAAAAATCCTGCTAAGTCAGTTTTCCTAGAATCTCCACATGCTTGCTATTTGGACACCTTCACTATCTTTTCAAATTTCTCATTCCCCATCTTTGATGTTTAAGTCTTTGGCCTGCCTTCAGCAGAAATTCTGTTAAGTTGGTTTAGCAAGAATCCCCTATCCCTGATGTCTCCTCTTAGTAATTTTCCATTCAATGACCCCCTCACTCTGCCCATTGGCTAGAAATCCCTGTCTTTGCTGTATTTAGGTCTTCCTCACCATGTTAATATGTCAGAATAATTTTCTTCTCTAATACAGCTCACCAGGACGCTGACGCATCTCTAAGGAATCCTAGGGTACCAGCAACACTGTGCAAAAATCTCTGGGTGCTTCCGGCTCTGAGAATCCAAGGGTTTTGGTAGGGAGCCAGGGATGAGATGACTTCATGGCACTTAGAACTTCTGTACACAGAGGTACATTGCTATCTTTTTCTCTCGGGAATTCTACCTGTGGAGTTGGAAGCATTATTATTATTATTTTTTTTTTTTTTTTTTTTGAGACAGAGTCTCTCTCTGTCGCCAGGCCAGAGTGCAGTAGTGTGATCTCAGCTCATGTAACCTCCGCCTCCTGGGTTCAAGTGACTCTCCTGCCTTAGCTTCCGGAGTAGCTGGGACTACAGGCACACGCCACCATGCCCAGCTAATTTTTGTATTTTTAGTAGAGACGGGGTTTCACCATGTTGAAAGCACTGTTGTTGTTCTTGTTGTTGTTGTTGTTGTTGAGACACAGTCTTGCTCTGTCGTCCAGACTGGAGTGCCGTGGTGTGATCTCAGCTCACTGCAACCTCCGCCTCCTGGGTTCAAGCGATTCTCCTGCCTCAGCCTCCCAAGTAGCTGGGACTACAGGCATGTGCCACCACGCCTGGCTAGTTTTTGTATTTTTAGTAAAGATGGGGTTTCGCCATGTTGGCCAGACTGGTCTTGAACTCCTGACCTCAGGTGATCTGCCCACCTCAGCCTTTTAAAGTGCTGGGATTACAGGTGTAAGCCACCGTGTCCAGCCTGGAGGCACTATTTTTTATAGATTATAGTTTTACTATTGTAATTGCGATCAGCATTATTCTCATTTTTTGAAGTGAGGACACTGAGATTCAAAAGAACATAACTTGCCCAAGGTCATGCAAAGAGGAAGTGGCAGAACCAACACCAGAACTCAGGACTATTACTTAAATTCACATACCATAACCTTTGAGACCCAGCCTTGCATCTGGATAAATATAGCATTGATCTTTTTAAACTTGCTGTTGCTATTTAAAAACATTGCTTTCTCTTAAAGTAAACACTGATATTTTATGGATTAGAATTACAAGGTCCCCCAAATTGTGGAAATTAAAATACAAGCGATTTCAAAAAATAGGTTGGGGATGTTTCTGGCATTTTAAAAAGACAAATATTCAAGCTGATGGATATCCCAAGTACACTTATTTGTCCTTTACAAATTATATGAATGTATTAGATTATCACATGTACTCCAACAAAAAAAGAAAATAGGTTGGATACAGATTACTCCTGGCTCCCCCAAGAAATATTCATTCATTTCCCTTTGCTCCTTAAAGTTCTTCAATGGAAAGTTGTGATAAGCAGTGGATTAAATCAAGTCCATTTTGCAGATGAAAAAATCCGAGGCTCAGAGGTACTGTTTTCATTAAGCATTGTTACATCCATTTAGCTGATAGATAGCCTTTAAAAAAAATCAGAAGCACATATTATTTCTTGGTTTATATTGAATTTAAATCCTCTTTCTAAGTCAATAATTTCTTTTGACATTTCACATGCAAGCACTGATAAATTCTGAGAGTGAAGACTGCCTGCTCTCATACAGCTTACATTCCAGAGGCTTAAGTGAGTTCCAGATTAGGAAAGGTCTTTGGGCAAAATAAAGGTTTGCTCAACACTCCCTATTACTTCGTATTCTATACTGTACAGCAGTTATTTTCAGAACGTTGTTCTAGGACCTCTGGGGGCACCAAGACCTTTGCAGAGGATCTGCAGGATCAATGTTATTTTGGTAATAATAAGATTTTTTTGCTCTACTGACGTTTGCACTAATAGCACAAAAGCAATGAAAGGTAAAACTGCCAAGGCTTAGCAGGAATCAAGGTGGTGGCACCAAACCGCACTAGTGATCACTGTATTCTTCACCATTCACCCGAAGGGGAAAAAAGCTAGTTTCACTCTAGAATGCCCTTGACGAAGCAGTCAGAGTTCGTGTGTTTTTAATATTCTGTGTAATGAAACAGGAAGTGTGCAAAAAGCACTCGCGCTGCATATGAAGCTTCACTGCATACTTGGCTTGGCTGCAGGCAAAGAACATTTGCCACAACTTGAGATGCGAGCTGAACTTTCTACTTCTTTCAGCAGAACGTCATTTTTACTTTGAAAGAACAACTGGCAGATGACGATGGTTTTTCAGTCTTGAGTATTCCACACATATTCTTGAAAATGAAACAAATTTGTCAACTCAAGAAAACTTGACAGAATGTGTTGCATTGACAAAATTAGAGCTTTTATGCAATATATATATAGAATTTTGGAAAACGTGTTTCTGCCACTGTGAGCTTGTACTTAAAGTCTCCTGATGGCATTAGGGGTACTCTTAACTATTTAAAAAAATATATTATACAAGGCAATGTTTCAAAATAACTCAGTGCAGCACCACTTATATTTTCTCCTATACTGCAACCAAAGCAACATATTACAATAGATTGAATGCAGATGCCAATGAGAATCCAGCTACCCTCTGGTAATCCAGATGTTTAAAAAGATTTGCAAAATGTATTGTTTTGTTTGGGAAAAATCAAGTTATCTTTCATAAAACACTGTCTTAACATGTATTGTGTTTATGATTTTTCATATGAATATATTCATATTTTAAAATTTATCAATTTTATTTCTATATAGTAACTACGGATTCGTATAATTCACTTAATAACTCTTTGAGAGCCTCAATAATTTCTAAGAATGTAAAGGGGTCCTGAAAACAAAATATTTGAGAACCACTGCCGACGGTAAAGAAGGGAGGCTTGCATTGCTCTGGTATTGCCCAGCTGTGCCCAGACCCTTTCAGGATTGTAAATGCCTGTCTCTTCAGGCTTAGGCTGTGATGGGGGCACCTGAAGTCTCCTTTGCATAGAGTCCTAGCCAAAAACAGATGGCAGACTCAGAAGAGTTCATTCAGGAAAATCTAATGGCCTACGTACTAAAGTCTGGACCAGGCTTGACAGACACCAAGAAAGGTAAGAAGGCACCCAGGTTGTTAATTGTGTGATGCCATTGCTACCCCCAGGGCCTGAATGGGCAAAGGAGGGAGTTATCACCTGAACCGAGCCAGGTCTGTAGCTGTAGAACAGACCTGCAGTGCCACAACTGTGGCCTTGAATGGTGAAGCACCACTACTATCAACCTGTAGCCTAGAAAATCCTCGAATAATAAATGCACCAAACTCTCTCTCCTCTGGCCCTTCAAGCTCCTTTTGGTGCCACCAGTTGGCTGGACCCAGCCAGAAGCCAGAGGGAAAGGATCCTGATAGTGCAGTCCAAGGAAGCCGGCCTCCTGGGGCTTGAGCAGGATGGGGAAGCAGAGAGAATGTTGTGGACTGAATGGTGTCCCCTCAGATTCATAGGTTGAAGCCCTAACCTCCAATGTGATGGTATTTGGAGGGGAGGCCTTTGGATGATAACTGGGTTTAGTTGAGGTCATGAGGCTGGGATTAGTGCCCTAATGAGAAGAGACACTAGTGTGCGCTCTGTCATATGAGGGCACCATGAGAAGGCACCATGAGCCAGGAACCTGATCATGCTGGCACCCTGATCTCAGACTTCCAGCCTCCAGAAATGTGAGAAGATGAATGGCTGTTGTTTAAGCCACCCAGTCTATGGTATTTTGTTCTGGCAGCTGAGATGGCTAATACATATGGTAAAAATGGGGGCAAGGGACCCACAGAGAACACCTAGCACAGAAGTGAGGTGGTTTACTATAACCTTGAACCACCAACTGGGGTCACAGCAGGTGATGCCTCACAGCTGGGCTGAATGGATCTTGACGGTCAAGGGCCACTGTCCCCAGCTCCATGCACCCTCAGTAACTGCCTCTAGGGAAATGGCTGGCTAGAGGATTCCAAATGATCATGACAATAGCAACAACAACACCCGGCATTTGTAGATCACTTACTCTTTAATCTTATCTCATTATCTCACTTACTCTTCACCACAGTCCTATAAAGCAGGAATAATTTTTAGCCCTGTTTTACTATGAGGACACTGAGGCTCAGTGAGGCTGAAACACCACCTTAAGTCAGGAGCCAGATTTCCAACCAAGGCCATCTGGTTCCAGACTCCTTGCTTTTCTACTGTCTACTACCATGACAGCTTCTTAAGCCTTCTTAGTGAGAGGACTGAGTCTAGTCTTCCAAGTAGGGGTTATATATTTAATTCCATGAACCAAAAGACTCTAGTGTCAAGAATTGTGAAGGATCTAAGATTTTACCCTGCTTTCATGCTAATAATTTTATCTACTTCAGTCTCACGGACGCTGTCAGAAGATACAAGACTCCTGGGTCAGAGACAAAAGACAATTATTCAAAGCACAGCAAGTAGCGTGAGTTCATATTTATGTCAGTTTCCCCTGCCCCAATTCCCACAGAATGAAGTGAAAAGGGCCAGGTGACTTTGCACTTATAGGTGACAGAGGGTAGTGTGTTCCAGGAGAGGATACCAAGATGAGAGAAACCAAATATTTTATACTGAGCAGTAAGCCTATCTGACCTTTACCCTAGAGGGAGACATTCTGGATAGTAAACAAATCTGCACTTTGCTCTGGAGAAAGACACTATCTGTCTCTGTCTTCCAAGGCTGCTCCTTACATAAACATCCTTGTAAAGACAAAGGCAGCCAGCTGGTAAGAGACACAGGAGACCCATGGAGAATTGTCTCCTAATGCTCAGAATTCCCCAGACTTGCACACATCACCTAACTGGATATGTCACCTTGTCCAAGTCCAGGACAACCAAGGTCCTGGGAGCACCTTAGAGCAGGGAGTACAGTGGCCTCTTATTCCAGCAGACACCAGGCATGTGGTAGGCACTGCACAATCAGCCTCTCTTAACCACCAGAAGTCAATAGCCCTGCAGGCCCTAAGACTTGAGTATCAGGACCTGGCAGTGATGAGGGTGGGGAGTCAGGGGAAGATGATAGGGAAAGGATTATAAAACAAAAGTGAAAGGCAAAATGAAATGCAAAAATCAAAGTGATGTCACCTGTGTCTTCCTTCATTTGCTCATTTGCTAGATGGGAATAATCCCTACCTCCTAAGGCTGGGCGAGGATTTCCTAAGGTCAAGCATGTAAAATGCTTAGCACGGCTCCTGTAACTATGACAGCTCCACAAATGCAAACTATATGACAAGTGAGGAACATTAGATGACAGTCATGCTTCGATTTAAGTAAATTTAATTTTAAAAATATAAACTTCCTAGAGGAAGTTTTCTTTGTTCCTGCGGCTGTTGGTCTAACAAGTTAATTCCTTTGGTGGATTTCCAATAAGATCTAATTTGCAAAAAAATGCATTTGACACCAAATATTTCATAACCCATCTAAATACATACCCTGGGCCAATTTGTGTTGCTGTAGAACCACCTGTCCTTACTTCATGCTATTCGTTGGAGTATAACAGTGCATCTCAAACAAGAATCACCCCCTGGGGCTTGTTAAGACAGATTCTGATTTACAAGGTGTGGGATGATGCCTGAGATTCTGCACTTCTATGAGCCGCCAAGTGATGCCACTTGTTCAGGAAGCACACCTTGAGTAGCAAGAGATGAAAACACAGTAGCACTATCTTATATGGAAGTTAGGCTTCCCTAGAACATAAAAAGCCAAGGGGGGAGAGGCAGGCTTTTGCCAGCCACTCTGTGGTTGTCATTAGTGCCTGCCTTTGGGTGGGTGCTTTCTTCTTCAGCCCATGCTCCAGCCCCGTTGACTCTTACCTACTGTACAATCTGCACTACCTCATGGCCCCATGTGTCCTCCACCCCACCAGCCAACCCCTGTTCAATTACCCAGAGGAGGCGGGAGGGAGGAGTTTTCCGTCAACTGTTCCCCTCTCCTCTCAGGGCCAAGGGGAGGCTGGGCCACCCGCCTCTGTTTACTGTAAACACAAGGAGCTGCTGTTCAGGCTTCCACTAACCCTCTCTCCACCGCCCAGGGCTTCTGTTGGCCCAAAGCTCCTGGAGGCCACCTTCAGCCTCCCTCTCTCCCTAAAGCCCTTGTCTAGGGCTGACCCTGGAGGTTGCCCCAGATCCTCAGAAGGGGAGCTGCAGAGATCTTAGGATGGATCTGCTGTATCTGAACTGACACAAGTTTTCTTGTGTCCCCTACATATTGGAGACATCCCTTCCTCCTGCTCTCCCTCCCTCCTGTTCACTTGACTTCTTCTACCTTTCTGTGGTAGTCAACACTCTTATTTACAAGTGACAGATATACTGCACAAACTAGCATTAGAAGGAAATATAAAAGAATAAAACAGGCCGAGTGCGGTGGCTCATGCCTGTAACCCCAGCACTTTGGGAGGCAGAGGTGGGCGGATCATGAGGTCAGGAGATCGAGACCATCCTGGCTAACACAGTGAAACCCCGTCTCTACTAAAAATACAAAAAATTAGCTGGGCGTGGTGGCAGGCGCCTGTAGTCCCAGCTACTCGGGAGGCTGAGGCAGGAGAATGGCGTGAACTTGCAGTGAGCCGAGATTGTGCCACTGCACTCCAACCTGGGTGACAGAGTGAGACTGTCTCAAAAAAAAAAAAAAAAAAGAATAAAACAAAAAACTAGTGGCTTACAAAACCAAGAAGGGGCTTCAGGTTCAGCTAGATCCAGGGGTTCAAATGATATGGTCAATTCTTCCTTTCTCCATCCCACTGTGCTGTAATCATCATCTCCTACCAGATTGCATCCAAGAGTCTTCAGCTCTAATTTTATATTCTCTCAGCCTAGTTAACCTGTTAAAAAAACAGGTTCTACCTGAACCAAATGAAACTATGATGTCCACAACACACTTTCTCTTTCCTTCGATCCCTCTTTCCACCTCTTATTCCAATGTAAATAAGGTAAGGTTGCTATCTTTTGTCCTCAAAGATCTTACAGTCTAATGGGGAAGGCATAGGGTATATACCAATAGCTACAACATTCTATTATCAGGACCATGGAAAAAAGTATGTGCAGATTCTACACACTTTTATTGGGTTCCTGGTACATGCCAGATCTACACTACTCACTTCCACTTCTGTAACCTGAGCTGACCCACAAGTGTCTGCAGTGCCCATAGCAGGAGGAGCTGCCAGGGTGCAGCTCATGACAGGGGAATCTCCACCAGGCCATTTCAGCTCACTGAAGCAGTGTCCCAAGCAGGGAGCAAGGAGAACTGGGAAACCCTAGGCAACTCCAGTGGCTCTGCCTTTCCATCCAAGCATGTCCCAGCAGGGAGATAAGGGGCAGTGCAAGGGGAAGGGAAGGGAGAGGGGGCAATAGGCATATATTGTGAGCAGAGCTGGGCATAAAAAGAGATGGGCCAGGACTCACGCTGCACTGCACCCACGCAATATAAAACTCCTAAACTCATGAGTGTCTTTCATATGGACACCAAGGATGGCTCCAGAGAGGTTCACAACCACCCTGAGATTGTATGCAACAGGTCATGTGAGCGTGGAGGGTGCAGTTTTTGGGGAGATGGTTGCTAGCTTCCATCACATTCTCAAAGACATTCGCTATACCTTCATGACAGACCCAGAATCTGACAGTAATGCTCCAACGCTGCTGCCAACCCAGTCCAAACCACCTCCCCTTGTAGCTGTCCTACCTTTTCACCTTATCTCCAGGCCTCAATTCAAGGGCCTCATCTCATCCCTATCTCACTCTAAACTCCTCATGCTAGCCTGGTTTCAAACCTAGTTCTGCCTACTAGCCGTGTGATCTCTCTCTCTAAGCCTCAGTTTCCTCATTTGTAAAATGGCCTGGTAATAATAACACAATCTTGAGAGCAAAGGCCTCGTTAAATGGTGCCTATGGTACCCTCCTTCTCTCACCCTCCTGCCAGTCCCATCACAGAGCTAATAACTTTTATCAGGTGTAGTTTATGTCATAATTCACGTTCTTCTCTTACAGGGATGCTGAAAGGATTTGAGATGATGCTTTCATTAAAGCATCCAGTGCAACACTTGGCAAGAGACAGTGCAAAGTCACAGGAAATTTTTTACCTCCTGACTTCATCTCTTACCCCTTTATCTGATTCCTGCCCTGCAAACTGGGTTTCTGAGTCTTCTAGCCCAAAAGGGCCCAGGGAGGTTTCCTCCCGCCACCCAAGGCGTCATTCCCCACCCCATCTCCCGACTGACATTGGGACACTGAGACCCCAGTAGTTAGGGGCCCATTGGACCCCTCTCTGGCCAAGCCAGGTCTCTGACTGACACCAGCATTTCCAAGAAAACCAGTTCACGGGGCTCCATGTGGGAAAAGCAGGCCCTTTCAGGAGCTAGCACTTAGGCAGGATTTCCATTTTTTTCCCCCCAAATCTTGATGATCTTACACTGAAAACATGTATCACCTTGCTAGTTTCTGGCAGCAGTGCCCAGGCACAGAGATATGGGAACTAGAGCTGCTGGGTCCTTACACTCTCAGCTGAGGGAAGCCTCTGCCCTTCCCACACCCTGCTCTGCAGGGCAGCACCCCCAGCGCTTACCCACCAGGGAACTGGGCCTGTTCAGTGCTCTCTGAGCAGCTGTCCCAGATGCCCCCAGAAGGCCAGGAATGGGTGGGCTGAGGTCTGAGGGCCAATTCTCAGAGACAGAGCAAACCCTGCCTGATTCTAGAGGGAGTTGCAGCTCAAACCCCTTGGAGACAGAAGAGGGAAGGAGAATTAAAGTGTAGTAAGGGTGTCGATGGACCAGGTCCTTTGGGAACATTATCTTATTTAAGCCACATAGCGGCCTTGGGATAAAGATCATTATAGCCAATTTGCACAGAAAAAGCAAAAAACAAGCCTCTGTAAAGTTATCTTATTCCAAGGTCACACCGCCGAAGGTGGCAGAGTCAGGGTTTGACCTAATTCTGCTCACTACTTTCTGGCTGTGCAACCTTCGGTAACATCCTTCCTCTCTCTGGGCTTCAGCTTCTATATCTACGCAATGTGGCACTAATAATACCACCGCATGAGATGCTCTGCGGCTTCATGAGATAGCCCACGTCAAGCACTTGGCATGGTGCCAGGCATACAACACGTTTTTTTGAATGAATGAATGAGTGAAGGAATGAATGATTGGGAGGCAACTCAGCTCCAGCCCCATTTAAAACTCTGTATTTCATCCATGATTTGCGGAGCTCATACTGACACCAGAGTGTGCCAAGTTTCCCAAGTTCCCATCAGTCTCATGATATCAGCCTGAGGATTTTTCTTCACTGAAAGAACTTCTCCAGCTCCACTAATGAAAATCCTGTCTGGCCAATGGCCACCAATTCTGAGAGTCTTTGTGGGAACCCAGCAGCTGAATGTAGAGACCTGCCTGATACTCTCATTCCAGAACGTTCCACGCCCTAGCTAGGTGTACCCATTCTTTAGCTCCTCTAAAAGCACTGCCTATTGCTGGAGGCAAGAGACCAAGACCCCAGAATAACAGGAGCCCTGAAAATAGCTTCCATTCAGTGTGCCCCCTGAGGACAGACACCACCTTGCCTCACCATTGTGTCTTCAGTTTGCTGTGGGGTGCCTCGCACCTGAGAGATGCTCAATAACTGTTTGTGGAATGAATAGAATCCAAAAAGAGTTGAACATAAATGTGCAGGACTTGCTAGTTCTTCCATGTGCAGGCAACACTGGGGCTTCAGGGGGATGCTGGTGCCCAGCAACAACTCGTATGTGGCCCTGGGGTCTGTTTCCAGGACGGCGGGATCCCCTGGTCTGTATTTTGTGAAAAGATGAGTTCCCTGGATCCATTTGACCGGGTTTCATTGAAGGACATTTGAAAAAGGAAACTGGGGAAGGCAAATTAGCCTCCCTGGCTTCCTGCAGAGAGCACCTTTCATGAGACTGTCATTTCGAGTTTCCTCTTCCTCTTGTTTTGGTTCACACATTCCCACAGCCTCCCTCAGAGAACAGATTGAACCCCTATTTTCCTCACTGAAGATCACATCAGTGCAAGGACATCCTGTCTGGATGGCTAGGAAGTGCCCCAGGAGATGTCTATCGTGCATCTGGGCCCCACAGGAGCAAGCTTCTGGCTGCCATCTCTTAGGATCTCACAGCCTTTGCACCGTGCAACAGCGCCTCTCCCCACTGTTAAGCAGGCCCAGGGCTCATTGCCAGTCACTTCCAGAAGGATGAATTTCAAAGGGATATCTGGAGCAAACAGACTTCAGGTGGCAGGCAAGCCGCTGGGTGCAGCATGAGCAGGGTCTCCCAGCAGAACAGGGAGAATTTTTTACCTCCCTGCATCCATTGGAGGGGTTAAGACCTTGAACACTGGGGTATGAAAGTTCGGGGGCCCAAACTTGGCTCCACCACAAACCAGTTGTAAGACTTTGGGCAAGTTATTTAACCTTTTACAACCTCAGTTCCCAAACTACAAAATGAGCATAGCAATAATGTCTCACCATGATATATTTTAAGATTAAATGAGCCAAAGCCTGTAAGTATCTGGTGCTTGGGAAATGCAAAGTCACACAGCTGCTGGTGGGCACGCGTCGCTTGGGCATCCTATAATCTGCCTCGCCCACTAGACTATGAACTACTCGAGAGCAGGAACTCAGGTGACCAAGACAGGGCCTGGCCTGTAGTAGATGCTCATCAGTTATTTGTTGAAGACATGTCAGACGAGGCTGAGTGGAAATGACACTCACTGTTGTCACGTTAGTAGTATTGGTTTATTTTCCTGTCTCCTTAACTAGACTGAGGTCCTGGAGAACACAGATGAGCCTTATTCTTCCATGTATTCCCAGTGCCTAGCACACTCTCAACCTCTCTGAGTCTCTGTTTCCCCCATTTATTCCCCCTATTTAGAAATAGAAGCCCTACTTGGCAGGGTTTCTGAAGGTAACATGAGTCAATATATGTGAAACACTTTGCATGGTGCCTTGCCTTTGTAACAGCCCCATTATGACAACTGTGATCATAACTACTTTACGTAAAGGTTTCTGACCCAGTGTCCAGGGCTTGCAGGTAAGCTTCCACATATTCCCAGGGTGTGGCCATCTGAGCTGATTCATGGACTAGCTTGGAGACTTCCTACCACTTACTAAGTGCCAGCCTCTTATACACCAGGACCTGCATGGGCTCCTTTAAGTGGCAAGTAACTTGCCCACTATCAGACACCTACTAATCAGTAGAGCTGAGATTTGAATGCAAGCATCTGGCTCCACAGCTGCCATGGCTGATCTTCGCTGTTCAGCTTCCCTAAGGCCTGTTAGTTTCTCAGTCTGAGCACAACTGACCTTGTGGGCCAGATGGTTCTTGGCTGTGGGCAGCTGTCTCGTGCACTGTAGGGTGTCTAGCTGTATCCCTGCCTCTGCCACTAGATGCCATGACCTCCCCATGCCCTCAGAGTCGCAATGACCAAAAAAGACTCCAGACACTGACAAATGTCCCCTGGGTTGAAAACCACCTTTCCCCTCTCCCAAACCCACAGGAGCCATCTCCCATGGGCATACCAAGGCCATCGTCTCCTGAGACAGGAGTACCTCGGGAAGAAGTCTGAGCTCTGTTCCAGTTCCACTGACTTGAGAATGACCTGGTGAGTCAACCTCATCTGTCAGGATCACTTTTCTCATCAGCAAAGGGCACCAATGTCCACCAAACTTCCCAACTCAGAAATGTTGGCACCACCCTTGACCCTCTCCTTTCCTCACCACCCTCACCTTATCTCTCACTCAGTCCTATTGGCACTATCTCCTAATTATTGTTCAAATCCATCCCCTCCATTCTCCCTCCTTCTCTTTTCCTACCTCGGTTCAGGACGCTGTGTCTCACCTCTGGATCAGCCTTTCAGACAATGTCTGCCTCCAACCCAGCCTCTCAAGTCCAGGGTGGTTTTCCCAAAACACAA
This sequence comes from Nomascus leucogenys, assembly GCF_006542625.1. Lineage (NCBI taxonomy): Eukaryota > Metazoa > Chordata > Mammalia > Primates > Hylobatidae > Nomascus > Nomascus leucogenys. The sequence goes on along the minus strand of NC_044382.1, from coordinate 8,499,075 downwards.
ATCTGATCACTCCCTACCTTAGGTGTTTTCTGAGAGCATCCTCCGCTCCTGAAAGCGTTGAAATGATGCAAAGCCCAGTTAAACTCTAAGCTCAGGCAGAGCTGGGGACAAGCCTCACTCCAGGCTCTTAGCTCCCTGATCATGAGTTGCCCTGTCTGTCTCTTCTACTGCATGGTACAACCTGTGCAGGCAGGCAGGGATGTCTTGGTCCCTGGGCCCTCAGTGGGCAGCATGGGATGCACACAGCCAGCACTCAGCAAGCACTCACTGGGTGGACAGATGAATAAATGGATAGATGGATGGAGAGTGGTGCAGGCCTGTGCAGTGCCCTAAGCTAGGGAGGACATCCTGAGCCCACTGCAGGGGCTCCGGAAATATTTGTGGGGAGACAGATTCCTATCCTCAACTTCAAGGGGTTCTCCACTGTAAAAGGAAGATCAGTGCCCTTCCTATATGGGCATTTTACATCCTGAGGCAGGGATGTGCACAGTGAGATGGACAGGATACAGGAGATTTGCTAGGCGCCTGACAGCTCTCCTCTGAGCCAGACTTTTCTTACAGGAACTAGTTAGAGGAGGGGATCTCTTCCCAAAGAACAAGACCCTGGAGACTGGGGGCATCTGACCGACTTTATTTTAGGCAACACTGACAAGAAGTTTCACTGTGTTTACTTGGCAGGTGCAACCTTACTCTGTTCAGTGGGTTTTCCCTCCGGGGTGGGGAACAGGTTCATTCTAGCAGAGGGGCTGCTGGGGCCGGCATGGCGATGGCCATTGAGGGCACACAGCACCCTGGTTCCTCGTCCTCCCGCAGCACCCTTGCCCTCCCCTGCCTGTCCCTGAGCCTGAGGGAGGGGGCCAGCCAGCCAGAACCTGGGGCTGGGGACGGTGACAGCCGCACCTGCCCAGAGTCAACAGGATTTGTTCCCCTGGATTTTCCACACTGGTGGTTCCAAGATCGGGTCTGATTGCCTGCGTACCTTTTAAGGCCTGCCCGGGAGCAGAGCAGGGCCTTGGGGAGGCTGTGGGACTGAGCTGTCTGGAGAGAGCGCTCCTGAAGGTGGCAGGTGGATGTGACTCCCATTTAGCCCCCCTCCCCACCACAGACAGACACATACAAAGACATAATTGGCAGGAGCAAAGGAGGCAGGCCAGCAACAGAGCCTAGATTAGGGACCAGCTGAGGCCAGGCCAGGTGGGGAAAAAGGGACACTGCCAGCTTGGTCTGGAGCCAAGGAGATGCTGGCAGAATGAATGTTAGGGCTCCAGCTCATTGGTTCTAGAATCGCAGCCTAGAGCCTTTAAGTGAGGGTGATTCAATAATAACTTTTAAGAGGGCAGGCTCTGCAGTCAACAACTGAGTCCCAACCCCAGTTTCTTCCCTTACTCTGTGTGATATTGAGCCAGTCCCTTCACTTCTCCAAGCCTCAGCTTCCTCATCTGTAAAATGGGAATTGTTGTGAAGATGAATGAGACAACAGATTAGGTGTTCAGCCCAGGACCTGGCATGCTATGGATTGTTTTGTCTTTGCAGTAAGAGATCATCCCTGCGCACACTCCCCATCTTCACACAGAGTAGGGACAAGGAAGAAGTGGGCAGCCTGGGATGACGGGCAAGTGGGGAGAACGGAGAACAAGCCACTGCTGGGGCATGTGACCCCAGGAGGAGCTTCGCTTGCCTCCATCATTCCTTGTCCCATGTGAGAGGCGGCTGCAGAGCTATATTGGAGGAGTGGGTGATAGATTCCTCTTTGTCAGTTGTGGCGGGTACAACTGATTACCCAAACAACAGCCACCCTCCCGCAACTCAAAGCACTTCTTCCTTGCAGACAGAGCTCGCTTTCCATCTTAGAAGCTGAAAATGGTAGACACTGTCTTGCCCAGGCTTCCTTACACATAGGCATGTAATTTATTCATGGAAACAAACAACCTTCTTTGTTTCTTTCCCAACAACCTTCCCATGCCAAACATTGACATGAGAATGTGGTGCTGGAAGCTGCAGCTGCCACGTTGCAACCATGAGGGGATGAGCCAAGACCACACCAATGTGCAAAGGACGAGAAAGAAGGAAGGGATATTCTGGAACTTTCATGGCTCAGAGTTCTTGTAATGTGGGAGGATAAATGAACTCACTGCTTAAACCACTTCTAGGCAGGCCTTCTGTTATTTGAAGCAAAAAGCATTCCATCACCAAGCTTTTTAAACTTGAGACAGACATTTTGAAAAGTTGTGGGTCTGGGGCTCTAAGCCAGGTGTCCTTAGAGCCTCCCACTGCCTTTCTCTGGCCCTGGTGATAATTGCAAATCTTAGGAAGTCATGAAAAGTTTCTGGGTCTGAGACCACACATCACATCCCAGCATCTCAAGCCTCCAGGCAGAAACTGGTGAGTCACTGAGATCTCGGGTGTCATTCAGTGTGTTTGTCACTCCTTCCATCAACGAAGTAGACTCTGGCGCCTACAGAGTGGCCAGCGCTGGAGAAGGTGATGAGGAGGCAGAGCTAAAAATACATGTCTCTGCTCATGTGTTCATTCATGTATTTAATTAACACTTACCCAAAACATCAATATCCCCCAAACTTATTTTAATAAAATGTGGTGTTTGCTTTGTCATCCTTCTGAATATGCCCTTCAGGCTCCAATATTCCAAAGTGGTCCATGAATGCAGAAATATTGGGAACCACCCATTTGTGCAAGTCACTATATCTTTCTGTGTCTCGGTTTCCTTCTCTGAGACAGCAGCTAGTTATTTTGTCAGGTGGCCTCATTGGCTCTGGCTAAGAATCAATAAGCAGTCATGGTTTTAACAGCCCTCCCTCAAGAAATGTGCTACCACAGAGGGAGGTCTAGGCTGGGGTCTAGCTTCATGCTTAAGGTCCCATGTTCTGGAATCCAGTGGACTTGGTTTGGAATGCTGACTCTGCCAATTGTTTACAGAGTAAATCTGGACAAATTTGACTTTACTTCTCTGGCCCTCAGTATTCACACATATGAGTGGGAACACACAGCACCCATCTCACAGGGCATTATCAGGATTCACTGCTCTTAGCTATGGTGAACTCTTGGCACAAGCAAACAATAAATAATAGCTATTTTATTGTTGTTTTGTTTTTGTCACTTAGGGAATCTCCAGTCTTATTGAAACATCTTCTATGAAAGACTCAGAAAACCCTCCTGACACAATTTATTTTAACTTAAGAGTTAGACACACTTACACCTTCCAGTAGCGGAGGAAGGAATATCTCCACAATCCAAAGAAACTGTAGGGGAGTCAGTATGTCAGAGCAGAGGAACCTGTAAACAGCATCTTGATCCTTGCCTCCCTCATTTCACCAACACAGAAACAGAAGCTAAGAGAGGGGAAGAGCTTGGCCTTGGCCAAGGTCACACAGCAGGGGCCCAGATCTCCTAACTTCCTAGGTAATACAATCCTAACACAAAAGTGTCAAGAGCTAGGAATAGACACAGTTCGGTTTTCTGGCTGTAAAACATTGGGAAGAGAAGCAGAAGGAGTAGGGGGAGAACACTAAGCCTAACTTGGGGCCAGTCCTTGGGGAAGACGTGAAGATGAGCTTCTCTTCTTCTCGCCCTTTTAGTGTCAACTTCTCCACTCTCCTAAATGACCCATATCCTCTCCCTACTCACCCTCTAACGTTTGTTCTTAGAAAAGAATAAATTCGAGTTGCAGGGATGGTGGGCATTTGAATTTTATTACCAAGAATATGCTTGGATGGTAGAAGTTGATGCATCAAGGATCTGAGTCGGATAGCTACTCTTTAATTACTTGGTGGAGTCAACGCCTATTGGGATCTGCTCTATGCCCAGCACTATGACAAACACAGAGGGTAAAGACAATTAATCTGATCCTGCATCCTGCCCTCATAGCACAGAATCTAATGAGGGAGAGAGACTCAGGAATCCATCACTAGAGCTCACTAGATGTGAATGATTATGGAGGTGTGTTTACAGCACCAGAGGAAGGTGGTGCAGGAGTGAGGCATTCTGCCTCTGGGGAGGTGAGATCATAGAAGAAGGGAATCGAGGAGAGAGGAAATGTGGGATGGTCCTGAGGAGGGGGGTGAGGGATGAGAAATTACCTAATGGGTATAATGTATGCTGATTGGGTGATGGTTACACGAAAGGCCCAGATTTTACCACTATGCAAAATATCCGTGTGATAAAACTGCACTTCTATCCCTTAAATCTACAAAATTAAAAAAATATATATATATTTTTAAAAGAGATAGGAAATGACACAAGTGGAATCTCAAATGATCAGAAGTGTGGCCCCACTTTGGGAAGCCGAGGCGGGTGGATCACCTGAGGTCAGGAGTTCAAGACCAGCCTGCCCAACATGGTGAAACCCCATCTCTACTAAAAATACAAATATTAGCTGGGCGTGGTGGCACATGCCTGTAATCCCAGCTATTCGGGAGGCTGAGGCAGGAGAATTGCTTGAACCTGGGAGGCAGAGGTTGCATTGAGCTGAGATCGTGCCACTGCACTCCAGCCTGGGGGACAGAGCAAGACTCCGTCTCAAAAAAAAAAAAAAAAAGGAAGAAAAGAAAAACAAAAAAGAAGTGTGGCCCTTCCTGCCAAGTAGAAGGACCAGAGGGAAGTTCTCCCCAGGCAGAAGGAGAGCAGGAGCAAAGGTGAGGGATGCGAAGCCTGGGGTACAGCTAGGGAAGAGGGAGGCCTAAGTGTGGGGGCAGCAATGGGGAGACTGTGCTCAGGGGGCCCTTGGAGGTGACCTTGATTCCGTTACCCTCTCTGACCCATGCCCACCATCAGGTAGGTGGAGAAAACATAATAGCCACTGGGGCCTTAGGGGGCGTAGGGCTGAGCTGAGAAGACATTTTAGAAACGGAAGCCTATAACAAAGGTTCAGGTGTAACCAGCATGGGGCAGGTGAGAGAGGCAGAGCTTAAAATTTGGAGAAAGAGCTTGCCCTCAGTCTTCCTCCTCCACTTCCTCTCTCCCTTCTACCATCATTCCTTCCTTTCTCATTCATTCCCTCATTCATTCATTCATTCATTCACTTGTGTGATAAATATTTAGTGAGCACCTGCTGTGTTCCAGGCATCTGGCGGGGCTTTGAGTGGCAAACAAACAAGACGTGGTCCCTGTCCTATTAATTTGGGCAGACAGGTGAGAAATAACACAACATTGACACACGTGAGGGGTGGTTAAGACTGTCTACCTCAGTTCCCTGAACCTGGAAGTTCTTAGAAGGCAAAGGTGGGTGTGTGACAAGAGCCTATCTGTACCTTAACCCAGGCCTGCCCCTTTTCCCAGCACAGTGGTTCAGGTGTGGACTCTGGAGATAAAGGGCCTGGGTTCAAATCTTGGCCCAATCACTAGCAGGTGTGGTCGACCACTCTGCGGCCTTGTTCCTTCACTTATAAAATGGGAATGATTTGGTATCAACCTCATGGAATTGTGGTGAGCACTAAAGAGATGATGCCAGTCAAATAGTGGCTGTGGCTGGAGGGTGAGTATGAGGGCTTTTTCTGGAGTGCTGGGGGTATTCTGCTTTTTGATCTGGGTGCTAATTACACAGGCATGCTTGGGGTGTGAACATTCATTGAGCTGCACATTTACGATATGCGCACTTTTCTGAAAGTATGTTATACTTCAGTGACAAGTTTTGAAAGTCTTAGTCCAGTGCCTCGTTGAGCTCTGCTAACAACAATGAATGCTATCAATTGTCAGGGTCCTACGGCCATGCTCTCAAGAGATGCTGCACCAGAATCTTCTGAGTCCAGGAGCTTGCTGCTCTCTATAGCCCTGGAAGGGCAGATTATATTGGGGAAACTGAGGCATTGAGACCCAGAGGCTCAAGGTCATGGGGCTCAGTAGGAGCCAAGTCACCCAGAGCCCAGCAGCACCCTCCCCTTTTACCTCCCTCCTGCCGGCAGCTAGCAGGGGTGTGGGGGCCCATTAAATCCTAGGCAAATGGGCTCTGGGCGCGTGCAGCCCTCAGGTCCCAGGACAGCTCAAACAGGCCTGGACTGCCTGGTGCCCCATGGCAGCCGCCCCCTGGCCTCTAAATGATGGTGTGGAGCACTTGGCTGTTTGCAGGGTAAACAGGAGGGCTGGAGCAATGGGAGGCGGGTGTGCTCCGCTGCCAAAGCAAAACAGAGCCAGTCCAGGGTTCCTGCACACCCTGGGGGGCCGCTGAGGGCCAGCGGTTGCTATCAGGGTGAACACCAGTTGTCACTAGAAAGGGAGGCTTTGCTTCATCCACCTCCAGCGAGTTCTTGCACAGTTCATCCTGGCAGCCTCTGGCCTGAGTGGGATAGCAAGGTAAGGTTAACCCTCGCCTCCCCAGCACAGAAAGGACTGCAGAAAGCCCCGAGAGCCTCAGGCTGCCTCCACCTCTGTCTCTACAGTGCCTGGTACAGTTCTTGGCTTCCTGACCAGAAGGCAGCATGGGGAGATAAATACACACAAAGCCAAAATGCGTGGGTTCAAGTCCCGGCTCCCCTGTTCACATTTGTATGACCTGGGGCCAGCTATCTAACCTCATTCCTAATTGCAGCCGCTGTGAATATTGAACACCCAATAACTTAAATAGCTAAACAGCTCAAGTAGGTGAGTCTTGTATTGGGGGCAGCCCCTAGCCAGTTCCCAGTGAATGTCATAATGTGGGCCTAACACTGCCAGATTTGCAGATTTCTCAGGAGACACACAAAACCTCGATTCCTGTGTACAATCTCCTGATTTGTAAATGTTGGCAGCTAACCAGAAAACACCCTGTGGCCTATAAAAAACAAGTCTGGCAATTGGGTTTGACCAGTGGCCCTAGATGTGGACCACAGATCTAATCACATCCTCAGCTCATTAATAAGAAGACTCAGGACCAGGAAGGAAAAGTGATTTGCCCAACCTGGCACAGTACTGACTGCCAAGACACCAAAACACGCATTGTGGGTTCGGGCATCATGTATGTACACAGCAACTCCTCAAGGTAGGTTGTATAATCCCCATGAAAACTCAGAGGGGTCGAGCGATTTGCCAAAGGTCACCCACTGGCAAGTTCCCAGCCTGGATTCAAATTCCAGGATAAGTCACACTGTCTCCCTAGCACTGAAAAAACTGGAACCCACACCTATTTCCTGCCTCGTGAGGATGGCACTGCTGTCACGAGACCCACTCTGCCACACCATGGAGAGGAGCCACTGCTCCTGCCTGCTCACCTAAACTGTCTCCCAAATGCCCAAAGAGGACACCATAACTCTCGCAGGACAAGAAAGAATGTCGGGCTGTCTTTCTCAGAAAAGTCTTTATTATTAAGCAATATATATTTTGTCATTATAAAAAAATCAAGTGACAGAAAAGACAGAGTTTGTCTCTAATTCCACTCCCTTCTTAGGTACAATACTATTATTAGTGGTAATGCCACCTCCTTATAGACCCCCCAACTTTTATTTTTTTTTTGGAGTTTTGCTCTTGTTGCCAAGGCTGGACTGCAATGGCACAATCTTGGCTCACTGTAGCCTCCACCTCCCAGGTTCAAGCGATTCTCCTGCCTCAGCCTCCCAAGTAGCTGGGATTACAGAGGGCACCCACCACCACACCTGGCTAATTTTTTTACTTTTTTATTTTTTATATTTTTAGTAGAGACGGGGTTTCACCATGTTGGCCAGGCTGGTCTCAAACTCCTGGCCTCAGGCGATCTGCCCACCTCAGCCCCATAAAGTGCTGGGATTACAGGCATGAGCCACCGTGGCCCTTATAGACCCTTTCTTTGGAAAGCTCTCAAAGTTGCCCCAGGAGCTGGCTGAGGGGCTGGGCTGGTCTGAGACACAGGGCGGCTGAGCTGGCCATCACTGGGCAAGACAAGCCCTCTGGCCAAGAGCATTTCCCAAGAGGCCAATGACCATAGAAAGCCTTCACGAGGTTACAAGAGCTGCGTAGATAACACCTGAGCATCAGGGAGGAGGAGGATGTCCAAGGCGGTGCTTCCCATTGTGGCTAGGTCAGAACCACCAGCCCCAGGCAGAGGCAGGTGTCTCTCGTTCTTTCTCAGGCCTTCAGATAGTATCAAGCTGAAAAGTCTTGAGAGCTGCCAGGATGTCTCAATGCCTCTGCAACACTTGCTCTCTCATTTTAACAAGCAGAGGGCAGGCCTGCTAAGTTTTAGCACTTCTGCAAGCCGCAATGCCTAGCTATAATTGAGTGGTTTTGTTCTGTTTTTATCATCTTCATTTTGCAGTAGCCTTCTATTTATGGGCATGCTGGTTGTCCATTTATAACCGGTGATAGAGATTTCCTCTTAGAAATAAAGTTTAAGGGTTTTTTCAGTTTAAATTAAAATAGTAAATAAATAATGTTTCATGCGATTGATAGAAATGACAGCAATCATTCTGTTGGGAAGGAGATGGCTGGATTCTGGCACACGCTGTCTTAGATAGATGAGGATGGCTTTTCTTTTTTTCTGAGACGGAGTCTTGCTCTGTCACCCAGGCTGGAGTGCAGTGGCGTGATCTCGGCTCACTGCAAGCTCCGCCTCCCGGGTTCACGCCATTCTTCTGCCTCAGCCTCCCGAGTAGCTGGGACCACAGGCGCCCGCCACCATGCCTGGCTAATTTTTTGTATTGAGGACGGCCTTCTTAACAAAGCCCTGAAAGAGGCTGTCCAGCCACCCTGGAGGCATGTGGCATCAGGCCTGAGCTGCACAGTGGCTGGACTTATGAGGAGTGAGCAGCAGCAAGCCCAGGAGAATGTGAAACCAAAATGCCCTGTGACGACCCAGACAACACCAGAGTCAGTCCTGGAAGCTCCATAAAGTCGGTCAGGGCAAACTCGAGAACACAGAGTGAGTCTCTCGGCCTCCCTCTTCATGGCTCTGTTGTTTCTGAGCAAGGCCTAGGGACTGACATCAGTCTGGTGTAGTGCAAAGAGCCCTGGACCAGTGTTCCAAGGCCTCAGTTCCAGGGTCAGGGCTGTTGTAATGAACAGCTCTGTCGTCCTGGGGGTTGAAAGGGCAGGAGGTACAGTTAAGACCGTGTGGGTTCAAAATCCTTCTGTTCACTTGCTGAGTTTGTTTCTTTCCTCAAATTACTTATCCTCTTGTGCCTCAATTTCCTCATTTATAAAATGGGAATAATAATGGTTCCCATCCTTGGGTCCTTGTGAGGATTAATTGAAATAAATCATTTGAAGTACTCAGCGGAGGGTCAGCAAGGAACAAAGCTAAGACTCAATGGATATGAGCTGTCATCACTCCGTTTACGATGATCATGAGTGTTTTACTAAACAGAAGTCTGCTCATATCAAGGGACTTTGGAACCTTTCTACTCTATCTTGATGTTCGTGTCCTGCATTCGCATCCAGCTCAGCTTTTGGCTATGGAACCTTAGGCAAGATGCTCATAAGCTTTTGGCTATGGAACTTTAGGCAAGATGCTCTTTAAGCTCTAGTGCCCTTGTTCATAAAAAGAAGTGAATCGAATCCCTGCAGGACTTTTTTTGTATTCAGTGCACAGGTGTGTATGAAGACACTCAGCATGTTGCCAGGCACACAGAGACGTCTGCCTTGGTACTTTTCTCTCCTCCTCCCCACAAACACACACACACACACACACACACACACACGCTTATTTTGATCTTGGCCTGAGGCTGACAAGCCCCAGATTAGTGATCAGTGACAATTTCGGCTTTATCAGCTCCACTCAGGGGTATTTGCATATTGGTAGAGAATCTGGAACAGGAAAACACCTCCTGTCTCAAAAGAGTGAATTGCAAATGGTAGGATTATCAGATTTCATTCATTTACTCATTTCATTCACTGAGGACTTGTTTGTGCAGTGGCCTTCTAACTTTATTTCATTACAAAAAAAAATGATGTATGTGTTTAGAAAAAAGTGAACAATTCAAAAGACAAAAAATACATTCAATGGACTCTTTTTTTTTTTCTTTTTGAGATAGAGTCTCACTCTGTCACCCAGCCTGGAGTGCAGTGGCACGATCTTGGCTCACTGCAAGCTCCGCCTCCCAGGTTCATGCCATTCTCCTGCTTCAGCCTCCCAAGTAGCTGGGACTACAGGTGCCTGCCACCACGCCCGGCTAATTTTTTGTGTTTTTAGTAGATAGGGGGTTTCACTGTGTTAGCCAGGATGGTCTTGATCACCTGACCTCGTGATCTGCCCGCCTCGGCCTCCCAAAGTGCTGGGATTACAGGTGTAAGCCACCGCGCCTGGTCTCAATAGACTCTTAAACCTCCTTTCTCCCATTCGTCTCTTCCTTTTGTGCCCACTCAGAGATAAGCAAGGTTGACACTTGGTGTGAATCACTCCGTACTTCTCTTTAGGGTCATGGAAACATGTATGTCCACACATAGGAGAGGAGGGGACAAAAGGTGGTTTGCTTTTTCTAAAAAGAAAATCACACTAAATATATATTTATTTGTATACTTTTTCACTGAATGCATCATGCCCATCTCTCCAGATCAATTTTAAAAACCTCATTATTTTTCATAACTGCTTAGTCCAATACAGTAGAGTGCCACAGAGTATTCAGCTTATTCAGCCTCTCCCTTATCGAGGCACATTAGTTTTGGGGAGATTTTCCAGTTCCCTCTTGACAAATTCAATCAATGCAGCAGTTATCATAGACGTACATGCATTCTTACAAGCTTTCATTTTTTTTCTGGTTAGAGTCCCAGAAGTGCCATTTCAAGTGAAAATGTCAGTACCACTTGTACCCTTATTTGAGGAGACAGAGACTCGTTGCCTACAATGCAACAACATTCTAGGGAGCATGGAGGTTTGTCGGGAGGATGGAGGACCACACATCTACTGAGGGCCAAGCACCCTGCCTCTAAGGATTATCTCACCAAATCCTCCATTAACCCTGAAATTTAGAGAACAGGGATGAGAAGTGCCCATTATACAGATATAGTGAAAATATAGGCTCAGAGAGAGGAAAGTGCTTGCCCAGATTGGGGGATTCTGAGAGCTCGGCCTGACTCCATGGAACTGAAAAGCCATCGCCATCTCACAGCTGCTGCTGTGGGTTGAGCCATATGCTGATGATATCTTGTGTGGGAAGACCAGAGGAGTTTTAAAAATGAGAGGTGTCTGGTGTCAGGGCAAGTAGATAGCATTGGAGGGCCACCCCTCCTCAGGGATGGTCAGTGTTATTAATGGTGCTGTCTTTTTTTCTCCCTGTTACTAATCCATCAACATCCTGGCTAAATGGTACCTTTAACCAAAAGAAGCAATTTGCTTGTCTGCAACTCTGAGGGATGCTAATAAGGCTTCTTTCCTTCTCTCCTCTCTCTGAAAGCTGGGGAGCACACTGATGCCTTGTAGAGAAGCTGCATGAACCCGCTGAAATCTCAGGTGGTGAAAGCACTGGACAGAGGGCGATGAGAACTTTGGCTTTTCTCAATCAATAGAGGCCTGAAGGAGGGGCCTCTATTGATTGAAAATTCAACAAGTTCCGGTCCGTGGGGCCTGGGAAGAAACTGCTGGCTTCTAGTCCTTCAAATCACTAATTTGAATAGTGAAGAAGTGAGACAGATTAGAGATGGAATGGGATGGGGAGACACAATGGGGTGGGTTGGCGGGGGAGAGAGAGAGAGCGCACCCACAGGGATCATTCAAATAGACTAATTGAGCCTAATTTGACTAGTAGGATCCAGATACTGTGCAGAGAATCGCCCTGAACTGATCACAATTTCTGAAAGCCAGAAGCACTCAGCAGTTGTCCCGAGTGATTACTGATGTTCATACCGCGCATTCGGGTTCCCGGACCTCCTTTCTCCCACATTATTTCACAGAGTCCTTGCAAATTGCCCTTGCAGCCAGAAGCAGGAGACCCATTTTACAAATAAGGAAACTACAGCTGAAAATGCAAGGGCAAAGGGAAGCAGAACTGGAGGGCCCAGCATCTGACAGGCTGAAGGAGTCTGAAGACAGAATTACCAGGGATCCTCAAACCCAGCCCTTCTCCTCCCACTCCCAGCCCCTTTCCTGCCAAAATGTTCAAGGTACAAGAGCCATGTGGACTCTGGTCTGACCAGGGGAACTGAGCCATCTGTGGAAGAGGCCAGGGTGGAGGAGAACACAGAAGGCTTAGCTCTTCTGTCTTACCAGTTTTTTTGTTGTTGTTTTTGGGGGTTGTTTTGTTTTATTTTTGTTTTTATTAAGTTTTAAGTGTTTCAGTGTTCAACAAATGCCAGGATGCAAGGTGCAGGTTCCGTGACGGGCCCCACTCTTGAAGGCCAGGGGCATCCTAGCTTCTTTTCTAGGCCGTGGGCCTGGTGCCAGCCTTGCTGCCCTCTGCAGCTCCATACCCAGTTACTTGGGAGTGAAAGCTCCCAAGCTTTACAACCAGACAGCCCTGGGTTCTGATCTGCCTCAGGTCTGGCAGCTGTGTGCCCTTGTACGTGTTACTTCACCTCTCTGAGCCAGTGCATTCCATCATCATAAAGAGCGGGTGAAGGACTGTTGTGAATGGGAAAATGCAGACAGCAATATCTGTGGAGCACTTAGCTCAGGGCCCAGCAAGGAGTGATCAATACATAGTCCCAATATTCCCTCCTGGCCCTTCTATCAGGTTTTTTTTTTTTGTCATCAGCAGTTATTAGATAGGAACCTGTACAGAAATCTTCTGGACTGCTGGCCAAAAAGACAGAAATTCTGACTCAGGGACTTGGGGAGGGCCTAGAAACAGGGCACTCAGTGGGTCCCAAGGTGAGCAGAGGCCAGAGGGGTCCAAGTGCAGGCCTAAGACATGTCCTGGGCTCTGCGTGGCCCTTAGTGGCTTGGGAAATACTCTTTCAGCCAGATTCCATCTAGCATGACACCCCACCCTGCCACTTCCCAGGCTACACCAGGCTCCCCCACTCCCTGAAGGTCTGGGAATGCATCCCACTCAATCCCCCATGTCGCCTGGCCACGTTCAACCTCTATTTGCCGAACGGAAATAGTGAGGAGAGAGGGTTGCAAGGGAGGGGGCAAAGCATCCTAATTCAGTGCCCCTCTGGTTCCTTCTCTTCCAAAGCCCAGCCCTGGCCTCAGCTCCCAGCACAGGCAGCCTGGGACCCAGCCGGCCAGCCCCTCCCCATGCTCCCTGGATCACCTTTTGGATGCACCCGCTTCCCCACCTGCAGCCGGCTCAGCCCAGTCCCTGCAGCCAGCCTGGGGTTTCCAGAGCTCATGCTGCCCCCTTGAGGTCAGCTCCTGCAGTTTTTCTTCTCAGTATGGGACAGTTCCAGAGGGAAGGGGGTCAAAAGGCTGGGAATGGCTCTGCTCCTGCACATGGCATCTCTGGCCAACAAGCACCCAGAGCCCAGCTAGAGCCCACCTGGGTGGCAGCACGTGCAAGCAAAAGGATCTACCTATTCCAGTGGCTCTGCCCCTCCCCTTGACCTCCCTATCTGTAAAATGGGAAGCAAGATGATACCGCCCACACACAGCCTTTGAGAAAACTGATCACTTGACTAGAGGAGAGAATCATCATTGTGATGATCATGGCTGTCATATTGAACACTTCCTATGAGCCAGGCACTGTGCTTTGCATACATTATCTCATTAAATCCTCCCGAAAAACAAACTTCTGAAGGAGGAACTATTAGTATCCTCATTTACACATGAGAACACTGAAACTCAGAGAGAGCTGGTGACTTGTCCGGAGTGACACACTAATGCAGAGGACAGCCAGGCTTTCAACCCAGGTCTGTGGGACACCACACCCCCGTCCTTCACTGACCACAGCGTCCTACCTCCCGGAGTTCAGATTACTCCCCACATCTCTCTCCTATCTCTCTCCCATGTTTCCTCCATTCTCTGTTGCCTTCAACTGATTTGCTTGTCAGCGTCTCTAGGTCACTGTCCAGCACCACTGTCCTGGACAGCAGAGCCCCAAGTCTTTGCATGAGGAGGCAAGCTACTACCTAGATTGTGAAGTGGGGAACAGTGATGCCCAGAGGGCCGCTCTGGTCCTGGACGCTGGTGCAAGAGATGTCTAAAGTCACAGCTTAGTCTCAGTGCGGTACAGACTCTGGGTGAGGCAGACATAGAATATTTCAGGTGTGGAGTCAAGGGGGCTCTTGGAGCACCACCTGGAAAGTAGCAAGGATGGCAGCTCTCAATTATTATGCACCTACTGTCTTCCAAGCATTGGACAATGTCAGCTCTCATTGAATCCTCTGAAGTAACACTGAGGTAGGTTGTACTGGCCCCATTGGACAGGTGAGAAAGCCAAGGCTTGAAGAGATGAAAACCCTTGCCCAAAATCGCATAGCTCTTCAGTAAAAGAATCTGGGGTTCAGACCAGATGGGGGTCTGCCTGGCATGCAAACCCATCTATCTTGCCTCATGTGTCGTGCAACCCACCCTTCCCACTTGTGGGATGCTTAGGTCCTGGTTTAGTGAGCAGTCACTGTGCACAATGTTAACGGGCCCAGTGGGCCCTGGCCAAGTGCTCCCAGGATGGCTGAGATCCACCTGAATCTTACCTTCACCCTGTACAGCTCCTCAGCCCCCTCAGCTTCTCGGAGGAGGCCCACTCTTTCAGGATGCTCAGAGGCAGTCAAGGGCCCTAGGTTCCCAATGTGTCTGCAAGTGCTCTTTTGGCCTCAAGTTGCAGAGACTAAGAAAATTGTATAGTATAGCTCAGTGGCTCAGATGCCCCAGCCCTGCAGCTTCCTATTGAGATGGCCTTCTTTCAACATTGGTCCCTACATTTGTGGAATGAGGATAATGGTACTGACCTCCAAGGGTTGTTGGGAAGGTCAAATGAGCTAAGCCCAGTCACGTGCTTTCTCAGCAGAACACCTGACAGGTGGTTGGGGCTCGGTCAAGGGCAGCTATCATTAGAACCATCAATTCCCTGACCATCTCACACTCATCCAAAGTTTCTATTTGTCTTCAAGATAAAATGAGGAAAAACAATTTGTGATTGATGAATAAAGACAACTTAATGATTACACTTTCAAAACAAAGGGGGTTTAGGGCAAACATATTAAATGAAGTCCTTGGTACCACTGGGAATAAAAATGAGAAAATTCCAAAATGGGAATTTCTGCTCAGAAGTACTTGGGTCTTCGTGAATGAGGATCTCTTAGGGTCTTAATAAGTAAGGGTGTTCAAGGGTCTGGAGTAAGGAACCAGAATCTCACAAATGGCTGTTCTGAAATTTGTCCTTGGGTCTGCAGGAGGTCACAGGAAAAGAACATGGCATTTTGTTATTTTTAAAGTGTGGTTATGAAATGGTCTCCACTGACGGGTTCCTGGAACTGTGTTTTTCTTTACTCTGAACTCTGAATATGGAGGCAGATGACTTGGAATTAGTCTTGTTCCTACTTCTCCATTTCCTTGTTCTGGCAACAGTCCTCCAGTTTGTCCCTGGAGTTAGGCACTGCAGCAGTGAAAAGCTCTAACCTGGGAGTCAGGAGCCCTGGGTAACAGCTCTGGCTTTGCGGCCAGCCACCTGTCACCTGGGCAGGTCAGATCACCTCTCTAGACCTCCATCTGCTCTTCAGTAAAATGAGGAAGTTAAATTAGATGGTTAAGTTATGGGTGTCCTGACATTCTTGGATTTCTCTTTAGTAAATATTAAACTATTGCCTTTTCTTTCTGGCCACAAAGAACTCAAGGGTCTCTGAAATATTTTTACAGCCTCTGTGTCTAGTCCAGGGCCTATTACAGTGGAAAGGACCTGGTATTCTGGCCCCAACTTGGCCATTTACTGACTGAGGGAATATGCAAAGTCATGCCCTGCTGAGCCCATTTCTCCATCTTGAAATGTGGCCCAATGTCCTTATCATAGAGCTTTTGAGAATGACAATATATGTAAGGCATCTAACACACAGTAGGTACCCTGGGATATTCTGTTGAATAGGCCCACATAGAGGTGGTTTTAACTTGACTACTGGCTTCCAAAATTTAATACTGTTCCTGTTCTGCCAGTGACTTGGGACACATTTATCCCCATTAACGCTCCAGTTCCCAGCAAAGGACATGCTTTGTCGCACCAGCCAGCACACCCAGAAATAAGGAGCTCTATTATTATCCCTAATGGTCTTGGAAATAGCTACAGATTTAAGCCTATGGATGCAAAACACTGGCTTGATCTGGAAACTAGGGGCTGACTTCCTTTACCCATGAAGAGAATTTTCAAAGCAGTCAGTTGTTCTCGAAAAAATCACCCCAATTTTTCCAATGCTGGAAAACCAGACAGGTCCCTTCTCTCTTGCTCCACAGCTTAGAATCCAGGAGGGTCCAAGATGGAAGGCAGCTTAGAGAACTCTAGTTCAACCCCTCACCTGACAGGAACAGAAACTGAAGGTCCAGGAGAGAAAGGGTAACACAGGCAGTTAACTCAGGACGGGGTGAAATTAAGTGATCAAATTGACCATCAATGTACCACATTGTATTTCCTACTCTGCACAGCACCTTAGTGATCCTGTGAGGTGGATATTGGTGTCTCCACTTGACAAAGAAGGAAATCAAAGTTCACAGTGCTGGAGGGACTCCTCCGTGATCACCTGGCCTTGCCCCCTCATCACCATGGCTGATCCGGAACTTCTCCCTGTGGCTATTGGAAGCATCAGTATGACTCTGGAGGGAGGCAGATGTGCTTGGGCTTGCTGGGCCCAGAGGTTTAACTTGTGAGGTTTGGAGGGAAGAGGGAAGGGCTGCTGTGTGTGTCATGGTGACTGTCGAGTGTGGGGACAGAGTCACTCCCACACCCTGGGTCAGAGAAGATGGACTATGCCACCCTCAAAGGTCATTTATGTGTCAGACTCATAACAAGTGTCAGAGTATCAGGACATGTAGCCTCTGGAAGCTGATGGCTTGCCTGAAGAGACAGAGGTAACCCCCATGAGCCACTCAGAAAATAGTATCATTCAGCAATAAATAGGAGACGACTACTGATACACACTGCACGGATGACGCTCAAAACCCTATGTCGAGTGGTGGAAGCCAGGCACAAAAGAATGCCTAGCATATGATTCCATTCACACAACGCTGCAGAAAAGACAAACCTAGTCTATAGGGACAGAAAGCAGATCCGTGGTTGTCTGAGGGTGGGGACAGACTGAGAAGAGGCACCGCGGAGCCTCTTCAGGTGATGGAAACGTTCGGTATTTGATTGCGGTGCTGGTGGTTACACAAATATAGACATTTTTAATAAATTTCTACAAATTCATTGATAGGTACACCTAACATGGGTGTGTTTATTATACACAAATTAGACCACAATAAAGCTGATTTTGAGAAAACACACAGTCCTGGCTCTCATGAAGCTCTCATTCTTGTGGAGAATACAGACATTAGTACAGCCATTGTCCAAATAAATGCAAACTAATTATAACTGGGATGGGAGCTATGAAGGACATCTTGTGGAGTTTGAGAGTGTGTAATAAGGACTTGGTCAATTCAGATTGATCAGAAACACTCCCCGGAGGGGTAACTTTAATCAGAAGTAGGCATGAACCAGGGAAGATGACTTGGGCTGCGACACCAGCATTTGCTAAGGGCCTGTGGCTGAAGGGGATCCTGTCAGGACCATTGAAAAAAGGGGTGATGAGGATAGAGCAGAAGGAGGGGAGGGGGTGGAAGGGCATGCCTCTCTGGAGGTGAGCAGGGGTAATGCATATAGAGATTCTTAGGCCCAGATAAAAGTTTGCATTTTTCTTGAGAGCTGAATGCCCACTGAAGTGTTTGAAGGGGTGGTGGTAAGGGAAATGAATAGCAAAGTTGTTGGGATAACACCGTGGAGTTAGTACTCACCTCTCCCTCGTTCTGGCTATAAGGTTCCTGAGATGAAAACCAAGCCTTACTAACCTGTGTAGCCCCCAAAGAAACCTCAGCAGCACTGAATATAAAGTGATGCACAAGAACTGTTCGAATGCGCAAATGAATGGATGAATTATCCGAGGTTCCAAATATGTGCTTATCCAAAGTCATCTGGTAAATGATAAACTTAGATGAATTTAATTCTTCTCTCCAGACTGAAGATGTGATAACACAATAACACGTTGGGCAACAGGGAGGTACGGGCCTGTTATCCTCTGTGATCCATGAGCCGCTGAGCATACAGGGGACCCACCACCAGGGAGCCAGTCAGAGTCCATCTCTTCCCCTGGCCCTTACCCTTACAGCATGTCCCTCAGCTTGTCAGCCAAGACCCTCTGGAGGCCATGCTACCTGCCTCGTGGCCTTATTGTGCCAAGTCTCCTCTACACACGCTTGGGATCCAGACGTTGCCACCCACCAAGCTCGCTGAAGGCACAGTGTACATTCTCATGCCTTACTGCAGGCTCTTCCCTCTCCCTAAACTCACCTTCCTTTCTCAGATCCACCAGAAAACCACTCACTATGGCCTTGAAGACCCAACTCAAGCACCTGCTTCTTTGGAAGCCTTTTCTGCCTACCTCACTCCATTAGCTACTACCTCATACCTGCCTCAGGTACTGCACTTGCAACCTGATCCATTTACCTGTGTTCCTTCTTATTCAAACATACAACCTTCCAGCACTCTTATCTGTACCGTTTTCTTCTCTGCACTCCTATTTCCTAGTTTGAGGCAAGATGAGGTGGATGGGATGGGTTATGGTTGAGTTTAGGTAGATCCCTTAAAAAGACAGATGACCAGAGAGACAGGAAGAAACACTTTTACATTACCGGTGGAAATGTAAACTAGTACAACCACTATGGATAACTGTGGAGATTCCTTAAAGAGCTAAAAGCAGAACTACCATTTGATCCAGCAATCCCACTACTGGGTATCCACTCAGAGGAAAATGTATCATTATATGAGAAAGATACTTGCACATGGATGTTTATAGCAGCAAAATTTGCAATTGGAAAAGTATGGAACCAGCCCGCAAACCCATCAATCAATGAGTGGATAAAGAAATTGTGGGATATATATATATATATATATATATATATATACCCCCCATGGAATACAACTCAGCCATAAAAAAGAATGAAATAATGGCCTTCGCAGCAACCTGGATGGAATTGGGAGACCATTATTCGAAGTGGGAGGGGAGTGAAAGATAAAAGACTACACATTGGGTAGAGTGTACACTGCTCAGCTGATGGGTGCACCAAAGTCTCAGGAATCACCACTAATGAACTTATTCACGGAACCAAACACCACCTGTCTCCCAAAAACCTATTGAAATTTTTAAAAAAGAAAAAATACATTAACTCTTTTCAAGGAGTTAACATTTCTGAATGATATGGAAGTCCATAAACAGAATTTTCCCTCTGCCTTTGGGCCTCCATTGATTTTGAACCAGTTTCCCCAGACTCATAGCCCAAAACTATGGGCAGTTGGCTCACACCTCTTTATTTTCATACTGAGATCCTTGGGGTTCTTCCCCACGTGCTGCCCCTTCCCTGTGCTTTGTCCTCAGTTCATGACTTTCTACCCTCCAGCCAGGAAAAACCAGCACCCTCTGGTTAAGGAGGCAAATCCTATCACATTCACAGTGCAGAAATCTTCTGCAGTAAGAGGTACACGTTGGCTTGACTTCGCATTCCAATCTGAGGAAGCCTAATTGTGAAAGTGCTTATTCAGTTGTTTTAAATCTAATGTGGAATATGGAAAGTGTAGGTGTCAGGCCTCTGAGCCCAAGCTAAGTCATCATATCCCCTGTGGCCTGCACATACACATCCAGATGGCCAGTTCTTGCCTTCACTGATGACATTCCACCACAAAAGAAGTGAAAATGGCCTGTTCCTGCCTTAACTGATGACATCCCACCACAAAAGAAGTGAAAATGGCCTGTTCCTGCCTTAACTGATGACATCATCTTGTGAAATTCCTTCTCCTGGCTCATCCTGGCTCAAAAGCTCCCTTACTGAGCACGTTGTGACCCCCACTCTGCCTGCCAGAGAACCCCCCTTTGACTGTAATTTTCCTTTATCTACCCAAATCCTATAAAACGGCCCCATCCCTATCTCCCTTTGCTGACTCTCTTCGGACTCAGCCCGCCTGCACCCAGGTGAAATAAACAGCCATGTTGCTCACACAAAGCCTGTCTGGTGGTCTCTTCACATGGACGCGCATGAAATTTGGTGCCGTGACTCAGGTCAGGGGGACCTCCCTTGGGAGATCAATCCCCTGTCCTCCTGCTCTTTGCTCCATGAGAAAGATCCACCTACGACCTCAGGTCCTCAGACCAACCAGCCCAAGAAACATCTCACCAATTTCAAATCCAGTAAGTGGCCCCTTTTTACTCTCTTCTCCAACCTCCCTCACTATCCCTCAACCTCTTTCTCCTTTCAATCTTGGTGCCACACTTCAATCTCTCCCTTCTTTTAATTTCAGTTCCTTTCATTTTCTGGTAGAGACAAACGAGACACGTTTTATCCGTGGACCCAAAACTCCGGCGCCAGTCACGGACTAGGGAAGGCAGCCTTCCCTTGGTGTTTAATCATTGCAGGGACGCCTCTCTGATTATTCACCCAGGTTTCAGAGGTGTCAGACCACGCAGGGACACCTGCCTTGGTCCTTCACCCTTAGTGGCAAATCCTGCTTTTCTGGGGAAGGGGGAAGTACCCCAACCCCTTCTCTCTGTGTCTCTACCCCTTCTCTTGCTTTCTGGGGGGCAAGAAACCCCCAACCCCTTCTCCTTCACCCTGAGTGGCAAGTCCTGCTTTTCTAGAGGAGGGACAAGTACCCCAACCTCATATCTCTGCACCCCAATCCCTTATTTCTGTGCCCCAACCTCTTATATCTCTGTACCCCAATCCCTTATTTCTGCACCCCAACCTCTTATCTCTGCACCCCAATCCCTTATTTCTGTGCCCCGACCTCTTATCTCTGTGCCCCAACCCCTTATATCTGTGCCCCAACCCCTTTCCTGCTTTTCTGGAAGGTAAGAACCCCTGAACTCCTTCCTTCCCTGTCTCTTTTCTCTAGGCTTGCTTCCTTCACTATGGGCAACCTTCTACCCTCCATTCCTCCTTCTTCTCCCTTGGCCTGTGTTCTCAAAAACTTAAAACCTCTTCAACTCACATCTGACTTAAAACCTAAATGCCTTATTTTCTTCTGCAATGCTGCTTGACCCCAATACAAACTCGACAGTAGTTCCAAATAGACAGAAAATGGCACTTTCAATTTTTCCATCCTGCAAGATCTAATTCTTGTCGTAAAATGGGCAAATGGTCTGAGGTGCCTGACGTCCAGGCATTCTTTTACACATTGGTCCCTTCCTAGTCTCTGCGCCCCGTGCAACTCGTCCCAAATCCTCCTTCTTTCCCTCCCACCTGTCCCCTCAGTCCCAATCCCAAGCGTCACTGAGTCTTTCTAATCTTCCTTTTCTACAGACCCATCTGACCTCTCCCCTCCTCCCCAGGCTGCTCTTCGCCAGGCCGAGCTAGGTCCCAATTCTTCCTCAGCCTCCGCTCCTCCACCCTATAATCCTTTTATCACCTCCCCTCCTCACACCTGGTCCGGCTTACAGTTTCATTCTGTGACTAGCCCTCCCCCACCTGCCCAGCAATTTACTCTTAAAAAGGTGGCTGGAGCTAAAGGCATAGTCAAGGTTAATGCTCCTTTTTCTTTATCCCAAATCAGATAGCGTTTAGGCTCTTTTTCATCAAATATAAAAATCCAGCCCAGTTCATGACTCGTTTGGCAGCAACCCTGAGACACTACAGCCCTAGACCCTAAAAGGTCAAAAGGTCGTCTTGTTCTCAAAGTACATTTTATTACCCAATCTGCTCCCGACATTAAAACTCCAAAAATTAAATTCCGGCCCTCAAACCCCACAACAGGATTTAATTAACCTCACCTTCAAGGTGTACAATAATAGAAAAAAGTTGCAATTCCTTGCCTCCACTGTGAGACAAACCCCAGCCACATCTCCAGCACACAAGAACTTCCAAACGCCTGAACCGCAGCGGCCAGGCATTCCTCCAGAACCTCCTCCCCCAGGAGCTTGCTACAAGTGCCAGAAATCTGACCACCAGGCCAAGGAATGCCTGCAACCCAGGATTCCTCCTAAGCCATGTCCCATCTGTGCAGGACCCCACTGGAAATCGGACTGTTCACTCACCTGGCAGCCACTCCCAGAGCCCCTGGAACTCTGGCCCAAGGCTCTCTGACTGACTCCTTCTCGGCTTAGCGGCTGAAGACTGACGCTGCCCGATTGCCTCGGAAGCCCCGTAGACCATCACGGACGCCGAGCTTCGGGTAACTCTCACAGTGGAAGATAAGTCCATCCCCTTAGGCAATACGGAGGCTACCCACTCCACATTACCTTCTTTTCAAGGGCCTGTTTCCCTTGCCTCCCTAACTGTTGTGGGTATTGACAGCCAGGCTTCTAAACCCCTGAAAACTCCCCCACTCTGGTGCCAACTTGGACAACACTCTTTTATGCACCTTTTTTAGTTATCCCCACCTGCCCAGTTCCCTTATTAGGCCGAGATATTTTAACCAAATTATCTGCTTCCCTGACTATTCCTGGACTACAGCCGCATCTCATTGCTGTCCTTCTCCCCAACCCAAAGCCTCCTTCGCGTCTTCCTCTTGTATCCCCTCAACTTAACCCACAAGTATAGGACATCTTTACTCCTTCCCTGGCAACCGATCACATGCCCGTTACCATCCCATTAAAACCTAATCACCCTTACTCCGCTCAACGCCAATATCCCATCCCACAGCACGCTTTAAAAGGATTAAAGCCTGTTATCACTCGCCTGCTACAGCACGGGCTTCTAAAACCTATAAAATCCCCTTACAATTCCCCCATTTTACCTGTCCAAAAACTGGACAAGTCTTACAGATTAGTTCAGGATCTGCGCCTTATCAACCAAATTGTTTTGCCTATCCACCCTGTGGTGCCAAACCCATATACTCTTTTGTCCTCAATACCTTCCTCCACAACTCACTATTCCGTTCTCGATCTTAAAGATGCTTTTTTCACTATTCCCCTGCACCCCTCGTCCCAGCCTCTCTTTGCTTTCACTTAGACCAACCCTGACACTCATTAGGCTCAGCAAATTACCTGGGCTGTACTGCTGCAAGGCTTCACAGACAGCTCCCATTTCTTCAGTCAAGACCAAATTTCATCCTCATCTGTTACCTATCTCAGCATAATTCTCATAAAAACACACGTGCTCTCCCTGCTGATCATGTCCAATTAATCTCCCAAGCCTCAATCCCTTACAAAACAACAACTCCTTTCCTTCCTAGGCATGGTTAGTGCGGTCAGAATTCTTACACAAGAGCCAGGACTGCACCCTGTAGCCTTTCTGTCCAAACAACTTGACCTTACTGTTTTAGCCTAGCCCTCATGTCTGCATGCAGTGGCTGCCACAGCTGTAATACTTTCAGAGGCCCTAAAAATCACAAACTATGCTCAACTCACTCTCTACAGCTCTCATAATTTCCAAAATCTATTTTCTTACTCACACCTGATGCATATACTTTCTGCTCCCCGGCTCCTTCAGCTGTACTCACTCTTTGTTAAGTCCCACAATTACCATTGTTCCTGGCCCGGACTTCAATCCGGCCTCCCACATTATTCCAGATACCACACCTGACCCTCATAACTGCATCTCTCTGATCCACCTGACATTCACCCCATTTCCCCACATTTCCTTCTTCCCTGTTTCTCACCCTGATCACACTTAGTTTATTGATGGCAGTTCCACCAGGCCTAATTGCCACACACCAGCAAAGGCAGGCTATGCTATGGTACAAGCCACTAGCCCTCCTCTTAGAACCTCTCATTTCCTTTCCATCGTGGACATCTATCCTTAAAGAAATAACTTCTCAGTGTTCCATCTGCTATTCTACTACTCCTCATGGATTATTCAGGCCCCCTCCCTTCCCTACACATCAAGCTCAAGGATTTGCCCCCCACCCAGGACTGGCAAATTAGCTTTACTCAACATGCCCCGAGTCAGATAACTAAAATACCTCTCAGTCTAGGTAGACACTTTCACTGGATAGGTAGAGGCCTTTCCTACAGGGTCTGAGAAGGCCACCGCAGTCATTTCTTCCCTTCTGTCAGACGCAGTTCCTCAGTTTAGCCTTCCTACCTCTATACAGTCTGATAACAGACCAGCCTTTATTAGTCAAATCAGCCAAGCATTTTTTCAGGCTCTTAGTATTCAGTGACAGACTAAAGGTCTTTTAAAAACACACCTCACCAAGCTCAGCCACCAACTTAAAAAGGACTGGCCAATACTTTGACCACTTTCCCTTCTCAGAAGTCAGACCTGTCCTCAGAATGTTACAGGGTACAGCCCATTTAAGCTCCTGTATAGATGCTCCTTTTTATTAGGCCCCAGTCTCATTCCAGACACCAGACTAACTTAGACTGTGCCCCCAAAAAACTTGTCATCCCTACTATCTTCTGTCTAGTCATACTCCTATTCACCATTCTCAACTACTCATACATGCCCTGCTCTTGTTTACACTGCCAGCTTACACTGTTTCTCCAAGCCATCATAGCTGATATCTCCTGGTGCTATCCCCAAACTGCCACTCTAAACTCTTGAAGTAAATAAATAATCTTTGCTGACAGGACTATGCTGAATTTCCTTAGGCACTCTCTAATCAGATACCCTGGGTCCTCCCAATTCTTAGACCTTTAATACTTGTTTTTCTCCTTCTTTTATTCTGTTTAGTTTTTCAATTCATACAAAACCGTATCCAGGCCATCAGCAATAATTCTAAATGACAAATGTTTCTTCTAACAGTCCCACAATATCACCCCTTACCATAAAATCTTCCTTCAGCTTAATCTCTCCCACTCTAGGTTCCCAGGCCGCCCCTAATCCCCCTCGAAGCAGCCCTGAGAAACATCGCCCATTCTCTCTCCCTACCAGACCCCAAAATTTTCGCCGTCCCAACACTTTACCACTATTTCGTTTTATTTTTCTTATTAATATAAGAAGACAGGAATGTCAGGCCTCTGAGCCCAAGCTAAGCCATCATATCCCCTGTGGCCTGCACATACACATCCAGATGGCCAGTTCCTGCCTTCACTGATGACATTCCACCACAAAAGAAGTGAAAATGGCCTGTTCCTGCCTTAACTGATGACATTGTCTTGTGAAATTCCTTCTCCTGGCTCATCCTTGCTCAAAAGCTCCCCTACTGAGCACCTTGTGACCCCCCCACCCTGCCCGCCAGAGAACAACCCCCCTTTGACTGTAATTTTCCTTTACCTACCCAAATCCTATAAAACGGCCCCACCCCTATCTCCCTTCGCTGACTCTCTTTTCGGACCCAGCCCGCCTGCACCCAGGTGAAATAAACAGCCATGCTGCTCACACAAAGCCTGTTTGGTGGTCTCTTCACACGGACGTGCATGAAAGTAGGATTTTTACTTTTACACCCTGCAGAAGCATGGACAAAGTTGCAAAATCCTGCATGAAGGGATATTTCCTTCTTCCTCTCATGTCCTTTAAAACAGATTCATTTCTCCTTTCATCTTTTAATGAAAATTTAGCTTTTCTTTCTGGCAAGACCTTAGGGTGAGGTTTAGAACAAATTTCAGTTAGGTATAGAGAGTAAATGCACTGTCTGATTGGGGTAGAATCATTGGCTTTGGAATTAGATCAAATGGGTTCAAATCCCAGCTCAGCCATATCTATGAAAGCGTGACTTGCAGATAGTTGACCACAAACACCACAGCCATAATGATGATAACGTGCCTCATGCTGAGGTTGGACTATTTGCAAAGCACCTAGCTCAGCCCCTTTCGGCTCAAGTTTCATTTAATCCTTACAATGACCCCAAGAGGTAGTTTACATTTACAGAAGAGGTAGGTAACTGAGGCTCAGGCCCAATATGGTTAAGAAATGGAAATGAGTTTCTCCCCAGGCTAGGTGGCTTTGAAGCTGGAGCTCCCAGCCACTCTGACATATTGTTGTGTAATTATTGCTATTACTCTTGACAGACTAACCTCTTGGATAAGACCTTGCAACTTAATATAATGCAGAACCTTCTCTTCCCGACTGGACTGATTTCTTTGATTAAAGTGTTTGTATCTCCTTCATCTCTGTATTTCTCACCCTCCCAATCCCAGTGGAAAGTGATTTGCACATTCTAGAGGTTCATGAAATATCAATTGACTAACATAAGTGGGCTTTGGAGAGCCTCCAGCTTTGGTTTTGCAACAGCAGACCTCTCTTTCCCTGTCTACTTGTCTTTAAAAAAATCATTTTAAATATGATTGACGCTTTATAAAGGTAAACATATCAAATGCAGAAAATTCAGAAACTCTAATGAAGAAAAAAATGATTTATCATTCCACTACCAAAAGGTATCATTTTGTCTGATTTCCTTCCAATTTGCCTATGCAGAGATTTATGTTATTGCTCTTTACAAATGTGTATTTTTTTTACAATAAAAATAGTATATTTGCACATTAGGAATGGGAAAAAAAACTGAAAAATAATACAAGTTACTCAGAATACCACAACCAAGAGTTAGCTGTTGTTAACTTTCTGACACATGTTGACTCGACTTCACGTTCTCATCTGAGGAAGCCTAATTATGAAGGTGTTTGTTCAGTTGTTTGCAGTCTTAAGTTGAATATGGAAGTTATAGGATTTTTGATTTATTCTTAATGGCTGCATGATATTCCACTGTGTGGCTGAACCAAAAATCACTTAACCGGTTCCAAGTTGTTGGGCATACAGCTTGTCTTCAATCAGTCGCTTTATACATACCAGTGAAATAAACATCCCTGCTGTTGCTGCTAAAGGACTCTCTGGTCACCGACCAGGGGTAGACGTAACTGGGGTGGGCCCACATGGCTCTCAGACTCCAAAATGTGAGTTTCACCTGCCTTCCACTGTTGTTCTTCTCAGTAGAGGTCTGCCTGTGCCACCTGTGCATCTGAGCCCATCCGATGCACTGGATTCATCTGGAGGAGTAGCTTTCTGGCAAGGAACTGACTTTGTGGGTTCCCCTAGGAATCTCCTGCAACTTTTCTAGTGTGTTGGCTTCTGATTTCTCCTGTAGGTAGACACACAGGAATAGAGGGCAAAAAATAGAAAAAGAGATTTTTAAAAACTAATTTATGCACATAAAAAACATCCCAACAGTTTAGAGAGAGCTAAAAAGAGAGAAGTCATCTCTCTTTCTCTCTCTCTCTTCCTCAGATGCCTCATTCCCTTCTACAGGCAGCTGTTGCCCACAGTTTCTCCTGTTTTCTTCCAGAATTGTCTGCAGTCACCTCTCTATCTATCCACTCACACAACCATATCTATCCACCTATTCATGTGTTCAGCTATCTTTTCTCTGTGTATGTATATAACTAGCTGTTGATCCACCCAGTCATCCATCTGTAGAAAAATCAGGAATGTTTAAATGAGTAGTTATCACAAATACAGCAGTTCAGAGGAGGCTTTAGGAGGTAGAAGCCTGGGTCCCCAGCTCACCACCAATCCACTTTATAACTTTGGCCAAGAGGCTCTGCTGCTCTCAGCCTGTTTCCTCCAGTATAAAATGAGGCCACAACACTCCCAGGGGGCGGTGAATGTGCCCTGGAAAGTGGAGACACGGAGCGGATGGAAAGGCCTGGAAAGGCCCGTGGAGGATGCTGCTCTCCCCTAAGGCCTGCAGTGAGGGAAGGCCCAGTGTGCTTTTTCACCCAAATGAGGGGAGCAGAAGAGGGCAGAGGGAAGCAAGGAAGGTAAGGGAGTGCCCCCCGGTTCCCCCACCGCCTGGTGGAAGGGACAGGGTGATGTTTCATAAACATTACCTCATGTGTTTTCAAGGAGATAAGGTGTTTAGTAAACGTTGTTGGAGGAGGACCTGACCTGGACAGCCATCCGCATGACCACCACCAGGACACGCGGCTGCCTGCTCGGACCGGCTTCAGGGGCCTCCAGCTTGGCTTGCCCAAAATACAGGAACCAGCAAGTGGAGCTGGCTCTATTTAGTGTAAATAGAGGCAAATGCTCTTTTGCTGAAGGACAAAGAGGTTGTGCAGGGAGAGGGCCGGCAGCCTCCTCTTGTCAGCAGTCAAGGTCTGTGGGCACCGGGACCCCAGCATTTCCATGTGGGGTTCAGCTCTCTGGAGCTGAGGTTTGCCTCAGGGGCTCCGTGTAGCACAACCCCACAGAGAGGCATTGACATAAAATATCATGGGAATGGTGCCCCCTGGAGTTGTGTAGCGGGGTGCCTGGTGCAGGCACAAGGAAGTGGTCACCATTTGCTTACAGAGCAGACTCTGTGGGATCCTAGGAAACCCGAATTAGCCACCAGGTCCCCTACTGTCCACCATTTACCCTCCTCCCCACCACAGGAGGGCCCTTGGCTGCAGCAGGTTGGCACTGGGCAGTAATGGCGTACTCTTCCTTATCCGAGCAAGACTTCCCTTCATTCCCACACAGCCGAGTCAAAGGTGGCAGCGGCACAAGATGCCTTCCCTGAGCCAGTCCTCTCTGGACCCTTGCCAGGGAGCAGAAATGTCACAAACGTACAAATCTGAGCTCAACGAGGAATGTCTTTGCTAACTCTCAGGGCCCCCAGGCATGGACAATGGACCAGACCCCATCCTATTTTCTTTTTCAATTAATGTTCCTGACATATTAACAAATGAGGAAATTCTAATACAGATTTGCAAAAATTGTGATACGATGGAAACTTTGGCATTTAACAATTTAATGCTTTCAACATATACTCACCCAAACACACGGACTTGGCAATAATATCGAGTCTGAATTGGAAAGCCTTCATGAATATTAGGCCCAGGACAAATTTCTCTCTGGCTCTACTCAAAGAAAGTGAGAATTTAGCTTAGTAAGTGGTGATGTCCTCCTCACTGGAGGCATGTAAGCAGAATGGATACCACTGAGGGAATCACTGCATAGGCCTGAGGCTGTCTGGGAAATGTGAACTGCAAGACATCTCCAGTACCAAGGCATATTTGGTTCTAAATCTAGTTGTAGAGAGGTCCTGGCTGGGCACGACGGGTCATGCCTGTAATCCCAGCACTTTGGGAGGCGGAGATGGGTGGATCACCTGAGGTCAGGAGTTCAAGACCAGCCTGGCCAACATGGTGGAACCCTGTCTCTACTAAAAATACAGAAAAGTAGCTGGGCGTGGTGGTGTGCACCTGTAATCTCAGCTACTCAGGAGGCTGAGGCAGGAAAATTGCTCGAACCCTGGGGGAGGTGGTTGCAGTGAGCTGAGATTGCGCCACTGCACTCCAGCCTGGATAATAAGAGCAAGACTCCATCTCAAAAAAAGAAAAAAAAAGATCCTTCCTGCTGAGCTGCTGACTTGGCTGTGAGCAGAGGCAGAGTCTGGGAGGCACCCCAGCCTGAGCAACTTTTCTGGAACTGCGTAGTGTTTGATGAAATGGATTGAAAACCCAATTTCCAGCTCCGTGCCAATTTGGGGTCAAATGATATATTTCACTTTTGTCAATGAGCTTTGCTGTTCTGAGCCTCAGTTTCCTCATCTGCAAAATGGGAGTGATACTTCCTGACTTGCGGGGCTGTGGTAAAAACTAAATAGGATAGTGTATGTCCAGGCCAACTCAGCATCAGACACACAGTTAGCACTCACGTATGTGGCGTGAGAGGTGTGAGGCACCCTCTGAACTAAAACACTAAATCAAAAAACAGATATGGAGCTGGGCATGGTGGTGTGCGCCTGCAATCCCAGCTACTGAGGAAACGGAGTAGCAGGAGGATCCTTTGAGCCCAGAAGCTTGAGTTCAGCCTGGGCAACATAGAGAGACTTCATCTCAAAATTAAAATAAAATAAAATAAAATAAAATAAAATATAAAATAATAAAATAATTAAAGTAAAACAGATATGGGGAGGAGCTCTCTCTGGCTTTCCCTCCCGGATCCAATTCCACAGCTCCAGAATCCGCACCTGGCAGGCCCTTTCGCTCTGAACTCAAATGCCTGGCCTTATTCTGGCAGTGTTAGAAGCACAGGCTTGGGTTCTGGGGGATGAGTACAGGTAAGTGACTTCCCCGGGGATTTCACTGTAGCTTCTGAGCACATACAGATAGATAGTATCTTTATAATAATAACTATTATTTATATGGCTCTTATTATTTGCTAGTTACTTTCTTTTTGCCCTTAAGCAAGGTACTTAACCTCTCTGAGCCTCAGATTCCTTATCTAGAAATCAGAGAAAATAATAATGCTTATTCAGAGCGATTGTGAAAATAAAATTAGCTCATACATATAAAACAGAACAGTGCTTGATGCACAGCAAATTCAAAATGTAAATATAATTAACACTATAAATACATTGAAACAATATAAAATTAGTTGTTATTTGCCAGGCACTGTGCTATACACATGTGCATGATTCTCAGAACAACCTTCAAGGTATCTACTATTATTATAATCTCATACAACAGTTGAATAAACTGAAAAGTGAAGTAAATATTGCCCTAGACCACTTGGCCAATAATTGGCACATCCAAAATTCAAAATTGATTGGCTCATTCCAAAACCAAGCTCCTAATTGTTATGCGCTCATCAGTGTGGAAGTAAGAGATTGTCAAATATTACTTCACACCCCCCCTTCATTAGTTAAAAAATAGGCAACCACCACCTCAATGATGCCAACAACTACAAAACTCAACTCCACAGGACCCCTGTCATGCTACAAGCAGATGGCATCGATCCTGACTTTGCTGCCATGAAATCCCCTCAAGAGAGCCCCACATCAGGGGTCCTGAGTTTGCAGACAGTCATTAGAGACATCCTTGTTTGGGAAACAGCTGCCCTCCACCCTGACTTCACAGCTGGGGAAACAGGGCCTGGAGAGGAGACTCATCTGGTCCCCTCTGTTTTATGTCGCTCCTTCCTCTTGCCAGTAACACCACACCATGGAGCTTTGCCTCTCGGGTCCCATTCATCTCAAATCCTTTTTCTGATTAGCTCACTGTGCTGCCTGCCATCGAGGTTCTCATTAGAGCACTCACGGGGCCTTGGCTATTTAAAAATTCTGTTAATTCGAGAAGTCTCTGCCACTGCCCCTGCCAGCACCAGGCTCACCCATGTTTGGCTTTTGCATTCTGTGCTTCCCTAATCCCATTTCTGGGGCTTAATTATGATTACACAGCTTTATTATGTAGAATTGATTTTTAAGTAATGGCCCTAATTAAGAGTGAATTTTAATTAAGCTTAATTCAGAGCCTGCCTCCAATTGCCAAAGATTTGCAGCCTGAGAAGAGGAAAGGCTGCCCGTGCACAAAACTCACACGTGACTTTGATCTTCGTGCTGCTGGGCTGTTGCAGCCAGATGGGTTTGTACTATTTTCTGGCCTCAGGGTGCATTTCTTCACCAGGGCGCAGGGGGTATCAGCTCTAGTCCATCTTCCCCTTCCATCCAGAAGCAAACTCGGAGTGCTGGCAATAAACAGAAGTGGGGAGCCTGCACCTTTGGGATGAATATCAACCACACCCCCCACCCTGTTGTAGAAAATGAAGCTCATTTGCTTTCTTCCAACCGCTCATGAAACCTGTTGCACAGGTGAGAAAACCAAAGCTCAAGAAGTTCAAGGCACACACAGGCAGTGAGGGCAGCGGGAAGATTGGAAATCAGCTCTGCTCCCAATGCCTGTGCCCACTCTGTTCCAGCACAGCCTTCCAGTAAGAGGCAATCATCTCTGACTTTGGCAGAAACCAACCTCCTTGAATTTCCTGCCTGCCCACCTAAGCCACTGCTTCCCCAACTTTAGAAGCTCATATGCTGTGAAGATGGGTCTTTTATGTAAGAGTGAAAAACATCTCAAACCAACTTGTTTTCAAATGAAAATTTTATCCTACCTTTAAAACTGCTATAAAGCGAAAGTTGTCATAAGAATGCTAAAAAGGAAATAAAACAATGTGATTAAATCCAAATCAGAAACTATTACCTTCTAAAGCCATAGGAGTAAGGCTTGATCTGCTGTCTTTAAAAAACAGAGATGAGAAGATAGTTCGACACAACAGCACCAAACTGAGACTTTGTCCCTAACATAATCGGAAAGACCGAAAAAGAGTTGGGAGGACAATCATTGTGTCACTCTGTGATACAGTGTTATTTAAAGTCGTATCCGGGTGCCAGCTAAAATCGACTCTCCTTTGTCCAACACTTTCATGGACACTGATCCAAACCAATTTAGCACAGGTTTCCAGGGACCTCCGAGTAATAATGCCCCTCAGCTGCCCTACAGATGACAAGATTCTGGACAGAAATCCAGCTCCCCTAACCCCCAGCCCTGGCCCAAGGACAAGATATGGGCATTCCTTTGGTGTTTCAAATAAAAACACAGTGAAATAAATATGTTCTCCAAGAACGGCTTGGTGGAGGCTGTTCATCTGTGGAGAAGGGGCCTGGCCATCCAGTTCCTGAATGCCTTTGCCACACTAGAATGTTTTACGGTTCTAAAGTTTCCATCTTAGAAAATCACCCACTAAGAAGCCAAGCTCTGAAAACGTTTTGATTTTTCTAGAGGGAAATGGAAAGTGAAAAATGGAATTCAATTACCTTGAAAATAAAAGGGGCAATTTCACTCACAACTGTTATACTTAAAAGCTCCTTATGAAACAGGCATTCAAATAAGTCTCAGGCTAAGTTAAAAGAAAAAGGGGAAAAAGAAAATCATGTACTAATCCTCTTCCGTCTACTCCTTCTGACCGAGTAAGTCTTCCTTAGATTCAAAAAAGATAGATGGACTTGAAACACATTAAATAAGCATTGTATGACTTTAATAATCCAAGCCACAGAAGTTTTCTATTAAAAGTTGGGTATTTAGAAGACCCATTTGGTTAACCTAACCAGTCTAGTGACACAGAAACCACCATGTGCGGGGGGCTCTTTTGAGCAGAGCTGAAGCAGGGACTCCCTACTTTTCTCTCAGGGATTTGGAGGTAAAGTTACCATCAGACCCTTCAGTTCAGCTGAAAACTCTGAGATGCCCAATACACTCCCATTTTCTACTTCTAGGAAACTTCACTAAAAGAGAGGAAAAGATAATAGCCTTGATTGAAATAGAAGGGTGTTACAGAAACCGACACCAAACAACACAACAGATATCATCATCTCGTCATAACCACGACGCGCTTATTCTTTCTTTATATCTTCATTCCTGCTAGGTCAAGGCAAGCCATAGAAGTGGTTTTGTGACCACCATGATGGTTTCCCAAGGCAAATTTAGACAGCGTATTTTCTCCTGCCACAAAAAAATTCCAGCCAGACTCTCCAGTGGTTGAATTCCTGTTCCGCAAGTTACCAGCTGTGGAACTTTGTGCCTCAGTTTCCCCATCTGTAAAATGGAGATAACAGTAGCATCTACCTCATAAGATTGCTGTAAATATTAAATGAGACAGTGCTTAGCACAGTGCATGGCACAGAGCAAGCACTTGGTGGCCGATCAATGGTAAATATTAACCCTGGCTCAAGCTTACTGCCGTGGTTTATCTTAGCAGCTCCTGACTTGCCTGTTGAGAAAAAATGCTCCTACACTCAGAAGTATTCAGAAAACCTACAGCAAGGTGGTGAGAGACTCGACTCTTCAAACCTCTGAGGTGCTTTTCTGTCCGCATTCCAGTTTTCTGCCCATCACATTGGCCAAAAGAGCTCTAGCCAGAGCTGAAGCCAGTGCTGATCACTTTCCTGAAAACCTGGCTGGCAGAGATGGGACCATATGTAGCACAGGGAAGAAGTGTGTGTTCAGACAGCTTCCTCTTGGAAATCCATTTTGAATGTAGATCCAAAGAAAATCCTTCCAGGCTTCTTGTACACATGCCAAAACCTGCACATATGTATGCATTTCTTCCTCTCTATGCATCTCTCCTGCACATCTGGGCAAAACCCAATCTCTGCGGGTAGCATCTTGTGTATGTAGCTGTCCGGCCCTATGATGAAATGCATTGTTTCTCTCTGAGTGAAGCTTAATGCACCTCAGCCTGGGGATTTATACTAAGCAATAAAATCCACAGGATAGAGAAATGCAAATAGATTGTAGAATATGATATTATCATTGTCAACATAAAAGACTTATTTACTGCCCCCCAAAAGAAAATACACCATAGTGTCGTTTGTTTCAGGGAATGCAGAAAAGGTTTCAACAACTAACAGGGCATGTTTCTGAGCAAAATATACCCCGTATATAATGTTGGAACACATATTGTCAGTGGCCACTCGTGTGTCTGTGTTCTTGCAAACAAACCTGTGGAATTGAGTCATGGAAGGTCACTTCCAGCCACCTCTCTGAGCCACACAGCACCTACCTAGCTCTGTTCACAAACAAATCAGACAATATAGACTTATTTGAAGGGAGAGGCCCTCTGAGGCAGGCCATACTCCATCAGCACATCTTAGAATGAGGCGTTTGAGCAGTTGCTGACTTGGCTTCCTGAGGAACTAAACGGAGTTGTGGTGGAGGTTGATTAAACAGATGGTCCATGTTGCTTTGGGCAAAGAGAAAACTTAAAGAGAAGATTTAGTAGAGCACATGGGAGGCGACAACTCCATCTTTTCTCTAGGAGGTATCCCTACAACTCCCACTAAATGCTCATGGTCATTCCACCAATGCTTTTGTTGCACAGGGTACTGACAACTTACAAGACCAATTATTTTCACTGATTTGTTTGAATGATAAGTCTGTTGTTTTGTGTAGGGGGTTGGCTATGATATCAGACCCAGTCACAGCAATTGTTTCATTTCTGTCTATGAGGGCAAGATCTAAGTTTATAAGGCTTTAAACAGCCATAATTACCTAAATGACATTTTATGTGAAAAATATATTCTAACTGGTTCTCCCAATAACCCTGGGAAATATACCCTAGGTATTATTATGGCCAATTTACAGGTGAGAAAACCGAGGCTTCAGAGAGGTGAAGCACTTATCCATGGTCACCCAGCCTGTAGGACGGTGGCTCCAGAGGCCTTGGTCCTGAGCCCAAGCCTGTCCTGCTTAAGCTTACATCAGGGAAGCCCTTATGTGGCCCGTGCTGGGTGCTCTGCCATGGGGACGTCTCACAGGTTTGGTAGGTTTCATCACTCCTGCTTTACAGATGAAGAAACTGATACTTAAAAGAGGAAAAGAGTCTGCCCAAGTCACACAGATGTATATAGCTTGACTGGATTCAAACCTAAGTCCTGACTCCACCTGCTGTGGGGGTATAAAAAGAGAGCTTGAAGGTGTCATGATTATCCCCTTTACAGGCCACCACACCCCCTGTCACTGAGTGAGTTTTATAAGTTTCAGCAACCACATCAGTAATCTCATTTTGCATCCACAAATTTCTATTTTGTCCTTGGCAGCTCACTTGGACAGGGAATGGCCCATATGTTTGAAAAGATGGTTCAGAAAGGAGCCTTTGGCAATCCCCAGGGTTTCTGCACCCAAGATGCACTGGAGGGATCATGCCAACCAGTTGCAATCAAAGAAGGAAAAGAGGAAACCATATCCTAGAGTGGAAGCTGTTTTCTTGCTTTCAGAAATCAAATGTCATGACCCCCCTAATTCAGTCCTAATGCGTCCTCCACAGACATACTCTTGAGCTCTCACAATCCACCCCTCAAGTCATGGTGAGGCTCAAGGCCTTCACTGGGTTTCATTATCACAGAGCAAACAGGGTGGAGAGACTCATTTATTGAAGCAACAGATATTGGTGACCAATGAAATTGATGACCACCATGACCTAGGCTGGGCATTCAGTGGAGAGTAACACAGGCATCTTCCCTGACATCTGGGGCTTACAGATAATGGAGGAAACAGAAAAGAATCAGATAAAAAGGCCAGACCAGAGAGTGCTAAGCAGAAATTAAAACAAGGAAGTCAACATTAAATGCAGAGCCCAGGGAAGGCTTCCTTGGAGAGGTGACACTGAACTGAGGCCTGACTTGCCCTGGAAAGACCTTGGGACACATTCTAGGAGGGAGGGTGCTGAGCCCTGGAGAGCTCTGTTTTGGGCAGTCACTCTCATCAGAGTTTCCATGATGACACAAAGGTCACATGGATGCCCAGAGTCTAATTTCAATCAACAATGAATCATGGCCACTCTGGGAGCACCAGCACCTCACTCTCAAACCTCCACCACACCCACCACACCTACAAGGGCAGTTTGTTTGACCAACAGAGAAAAGATTATTCCAAAATACACTTGGTAAAAACATCCATGGGGAGGGTGAAGTTTCTGGTTTCCCCTTTAAAGAGCTATCATCTTTGGATGTTCAGAGCTTCTCACAGGATAGCACCTCCTGTAAGGGTTTTGCCCCTGTAGTTAATGTTCAGAAAGTACGTATTTCCCTCTTGAGAATTCTGTATGAAAGGGACACTGATAAGGGAAATGGAGGCCTTATTGCTAAGAAGCTAGTCAGCATTTGCAAGAGGAAGGGGAACTAGCATTGACTGCACACTTCCATGCACCAGCGTTGAGCTGGATGCCTTACCTGGTTTATCTCCTTCAATCCCAGGAAGAAGGTATTTAAAGCACCACTTTTACAACCTAGGACATTAGGTCTCTGGGAGGCAAGGCAACTTTCACAAGGTTATACAGCACATAAGTGACAGAACCAGAACTAATTATATTATGTTATCACATGAATCAAATTTCGTGATTACTTACTAGGTTCCAGGCACCTTGCTTGTTGCCTTCGGATCATGCATGATTTCACTGACTTCTCACTGCATTTCATTATATTACTGTTCCCATCTAGCAGATGGGAAGACTGAGGTTCAGGGAGGTGAAGTAGCTTGCCTGTGGTTGTTCAGCTCCGAGGTGATAAAGTCAGGATTGAAACCCACACGTGTCTGATGCCCTCTTTTTTCAGAGAGGCTGATGTCAAGGGAGGGAATGATGGAAATTTTCCATATTAAAGGAGATTTAACGAGACATGACTACCAAATGCAAACCTGATCATAGACTGGAAACTGGACTAAAGGGGAAAATTCTATAAAGGATATTTTGCAGTCAACTGACAAAATTGGGATGTAAATCGTAGATCAGACAAAAGGAGTTGTATCAGTTTTGAATTTAGGCTGTTGATAACCCTACTGTGATTATGTGAGAGAATATCTTTCTGTCTAGGAAGCTCATAGTATTCAGGGATGAAAGACTATGATGTATGCAACTTCTTCGTGTGTCTCAGAAAAAGAAATTGTGTGTATGTGTGTGTGCCAAGAGAGAAAGAGCAGATGGGGTAAAATGTTAACGTTAACAATAGATTAACCTAATGGGTATGCTTACTTTTCCGTAAGTTTGAAATTATTTGCAAATAAAATTGTTTAAAAGAGAAGGAGAAAGAGAGAGAGAGAATTGCCAGCTGTTGTATAATGAGCTTGTGGATATTTCCTGAGTCCTACTTCAAGGTTAATTCAACTCTGTGCCCTAATTCTTCCCCTCTGTCTGAAATTTCACCATCACTCATTCAATCTTTCACATTTACCTGTCCAGTTTTTGTTTGTTTGTTTGTTTGTTTGTTTGTTTTGAGACGGAGTCTCACTCTGTCACCCAGGCTGGAGTGCAGTGGCGCGATCTTGGCTCACTGCAACCTCCACCTCCCAGGTTCAAGTGATTCTCCTGCCTCAGCCTCCTGAGTAGCTGGGATTACAGACACATGCCACCACACCCGGCTAATTTTTTTGTATTTTTAGTAGAGACGGGGTTTCACCGTGTTAGCCAGCATGGTCTTGATCACCTGACCTCGTGATCCGCCTGCCTCGGCCTCCCAAAGTGCTGGGATTACAGGCATGAGCCACAGTACCCGGCCATCTGTCCAGTTTTTAAATGCATATGCCATTAGAGTTATTTGTCATGCAGATGTTAAGGAGACAGAGCTTGAAGTGTTTTTATTAATTGCTAACTGAGACCCTACTGCTGAGCAAATCTGCTTAATGAAGAGAGAAGAGTATTTGTTGTATGAAGTGATGCCAAGTGCAAGGTATCCCTAAGAAAGTTGCTCAGTGGCCGTGGCACAACATGGAAAGCCACTACTAAAATGTGTCGATAATAGAGCTACGGAGAGGAGGAAGGGGAAACAGAAAAAATGAGATGGCAGACTATTATGAACAACCTTCACCTGTCAAGTCACAAAGGGCTGGTCCAAACATCTCTGTAATGGGCAGCATTCACGTCTTTTTTATCTTTTTTTTTTTTTTTTTGGTCTCCTCTGACAAGGTATCATGTCTCTGAAATATGAACATACAGCCTTAAAAATGAATAACAAATGAAGAGCAAATGTTGCTCCAATGGTTACTAAACCCATTGTCACCCTGTATTTGTCTTTTGGGTTAATCTTGGCATTTATAGAAAAAGAAATAAGCATAAATGAGAAATAAACGTATACCTCCATAGTAGCAAAAATTATAAATAAGGATAATATCTAATATTGATAAAGATGATTTTATGTTAAGAATCTGACTGAAAATTTTCTATTGTACTCATTATGGAGGAAATGGAATAAAATGAGTAATGGCTGGGTGTGGTGGCTCATGCCTGTAATTTCAGCACTTTGGGAGACTGAGGCAGGCAGATCACCTGAGGTCAGGAGTTCGAGACCAGCCTGGCCAACATGGTGAAACTCCATCTCTACTAAAAATACAAAAATTAGCCAGGCGTGATGGCAGGCACCTGTAATCCCAGCTACTCGGAAGTCTGAGGCAGGAGAATCACTTAAACCTGGGAGGTGGAGGTTGCGTGCCACCACACTCCAGCCTGGGTGACAGAAAGCGACTCCGTCTCAACAAATAAATAAATAAATAAATAAAGTAAGTAAGTAATAATTTTGTGTAGATGAAATAACAAAAAGTAAAGGTAATGATAACCCATAGCATTGTGGAGGTGCATTCTTTCAGTGCTCATGGCAAGTGAATAAATAAGAGCTTCTGGGATGGCGACTGGTGATATGTCTTCGGAACCGTAAAAATGTTCACAGTATTCAGCATGCTGGTAATATTTCCTAGAATTAGCCTAAGTAATTCATCCGAAAAAAAGCAAACAGTTAAATACACAAAAATGTGCATGCTAGTATTCTTTACGTTCTTTAAAAATCTGGAAAATAGCCTAAATGTCCAAAAATAGGACAAAAGTAAATTATGGCATAGAGAGTTGATGAGGTATTAAAATAATAACTACAGTGAATATGCTTGTTATGGACTGAGTTATGTCCCCCTCAAAAGTCATATATGGAAGTCCTGATCCTCATTGTGACTGTATCTGGAGTAAGGAAGTAATTAAGCTTATATGAGTCTATGGAGTGTAGCCCTGATTCCATAAGATCCGTGACCTTGTAAGAAGAGACACCGGACAGCTTGTATTCTCTCTTTCTCTCTCCGCCACGTGAGGACGCAGCAGGCAGGCGGCCATCTGAAAGCCGGGAAGAGCTTTCGCATGTCCTGCCTCACAAGAAATTGAATTGATTTTGGTCTTCCCAGACTCCAGAACTGTGAGAAAACACATTTCTGTTGTTTAAGCCACCCAGCCTGTGATACATTGTTACAGCAGCCCAAGCAGACTAATAGAATGCTCTTATGCTTAAATGTTAAGTGGAAAATAAAAAGTCTTAACACAAAATGGTATTTGTGATATGCTGACAACAATAGCAGGAAATGGAAATTCAGGTTTCCTGACTTGCTCTTTTCACAATATGAATGTCAGGTATAGTGACTGCCTGAAGAGTGAGAAAAGTTCTCAGGCTCACCATCATTGGCTGAGTCAAGTGCCAGGCACCGTGGTAAGTACTTTATGCACACTGTCTCAGCTAATGGGCCCGAACATCCTAAGGAGTAGGTATGTCACCATTTTAGACCCTCTGAACCCTGGACACAGAGAGGTTGTCATTGGCCCCAAGTTCCTCAGCAAATAGATAACTAAGCCCAGGTTGGAACTGGGACTTGTTTGAGTCCAAAGCCCAAAATCTTCAATTCTATAAAAGTACAATATTTCAAACAAGTAAACAGTTTGTCTTCACAGCAGAAAAATAAACCAGATAGAAATGGCTATTGCAGTTTGCATTTTTCCCAAGATGCCACCCAATTTCCTAATCTTTACTCAATGTCCCACGCACTGTTCTTATGTGCGAGGGCAGTAACCTTATTTTCTGGTGAAGCATCTTTAGAAAGGCATCGTTGATGGTTTTCTGCCTTGGGACATCAGCTGGCTTTTGAGCAACCACAGGAAATTTAGAAGTCATTTTCAACAGAGCAAGTGCTGTCACTACCATCATCAAGCATTCTTTCTCAGGGTGACCTCCTTAACAAATGGCCTGTCCCACCGTCAGACCACAGTGCCTCCTAAGTGGGTTCCAGAAGGCTGACTTCTGTGGCTGACAGCTCCTGATAATTCCAAAAATCATAGAATGATCTTTGGAAGGCTTCCTTCACCCCACCAGAAATCCAGTGTTGTATAAACTCTCCCACAGTATATAAGGCTCCAGAATAATCTAGTCTTTAACTCTCTAGCTTCAGCTCTGGCTGCTGCCACCCCATCCCCAATTCAGAGTGGACTACATTTCTTCTCTTTCTCTGAAAGTGTCTCATATTATCTCACTTTTGGGGTAAGTAATTTTCCCTATTCCCAGAATGCCCCTTGTTCTAACTCCAGTTTTTCCTGCTAAACTCTGGTGTGTCTCTTTTTGTCCCAACCTACATGCCACTTCCTCCAGGATGCCTTCGCTGAATTTTAAGCCACTTCCTCCAGGAAGCCTTCATTGAATCCTAAGCTAAGTTAAAAAGCCAATGGCCTTTCCAGTCACCGAGGTGTTAGCTTTGTCTGAGTTTTTCTTAATTTCCTTATAATGGCACATCGCTCTCCCTTATAAGCTCTTTGTAGTCCACAAAGCAGGAATGATATCTTATTTCCCCACTTTTTTCATGAGTGAATAAAGGAAAGAGCACCAAGGAATAATCTTAAGCTGAATTTCTGTGCTGGCTTCTGCAACACATATACTGAAATTAAACTGAATTTCCCCGTGAAAGCGCAACGAATGAGAGTTCTGAGCTGAGCTCATGAGTCTGTAATGTGAGAGGCAGTTTAGAAAACTAATTCAGATCCCGGTCAAACAGACCTAGTTTCAAATCCAAGAACTGCAATTCTCTGTGACTTTAAGCAAGTGACCTAGCCTCTCTATGCTTCAGTTTCCACGTCTGTAAAATACAGATAAGCTTTATTTGTTTCCTAAGCTGTTTCATAGTGTTATTTTGAGGATCAAACAACATTAGACACATGGAACTCTTAGCACTGTCACTGGCCCTGGTAAACACTGGATAAATGTTTACCACAATGATTAGGATTTGTTATGCTGTTGTAATTATTAAAGCCATATTTTAAAAAGCAAAAGAATCAAGCGTAGATGTTCAGAGGGCTGCTGCCATAGAAACCTGGCTAAACACACAAAGTGTAATTGGCTCTTCAGCCGATGTTGCATGTACCACAGCATCTGGGGGTCCTCAAACAGAATCTACCTCTACAAATAAGATTTTTGTTTCCTTTGTCAAGATCAAACCTGATAAGGGAAAAAAAATAAAGCATATCATTTCAAATTCCTGGTTCCCTAGCATTCAGAATATGACAGGTGTGTTTTGCTAAATCTGGTGGGAAACATTGAGTGAGGCAAGGTAATTCTTGGGTCTTGAAATTAACTTTTTGCACGTCCCAGTTACATTTGGTACTGTAGGCATCCATGTCACAGTGGCAGAGGCCCAGGGATGCAGAGGTAATGTGGCGTAGTGGTCAGGGACACAGATTTCAGACCCCAGAGCCACAACTGACTAGTCGTACCACATTGGCAAATTACTTTACCTCTATTTGCCTCAGTTTCATCACCTGTAAAATGGGACTAATGACAGTATCTACCTCAAGGTTTTATAAGAGAATTAAGGGAGTTAGTGTTTGCAAAATGAGTAGAAGAGGAAACTACGTGAAGTGTTTGTGAAATAAAGTAAATAATGGAACTGTGAGGCCAATTCAAACAAGAGAGGAAAATTAGAGATTGTCACTTCAGAGCCTTGGGGATCATCGATGTGTGTATTTATCTCTGTATTTTTGTTTCAAAAGTATCTGTTCAGAAGGGCAAGAAGGAGGCAGAAAGAAAATCCTTTTCATTCTGCCTGTGTCATCGGCAATTCCTGTGG
This sequence comes from Nomascus leucogenys, assembly GCF_006542625.1. Classification (NCBI taxonomy): domain Eukaryota; kingdom Metazoa; phylum Chordata; class Mammalia; order Primates; family Hylobatidae; genus Nomascus; species Nomascus leucogenys. Next base: position 8,457,033 of record NC_044382.1, on the reverse strand, counting down.
GGAAGAAATCAATGAGAATTTGATAAACAGTTTGCAACCCTCTCTGACAAATCTCAAAAATTGATTCCACTAAGATTCCTTGACTTTCAAGTCCTCTATAAAAAAAGACAAAAATAAACCCAGGCTTTTCTCTAAGGTAGAAGGTGAAATTGTATTATTTCCAGCAACAATGATACTTTTTACAAAGGTAGACTGGTTACATTTCCACCAAAGTTACTTGATTTTATGAGAAGTTGTTCAAATGCAGAATATGGTAGCAGCACTCAAAATCAACAGCAACAAGTACCATGCATTTACATGGTGCTTTAAAGATTTCAAAACTTATGTGTATATCTTAGTTGCCTCCCACATATGTGCCATCCCTCTTGTATTGCAGAATAAAAAGCAAGTGGCCTAGAATTAGGTAGCTTACATCATTCTGCACAAGCTTCTATTCATAAGCAAATGAATTCATGTTTCCGGGCCTCAGTTTCCCTGTCTATAGAACAGACAAGGTACGGGTAGTATTCCCCTCCATTCTGGTGTATTATAAGTATTCAGTGAGCTAACTATGTAAAGCCCCTCACATGGCAAGTGGCACATATTTTTAGTATTATTGCCTCACATGATAGATTCTAAAGATTAGGTTATGAGACTAGAGTGTGAAAACTAAGTTATATGAAAGTGCTTTGAAAATATCACATTGAAGGAATTTATTTTAAATGGGATTCACATGTTAAGGAACGATTGTTCAATTTTTACATATGATAATGATAATAAGGTTCTCTTTTTAAAACAGGCCCTTTCAGATTGCAGCCTCTAAATGCCATTAACCACTAAAATGAACCAAGGCTGCCTGGGAAAAATGGCAAATTCCAGGCCTAGAGCAGGAAATGTGCCATCTTGTCACACCAGACAGCAAAGGAACCATCAAGGCCACCAGGGCTGTGACAAAAAGGACTCAGAAGACAGCCTGGAGAGACTCCTATTGACCAAAAACAGGACAATGTGAGCCTTAATAAAGATAATAATTGTAAAGAATTGAAAAATAACAACTATGCTGAAATCCGTGAGTATAAATGATACTAAAATAAAGGGGAAAATCAAGCATTTATTCTGCTCTTTCCATATAAACTGCTCCTCTGCATAATCAAACAGTTAAATAGGAGATGTTGCTTTGTATGCGAGGATTCCAGCTAATAAATGCAGAGGGAATAGTAGAATATCACCATTTTGTACACAGCTAATGAATTAATGGATCTAGTCAATGATCATCTATGTCTGTTCATGTCACCATGGAGAGATAGTTGGTGCCTATGAAGTAGCCTTCCTCTTCAAAAGAACAAAAGACAGACTCTTGTCAAGCTTCTAGATCTAATTGTCAAATTACAGAAAATGCAAGAAACAAACAATTATGTCAAACACCACCACACAGATACAGGGAGAAAAATTAAGAATCTGTGGCCAGGCACGGTACACACACCTGTAGCCCCAGTTACTCAGGAGGCTGAGGTGGGAGGGTTGCTTGAGCCCAGGAATTCTGCAATGAACCGCGGTTGAGCCACTGCACTCCAGCTTGGGCAGCAGAGTGAGACCCTGTCTCAAAAAGACAAAAAATAAAGAATCTACAAGACATTTGTCTAGTACAAGACATTTGACTCAGTTTCTTCAATTAAAAAAAATTGGGAGAGAAAAACAAAGGAAGAAATTTATAGATTAAGAGAGATAAAAATATATCAAACATTCAGAATATATGTACCTTATTTGGATACCAGTTGAAACAATCTGGTTTTTGTTTTTTTTAAGAAAAAAGACAGGGAAATTTGAATACTGACTGGATATTTAATACTAAGGAAATTACTCTTAATTTTTTTAGAGTGAAAATGGTATTGGTTTTTAAAATTTTAATTCAAGTGAAATTCACAAAACATAAAATTAACCATTTAAAAATAAACAGTCCTGTGGCATTTAGTACATTCAAAATGACATGCAACCACCACCTCTATCTAGTTTTAAAACATTTTCACCACCTTAAAAGAAAACCTTAAAGTGCAATGTACACTACTTGGGCAACAGGTGCATTAAAAGCTCAGAATTTACCACTATATAATTAATCCACGTCACAAAGAAAATGCTTGTACCCCAAAAGCTATTGAATTTTTTTAAAAAAGAAAACCCCACACCCTTTAAGCAGTTGATCCCTATTCCCCTCCCTACTTCCCCTGGCAAGTGCCAATCTGCATTCCGTCTCTATGGATTTACCTATTTTGAATATTTCATCTGTGTGGATCATACAACATACGACCTTTGTGCCTGACTTCTTTCACTTAGCATGTTTATGAGATTTATCCATGTTGTAGCATGTATCAGTACTTCACTTTTCTTCATGACTGAACATTCCATTTTATGCGTGTGTCATAATTAGTTTATCCATTCATTTGTTGATGGACATATGGCTTGCTCCAATCTTTTAGCTATTGTGAATAATGCTGTTATGAATATGAATATGTGTGTAGTTGTGTGTACTTGAGTACCTGTTTTCCATCGTTTTGGATATATACCTGGACATAGAATTGCTCAGTAATTCTACATTTAACTTTCTAAGAAACCACCAAACTGCTTTCTTCCGCAGCTGTTCCATTTTCCATTCCCATCAGCAGTGTACAAAGATTTTCATTTTTCTTATTGTAACCATCCTCGTGTGTGTGAGGTGGGTGTGGTTTTGATTTGCATTTCCCTAATGACTAATGATGTTGAGCATCTTTTCATGTATTTGTTGGCCACTTTTGTATCTTCTTTGGATAAATGTTTATTCAAGTCCTTTGCACATTCTTAAAATTAGATTGTCTGTCTTTTTATTATTGAATTGCAAGAGTTCTTTACATATTCTACATGCAAGACTCATTAGATATAGGATTTGCAAATATTATCTTCCATTCTGTGAGTTGTCTTTTCACTTTCTTGAAGATATTTGATGCACAAACATTTTTAATTTCTCAATTTATTTATTTTCTTTTTTGCTCATACTTTTGATGTCATATCTATAAGTCATTGCCAAAGCCAAGGTCATGGAGATTTGCCCATATGTTTTCTTCCATTTAATAGTATTAGCTCTTATTTTTGTGTCATTAATCCATTTTGAGTTAATTTTTTTGCATATGGTGTGAGTTTGAGGTCCAATTTTATTATTTTGCAAGTGAATTATTTAATTTTCAGAGTCTTTATATTCTAAGGAGATGTAGGGATATTTACAAACTTAAATGTCTAGAATTTGTTTCAAAATAATCTATGAAAGAGAAGAATTGAATATAGATAAAATAGAATTGCCCATAAAGTGATCATTGTTGAAGTCAGATAATGAGTAGATGGAGGATCATTTCAGTAGTCTGTATAGTTCTCTATATATTTTTTAATTTTCCTATTAATGATAATAATAAGAGCTTTATAAATAAGAGCTTTATATTTTAGAGAGATTAATTGAAATATTTACAGATAAAATATATGATGTCTGAAATTTATTTCAAAATAATTTTGTTGAGGGAATTGGGGAAGGTATAAATGAAAGAAGATTGGTAATGAGTTGATAGTTATTGAAGCTATATGATGGTATATGTAGGTTCATCATACTGATCTTTCTAATTTTGAGTATATTTGAAAGTTTTTAATAATAAAGCTTTTTAAATGTAATACATAATTAACTGCTAAGATTTTATTTGGTAAGAATGAGAATCTTTCCAAATGAAAGCAAGAGGAGACAAGCTACAGAACAGTATTGGCAGCTGATGTTTATTATTCTCAAAAGCCAACCAACATCACCACTGAATAAAAGGAATATGGTAGGTGAGCATGTTTGAGGAATTCTTCTGGAAGAGGAAAGCAGGCAACATTTGAATGGGCCTTGAAGGATGAGCATACATTTTTGTCAAGATAGGAGAGGAAGGGTAGTCTACTTACAGGTTGTGGAGAGGTGAAAAGGTTACAATATTTGAGAGGAATGAGAAGCTGACTGTAAGAGGAGTCCAGGCAATTAGGCAATGAAAATTAGAGGCAGTCTTTGATTCTCATGCTAAGGATGGATTTTCAAGTAAGCCAGAATTACAAGAAAATTGATGGTCCATAGGCTGATGTAGTCTTTGGCCTGTTAGTGTGTGTGTTTTAATTGACCTAACACTAAAAGCAAAAAAAAATGCAGGAGACTTTACTTTGAAATCTGAATGTCTAAATTTCTTGAAAAATGAGAAAATACAGCAACATAGAGCCTGCATCTCCCATGCAACAATTGACCCAAGCTGAAAGATGGTGTCCATCTTTAAATGGGCTGGGTCTCCTTTAGTTCATCCAGCTCTCCCAGCCTCTATCCCATGCCCCACAGCAGGCGCAGTAATGGAGCTATTAATCACCATTGTTTAGCTGGAGGGTTTTTTGTCATTGTAAAGGAATGTTTACCTGCAACTCTATCAACAGGGAGAAAATGAAATGTAGACACAGAAGTCTGAGTGTCTCAATAAAATATTTGAGAGAGCACATTCCTCTGTGGCAGTAAAGACAGCTCTATTTTCATCTGTTTAATATACAGAGTGTAGCAGTATGGGACAAATACAACTTAAGATGCCAAGGTGACAACAAAAACAGCAATAATAATAATAACACCAAACTAACTAGTACCTACTGAGCACCTGCATGCATAAAATGCTCTTCTACTGCTTTTCAGGTATTGCATCATTACCTACTTATGAAGACACTCTATCCCCATTTTACAAAGAAGGGAACTGGCCCAAGGTCATATTGTTATTATACTCCCAGCCAGGAGGCTATGATTCAAGGCAGTCAGACTCCAGAGCTCCAGGCCACCATGCCAAACAATGACAAGAAAGGTATGACTGATAATCCTACAAGGTTTGTTCATGAATAGGAGGTAAAAGGCATTCCACCCATTGAAGGCAGTGGCATTGTGTTACTCCTTTTTATATTGAAGACTCCCCCCCAGTATCTAGCATAGTGCCTTGTACATCGTAGGTATCCAATAGATACACATTTAATCAATTAATTGACTAGGTGTTGTTATCTGATCCCCTTAGAGTTTTCATTCTTCAGGATAAACAGCTCTTGAACATTTAACATACCTCACTTCTCAGAGCTAACTCCAAGGCACCCAGGGCTAGAACTAGGGGAAAGCAAGAGAGACATCCAGGTTGCAGCATGTGAAACGGATAATAGGTCTTAGGTGCCCAACCTGCACTTGCAGGAGCCCAAGAGTGAGGTCCTCCTTATATTTTGCACCCTGGGTACCTCTCTTGCTTTACCCTAATCCCTGCCCGGTAAGGCATCTCTCTTTTTCATCTTCCTGTACTCGTACTCCAGATGTGATCAAACCAGAGTGGACTATGGGAAGGGCTGCCATCATCCATGCACTGAACACTATACTCCTGTTAATTCTGCCTAGGGTTTCACTTCTAGCTTACTAGCAGCTCCCCTCTCCACCTTAGGCCTGTCTGTCAAGCTGATTTCTTGAGACTGGGAGCAGGACTTCATATTTAATCTTTCTCTTGTTTCTTTCAACAATGACTGAAATCGAGTATCATCTTTTTTAAGGTCCTCATTGATTATTCAGCATAGTAGTTATTTTCCCAATCCTCGTTTTCATTCATTTATTCATTCATCAATGCCCATTCCCTGAGCACCTGTTCTGAGGCTTAGTGTACAGAAATGAATGACTTGGTCTCTGTCCTTGAGGATCTGTGGCATGGTCCAGTGTAAGAGACAGGCTGGTAAACAGTTGACAATTGCACAAGGGACTGAGTGTAGAGAAAAATGTCAGAACTGAAGGCATAGAGGGGCACCTAAACCAGACCAGAGGACCAGGGAAGGCTTCTGGAGGAGGTATCAAGGATATTGAGATCAGAGAGGGATGACCAGATATTGTGCATCATTAGACCTGATAAATAATAAATGAGCTTCCATGTCTGTTTCTAAGTTACTAATAATCATAGGGACAAGGCCAAGGCTAAGCCTTGTAGCAACCAGGAAAACATTCCCACCTGAGAAAGAAAGTCACCCTGATGAAGAGCAGATGTGTTCTAGAAAGCTGCTACTAGCTTATAGGGGGTCTTTATGCATTTTTTTCAATGCACCTGTGGGCAGAGGAATTAGAAAAAGGCAGCCCAAAGCAGCCTCAGCACTCATGCTTCTCTCCTTCCTCCCTCGCCCTCAGTATAGCCTGGTGAGAGAAGCAGAATTCAAATGCGGTCGAAGGGTTCCTTGAGGTATTAGGGTTTTGTTTCTTTGCTTCTCTCCTTTCATCCATAAATATGGATGACTTCCCTTTATGCTGGTAATGCAAGAGATGGCAAGTGACTAGGCCACAGTCCAAAAGCCAGCCAAAGACAAAAAGAATATTTAGGTTTCCAAACTTTGGAGTGTCAGTCAATAGATTTCTGTTCAGTACTTACACAGTTCCTGCCACAAGAAACTTACTGCCCTTCAAGCTTCCAAGTGAACTGAGCTCTCAAATGCTGCATCAGAGCTGCTGGGAGCTGCTGCAAGTTGGCTGCCTCTTTATTAAGGAAACAGCATCCCCTGCTGTCACTCCTGACTACATACAGATTTGCTTTATATATTATCTGAGCTGTGTCAAGATTGTATTGACACCCCTTCACTATACCTCTGGAAAGAAGTCCACCCGGGCTACTGTTCATTGCTTTTGTTTGTTCAATTTATTTGAAATGAAATTGGTGTTGAGAATTTGGGGATACCATCTGATACATTATTAATATTATTACTGATAACAACAATTAGCAATTAGCAAACCAGGTATTGTGCCAAGCACTTATATGCATTGTTTTATTCAAATCTCTCAACAATAAAAATTATCATATCCATTTTATGGATTAAGAAACTGGAAACATTGATCCCTTGGCACAATTGCTTTTATTGAATAATGTAATATTTACTCACACAACACATTTGTATTGAGCACCTGCTGCATATCAGGCTCTAGACGCACAAGGATGAATGAGGCATCGCCTTTGTCTTTGTAAAGTCGTAGCAGAGAAAGGAGGGAGAACAAGAGGAGAAAAAAACTAATGTTGATTAGACATCTAGTCTGTGGCACTAAGCCTGGTGTTTATAATTGGGCAATTTCATCTCATTCTCCAACAATCCTGGGAGGTACGTTTTCATATATCTATTTTACAGGTGAAAAAAACTAAGGCTCAGAGGGTTCAAATGACTTGCCTAAGGTGACACAGCTGGTTGGTAGAGCAATTGGAATTTAAACTCAGCTCTCCTTGATAGCAAAGCCACACTTTTTGAGAGGATATATTGGAAGAAATTATTTAAAAAAAAAAAAAAAAAGGTTTATTGAGGCCCCAGAGGGGGTCAAGAAGATGAAATAAGCACCTTGATATAGAGGCAGTCAGGTAATTCACTAAAACAGTTGCTGATTTTTGAGTTTTGTTATTTACTCATTTCCTCAGTCGTCAAAGGAGCCTAAAACATGTTTGTTGAGCACCTACTATGAGTTAGATATGGAAACCAGGGAGATGGTAATGACCAAGCTAGTATAATGACACCTGTCTTCATGAAGCCTATAATCAGGAGGCTAAGGGGGTCCAGCATTCAACAGTGGAACTCCCAGCAACCTCTCAGATTGGGCCCAAGTGCTGAGAAGAAAGGTATAGCAGGGTGCTACAGGAGTGCAAGCAGTGCCTTAAGTCAGATGGGGGTGTGTTTGGAGGACCTGGCCAAGCAAGTTGCATTTGAGCTGCCCTAGAAGGCTGGGGAGCACCAAGGAGCACTTTCTCTCTAAACAGAGAAAGGATGGAAGAGCTGCCCAGTAGAAGAGGTAGCAGGCATGGATGTTCAAGTCAGGGAGCCGTCGGGAGCAGGGACATTGTGCAAAGGAGACATGGGGAGGAAAGTGAAGCCGGGCGGTGGTTGGGGGCAATCAAGCAAAGCTAAGAATATGGAACTTTAGCCTTGGAGCAGCATTTCATAAACTACCTGTGGGGAGCACAAACTCTGCTTTTCAAAAATGGATGCATAATATTTGTACATATTGACATGGGACATGTGATATTTTGTTACATGCATAGAACGTGCAATGATCAAACCAGAGTGTTTAGGATATCTGTCACCACAAGCATTTATCATTTCTATGTGTTGGGAACAATCCAGGTTCCCTCTTCCAGCTACTTTCAAGCGTGCAATACATTGCTGTTAACTATAGTCACCTTACTCTACTGTCAAACGTTATAACTTATTCCTTCTATCTAACTGTATGTTTCTACCCAGTAACCAACCCCCGGCTTACACCCAAATCCTTCCCAGGATAGTTCTCTAATAACCGTTTTTCTATTCTGTACCTCCCTGAGATCAACTTTTTAAGCTCTTACATACGAGTGAGAACATGCAATATCTGTCTTTTTGTGCCTGGCTTATTTCACTTAACATAATAACCTCCAGTTCCATCCATGTTGCTGCAATTTTTTTTTTTTTTTTTTTGAGACAGAGTCTCGCTCTGTCGCCCAGGCTGGAGTGCAGTGGTGCAATCTCAGCTCACTGCAAGCTCCGCCTCCTGGGTTCACGCCATTCTCCTGCCTCAGCCTCCCGAGTAGCTGGGACTACAGGCGCCCGCCACCACGCCCGGCTAATTTTTTGTGTGTATTTTTAGTAGAGACGGGGTTTCACTGTGGTCTCGATCTCCTGACCTCGTGATCCACCCGCCTCGGCCTCCCAAAGTGCTGGGATTACAAGCGTGAGCCATCGCGCCCGGCGATTTCATTCTTTTTTATGGCAAAATAGTATTCCATTGGAAAAATAGACTACATTTTCTGTATCCAATCGTCTGTTGATGGACACTTATGTTGATTTCATGTCTTTGCTACTGTGAATAAGTATTGCAATAAACAGGGGGGTGCAGTATCCCTTTGATATACTGATTTTTGTATAACAATAATATACAAAATTTTTATTTTGTTTCTCTGTCCCCACACATACCAACAGTTTTGTAAAATAAATAAAATGTGAATTCGTATAAAAATAAACAGAACATGAAACAATAGCACAAATTTATGATTACTAGATTCCACAGTCATAAAATCACTTTGTCAAATTGCTATTACTGTACTTCTTTCATTGTGGAGAGGGTTTGCAAACTGGCACCTGCCAAGGACCACACTTTGAGGGGCAAGTATTTGAGAACCTCAGTGAGACACTGACTGTATCTGTGTCTGGAAGAATAAGTGGCATTCAGCCAGGAGACAAGGGGAAAAGAGCAGGCAAGGAGGGCATTGAAGGCAAAAGCAGAGCCACATGAAGCATGCTGGTGTGTTTGGGGACTGGCAGATGGCTGGCTGGGTAGGCTGGAGAGGTGCGAGAGAGAGGCTGGCAAGCAGGCTGTGTCTTTTTCATAGCTTTTTCAGCTATGATGAAGAGCTGAGCAGTAAGAACTGTACCAAGCAGGCCCTAAATGTCAAAAGCACCTGCCAGGATCATTGCTCTCTTGTGAGTGTTATGAAAGCAGCCAGGGGCTGTTCTACCTGCAAAAACTGCTCTGTTTTGCCCATCTGATTGCCAACCTCAGCACACCTATTCCAAAAAAGAAAAAAGAGAGAGAAAGGAAGGGAAGAGAAGAAAGTGGGAGGAGATGGGAGGGGAGGGCACACCAAATAAACGGAGCCCAGAGCTCCTCCTGAATAGCCTTTGACACGTTATTTGGATGAACCCATGGGTGGGTTTTTGTTTCTTTTTATCAGGCAAATGGAAGTTTCACTCAGTTCCTCAAAAAGTGCCCAGGCAGATAGACAGCATCCATCTGCGATGGGTTCCCCTTCCTGGAAGCCACAGCACCATCCAGCCCCACAGTAGGTGGATGCAAATTCTTGGCTGAAATGAATGTGAGCTCAGCAAGATGATCACTGTGGTCCTGACCATCATCATTGTTGCAGTGGAAATTATCCAGGAAAAATCCAGAAAAAGAAATAGCATCCAGGGCCTAAGGATGTAGAGTTGAAATATAACCTTTACTCTCACCCTGAAAAGAGCTTTGGAAGGGACTGTTCAGTTGAGGCAGCCACCAACTGAGCCACCAACTCAGTTGCAATGAGTCATTTTACAGGCTTTGCAGTAAATTGTCACAGCTGGGCTGTGAATGTGGCCATCCGCATTCACAGATAATCAACCAGTGAGCTTCTAGATCCTCTTGAAGCTCACATTCTGGAGGACAGAAAGGCAATAAAAAGCAAGTATATAATAAATGAAACACTTCCTGATTGTGGTAAGTATCAGGAAGAAAATAAATGGGGTGATGAATCAGGGAATACTGGAGGAGTGACTCAGTCAGGGTCCCAGCAGAAAAGAGAGGGCACGCTCAAATTGGGTAATTTGTTAAAGAGACAATTTACCATGGTGTGGGCAAGACTGGATAAAGGAAGAAAGTTATGAGGAAGCCCCTCCCCTCACCCCAAGGCTAAAAACAGTAAGGCACCATTGCTGTCTCTAGGCCTGAAAGCAGTTCCCAGAAGATGTAACAAGAGGACATTGGAGGGCTGTTCGACAGGAGCTACAGCCATCAGCAGGGATGGAGTAAGAGTAACAAATGGGACCATACATTAGAGATGTCATTCTTCCCCCGGGCTACCCAACAGATGCTGCACTTCCAGCGTGGGTTTCTCTGCATACACAGCTTGACAAAGCCAGGTTAGGGAGATGAGATGGCCCAGTTCACAGTAGAAGTGGTTGAAGATTCCACTGTCATCTCCCATTAAACAGGCACTCTTCAAGTGCAGTTGCTTTTGCAGACACCCCTGGGACTCGGCTGAATGAAAAGGGGCCATTTGCATACCAGAACAGCTTAGCACAAATGAATTCTCTTCCATCTTCCTTGTCAGGCTGCAGGGAAGTATGCTCTAGACCTTGAGAAATGACGTTGGGCAAGCCATTTAATATTTTCAGGCCTCAGTTTCCTCATTTGTAAAAAGAGAGCATTAGGCTTAGTGATTTCTAGGTACCAAATTATGCTGTGTAGAGGAAGAAGCACTTTGAAGCAGGGGGAGGTGAGTTCAAATCCTCTATACCTCAGCTGGCTGGCCAACCCTGGGAGCACCACATCTCTGGGTCTTAGCTCCCCTACCTACCAATGTAAGTAATAATGTCTATCCAGACCAATCACAGCATTTAGACAATGCATGTTAAATCCCTTGTATTTTGTGCAAAGAGTCAGAGTTCCACACTTGTCTATCCATTTGCTGCAAGGCAATGTAACATAAAGGTCAAGAGAACAGGCTCTGAGTGAAGTACATGGCATGGGCTTGAAACCAACTGCCTCTACCACTTTCTAGTCAGGGACCTTGGGCAAGTCACTTAATACCTCTAAGCCCCCACTGCTTTATCTATAAAACCAAGGGAAAACGCTACCTGAACTCAAAAGGTTGTTGCCAGAATCAAATTAAATAATACATATTGAGCACTTAGAACATCTTCCTTCAGTTACAATATTCTGCAGCTGTAATATAACATTACAAAGGCTTTCCAGAATGTTCTCTGATTTTTTTAGTTCTTTTAATGCAACAAAGTTACCTGGGATTGGTTAAATATGGAGTTGTCAGAATTTTCACTATAATGGCATTGCACCCAGAAGCCCTTAGCCTAACCTTGTTTTGCCCTGGGTGGCCAGCATCCAAGATGGCAGACTGTGAGTGCGGCTGAGGAACAGCACCAGAAGGAAAGATCTGTTCAGTCAAAGGCGTACTGACCCCAACTCTCCACATCCCAATATATTGCCCTAACTGCTTTTTTAGCCCCCTAGTGTGACTTGGTGTGAAGCACAAGCAATTCAAGTGATTAAGAAGGGAGTTGTTAATTTAAATGAATAGTTTTGGCAAAATGAACTCCCCCGAAGAGCTCTGAGGGAGATAATGGGGCCTTGTATTTGAAGGCTAGAGTCAGGATGGTTGTTTATGGCGCTCTGGGGCCAAGCATTGCCATAGCAACAAATGACTTAGCAACTGTATTGAACAGACTGTTTCTTTGAAAGAGTTTACATAATAGGGATTACTCGAGTTCTTTCTGGGAAGGATAACATAAGTACTTTTTTCTCCCCTTTTCTTAAACCTAAGAACATATGGAGGAAAAATCCTTTTTCAAAAGCTGTACAACAAAAGGGGAAAAATGACTGAAGGTTTTGAACTAAAATGTTTGCAATTACATTCCTTGAGTGGAGAGATTACCGGTAATGTTTTTGTTTTTCTTTTTGAGTGCTTTGCTGAGTCTTCTGTGATGGTTTTGGTTTTATAACTAGGAGAAATTTCCATTAAAAGAAACAAATTGACGAGCCTGGGCAACATGGGAAGACCTCGTCTCTATAAAAATTTTAAAACTAAAAAAATTAGTTGGGCATGGTGGTGCGCACCTGTGGTCCCAGTTACTCAGGAGGCTGAGATGGGAGGATCACCTGAATCCAGGAGGTTGAGACTTCAGTGGGCCGTGATGACACCACTGCAATCCAGCCTGGGTGACAGAGTGAGACCCCATCACAAAAATATATAATAATAATAATAATGATAAATTGACTATGATAAAATATAAGCCTGGAAATGTGAAGAGGGTGCTTGTGACCCAAGGATGCGGCCTGGCCTTGGTGGAGGACTGGCCCATGGGGGATTTGCAACACTGTGGCGGGCTCCTGGCATTTGCTGGCTTTGTGCCAGCTTTGACCATGGGAAAGCACCCCAAAGGTTAATGACTGGCCTAGCCAGTTGGCACCTGGCTGATGCAAGAATTTGAATCCTGCTGCCCTTGGGATGGAGGAAGGGAGGGAGTCCCACCACTGCCCACTCTCCCATTTCACCATCACTTGACCCTGCAGCACCTATGGAGCCATTAGGGAAATCAACATCCTGTTGGTTTGTGACAATTGGCCTAGGATAATGGAAAAGAACAGGCAGCAGTTAATGCAAGATGTGAGGGTTTGTCCACGGAGCTCATGGCTTTGGAAGAAAATAAGAGTTGAGAGACAGCCAGGATATCTATCTTTACATTGTGAATTTGGTAATTCATGAAGACCTTAAGATGCATTTCTCTAAAATGCTTTTTCCAGTGATCATTATAATTGTTTTGTGGTTGGGAATTGAGGGAACAAGGGAATTTCAGGGGGAAAATAATCTAAGCAAAACTTTCAGCATATATTTCTTGAGTTCCTCCCGAATACAATGCATTCTTTTGAAGGAATTAACTCACAGTCATGCAATCATAATATGACAAACTATGTTCATAAGCAATATAATACATATAATGGTTAAAAACCACAGGCTTGGGATCAGACTTGCATCTCAATCCAGTACTGCAATAGCCAGCTGTGTGATCTTCAGCCACTTGCTCAAGCTTATAGAAATAGGCAGTGCAGCTGGGATTTGAACCCATGCATATATTATCCCAGAGGCCTGGATCCTTAAGTCAGACAGTTTCGGAATGGAAAGATTTGTGGCTTTCTGGGGTGTCTACGGTCTCATCTGCTCCATCTATGTGATCTGTCTTGCAGTTCTGGCCGGGGAGTGTTCTGCCTGCAGCCTCGTGCACCTGAGAATCTAGGCTTAGGGACACTTTGTGTGTTTAGGCTCTCCCACCTGTCTCCATTTCTAATTTTGTCAGAGCCATGAATTAAGCTGGAAACAGATCCAATTTATTAGTTCCATTCCTGCTCCATGATTGTGCCCAGGGGCTCGTAGACACACACTGTAAATCACAAAGAATAATAATAATAATAATAAAGAGCTTGCTGTTGAAAGCTGCCTTAGGGGACATCTGTCAGCTTGTTGAGGACTCCCAGAGAGCCAACTTCCTCCTTCCTCATTCCAGAATAAACCACAAGAAGAGGACCCAGTAAGTGAAGGAAACTTTAAGGTCAAGTGGAGACAAATTCCCAGCCCCATCCACTTTCTTGGCTAGCCATAAACATTCTTATCCTTCTTTTCTACAGAAACAGGGAATTTATATATTAATGTGCCAAGCCCTTTGCACAGATCAAATGCAATCCTCCCAACAGCACTATTAACTAAATACAGCTACTCAAATTATCCTCATTTTATGCATGAGGACACTGAAGAGTTACAGAGGATAAGTAACTCTAGGATGCACAGCTCATTAATTGAGGAGCTAGGATTTAGATCCAGAGCCTCATGATTCTAAAGCCTGTTTCTTTTTGTTGTTGTTGTTGTTTTTGCCACACTAGGCTTCTAGAAACTTCCAGTTCCTTCTTAAAAGTCCTTTTTGGGCATTCCAGCCAAAATCCCAAAACTGTGGTCTGGGTACAAGAGAGAATTAGGCCAGTGAGAAAAATTTAAACACATTCTGCCCTTTAAATGTCTGTCTTCTTTAGGAGACTGGTGAAAGTTTCTCAATCACTCAGCAAATAATCTCATTGTGAGCCAGGCATGGAACTAAGCACTTGCAGAACAGAGGCAAACTAGACCCAACTGCAGGCCTCAACAAGCTCAGTCTAGTGGGAGAGACAGATTGGAAAACAAACACGGCAAACCATTCGGGGTAGTCTCAAGAATGGAGTGGATAGATGAAAAGATGTAGGGAGAAGAGTTTCTGAGCAAATGTCCTATGCAACCCTAGAAACAATATGGAGGAGTAGAAGGCTGTGAAAGGAAAATAAGATCTTGGGACCCTAAATTCACTGTGCCAAAGGGAAAGGGCTCATCCTAGAATCTGAGTCACGAACAAAACAAAAACAAAAACAAAAAACAAAAGCAAAAACAAAAAACAAAATTTATTTTTTCTTTCCCCTTTCTTGTCCTACCCACTTTCCCTTTTAAATATCAAAGCCCTCAAAATTCTCTTTGGAAGAAGTAGGGCCACAGATCCGACTCTGGCTTGTGTCTCTTTTTCCCCATTGTGTCCTCAACCTTGGCAAAATAAACCTCTGAACTGATTGAGATCTGTCTCAGATACTTTTTGGTTTATAAGGCATAAGGCCCAGCCATTTCCCAGCTGAGTAATCTGGAGTCCAACCCTGAGCCTTTCTGAGTCTCAATTTCCTCAGGCATACAATGGGAATACAAATTGTTTCCAAGGCCCTCACAATTAAATGAGATCATATAGGCCATGCTTAGCATCCCATTCTTCCATCACCAGGTGTCACCCATCACGGAGTCCATGCTGATTCTACTTCTAAACATTTCTCTAACGTCATTTCTATCTCTTCTGCCAACATGTTAAACAAGGCCCCATCGTCTTCCCAAGGACGACTGCAGTACACTCCCAACTGGACTTCTCATATCTATTCTTTCCTCCCGTCCAATCTGTTCTCCATTGTGAAGCCAGGATCACCTTTTTAAACCCCAATTATGAGCATATCACCCACTACCATTCCCATTCGTCACCTGCTTAACACCCTTCAGTGGCTTCCTACAGGTATCAGGATAGAGAACATAACCCTCTACACAGCACGGTTGGCCCCTGCTCCCTCTCCAGCCTCATCTTGCCCTGGGCTCCCCCTCACTCCCTGCATCCCCGCCTTGCTGACATTCTTCCAAGCTCTCCCATCTGCTAGGATGCCTCCTGACACGAGGGCCTGAAACATGCTGTTCCCTCTGCCTATCATGCTTGTCTTTCCTTCTCATCTCAGCCCAAATGTTCCCTTTCCAGGGAAGCCCACCCTGAAAGCTGCCCCAGCCGGGTCACCGTCGCCACTGGGACATCCTTCCTTCCTTGATAGCGTCTAATTGAATCGTCACTTCATATGCATTTGTGTGATGTGTGGATTTCAGTCTGTCTCCTTCACCAGACCATGAGCTCCATGGCTCACCACTACATGCCTCAAACTTAGCATGGTGTCTGATACACAAGAGATGCTCAAGAAAGGTTTGTTGTATGAATATTAAATGCATGGCACTTGGGAAGTTTATAAAATTGTGACTTCGTTTTCCCTTGTCTAGGGCTTCTTATATATGAAAGCTAAAAAAAAAGTGTGTTTTTGTTTGGTGGTTGTTTAAATGAAACAGATTATTTGTCAAAGTCTCCAACAGTGCAGATCCCTAAGATTTCCCTTTCTGCAAAAGATGGTCAGCAGAGGGCCCCATAGGAGCAATTATTGAAGTCAGGTCAGAGGAAACAGCAGCTGCTGAAAGATAGCCGATCCTGCGCCCAAATCTCTGGCAGTCCTTGAGCAGCTTGGAGAGAACATCACCACCATGGAACCCTGGCCTACTATGTCCAAAAACTGTTTGATCTGGCCTCAAGAAACAGGAGTTGATAAGGCAGGAGATCAGAGCCCTGTGTAGACAGTTTTAATGCAAATCCCTGCTTGCTTCTTGAGTTGTCAGTTTCATGCTTAAGAATTTGTAGTCAAGAGCTCACACAGTTGGGTAGAATCATGCATGAGTGTTAGGGGAGATTTGCTTTCTTTGGGGGCCACTTTTCGTTTTCCAGTCAGTAGTTTTATTTCCATTTTAATTTTCAGAGCATCTGCCCCCCAGCAACAGCCTGTGGTTTGGAATTCATGGCTCTGTTGTGTGTTTACGCACTACGCTTGCTTGTAATTGACAAATTTAAATTCTGGTCATATTTCATTTATTACCCAGACCCAGGGAAAAATCCTAGGCGAAAACCTAATTACAGCAAAAGTGCCACAAGGTAATTGCTGTGAAAGAACTCCTGCAGCAGCAGGGCTGAATATTTCATCCACCCATAAAATGATTATGCTGACAAGATTCTGAAAAATAATAAAATCTGTTTAATATAAAAGAAGCAAAATATCAGTGTTTTTACACACAAAGTATTAAAACATCCTTCATTTTGGACAGATCCTAAGTCATTTGATTTTTATTCAAATGATGATCCACAGCCAACATAGTTCTTTTATCAGAAACCGGGGTTGGGTAATCCCTCCCACATGAGGCTGTGTGGAAGCTTCCAGGCCTGCAATGGCCTTCTGGAACAGTACTGAGTCGGCTTGCCACTGCTCTGTTGGATCTCTGGTCTGTGCCACAGAATCAGAAAGCAGATGGGATGAAAGGAGAATGCCTTTAGTTTAGACTGCTGTCACTCCCCCACATTCTCCCTGGCCACCATGGGGGCTGTCTGTCCTTCTCTCAGAGGACCTAGAAGGCATGCAGGTGTGACTTCTGCCCTCAGACCTTTGTTGAGTCATCAGGGCATCTGGGGATAATTTGCATCTGGGTGTCTCCAACTGTCCAGGATACCACTATAGCAGGGCCCACTGCATTCATTCAGCTACTGAACAAGGATGTATGGAGCACTTACCACGTGTCAGGAATTACGTTAGGCACAGGGTTGATAACAGTGAACTAGACCCTTGGTTCCTGCCCTTGACAGGAACTATATTATAGTGAAAGAGACAGGTCAAAACCAAAACCAAAAAGTAAACAGAAACATAAATAAAGCATAACAAATTATATCAAGTACTGCATGGAAACACAGAAGGGGCTGGGAGAGAGGATGGGGCGATATCAGAGTAAGGCCTCTCTGAACCCTAAAGCAAAACAAGGAGCCAACATGGCAGGCTCAGAAGGAAACAGGTGCCAAACAACTGCCGGCCTGTGCCAGGCCTGAGAGGAGAGTGAGGGGAAGGGAGTCTGGAACTGTGGGGCCTTATGGACCAGGGTCAGGAGTGTGGTGTTTATTCTATTACGGAAACCCCTGGGAGGCTTTAAAGCAGGGGAAAGACACAATTCCATTTACATTTTAAAAAGCTCATCCCACTAGAGGCTGGAGCATGTAATGTGGCCCTCAGGGACAAGGGTGGTAGGTGGTGGGAGCAGACAGGAAGGATGTTATTGTAACACAGGGCAGGACCAGGGCAGTGGGAGTAGAAGCAGGAGTAGAGAGGGTTTTTGAGTATGGAAATTTACATACAAAAACATACATATTTTACAAATCATCTAACATCTCAGATCTTAGCATTAGACTTTCCATTATGATGGCAAGTGAAACTAGAGATCAAAAAATAAAATACGGCCAGGACTGGTGGCTCACGCCTGTAATCCTAGCACTTTGGGAGGCCGAGGCAGGAAAATCACCTGAGATCAGGAGTTTGAGACCAGCCTGGCCAATATGGTGAAACCCCGTCTCTACTAAAAATACAAAACTTAGGCGGGCGTGGTGGAGCATGCCGTAATGCCAGCTACTCAGGAGGCTGAGGCAGGAGAATTGCTTGAACACAGGAGGCTGAGGTTGTAGTGAGCCGAGATTGCACCACTACGCGCCAGCCTGGGCAACAGAGCGAGACTCTGTCTCAAATAAATAAATAAATATAAAAATAAAATAAATTACTAGGAAATAGAAGAAACAAAGACCTAAATTAGAAAGAACTGGAAGCTGGGATGCCCATCTCCTTCTTCTCACTTTAGAGAATGCAGACGTTGAGTCTTCGTATTCTCGTAAGCCGCCAGCCAGTGTTTCTCAAACATGATCCAAAGACTTCCTAGGTTAAAATAGAAGGAGTCGGGAGGGCAGGGGATTAAAAATGCAGATTCAGGGAGCCTCATCTTAGATTCACTAAAGCTGAGTCTTTGAGGTGGGCCCCAGAATCTGCATTTTCACAAGCTCCCTAAGTTGTGCACTGCAGAGTCTGAGACACTCTGCTTTAAAGTGATTGATGTATCATGCTGAGAAATGACCTGAGAGGGGTTAAAATTATGACTAGGCGAAATAAATAATCACAAAGAAATAAAGTCACCCTCAAATCTCATTATCATTAATGTTAATAATCATTGTAAACATTTTCATAGATACACTTCCAAATTTGCTCTTATGCACATATGCATTCTTTTTTTTCATAACAAAACGTGAGTACACCCTTATATTCTATAGGAATTGACTTCATGAACACAATACGTCTTTTGATAAAGACGCTCATTCTTCATTGCCTGGATGCTGATGAGGGCACAGTGTGGGGGTGTGGGGCAATGCCCAGAGGGAAGTGACATCCACCAGGATCTATGTCTTTAATAATCAGAGGAGGTATTGTGGGGGAATGGATGCCTGACATGAGAAAATTAGAAACATATTTTACTTTGGAACAGACAGGTATTCTCTGATTGGTGGATCTCTGGAAATTAACACAAATTGTGTCATGAATATGCCTTGCCGGATGAAGGCATCTTCTAAAAAGCCAAGCACAAAGAGTTTTCAGACAAAAAGGCATAGCAAGCAACTGTCAAAACACAGTGCCATGTTGAATATTGTCAGCTTCCTTCCATCTGCTGTCTCAAAAACCTAGCTTCTCTCTTGCATTCCAGGGATGCTGACGGAGGAGAGCCAGATTCCGGCACAGTAAGTTTATCTGTTTTATTATTTTGGACATCACAGTGGAAAACTTCAACATTTTCTTGGCTTTCGTATCTACTGAATCTACGAGGTTTCACACTGTTTGCTTTTCTTTCTTCAGGGTTGAAGTGTTTGGGGTAGAGAGTTGCCAGATTATCAAATGAAAATACAGGATTTCCCATTAAATTTGAATCTCAGATCAACAACGAATACATTTTGAGTATAAGTGGGGGCCATATAACATTCAGGACATACTTATACTAAAAAAAATCTGTTGTTTCTCTGGAACTCAAATTTAACTGGGTGTCCTATATTACATCTCATGACCCTGTTCAGAGGGAAATATTGATACAGAACTGTAATTTCTTAATTAGAAGTGAAAACGCTTCAGTTAACCTAGAAGCAATGTGGATGTTCATTAATAACATCCTTCTATATTTCAGGAGTGTTTCTCCTAAAGAAAAAGAAAATGACTCTGGATAATGTAACATCAGCTACTCGAAGAAGACAGTGGGCAGGGACTCCAGCTTTTAGTTCACACCAGGGTAGCAGAAGTCAGCTTGCTTCTTGCTTCCTTTAAGTGATTGGCTTTGGGGAACGCAATAGTTGTTCGGATACACAGGAATCTGCTTAATCTTTCAAATGCTGGTCATGCTCCCCAGGTAATGATCCAACACGTGCTTATGTTGCTGCCTCCCAAATTAGTGCACACAGGGGTTGTACAAAGTCAGGTTCAGAGGGGAGTTGATGCTCCAGCAGGGAGCTGGTCCCTAGACACAGAGGCCAGCCCTCTTAATTGATAATGAACAGACAGGAAGAAAATGGGAACCCTGAAGATCTAGTGGAAGAAGTGAGATAATTTACTCAATTTGTTTTCCTGGAAATGAAGACTTTATGTCAAGAATCTGTAATAAAATTAGCCGAGGTGCACACACTAAACTCCATAAAATGCTTGATCACCTTGCTGGTCTGCAGCACCTTTTTCTCTTTATGGGAGCATTTACCAGTTTTTAAATCTCTTTTGTTTGATTAACATTAGAATCAACAACTGCAACCTGTGTTGGGTTCCAGTAAAGTGTTGTATTTGCAAACTTATTAAGGAAGATATATTTTTTTTAGGGCCTTAGCTGTAACAGTCTCCAACCCTGAGTAGCAAACCATGCTTTTAAACTTTCATTTTATTAGGGAAAAAAACACAAAGAGACAAAATCTATAGTTATTTAAGTAGAGAAAACACTGCAATAAGTAGTCATCACTGCTCCAAGACAGTTTTATAGAGAGAAATACATTATTAAATCTATCTTTTTCTGAGTTTTTAATCTCTTTTTTTCCCTCTTAGAGCACTTATTTAAAAGGAACACAAAGTTGACTTTTCTTTGTGAATAACTAATGGCTTAATGATGATCTATTCCAAATAGCAGTAGTTTGGATATATTCATAAGAAGCAGTCCGTATTTTGGATGGATCCAAGGCCTTTAGATTCTGCCAAAAATCCTGTGGATTCCAATTCACAGATAGTAGAGCCATGATAGCCCCTGCAAACACTTGATGAACCCAAAAATGAGTTCAGTGTGCTTGGGACAATAGGACACTCCATCCTACCAACCCCAGTGCCCATCATCACTTGATTTTCAGGATTCTCAGTCTTAATGCTATCTCCACCCACCTACTTCTCCTAAATACCTTATTTTCTCCTGCAGTTATCCACAGGGAGTTTCTAAAAGTGAAGAAGTTTTTACTTCTTCATCATCATCAAAATAAGTGAGGGGGAGAAAGCATACATCTTGTCAGCTTTCTGTCAAGATAGTCTTATTCTGAAGTTAAGACCTTCCTCCTTTTATTTTCTTCCTTCTGTTTTGATATTAAATTATCCTTGCTTTTATCATACAATGAGGCCAGTTCTTTTTGCTTGGTGTTATATATTAATGTCCTAATTTAGGAAATAAATGTTGCTTATCCTATGTTGGTCTCCCCTTATTTGTATTCCTCTTTTAACTCTTTCAGTCATTCTAATTATATCAAGAAGAAAGTCTTGGTTTGTGCTAGACTGTCTTTAACACTTCTCTAACACTTAATAAGAACCCATTTTAACAAAAAAGATCAGGCTGCAGAAAACACTGCAACTGGCTGCGAGCATATATACATGATTAAAAATATGCCTTATTTTCACTGTCTTTATTTTTCCAATGACTTTATGAGTTTTGTTTGTTTGTTTTGAGACGGAGTCTCACTCTGTTACCTGGACTAGAGTGCAGTGGTGTGATCTCGGCTCACTGCAACCTCCGCCTCCCGGGTTCAAGCGATTCTCCTGCCTCAGCCTCCTGAGTAGCTGAGGTTACAGGCGGCTGCCACTACGCCCAGCTAATTTTTTGTATTTTTAGTAGAGACGAGGTTTCACCATGTTGGCCAGGCTGGTCTCGAACTCCTGACCTCGTGATTCACCCACCTCAGCCTCCCAAAGTGCTGGGATTACAGGTGTGAGCCACCGTGCCTGGCCTGACTTTATATTTTATTCTATTTAACACTGGTGATATAAAGATTTTTAAGTAGACTTAAATTTTAAAAATAAGTAGATGTAAAATATGAAGGCAATAATATAGCTTCGTATTTTACAAAGCTGGTTATCATTAAAAACTTCTTCACCTTTAGAAACTCCCTGTAGATAACCACAGGAGACAATAAGGTGTTTAGGAGAAGGTAATAATAATATGAGAGCCATAAGCACATAAGCACATAAGCATATTAACAGTGGCCCAGCAATGAGTACAATTTAGGAACTACTGGTTTAGCCCATCCCTCTCATAAGAAAACAGATGAGGAAACAGAAACTCAGAATAAGGAAGATATTCTTTTCTAAGATCATACAGCTGGTTATCATTAAGCTCTGTTCTCCTCTGTCCCTCTTCATCTAGGTAATTGCATTCAACAACAAATTCTGCAGTGTTAAAGTGAAGGAAATTGGATATAAAATACCCAACAATTGTGATGTGGGCTTTCGGGAAGGTGATGGTTCAAGAGGCTGGTGTGTACTATAGGGGAGGCATGGACACAGCAAAGACTCGTTGTATAGCACCTTCTGCTGAAGGCCTAAACTCCTCAATTTCCCAGGGCACCAAGAAAAATCTTTGGGCTTGCCTCAAAGGTTGCAGTGGCAGAGATTCCTCTGGAGTCAAGCAAAAGATGGCTTGAATCCCAGCTTCTCAGCTTGGCAAAAAAACACCTTCCATGTCTCAACTCATCTATTTATTCATGCTACTCTTTACTATTATCATTCCTATAAAATGCTATAGGAAAAATAATAGCTAACAGTTATGGGGCACTTGGTATCTGCCAAGCACCTCCGAGGAATTATCTCACTTAACCCTCAAACTAACACTGGAAGGCAGTTATTATCGTTCCATACGATAGGTGAGGACATCTGCACTCTGAATGGTTAATCGTTTATCTGCATCTATACAACTAAGCAGGTAATAGAATAGGATTCAAACCCAAGCGGCTTCATTCCAGAGTCTGCACTTAACGCTACCGCTATCCCGCGCAACTTAAATGCAGATAAGGGTTGCAAAAGCCTGGCACACTGGGGGCAGGGAATGTCAGTGCTTTTTCCGCCCACGTGGCCGCGCGAGTCAGTTGTAACCCGGCATCCAGAACCTTCTCGGTAGGGGCCTTACCTGGGACTACAACTCCCAGGATGCCGCAGGCAGAGAAGCTGGCCAATCAGGGGGCGCGGCTTCGCCTTCAATGTCGGCTCACTGCTCCTGTCAGAACCTCGGTGACGGTTGGCCCGGTGGGTAGTGACGGCTGCTCGGTCTTGAAGGATCCTAATCTGGTTTGGGAGGGTGAAGACCGCTGAAATGTCCAGGCTGCCCGAGGCTCCATCTTCCACCACCCAACGGGTGGGCAGTGGGCCTGACTGGCCTCGGAGCCTCTCCCCGGGTGTCGGTTGGGCCGAGAAGGGGACGGGTGGCTGGGTGGGCTGGGCGGCTGGTGGCTATCCGTAGGCCGGGGTCACTCTGAGGGCATTTTACATTGCCCTAATCTTGTCCACTCGGCAAGAAACTTCGTAAGCCCCTAAGGTTCATTCCAAATCCTGTCTGGGAGGGCGAGGACTGTGGAAACTTCCAGGTGCCTCAGGCTCCATCTTTAGCCGTTGAGCGGGC
This sequence comes from Nomascus leucogenys, assembly GCF_006542625.1. NCBI lineage: Eukaryota > Metazoa > Chordata > Mammalia > Primates > Hylobatidae > Nomascus > Nomascus leucogenys. The sequence continues at coordinate 8,433,601 of NC_044382.1, read as the reverse complement.
GGTTGGGCCGCTCATGGCCCCAAAGATCTGGGGGGTCTTCATGGGCGGTTGGGTCGCTGAAGGCCCCAAAGATCTGGGGGATCTTCATGGGCGGTTGGGTCGCTGAAGGCCCCAAAGATCTGGGGCTCCTCCCAGGTGTCGGTTGGGCCAAGGAGGAGGCTGGGCTTTCAGAGTAGAACCTGCGGTGCTAACGATGGCTCCGCAGGGCTGCGGGCTGAGGGCCTGGGCGGCGTCCTGTGGCCCGCAGATGGCGCTTTAGTGGTATCAGGCTTCTGACCGCCCATTCCTATGGCCCCTACTGCCTGGTCTCCGCTTCCCCACTCCCGGTGAATTGCTGTTGGAGCGGCCTCTCCTTTCTGGGTAGTGGCCTGGCCGAGCTCCCTGGGGAGGGCTTGACCCAGACCTGTCCTGCCTCCAGTCCAGTCCCAGCCACATGCCGCTGTGCCCTCACCCCACCCACCCGCTGGGCACTCGAGGGCCCAGGAGAACCAGACCCCAGAGCGGAGAGAGGCCACTGTCTTGGGCTCTAAAACAATTTAGTTTCTACTTTACTATTTTTTTTGAGACGGAGTCTCGCTCTGTCGCCCAGGCTGGAGTGCAGTGGCGCAATCTCGGCTCACTGCAAGCTCCGCCCCCCGGGGTTGATGCCTTTCTCCTGCCTCAGCCTCCCGCGTAGCTGGGACTACAGGCGCCCGCCACTTGCCCGGCTAATTTTTTTGTATTTTTAGTAGAGACGGGGTTTCACTGTGTTAGCCAGGATGGTCTCGATCTCCTGACCTCGTGATCCGCCCGCCTCGGCCTCCCAAAGTGCTGGGATTACAGGCGTGAGCCACCGCGCCCGGCTCTACTTTACTATTTTTAAAAAACTTTTTCCTCATTTTTGAAGTTCTTTGATTCCACCACTCCACCCCTTGTTAAAATATCATCTTTCTTTTTCCCTCCAACTTGACTCTTGGTTTGGCATGCCCAAGGAAGATAGCTGACATCCCGGAGAATAGGGGCTTGGAGGTAGATGCAAAGCGCATTTTATTAATGTCTGGGAAACAAAATTAGTTCTTTTACAGTGGCTCTGAAATGAGCGAAACTGGAGAAATTTTCCCTGCTCAGGAAAAGGTAGAGGCAAGGATTGACTTAAAGGTTAGTTTGTTTTCATTATTTTGGACAAGCAGCTTGACCCATAACTGCCCACCTTTCACACTGCTGGAATTGTGTATGCTAATTGAGGTTGAGTTTTTCAAGTCATTTTGAGAGATTGAAGAGCTTAAGACTAGTTTCTAGTGAATCACCTCTCTGTATATTTGTATCTGACACAATTGGTTAAATACAGGTACTGTATAACATAGGAATGCTTTGATTTATACATTTCAGTTAACCAAAATTAAAATGTCTGTTCCTCTAACTCCCAAAACCAAACTAGCCATTTGCCATGCTCTTAGTGGATTATAATTGAATTATCCTCTTAATGAATTAGAATCAAATTCTTTTTTGAGTTTCACTGTGTACTTAAATCATATGTGGGCCCTGTTATTCAAGAATAAGTTAGAAAAAGACATGGACTTACATAAATAAAATTAGAGAAGACCTTAACACAAATGCTAAATTGTAAGGTAGTTTATAAGGGCTGAAACTTTCTGAAAAGGGGGCGTCTTCATTTCCACTGTAAGCCGTATCTTGTGGATATGGTTTGATTGAGGAAGGAACCTCATCCTACAAATTCCAGTTGGGGTTTTCAGTTGGAAAAATATTACATAACACATTGATGCCTTTTGATGTTAGAATCCTAACCATTTATAAAGATTTGTTTCATAATTATTTCTGAAATAACAGATTTATAGAAATACTGAAAATGTAAGTATTTTAAAAGTACACATAAATACTGATTTATACATTGTTTCTGTTTTTCTTTTAAAATCAGATGGGTAAGAAGAGTGTTACTGATCATAAGCTAAATGTGGACAAAGTAATTAAAAATATTAATGCAATTTCTTCGGAGTTGAAGAAGATAAAAGGTAAGTATTGAATCACTAAAATGTTTGCATGTCATTGTTATAAAATAAGTGGTAGAACCAATTTGTCTTTCTGCTGGGGTATAAGTAAATTTTGCCCACTAATTAGCATTTCTCTATTTCTTAACAAATGTTTTCAGTGTAAGTGAACTAGATCTCTAAAGATGAATTATGTTCGACTTTGGAGTTAGCAGACCTGAATTCCCATCCCTGACACTAACAAGCTTATCAGGTTGTCTAACCTCTGTAAATTTTACTTCCCTTCAGCACACCATTACAAGACTATGTCATATTCAGCAAAATTCATTGTCTTTATAAATTCTTACTAAGCCCCTAAGGTTCATTCCAAATTAAGAAGTATAAATTAGATTCTGTGACAAAGCTTCTTCATTTTAAACAGATTCATATAGTAGGATTAGACCTTATAGGTCATGATATTTAGTCGCTCACCTCACAGACATATTCAGTTATTTTATCCCAAGAAAATTGCTGTGATTGAATATTTCTAGGGATAATCTATCCCTGACCAAACATTTCTTATGCTGGGGAACTTCCTGTCTCACTAGTCAATCCATTCTGTTTTAAACAATTCCTTCTCACCGGCTAGCTGAAATCTGTTCCCCTATTGCTTTCACCTAAGAGTCCTATTTCTAACCATGAAAACTACACTGAATATGTAGTTATTCTTTTTAAAACAACTCTTGGGTATTTAAAGATAACCTGTGTCAGTTATGAGGCCTACATCTATAAGTAACAAAAAAACCCAACTTAACTTATACAATAAGGAAAAACAAGAAGATCCAAGGTAGCACAGCCCTAAAGTTAATTCAGAGGTTTAAAGATTTTTTCAGGGACCAGGCTCTTTCCATCTTTCTGCTCTGTCATGTTCACTCTCTTTATTACTCCTCATGGGCATTACCTTCAGAGGTGGTTGTATATAGACAGTCTCTTTTTATAAGTCTTTTCCCAGATCCCTCCAGCACATTTCCCTTTAATTGGCCAGATTTGCATCACATGCTGATGCTTACAGCAGCCACGGCTAAGGGGACTGGGACTGCCAAGAACAGTTTGGACCAGTCAGAACTGACTACAGGAGCTGGGGAAAGGAACACCTCAAACAAAATCAAGCTGTGACACCAAGAAGAAGAGGGCGTGGCCGTTAGTTAGGCACCAAATAGTGAGTGCCTAAATGCTTTTTCCATGTGTTCTCCCTAGGACAGCATTTCCTGGACTTTGATCTGTGAACCCTGCTGTTTCAAGCGATGTTAATAGATGGTGTACAGTAGAACAGAGTCCATGTTCTTATGGCCAAATAAGTTTGGGAAGTGCTTTATGCTACGTATTTCACAAATTTACAGTACATATTAAGAAATCTGACTACCTTTAATTCATCATTTCTCAAAACCAGCTTCAACACCACAGTGAAGATTCTCCTTCTAAAATGCGAATCTGCAGAAAACCCTCATTGGCTCACCATTGTCCTCAGAATAAAGTCTAAACATCTTAGAATGGACTATATGACCTGCTCAGATCAGTGCCCTCCTTTCGTCTCTAGTCTCTTACTCTGTTCTTCCTGCATGTTCTCTGCTCTAGCCGTACTAAACTATTTGCGTATCCAGAAGTGCTTTTCTGTATCTGTTTCAACACATACTTGTCCGTCTGAAATCCCATTGCTATACCCTACCTCCAATATACCAGGTTAACTGCTAGTAGTCAAGGTCTCTTACATTGGAAAACTTTTTTTGAGCCAACATGTTATCCTTTCTGCCCTTTGCTATCACCTGTTATACTATTTTATAATTGCATATTTCCTTACTTTTCTTATCCCTGCTCAACTGTAAGCTCCTTATGGGTATTTCTAGTACTTAACACCGTGCCTGGATTGATTAGATTCTTAAAAAATGTTTATTAAATGAATAAATGGCTCTGGATGTTTGAACTCATTTAAAACAGTTAAGAAGCTTTAGATTTCCCCCAAACTTGATTATCTAATTGTTCTAGTTTGGAGAATATTCTTTCCTAAAATAAAATGTAATAACTATGATAGATGTTTTCTTGAGACATTGTATGGGTAAGTCAGGCAGTTAGACTCTGAGGGACCTGCAGAGCTACACTAGGAAGGTAGACTTCTGGTAAATGTAGAGGATTAAATGAACACTCTGTGCACCCTTACTTCCTTCCCTAAATAATAATGTCAGCAGCCAACCCTTACAGCATTTACCATAATCCAGGACTCTTCTAAGAGCTCTGCATAAATGAACTCTCTTCATAATAATCCTATGAGTTAGGAACTATTGCCATTGGCATTTACAGATGTGTAAATAGAGAGATTTAACTTTTTCAAGGTCAAGCAACTAGTCAGTGGTACACCTGAGATTTAAATTTAAGTGATTTTTAAAGAGATAAAAATCCACAAGTAAAGAGATTCCGAGATAACAAAAGGAAAATGGAGAAGCAAATAGACAAGTCTGAACCCCAAAGCCCAAAAATCTGAACCCTAAGCTGGCTGGGTAAAGCCAAAAATAGCCCCTATGACTCAATTCATGGTGGCACCAGGATCTTCTGGAAGTAGGGGTGAAATTTGGATAATAGGAGGACTAGTTAAATATATAAGAATTGTAGATCCCTGAGGTCTCTTCTGTCCTCTGCATAGCTGGGCAGCTATCCCTTCACTGTGACAAAAGACTTGAAGTTAAAACAAGGATATCTGCCCTGGAGCCACTAGTCATAAGTTGAGGGAAAGTAGTATACTATAAAGAAGGATATTGAAACAAAGTTTACATACCAAATTACAAGACCTCCAGTTTTTTTTTCTTCACTGGGCTACCAAAATACTGGCAGCCAGATTTATACCCTCCAAGTAGATTTTTCTCTCAGGAATCTGACCAGCCTAAGATAAAAGATCTAAAGATACTAATAGCAGAGGTTCTTCCCAACAAAATAACCCAGCCAGAACACCCCACATTATTGAGTACCGCAGGTGCAGAACTTCTAATTGTCTTTTTAGTGTCACGGTCTTAAATATGGGCAACTGAGGCACAACAGATATTTGAGGAACACATCTAATATTAAAACGCAGAGAAAAAATCAACAGATTCAATGAGGAAGAAACAGAAATAATGAGGAGAGATGAAAACTTCAAGAAATTATTAATATTCAGAGAGAAGAGAAGATACTGTATCCATGAAAAAGGAACTAGATACTATAAAAAATATTCAGAGAACAAGAAGGAGCTCTTGGAAATTAAAAGTGTGACAATAGAAATGAAAAACTCAGTAGAAAGGTAGAAAGGTAAAATGAAGAAATTCCTGTAGAGTGTAAACAAAACAACAGAGATGGAAATTGTTGGTGATGGGGAGGAGAAGGATTAGATAAGTGAAGGAAGTCCAACATCCAACAAATAAGAGTGTTAGAGAGAACATACACAATGAACGAAGGGCAATTCATTAAAGAAATAGAGAAAATTTTCTAGAGCTGAAGGGCATGAGTTTCTACAATGAAAGAGTCCACCACAGTGGATGAAAATAGGCTCATACCAAGGCAGAATGTTGTGAAATTTCAGTCCACTGAGAGAACAAAAAGATCTGTAAAGCTTCTGAAAACAAAACAGTCATACGAAAGTTCTCATATGACTCCAGCTTCACTGGAACCTAGAAGACAATGCAGCAGTGACTTTGGAAATCTGAAAAAATATGATTTCCAACCTAGATTTCTATAGCTAGTCAACCTAATTAAGGATTAGTGTAGAGAAATTTTCAGACATATAATTTTATTCCCTCTGGAAGTTACTGAGCCTATATGTCACCAAACAAGGAAACAGATCAAAAAGAGAAAGACACAGGAATTTGGGGAAAAGGGCACTCCACAGAATGGAGGGATAAAAGGAGTCTCTAGGATATTAGTGAAGCGAGTTCCCAAGATACCAGCTGTACAGCAGTGCTAATAAGCAATCAGTTCAGATTGGAGCAAATCAGAAGGCTCCAGGAGAGGAGAGACGTTTAACAATAGAATAGCTAAGGTGTTGAATAACCCGAGAGCAAATTGACTCAATTGGGGGACATTTAGGATATATTTCTGATAATGCAGCAATGAAAAAACCCAATTATTAACTCTGCTGGGTTGCGTGCAGGAAGGAAAATGTCAAATGACAAGACTCAGCTGTGAAGAATATTTGTATAATTAACATTTAAACATTAGATAATTGAGCTAAGCAAAAATTTTTCCTGAAGTATATTGGGAGAGAAGAGGGTGTGTGAAAGAGCTGTATCATAATCTTCTGTGTCAGAGGCAGGTAACACTGAAAATTGAAAAAAAAAAATCAAATCTAAAAAAATTTAAAGTTCCAGAGGTAAACACCACCGCACCCCTCCCCGCAATAAAAATACTCAAAACAGACACACTGAAACGACCAAAGCAACAAAAACAAAGTGAACTATTAAAAAAAAAAAAAAAGTTTAAAGTGGTTGCCTCTGGGAGATGGGAACTGCAATTTTTTGTAACATGCCTTAGACTTCTCTGATTCTTGGTATTATATGCATGTATAACATAGATAATAAAAGTTAAAACCATATAAATCAAATTTGTATAAATCACAAGTTGCAGTTTAGTGATATAGCTGAGAAGTTGGGCTAAAGAGCACCCTTTTAGTAAGTTTTTATGTCATGCTTATTTTGTAATACGTAAATCTTATTTTAAGTCAGAATGGGACACACTTAAGTTGTGGTTTGATCACTAATCACTTGGAAAAAAACTAAATTAGGAATTAGGAAGAAATAGCTACTTAAAGCAATAATAGTTTTTTATGACATATGTGCTACAATATAATATCTCCTGTTTTGTTTTACACAGAGCTCTCCCAGTTATTGCTTTGTGACCTTATCCTACATTTTAATCATCCCGTCAAGACTGAGAACTTAACAGAAGCAGAAAGAAACAACCCTTTCTTTGAAGAGTCTAAAATATCAGATGTATCCCTTGTTTCTAACAGTTTTTCTATCTGATTTCTTATTTGTTATGAGTTTCTGTTTTTATTGTTGAACTAACAAATATTTGGGAGAGTTGAGTTTACTAATTTGTATATATATAATTTAAAACAAAATAAAAATAATGTAAACAAGCAGTTCATGTTCTTGAAGGCTGTTTAATGTTTTGAAGAATGGCTTAACTTTCTTCACTAATGGCAATCGTATGACATAGGAAACTGGCCATGGGTCACTGCTTATCCTTTAGCTTATGCTTGAATTTGGCTCAGGTTGAAAGAGAGCTACTAAATTATTAATTGATGGTATGAGTTTATATTAATCAGAACTCTCCTGGTAGTGAACGCCAAGCACAACTCAACCAGCTGAAGCATTTATTGAGTCATGTGACTTGGAAGCCCATAGTTGGAAAAGATTTCAGGGATCCCACCAATTTGTCTATCCTTTTACTGTGTTTTTGTGTGTCGGCCTCATTCTCTTCTATTGTAGACTGGTTCTTCCAGATAATTGGTAAATGGGAGTAGTTGCAGGGCAGCAGGCAGCTCCAAGTGTACAGCATTGCCTTTGGGGACCCCAGATAAAAGAGAGATCTTGTCTCAGGCTTCATGTTTAACATTCCAGAGAGTGACCCTAACTGACCCAGCTTTAGTAAGATATTTATCACTGAGCAGGGTTCTGAGCAACTGTGATATATGACTGGGGTCATATAGAAGGTCTGTGGCCAAAAGAGGCAAGGCCCAGCCAAAAGGAGTTGCTGGTGCTTGAACAGAGAGAGAATGCTAGTCATGAAAATATTAACTTCCCAACATTGATTTCAGTCATAGCTGTGGAATAGAACATCTTAATCCTAATGGCCCTTTCCACTAAGAGACTTAAAATGAGCTTTGGTTTGTTTTATAAACATGATTCGCTACCAAATAGCTGCTTTGAAATCTATCAGATCCTTCATTTTAGATATTTTTGAATCGTAAGGATAGAATACGGCGAAGCAAGACAAGTGGAGCTTACTCGATACTAGAACCTATGGTGTATGCTGTCCTTACTACCTTGCACCTAGCTCACTTGTTTAACACAGAAGAGCGACTAAGTACATACTTGCTGAATAGCCCATTGTGTAGACATGTAAATGAATGCAGGGTTTTCAGCCTTAAACTCCCAAGTTTTGGACCCTAAACTGAAAACTTCTGGTTGTTAAGGATGAAATTTTGTGAAACACCATTTTTATCATCAGTTAAAAGTCTCTATATTCCGCATACTCCTTATTTTAATATCTCATCAGTTTTAAAATGGTAACTTCTTAGATTCCTTCCAATACCCCTTTTACTAGCTCATGAAAATGAAGATGCAAGATACTCTTTTCCATTTTGAAAACTTGTAGATTAAGCAGAGACGCCAAAAATTGTTGCTAATAAAAGTTGTGCAATAACCAAGGTCCCAAAGGGAAAAAACTTGAAGAACAACTGACTGTCACTATTTGGCTGAATACCAGTTTTTATATCTGGCTGAATGCCTATATTTTTTGTTAAGCGAGATTTGTAAACTGGAGGAAAGAGTTTAATTACCTCAAAGCACTTATACAGCCTGTTTGGGAAGGATGAGGAGAAGGGACTTTATGGCAGAGCTGTCAGGGGGATAACAAGAGATAGAAGAGCCATAACTAATAGGAAAGTCTGATCACATTTAATCTAAAGTATTGCTCCCTCGTCTTCCCAGGAAGCCTTTGGTAAAATCTATATCCCTGGACAATGCTTTTGGGGTTGGGAGAAGGTTGGTGAGGGGGTGTGATGGTTGGTGTGGGTGTGGAGATGTGAAGAAATGCCAACTTAACCCCAGATGTGTTCATTAAACCTAGACCCACGATAAACCGAAGTCTCATCCCTAAATTTAAAATGTTTTCTTTTGGTATTTGTAGTTTAAATTTTCTTTAAGACAAAAATATAACAGTATGGACTAAAAGTCAATAAAGTTGTTTTAGGAAACCAAAAAAGTAAAGCAAAAGACTATTTTAATCCCAGAAGTTATCTCAACATGCATTTATCTTTTCATAAAAAATTACATAAAAATCCCCCCAGGAAAAAATACCAAATAAGTAAGAGTGAAATTATATTTTTGAAGCCTCTTAAATTATTGCTGCTGAGAAAATGAGGTTTAGTGATTTTCAAATTACATGTATAAAACTAATGAATGCCTCTGACTGACAGAGGTTTGGCTGTAATAAGCAAATCAGTTTTATGTGAGACCAATAACTATTACTGTTTCAGTGTTTTAAAACTTGCCCCAAATTGTTTCTGTAGCTGTGTAAACTACTGTATTTTGAAATGGGCATTAAAAAAAGACTTTTAAAAAATGAATTATTACAGTGCACTACTACACTTCAAGTGTGAACATGACTCATGCACTTTACAAACATTGAAGAAGAATAAATAAATTATGGGATATTTGACAGTCTTCATTTCAAACACTGTTTGTAAAGGAAAGGATAAAATCCTTGTGTTCATGGGGAGGGGTTCAGTTCAGTCATAAGTGTTTGTCCGTTGACCAAGGCCGATTGATCTCGTGTTGGCAACAGAGGCAGGGGGACGGTTCATTTGCTCGACTATAACTTGCTACGGGTACCCTGCAGCATGCGTTAATGTGCACTGGTATCTGGAACCTCGGTTTTTCCCATCAATGAGCAGAAGTGGCATTTTCCTGAAGTAGTCAATAATATCTGACACAGACAGAAAGTCCTGAAAGAGTCAAGATAGGGAGATGAGTCAACGTTGGAATGAAAAGCAGGAACTTCACCTTCAGTTTTTTTATCTGCATAATATATCCTGCCTCTTCAAGTGATGAGGATTGTGGGGAAAAATGTAAATGTGGCAATTAGTTTAATGATTTCTGCTATAGAACTTTGAAAAAAATTCCTCATAAACATCCAACAAACCATAGATAAAAGATAAAATATGGGCGGGGTGCGGTGATTCACGCCTGTAATCCCAGCACTTTGGGAGGCCAAGGCTGGTGGATCACCTGAGGTCAGGAGTTTGAGACCAGCCTGACCAACATGCTGAAACCCTGTCTCTACTAGAAAATACAAAAATATTAGCTGGGCGTGCTGCTGTGCGCCTGTAATCCCAGCTGCTTGGGAGGCTGAAGCAGGAGAATTGCTTGAACCCGGGAGGCGGAGGTTGCGGTGAGCCGAGATTGCGCCATTGCCGCACTCCAGCCTGGGTGACAAGAAGGAAACTCCATCTCAAAAAAAAAAAAAGATAAAATATATGCGTGTGTGTGTGTGTGTGTGTGTGTGTATGTAATTTGAAATGCATATATTTTTAACTTCATATGAAGGGGTCATGTAAATAGTCACAATTACAATATTCTTGCCTCGGGTTGCTCTGTTTTTGGTTTTGGTTTTGGTTTCTGTATCTCTATTTCACCCCCAGTCATTAATAGTGTTAGGAAGCATAAGGACTCAGGAGGTCAGACACAGTCCATGGTGTCTAGAGGTGGGATCTGCAGCACGGCACAGGAGTTCCTTCATGATCTCCCTGCTGTGTCCTCACTGCCACCTTCACACTCATAGGGCTCAGTAGCCAAGTCTTTGCAGCCATAGCCTGGATTGCCCCAGCCTTGATTGCTTGCTAAAGAGGGAAAGGCCTAATTCATTTTTTTAGACATGGGTCACAACTCACCTAGGAACTCTAACAGGATAATGCACTTCCTTTAAGACTAATCTGCTAGGTGCCTCCCTCCATGGGAGCTGCAATGAGTGGTTGGTCTGCACTTGTGTGTTTCCACCCTGGACCAAGATAAATCTTGAAGGGCAAATATCTCTGCTTCTATAGGGTCTGTGCAGCTCTATCCACTGCCAACCAGCGATTCAAACATTTGACCACAAGCATGCATTTTTTTTCTATTCATTAACATTATCATAACAGAAGTATGTGAAGCGGAAGTTACGGGAAGGCTGTTTCTCATTCTGGACATGTTCGATTCAGCTGGTCCTCCTCTTGGAACTTTGAACTTAGAGTATGTTTGGGGCATTACCTTCAATTGTTAGTTTCCTTTGCAAAAAATTAGCCCTGAGGGTTTCTTTCTATCAGTTCTGATTATCACTCAAAAAGTGACTGGCATGAGAATCTAAACCTTGGCCTAACAGAGAATTTCTTTGGTGATCTGGCCATCTTCACAGGGCCAAACCTCCATTTTGTTAAGAAATGAGCCAAGTATTTGAATAATCACCCCAGCAAATTTCCCCTTTTCCAGGTGGTGTCAACTTAAAATGCAGCCTACGTTAAAATTATGCCACAGAGGTGAATAATAGCGGGAACTTGCCTTTGACAACATCTAAATAGATTTAAGTTAACATAATTTTTCTTGATTTTAAATATTATACATGTGATTATTTGGAATAAAAGATATACAAGAAAGAATCCTATGACAGAAGTAACCATTGTAAAGGTTTTGCTTTATTTCTCTTCCGGTAAATGAAGAGCTTCACTAATGTGATTTAATCCTGAATTTGCCATGCAGCATGGACTCCCAAAGATCGCTCCATGAAGGCATGCAGAGTGGCACAAATAAAGACTTCGGGAAAATGTCGAAATTTGAAATCCTTACCTCTTTCCCTCGGAGTCCAGTTCCCAACAAGTAAACTTGACTTTCCTTCTGATAACGGATCTGGATGTTGTAAACTTTATTTTTGTACAACACCATGAGGACATATGGATTGGTTGTTGTTTTTTTAGAGCTGTCTCTAACCAGAAATGTGCCATCCTAAAAAGACAAATTCCTGTTACTATGGGAGCAGTAAAAGTCAGTATTTTTGTTGCTTGTAAGAGTAGTAGACAAACCTCTAGGGATCTGACAAACATGTCAGTTGCACTTTGCAGCTTCTTGAGTGCAAAACCTGTCATTCAATGAACATTCAGCTCTCCAAACAGCTACAGATCCCATGTGTCATGAGTTATTTTGTTATTAAGAAAGGCAACAGAGACTGTATCAAAGAAATTTCCAAGTCAATCTCGTTAAAGTCTCTTGATAAAAACGGAATCTTTTGTTCAGTAATAAATAATTGGTGGTTGAGTGGATAAAAGGCCAGGAGAAATAAAAAACTTTATTGGTTAACTCAAGATATATCTTCCTAGTATTCCTGTGAGTTAATTCCTTAACCTTTCTTTTCCACATTCAAAGTCAGAAAACATCCAAAGGCCATGAAATTCCCCTTTCTTAAAACCTTGTGATCTCTAGATAGTCTTTCCTTCATCAGACACTTGAACAAAATGGAATGCAGATGTTCTCTTTTCTTTTCTTTTTTTCTGATATTTGTTAAACTACCGTTTTGATTGTCCTGTACTTTAAATTTCCATTCAATAAATTATTGCTACATAATATTAATACTGTAAAGATCAAATATTAAAATAGAATTAATTGGTAAGGACTCCTTTAAACTACTCCCTTCTCCTCATACCAAATCAGGATAGCTTTAAATAGCCATGAGTTGGCAATAATGACTTTCCTTTGTTCCTTTTACAGCAAGTTAATTGAGCCTGTCAGAACATCTCTGCTAAACAAACATACTTCTGGACCAGTGATTCACAGTCTTGGCTTCAAATTAGAATTACCTGGGAAGTTTTGAAGACTCCCAGAGCTGACACAGCACCCCAGAATAATTAGAATCTCAAGGTGAGACCCAGGAATCAGGATTTTTCAAAAGTTCTCCAGGTGATTTAAATGTGCAACTACTACTGAGAACTACTGGTGTGGAGTTTAAATGTGAAAGATGAAAGATTTTTGCTTTCCCATTTCTGATAAATAAATTTAAGGTAAAGTTTCGGCACTGGCTACGGGAAATATGTTTTATGATATTTTATGATAATATATTATGATACGGGAAATATGATATCAAAGGACTAGCTAGAAACGTCTAGGGCAAAAAGCAAAAAGTTGCTGCCGTCTCTTTAATATTGGTCGTTTCGCATCAACATGAATGGCACGTCTGTGTTAAGAGGAAAATAGAACTGGTACGATGTTGGAACTTCGGGGGAAAGAGATTCTCCTTCTGACACCATGTGATTCCTGTGACAAGACAGGCTCTTTCATTAATAAAATCTCCTAAGATTCTGCCAACCAAATGACTGCCTTGAGATTCTTCTGCCAGCCTAATGATTCCTGAGCCTAGGAATCCCTGCTATGGGTGCTGGTAGTTGTGAAGCTGGCACTAATGGGTCTCCTAGGTATCACAGTAAGCAACAGCACCTAGCAGAATTCCTGGCCTGTAATTGGTACTCAGGACAAGTCAGTTCCCTTCTCCGCCATTAATATTTATAACTATGTTAAAATAAACTATAGCACAATACCTGGTTGATCTTTCTAAGAGCAGCTTCTGCCTCTGGTCGGGTAATATAAGAAACGTACCACTCTTCATTTAATGAATTCTGAAAATGTAAATTTTTAGAAACTGAATAAATTTTACAGTTACAGATGTAAGTGAAAAGAAAAGCCTCTGGATAATCATTTCCATAAATCCCCACCTCAATTCCAGGAGGTCTGAAAACATTTGTTTTCTTAATTTGCATTCAGAGTCATTTAGCTGGGGCTAAATAGAAGATATTTTGTGTGAACTGCTTTTTATCATGACACTGGTTGCAAAAATGCCTGTGAGTAAGTGTTCCTTACAGTACGGAACCTCTTCAGGAAAGATACAGATACAGTAATTTCTTCAGTTTAGCATAATGACCTGCTTGATTAAAAAAATGGGTTATCGAGCAGTTAAGTGACGAATCAAGGTCATAAACATAAAAAACCAGGATTATTTTTCTTGGTGTTTAATACAAAACACTGTTTGCCATTGAAAGAGTCTGAAAGAACGCCAAGGAAAAAGAACATATTGTTCATCTGGATCTTCTCCTTTAACTTTTTTTTCAAATAAATAAAATAAAACAAATGGAAGATAAAAGTACAGAGGAACATTCAATGGGAGTTTCTGGTGATTCTTTTACCAGGGAAAAGGCAAACAAACAAAAGTAAAAACATATGCTCTCTTACCTCTTCCTCCGCGGGGGATGGGGGCCGAGGTTTGTTTGGAAGTGGCAAGGGGAAGTTTCTGCCTTCGGCTCTGATAGGTGGTCTGTTGCTAGGGCCTTCAAAAGTATAGAATTCTGAAAGTTAATTTACTGTAAGCTATTGTTTGCTGCTACCGAGACACAAAACACATTCCCCCCTCCTGCCAAAAAAATAAATAAATAAAAATACCCTTGCGATTTGTCCTATAGTTAGCATTTTAAGAAACCAGGGCTTCAAAAAAATTTTCATCTGTTTGAAACCATGCGGGCTGCTCAGGCGTTATTCTGTAATCATGCCAGTAAAACTTTGAGAAGAGAACCTCAACTTTGAGTGATTTTTCTAAATGTGCATGTTACATAATATAAAGTGACTAGATCCCTTTATTAAAAAATTTGCAATTGTTTTAATGAATGTGAACGTCAAAATGAATGCTCAAGAGACAAATTTTTCATAGATTCTTATAATATCAGCATAGGCAGAATGGATTCCCAACAGCTGATGTAGGGACAATGCAATAATGAAGATAATTATGTTCTTAATGTTTCCATAAAAAGAAATGTAAGTGACCCAAGAGAAGATGAAATTACCTTGAGAATATTGCTAGCTTTTAGAATCAAAGTTTGCTACCTGCTGTTCTAACTAAACAGGTAGAGTGTTCAACTCACATAGAAGGCACTACAGATCAGGAAGTTTTTACTGGGCACCTATTAATTACCCAGCGCTTGTGCCTCATCTTCTCTAAAACTCTTTTTTCTCATTTACAGTTCCTTGAAACTTTAGGAGAATGTTTCCTAATCTCAGGAAAGGTTTAGTTGTGTTTATTGCAGTTGCCCAGGGTATTTTCTATGCACCAGGCTGTGGTTAAAAACAGAAAAATTCTGTGAGTCAAATGTTCTCTTAATTATTCATCCATCATTTATTCATACCTTCAACAAATATTTATTCAGCACAACTCTGTCCAGATCTTGAGTGAGGTATTGTGTGTACATTTTTTTTAATCCTCACAGCAACATTACAAGGTAGGTATTGTCTTCATTTTGAATATGAGGAAATACAGGCTCAGAGGCTAAGCAAATCGTGCTATCAGTGGCAAAGCCAAAACTTAAACCTGTGGTTACCAAATGCTACTGTACATGAGTCAGAATCGCTGGGCGACTTGCGAGCACCTGGGGCTCAGAAATCTGCATGTTAGCAAGTACTTCCGGTGGTTCTACACCACGGATTGTCACTATGTCTACCTTGTTACACCACTGAGGAGAGGAGAGTCACCTGGAAGGGCTAAAGCCTCCTGAGCCACATCATCAAGATTATTTGTGATGGTCCTTCCCTGTTTTTAAACAAGTCTCCTGAGCTACATCACCAGGATTGTTTAAGATGCTCCTTCCCTGTTTCTAAACAAACTGGCCCTGAGCTGCCAGTGCCTTCCTTCTCCAAGTTCTCAGTCCCTAGACAGACCTTCCCCATCCCCATTTTTTTGCAGTTCAACACTTGGCACTTTTATAATGCTTGTTGAATGAATGAAACCTAACAATACAGGAGAGTAACAGAACCAAGGCCAACATTGCATGGCCATTCTACAGTTAAGAAATGATTCTCTTTCTGCCTCTGCACCTGCAGGCCAGCATCATAGAGTTCTAAGTCACAACAGAGAAGCACATACACATTTTTATTGCAGTCACCTACCACCCTTAATATCTAGACTCTCAAGGGAGTTGTGACAGATTTTTGGACAAAGCACAACACAACTTTTACCCTTCTGATGTTGGAGCAACCGGTGGAGAAGACCGAGGACCAGGTGTCCTGGCAGTCTTAGGGGAAAAAGAGATCAACTTGGATGAAGCTAATGTTCCAAAAATAATTAACTATTTGCATTAATAAGCCCCATCACAGACTCATAAAACTGGAGATCTGTGGAACTTGCTTTGGAAAATAATGCTGTGATGTGTCTGGAACTCAGATGGCTACAGAGGCAAGGAGGTAACACAAATGTGTGTTTGCAAAACACAGTGAGTTTTGGGGATTGTGGAAAATTCGGGGTTGGGTGAGAAACTGTGAAAACCACGTGGTGAACATGGACACCATAACCTCAAATGCTTAGAAAACGTTGAAAACTCAGTGGGTGCCACTGGTGTCAGCAGTGGGATCTCGCCCCTCTATGGAATGATGCACCCAACTGAATACCTTAGATGTGCTCTTGGAAAAAATGTTTATTCTGAGGCTATCAATTCAAATTTACTAATACAGTTTTCTACTGAACACACACTGGCCCGTGCACACACTGCACGTGGAACATGAGTGCAAAAAAATGGCTTTTTTGTTGTTGTTCTTCACAGCATTTTTTAAAAAATTTAAGTCAACATTTAAAAATTAAATAATTTCACTTTTCTTGAGAAAAAATTGGAAAATCTGGCAATGCTAAGCCAGTTTCCTGGAATGGTAAAGATCTACTTACGGCTGGGCACGGTGGCTCACGCTTGTAATCCCAGCACTTTGGGAGGCCGAGGCGGGCAGATCACGAGGTCAGGAGATCGAGACCACAGTGAAACCCCGTCTCTACTAAAAATACAAAAAATTCGCTGGGCCTGGTGGCGGGCACCTGTAGTCCCAGCTACTCGGAGACTGAGGCAGGAGAATGGTGTGAACCCGGGAGGTGGAGCTTGCAGTGAGCCGAGATTGCGCCACTGCACTACAGCCTGGGTGACAGAGTGAGACTCCGTCCCCCCACCCAAAAAAAAAAAAAAAGATCTACTTACTAGAGTTGGGTAACTTCCCCAGTCATGTGATGCTCATTCAACGAGCATTTTTAAAGTGCCTACCAAGTACCTGTCACTTGCAAGTCTTTAAGGATAAAAAACACAAATTAGTCCTGCCCCGGCGCCTTTCAAAGTGGTTCATGAACCAGCAGTCACAGCATCGCATGGAATAGGTTAGAAATTCAGAAACTCAGGCCTCACCCCAGACCTCCTGAATTAGAATCTGCATGTTAACACAATTCCCAGGTGATCTGTATGCACGTTCAAGTTGCAGAACACTCTAAGCGAATACTTATCATGGACATCCAGAGGTGGTATTATTAAAAACACAGGTCCCTGACTTCACTCCAGACTTACTGAATCAGAATCTGTGAGGTTAAGTTCTCTTAGTCTGTATTTTGAACGTGCTCCCCAACTCACAACCATGGACAGATTGATCATGGAAATCTAAAACTGCAGAGAAAGCCAAACAGGCTTCTGAGGATTCTGTAGGGAAACCGCAGCCGGAGGAATAGTTCTGCACGGGAAGACTGGGGATGAGGGCTGGCTTCCTGGTGAAGTGTGTGTAGGTGTGTCCATGTGTGTATGTGTGCATGCATGTGCATGTGTGTGCATGTATTGTGTACGTGTGTATATGTGTATGTGTATACCTGTGTGCACGTGTATATATGTGTACATGTGTATGCATGTGTGTGTGCATGTATATGTGCACGCGTGTATGGGCACGTATATGTATATGTGTGTGTGTGTGTTGTGTTTTAGGTACTAGCCTATCATTCTGACAGCCCTTGGCACACCGCAGACACTGAATTAAATGTTGAATGAGGAAATCAGATGCTTTTGGGAAACAGTAAAACCCTTGTCAAAAGCTTTTGGGACAGGTTAGGGATCCAGTCATAAAGGCATGATGGCTGAAGCACGTCACAAAAGCCCAGAGTACAAACCTTGAGAGAAGTATGGTGGCAGGGAGGCACTCTGTGGAAAACTGCTGTTACTGAGGAGACAGAAAAAGAACAAAATTTATTTGGATTGGGGTGATGGGGCCAGACAGGGGAGCTGGGTTAGGGAAGCCAGGCTGCAAATGCTTCTTGATTTGGTAACACTTCCCCTGCTGCCCCCAAAACCATGGGGACTGGGCACAGGGACAGAACACAGAACACAGGGAATGGAACTACATTCCACTGTGGACCATGCCAAAGTCTAACAAGCTTTATAAAGCGGAACAGCAACAACATTCAACTGTGTAAAGGGCACTTAAAAGTTACTTTAAAAATTGGCTGCAACTTGAGCTCTTTGAGTTGGGAGAATACAGAAGTCCTCTTCTCAGAGGACTTCCCTTTTGCTAGGAAATTATATTAACGGGTTTGTCTTTGGTGAGCAGTGAATCCCCAGGGCTTAGGGTCTACAAGGAGAGGGTAAGCCAGGTGAGAAGGGAAGTGCTTGCTAGGTGGGCTCTGCAGCAGAGGGTGATAGCATTTACAGGGCTGGGGTGGGGAAGCGGGCCCAGGGGCCCTGAAATGCTGTCTGTTCCCTCCACACTGAGCAGTAACTCCTGCACCCATCAGTCCAAACCTTTGGGGAAAGTCTGCTCTGCACAGCAACCTTGTGCGAGTGGGATTTTATGCGAAAGAAGGATGGGGTTGGGGCTAGTGTGGAGGAAAGTGGCAAGAGAGTCAGCGTACAGGGCAGCAGACGCCAGCGGGAAGAGGGAGAAGAGCAGCAGAAACTCAGGGCCAGAGGGTCCCAGGGCAGAGGAAACATTGTGAGAATCCTGCTAGGAGTTGGCGGTGGTGGATGAGCCTTGTGGGTGGTTGAGTTTTCTACAATATTAGGGAAGGATCTTGGCTTCTCTCCTTGAATATTAAGGGAGAAGGTGAGCCTACAGGGCTGGAGGACTTGGGGGACACCACAGGCTGCCTGTGGGCTTGTTGGGGGATAATGACTGGGCCTTTCTCCTGCTCATGCCTCTGCCCCTGGGCAGCCTCATACCAGCCCTGAGAAACACAGCTGCTACTGAGAAAACAGGGGGACAGATACTGCAATGAATTCTTAGCATCAGCCAAGCACAAGGCGCATTTTCTGTCTCCCCAACCAAGATGCAGATGAACCTCAAGTACTTAGACTAACTGGGTTTCTTAATTATTGTTGTTTGTTTGAACTCATAAAGTGAGAATATTCTTTGTTTTCTACCAAAAGGCCCATTCTATCTGGAGGGATCAAGGAGGAAGTCAATTCCTCACCCCTCTCACCTCAAGCAGAGACTCAGAGGACACTGGTGGATTAACATATCGTTCTAAATGCTCAGCTTGGTTTTATGTCTTAAGACCCAAAATGTTCAGACCCTACTATCAACCTGATCATTTCCTTCTTTCTCAATCCACCTGGCATTACTTCAGTACTGGATGGACCTAAACATTATATTAAGCTAGAATTTCATGACAGAGCCACAAACCTTTCTGAGAATGCTCCAGGCATGTGAGAGGATGGGAGAGCGTTCATGGGGCTTGGCTTAGTAGATCTCGAAGGGAAAGTGTTGGAGCTCATAGGAAGTAGTGCTGGCTGGGGCAAAGGCCTTTGATGCACTGTGCAGAAATAGAAAACAATGAATGAGATTGGCAGGCCCCAGCTGTCACTAAGAAACATTCCATAACCGCCCCCCAGTTAGAAACAGCTAGTATAAAGAGGACACAAAAATCCAGCAGATCAGATGTAACTAGGAAGTAGCAGGATGGAACCTTGTTCTCAAGGTGTTTCTAGATGACTTAACCACCATAGAATCCATTTACAAAGGGGCGCAGATCTAGATAATACTCTAAAATACACGTTGATTTTGTTTTTCATTTTTGAAATGTTAACTTGGCAGAAAATTGTCAGCTGGAAACCTTATAAATTTCAGAAATGATTTACAAGTTTTGTTTTATGAAAGTCAAAATTTTATGCTATCTTATTCATTGGCAGTTACTGATTCTTTACCCACGTGTGTTAGAAGACATAAATGTGAGAAATGTTTCCATCAAACCATGCATGCAATTTTACGTTTTGTGATACAATTAAGTAAGCTGCACTGTTACACATGAATTTAGTCTTCTTTGGTAATCCAACAAAGTAATTCCATTTTACTATAGTTATGCGGTATGCCAATTGACATAAGTCTACTTAATACTAATTTAAGACTTATAATTGATTCTATGGGGTTCCTGTACTAAACAATTCCACTTGAATGCCTGAGCAGGAAAATGAAAGAATGAGTTATAAGCTGTAAGAACGTGTTTCCGAACATACCATCATCTTCATCCTGGGAAGGGGAAGAAAAAAAAGATATTAAGCTATCATCAAAATACAATTCTTCAAATAAAAACTGCATTTCTCAATCAAATAAATCAAATAAGTATCTGTTTCTTTCTCTGGCAGTTATACATCCTCATAATAAATATACTGTGGAGAATAATAGAACTTGCTAAGTGGTTTACGATTTCTTAATACAAACAATCATCTAAGGGCATTCTAGTATGAGACTCTCCTCATATACTCAGCATGAAATAGATTCTGAGGTGCCTAAAAGGGCCCAAAGATATAATATTGACAGCAACTACAATGTGTCCAAAAGATTCATACACAAGATTTCATTCAGTTCCCCTAGTGACCCTCCGAAAATTTAACATCCTCATCTTACAAAAGCACGATGCAGAGGAAGAATTCTTAGCTTGCCAGGAGTTGCAGAGATGGATTCAACCCCAAATATGTCTGACCAAAGCTCAGTCTTCTTTTTGGCTCTCTTTTGCAATGGCCACTCTTCTTAAGAGCAATAAGAGCATATTTATACGGTGGCTTACAGGGTTCATCTACAACCCTCAGCATTTTTATCTTCAGAGCAACCTTGGGAAATTAGACAATGGAGGGGCTATTTTCTCTTCTACTCAGATAAGAAACGGGGTTCAAAGAGAAAAAAATGATGTTGCCACCAACTAGTAGACCAAAAGGGCCAGCTTGAACTTGTTTAGTTAGGCCAGATCTGTAATGATGAAACAGCATCTTTCTCAAAGTGTTGTTAGAAGGATTAAATTAGCTACTACTTGTGCCTGGCTTATGTTAAGTGCTCTTTAATAAAAGTTTGCCATCATCAATCCTACCACACACTGAGAGAAGGCAAAAAAAGCCACAGTCAAAATTATTCATCCCAACTGGCCAACTGGGAGTCCCAGCAAAGTGCTGCATAAATAAACACACATGGGCTCACAAACCCCACACGACAAAATCACTCTTCAATGCTTTTGCAAGCATATTCCCTCTGGTTCCAGAAAATACAACTCTCAGATTCTCATGAGCACAAGTGTCAATCCTTCCGGAGACTGGGAACCGGGCATGTGATGTTATCCTCACTGTCCATCCTTACCTCTGCCTTATCCCTATCTCTGCAGCCAAGCCACTGTTCTCACTGTCCCTACAGCCTCCGTGGGCACTGGTATCCACCTGCTCAGGACACTCCTGAGGGGAATCCCCATGGGCTTTCTTGAAGAATGACTGTATTCTGTGTCCTCCCTATCATTCAATGACCAGCATAAATCTCACCTCCTCTAGGAAGTCACTGCTGGCTCCTTGAGCCACATGGCACACTTTCTTCCCTCAGCCCCACAGAGCATCCCATGATCGCATGCTGTCTGGCACGTGGGGTTGGGAGTGTGCCTGCCTCCATAAGATCTCAGCACTTCATTGGAACAAGAACAGCATCTAGCACAGAGCTGCAAAAATAGCAGGCGCTTTTGGGCTGAGCCCTTGAATGAGAGCAGGGGTCTGATGGCCTTCAGGAGGCTTATGGTATAGAGAAACTCAGCAGATCTGAGTTCAGATCCTGGCTCTTTATAAGCATGCAATTTGCAAAGAGTATCTTATTCCTTCTGAGCCTCATTTTCCTCTCCGTAAAAGAGAAAAGATGTTTCCTTATAGGTTCATTATACTCATATGTAAAGCAAGTAATATCCAACTATCCTGGTTTTCCTGGGATGGAGAGAGTTCTTGGGACACGGGACTTTTCAGTGCTAAAACTGACAGCATCCCGCGCAAACAGGGACAACTGGTCATATTCAAGTAGCATGGCAATGTGCATATGGTAAGCATTCAAGAAATGTTATTTCCCTTCTTTTTCAGGTTGTGGAAGTATTGAAAAAGAAAACAGTAGCCTCGGAAATTTAGGCATGGCCCAAACTTCTGGGCATCCCTTACTTTATCCTCTTCTTCTCCTTGTGCCCTGTAAGTACCAGCCCCTGGTAATGGGGCTGCAATTAACCCAGCCACTCTGGGAGCTCTTAGAGGGACACGAGCTGAACAACACAGCATGATGGGCTCCAGACAATGACCAAGGCCCAAAGACAGAGGCACCAGCCCTCAAGAGACCCCTGGGTGCAGGACCTGCTCCAGGAGCTGGGCCAAGGCCAAGGTGGATGGAGTCCCAACCTCCTCAGAGCCTACGCTGCTTTTCCCTGTATCAAGCACTTACAAACTGACATTTTGTACTTACATTCTCTCTTCTCTCTGGTCCCCATCCATGCCTGGAATGAATTAGGGCAAAGAAAAAGAACTGAGTATGAAGAGTTTCAAAGAGCCAGCCTTAGAATACAGTTTTGCTTCATTGAATAATGAGAAATCGAACCCATTGAGCCCAGGGAAGATGGGAAGCGACAGACCCCCATAGAGCACGGGAGAGGGGGTGGTTCTGTCATCAATGCAAGCTGAGCTAGGCAAACCTTTGTTCTGCGTAACTAATGCAGCAAATAATTATGTGTATATATATATATATATATACACACACTATATATACACACACTATATATATATATATACACACACACTATATATATATATATACACACACACACACACATATATATATATATGGTTTAGTCAGCAGATTAACTCTTTAGTAGCTATTAAATTTTACTGAGCTGTTGTTTTTCCCAAGAAATGAAAACATTTTAGGTAATATTCTCCCTTGCTCTCGTTTTAAAACAGCCCTCTCAGGGCCCACCTTGGTGTAAAGAAAAGACAATTAGAAAATGTTGCTGCTTTGGGACTATTCCAAAGGGGGCTTGGTACACTTTGCCCAGATGAATGAGCTAGTCAAACAGATTTGGGGACAGCTGCCTTAGGACTGCAACAGGCATCTGCACTGCCTGGGCTGTATAATGTCCTCTCTGGGGAAAAGGGGAAGAGCAGGACAATTTGTTGAACACCTCCTGTGTGTCAGATGCTTCACACATCATCATCTCATTCTGTGTTTATTTAAAATTTTGGAATTTTGTTCCTTGTGAGTTTGTTGCATTTATTTCGATTTTTAAAAAATATTACACTAAAGTGTTATCAAACTCCATTACTGAGGAGGTTTTTTGACACACTTTAGCCCTGGTCCTAATTTAATCCTCACAACAGCCAAGCAAGGGCGATAGTTATGACCTCTGATTCACAAATGAGATGGAAGCCTTGGATGTATTCTTTGCAAGTAGCAAGGTTGGCCTTAACCCCAGGTACATGTGTGCCATTTGGTAAATAGGCTGAAAACTACTTCATAGCAGAGTTAAAAATACTAAGGCAGAGCTCAGTATTCTGCAATTATCAAATGTGGTTGAGCAGTAAGGAAGACACTTGCGGTGACCTGAAAACCTCCCCCAACCATTTCCTCTCTGCTACTGTACTGAAAAATAAAATGGTGAGTACAGTTCCCGTGCACTGTGAAGGCTTTGCTATAACGAGGTTGGAAAACTCAATGAAATATTTGACTGGAATCTCTAAAAACAGCAGTCACCCCATACCCTTGATTAGATGTCGCTCTACTCATTTCTCAGTAGAGTCCATTTCTTTCAAACAGACCCTGATCCTTCATAGCCAACCTGTGAAGCCTGAACATCCCTCAAGCCACAGCAAAAAACAGGCCCACCCTGCCCGGGAGCACCGAGGAGCCTCAGTTCCCACTGCAGAGTCAGCACAGGACAGCCTGTCTGCCGGCCACTCTGAGTGACAAGCTCAAGCAACACCAGACAGTTACTTTGGCACAGGTGGCTTCTTCCCTGGCAGGGGGCTGCTCCTTTCATGTCTTTCCGTGGTTGGTGGTAAAGGAGGCTTTTGAATCTTGGGTAAATGCTCCCCGAGAGGCCTGTGGAGTTCAGGAAAAGGATGTGTGAGAAACAAACTTTGCTGAGGCAGAGTTCTACAGAATGTCCCATGTACCCTCATGTAGATGCAACAGTCTTACCTTCCCGCTGGAATCGAGGGCTGCAAGACAGGAGGAAAAATGTATGAGTGTCCAAGCACTTTTCAAAGAATGAGGACAAGATGCAAAACAAACAAACAAAACCAAAAAACAAGTTCGCAGCTTACCTTGTCAGAAAATGGTGGTTTCTTTCCTGTAAATGACAGAGAGCAGAGGGGCCATGAGTTCAGAACTTCATAAGCATGAGGTTTAAAAACAGAGTTTGACGAAACTATGAGTCTGAACCCTTTTGGGGGTTGATGGGGTTTAAGCATTAAAGAATCAGAAACTTCAGACTAGGAAGGGTCCGTTAGAGACCACCAAATTTTATAAGATCAGAGAAACTAAACGGCTTGACCATTTAATTTTAAGGTCACACAGCTTCATGTACATACAAGTAGTATTGTGGATTCTGTGCTTTTTTTTAAAAAAAATCAACATTTTCTTTTATATAACTGATGATCAAAAGGATTAATGTTTTCTTGGGATTTTATGCCTCTTTAATTGGCCAAAGTATTTCTTCTGCAGCCTAAGTTTTGTTTTTATATCTGAAATAAATTCACTTGCCACGGAGAGGGTAATTTTTATCCAATTCTGTGAAACACTTGATAGTAAATGAAGCACTCCACTTAGTTTCTGAAAAAACCTTTCACTTGGGGAGAGCATTTCAGGAGATTCTCCCGGTATGCTGCAAATCTTTTTTGTCTGCTTGTTTTTTGTTAGTATTTGTTTGTTTGTTTTGCTTTTCTTCTAGAACGGATGATGTTCAGGCGCCCTGAAGAAATGCCAGGTGTACTTGATAATTGTGCATCACAAAGCTATTCAAAGTAATTTAATTTGTATTCTATCTAAAGTCCCCCAGAATAAATACGCCCTTTGTCTTCAATGTGATGAAAGTATTACTAACAAAATTCAACCAGGTCTAGACACAAATCCTGTATGATCATGAACAAGTTATTTAAGGTTTTTGAGTTCCAATGTTATCATCTCTAAAATGAAGATTATAGATTAAAACTCTATAAGTTTGTCGTAAGAATCGGGTGACAATTTGTATGCAGGATCAGGCACTTGATTGTGAAAGTTGATCATACAAATTGGGAATTTTATCACCTCCAAGGAAAACAGAGTCCAGAAGCCAGAGGGAAAAGCACTCAGGACACATAACATTGCTCCAGAAATGTGATTCTATGTGACGTTGGCTGCTGAAACTGCCTGCTGTAACCTGAAACCAGTTTCATCTAGTAGTTGCTGAAATAATCTGCTGCAACTCGAAGATTAATTTTGCCCTCTGCCGTTGCTTACCAATCAAAACTTGCCAGCCCCCCAGAACCGATGAACTTTCTCAATGAGCAATACGTAACACTTCTCTTTTTTATAAAACCTCCAATCTTCTTTTTGTTCTTCAGACATACTGAAGACCCTGAAGACCAATTGCCCCAAATTGCAATTCTGTCTTCCTAAATAAAACAAATTTAGAGATTTGCCTCTACGTTTTTATTTTGACTTTCATATGGTCCACGTGGGCTGACAATTGTTAATTAACTCTCCTTTCTTTCCCTTCCTTCCATACCCAGGCACAGTTAACGCCCTATGGCGAATGGTGATATTATCTACCTGGAGTTGTATTTTCACAACATGATTTATTCTTTAAGGACCAAGTACATGCCAGGCCCATGATAAGAATATTGCCTCCCTGTGAAGAGCTTACTGGAACTGAGTGCGGTGGCTCATGCCTGCTGGGAGGCCAAGACAGGAGAATCACTTGAGGCCAGGAGTTCAAGATCAGCCTGGTGAACACAGGGAAACCCCAGTCTCTACAGAATATTTAAAAATTAGCCAGGCATGGGGGCATGCACCTGTAACTTCAGCCCCTTGGGAGACTGGAGAAGAAGGATTGCTTGACCCCAGGAATCTGAGGCTGTAATGAGCTATGATAGTGTCACTGCACTCCAGCCTAGGCGACAGAGTGAGACCCTGACTCAAAAAATAAAAATAAAAATAAATTTAAAAAAAAGGAGCTTGCTGGTAATGGGGAGAGTTTTGATGGTATAAAAGATGTTTATAAAACTTTGTTTGGGGTGGATCCTCTACTTTAGAGGGGCACCCAGGAAACTTAGATTTATATTCTTTGACCTGAATAAGTATTTTAAAATTTGCCAATTTTTTTTTTTTTTTTTTTTTTTTTTTTGAGACGGAGTCTCGCTCTGTCGCCCAGGCTGGAGTGCAGTGGCATGATCTCGGCTCACTGCAAGCTCTGCCTCCCAGGTTCACGCCATTCTCCTGCCTCAGCCTTCCTAGTAGCTGGGACTACAGATGCCCGCCACCACGCCTGGTTAATTTTTTGTATTTTTAGTAGAGACGGGGTTTCACCGTGTTAGCCAGGATGGTCTCCATCTCCTACACTGTGATCCGCCCACCTCAGCCTCCCAAAGTGCTGGGATTACAGGCATGAGCCACCACGCCAGGCAAAATTTGCCAATTTTTGCATATTCTCTGAGCATGTTAAAAGTCTCATATGGAGTGTAAACATTTTAAGAAGACAGTAATCCTTCCAAAACATCACAGAAAAGGGACTAATTCAAGGGTAAAACAGAAATTGTCAGAAAAGTGTGTCTTTTAAAAATGCTTTTAAATATAGAAAAAAAGAATATTTTAAAAGAATAACTTTTGTGTCAGGAGGTGATTGTGAAGGATTTGATGTCAGTGTTCCACTTTTCTCATGTCTTGGCTCATGGTAGTGAGCAGGGTTGGAATCTGAAGTCATTTCCATGTAATTATACAGCTCTCTACAGCAGGCAATTCCAAGCCAAAACAGCCAGCACAGCTTTGCATGACTCAGCAGAGCTGTGATGTAGTTCGGGGAAAGAACAGCGAGCAGCAGCCTCAAATCCAAGAACTGAAAATCATTTTGCTGACAGACAAAAAGGGATTGAGGCCACAGAAAGCTAAATGCCTTGCTCAGAGCATAGCCAAGAAAGGGGTGGGGGCAGCTGGGATTCTGGGCTCCTTATCCGTTCAGTTGCAGAGTTCCTTCCTCAGACTCATGTAGTTCACATCAAGTTAAAACCCAGGGTCCTCAATTGCAGCATGATATGGTGGAAAACAGCCCCCACTTAGAAGTCAGAAAGGCGAGTGTTCAAATTTAGGCAAATTATTCAACTTCTTTGACCCTTAATTTTATCATCTGAGAAGTGAGGTCAAAAATACACCTCCTTTGTTGAGTTGGTATGAAGATTAGAGATACTGTAGGTGTACTTGTGGTAGGTAGAGCACTTGCCCCATAGTAGTTGCTCAATAAATGGTAGCTAAGAATTGAATTCAAAATAGCTTCACATGAAGGTAACTGCAATCCAAGAATATTCTGTGTAAATTGTGAAGAAAAAGCACTGTGGTGTACCCAATGTTTGGTCAATTGCATACCTAAAACAAAAACATCCCTGACATTTGAATAGCACCTTAGGGATTTATAAAGCATTTTCTATGTACAGAACATCTACCTTACAGATTAGGAGATTGAGCTCTGAAAAACTAACATCCCTGTGGTCCGTGAGCTATTAAGTAGCAGGCAAGGCAGCAGACACCAGCTCCTCCAACCCTCTTGTCTCAGTTCAGTTCCTCTCTCTGTACCCTAAAGCCTCTTAGCTGAAGGCCAGTGGGATTTGTGTACACAGATCATCCACATCACATAGAGAAGCAGCACAGCCCCCAGAAGCTGCAAGCAGGAGCTTTCTAATGAGGCTGATCTGGGTTTAGGTCTCTACTCCCATCACTTGGTAGCTGTGTGATCTTGGGAAGGTACTTCTTTGTATCTCAGTTTCCTTATCTGTAAAATGAGGATGATTCTACTAGTCTCCACTTCCTAGTATTGTGGCCATAGTTAAATGAGATGGTACATGTGAAACGCAGACAGGAAGCACTTTATAACAGCTTATCATTATTACTATGCATTAAATGTGAATCATACCCACCTAGTGTGAAGGGTTCTCTATCAAACGGAGCTAATGAACGATCTAGGGGAGGTTTCGTGCTTCTGTCTATTGAAGGAGCAGGGACTGGAAGGGGAAAAAGCTGACATCAATTAAAAGAAGAAAGTAGTCGGCTGGGAGTTGGGTGGGGCTAGGGGAGTGCCTGGTGAGAACAGGGCAAGAGAGAGCATCCCTTGTACTCACGCTTTGCCGTTTTCTGGTTTCTGCTTCTGCTGGGTTCTTCGTGGTTGGTCTGGGGTGGGGGCAGTGGCTGCATAAAGATCCAAACGTTAGGAAGCACATCCAATACATCAGCAAGAGCCGGCACTCCCAAAACCTGTCTGGATCTGCTCACTTTTCCTCATCTTCATGTTCTGCCTACAAACATCCATGTCCATTTCTTCCCTGAACTACTGCAGTAGCCTCCTATCTGAGCTCCCTGTTCTAGACTCTGCCACGCAAGCTCTTTTCTGCAGGCAGCAGAGTGAGCATGTCACTTTCCTGCTAAGACTTCCAGTGGCTCCTATCACATTAGAAACAAAATTAAAACTTGTTAATGTCCTGCAAGGCCCTGCCTGAGCTGGCCCATGTCTGCCCTCTCAACTCTTTGCTGTGATCCCTTCTCAGTACTCATGGGGTCCCCACCATAGAATCTTCTTGCAGTTCTTGGAAAATCTCAAGGTCGTGCCCTCTTTGGCATCCCTACACTTGTTTCCCTCTCCCTAGAGCGTTCTTCTCCTGGCTCTTCCCACAACTGGCTCATTCTGTCCCAGGTCCTTGTCACTTCCCCCCCCATACCATCATTTTACCTGGTCTTCTGTCCCCCGAACCACACATAACTACTCAAATGATCTCTTTCAGACATCTGTCTACCGTCTGATGACCTGTCTCCCCCAGCCCTAGTTGAGTTTTATGAAAGCAGGGACCTTATTTATCTTGTTCACACTTTATCCCCAACGCCTAGAACACTGCTTGGCACATAGTAGCTGCTCAGTCAATATTTGCTGATTAAATAAGTGAATCCTGCATCTCAAAAGATGGTCTTCAAATCTCAAAAGCAATATACATCTGTAGATAAACTTGTGAAGAGAACACATTCATAACTATCAATTCCTTAGTATGAGCTTCTCAGGGTCACTCTGGGAACTTATCAGATTCACAAGAGCCCGGCTGTATGCTTGAAGAAGGAGAAAACGGGGTTTGCTGCCTCTGTCTCCTCCGGTCTGAAGGCACCTGTCCTTGGAATTTCAGGTGTTGGCCAGAAGGTGGCGCAAGTCTTTTTGCAGGAGAGAGGAAGGCTCGGTACCCAGGCAACACCAATAGGTGCCACGGACTTAATTCGGTTCTCTTTGGGTTTTTCTCTGGAAGTTCTCACTTCTCTCAAATAGTGGGAAGTAAATAAAAACCACCAGTATTTTAACCCAAAAAAGAAACACGTGTGAATGCTTGGGTATGCATTTCCCCAGCCGAGGGAAAAGATTATAATCTTTTCTTACAAAATTAGAATGAGATAGATGTTTATAGTTTTATTTTTCTCTCTGGCGCAGGAAATCACTGCAGTGGACACCAAGTACAGTGAAAGAACGGGAGGAGGCCTACCGAGTGATTCCGGCCAGCTGGCGGGGGCGGGAGGGTGGCCATCGGTCTCTGGGGGGGCACAGGAGGCTGCTGGGGGGTTTTCCCAGAGGGGGGCCGGTCTGTGGAAACACAAGGTTATTAAGGTGAAAGCGGAGTGTCGGCCAAGCTCAGGGGTCTCCAGGACCAGATATGCAGCTCGGGGCCCCGGGAGTGCATGATCCTTGACCCCCAGGCCCACGCCAGTGCCCGCAGGAGCCCCAGTCACAGGTAGACCCAGCCTGGATCTCACCCACCCCTCCCTGCCCATTTTTTCTGTCCTAGTTTGTGTCACTCGCCTTATACAGAGGCTCAGCTTTCTTTGCATTTCACTGGAATAGGTATTTATCAGAGATTTTGCCAATCAAGAAAGGCCTCTTTGTAATTAGCTCAGCTAGAACCGGAAGGGAGGATTTTCAGACAATTTTGTAAGAAGTAAATATATGCATACCTCTGTATGCAGACACACAAATATACACATGTGCACACATGCATGCACACACGTGCATATATATGCTGAGACATGAGTGCACACAGACACACACACATGCCAAAAATCTCACAGGCACACCCAGCTGTGCAGGGTGAAGTTAGCTCTCACTGCCATAGGGATCCTGTTCTGTCTGCCCTTCCTTCCCCTCTCCAATGTCCTGGGCTGTCTCCTCCCTGACACTTCCTCCTTTTGCTCATCTTTTCCCATAAAGGGAGGAACTGGTCACCAACTTCTGTTACCAGACCACAGACTCTTAAGTGGAAGCTAGATTTGTCTTGAACAGAAACTCACATTATCTGGGCAGAAACTCACATTATCCAGATCTCCAGGGAAGTGTCCCTAGGCCAGGTTGACAGGCTGGCAATTTCCTACCCCTTTGACAGGGAAAGGCCAGGACAAGACCATCAAGCAAGAGGGGTAAGTGGGTAGGGCCTCCTTACGCTTTGTGCCCTGGGTGCCTCTCTTGCCTGACTCTAGTCCCAGCCTTGGGGAGGTGCGGCTCTTCCACAGGGAAGAGGGTAGGAGCAAGGCCCAGCTTGATCTAATTCCACCCTACTCCACCCGCACCGGCCATCCCTCAGCTTCTCTTATAGGCCATGCTCCTTTGAGCCTCAGGGCCTTTGCACAGCCGTTTCTACTGCTTCAAATGTTCTTCCCTTACCACATCTATTTCCACTTGGCCAACTTGTATTTATTCTTTAATCTTGGTTTAATATCACAGCTTAAAGATACACCCTCAGGCAAACGCTCCAGCCTCATCTGTGCTTGTCTTCCTGCCTCTGTATCACGGTTTCACTAAGTAACCTCATGGCTCATTTGTTGGAGGTTGTGTCATGTGCTGGACTGTCAGTCCCTTGGCGAGGGCTCTTATTCACTCTGTATCTTAATGACTGGCACACGCAAGGCACTCAACAACTGACTTATCCATTGCTTACCCAGACCTCCACTTCCCTGTATATGAAACAGACTTGATCATGGTTGTCCTTATTACACAGATGTTTAAAAACCACCATGAGACATTGAGACAACATTTTGTGAAAGGGCTTTAAAATGGAAATGGGTTATACGGCATAAAGGATTAAATGGAATTCGTTTTTTGTGGTACTGACCTTCAATTTTCAGCTTTCTCCCTGAAAGTATATTATGCAAGAATATATTTGTTTTTTTTCTGTCAACACCACTACTAGAATGTAAGCCCCAGGAGGCAGGGGCTGTGTCTTCTTTCCTGATCATTTCTAAGCACTGAGAATGGGGCCTGGGCTCCCAGCAGATCAACAATGTTTGTTGAATGAATGGAGAGAGAAGTGGGCTAAAAGGACAGATAGACAATAAAAATCGTAAACACTGTCTAATATTTTTTAAAGTTATAGTCAAACCCTACTCAATATCTTCATGTTTATTCTAGCATAATAATGCCATGTAACTATAATTTGGTCAAAAGATGGGGAGGAACAGGAAAGTACTCTTGGAGTACCTGAGTAAACTGCAGAGTGAGTTGAAACTGCCAAATAGCCTTAGGTGGTAGTTCAATGCTGATATCGGCCACCATAGGCAAGAATTGGTTGCAGTCTTAGTAGTCCTCACAGCAAACCTGTGTGGTCCATACATTTATTAACCTGTTTCATAGATGAGGAAATTGATGCCCAGAGAGGTAGAGTTACTTGTACAAAGCCACAGAGCTGTTAAGAAGCCGAGCAGGTATCGAGACCCAGAGCTTTCTGCTACATGGGCAAGCTGGGACATTGGCCTTCCATGCAGCAGTGGGGAGCTTGGCTTTGGGCTGCTGGGGCCAGAAAATCTGGAAACGGGCCCTTACCGATGTACATGGAGTTGGAGCTGGGGAAAGGCTTGGCAGGCAGGATGGAGTTCTGCAGAGCTTCCTCGTCATTGGAGGGTGGCGGCTCATAATCCGCGTCATCTTCCACGGGTGCCTCTTCCTCCTCATTGGGGGACTCATAGTCTCCATCGTCCTCCCCATCCTGGTCATCATTGGGACTTTCATAGTCATCTTCTTCCTGCCCACACAGTGATAGGGACAGTGCAGTTTGTAGAGGCTCTGTGGCCCTCGATGTGCCTGTGCCTACTCTCTCCCTGCCAAGCCTCATAACAGTATAACCCGGGGCCAGGCAGCCTGAAGATGGTTACTCCCATTTTACCAATGAGGAATCTGAGGTCAGGGAGCACCGTATCACAGGGGCAGCAAAACATGGACTTGAGACCTTGGTGAAGGTCTTCGGACCACCTTTTTACACAACACCTTTTTGCACAACAGAGAGAAGAAAGGGGAAGGATGCTGGAACAGAGGGTACCGGAATAGGCTCTGTCTTGAGTAAACACATTTTTTGCTCCAGGCATCACCAAGAGAAAGACTAAAGGCCCAGAGCATTTGCGATGATACTAGTTAATTGCCATTTCTGTTCAAGTGTGCCTGTGCTCAAAAAATGTCCTCTCATTATAACCTAGTGCAGCATTGAAGGCCCAGCTAATAGGAAAAACAGATAAACAAAGCCTGTTAAGTGGAAGGCAGATTAGGTTGTGTCTAGGAGGGGACGGTCAGAGCCTGTGCTATTCTTTTTGCTGAGAGTTGAGTGTATCAACACATCCATTATTCATGAAATCTGACACTGAGTTTGAAGCTGCTGTGCTGGAAAGAATCTCTAAAT
Organism: Nomascus leucogenys; assembly: GCF_006542625.1. Taxonomy (NCBI): domain Eukaryota; kingdom Metazoa; phylum Chordata; class Mammalia; order Primates; family Hylobatidae; genus Nomascus; species Nomascus leucogenys. Next base: position 8,400,841 of record NC_044382.1, on the reverse strand, counting down.
TTTAGATTTTTTATTGTATTTTATTTTTGCTTCTTCCTGGGTCTCAGGGAAAGTAAGCCTGAGGTGCTGGGTGCTTGCCTTTGAAGCAGTCCATGAAGGTGAACGAGCATCGGAATGACTTCCCAAGCAAAGGCGGCACCATCAGCAGCAGTGATGAGCACTCATCACCGTCATGCCAAAGTCCAGGGGTGAGTCGATGAGCCCAGACCTCAACACTCAAGGGCAGTGTGGGAAAAAGCAATGGCAAGTGGCCACTTTTTGAGGAAAGAAATGTTCCAATGTCCTAGAAATCCTGACAGCTTTGGGTGGCCTCAGGCAGACTGTCTTCACGTTGTTCTGTTGAAAGATTCCTGTGTTTGTTTTTGACTTGAGGAATATTCAAAACATCAACAATAAGGGGCAAAGTGAGCACTGGGCGCCTTCCCAACCCCAGAAAAGACGTCGTCCTGCCCTGTCAGTTTCTTATAACTTGGGAGCAGGCGGGCAGAACCCCAGAGGAATGCTGCTTCAGATCAGGAGCCTCAACATGGAGGTCCGCAGGCACGTGGTCTCCCTCCAGCCACTGCTGACCCCTCCCTCACCCTGCCTGCCCTAGGCTCGTCATTCCTGACTTTACACCAGCTCTTTGCCCCATCAACCTTTCTCAAACGACAGAATTTTCCTCTCTGCTTCTAGAACAATTATTTTCTCCCAATCATTTGGCTCCTAAATTTGTATGCATGGTGTTGTTGCTAATTATATTCTGCCATATGTGTGTTAAAGTAAATTAAAATGGAGACCAGGCCTGCAGAATCCCTGAGCAGACAAAACCAGTTGGGCCTCATCAGTGACCTAAACCTTACTTGATTTGCAGCATAAGCAAAAGTTAACTTGGGCTATTTCTTGTAAATGCCTGTATTAAAGAAAAACAGAACTTAAGCTCAACCAATCAGAAGTAGCCAGTAAACTTATAATTATATAACTAGGAGCTTTCCAGCAAGATAGACTAAATGAGATCGGTTATAACTGTAACCCATCAAATATTTTCTTTTTCTTTTTCTTTTTTTTTTTTTTTTTTTGAGATGGAGTCTCGCTCTGTCGCCAGGCTGGAGTAGTGCAGTGGTGCAATCTCGGCTCACTGCAACCTCCGCCTCCCGGGTTCAAGCGATTCTCCTGCTTCAGCCTCCCAAGTAGCTGGGATTACAAGCATGCACCACCACGCCCAGCTAATTTTTGTATTTTTTAGTAGAGACGGGGTTTCACCATGTTGGCCAGGATGGTCTCGATCTCTTGACCTTGTGATCTGCCCACCTCGGCCTCCCAAAGTGTTGGAATTACAAGTGTAAGCCACCGCACCCAGCTCAAATATTTTCTTTGTATTACATTTACATTCACTTTATAAATGCTTATCCCTCATCCTTCTTCAGCAAAGCCTCCTCCTGATTTGGTGCTGCCTGATTCATGAATCACTGCTCAAATAAACTCCTTAAAAAAAAAAAAAAAAAAAAAATTGCATCGTGCCTCAGTTTACCTTTTTAAAAATGGGGTATCCATACTGTGAAATGCTCATGACTGGGTCCTTTATCTCCACTCATTTCCCTGTATGCCCTTGCAAAGAGCTGGGCACATAATGGAGCTGCCTAGCTCTATAGCCACTAGTGAATGGAAGCCCTCAGTTTACAGAGAGAGGGTGGGAGACTAGCCTCAGGCACAGCACAAGAGAGTTTGCAGGGCAAGGATTCTGCCTCTGTGAGCAAACAGAAACATTTCAGGGAAACTCTGGGCTATTTTCCCTTTGTACCAAAGAAATCTGTCAAATTCCTTCATTTTCAGGTAGAAAGCATAAACTTAGCTAAAACTTTTTTTTTTTTTTCCAAATTAAATGCTGTCTTTTACCAGAATCCCAGTAGGACAAGGGACATTTTGTTTCTGCCTCTTCTAAAGGCACTAGAGGCGGCCTCTTACCAGAAGGACCACGTGACTGAGGGTCTGGTTACCTGGGTCCTAGGTCTGCCTCTAACTAGCTTTGTGTCCTACACACGTCACGTTCTGCTCTCCTGTGGACTCAGTTGCCTCATTTGTGAAATGAACAGATTGGGCTACCGTCCATAATAGAGTTCTTAGCCTGAGACTGCTTCATGGGTGGTGACTGTGTGTACAGGTTCCTGCGGAGGGGTTGTACAAGCCATCAGATTCTCAGAAGGGGAACTGTGGCCTTTCAATGTAAAAATCAACTGGATCGCACCGTCTTTGAGGTTTTTTCAGGGCTAACAGTCAGTTCTGAAGTTCTTTTTCCTCCGTGCCACCGATGGGGGCTTAAGTCCATGAGAAAAGCTACTTGAGAGTAGATTTCTACGAGTGTCCATTTTTGGAGATGGGGGTGGTGGGTGGGGAGTGGTAACAGTGGGTGAAGTGCAGTCAGCAAAGTACAGCCTAGGGCCACGTGCAGCCCACCCTCTGTGTTTGTAAATGAAGGTTTATGGGCGCAAAGCCAAGCCTATTTGTTTGCTCATTGTCTGTGGCTGCTTTTGTGCTCCAGTAGCAGAGTTGAGTAGCTGAGACAGAGACTGCATACCCCCCAAAGCCAAAACTATTTCCTGTCTGGCCCTATGCAGAGCATCTTTTCTTGGCCCTGGGTGCGTGTGCTGGCATCATGTTAGAGCCCCGCTCCACTTGGCTCCATCCTGGCTCCTTATCACAAAGCTGCCCTGGACACTGCTGTAAAGGTGCAAGAACAGCCCACACCATACTCACAAAGGACGACCAGCCCCCATTGTCCTCTTCGTGGCTTTCTGTGGAAGGAGATGACACCACCATCAGCACTGAAGAAAGCCACCACTTGAAGGAAGGTCAAAGCAGCTTCCCCATCTGATGCCTTCCCTCACCAATGCCCCTTCCCTGGCCTCCACCTACCTCCCACACTCCTGCGGGTTTAGCCACTTACTGTCAGCTCCAGCGACCCTGCCCAAGGTGCTCATTCTACCTGAGAACCAGGGGGTGGCGATGGTTCTCAACCTTTCTCGTGTGTAACAGTGACTTAGGAAGTGCTTTAAGACCTGTAGATACCTGGGGGCCTATGCCTACAGCTTCTCACTCAGCAGGACAGGCCGGGCCCCAGAAATCTGCATTGCAACACTATGTGCAATTGAACAGTTGAAAAGCTGCTTTACTGTAATCCCAACACTTTGGGAGGCCGAGGCAGGCGGATCACGAGGTCAGGAGATCGAGACCATCCTGGCTAACAGGGTGAAATTCCGGCTCTACTAAAAATACAAAAAAATTAGCTGGGCGTGGTGGCGGGCACCTATAGTCCCAGCTACTCCGGAGGCTGAGGCAGGAGAATGGCGTGAACCCGGGAGGCAGAGCTTGCAGTGAGCCGAGATCGTGCCACTGCATTCCAGCCTGGGTGACAGAGCGAGACTCTGTCTCAAAAAAAAAAAAAAAGAAAAGAAAAAAGAAAAAAGAAAAGCTGCTTTAAAGACTCAGATGCAGGGGGACTGGCTGAGCTCAGGTGCTCACTCAGAGGCGGGGTCCCTGTGTTCTCCTCTACAGAGCTCCCAGAGCTCCTCAGTGTGTCTCTGAAGATGGTCCCAGCAGAACAGGGGCCATAAGCCAGGTGGCCTACAGAGCAACATCTCCTCCCCTCCGTCTAGACCCAAACCCTTTTCTGGGTAAGAACTGGCTGACAGACAAGTCAGTAAGGTCACCTGAATGAACTCAAGGACCCCTGGGAACCAGAAAGGCCAGAAAACTGAAATACCTATCACTCCCTAAAGCAATCACCTCTGAGCCCTGAGAGCTTTACCTGTCTCTTCAGGAAACCGTGGGACTTGGGGTCTGCAAAGGCAAATAGCACTGCATTAATGGTCTTATTGATTTAAGGGGATCTCCGTCTTTCCTCAACCTGGTCCAGCGAGAGGGAGCCCCCAGTGGAGGGCATGTCTCACTGCTCAAGAGAGGTTTGTGTCCTTGCTGCTCAGCAACTGGGGCTAGGATACCCTGAAAATTTTGGAAATCACCAAGCCACAACAGTGGCATGACTGGAAGCTCATGACTGTCTGATGCTGTAGAGGAAGTTCCCCTGATGTCCCAGACCCAGGGACAGGACGCAGGGCAGGGGAGGGAACCCCTTCCCCTCCTTGGACACCATCTTCCAGACCCCTGGGATTCAGGGGACCAATGCAGGTCAAAAAGTAGGGCAAAAACAGTTCTGTGCCTCCCTTTTAAGGTTCCACTTGGGACTGAAAAATCTTGCGTGTCCTTACACCAGCCCCACTCACTTGCGTGTGAAGATGCTCCTCCTCTCTTCGTTCTTGTTGATTTCTTGACTTAACTTACTGAGAATCCTGCAAGATAAAGAGACAGATGAAGAGACAAAACCATCTCTCAGTCTCAACCTTCCCCCGACCCTTGATGTCCCCTGGTCTATAGAAACTCGGGGCACCAGGGCCAACTTTGGCCAGCCTCCTCTTTGTCACCTCTGCAGGGACCCTCTGCTCTTCACTTCCTCCCAGAATTTGCCATCTTATTCCCCGGGCCAGACCTTCCTCCTGCCCAGGAAGCCCTCTCTCCTCCTTGCTGATCTGTGTCTGGCTGAGCCTTCCAAGTCCAGCTCAGAGCTCCCCCTTAAAGACTTGTCAGCTCACACCCGGCTTTCTCTCCAAAAATCAGGAGCCTTAGGATCTGGATACGATAGCTGTGTATTTTCTTGTCTTACTATTTGTGGGGCTGAGGTCCCCTGGCTTTTGCATGACCTGACAGTGCTGTCTTGTTCCTAAGAATCTTCAGACCATCATCTAGACCCACAGGAATCAGCTGCTCCTTGGAGATTCCTTATCACAACCTCTAGTAGGCTGTTCTGTGGCCTGCCTTCTCCTTCCATCTTCCCCTCCCGGACTCCCACTCGGTGATGTGGATTCTTATAAAAGTTTGGGGAGGTATTCTCTATAAAGGCAGGGGTTGCAGAATGACAGACTCCCTGAATCACTCATGCCCTCGAGGCCAGCTTTAACCAAGACACTTAAAGATACTCTTAGTCCCTGGGTTCCTTCACGTCAGAACTAGCAAATCCCCAAATCGCAGGATGGAGCTGGGGGAGCTGGGGCAGGAGGGCTTTGCCGACAGAACCGTATCTCCAGCATGGCTTAGCAACAAGCATCCATTCCAGTCTCTCCAACATCCAGAACTTGAGACTCCAGCCCCACTTAGTACCCACTGATGAGACCAACGAGACCCTTTGTAGTCAACAGTCTTAGTGTTTCCTTGAGATTTGGGGCAACTGGAAGGAACCTCAGATTATCAGTCCAATTTCATTTTACAGAGGAGATGGCAGAGGCCCAGACAAAGAGGGACTAGCGGATCTTGAAGTCAAGAGATCGAGACCATCCTGGCCAACATGGTGAAACCTCGTCTCTACTAAAAATACATAAAAAAGCTGGGCATGGTGGCGCTTGCCTGTGGTCCCAGCTACTTGGGAGACTGAGGCAGGAGAATCACTTGAACCCGGGAGGTGGAGGTTTCAGTGAGCCGAGATCACATCACTGCACTCCAGCCTGGCGACAGAGCAAGACTCCATCTTACAAAAAAAAAAAGGGAGTAGCTTGAAGCCACATAGTAGTTAGTGGTAAAGGCCACCCCTCTTCCCACAACTCACACCAGCACCACAAGCTAGCTGTTCCAATTTCCAAGCCAGTGCCCTTTCAACGCATACACCCCTTGTCAGTTCCCTTTCTGCTGAAGCTCTCTGGAGGCAGACACTGTTGAGTCCCTGGCCTGCCTATGAGAACGGCTCATGATCTGTATTTCTTCTGCTTAATGACCGTCTCAAAGCAACAAGTTTAGCCTAAAATAAACTTGCTAAGTTAGCAAAGGAAGTCCTTAGCACCCACCATTTCTCGATTCCTCCATCACCTCCCCTGCCCCTCAACTCCCCCATTTCTCCCAAGATATGGGCTCCAGGTTGGGCGCGGTGGCTCACGCCTATAATCCTAGCACTTTGGGAGGCTGAGGTGAGTGGATCAGAGGTCAGGAGTTCGAGACCAGCCTGGCCAACATGGTGAAACCCCGCCTCTACTAAAAATACAAAAATTAGTCAGGCATGTTGCATGCCTGTAATCCCAGCTACTCAGGAGGCTGAGGCAGGAGAACTGCTTGAACCTGGGAGCCAGAGATTGCAGTGAGGTGAGATCACGCCACTGCACTCCAGCCTGGGGACAGGAGAAAACTTCACCTCGAAAAAAAAAAAAAAGAAGAAATGGGATCCAAACTTCCTACCTCATTAGAGCAATAGGATAAACAAATTTAGATAAACACACTGGTACTTAAGAGGAAAGAGAAGGAGAAAGGGAAGGGAAAGGTTTACTCTCTGTAATAATATGGTTGACAACTCCAGGCTTTTGTGACTGCGCAGAGAGACAGAGAGGCTTTAAGGGCAGCAGCGGGGGCTTCCTAGTTGCCTCCTGACCATGCCGTCAGAATGCTTGTGACGTGGTTCTTTTTGGTTCCCTTAAGTGGTTGTTTCAAGAAGACGATGGGCATGTGGGATAAAAGGACTCCTACACAACGGGCAAGGGAGCCCCGTTAGTGTCCTGTGTCCTGGCTGTGTCAGGTGGTGCTGGCTGCATCAGCCACTCCCATTCTGTCACCTGTTTATTCAACAATGTGCACTGAGGGCCTAATAAGTGCTGGGAACTTAGAAGTGCTCAAGGTGCATCAACGAACAAAACAGACAAAGATCCCTGCTAGTGGAGAGGAAACTTTCAGGAGGTGAAATGTGATGCATATGCACCACGCGCATGCAGAGTGGGGGGCTGGGCAGGGGGATGGGAGTGCAGGGGTGGGGTGTGGTTGCCATTTAAAATGATCTGGCCTCACCGAAGAGGTGACATTTCAGTAATGACTTGAGCGAGGTGGCACTGAGGCTCACCTCAACGCCCTCCTCCTACAGAGCTTGACAGGGCTCTGACCAGCTCACAAGGCTGCTTTGGATCTTGAAAGAACCTCCTGCTCTCTGCGGTGTTGCCTCTCACCAGTATCTCTAACAGCCAGGCTGGAGGCTGCTGGGGCTCGAATTGGGTGAGGAAGGAAATGCCAAACCGCAGGCCTCAGCAGAGGAGCAGCAAAGAGCTCAGTGGGGGCAGAATAGGTCCTGGCAGTTGGCTTGCAGCAAAGTGTGGGCTCCCAGGGTCCTCCTGCTTTAATGGGCTACAGAAAGCACCTTCCAAGCCTGTGGGACCACTGCCAGGGGCTGGTGGACGGGGCAACAGTGATGGTGGGCACAGCAGGGAGGTGGTTGCTATGGCTATCGCTAGGTGCAAACGTTCAAATTACACCCTACCCCCAGAGGACCAAGTGACAGTGAGTGGAGGGTGGTGACTCATTCTCCCTTCACCCCATAAACCCCAGGCCTCGCTCAGGACCAGGGCAAGAAGTGATGGGGGCTGGGCAGCCATAGACAGTAGTCCTCTCTGCTTGCCTTTGTTTAAGGAACTAGCTGGCCCTGGAAATGGGCTGAACCTCCCCCCAGGAAGCCAGCCCATTGTAGGAAGGCTGCATTCTACAATGACCTGGGTTCCAGCACAGCTGCATCCCTAACTTACAGCATGGTGGGGGCCAGTCTTCATCTTCTCAGTCTAAGGTCTCTCCTGGTAATGTACAAGGTACAGGTCCCGCAGGCACAGACAGTCTAACTACAATGTCTGGCCTCAAGGGTGGTGCCCACTGTGTGATCTCAGACAAGGCAGCTGCCCTCACCTGGCCCCAAATTCCTTATCAGCACAATACAGGGGTTAAACCTGATTAGGGAATCCCTGATGGGCCTGATCATCATGATTACTTAGCTCTACCTGTTACAATCACTGATCACCAGGCCCAGCCTAGACCTACCTGAACAGACTCTCCGAGGAGAAGCCTGAGGCTCAGTGACATCAACCGGCCCGCAGGTGATTTTTATTATGATCCAAAAAGCTTGTGAAATAAATTCTGTTATTCTTGACACTGATGAAATTGTTTGTTTGTTTGCTTGCTTGTTTTAAAGAGGAGGAGAAGGAAAGGCAGGAGAAGGAACTTTGTAATTATGAAGGGAGTGAAATAGGAGAGTGGGGGTATGCGGGGCCTTAGCTGGCCTTTGATGTAGCCCTTTAATTCTCCCTGCACTTGAACAACTGTGAAGGAAGCCCTACTAGCGGGTCTAGAAATCAACTTTGCTGGTGACACAAGAAGAAAGAAACTATACAAGAAAAGAAGGCTGGCAGGCAGGCGGAAAAGGAGGGAGAGAGGGAGTGGGGAAGGGCAGGGCAGGGCAGGGCAGGGCAGGGCAGGGCAGGGAGGGGAAGAGAAGGGAAGGGAAGGGAAGGAAAGGCAGGGGGAGGGGAGGGGAGGGGGAGGCGAGGGGAGGGAAGGGAAGGGAGGGGAGGGGAGGGGAGGGGAGGGAGGGGAGGGCAGGGAGGGGAGGGGAGGGGAGGGGAGGGGAGGGGAGGGGAGGGAAGGGATACAGAATAGAAGATACCAGTGCACAAAGCATGCAGTAAGAATAGGCATTGTTCTGTGAAAATTCCATCTTTGTTTCCTCTACTGTGGCACGTGTAGCTGTGTGCTGGCTTATGATGTAGAGTGCATTCTTGCCACAGCTCGCATAGTAAGAGCTTTGGCCAACTTCTGACCAAAGCCCTCCCACGATGGGAGCCTTGTTCCCTGGGCTCAGATTTCAGACTGCCTGCTCGTCCCTCCCAGGACAAGGCTCCCAGGCCCTGGATAGGGCAGATGCCTCTCCCCCTGCGCTGTTCTCACAATGGGACCCTGGGACTCTCCTTCTCCTCCGCTCCCCCCTCCCTGCATACGTTTCCACTCTCAGCCCTGCTCTCACTCTGCATTCCAATCCTTCTTCCAAGGAACAAAGTGTTCTTTCCGTCTTTAAAGACCAGCCCCCTTGAACCAAGAGCCAAACCTTCTAAATTCTGTCCTTGTCACCTGAGAAGCCGGGGGCAGCCAGATGTTTTAAGACTCAGGAAGGAGACTTTCACCATTACCTGAGGCCTCTGTCAAGTGTGTAAGAGTAAGACATAATAATTTGAGGACACAGAGTGTTCTCCCTACTTGTCACCCATGTCCCCCACCCCTGCAGTTTTACATGGAGTGTTTTCCTGGTGCCTCACGATCATTTTCCTGGTAGACAAGTATAATTATTCTAATTTTTACAAATAAAAAAGGCAGGGCTGGCTAGGTGCGGTGGCTCATGCCTGTAATCCCAGCACTTTGGGAGGCCGAGGTGGGTGGATCACTTGAGGTCAGGAGTTTGAGACCAGCCTGGCCAACATGGCAAAACCCCACCTCTATTAACAATACAAAAATTAGCCGGGCATGGTGATGCCTGTAATCCCAGCTACTCGGGAGGCTGAGGCGGGAGAATCACTTGAACCCAGGAGGCAGAGGAGGTTGCAGTGAGCCAAGATTGCACCACTACACTCCAGTCTGGGCAACAAGAGTGAAACTCCATCTCAAAAAGAAAAAAAGAAAACAGAAAAAGGCAAGGCTCTGAAGGAGGCATCTGTCAAAAGGCATGTGACCAGCATTTATGGGGAGAGGATGCTTCACGTCGAGTGCTGTGGGCTTGCACTGGAAGAGAAGAAGCAACAGCTGAGGGAGGCATCTTTCCTGTTGCAGGGCCCTTGAGGACTGATGAGAGCTGGGTCCCTGGACAGCAATTAGCCACTGAATGGGACAGGGGAAGACCATGTTGGAGAGAGGCCCTGTCATTGTTTTGGTTTTGTTGAGGTCTGGCCATAATTTTTTTTTTTTTTGAGACGGAGTCAGGCTGGAGTGCAGTGGCGCGATCTCGGCTCACTGCAAGCTCCGCCTCCTGGGTTCACGCCATTCTCCTGCCTCAGCCTCCCGAGTAGCTGGGACTATAGGCGCCCACCACCACGCTCGGCTAATTTTTTTGTATTTTTAGTAGAAACAGGGTTTCACTGTGTTAGCCAGGATGGTCTCGATCTCCTGACCTCGTGATCCACCCGCCTCGGCCTCCCAAAGTGCTGGGATTACAGGCGTTTGAGTGGCCACGTTCTTTAACAGGCATGAGAATGTTCATTTCACCTCTGCGTCCCTTCCTCCATACCTTTCCTGTCTTCTCTGTCTCAGGTAGGAAATAGGTACAAAGGAGATGCCTCAGTAGGTTATTTCTGCCATTAGACTCACAGCCTTACAGGAAGACAGACAAATATTTCTGCATTACTTCTCAGCTTGAATCTTAGGTTTTCCCAGCCTAATTGCATCATTGGTAATGGCTACAGGGAGAACCAGCAGAAAGAGCATCATCCAATACCTATCTGTTTCCTACACCGCCCACCCCGTCACTCTTTTCTCCATAAAGTTACACTGTGGATTTAAATATAAAACTTATAACATCCCATCCGTTAATGAACTCCAAATAGGCACCAGCAGATTTGAACGTGTATTCGTGTATTCTATCGACTTAACCAGACTGTTGTCAGCTGTACCATGAGGGCCAACCTAGGCCCTATAAAGGGAGCCTTCATTTTTTTTCTTTAAAAATCCTCCACCTTTACAATGTTGCAGGTGTCTTGGGATCAACCATGTCCTGAGAGAGTGACTGTATTTTCAGGCTGAGAGAGCCTTCCTTACCACAACTTACCTTCTTAAAAATCTATTTAATACTTATATTGTATACATCAGGGAAGGAAATAGAGACATTCAGAAGAGTGTAATATTGTTTTGGTTTTCTGTACATGAACACAATTTCTTTTCCAAAGGCCTCTGTGGTAATGATCAAGACAAACCTATGTACAAGGGATGGAATGAATAAAGTATAGAACACCTGTAAGTATCAAGGACGGCACCAGGCAATTTATGTGTGCTGCCTCCTTTAATGTTCTCCACTCCTTAAAAGTTAGCTCTTTTCCCTTCTACAGACAAGGAAGCTGAGGCTCTGATTACCTAAATGGCTTCCCCAAGGTCCCACAGCTGGTGGGAGGCAAAGTCAGCTTTAGAGCCTGGATCTCCCTCACTCCAAAATCCTACATCCTCTCTATTCTTAATCCCTCCTCTCCAGAAAGATAGAATAGTTAAAAAGCTAAAATTGTTCTAATTGGGATTTTACATAAAGCAAGAATAGCCAACACTTATTCAGTGCATATTGTTATTTTCCCATTATTTCCCCTAATTTTCCCATTAACCCTCTGAGCTAGGTTCTATCATTATTAGCATTATACAGATAAGGAAGCTGAGGCTCGGAGGGCTGAGCTAGCTTGCCCTCAAGTCTCATGGCCTGTGAGGCCTGTGAATGGGTCTCAAGCATCTGACCTCAAAGCCTGCACTTTTTCTCACTAAGCTCTCCTATCTGCCTATTTATACCCCAAATAATAGCACTTAAAATTGGTGAGCTCGTATAGTCTCTGTAACCCATTCCTTCCTTTTATAGTTTAGGAAGCTGAGGGTGGTCTAGGGATGTGTCCCAGGTCACACAACTCATTGGAAGTAGAGCTGGAATTGGTCCTTGTTACACATTTCTGCCAAGAGGGACAGTGAGTCTCTAAGTCACCTCATCAGGGCAGCCTGGACCTTCCCTTGATATCTTCTCCATCATTCTCCATATTAACCCTTCATGCTCTATGGGCAGGCTTCACAGTCTTTCTAGGGTGCACATTCAAACACATTGGAGGAGGGGATTACATCACAGGCCAAGTTTTTGTTTTAGTTTCCAGAGAGCTAAAGAAAGATCCCACCCCAGCTCATTCACAATGTGTTTATAATTCTCCCATTCACACTAACCAGAAACCATTTCCCACCCCTACCACTTTCTCCAGGCTCTCAAAAAAGCCAGAAGCCATCAGTCGAGCTTAGCCTTAAGATGAAAAAGGATCTTCCAAGTTGAAAGGGCCTTCTCTATCTCTGTCCTTCCACTGTTCTGATTAAATCTCTTCCATCCCCCCATCTTCATAGCTACAGCCCTAGGGGAGGCTCCTAGCTCACTGGCAGGATCTTGGTCACCACCAATTAACTCGGTCCCACGTCCCCAGCTGGGCTGTCCTCCAAATCATCACTTACATGCCCTGGACAGAGATAAGACACAAATTTACCTTGATGCTCACTTCACTAACACTCTCTGGCTCCTGAGAATGGCTCACGGGACCTTTATAAATTATGACACACACCCCCCAACCAGTCACTTCAGCCCCTTTGCTTTCCACTCCCCCAGGTATACACCCCAGCTGCTCTGCCCCACTGGCTGTTCCACCAGGCACACTGGGTGGTGCCTCTGTAATATGTTTCCATTTCTAGAATGTCCTACAATCCATCCTTCCTATTTCAAGATTTAACTTAGGGTCCCTTCCTCCCTTGTCTGCCCTGAATACTGTGGGGAAAATTACTCCTGCCTTCCTACCAGCGCTTGAACTTGTGCATGCATGTACCATTGCACTGTTGTAATTGTATAATTGCTTTGCTTGTCTATCTGACCTCCCTTTAGAATGTGAGTGTCCTGAGGATGAGGATTCTGTCCCATGTCTTTGTAGCCTGAATAATTTTAACAAAGGCCTGACACATTGTAGTTATCTAACAGCAGTTCATTAAATGAATAAAGTATTATTGAACTATTAATCTTGTATAGGGACCACAGGATGCAAACTCAAATGCCCTCAAGGGCCACGTGCATACATAGACCTACATAGTTACCGTTTCTGGCACTCTTCATCCCTGTGTACGTATCCCTGTCCGCTTGAAGGACTTTTAAAAAGCACCTGTGGCAGTACAGTTCAGATTGTGTGTGTCTGAAAAAGTCTTTATTTCGTCTTCATTTTTGAAACATATTTTTTGCCTAGTATTGAACTCTAGGTTGACAGTATTTTTCTTTTGCTATTTTACTTTCGAGAAAGCTGCTGTGATCCTTGCATTTGTTCCTCTGTACGTAATATGTCTTTTTTTTTCTGACTGCTCTTAAGATTTTCTTTTTATCATTGGTTTTGAGCAATTTGATTATGATATACCTCAGAGCTAGTTTTCTTCCTGTTTCTTAGATTTGGGGTTTGTTGAGACTCTTGGATCTGTGGGTTTATAATTTTCATCCAGTTTGAAAAATTTTTAGCCATCATGTCTTCAAGTGTTTTATTTCTGTCTCTCCTTCCCCGCTCACATATGCATTCTTTCCTCTCCTTTGGGGACTTTAGACATATATTTGGCTCTTTGAAATTGTCCCAAAGTTCCTGGATGCTTTTTTTTTTGTTTTGAGATGGGGTCTTGCTCTGTCACCCAGGCTGGTGTACAGTGATGCCATCTCAGCTCACTGCAGCCTCCACCTCCCTGGTTCAAGTGATTCTCCTGCCTCAGCCTCTTCAGTAGCTGGAACTACAGTCACCCACCACCAAGCCTGGCAAATTTTTGTATTTTTAGTAGCAATGGGGTTTTGCCTTATTGGCCAGGCTGGTCTCAAAATCCTGACCTCAGGTGATCTGCCCACCTCAGCCTCCCAAAGTGCTGGGATTACAGGCGTGAGCCACCGCGCCCGGCCCCTTGATGCTCTTTTCAGTGTTTTGTTTTAGTTTTTTTTCTCTGTGTGTTTCAATTTGGACAATTTCTATTACTGTATCTTCATGTTTACTACTGTTTTCTTTTGCAATATCTAATCTGCTGTTAATCCCAAGCAGTGTATTTATAATCTCAGATTTTATAGTTTACATTTCTAGAAGTTCTGTTTGGGTCTTTGAATTTCCTATGCCCAAATTTAACTTTTAGAACACATGAAATACACTCAACATTCTCCTTGTCTGCTATTTCTAATCTCTGTGTCAGTTATGGGTCAGTTTTGATGTTTTAGTTTTTCTCCTCCTTGTGGGTTATATTTTCCTGATCACTTGCGTGCCTGTTAGTCTCTGATTAGATGCCTAATATCATAAATTTTATTTTGTTGGGTAGTGAATATTCTTGCATTACTATAAATAGTTTTCAGTTTTGTTCTGAGATGCAGTTAAGTTACTTAGAAGCGGTTTGTTTCTTTTGGGTCTTGCTTTTAAGGTTTTCTAGCCAGGACATGAACAATTTTTAGATTAGGGCTAATTATTCCCCACCACTAAGGCAATATCCTTCTAGGCACTCTACCCAATGACTATGTTTTCCAGCCAGGCTGGTAGAAACAGGCACCATTTCCAGCCCTGTGAGTGGCTACTCTTTCCTCCAATACTGTTGGGTAGTTCTTTTGCCACCTCTCCTTTCATGCATGGACTGATCTGTGCTCTGCTAAAGAGGGGCCCCTCTGAAGCTCTCCAGAATGCTGTCTCTATGCAGCTCTCTCCTCTCTGACACCTGTTGAAGGAACTCTAGGCTTCTGGACTCTCCGCTGCCTCCTCAACTCAAGTCGTCCACCAGACCCAGCACTGTGTTCCCTGCTCCCTGTGCCTAGGCCTGGAGATTCTCAAAGCAGCAAGCAACCATAGGCTTCACCACCTTTGTTTTCCATCCCTCGGTGTCTGATGCCCAATGTCTTGAAAATTGCTCTTTCATATATTTTGCCTGGTTACTTGGTTATTTCAGGTGGGAAAGTAAATCTGATCCCTGATCCCTATTACTTCATCTTGTTCGAAAGCCAAAGTTCCCATGATATGATATAAATGGTTGACGTACCTTAGGATGATCCCTCGGGGAATGGTGTGACCCTGGTGAACTGGGGAGCACAAGTCCCAGCTAAACAGGGCAGCAGACATCAGATCCGGCTGACTATTGCCACAGTAGAATATAAGCCCTCAATTGCCACATCTTTCACTTGTTTCTAAAGAGGCTGGATTTTGTGAAAGTTTTCCTGATTTCAAAGCACAGTGGTCACCAAACTTAACACACCTGCAGCCTGGGACTGGCCCACCAGCCACCAATTCTGACACCTGTGTGTAAAATTCCCTCTTTCGCAAAGAACTATGGTTTAGCTCTACAACATCACATTTCTGCAATCATAGAAATGTTCTATATCTGCACTCTCCAGCATAGTAGTCACCAGTTATACGTAGCTGTTAAAATGTGGCTAGTGCCTCAGGGGAATCAAGTTTAAATTTAATTCAAATTGAAGTAGCCACATGTGGTTAGAGGATATCCTTAGAAAGATCAAGCCATCTTCAACAACACGTGTCCCTGGAGATAGACAGCACCAAAGGCAAATCCTTATTCCTCTCTTTTCCTTCCCCCTTCCGGACAAGGGAAACCATAGAGAATGGTGGGGATTATGGCAAATCAGATATCATATGTTCCATTCAAAGAGTGCAGCAGCTCCTCAGTTACAGCCAATGTGGACCCAACAGTGGGACTATAAGTCATGCTAAAAATATTCTCCTTAATTGAGCTGCCAGGATTCCTACCTATTCATGAGCTCTCCCCACCTCCTACTCCTTTGGCCTGCCTCCCTTCTATTACGATGAGCTCTCAGACCCTTAGAGTAAGAGAAGGGTTCTTATAGAATGTCCAGAGAAAAGAACTCAGACTGGTAACACACAGACTATATGTAGCCCTTAGGCGTGTTTACTGTGGCATCCACAATATTTAAAACATTTGAGCCAATGTTTAAAAATGGAGATATATCACATGAAACCCATATTTCTAGTTATTCTTGATAAATTTGAAGATTGGACACTGTTGGGTCCACATTGGCTATAACTGAGGAGCTGCTGCACTCTTTGAATGGAACATATGATATCTGATTTGCCATAATCCCCACCATTCTCTATTGTTTCACCAACAATGAGGCTTTGCGATGGTTACTTTTTTCATCATATGATAACCGTGCTATTATTTTTCTTATAATGGAGAACTAGTTCTTCATACAGAATATTTACCACTGTTTTGTCCAATGATGATAAAACAAAATAAAACAACAGGGCTTTTTGTTTTCAACTTGGCCAATTTTACACATTTATAGCACCTGCCTGGCTTCTGTAGGTATTTGAGTGTGTGAGACCTTTACTAGAGGGATGAAAAATACATGGCATGACATGCATACTGCAACTTCCCATTTCAGCACCTATGGCAGACATGAATAATCAATCACAGCTCCCTTTCCTTGGGATTCTTCTCAACATAACACCCCTGGCAGACATTTCCAAGCACTCAGTATCGACACATAATCATGTCCATTGCTGTCATCTGATTCAGCTCTCATTTTACTGTGTGAGAAATGGAGGTCAAGAAAACTTAAGTCATCACTGAGTCAATGGTGATGCCATGATGAAACCTTGACACTGATGCTATTTTCACAGGCCCAAGCACCCCATAAGAAGAGAGGAAATGAGAACATGGGCCAGAGTTGGGCTTGCTTTTGGCAAGAGCATCCAGGTCGCCAGCTGGGCTGGATCTGTGACTTCTGTTTTCCAGCTCTTCATGTAACTTCTGTTCCCCACATCCTGCCCTTGCCCTCATCCTTCCTACTTGCTTTCTTATTTCAAGCCAACAATGACATAGAACTGACCCAGCCCCCACTCACACTATTCCCCATTCCAACCTCTGCTCCCAGATCACCCATAGAGTTGGAGGAGTACTTACGGCACCCGGAGCTTGGGGAACTTCTGGATGTCATTTTCTGTCAGGTTCTGAAATGAAGACACATATGGCAGGCAGGTTACAACCCACAGAAAGGGCTGTGAGCAGGAGGGGAAGAGTGGTATGTGAAACAATAGAGGGAGTGGTGGGGACTGTGGCAAACGGAGGAGAAACCGCCCTGCCCACCCACCCTCCCAAAGTAGGCAGTCTCTAGATGTTTTGCCTAAAAGCCTGTGGGCCTGGTGTTGCTGGATCTGCTTTTACAAAGGGAATCCTTAAGTCTAGGTTTTATGTGAAATGCTCTGAGTTCTAAATGTTGGCAAATAATTTTGACTTAAACGCTGTGAGAGCTAAATCTGTGAAACCAAACGACTCGTTGTGTGGGCTGCATTTGGCCATGTTGTGGCCTCTTCCCTATACCCCCAGACCTCAGGCCCTCTCAGTCTCCACAAGGTCAGCTGCAGAGAAGCCAGCCTGGAGAAGTCTGTGCCTCTTTTACCAACATCACAGCCCAGAGAACCGGGTTATTGGTAGAATTCTCAAGATATGGGGATGCCATGAAAAGGCTTTCCTAAGGGAACTGAGAAGGGAGGGGAGAAAGAAACTCATATTTGTCAAGAACTAACTCTGGGCCTCCACCTCTTAACACCTTAGTGAATCCTCACGTCAACTCTGTGATGCAGGAGTTATCACCATTCCCATTTTGCCAGTGAGAAAGCCCAGGCTCAGGGATATCAAGGGGATTCCCACTTGTGGGGGATGAGCTGGGGTTGGAATTCCACTCTGTGACATCCACAGTCTATTTTCTTCCTGCAAACCTCCATCCTACCACGTCTGATCCTTTTGAGGGTCCCTGTGGCCTATGTTGGAGAGGATTATGAGGGGAAAGGTGAAAGGAGGCATCTGGAAGGGAGGAGGATAGGAGAGCATGTCAGAATTGGGAACAGAAAAGAGACTGGGCATGCTTTCCACAGAACCGATGATGAGCCAACAAAGGGCTCCACCACCATTCTAATTAAGGCCAGAGGGCTGGGTAGTTAGGGTGGGAGCTCTGGAATCAGACGGGCTGGGTTTGGATTTTGGCTCATTCACTTAGCAGCTGTCTCATTTAGGGCATGCACTTTGCCTCTCTGAGCCTCAGTTTCCTTATCTGTAAAATGGGGACCATAATAATAATAATGATATCCACCTATCAGAGTTGTGAGGACTGAGTAGGATGATGTATGTAATGTGTTTTGGCACAGTGCCTGGCACAGTGTGTGATTGAGAAATGGACGAGTAAGATGAGGAATTACTACCCCTGGTGGGGAAGCAGCAGGGGTCTAGGTGAGTCTTAAGAGTTTAATGTTTTTGCTTCTTTTCCTTGTCTGTCCTGGGAGCTGCCTGTCAAGTTTTCTGACCACCGGAAAGATCTGGGCACTCTTCTTTGAGATCAGCTGGCACAGAGGCTGGGGCTAGAGCATCTTAGCAACGTGTTCACTGGATCCATCTTATCCAGCTCATAGGCATGGTTTCTGATCTGGACGCTGATCAGACCACCTGAGGCAGGGTTGGGGCTGGTGAAGGGAGTCAGCCAGAAGTCCTGAGGGCATCAGGCTTTTGGTTAAGCTTCTTAACTCCTCCTTTTCTTTCTTTCTTTCTTTCTTTCTTTCTTTCTTTCTTTCTTTCTTTCTTTCTTTCTTTCTTTCTTTCTTTCTTTCTTTCTTTCTTTCTTTCTTTCTTTCTTTCTTTCTTCCTTTCTTTCTTCCTTTCTTTCTTTCTTCCTTTCTTGTCTGTCTTTCTCTCTTTCTTTCTTTTCTTTTCTTTTTTTTTTTTCATCACTGAGCAGTAGCATCTCCCTGCTTCTGAACTACCCCCACTCAGGGAGGTACCAAGACTTATGTTCTGAGTGTGGTGTGAGGAGTTGAAGCCTTTCTAAGGGCTGCCAGAGGGGCGGCAGCTGAGTACTCAGCAGCTGGCCACCAGCTTCTGCTTTGCTGAGAGGAGGGCACAAGCTGAGGGAATTTCAGGAAGATGGTGGAGGAGGAGGTGGACATGAGCCTGGCCGGAGGCACAGAGGAGCAGGGTGTTAGGAAAGAGGAAGACATTCAGAACAGGGACAAGAACTGTGAGGAAAGATGAGAGATGTTGAAACAGAATTTTTGGAGAGTTTTGCTATGTGATGTAACCCCCTTCTCCACCTCTTCCAAAAGCCTCCAGCAAACTCTGGGTTATTTGCATGATGATTTTGGAGTTAAGATTTGTGGCTATGTGGGAGTATGCTGTGGGTGTTGAGAAGAGGGGTACAGAAAGAGGAAAGCCACAAACTGGGCCCCGGCAGGAGAGGCAATGTGGCAGACACGGCTGCTTGCCTACCCAGTACCCACTCTCCCTTTGTTTTCCTACTGACGGGTCCTGGATTTCATTCAAGGCAGTAATTGTGCTTGTTCAAAATATTTAACTCCCCAGACTCCCTTGCAGATGGTGGAGGTCACATGACTCTGCTGTGGACAGTAAGATATAACCAAAGTCTGCTGGATGGAGCTTCTGGAAAAGTTACTACTTTCCTTGAAAAAAGGGAGCATGCATTTACCATTCACCACACACCTTCTCCTCTTTGCCTTTCTCCCCTTCTCCCTGCCTGCCATGGAGATATGATGCCTAAAGGTGAAGTAGCCAACTCACAACCGTTAGGACAGAAGCCACAGGCTTTTTCCATAGGTTAGATGAAGCCTGGGTTCTTGATGTCTTCCTTCACCATCCCCAAGCACCCGCCTACACATTTCTTATTACTTGAAACAGACCGACCCTTGTTTGGTTAGGCCACTGTGGTCAGGTTTCTGCAACATGGGGTCACATGCCTTCCCAACTGACACAAGTCTCAAGCTCCTTTTCTCTTCTTTTCATAGAAAGATAGCTTCTACCAGATAAGGATCTATCCTTTTTAGTGGAAAACAAAAATGGCAAAGAAAGAAAGACAGAAGAGAGAGAGAGAGAGAAAGAAGAAAGAAAGAGAGAAAGAAGAAAGAAAGGAAGAAAGAAAGAAAGAAAGAAAGAAAGAAAGAAAGAAAGAAAGAAAGAAAGAAAGAAAGAAAGAAAGAAAGAAAAAGAGATAGAGAGAGAGCTGGAGAGAGGGAAGGAAGAAAAGAAAGACAGAGGGAGAAGAAAGAAGACAAGGAAGGAAAGGGAAAGGAAAAGAGGGAAGGGGAGGGGGGAGGACAAGGGAAGGGAAGAGGGAAGGAAGGAAAGAAGGAAGGAAGGAAGGAAGGAAGGAAGGAAGGAAGGAAGGAAGGAAAGAAGGAAGGAAAAATAACTAGGGCCTTTCCATTTTGCCTTCAATAGCAAAGTGGCCCTGGATATTACAGAGCTGGAAAGGGTGATAGATAAGTAATTAGAGCTTAGATCAAGCGTCCCAAATTGTACCCAGTACACCGGGGCTGGAGGGTGGGTTTCAGCAGAAGCTGCCTTTACATCCCCCAGTTGCTGGGACAGGCACTGGATTCTGCTTCCTTTCTTCTGGTTCCTATCACCCTACTTTCCACTTCCTCCTCTTCATACAATGAACAGAATGTGCCACGTTGTCTGAAGAACTGATAGAGGACTGATTGGAGCAGAGGAAACACAGTTGCCTAGATACCATCTCTCAAACAACCCTGTTCTACCAGGCCTGACACTCGCACCGGGACTGTTGTGGGGAATCACAGAGCCGGGAGGGGCCATCACCCACTATGACCCAGTCCAATGTGCTCAGTCAACAGGGTAGGAAGCAAGGCAGGTTCAGAGTGGGCAAGTGCTTGCTCAGGGTGACCGAGGCAACAGGGCCTCACAGGCACCATCCTCAAAGATGTCTTCCTCCCTTTCCATTCAACTGTGATAAGTCTCTGTTCTCAGTGCTAATAGCACCAGAATGAAATATTTGGGTTTAGCAGTAATTTGCAAGAATGGCACTAGAACTGCAGGAATTCTACTGACTCAAATCTCAATACGAATAAATAATATTGTTAAAAACTCAAATGGTATTAGACTAAATTAAGTGTATGCCTTAGTTCAATTAGTAGGTATGTGACATAGAACAAATCACATCACAGCTCTGCATGTGTTTCCTCATCTGCAAATGAGGTAGTTGGAAGCCTTTATGAACATACCTTTCTGCTATAAAACAAGTTTCTAGAAGGCAGAAATCACATCTTAACCATTTCTCTATCCCCACCACCTGTAATGCTCTCCAGTATGTAAAAGCAGCTCGGGAAACTGCTTGTCAAGTGAACGAATAGGTGAATGAATGAATGATTTAGGCGGACAGTGAATAAACATGTCTTACATGGCACCTGGAAGCAAAACTCAGAACAATACGAGCACAGGTTAGTTTCAGCATAAGATTTGAGAGCTGCCTAGAAAGGGGCAGATGACTGTGGGTGGTGGTGAGCTCACCATAACTGAAGGAATTCAAGAAGATGTTGGTAGCAGAGATGTAATATAAGAAATGGATTGGTGTTCTCTGGGGGCAAGCTGGAGCTTGTGAGCTCTCTGGTCTCATTCAACTGGCCTGAAGTCTCAAGGTCAAGTTCCCTTACTGACAATGTCTTACAGGGAGACACAACTTAGCTTACTGTCTTCACTCTGAGACCCTTGAAGTCTTATTTTCAAAGAGTAAAGCAAAGTTCCCAGAAAGGATGGATTGGTGCAGTCAGGGTCTTTCTTAACCCATGGGCAAAGGTGTCATTTCAGGGAAAATGCTCAAACCACCTCCCCGACCACAACCTAGCACCTCTGTCTCCACCATTAGAGCTGCATCTTTTTCCCTTTAATGGCTTAGTCTTTAATACACACCTGCACCTTGGTCTTAGACTTCAAGCTTTTTGAAGTATAATACAGTGGAGACAGCCATATCACATGTGTGTTTGATACAAAATCAGCTTTATGAATTTGGTAGTGAGAAAGAAGGAAGTAATTGAAACAATGAGGGTGATGCCATCCTTTATTCCATTCATGAGTATGTGCTCCAGAGTGAGAAATCGGAGGTGAGAAGCTTCTGTTCACTCATATGGTCCTTCTTCCCCTTGGGCTTCTCAAAGGATGAATGGCATTTAAATAGATTTTCCAGTTTTTTTTTTTTTACCATACTTGGATTCCTCCTTAAGGTGTAAGTGGAAGATCAGAGAGGGGTTCTGGATGGTAGGATCCTGAAAGGTGGTGAGAGAGGGGGCCCTACCAAATTTCTGGAAAAAGCAAAGGGATCCTCGGGTGTCCCTGGGGAAAGGGTAGGCCCATTGGCCCTGCAGCCATGGGGAAAAATGCCAAACAGTCTTGGTTTCAGTGTGTTGGACTAGCCAGAGCTTACCAAGAAGCGAGCCCCATCGATGTGGTACTTCTTCACTGCCTTCTCACAGTCCTTATAGTTGAGCTGCAAAGAGAAGGGGAAGGTGTTGTCAGTGACGAGCAGTCTCTTACCATTGGTTCCTCTCCCTTGTCTGCCCCAGAAACTTAGCACTTTGCGGTACTTGTGGCTAGCCAGGCTCCCCACTGCCCTCCCTTGGCTAACAGAGGGCCCAGTCCCCACCTCAGCCTCGCTTTCACTACCCCCTTGGGACTGCCTGAAATGGAGAAATTGCCTTGCTCTAAGGCTTCGGGGCCAACCCTTACAGAAAGACTGCCTCCAAGGCATGCAGAGCTCTGCCCTATGCTCCTCAGGAAGGAGGAGCTAAAAGAAGAAAAGAAATACCATCCATTGCCTTGATGCCCAGAGACAACCTCGGTGTTTCTTTCAATGCTTTCTTCCTAGCATGTTTCTAAACATAATTGAGGTTATGATTTATATTCAGTCTCATTATCCTGACTTTTTTCTCTTAAATTACCTAAAGGGATAATATAAACACTGCCTAGTGTTATGCAAACTCAATTTAAACATTATTTTAATGACCACAACATCATGTAATCATTCCCTTATTGCTGAACATTTAGATTATTTACCAAGTTTCTGTTTCAATAATGATAATAAAAACGGCGAACAATTATTGAAAGCTTTCTGTATGGCAGGCAGTGTTCCAAGTAGTTAAACTAGTCTTCAATCATTTAACCCTCACATTTTGCAGATGCGGAATGAGAGGCACAGACAGCAAGTAACTTGCATGAGGTTCCATGGGTTTTAGGTGACAGGTTTCAGAACAGGCTTTAATGTCTCTTTCAGAAATATTCCCCTTTTAATAACAGTATAACTTATATACAGTAAGTAAAATGAGCAAATGAAAATGCAGCTTCATTTGTTTGCAGTACATCATCCCAATCAAAATACAGACCATCATGGACACTATGTTGCAAACTTTTTTCTCCCTCTTTGAGATAAATTGTTTAAGTCAGAATCTCAGAACCAAGTTATATAGGAGCCATAGGAACGAGCATTTTTAAGATCTTGGTTATTTTCCTAGACCAATCAGCAATCATATGAAGTGCTGGTTTCAACTTGTCCTCAACAGCATAAATGTTCACATTTGAAGTATCTCTCAGCTTGCTGCTTTGGGGTGGAGCATTTAAGGTTAAATGTTTCTCCTTGAGGATCCTAGGTTCTCCTCACAAGGGTGGGCCTCATGGTTTGTGGCAGCCTTCTTTTGGAGCACATTTTAAACCATATTTTTATCTTACAGCTAGCAAATCCAAAGAATAAATACAATTGTTGTGACATCTTAGCTTGGAAGGGCGGGATAATTATCACACTCAGAAAGCTGACTTAGAAGTTGATATTGAAAGCACACCCCATCTATGGAGCCCTGGTATCCCCTTTATCTATAGGCAGTGGAGGGTAAGTGGTTCTTGGAAGAGTCAACTGCCTTTAATTCATCATTCTCACTGTTATCATTATGAGATAAACCAGACGATTTTGAAGAGTGCTAACTTTATGTCTAGATCAGCAGAGAGTCCTGCAGACTGGGACCCAGGCATTTGATTCTGCTCCAGCAAGATCTGGGCTTGTGAACCTCAAATCTGTATTTTTAAGGAGCACCCTAGATGATTCCTATGGCATCCAGCTTTGGTAGGCACTGGTCCAGAAAAGTTACCTGGATCTGTAGTAAGGAAGACTGAGGGCTCTAGAGGGAAAGAGGCTGGTCTAAGGTCACACAGTGAGCTGGGCTACCAGCTGGGACCCCACCTGGGATTAGGACACACAGCTCTGAGCCAGTGCCTCCCCACTGCACGACCCAAGGATGTTCTCCTGCAAGTCAAAAGGAATTGGAGAGATTGAACAAATATGTAACATGGTCTCAGTCCTCAGGAGCTTATATTCCAGACACAGGACGAGGTACACATGTCAGAGACACAAAGTCCCACCAGTCTGCATGGGTGTCCCCAGCTAGGAGCCAGTTAATAGAGAAGGAAAAAGGGCAGATGGAATATGCATTACGACCCATCTGTCTGCTGAGTGCCTTGCACACATCATTTGCTTTAATCCTCACAATGAACCCATTGGGTTAGTTACTGTTCATATCTCTATTTCACTGATGAGGAAGTTAAGGCACAGAGAGGCAAAGCAACTATGGGAAAGTCACCAAGCTAGCAGGTGGAAGAGCCAGGGCAAGGTGTGTCTGACTCCAGAGCTGAGTCGGGAGGTGTCTCCAAGGGAGGCCTGACCCCACTACTTGGGTAGAGTTTGCATCTGCAGATCAATTCTTTACATGTCATGTTTGACAGCTAAGATCCATTCCCAAATGACTCTGCGGTCCGTTCATTTCGTAGTTTCTTTCAGGGGGCTGAGGTACTCAGAATCTGAAGGGTTTCTATCCAAGTCTGTGGAGGGACTAGAACTTCCAGGATCACAGACTCGCCTCAGTCTCCTAGTTTCTTCCCTCAGTCCATTTATGCCAGAAGAAGGAATCTGCCTGGGTGCTGTAGATTTGTCCTGGAGTCTGAGATCTCCAGGAAGAAAACTCTCCCTTCCCCCAGCTCAGGCAGTGAGGTCTTCCTGTACCATCCCTGACCCATGGTCCATCTCCCCATACTGACGGGAGTTTTAGGGATCAATTCTCTGTTGCTCAATTGGATTGTATAATTCTCCTGGTCACACCTGAAGGTTAGGCCTATCTGTGCCTCTCAGCCCATTCCAAGTCTCTCTCTTCATAATTCTCAATTCCTTTCTTTTTCCTTTATCCAGGTAACATGCCACTTTGTTTCCTCTTGGCAAATTTTACCTTGTTGCCCTATCTTATTTGGTCTATATTTGAGCAAGATATTTAGAAACATCCTTCAAAAAACCAGTTGTGCAACAATATTTGCTGAAGTCTAAGCTTATTATGACCTTGCAGAAGGAAAATAACAGAAATGAAAGCACAAAATATGGCAAAAAACAGGATCTGTGAGCTGTACCCCTACCATACCATACCCAGTTCAACATGTTCTCATTTTCTTCTTCAGGTTGGGGGAGAACAGTTGTGACTATGAATGCCTTGGAAATGCATAGACCCCAGGTTTGGCTATACGTCCTAGGGAACCTTGTCTACCCTCTTGAATCTCAATTTCCCCAGGAAAAACAGGAAGCTGAATTAGATGACTTCTATCATCTTAGCTTTACAATCTCATCTTTATGACAGTCTGGAATATCAACAGAATGTGATGCCAGCCCGCAGGGATGAGGGTGTTAGAAGCTTAACTGTCTCTCACAAGTCATCTTACCACATGGTCAGGGTAGAGGGACTATAACTAAGTCATACGGCTTGAGATCTGCCCAAGCAGATGCGTTGTCCCCTTCTGCCAATGACCAAGCACAGGGATCCTTCAACCTTTCCTCTAAGTCCAGAAGATAAGACAGCAACACTCTGGTCCCAGCACTGCCACAAGACTCTTCCCCTCTAGAGGCCTCAGTTTTCATAGCTATAAATTGGGGCTCACATCAGTTTTCTGTCCTGCCTCACAAGACTCTCATAAAGCTCCAAGGAGACCGCCCCAGGGGGGAGCTTGAGGACCCCCATCAGGGTCGTGAGCAGTGAAAGCCCAAATGCTGTGTCTGGCACTGCTCATCATAGTCCTCTATCCAGCCCTCCCACCCTGCCTATGCTTTCTCCTGCCTCCAGGACACCACGTCTCCCCTTTCTAGTAAGTAGCGTTGATCTCATTAGCAGTTACAACAGTTCTCTGCATCTCAGAGCATGGACTTTAAAACCAGATAGGTGTGGCTTGAGTCTTGCCTCTATCGCATGTAGTCCCTAGGGCTTTGGACCATTTCACTTCCCTGAGCTGATTTGGCAGCTGAGTCAAGGGGATAACAATGCTGACCTCACAACATAGTAGGGAGCGTTAAATGGGACAGTGCCTGTGAAACACCGAATTCAAACCCTAGCACATAATAGGCACATACTCATTTGAGGGCTCCTGCTCCCATCCTTCTCTCCAGAACTCATTGCCAGGAAAACTCAGCGGTCTATATGGCGCCCACTCAACCAGTAAAGTTGCCATAGGGTTCCATTGCTATCTTATACACCTCCCACATTCTGCCGCAATTCCATCTTCAAGCCTCAGTTCAGCCCACCAAGGGCACTATCATCATGACCACTCACACAAGAGCAAGGCTCACCTTCTTGAAATAGTCAGCAAGGCTGTCGGGGTCCCAGCCCAGGACCTCTGAGCGAAAGGGCACATTCCTCAGTGCCATGGCTGCTCTCCCGGGAAGAAGCTCACAAGCTGAGCATGGGTGCTGCACCCATGGGCAGAGAAGCTCAAATCCAGAGTTCGGAGGCGTTCTTGGCTCTTCCAACTCCCAGCTACCCTGTGGAACACCCTTGTTGGAGCTGAAGTCTTTTCTGCCGTAGCCAGATCCCAGAAAGCAACGGCTTCCTCTGCGAACAAATATGGTCTCTTCTCAGAAAACGACTCAGCTAGTTTCCTTTACCACTTCCTCTGTTGGGCTCTAAATAAGTAAACAAGGAAGCCCAGCTCTGGGGGCTTGAGATGCAGAGAGAGCCACAGGGTTGGTAATTCCCCACTAGCTCCAGTCACCCCAACCCAGCAGGAGAGGCAATGAAGGGGTCTTAAACTCCAATGTGAGTCCGAGTATTTTTCCTTTGAACTCTGGACACTCATATGTCTACACTGCATTCTTGCTCAGCTGGGGCTTTGCAGACCAAAATCTATCGTGACGGTTGACCTGAAATGCAGAAAATTTCTCACATCAGTGAACTGCTGGAGCATGGTTTTTTAATGCTTTCCAACCACTTTCCCCTCCCACCATCAAAGACTGGGATTCTTTCAGCTGCCTATTTACAGTTGTCATGAGAGGATCCTCAAGGAGTCAGTGAGTCAGGCACCCAGGGCCGAACAAGGTGCTACCTTGTGCAGACAGGGCTCAGTTTCTGATGTGACTATTTCTGTGCTATGCAACCTTAGGCAAGGACTTAAAAGCTGGGAATCTCAGTTTCCAAATCTGTATAATAGGAAAACAGGGATTCCCATATACACATAAAACTTAGATGCATTTAACTAGACAAACCTAAAAAGAAAAATTTAAAAGAAAAAAAACGTAACAATTGCTATTGATAGTGTCATATATTCCATTCACTATTGTTTCCACAATATATTTTATTCACTATTGATTCTGCCATATAGTCTAGCCAAAGAGCACATTCCCTGGAGATAGGAGGTGAGAATCTGCTGTTTTCTTAGTTTCAGACGTTGTTCATTTCTCATAACTGAACAACTTATTGGCAGAGGGTGAGTCCAGTGTATAAAAGCAACTATATTTATGCAATAAGGCAACCTCTAAACACAAGTTACTACTTCATCTAATGCTACACACACACACACACACAGAGTCATCTGTTCTAAGGCTGTTGCCCTTACTAAGTGATGCTATGTTGGTCCTTGAGGTGGTGCCTTCCTGAGGATTTTCAAGCATAGATTTGGCCATGCACAGTTTTCTTCTTATACACACTCTGAGGAGCCCCACTGTCACTGTAAGGCACCTGCCTCACAAGCTGGTAGGCAGCTTAAATGAAATACACATTTTGCTCCAGGCCCAGCACCAGCTCATCAATGTGAGCTGGTGTTAGCCTCACCTTAGAAGGTGCTGAGGGCATCAGTGAAGGTAGCCCAGGCCATTTGCTCCTTGCAGGGCCTCACACCTAAGAACTCTTTTCTTTTCTCTCTTTCTTTCTTTTCTTTCTTTCTTTCTTTCTTTCTTTTTTTTTTTTAATTGAGATGGAGTTTCGCTCTTGTTGCCCGGGCTGGAGTGCAATGGTGCCATCTCAGCTCACTGCAACCTCCGCCTCCCAGGTTCAAGCAATTCTCTTTCCTCAGCCTCATGAGTAGCTGGGATTACAGGCATGCACCACCATGCCCAGCTAATTTTGTATTTTTAGTAAAGACGGGGTTTATCCTTGTTGGTCAGGCTGGCCTCGAACTTCCAACCTCAGGTGACCCGCCCGCCTCGGCCTTCCAAAGTGCTGGGATTACAGGCCTGAGCCATTGCTCCTGGGCCACACCTAAGAGCTCTTGGTAGCTGATCATCCTGTATAAAGCACAGCCCTGCTGTACAAAAGCTCCATCACGGGTGAGAGGTCACCTGGTCTTTCAAATCACTAGCATAGCAGTGAACAATAAAAAGCCATTTGAAGAGAAAGAGAGAGAGAAATCACTTTGAAGTAGAGTAAGCACAGAAGATGTTATGGAATTAACTGGGATTTAAGCAGCGCCACGGAGGATGGAGTAAAAGGGAGGGCATTCCTGACCTGGATCAATCAGTGTCTCTCTCTCTATCTCTCAAAACACATGCCACCTATGAAAAGGAACATTCCAGATCATCCTTAAAAGTAGAAGCAATTTTACTTTATTTTATTTTAATTTCTTCTTTTTATTTGCTTTTGTTTTTTGTTTAGAGATGGGGTCTCCCTCTATTGCCCAGCCTGGAATGCAGTGGCGCAGTTATAGCTTACTGTAGCCTCAGACTCCTGGGATCAAGTGATCCTCTCACCTCAGCCTCCCAAGTAGCTGGGAGTACAGGCATGCACCACCATGCTCGGCTAATTTTTTTATGTTTACTCTTTTGTGGAGATGGAGTCTTGCTTTGTTTTCCAGGCTGGTCTTGAACTCTTGGTCACAAGCGACCCTCCCATTTTGGCATTACAAAGCGCTGGGATTACAGGTGTAAGCCACCAAGACTGGCCTAATTTTTTTAATGATGTTCACCTCACTCAGGATAAGAAAAATCTACAGAAAAGCAGTTGTAATGAAGGTATCGCTAAATATTAGGCTCCTTTAGAAAGAATTATCCAATTAATGTGGCCAAGATGGAGGATCCATGGAGCTCATTTAGAAGACAAAGCAGCTAAGAAACCTGGATGACAATAATGGTGACTTTGAGAAACATAAGAGACACGATGCCTTGAGCTCTTCCTATGCGCCAGAGAGCACAAGCTGAGAACTTCTTACTTACTGTCTTAATTGTTGGCACTATTATTGCTCCTACTCTACAGAAGAGAAAATTGAGGCTCCGAGAGGTGAACTACTTGCCCCCTGAACCCAGCAAGTTGGGAGTGCATCCAGGACTCTTCCAAAGTTGATCTGAGTCCAGAGCCCCTGTCCTTGGCCATTTGCCACCTCGAGGCTCTCAGATGTTACAGAAACTGCCTAAGGTAGACTTGGGACTCAAACCCAGTCTGTCTCCAGAGCCTGCGCAGTTTCTTCTCTGTGGCGTCTGGTGAGGAGGAAGAGAGGTTGTCAATCTGAACAAGCTCAGTAAAGGATGCAGCACTCTGCACGAGGCGGGCACTTGGTGGCCCCTCCCCGCAGAACCACAGGCCCATTCCTCAGAAAGGGCAGTTGGTGCAAGGGGAAGCGTGTTGCCTCAGGCCTGGAGCCTTTCCTCTTCCCCAGACCTCATCGATTTCCCAACACTCACGAGTTTCACATCTCCTGTCTCTGGCTGAAGGGTTCCTGAAGCTCTGGAGACTGGGCTAGTTAGCCCCCAAGAGAGACTCAGGAGACCAGAAGGACCAGTGTGACCCTGTGCAGGCTCAGCCACAGGCTCCTCACCTCCAAAATGGGGCAGCCATGACAGCAGCCTCTGGGTACAGCCCCCGACAGCGGGGCTGCCATGACCATGGAGGCCAGGGGCAGCAGTTGGGTGCACAGCATCTGTCTGTTGGCTTCAAGCATGAAGCAGAGCAGAGGGTGGGGATCCAGTAGGGCATAGTGATTTGAAGCAGTGGTGGGGATACCCTGGCCCATGTCTCTCTCCCTCCCCCAACCAGGTGGAGAACTCGGCACTTACGAAGGAACGAGGTTACAGAGGCCTTCTTAGGCTTTGTGATGCATAGCTCAAGATTTGGGAAAAGGTAAACAATCTCTGAGCAGAATAAAAGCAGCATTCTGGGGGCTGGGCACAGTGGGTCATGCCTGTGAGTCATGTGGTGGGTCAATCCCAACACTTTGGGAGGCCAACGTGAGTGGATAATCTGAGGTCAGGAGTTCGAGACTGGCCTGACCAATATGGTGAAACCCTGTCTCTACTAGAAATACAAAAATTAGCCAGGCATGGTGGCATGAGCGCCTATAGTCCCAGCTACTGAGAAGGCTGAGACAGAATTGCTTGAACCCGGGAGGTGGAGGTTGCAGCGAGCTGAGATGGTGCCACTGCACTCCAGCCTGGGTGACACAGCAAGACTCCCTCTCAAAAAAAAAAAAAAGACAACATTCTGTTCCTACACAGAAACAGGGCTTCTGGAATAGGAATGATTTTTCTTTGTTTTTGTTTTTGGAGATGGAGTCTCACTCTGTCACCCAGGTTGGAGTGCAGTGGTGCCCTCTTCGCTCACTGCAACCTCCCCCTCCTGGGTCCAAGTAATTCTCCTGCCTCAGCCTCCAGAGTAGCCGGGACTACAGGCACATGCTGCCATGCCCAGCTAATTTTTCGTATTTTTGGTAGAGATGGAGTTTCACCTTGTTGCCCAGGCTGGTCTCGAACTCCTGAGCTCAGGCAATCTGCACCCCCTCGACCTCCCAAAGTGCTAGAATTACAGTTGTGAGCCACCGCGTCCGGCCAAGGGATAGGAACCTTTACTGCACAACCAGTGGAGGCTGTGGACAAGAAAGCAGTACCTGCAGAGAGGCTGTGTCAGATTGTGAGAGTGGATGTGGTAGCAGCAAACTGCAGCCCAGGGCATCGCCCAAATCTCCTCCCCATCCCACCCATCACGTCCAGACTTCCAGCTCCCTCCCTTTCCATCTGACCCACAGCAGAATCAGGTGGGCAGATAACTGCCTTCCTTCACAGCTAATTCTAGAGGCGAGAGAAGTGCACAATTCCTTAGAAGAGACTTGGGAGTTGCAACTTCTGTGTGTGGGGTTGGGGAAAGCGTCTGGGGAGTTGATGCTTAGGGACGGGGAGAATGGAAAGCAGGGACTTTACAGACAAGAATGTGTTGACCTTCTTAGGAGAGGAACACAAGAAGTTAGAAGGTGGGTGGGAGGAAGTGCTTATTTGAATTTGACTTGGACAGAGGGTCCTGACCATGGGAGAGAGAATAAGGTGGTGGCACGTGGCCCAGAGAGGATGCTGACGTGGGACAGACACCACAGGCAATCGGAGGATGACCTTGCCCGTGTCCACCCAGCCTCACTCCCACCAACTTTTTAACGTCTCAGATTTATCACCAGAGGCTGAAGTGCCTTGCTGTTGGAACTTTCTAGAGGACCTGCATGGGAGCAAAGGCTGCAGCTGTCACCCTCGCAGAGAGAGGGAGCAGTTTTCCCCTCCATCCTTAAGGCAGGCAGTGGGAGCACCCTCCATGCCTGGGATCCTTGTGGATGGCAAAGGGCTCCACCACATGGGAGAGTCCGGCGGAGCGAGCAGAACCAGGAAGGGGTCCTGAGTGCTCTGCTGGACAGAGGGGCCCACACACTCCAGCAGCCACACAAGAAGGCACAGAACTCGGCGAGCCGGCCTCAGAAAGAGTGTGCAGGCAGGGAGAGACCTGCCTCCTGTGCAACGCATCCTCCATGCAGAGAGCCAGTGCTCACAGCACTCCTGCAGACCGTGGGTGGGAGGCGGTGGGGAGGGGGCCCGCGCAGCAACCCCATAGGAGCTCTCCTGCAGGCCACACTCCACTCTACCTCAACAGTCACTGAACTCCCTGCCCCCAAGCCTGGACACAGCTCTGACCTCCCCCGTCCTGGGAGACGGCATGGGGAAAACATGAGCCGGCCAGCCTGTGCAAGGCAACGAGAAGCAATATTTTCCACTTCCTCCCAGTTGACAATTTCATTCTTTTAAAAAAACTCTTTCATCCCCTTTCTCTGTGTCCCTGGCTCTGCTGTTTTAGCTAAGTTGCCTCAGAAGTTCAAAGGTGGGTAGGAGGAAGTACTTATTTGGACTTCCTCTCAAACCTCCCCTCCCTGGCTGCCCTATTTTTGACTTTGGCAGCCTGAACCCAGATAGCTCTGCTGTGAAGGGAAACTCCCCAAACGCCAGCAAGGGGGGTGGAGTGGGGGCTGGGGGCCGGAGAGGGGGTAACAGGCTTCTCAACTTAATAGAAAAATCCTTGTCTTCTTCCTTGGCAAGCTGGAGAAGGCAAGGTTTCTGGGGGGTGGGAAGGGGTGCCAGAAAATAAAGCAAATGAAATTTATCCCCAGTCAGCAAAGGCACCTGTGACCAACTTCAGCTGCTTCTCCACAAGGAAGAGCTGTGGACCCAGAAAGTGCAAGCACGTCCCTAAGATGAAGTGGCTTGCAGTTAATGAGAACAGCATAGATGAGAGTTTCGGAGTACGTTTGAGAAGTGGGCGCATCCTGATTGCATGTAATTTGTCTACCCACCCTTCCACGAGGCTTCAAGGGCTTGGCGAAAAGAAAGGCTAGGTCCCTGTGTGTATGACATCACGTAGCCCTCTTAACTGCTCTTTGTGAAAGGGGGATAGAGTCATACATACTCACTTTATAGATTGAAAACAAAGGCTTGGGGAGACCAAATGCTTTTCCAAGGCCTCACAGTTCATCGGAGGTAAAATGTGGGATTTGAAACCAGATCTGTCTGACACTAAGACTTTCCACCAAAAGATGGCACTTTCCAAGAACAGAAATGTTACGAAATGAATTATCAATACTCACCTAGAACAGGTCTTTTCAACCATATTTATTAGGAAAGACAGGATATTTTGTTTTTGAGTTCTTCTAAAATGATGATCCTTGGTTTGCATACATTTTTCTCTAATTAAAAATAATTAAGCCTAGCAATCTAATGCTATATGAGTTTTGCAGGCTCACTGAGTCCCTCAATTGTACCCTGCAAGTGGAGAGACACCTGCTGAGGGCTGCAGAGGTTGGCTGGGTCAGGCTGAGTTGCAGATGGGAGGTGGGGGTGGTGGAGGAAAAGAGTAAAATAAGGGAGGAAAATGACCACAAGCTTTCATTCATTCCAGCCTGAGGCCTCAAGGAAGTCTGAATTGCTCCTGCTATGGACACCCTGGAGTTGCCTGGCTCCTGCATGTTCCAAGCCTGCTCTTAAAACTGTCCTTTGGGAGGCTGAGGCAGGAGAATGGCATGACCCTGGGAGGCAGAGCTTGCAGTGAGGCGAGATCACGCCACTGCACTCAGGCCTGGGTGACAAAGCGAGACTCCGTCTCAAAAAAACAAACAAACAACAAAACTGTCCTTTTGAGTATGCGAAGGCCTCTATATCCTTCCAGTAAGTAACTTTGTTGCTCAGATTGCACAGAGTTAGATTCTGTTGCTTGCAACCAAAACCCCAGCTCTTCCACATACATAGACCGTTCTCCTTTAATTTGTCCAAACAGTCTCAAGGGAGAAAAGGAGGTAGGCTGGAGTAAGGAAGAGACATGGACTGGGAGATGGGGAGGACCCAGGCTTGGATTCTACTCAAGCAATGCCATCAGCTGGGTGTCTGACCTTGAGCCCCTTTTAAAGTTTCCTCATCTTTAAAAGGGACTGATAAAACTTAACATCCCACTTCATGTGCTTTTGCTGACACACAAAGTTGCCTGTGTTACACGTCTGCCCTGTGTCTGACATATCTGACATGGAGATGCTACAAGTTCATTTCCATCCCCCAGACAATTTCTAGAGCTTCCTTTTAGTCTATGCTCCTCTCAATGGCGGATTAATTTTCAGTTCACCTCTCTTTGAAGACTCGAGCAAAAGAAACAAATAATCTTTTTTTGTATTTTTAGTAGAGACAGGGCATACAAAAATTAGCCGGGCGTGGTGGCATGTGCCTATAGTCCCAGCTACTCGGGAGGCTGAGGCAGGAGAATCACTTGAACCTGGGAGGCAGAGGTTGTGGTGAGCTGGGATTGCGTCACTGCACTCCAGACTGGGCGACAGAGCAAGACTCTGTCTCAAAAAAATAAAATAAAATAATAAAAATAATCTGATATCAAGAATTTATTCTGAAAAGTTTTCATGGAATATCATCAGAGGGTGACGGTACATGTGATCTGCCAAACTAGGATGTTTTTGGAAGTGGAAGGGATGCTGCTTGTGATATGTTGGGATGGCCGGCAGACTTTGGGGTTGCCCCTGGCAATGGAAACATATGGGATCCCTAGTCACAGAGTTCTCACCCGTTATACTGATGCCTTGGTCTGTTTTCCTCCTGCAGAGTTTCATCTGCTCCACCAAAGCAGAATTTCCTACTCCTTGCTTGTGACAAATGGTGACTCTATTTGCATTTAGCAAAAAGTTGGAATACTTTTTGCCACAGGCAGAAACTCCAAATGTAACTCAGGTGGGGATAGTTCGAGCACACGCCAATAGCTTATGTTCCCTGAGCCCAGCGGCTTTTCATTCCCAGCTGTTTCATGAGGCCTCTTCAGAGCATTGCCTTATCCTGCCCTTACTGGAACTGGAGGGTCCACTTTTTCTTTAAACCAAGGAGACGGCACAGGCTCATAGCTCTAAATTTAATGTGTGACTAGCCAACAGAAGTGCCACATTCTTACAAACAGACTCGCCCTGCTTCATCCCCCTTAGCCCTGCCGTTGTTCTTTGCTATCTACTGTAGAGTTTCAGGCCATCTCACCAGGGTCTTGTGCTCCCTGACGGCCAGGATTGTGATTTAGGAAGACTGTCCTAAACAACTCAAGGCCAGAATTTCACAAAACTTCAGTGTCCCCTTATGGAGGGCCTTTGTTCCTGTTCTGGGGGCTTCCTGTGTGAACCTGGATTCTCAGAGGGACTCAAGTCCATTCTGGAGATTTGGCAGAATGATCCTCCCTGGTCTAGCTTTTCTTCCCAAGTCCAACCCCTCAAAAGCTTCAAACCGCAGATATTTTTTTTCCCTGGGGCAAACAGGGAGCAGCTCAATCCAAGCACATTGCTGCCATACTGTAATGGGGCACATTAGGCAAGAATTTGGGTCCTGTGTTGCCAGATCTTTGTTTAAGAAAAGGTAGAAAGCTAGATATTATGTTTAAAAAAAATCAAAAAGGAAAATGTGGCAACTGCGGTAGGCAGAATAATGATCCCCCAAAGATGTCCACGTCTTCATTTTGGAATCTGAATATGTTAAGTTACATGGAAAAGGGGAATTAAGGTTGTGGATGGATTTGAGGTTGCTAATCAGCTGGCCTCCAAATAGGGAGACAAGCCTAGAATATCTGGGTGGGTGCAGTGTAATCTCAAGGGCCCTTAAAAGTGGAAGAGGGGAGGTGGGAGAAGGAAGCATCAGAAGGAGATGTGACTATGGAAGCCAGGCACAGAGATGCAACACTGCTGATGTTGAAGGTGAAGGCATGGAGCCACAAGCCAAGGTACCTGAGCGGCCTCTAGAACCGGGGAAAGCGAGGAAAGGGGATTCTTTCCGGGAAACTTCAGAAAGCAACATGGCTTTTGATTTTAGCCCAGTGAGAACTGTTGCAGGTTTTCGACCTCTGGAACTATAAGGTAATAAATTAGTGTTGTTTTAAAGTCATTAATTGTGTAGTAATTTGTTACAGCAACAATAGAAAATGAATACATCACCTAACTTAAAAAAAAAAAAGGACAAACCAACCACATTTGTTGGCTGTAGAGCCGCTGAGAGCCTCTTGGGACTGAGAATCGCTGAATGACAGGTACTAATTTTAAGGTGGAAGGACTTGAAAATCAGCACCCCAGACTCTACGACCTAGTCAGTGGCAGGGAGAGCCAAGATCACACAGCTGTGACTCATACTGGACAGGCTGAGTCCTCGAACAGCACTCACACGGCTCTCCAGCCATCGAGGGAAGGCAAATGGAGGTGAAGTAATATTGGTAAGTTCCTGCCAATGCGGAGTTCACGTCATAAGCACGTGAAACATAAACACAACTGCACGTGGCTGGAGGGAGAACGAAATAGGAGCTTAAGTAGTGTGGGCTGTTTTAACTGCTGTTCTATTCAAGAAATAAAGGAATGCCCCAGGGTAAGCTCAAGAAGGCCAGCTGTAGGTGCTGCCTGTTAAGCTAAACCCTGTCCAAGCATAACTCCCTTCCAGACATGGGCGTGCATGCTGCCGGGCCCTTGACCTGCCATTGCTGTCAACTCCATGGCCTGCTTCTCAGACGGATGCTCCTGTTTCACAAGCCAGCTGCATTTCTTTTTCTTTTCTCTTCCTTTTTCTTTATTATTATTTTTTTTGTTTTTGGCACGTGTAATTTCGGAAGCATCGCTCAGTTTCCCCAGGAAGCTCTGCACAGAGTGAGGACAGGAACAAGTATGCCTTCATTGAGCACTACCTGTGTCAACGGTGCTCTGGGCCTTGGCGCCTGGGTTGCTTTACACACACAGGATGCTTATCAAGACTGTGACATGTCTAGAGTTGAATCTCTGGGGAATGGAAACAGGTACTTGTCATTGTGGAGGGACAAAGGCCTTTAAAGGGACTTAGCTCCAAAGTGGCAGCCCCTGGGTGTCTTCTAGCTAGGGGCATTCCGTTTGGACCACAGTGCTCTTTGCTGTTCCCACTCTCCAAAAATCACTTTGAAAGCATTTAGCTGGGACGTCTTCTCTTCTGTTCACCATACCCTCAATCCTCCCCATGATCTTGTATCACCCCACTTCACTCAGCTACAGTTCCCGCCTAGCCCTTGAGAGAGAGTTTGAGTTTGTGAGAGTTTATCCTTATCCAAGTGCCGTATTTAACTCAATTCACTTATTCATTCATTCATAATATATTTATTGAACACTTACTATGTGCTAAAGAATGTAATGGGATTCAGGAGTGAACAAACATAAAGCTGTCGGTCTCATGGAGACTGATAATGATAATGTTGTAATAATGGTGATGATGATGATGATTAATAAGCATTGAGTATTTACTTTGTGCCAGGGGTGTTTCCCTTACTGTCAAATGAGGAAACTAATGCACAGGCCAGTTTCATCCTTACGTGGCAGACAGAAATTAACACAGGAGCAAATAAGAGGTGCTAGGGCTCTATGTACAATTTGGTAGCCACTAGCCTGGCTATTTAAATCTAAAGTCATGGAAATGCAAAAAAAAAAAAAAATCAAAATTCAGTTCCTTGGTCACACACATTTCAAGTGCTCAACAGTTACATGTATCCAGTGGCAGTCACTTCGGGCAGTGCAGACACAGAACATTTTCATCATTGCAAAGTTCTACGGGGCAGCCCTGGTCTAGAGTGTTGTGGCTCATAATGGAAACTCCAGGGTTTGAATCCTGATCTGACACTCACCAGATGGGAGACCTTGAGCAAATTTC
The DNA here is from genome assembly GCF_006542625.1 of Nomascus leucogenys. Lineage (NCBI taxonomy): Eukaryota > Metazoa > Chordata > Mammalia > Primates > Hylobatidae > Nomascus > Nomascus leucogenys. The sequence continues at coordinate 8,363,682 of NC_044382.1, read as the reverse complement.
TTAACCTCTCTCTATCTTGGGTTATTGATCTATAAAATATGGTCAATAACAATACCATTCTCAAGGAGTTTGGGAGAAGATGAATTAATTCTAGGATGTTTAGAACAGTGTCCATCACATAATAAACGTCTGATCCATTGATTATATCTACTATTGTAAGTATATAAAATGATGGGAGGTCGTGATAAATGCTGTAAGGAAAAATAAAGCGAGGTGAGTGGTTGGTTGTGACAGGGTCTTGCTTAGACAAGACAGTCAAGGGTGTCCTCTTGAGAGGGTGGCCTCTGAATGAAGTCAGGAAGCCAGACCTGTGGGGGGGAAGAACACCCAGGCAGAGGCCGTGAGCAAAGACCCCAAGGCTGGGGCTTGCTTGGCACGTCCCAGGTACAGCAGAGGCCAGTGTAGCTGGAAAGGAGCAAGTGAGGGAGAGAGGAGGAAGATGGGCTTGGAGAGATGCTAGAGGACCACGGTGAGGACTTGCACTGCATTGAATGTGGTGGGAGCACCTGGTGGGTTTTAAGCAGGGACGTGATGGGGTCTGACTTATATTTGAGAGTCACCCTGGCTGGCCATGTGGGGCTAGAAGACCCCAGGGGAGGAGATGGAGGCTGGGAGGTCTGATAGAAGGCAGCTGCAGCCAGCAGGCCAATGGAGACACCAAAAGAAGGGGCAGTGGGCAGGCTTTGCATTCAGGGCAGCTCTCACACTGGCTGTCCCCTCTGCCTGGAGCAGGCTTTGCCTAGATGTCCTCCTGGCTCACTCCCTCACCTCCTTGTGTCTTGACTCAGAGGTCACCCTTTCAGATTAGGCTGCCCGACCCCTCCTGTGCTTTCTGTTTTCTCCTTATCGCAAATGAATCTGCACCATATTTCACTGATTGTGTTTGCTGCGCGCATGAGGGCTCACATAAGGATGTGATTTTTGCCCACTTTGTTCATGACTGAATCACCAGCACTGACAGCTGTACCTGGCACAAACTGGGTGCTTAAGAAATATTCGTGAATCAAGGAATCAATAAATGAATGTTACAGAGAAAGCAGGAGAACAGATGATAATTGAGAAAACTGAAGCCCAGAGATGGGAAGTCACTGGCCCAATGTCACACAGCAGCAAATGCAGAACCGGTCCTGGAACCCGGCCCCATCCTCTCCTGTGCTTCTCACCACTTTATGTAAGTTTTTTCTTTATTTGTGGAGCTCTCAACAAGCATTTTTCTCTCTGTGCTCAGTTGGCATTTTTCCCTTGAACCAGCTGTGTCTTCACTCTCTTCCCCATTTTCTCCAAAATATGTTCTTCTCTTCAACTGAATGTTCTCTTTTTCTGCAGGCCTGGCCCAACTGCAATATCTGGAGAATTTTCCGTGTCATATGAAAGAAAAGGAGCAGGAAGCCAAGATGCCCCACCTGGCTTCTACATCAGGGTGGTCTGCATAGTAACATGCAAGGACACTGACATACGCCTGGGAGTAATGAGGGCAGTAGGAGCGGAGGGAGCTAAGCCAAGATAAGCCTCCTCCCCACCAAACATAGGTGCTACTGAGCAATGATAGGGGACATGCTGTCTGCTCTGGTACTTGCCTAGGGAATGCTGTGAGAAACCTCACTAAATCTGCCCTCTAGAGTAGAGCAACCTGGGAGCTCAGGCTTCCCTTTCCTCTGTGTGATGGGTTGGCAGTCCTTAGAGCCAGCCATTTCATCCTGCTCCTTCTCTCCTCCCCTTCCTGACCAATAAAGATGGTGTGCTTCCCCAGCCTCCTGCTGCCCAGTCAGCAGGGCGGGTTCTCACTCCATCCTGCCTCTGGTATGACAGCACAATTCCCCTCATTCTTTATAATCATTATAAAATAAAATAACTACCTTTTAGAATACTTATTCAATATGAGGCACTTTGCAAACCCACAGTCCTGCATATTCCATTTAACAAATCGGGATGCTGGGCTTACAGGTTACCCCAAGGGTGGAGCTGAGCTCAATCCTAGGATTGTCTGCATCTGATTCTGAAGCTTCTTTTATTTTCCCCCCATACACAATCATTCATTCATTCATTCAGTAATTTTTAAATTGAGACATACTATGTACCAGCAACTGTTCTAAGCATTGGATTATAGTGATGAATGAGGCAGACAGGGTCCTTCCCACAAATAACTAACTCTGTTCAAGCAGGGGGAGAAAAAGCAATGAATGGGAAATAAATGCACAAATCAAGTAATGTTGGATGGGACAACTGCTGTGGTCCCATTGAAACAAGCCCAGAGTGAGCCCAGTGTAGGGGCTTCTCCATTGACTGGTTGGGAATTGAGTGACAATCGGTTGCTGCATGCCGATGGGTGCCAAATACGGCCCTAAGGAAACACTCCCCTGGGAGGGAGGCGGGATCCAGGTTAGGAAAGAGCCTTGGATTGAGGCAGAGTGTCAGGAGGTGGGGAGGTATGCGGCTGACCTTGGAGAAAATCCCTGAGTGGTGCAGATCTCTTGAATCTCTGAGTGGCTCAGAGGCTTCCTGGAAATGCAGAAATCCCCATGCCACTTAGGGGCATCTTCATTCATCTCCAGCCCTCCTTTATTAAGTCATGTATACCATCTCCTCTCATGCTTAATGTCAAGCCACTCTTCAATCCTTGTCCCTTCTTTCCCTCTATGCCTGCTTGTGGTTTACTCCTGCTGACACCAAAGACTGAGGAGGATGAAAGAACAATTGCAGCAGAGAGAGACAGCAGTAGCAGCAACTACCTCTGGCTTCTCCTGGGGACTTTGCCAAGCCACACCTCTGTCGTGCCTTCCGCTGTCCCTCTGCAGCTGGTTCTTCCTCCCGCTACACCCTCTCCACCCCTACCCCCAGTCTCACACCCAGATTCTCCCTCTCTGCCCAGCCACCTTCAGATTGGAGGCTTGGTCAGACCTGATGCCTGGCTTTGAGTTTGCTTACCCTCCCTCTCCTGGGCTCCTGGATTCTTCCTGGCTCTTCTCAGATTCTATCTGGTCACCTGACCAGGATTCTGGGGCCCCGCAATCAGACTCAGGGTGCTCAGACCCTATTGATCTGGTAAGTGACTGCAGAATCACCCTTATTCGTGAGCCACGAATGGTAGATTGTGAAAAGGCATCTTCCAGCATTATCCTGTTCCTTCTATGAGATTGTGCAAACGACCCCTCCCTAATTCTCTTTTCTATCAATTCTGAGCATTATGTCCTTTGGAAAACTTCTCAGAACCTCCAAATATGGGTGAAGTGTCCCTCCTAAGTGCTTCCAGGTTGTGCTGCACTTACCTTTCATATAGCACCATCTACACGTGGCCATCTCGCTGCTCAGCTCTCCCACTAGAATATGGTCTCCTTGAAGGCAGGTCAACATGGTATCTCCATAATTAACAGGGTGCCTGGCACAAATGAATAAATGAGGCCACTGCAGCCCTCCTGCCACGGACCCTGGGAAAGCAGAACACATGTTCATTTCCTTTTCTGACTCTCTAGTGTGTGAGAATCCTTCCAGATTGGGTGACTCTTCAACTTCCTCTTGGGGATCTGTAGGTGCAGCAAGGGTTGGAGAATCAGAAGCACCTGTGTTGAGAGCACCCTACGATTGCTCAGTGACAAGCAGGGAAACCAGACTCCCTATGACATCATCGCTTTGGGGCATGCATGGCCTGGGGATTTCTGCATTTCCAGGAAGACTCTAAGACAGCCCTGTTTAGGATGTAGTGAATCACTGGCACTGTCTGGAGCTCTGAACTGCAGCAAAAGGCTGAGGTCTGTGAGACAGCCAGAAGAGGTGGGTGGGGGGAAGATGGTTTCGTATAGATGCACCATCCAAATCCCTTCAAGTTGTCTGTGACCATCATTTCTTACTTTGAACAAAGTTATGGATTTTTTTCTACCTATAAAAGTAAAACAGAGTCATGGAAACATAAATAAAATACAGGCAAGAAAAAGAATAATGAAAATTAGACACTTAAAATGTTGGTATTTCCTTCCTTCAAGTAAAAAAGGCTTTCTCACTGTCAAAATGAGTGCACCATCTTCATATAATTATTTATAACCTCTGTTAGAGGAAAACTTTAGATTTCCAAATTAAATTTAACAGAGTTTATTTGAGCAAAGAATGATTCACGAATCCACAGCACTCAGAACCAGACGAGGTTCCGGGAGCCCAGGAGCATGAGCACTGAGCTTTTATAGGCTGAACATGGAAACAAAGCAGATAAATCACCTGATTGGCTACAGCTAGACATCTGCCTTATTTGGGCCTGGTGCGATGAATTGGTTGTCCGTAATTGGCTGAAGCTCAGCTGTTTGTGATTGGCTGAAACCAGCTATTTGTTACAAAACGTATTCTCCTAAGTTTCAGTTTGTTTATGTACTGAGTTAGGGTGTAGTTTGTTATGGAGGAACTCAAAGTGCGGAGGCTTCCTGCTTGTTAAATTTAATACCTCTTTGTGGTTTTTTAAATTCGTTTTCGTATATGCAACATATTATGAACAGCTTTCCATGTGGCTGAATGTCATCTCAAAGCAGCTTTGAAATGGCTGCAGAGTGCTCTATTGTATGCAGGTACTAGAATTTATTTCAGTAATTCCCTATGGTTTAGATTGGTTCCAAATTTCATTATTATAACCCAGAAATGAGCATTCTTTTAGCTGACCCACTGCACACAGCCATGATTACTTCTTTAGGATAAATCACCAGATGTCAGTTTGCTAGCTCACGGATATGAACTTCTATAATTTTGCTACATCTCACTCCACTGTTCTCCATACAGTTTTCATTTTGGCTCCTGCCAGTTGGCCATGAGGATATGTGTTGTCATTTTGTGACATTTCCTCGTGTCACAGCTGCCTTAGTGTCCTCTTAACCTGTTTTCCATGAAATGATGGATGGCAGGCCGTGCGATTGGTTCCATTACCCACCTGAGAGAAGCCCCAGAGAAACCTCAATAAATCTGGCTCATACCAGGGGAGGCCAGTGTGAATATCAGTAGGACAGAACAATAAATGACGAAATCTATTACACACAGCACAGAGATTAATAGACTCTGGGATCACGCAGACCTTGGTTTGAATACTGACCTTGACTTGGGCAAGATCTTGCTGAACCTCAGTTTTCTCAGCTGTGAAATGGAATCCTACTGTCCCATCCTGATGAGGTTTAAATTGAATCGGGTGTCAAAAACTTATAGCATAGAGCAGGTACCCAGTGGTCCCTCGGAACACATTAGCCAGAATTATTACTAAATAGGCACAATAATTTGAGCCAATATAACAAACCTTTTGTTTAGTTGGGGTCCTTAAGAGACCTGTTAAACTACTAAGAATGATTTCTAGCCAGTGTAACAATTGTGCCCAGGGGAAGAGATTCCCATGAGTTAATTTCCTTAAATGTTTACTATATTCTATGTTTCATAATTCAGTGTTTCTTAACATTCCCTGTGAAATTTTATTTGGTGTAACAGGGCCTATTTTCACAGAGCTTGTCCTATCAAGCCTTCTCCATGGCAAGGGAAAGGCAAACCCAGGCTTAGTCACCAGGGCAGAGGTTCCCTGGCTGGTGAGCTTAGGGAAAACACAAATCCTGGGGCTTCACTGAGTCCCCCTGGCCCAGATCTCCAGGCCACCCTGGGGATCCCAGGTGTCTGCACCATTAACAAACTCCTCAGGTAATTCTTAAGCTGGCTAGGCCTAAAACTGCAAACTGGTATTGGGCATGCCAGAAGGTAACCATAAATGGGATATTTGAAGATCTCTAGGAAGAAGAATGACATTTTGTTTCATTCCATGCCATTTCATTTCATTCCATTAATATTAAAAATATTAACCAAAGCATCATTTCTACTATATATCCAGAAGAGAACATGGTCTTAGGTCTTTTAATAAGATGAACTTTCAGTTGCAAACCTTCTGCTGTGACGTTATATTTCTCTTTGCACCCTAGACCAGCCCCTAAGGGGGCCATGAAGTCAGATTTTTGGTTCATGGTGTTGTTGGGGCAGCATGGCCCAGAATTCCACTTCCTTTCCTGAGGACACATTTATTCTGGTAGATGTGCTGTTTTCCATTTAAATGTCCTTTGGCAATAAAAGAGCTGGCTCCAACAGCAGACCACAGGGCTGGCTTTGTTGGCAGACGCCACGTGTTCATGACTGGCAGCTTGGTCTGGAAGAGGGAGCTTTTAAAATGCAGTTCTATGCTGACTCCTTGGAGTCTTCCCAGGAAGATAACTGCTATTGCATTGTATGCTTAAGTTAGAGCACCTATTTTTCCCTCTCCTTCAAGGTTTCTGTATATCTTCCCAGTTCATGAAATTAATTATTTGGGTACAATAATTGTACAAAGGCACTTTATCAGATGCTTCGTATAAATTATTTCTCATTCTTCAGGCAACTTGGAAAGGCCAGTCTAGGGGTCAGCTGCTACTTTTGGTGATCAAGCATCACCCCCTCCTTCCTCTTAGTACGTTATGACAGTGGCAAGTGAGCATTACCTGTGGACCCCAAAGGAGTTCATTTCCTTAGAGCCAGCCATTCCTCTGTTAATCTGGTCTGTCAGACACTTTGTCCCAGGACACTGAGCCTTGAGCATGTGAAGGTGTGGGCTCTGCTGGGGGATTGGCAGCCAGCACCTGTCTGTGTATCACCTGGCTCCTGCAGTGAGAACCTGCGGTGTGATTTCTGCAGCCTGGCCCTCTGAGATCCCATGGCTGCTGACCATTTTCTGCTTTCCAAGACTGTTCACATTCCCAGCAATTCTGTGAGGCCCTGGCCTTCAAAGGTGTTCAGTACATTCCTTTTTTTTTTTTTTTTTTTTTTTTTGAGACAGAGTCTCGCTCTGTCACCCAGCCTGGAGTGCAGTGGTGCCATCTCAGCTCACTGCAACCTCCACCTCCCGGGTTCAAGCAATTCTCCTGCCTCTGTCTCGCAAGTAGCTGGGATTACAGGCACACACTGCCACTTCTGGCTTTTTATTATTATTTTTTTTTATTTTTAGTAGAGATGCAGTTTTACCATGTTGGCCAGGCTGGCCTTGAACTCCTGGTCTCAAGTGATTCACTCGCCTCGGCCTCCCAAAGTGCTGGGTTTACAGGCATGAGCCACTGTGCTAGGCCCCATTTGTTGTTTAGGGGAGAGTCCGTTTCTGCTGTTTGTAACTAAGGACCTGGTCTGACCTCTAGGAATTATTGACCCCAGTTTGCAGATAAAGAAGTTAAGCTTGGGGCTAGAGCTTTTGAGCAAAAACTCCTCTCCTAGAGAACTCAAGTATCCAGGAATACTCGGTCAAGGCTGGGCTGGACCAGGTCTGTAACCCTGATATCCAGAAAAGGGATGATTTCTCCTCTTTGGTTTGGTTGTCTCACCGAGGCCTGCACACCAGTTTATTTCCTGACTTGTGCATTCAACATGGCCAAATCCAGGTCAACAAATAATGGCAGCTTGTTCCTGAGTACAGTTCCACCAGGTATGGCACACAAAGTGATATGAGTTAGAACACAGATGAATATAGATGTTTTACAAATGTAAGTTTGCGTAACACCCACAAACACACACACACATTGCTATGTGTTAGAAAAATACAATAAGCTCATCTAACTTATGATTTCATGTGTCTTATTGCTCAGAAAGAGGAAAAGATTTTATTGAAGTTGAAAAAAGAAATGGAATTAAAATAGTATACTAAATAAACAAAAGTAACTGTGGCTCATCTTAGTTGGGCCAAAACCAGGATGGTGATGAATGGAGGTCTGAAATGGGAGAGTCCCCCGCAGAGTAGGAAGAACTCTGAGGATAGTCTCAGCAGATTATGGTTCCAGATGTGTCAATGCAAAGGACGCATCTTCTTGGTACCATTTCTTTGGTTGAGATGACTCATCTTTAGGCTTTCACTTGCTATTGGTTGTCCATCCTTTATTTGCAAATATGAATGAAACCAAGCCTGGGCGAGGGAGATAGGCTCTTTGCCCAGTGTCTAACGGGCAAGTGATGGGGGCAGGCTGAGTTTTCTCTGATTATTGAGAGGGAAGTCCTGGGAAACCCATAAAATATAAAATCAAGAGTTATGGCAAATGTTAACCCAAAGGCATGGGCAAGAGTGTGTTTCCAGGTGAAGCATTCCCTCCAGGAGTTGGAGAGGTTCAGATCAGAGTCAACGTCTGTCTGTTCACTGTTTGCTTCCAGCGTTCATTAAAAACTCCTTATTGCCCACCTACCAGGTGCAAGACACAACTCTGAACTGGCACTCCAGGGTGGACAAGTACCTAGTGTCTGTCCTCCAAAGCAAGAGAGATGGGTCATCTGTCCCATTTAGTTCACTGGTGTGGATGCAATGGTACTGGTTAGCACATGAGCCAAAAAAGCAGGGGATGATCCTGACCTTACTGTGTGCGCAGGGAAAATGGGTTTGCAGAAGTAACGGTGGGGCGTGCGGGGGTTAGGGAGGCCTTATTTAAGCCAAGCAGGGATTTGCAAGCGTTCCCCACTTACTAGCTATTTGTTCTTTGGAGAAATCACGTAATTTAACCATGCTTTTGTCTCCTTATCTGTAAATGGGAATAATAAGATCTTCATAGATTAAATAAGATAACCTATTACAAAGGAAAGGGCTTAATAATATCCCACTGAATGTGTATACCATGCTTTCTTTATTCATCCATCAGTGGACATTTAGGTTGTTTCCACCTCTTGGCTATTGTGAATAATGACACGGGAGTGCAGATTATTCAGCCTTAAAAAAGAAAGAAATCCAGTCGTGGGCGACAACATGGATGAGTCTTGAGGATATTGTGCTAAGGAAATAAGCCAGTCACAGGACAAATACTGCATGATTCCATATATAGGAGGTACTTAGAGTAGTCAAGCTCATACAAGCAGAAAGCAGACTAGTGGTTGCCAGGGGCTAGGGGGGGAGAAAGGGGAGTTGCTGTTCAATGGGTACAAAGTTTCAGTTACACAAGATGAAAAAGTTCCAGATATCTGCTAGACAGCAAAGTACCTACAGCCAACAATACTGTCCCATACAGTCAAAAATTTGTTAAGAGGTAGATTGTATGCTATGACCTTTTCACAATAAAGAAGAGAAGGAGCTTGAGCAGACATGAATAGTTACACTTGTAGTAAATGTATAAAAACATAGGAAGAGGGCTGCCTTCCCATTTTTGGCAAGCATTTTTCTTCCAGAAGGGGAAGGAGAGTAATGGAATTGGGAAGGGAAAGACTCTGATGCATCTATAAATTTTATTTCTTAAAAGGGATCTGAAGCAAATGGCAAAATGTTGCCTTTGTTGAATCAGAATAAGGTATACATTGGGATTTACCACTTTTATTATGTTGGAAATATTTAAAAATAACAATCAAGAATAAGACAGTGCTCAGCAAAGCAGCTTGGCATAGAGAAGGGTTCAAAATGTGGTAACTGAATAATACAAACTAAAACACAGAGCCTGTGCAGAAGCCCAGAGCTAGAGAGAAAGTGCAGGCTTCTAGGAAAGCTCAGGCATCCGTGAGGCTGGAGGCAGTATGTGGGATCACAAACTGAGGTTGTGGAAGAAAGCCAGGGCCAGATTACAAAGAGCTCCCATAAGCTGAGGCACACCCTGCTAAGGCCAGCTTTAAGCCTGAAGCCCCACACCGTTGGTCTAGCATGGAATAAAATGAAGTCTCAGCTCCAAAGCCCATGCTACCATCAGGGGAGTCAAATGTGCCTCCAAGTCCACACAGCCCTATCACCTGGGAGGCTCCCTACAAGAAAGGCTCTGCCAGATGCCAGTGAGTCTGTGTCCCCCTCTCTCTCTCTGTCTTCCTGCACATCACCTAGGAATGGCCAAGACTGGCCCTCCTTGGATAAGGAAGTAGAAAGAAATTGCTTTGATTAAATGAGCGAGGACACATAACAAGATTTTTGTGTGTGTAATTTGAAGGCTTGAAGAAAAAAGCTGTCTTGCTTTGTATAGGGATTACTGGGGAAGCAAGAAGGTCTGTGGTTCTGCATGTGAGGTGGTAGATTCCAGAACCAGTGCCATCCCAAAGCCTCTGGGTCAGCTATGAAGCGGCTGGGTCTGAGAACGCAAACAACGGTCATTCAGGGCTGTAACAGTTTCCCAAAACACAACCGAGAAGGGTCACAATCCTGTCAGTTGAAGCAGAGGGTGGCGCCCAGCACTGCATCTCAGGTTGGAGCCTCAGGGCCAGCTTTGAAGCACTGTCAGCACTCCACCCACTTAAACCTGCCCTTCTCTGAGTTCCTCCGCGGTCCTGCCACAACCTTCTGTTTCCTGCTCCCACTGTGCTCCACAATCACAACTCAAATGGGGGCTTGGGGCCCTGTGGCTGTGGTCCACTAGACTTCCAGTTCTCTGCAGCCTTACCCTCAAGAGGGGACAGGAAAATGCCTTGTCCCTAAGGTCTGTGGCCATTTTGATTGGAAATTTCCTCCACCGAGAGAAGATTTTGAAAGAGCTTTCTGGGAAAAGGCCTGAGTTAGTAGATCTGTTAACAATTTCCCCCTGAATAACACTGGGAGTGGGTGTCTCTTCTCCTGAAGATAACTCCAGATCCTGACACCTGTGACTGTTACATATGTTGGGGATTGTATTCACATTGTAAGCTGCCATAACAAATTGTCACCAATTTAAGTTGTAGCTTAGAACAACTGCTCTACTCTCACATTTTTGGAGACTAGAAGCCTGAAATCAAGGTGTTGATCATGGCGGATCACACTTTCTCTGCAGGCTCTAGGGAGGAACCCTCCCTTGCCTGTTCCTAGCTTCTAGGGATTACCTTCAATCCCAGGCGTTCCTTGGCTGGCAGGTGCATGACTCCAGTCTCTTCCTCTGTCTTCAAATGACCTCCTTCCCTAAATGTCTCTGTGACTCTGTATCTTTAAATCACCTTCTCCTTATAGGCACACCAGCCATTGGAGCAAGAGCCCAGCCTAATCCAATATAACTTCATCTTAACTTGATTATATCTACAAAGACCCCATTTCCCAACAAGGATACATTCACAGGTGCTGGGGGGGGCATGAATTTTTGAAGGACACCATTTAACCCACTATAGGGACTTCTGGCTATTGGACACAGCTAGCCAAGAACAGCTTTCATGCAGCTGCTCACATCCCCTAGCTTTATTGGAAAAAGACCAACTCTACTGGTCTTCCCTTCAAGACACTTATAAATTTTAGGGGGCCCCTGAGCATATCATGGATAGGGGAACTCTGAAAACTGTTGCAGAGAACAGACTTAAACTCTACTCTGTTTTGTGGGATTAGAAGATGTTGAGGAGTAGGGTATGACTAGTGCATTTGTGTCCTGGGGACAGATTGGAGCACATTACTATACCTAAAACTGAGCAGCGGAACTCGCTTTAATTATAGAAATTGATTCATCCTCCACTTCTTCCTGAGTATGTGACTACACAGCAAGTGATGGCATGTCCGGTCTTATATGAGGGTAGGAAGAGCTTTGTGATGATGATCCAAAGTTTTTGGATCAAGGATCCAAAAACACAGTTTTTGACCTCAAGGATTTAAAGCATAGTGAAGTGAAGGAAAGTAGTCAGCCCAAGTGTTCACCAATGGAATCTGAGCAGGATGTGAAGTTTCAATGTCACTTGGTTAAAGGGAATTCCTTGCCTTAGACTTAGCCAACTTAAGAATACAGGGTAACTCTCTTACCCTGATTAAGAGTAACCAGACAAAAAATGCATAGCTGACCCTTCACACTTAATGGTGAAAGAGTAAATGCTTTCCGCCAGAGATTGGGACTAAGGGAAAGATGCCTGGTTTTACCATTCCTATTCAGCATCATACTGGGAAGTCCTCGCCAGTGCAATAAGGTAAGAAAAAGAAGAGACAACAAGGTAAGAAAAAGAAGAGATTTAAAAGGAAGAAATGAAAGAGTTCCTGTTCATTGACAATGTAATGGTCTACATAGGGAATCCCAAGGAATTCATTTTTGGAAAGTCTTAGAAATAATAAATGAATATAGCAACATCAATGCATACAAGGTCAACATACAAAAATAAATTGTGTTTCAACTTAGGCATGAACAACTGTAAACTGGTACTAAAAATAAAAATACCATCTAAAAAAACTTCCAAGAAATGAAATGCTTAGGGAAAAATCTAACAAAACGTGTGTAGGATCTATGTGCTGAAAACTACAAAACACTGATGAAAGATCCCACAGAAAACCTAAGTAAATTGAGAGACATACGGTATAGACACGCTGATTCTAAAGGTTTGCTTTTGCAGAGGACTTAGAGTAGCCAAAACAATTTTGGGGGAAACAAAGGATAAACTTGAAAAAAAATCATACTGCCTGATTTTAATATTTATTACAAAGCTATAGTAATCAAGAGAATGTGATGTTGGTGACAAATCAGACACATAGATTAGGGTAACAAAGTAAAGGGTCTAGAAATAGATCCGCATAAATATGGTCCATTGATATTTAACGAATGTGTAAAGGCAAATCATTGAAGAAGGGTAGTTGGTCAAAAATGTGGTCGAACAATTGGTTCAAATGTTTGGTTCATTGAAATAAGTATAAAAGTAGAACTATAAAACTTTTAGAAGAAAACATAAAAATATTTTAGGCAAGAAGTTCTTAGACATGATACTAAACACATTATCCATAAAAGAAAAAAAATGATAAATTAGACTTCAACATTTTTTTAAAAATCTGCTCTATGAATACACTTGTAAGAGAAAAAAGGTACAAGCTACAAATTGAGGGAAAATATTTGCAAATCACATATCTGACAATATAAAACATACTATTCTTAATGCCATAATCCCAAATGTTGAAATTCCAAAGGATCAAAATCCCTAAATTCAAAAGTCCTTAGTGTCTAAAATCCCAATAATCACAATCCCAAAGGATTAAAATTCCTAATGTTGAAAGCCTGAAATCCAAATTCTGGGGACGAAGTTGGTGCATTTTCAGTTATATGCTGCCTAATGTTAGTTGCATCATGTTAGGCAGAACTATTACCTTATTATTATCTTTATTTGGAAATTAAGTATGGTTTAAGGAGATGCGTATGGGTGCCAAGTTGACAAGGGATGGACTTGTAGACTTAATTTTAAGCATCAGTTTTACTGGATTAAGGAATACCTGGAAACCAGGTAAAGCATTATTTTAACTGTGTCTGTCAGGGTGTTTCCAGAGGAGATCAGTAGTGTGTGAGTTTCAGTGAACGAGGTGGGAAGGATCTGCTCTCAGTGTTGGTGGGCACCATCCCATAGGCCAGGGACCTGAAGAGAACACATACAGAAGGCGAATTGGTCTCTCCCTGAGAGCTGGGACAGATTTTTCTTCTACTGCCTTGGACATCAGAACTCCAGGATCACTGGCCTTTGGACTCTAGGACTTACCTCAGCAGCCACCTGGGTCCTGAAGCTTTGGGCTTCTGAAGGTGAGTTACATCATCAGCCTCCCTGGTGTTAAGGCCTTCAGACTTGGAGTGAGCCATGCTACAGGTATCCCAGAGTTCAGCTTGCAGACGGCCTGCATTGGGACTTCTCAACCACCATAATCATGTGAGCCAGTTCCCCTAATAAATCTCCTCATACACCTATATACATGTCCTTTTGGTTCCATCTTTCCAAAAAACCCTTATTAATATGGATTTAGTATTGGGGAAGCCAAATATCATTCCTTCTTACTGTATTCGTTAAAACACAACAGAAGAGTTCTATGAAATTATTTCCCCCAAAAAGGATGTGATAAGTTAAGCATACAAGGCTATTTAATGGTGAAAGATAAAAGTTTAAAAGCTAATTATTATTAGTGCTGCAAAAGCAGAAAATTCCCTAATTGCAACAGCCAAGCAATAACCAGACTTTTAAACGGACATCATATAGTTAGGAAATCTGTAGACCATAGCCACTCTCCAAATACAAGTGCGGCAAGTGTTTAGAAGATTATACAACTGAAAATGGAGGCCAAGAATACAAGAAAACTACCCTGTCAAATTATTCAATCATGTATGGTTTCTGCTCCTTCACACAGAGCACCAGTTCCCTATGCTATGTATTTCATCTTTGCATTATTTTCAACACTGGAGGTATAAATTACTTATAGACTTTTAGAAAATTCTAATTCACTGTATGCATTTTTTTGCAAATTTGACTTCCTGAAAGTGCCTTATTGCAATTTTGACTTTGTGCGAACCAGAGAGTGTGTATGTAAAAAATCAAAACTCCCTCAACAAAGGAAGAGCTATCCTTTTGTACATTTGCATTTGTGAAAGATAAAATGTCTCCAGATCTCAGCTCTTTGGGCAACTACAGGCCATGGTAATCCATTGCAGTTTTTGATCCATCTCATTAAGACTTAGATATTTCAGATGACTGCAGTTATGAAGTGAGGTGCACACAACACCAACATTAGTGATATGTGTATATACATTTCACTTTTTGACCTATTTATTTATGAATATGGTTCATCTGCTCAGAGCTCTTATACCCATGTGACTGTCATTAGTATACCTGAGTGTTCATGTTTACAAAAATATGAATGCTATTATTGCCTATTTTGTTGTGTAAAGTGGCCTATGAAGTGCCCTGTCATGTTTTATATGTTTTTAAATAAAGAAACATATTTTCAAATGTAAATAATCTCTAAACTTTTTAAAATTATTTTTCCCAGAATTATATTTTCAGAATTTACATCTTTTAGGATTGTTAAATTCAGGATTTTAGACTTTAGGGATTCTTATCTTTGGAGATTTCAACATTTGAGATTGTGGCATTCGGGATTGTGTCTTTCAAGATAATGGCTGAGATTCATACCCAGGATCTATAAATAACCTCAAAATGCCACAGTAAGAAAACAAAGACCCAAATTAAAAATGGATAAAAGACTTGACCAAACACTTCATCAAAGAGAACCTACAGACATCACATAAGCATATGAAGAGATGTTTGATATTATTAGCCTTTAGGGAAGTGGAAATTAAAACCATGATGAAATGCTACTACATAACCTAAGTACATTAAAAATACTGACAAAACCATGTGCTAGTGAGGATTGGAAGCAACTGGAACTCTTGCATAGTGCTGGTGAAAATGCAAATGGTACACCACTCTGGAAAACAGCTTTGTAGTTTCTCATAAAGTTAAGCATTCACTTATCATGTGAACCAGCATTCTCATTTTTAGGTAGCTCTCCTTGAGAAACGAAAACGTATGTCCACACAAAAACCAATGTGTGAATGTTTATAGCAGTTCTACTCACAATCACCAAAAACTGTAAATAATCCAAATGTCTTTCTGTTGGTGAATGGATAAATGGTAGCACATCTTTACCATGGAATGCTACTCTGCAATAAAAGAGTGAACAATTGACACACTCAGCACCCGGGGTGAATCTCGGAGGTATTATACTGGGTGAACACAGCCAGTTTCAAAGCGGTACATTTATAAGACATTCTTAAAAAAGACAAAACTATAGTGATGGAGAGCAGACCAGTGATTACCAAGAGCTAGGGGTTGGGAAGAGCACGGCTGCCAAGGATTAGCACAAGGGAGATTTTGGGGTGACAGAACCTGTTCTGTATCCTAATTGTGGAGGTAGTTACACAAATCTAGACATTAAAATTCATAGACCTGTACACACAAAAAAGTCAATGTTACTATATGTTAGTTTAGAAAACAACATTTTTTAAATCCTGGAAGTAATACTATAGTGATGGTGGTCGGCCATCACTACCAGTACCTCTGAATTGAGGACAGACGACTACATGGTACAAGCAAAAGGTTAGATGATTCTTAAAAAACATCTGGAACTTACATTTATCCATCCATCAAAGCATCCACCCTACCAGCCAGTCATTATGGGTTGTTCTGACCAGCACACAACCAATTCTTATGGAGAAGGCAATATGATGGAGGAGGAAGGTATAAGGAAAGACAAAATACATGAAAAATGTTAAGTGTGATGAGCATCAACAAAGAAATACATTGATGACTGGAAGACAGAAAAGTTTCTAAAGTGGTTTCCACTTAGGCAAGAATTTACCAGACTCATATCACGTTTAACAGCCTTCAGTTATTTTACTCACTGGGCTATTCCCATGCAGCTATTTGCACACTGGCACAAAATATCTAATTTGGCATATTTGCAAAATGTATAACACTATAGCTATTTTATATATATACTTTATAAAATACAGCAATGTTGTGTCTACAACCCTGAATTTACTTTATATGAAGTACTAGAAAGTCTAATATATTCCAATGTATTGGGAAGTGAAGAATTTCAGTTTCGGGGTGTGAATGGAGTGTCCCTCTGGATGGGGATAATTAGCAAAAAAGGAAACTAGGAACCGAGAATGGAAATGGAAGGTCAGCAGAAGAAAAGGAGGAGTGGAGGTTTATTTCTTTTTAATTATTGCATTAAAGCCCTGGAAGACACGGAAGAACAGGAGAGAGAGGATGGCCTTCAGGCAGCGAGTGTGTGGGGCACCACCCAGAGTGTTGAACAAGATGTCAACATGGCAAAGCTGAGACCACTAACCTTGGGGACAGGAAAGGGGCCTTGAGAAATGTCTATTAAGTTTCCAAATAATAGAATAAATACCCCAGGTTTGGTATCTTTTTCATGATCTAGGACTTTTTGTGGGTGATTCTGAGACTCCAGTGGGGGCCCAGGAGGCAGAACCCAGAAATTGCATACAATCTTAAAAGAACTGAAATTTGGACTGAGGACCAGACGAGGCAAGAAACAAAGTGCCTTAGCATATGCGTTGCCTGCAACAAAATAATATAAATCTGCAAACTTATTTTTAAATGTCTAAAAAAGTAAGATGAATTGATGGACGGGTAAAGGAATAGCTAATTGATGGATAGATACGTGATAAAAAAAAAATACAAATTTACACCCTCAAAGAGGTGATGCGTAATTCCTCATTCTTTTAAGTTTTTTGAAATGTGGGATGCACCTAGTAACTTCCTTTCAAAAAGTACACAGGGGAAAGAGGGAAAAAGTATAACTTTACAGTGGAGAACCTGGCCAGCACTATCTCAGCCAGGTGATCAAGGTCAACAATAGTGATGACACGTGGACAGTGTGCATCCTCGACATAATGAGATGAAAAAAGCACTTTACCTCTGCCATCTTTCTTCTAAAAATCCCCAACCACAGTGTAATCGCCAGAAAATAATCAGACAAATCCCAGTTGAGGGACATTCTATGAAATACCTTATAAGTACACCTCCAAGGTCAGGAGTTCAAGACCAGCCTGGCCAACATGGTGAAATCCTGTCTCTACTAAAAATACAAAAAATTAGCCGGGCCTGGTGGCATGTGCCTGTAATCCCAGCTACTCAGGAGGCAGAGACAGGAGAATTGATTTAACCTGGGAGGCGGAGGTTGCAGTGAGCTGAGATCGTGCCACTGCACTCCAGCCTGGGCGACAGAATGAGACTCTGTCTCAGGCAGGGGAAGGGCGGGGGGAAGAAGTACACCTCAGATTGCCAAGGCCGTGGAAAACAAGAAAAGCCTGAGAAACTATCACAGCCAAAAGGGCCTAAGGAGACATGATGACTAAGGATAATGTGGTATCTCTGATGGGATGCTGGAACAGAAAAAGGAAATTAGCGAAAGCTAAGAAAATCCAAGTAAAGTATGGATTTTAGTTATTAATAACACACCAATATTAGTTAATTAGTTATTACAAATGTACCATACTAACATAAGATTTTAATAATAAGGGAACAGCTAGGAAGTATATGGGAACTTTTGCAATTTTCCTTTTTGCAGTTAAAAGGTTTATTTAAATAAACAAGCTTAGTAAAACATTAATGGTTGAAACAAGGTTGTGTGTATATTGGTGTTAATCGTAAGATTCTTTCAACTTCGTT
This sequence comes from Nomascus leucogenys, assembly GCF_006542625.1. Taxonomy (NCBI): domain Eukaryota; kingdom Metazoa; phylum Chordata; class Mammalia; order Primates; family Hylobatidae; genus Nomascus; species Nomascus leucogenys. The sequence goes on along the minus strand of NC_044382.1, from coordinate 8,345,835 downwards.
GTAAGTTTGAAATGATTCATAACTTTATTTATTAGCTAGCATTTATTTGTAAGTTGAAACTTCAGGGTAGGAAGATCCTGAAATGCTTCAAGCACCTACAAGCAAACAAAGGTTTGCAAATTAAAATGAACGGTAGAGCACTAACAAAGATGTGCAGATTGCCTCTGAGGTTGTTTTTACTTGGTATGCTTTGTTCACTGCTTTATATTAATGGATGTAAAACAATTTGTAAGGATATTAATAACTTTACCATCAACTCGGTTTCCTCTAACCCTAATATTCCCTTGAGATTTATAATTTCTCCTAAGTGCCCACGGTGTGGGAGAAGCTGTGTATCTATGTTTCTGCAGATGATCTATCCTCCTACTTCACAGCAACAAAGCTGAGGCTATCAGGCATAACTGCCCCATTTCCTGTCCTCCTATCTAGAAGCTTATTTATAACCTTCCCACCCTTGCCCCCTTCCTTCCAGACTCAGAGAGCAGTTCAGGGTTGGCCCCTTACTGTGTCACTTGTTCCTCCCCTTCCTAATTCTGTCAAGGCATTCACATTCTTTTAATCAATTATTTTATTTCTTCCTCAAATTGTTAAACTTTATGCACCCACTCTTCATCACAGCCCCCAAAGCCTGCAAATCTCATCTTTAAACAGTGAATCATGTCCTTCCAAAGCAAAACAAATCAACCACCCTAACACCTTCTCTCTGCCTCTGTTCTCCTCTGCCTCTTGCCTCCTGTCTTTTCCCAGAGCCAAGGTTCTGCAGAAGACCATCTACACCTGTCGTCTGCATGGGACTTTCATTCCTCAGTACCCAACTCTCCACTGAGAGCCCTCTGACAAGGTCACTGAGATGTCCCCAAAACCCACGCCAGCAGCCTCTTGTGGTCACCTTCTTGCTAGACCTTTAGCAGCAGGTGACACCCACTCACCTTTAGCAGCTGAGTGTCTGCTTGGCATTCTCCCCTCCCCTGGCTTCCCGGACCCCTTTGGCTAGTCCTTGTCAGCCTCCTTTGCTGGTTCCTCTTTCTCTGTTCACCCTAATAAATATCACAGCTCTGTCCTTGGTCTTCCTCATGTCAAGCCCTAATACACTCTTGCTACACAATCCAACTCCTCCCAAGGCCACCCTCAACTCCAGTGACTCTCAGATATACACTGCCCCACAGAATACCAAAAGCCAACACGCAACTTGTTTTCAAGACTATGCGCTAGGCACTGTTCTAAGCATTTGACCTACATTGTCTCATCTAATCTTTACAACCTATCAGGGTGTACTATCATTAACATCTCATTTTACTGAGCACAGAGAGCTCAAACAACTTGCCCAAGTCCACACGTCATGAAGCCAGGATTCAAGCCCTGTCCTGCACTGTGCTCCTTTCAGAACATCTCCACCTCAAGGTTTTTCATCCACCGCTAACCTACCATGCCCCAAATGGAATTCACAATCCAAATGGAATCCTTTCCCCCAAACTGTTCTCCTTGTATTTCCATGGGAAGATCCAGGCTTGGTGGAGCCTGAGGATTCTATAATTGGGCAGGAAGGGGCTCTTTAGGAAAAAATGAATACAAAGAAAACAATGAATACAAGAGTAGGTTTAGGACCTTGATAGTGGATGTGAAAGGGAGGGATTCTCGCACATAACCTTCATTAGCTTCATGGTGAACCCCACCCCATACATTTGGTATTCCAGTGGCTAGCATCTAGTCATTCTAGCAGGGGTGTGGAAAATTCTTCTCTTTATATTTCCTCCCTCTTCTCTTCTTCATCCATATGGAACCATGGATAGCACTCTAGTTCTACCTTCCTCAAGTCTCTAGAATTCCTCTTTACCTCTTCACGTACACTATCCTGATTAGCTCAGGTCCTCAACATCCCACACTCGGACCATCGCCATAGTCTACTCTGTCTATTCCTGCCGCTTCCTGGACTTTCCCCAACACAGTTCCTGTGCTTAGCAGAGTGACCATCAGAAACAGGCATCTCATCAACCCTTCTGTGATGGTCCATTTTCCTCTGACTAGCGTCTACATTCCTTAGCCTAGCAGTACCCAGCACAGGTCAATCTTGCCAGCTTTACTTTTCCCTGTGCTCTCCTTTTGTTCCTTTCTTCAACAAATAATTATTGAGGACCTATTCTTGAGTACTATTATCAAGTGCCAATAGTAGGGTAATTGAATGCTAAACACTGAATATGCAGTAGCAAGCAAGACCAGATCTTTCACACCTCTTGTCCCATCACACCAAATAGCTTGCAGTTTTTAGACTCTAAGACTGTGTTCAGGCTCTTTCCCTTTTCCTAGGCTGTAGGGAAGCTTTTAAATTCATTGATTACCTTAATAATAACCATTTATCCTTCGTGGATCAGATACAGTGTTATCTCCCATACAGAGCATTTTCTGATCACCCTGCACCAGCAAAAATGGATCCCTTCCTCATTTCTATCCCAAATGTGCTTTTGAGATCTGATATTCCTTCAGAACACCTAATATACTTTGATGCAACTACTTGACTATTGAGAAGGTCTTCCTCATTTCAAAGCAAACATTTGGATCAAAGAGGCATCATTTTATTCATCTCTACATCCTCACTGGAACCTGGCATATAGTAGACACCATCCATTCATACATACGTACATTCACCAACTCATTCATCTACACTCATCCATCCATTCATCTATCTACTCACTAATCCATCTCCTACTCACCCATTCATCCATCCATCCATCTACTCATTCATCCATCTACCTACCCACTTGTCCATTCAACCATCTACTCATCCATCTACCCACCCACCTGTCCATCCATGTACCAATTTATTCATTTACCTACCCATCCATCCATCCATCCATCTCCTTATCCATCTACCCATCCACCTGTCCATCTACCCACTCACTCATCTGTCTACTCACCCACCTGTTTATCTATCCACCTACCCACCTACCTATCCATCCAACAAATATTTCTGAATGTCCTCAATGTCCCAGCCATTTCTCCAGACTCTTTGAATATAGAGAAGAACAAGAAAGATGGGCCTCTGCTCTCACTAGCCCTACATTCTAGTGTCTATTGCAGGGTCAGTGAGGGGTGGGGAGGGGGTCACAGACTATGGAAATAAACAAAGTAGGTGAGTGAGAAATGCTGTAAAGTAAATTAACAGCAATATCCCAGAGGGCACTACTTTAGAAGGAATGGTCCGGTCACCTTACAAGAAGGTGGCCTTTGTGATGAGTCCCAAATGATAAGAAAGGAAGCAGCCAAACAAAGAGAGACAGAAAGTCCTGATGTGGGAATGACCTTGTGTGTTTGAGGAACAGAAAAGAACAGAGTCAGCAGAGGAGAGGACAGAGATGACGGCAGGGAAGTTAGGGAAAGTGTAAGAATTTGGAAAATACAGGAAACTCAGCAACAGTCAGACCTGATTTTAAATCCTTTCTCTAGCATTCATCTCTACAAGTATGACCTTAACCAAGTCACCGCACCTTTCTTAGCCCCCATTTCCCCATCATGAAATGGGGACACAAGTACCTATGTCATTGGGCTCAGGGGAGAAAGACTGACTAAGGCAGTTTGGTAAAATGTCTGACACATAATAGATTTTGACAAACATTATTTCCTCTTCTTTTCTTGCTTTAAACAAATAATGAAGCTGTTACCTTCAAAGTTAGGTTATGCCATTAGAAAGTGCCTTTGATCTTTGCTCTGGTTCTACCAAAATAAGAAAACGGCAAAAATCACAGGGTGGGTCTCAGTTCCCCATTTTGTTAATATCCAACTTGATATTTCCCTTTTGCGACAGTAACAACAACATACAAACCAAAAACTGAAACAGCTTCAGTTCTGTGCCCTCGGGATCCAGCGTCGCACTTGTGAGAACCCTCCAGAGACAGCCACATTTTGAAGCAAGTGGCACAGGCTTTGCAGAAGGCACACTGGGCCCCTCTCAAAATGCTAGCAGCAAAGATGATGAGAGAGCTGCAGACTTCGGGGAGTGGAGGATGGGACTAAGCCGCAGAGTGCCTTGTCTAACATGTTTTAGGAAGCACCCTTCTCTTTCCCAACTCACATGGGGCAGCTATAATAATTCAGCTTCATGTGGCTGAATTATTTTCTGTTTTCACTTAGTTCTTTTCTTCTTCTTTTAAAAAAAAGTCCAAATAGGCTTTGGGCCACACTGGACTACCTAGTAAGGAGGATAGATGATCTAGATGATTTGAGAGCTGGTTTTCTGAAAAGCCAGGGAGCTCTGGTCTTGAGAAGGCTCAGTAGCCAGGAAGCTGAGGAACACACACACACACACACACACACATACACACAAACACACCCCTCCCTGGCTCCAGTTCTGCACCACCCCACACCCCCAACCCCGGAAGTAGATTTCTCAATAGGCAGGGCTGGGTATGAGTCACAGGCAATTCCGTTTAGTTTGGGACCATGAGACCTCCCACTCCTGGGGCCAGAAGGAGTTGCTGAGAAGGAGCTGCGGTTCTGACCCTCAGGGGAATTCCCACGTCTGTATGGTGGCTCTTGAAGAGCATGGTTCCTTCTCTCAGCCCTCTCGAGGGGCGAGGATGCTGAGGACTGAAGTCTATGGGGCTTGATGCATGTGGTGTGTGGATGGTGTGGGGAGGTGGGGAAGGAGGACTAACAGGAATGGTGTGAGGTATTTCAGAGGGGTCTTCCCAAGGTCACATACTTGACAGGGGGGCGAGTACTCACACTTGTGCAAAGGTGGGGGATAGGAAGGGAAACTGAGGCCATTAGTATTTGGCACCATAGCTGGTCTCTGAGGCTTTCAAGTGTTCCCCCAGGAGGTTCAGCCTCTGGGGAGAGAAGCCAGGGGAACCCCATGGCACATCCCCAGCCCTGCCTGCTACCCTCCTCAGCCATCTCCCCTTACCTTGGGCTATGAGGGGAGGTAATGAGACCCGTGGCTCATACAGTGCTCTCCTTTTCCCTCCTATCAGCTCAGACTAAGCAGAGAAGTAGGCAGAGCTCTTTCACCAGAGGTGGAGGGGCCTGTTGGGGAGGGGACCCACCAAATCCTTGGGGGTGGTTCTCAGCTCCCTGGGGATAGGGGAGATGAGTCCCCAGGAAGGCTCTGATCAGGCGTCTTCTGTCGGATGGGAATGATGCTTCCCACTCTTGTGGTCCATCTGCAGGCCGCCTTTCATCCTTCTTCTTCAAGTCACAGAGACAGAGAGAGGAGGGGACGAAGGACCAGCCATGGGGTTTTGAAAGCAGGCACAGCCACAGGAGTGCTGCCTCCAGGGGTCTGCTCTGCCAGGAGTTCCTGTCCCAGGTGTCTACAAAAACAGCCAAACTCTATAAAATACTTGGAGATTTATTCTGAGCCAAATATGAGTGACCAATAGCCCGTGACACAGCCCTCAGGAGATCCTGCCCAAGGTGGTCAGGCTACAGTTTGGTTTTATATATATATTAGGGAGATATACGAAATAAATCAATACATAGAAAATGTACATTGGTTTGGTCCAGAAAGGCAGGACAACTCGAAGCAGGGGCTTCAAGTCATAGATACATTCAAAGGTTTTCTGATTGGCAATTGGTTGAAAAAGTTGTATTATCATCTAAAGACCTAGAATCAATAGAAGAGAATGTCTGGGTTAAGACAAGAGGTTGTAGAGACCAGGGTTCCCATTATGCAGAGGAAGCCCCAGGTAGCAGGCTTCAGAGAGAATACGTTGTAAATGTTTCTTATCGGAGTTAATTCTCTCCTGGAGCACGAAAAGGAAGGGGATTCTCTTTGAAAGATAGATTTTCCCCACAAGAGACAGCTTTGCCGGACTATTTTGAGATACAGCAAATAAACATAATTTGGGGCAAAATACTTTGATTTTTTTTTTCAGGGCCTGCTCTCTGTCATGTGATGCTATACTACAGCCAGGCTGGAATTTGGTGTCTTATTGCTACAAAGAGTCAGCTTTGTCAATCCTAAGGTCTGTTTTAATGTTAATGCTGGTCAGTTGCGCCTGAGTTCCAAAAGGGAGCAGGAAATAATGAGGCACGTTTGACCCTCCCTTTCCACCACGGTTTGCACTAGTTTTTCAGGTTAACTTTGGAAGGCCCTTGGCCGAGGGGAGGGGTCCATTCAGATGGCTGGGGGACTTAGAATTTTATTTTTGGTTTACACAGGTCACTGGGAGGCTGCCACAGGGCCATTTTCATGACCAGAGGGGTCTGTTCAACTCCCTGTGGGTCCCAGCACCTATCTCAGGAAGCAGGGTGCATCCGTCCACCACTGAGTCTCAGGGTGGGTGAGTGAGCGCTCATCAGTCCCAGACAGCAGGTCGGCACAAAATGACACTGCCCACAAAACCACAGGAAGAAGAGAAACTCTGACTGTCATTCAGTACACAGAAGACACTGTACTGGACCCGGACATTAGGCAGACACCCACATCTGACTTTTAGGAGAAAAGAGAACATGACAAACGGATATTCTTAGTAGATGGTTTATTAGAAAAGAACATCTTCCAGCATGTGTCCTGGGGTGATGGGTGTGGGAAGCACTCAGTCCTTAGTCCTGGTCCCTGGCTTCCCCAAGCCCAGCACCATGAATGTACAGTGGAAAGCAGAGGGTGCAGCGCCTCAGAAAGATGCTTCCACTCACAAGGATTGGAGCTCACAAGTGAGCTCGATAACCTGCAAACCAGAGAAACATGAGACACTGCTCCTTGGCCGTTTTATCAACTGAGACTTTATTGTGATTATCCCGGCAGGGGACCGAGCTCTCCTCTCTGCAAGAGGAAATGCTCTTTAGTGAAAATGCAGCATTTCTCCAAGGGTAGCAAAGCTGAACGCCTGCTTAGCTTATGAACCCTCAGCTGGCCTAGGTGGTGCAAAGACCCTGCTGTTAACTGCTTTGATCATCAGTACTGTGGACTGTAGCAGGAGATCCCTGGGAATGTGCTCTGGGCGGAAGCAGCTTTTATCTTTGGCCCTCACCCATGCTTTATATGGAGGTTGGGAAAATGGCACGAGGCTTCTCCTGAACCTCAAATCAACACCCTTGCCCCATTTAGATCCTATCTGGCTGTTTCCTGCTAATATTACTGCATCACTGCACCATCTTTCCTCTTTCAGCAAAGTGGAGTCATGTGTGGTTTATGGGGTAGATGGACCCAAAACTGATAACACGAATCAAGCTATGGTGTTTACTCCTTAGGAAATGCACTATTTTTCTGGAAAGCTACAGAAGCTTCAAATGCATTTGCCACGCAAAGCTAAGTCAGCAGAACAACCCGTTTGGCTTTGGAGGCTAGTTCAGTTCCGCAGACAGGGAGAAAGATGAGGCAGACTGTGGTTTTTCAGTTCCTGGAGCTTAGGGAGCTCCAAAGCTCCCTCTCTCCCTGCCCTGGCTGCACTGTTCTTAATTTTAGATAATACCCTGCCTTCTCCTCGTATTGCCGCTGAGCTCCTAGCATCCTCAGTTTATCTGTCTGTGAAATGAAAAATCTAGTGTTAAATTTTTTACCTATGGCATGAGAGAGATGGCTATGGCTCCTGTGGGCCTCTCTGCAGCCTCTCTTTTCCTTCAATCACCCTCTGGCTCTCCTGCCTTCTGCTTATTCTCTCTCTCCCCTCATCCCCCCTTTCCCAGTGGGTCCTCTGTGCTCTTTTTTTTTTTCTTTTTCTTTTAAATCTCTCTATGCCTCCAGCTGAGAAGATAAAGAGTGTACATCTTTCTGGTTAAAAATTTTTGCTTTGCAGAAACACAGCCAATTTATGATTCTGGCCTTCCCAGCTAGCGACAATGTTCATTTACATTTAGGACCATGAGGAGAGAGTCTTAGCTGTGAGTTTCTGAGGCCAGAGAAAATTACAGTGATACATAACTGTGCTGCACTCATGAAGGTGCTGAGCCGGGGTTGGGCTCAGGCAGCCACTAAGCTCAGAGTGGAAAGTTTCAGAGGGGAGGCAGAAAGGAGAGGTCCATAGCTCCTCCAGATTCTAGGTATTAATTTACTAAGATATTCCTAAGCCAGAAAACAGAGACAGAAGACAAAGAGAAAGAGGGAAGAAGAGCAAGACAGAGAGATAGAGAGAGACAAAGAGAGAGATAGTTAGAGACAAAGAGAGACTGGAAAGGAGAGAGAGAAAATATTGAAAGGAAAAGGAAAAAGAAAGAAACCTGACAGCTCATGAACTTTTTTTGAAAGTTACAAATTAGATTTGAAGAGATGGGCAGAGGTTTAAGATTTCTTCATTAGGCTGGGTGTGGTGGCTCACGCCTGTAATCCCAGCACTCTGGGAGGCTGAGGCTGGCAGATCTTCTGAGGTCAGGAGTTTGACACCAGCCTGGCCAACATGGTGAAACCCTGTCTCTACTAAAAATACAAAAATTAGCCAGGCATGGTGTCATGCACCTGTAATAACAGCTACTCTAGAGGCTGAAGCAGGAGAATCGCTTGAACCCAGGAGGCGGAGGTTGCAGTGAGCCAAGACTGTGCCATTGCACTCCAGCCTGGGTGACAGAGTGAGACTCTGTCTCCAAAAGCAAAAATAAACAATAAAATAATAAAATAAAAAGTTTTTTTATTACACTTTATTTTTAGGGATTTTTTCTTTATTTACCACTCGCTAAAAGGGCCCCAGCAGCAGGTGACTGGGAACAGAAGAAGGTTCCAGAAAAATGAGAGTCACTTCACTGGGACTTTGTCCTTGACCTGAAGGATTTCTTGTACCTTTTGCACTTTTCTGGGGTGCAGGATGGTTGAGCGGTGCAGTGGTCAAGGCACTGATGCTTGTCCTAGAGACCCAGGTTATGGGTTGATCTGTCTGGGTGCCACTGAGAACCTTGAAACCTGGATCTGCCACTTAACGAGATGTGTGTCTAAACCAGGTTTTTTCTCTCTGAGCCTTGGTTTTCCCATCTGGAGCATGGCCATACCAATATCTCACAATGTTATTATAAGACTCACTCATGTCAATATGCTATTAGGTAACACAACTAGCAATGGCAACTGCTCATAACTCACATGTATTGAACAGTGCACTGGGTCCTCATTTTACATTTATGATCCCAGTGGGTCCTCACATCTTCCCCACCAGGTGAAGACCACAAACAGCCTCACTCTTTAAATGATGCTTAGAAAAGCCAAGACAAAACTTAATACTGCCAGAGCGACTCCAAAGCCTTTTTGCTTTAGCAACCATATAGGTGCCCAAACAGTTTTGCTTCATCTCCTTCTCCCACCTGTTGATGTTTTGGTTTTCCATTTCCATAGACCTGTTCCCTGCAGAGGGAGCCCAGCCCTACAGGTGGGGATGAGGGCGTCAAGAGTTCCCGCACCTGAGTCCTGACTCTCTCGGCCAATAGTTGGCCAAGGAACCTTGGGTGAAGTCACTTCATCTCTTTGAGGCCTCTGTTTCCTCCTCTCTAAAATACAGAGGATGTTGTGGGTCCTACCTGCCCAGAGAGCGTGTTTTGATGACCCAGTGTAGGAGGGCAATCTTATTAGTCCAGGGAGAAGCCACAGCGAAGAGGAAAGGCAGGATTCTCTTCTTCTCTCCCACCGCTACCTGACTTGCCCTGACCTGCGCATCCCGGGCACATGAGGGAGAAGACAGGCCCAAGCCAGGTGTGGCTGCATCCAGACATTAGTGGGGAAGGAAAAGAGACAAAAACCTGGAATTTATTCAGGTCTGGGACCTAGACCTCCACTCCATTGGGAAAGCAGTCAGATTTTAGGATAAAAGAGAGAGGCTTGGAGCTCAGTCACATGGGGCTTCAAGTCCCCATATTGTGGCCTGGGGCAAGTCACTGTCATTCTGGGCCTTAGTGTCCTCTTCTATAAAATGGGAATAAAACTAGCGCTTACCTCCAAGTGTAGATGTGGTAAAATCAGGTTTAGAAAGTACCTGGCCCAGGCTCTGGCACAGAGTAAACGCTTATCCATGTTGCTGGGGCTCCTGTACCCTTGCCAAGAGTCAAGGGGCTGTGCTCTCTGACTTAACAACCCCTCCTGACTTGGGGACCTCATCTCGTCACCGCTGCCCACAGCTGAATATGAGCACCATTTGCAGGGTGCAAGAAACAGCATTCGACAAATGAAGGCTCTGTGCTGCTCACAGATTTCCCATTTAAATTTACTGATCCCTAATTAGAATCTCAGCAAGAAAGAAATGACTGAGGACCAGCAGGGGTTGTTGGGGAGCAATTACTTGGCAATTTCCTTTTTTTCCAGTGGAAGGGAAGGGAGGTAGAGAAGTGAGGACAGAGGGAGGAGCTCAGAGTCTCCACTCCTTCCCTTTTTCCAGGCTTTGTGTTCTCTGCAGTGTTGGGTGCTGCCTCAGAGCCAACTCAGCACTCTCCTTAGAGGGCAGACCACAGGGGTGGTCCGCTAATGATGGAAGGCAGGAATCAGCCACCGGTGGGAGACTGACGTTTCTTTGGCATTTTCCTATTTCTTGAAAAGCCAAAACAGGGTTGGCTGTCCCCTCTCTTCCCAGTAAACAGATCCCCCTAGGGTAAGTGCCTATGTGATAGCTCTTTAGTTTTTGCTTTTGTTTTTTAATCTCCAAAGATAGGAGGGGTACTTGCATCAGAATGGCCCAGGGTGCTCGTTAAAGATGCAAGTCACGGTCTCTCTGAGCCTTAGTTTCCTCTTCTGTAAAATGGAAGAGGAGGGTCACTGGTATTTGTACTTGACCAGAGAACTGGATGCTACTGAGGGCTCTGCAGGCTGAGAGCCCCCGATGTGGACTGCACACCCCTTGACCCCATCCTGCTTCTACACCACAGCGTATCAGACAGCTGACCATTGATCATTGGATCCTTGGGCAACTCACCTCTTGGGTGCTTGGGATCAAAAATGCCAAAAGCAATTGTCAGATACAGAAAGGGTGTTTGGAGGTTTGCCTTGTTCCCTGCCTGAGACAACCAAAACAGTGCATTGTCATTTGCAGAGTATCACATCCAAGACGACTCTACTAAGCAAGCAGTTTCTGAGCATAAAAGCAAAGCTGCAGAGTCAGATGGCCTGAGCTTAAAAATCAGGTTCCACTGCCACTTACCAGCAAAATGACTTAGAACTCATCACTGAACTTTGCTGTGCCTCAGTGTCTTCAAATGTAAAAATAAGATAATAATAGAACTGCACTCCTGGAAGGATTACATGAGATTATATGCACACGTTCTCTCACTCTCACCCTGACGCAGAAGAATTGCTAATGAGATTTTAGTTGTTATTGTCGAGGCTTACTTCTAACTCAATGCCGTGCTGGGTGCCTTAGCTGATTCTCTCATGTAATCCTCATCACCACCATGTCTAGTAAGTATATTTTTGTCCCATTTTACAGAGGAAAGAAGTGAGACCCAAAGAGATGAGGTAACTGGTCCAAGGTTAAAGAAGCAGTAAGGGTCGGAGCCATTCGTTTACTCATAAAATATGTAATGCTCTCGGTGTGCCAGGCTCTATTCTAGGCATTGAGGGTTTTGTGGTACACAAGATAGACAAGGTTTCTGGTCTCATGACAATCACATCCAGTTGGGGGAGATTAGGTCTCAGCACCACTCATACTGCCTCCTTGAGGGGTGATGGTTCTTATCATTGTTCTTCAGCACGTGGCTGGGCAGAAGGAATCCAGAAGAGGGTTGGAGGCCAGAATAGTGTGACGTGTCCAGAAATAAATCCTGGTCATCCAGAGAGGGGGATATTTCTTATGGTGACCTTGACCCAGTTGGACGCCCTCTGCCTCTCCCCACTCCCATCCCTGTGTCTGGGTCTCTGGTCTCTGTACTTACTAGGACTTGCTGAGAAGAACTCTGAACCTGGGGATGGGGGAGCAGGTTGGCGATGGAATACAGACCATCAGGTTCAGAGTGAGGCTTGCAGAGTCTTGCAAGCTATGAGTAGAAACAGCATTCATTTTATAGTCAAATCTAGCCTTTGCTGCCTGTGACTCCTGAAAACATTTCCCAAAGTTCACTGAGACCTCCCTATCACTGGGAGGGAGAGCTGCCTCTGCCAAGCCTCCTGACCCACATCCTCTCTGGGGCAGAAGGGAAACCTCACCTGGCCAGGTGGGCTGATGGTGGGAGCTTGAGCTCCCTCTAGTGAGGCAGTGGGAGGCAGCATAGAAAACACCTCCAACCTAGGCACAGAGTGACCTCTGCAGGACTTTCTCCCTATCAAGAAAGAGGCGGGATTCTCCCTATCAAGAAAGAGGTGGGATTGAGTGAGTCCTGGTCAAAAATGTCCATTTCTGTGGGTCCCAAGGGCAGTCCCAGCTCCCCAGCAGAGATTTTTTGAAATGCTCACTCTTCTGAAGTCCCAAAATTCCCCCATTTGTACACATGCAGATCTCTGGGGTCTGGGCCCATGTGATCCCCCCGCAGACCGCCCTGCTGGAGGCAGCCTCCTTCCCATCCTTTCTCTGCCAGACCAAGCACACACTCTGCTCCCCTTGCTGGGCCTTGGGTTGGGTTTGTCCCAGCCCCTGCCCTCGTTGGGAGTGAGGGGTGGGTCATGACAGAGATTGAGCCCCATTTTCGGACTTAGCTTAGCCTCCTGGAAATCACCCCAAAGTATTTTTGGAGCTATTTAGCATCCTAACGATCAGAAAACTACTGCAACCAGATGCTCGAGCTCTGCTGAGTCAGCAAAGATTCCCACAGCAGTGGGGAGCAGACCCTGGCCCATGTCACTGTGAGCGAGCAGTGTGACCTCTCAGGGCTGCCATCTCCTTGTCTGAAAATGGAAACTAAAATTGCTGGGATTAAAAGGGAGGAAAATATGGGAAAGCACTTTGGACAGTATAGTGTGCAAGTTGATGTTAGTATCTATTATTTTTAAAATCCGGAAGTCAGCTAAGATGCCTTATCCTATAAAACTCAAGTGGGTTTTGCCAGAATGTCCTCACACCAAATAGTGGACCCCTTCTTTTGCTGATATATCTGCTATTGTGTAGGGGTGTCGTGTGTGTGTGCATGTGTGTGTGCGTGTGTGTGTGCGTGTGTGTGCGTGTGCATGTGTGTGCGTGTGTGTGCGTGTGTGTCGCGTGTGTGCATGTGTGTGTGTGCGTGTGTGTGTGTGTGTGTGTGTGTGTATGTTGAGGCAGGTGGTAGTATGGGTAGGGTGGGGTTTCCCAGTCACCTGGCCCCCTGAGTGCCTGCTTCCCTGAACTAAGTCAGTTTAGCTGACTGGCTTCCTTTGTGTATTGGTCCATTCTGCATCAAAAGCATCTGAATTTTCATTCAGTCTCTCTTCTGAATTTTCACTTTTAAAAACCTGACCAGTCCCTTGTGTGTAGCTGACTTTACAGGAGGTCTGAGGAGACAAAGGGGGTTACTTCGTAGCCACACAAACAACTTCAAGTCAAATAATAGACCTGCAAATTGCCAAAAGCCCTTTGGCTCTTTTCAATAACTGGAGGCCAGCCTCCCTCTCCTCTTTCTAAGCCCTCTTCATCTTTCTCTGTCCTCAGACAGCTGTTGTTTATCAGGATGACCATCATGATCCATCCCTCAACAAACACAATTCCTTCCAGAAGAGGAAGGCAGGTGCCAGCTGTTGAGATAGTAATTTCTTTGTCCTGACAACATTTTTGTTTGTCCCTGGACCTTCCATCCATATGGGTAAGAGATAGGAAAGAGCGAGAACTGGAAGGGACAGACACCACTGCAGGGGGTCCCGTGGGGGGCTTTAGAGAGGGGTTCCAATGCCTCTCATTGTTCTACCTCGCAGCCATTTTGTCGTTGTTGTTGTTGTTGTTGCTGTTTTGAGACAGAGTTTTTGCTCTGTTGCTTAGGCTGGAGTGCAGTAGCACGATCTCGGCTCACTGCCACCTCTGCCTCCTGGGTTCAAGTGATTCTCTTGCCTCAGCCTCCCAAGTAACTGGGATTACAGGCACCCACCACCATGCCTGGCTAATTTTTGTATTTTTAGTAGACACAGGGTTTCACCATGTTGGCCAGCCTGGTCTCAAACTCCTGACCTCAGGTTATCCATCCGCCTCTGCCTCCCAAAGTGCTAGGATTACAGGCGTGAGCCACTGCACCCGGCCCCTCGCACCCATTTTGAAGGCCTAAGCTCCCTGATGGAAGGCATGGAGCCAAGCTCAAGCATTATTCCATTGACATGGCAGGATCTTAATAAAGGTTTGTCCTGTGATTAAATCCTTTACTGACACTTTGGAGACACACAACCCATACCCTTCCCAACCTGAGCTGAAGCCACAGATGCAAAGGAGCCTGGGAACTCCTCAAGTCCACTTGTGCGCAGTCCTCTGCCCTCCTGCAGGGAAGCTTTGTAGTCCAAGGACATCCAACTCCCAGACTCACTTCCAGGGACAGAGATACGAGGATCTTGGGAGTACAGCTGTGGGCAAGAATGCCAGACTCCTGGTGATTCTGGGATATAACCCCCTGGAGGGGCTTGTCACGGGTCTCCGTTCCTTCATGCCTCCAGTAGGATTCATGATCATCGTTATGACAATAGTGACAATAATGACAGCTACCATGGTCCAAGCCTTTATTACATGGTGGGTCCTTACACACATTTCTCATTAACTACATCATATGATGTAGGTAACATTAGTATTCCCATTTTACAGATGGGGAAATTGAGGCTTATGAGGTTCAGTTTGTGTAAAATCACATAGCTGGAAGGTGTGGAAACTGGGCTCTTCACCACCACAAGGCACTGCCTCTCACTCGGTATACCACTGCGTGCTCGTGTAATAATTTATGATTAGGGATGAAATTCTCATATAGTCATGCATCACTTAACGGCAGGGATGCATTCTCAGAAATGTGTCCTTAGATGAATCCGCTGTTGTGCGAACATCACAAAGTGCATGTACACACACCTAGATGGCATGTTCGACAATACACCTGGGCTCTCTGGTACAGCCTGTTGCTCCTACATGGGAGCAATATGGGACTGTCCTGAATACTGCTGGCAGTTGTAACACAATGGCGAGTATTTGTCTATCTAAACACAGCTAAACATAGAGAACGTACAGTGAAAATACAGTAGTAGAGTCTTATTGGACCACCTTCGGATATGAGGTCAACTGTTGACTGAAATGTCATTATATGGTGGGAGACCGTACATTATTTCATTTACACTTCACCTGGATATATACAACCTGGAAGCTCTTTTTCCAACCATATCACAGACAAAGAAATTGAGGCTTGTACAGGTGAAGGGGCCTGCCTTTCCTTTGCTCACAGGAACGTGAGGACGATACAAAAGTAAAGGATATTGGCATTCTTCAGGCAGGGAGATAACCTGGACAGGGGTGGTGCAGCAGGCATGTGCATAAAAGGAGCAAGAGAAGCCTTCTCTGTCATGAGCAAGTTTTCAGGCCAGATGGAGAAAAATGAAGTAAAGTCACCCCAAAGCCTGGATTCTCATCTGGAGTGCCTCTTGCCTCTTGCCCTTCCCAGAACGCTCCAGCTTGGCACTGGGCTGGAATTCCACTAAGAATTGAGTTGATTTCATCATCTGGGGCCCTGGGCACAATGACAAGGGTGGTTTTCTCGGATCTGCAGTGAGCATTACACCAGAGTGTGGGAAACAGCACCTACTCAGGGACCCCACTCTGGGACCCAGGGCAAACTTGCCATCATCTCCAGTCAGCCCATTAGCTGCCCAGGACTCTGCCAGCCCATCCAGGCAGTGATGTAATTACCAAAAGGGAGATGAATATTTAAAGGGACTCTTACTTAACCGATATATTCCTCTCCAAGTTCCCTCCTTCACCGGCTCTGGATGAATTTCTGGAGGGGTTGCTCTGACGTAGGCCCGGAGCTACCTGTGGTTTGACCTCATCATGAGGCCTTTCTTCACCCTTTCTTGGTGGGTAGCCTTGAAGGTGTTAGGAGATGGTCCATTGTCTGACTGTGAACAGCAGGGCAGCTCTTATATTCTCCATAAATGGATCTCTGGGGACAAGATCCAGATGGGTTGGCGGACAGGGGAAGAAAACGTAAAAGCCAAAGGGACTGGGTACCTGTGACTAATTACCCCTTTACTGTTTCTATCACCAGACCTTAGTGCCACAAAGGATTGGGGGTCATTTGTGACAATGTATGTTGTAAAATGTAAAATGCAAGTGACCACAAATCTGAAAGCAGTATAGAACTTTCGTTAAAATAATGCCGGCTCTCCACTGGCATTATTGTTGCTATTCAAGGGCTTTTCTGTGCTATGGATTGTCTCTATTTAGCACAAAATATCCTGTGTCCCTGGAAACCCCCTAGTCCTGAGAAAACCAGGGCAGTTGGTCACCCCCCTGTTCAATGCAGGCATCAGTTCCACTAGGTAGGGGGTCTTAGCTGCATTTTAAAGATAAGGAAATAAAGACTTAATGGGTTGGAATAACTGGGTTATGTGCACATACCTAAAGAATGGTTACACAAACAACTTCAAGTCAAATATTAGACCTGCGTATTCCTAAAATCCCTATGGCTCTTTGCAATAACTTGAGGCCAGTCTCCCTCTCCTCTTTTCTAAGCCCTGTTTACCTTTCCGTGTCCTCTGACGGCTGTTGTTTACAAGGCAACCATCATGATTCATACCTCAAAGCATGCTTTGAATTCTACTCCCATAGGCTCCAAAACCCTTGTTATCCAGGTTCAGTATTGCTCTAAACTAGGCAAGGTCCTGAACAGACCCAGATTTCAAGCATGTTCAGGTGGATTTGTTTAACGGAGTGTGGCTACTGGAATATCTGGAGCCCAAAGTACACAGGAGGCAGGAGGGAGCCTACTTTCCTGAAGAGAGGGACGGGCCAACTGTCCAACAGTGAGGAGGCGGGCATTCTTTCCTTTGTAAAACAAAAAGTATCTGAGACAGGGGTCAGTCAATTCAGAAACTTATTTTGCCAAAGTTATGGATCATAACCCATGACACAGCCTCAGGAGGTCCTGAGAACATGTGCCCGAGGTGGTTGGGTTACAGCTTGGTTTTACATGTTTGAGGGAGACTAAAGACACCAGTCAATACATGTGAGGCATACGTTGGTTGGATCCAGAAAGGTGGGACAACTTGAGGGGTGGGGAATAGCTTACAGGCCATGGGTGGATTCAAAGATTTTCTGGTTTGCAACTGGTTGAGAGTTAAGTTATTATCTAAAGACTTGGAATCGATAGAAATGAGTGTCTGGGTTAAGATAAGGGGTTATAGAGACCAAGGTTCTTATTATGTAGATGAAGTCTCATTGGTGGCTGCCCCAGAGGCAATAGATGACAAATGTTTCTTTTTTTTTTTTTTTTTTTGAGACAGAGTCTTGCTCTGTCGCCCAGGCTGGAGTGCAGTGGCGCAGTCTTGGCTCACTGCAAGCTCCGCCTCCCGGGTTCACGCCATTCTCCTGCCTCAGCCTCTCCAAGTAGCTGGGACTACAGGCGCCCCCCACCACACCCGGCTAATTTTTTGTATTTTTAGTAGAGATGGGGTTTCACTGTGGTCTCGATCTCCTGACCTCGTGATCCGCCCGCCTCGGCCTCCCAAAGTGCTGGGATTACAAGCGTGAGTCACCGCGCCCGGCTAGATGACAAATGTTTCTTATTCAGACCCTGAAAAGGTACTTCTTAGCCAATCTCTTCTGGATGAGAAAAAGATCTGGAAAGGAAGAGGGATTCTCTACAGAATGTAAATTTTCCCCGCAGGAGACAGTTTTGCAGGGTCATTTCAAAAGATATCAAAGAAATATATTTTGGGGTAAAATACTTCAGTTTATTTCAGGGCCTGCTGTCTGTCATGTGATGCTATGCTAGAGTCAGGTTGGAATTTGGTATCTTATTGTTCCAGAGAGTCTCTTTTGTCCATCTTAGGGTCTCTATTTTGATGTTTAATGGGTCAATTGTGTGCCTGAACTCTAAAGGGAGGTGGGTATAATAAGGCATGTCCAAAAGCTCCCCTGACTGCCTGTCATGGTCCAACCTAGTGTATGTTTGTTTGTTTGTTTGTTTGTTTGTTTGTTTTGAGATGGAGTCTCACTCTGTCGCCAGGCTGGAGTCCAGTGGTGTGATCTTGGCTCACTGCAACCTGGGCCTCCTGGGTTCCAGCAATCCTCCTGCCTCAGCCTCCGTAGTAGCTGAGACGACAGGCATGTGCCACCACACCCAGCTAATTTTTATGCCTTTAGTAGAGATGGAGTTTCACCATGTTGGCCAGAAAGGTCTCCATCTCTTGACCTCATGATCCGCCTGCCTCAGCCTCCCAAAGTGCTGGAATTACAGGCATGAGCCACCGCACCTGGCTGGTCCAAACTATTTTTTCAGGTTTAGTTGGGTCCCCTTGGCTGAGAAGTTTCATTCAGTGAGTTGGTGGGGCTTAGAATTTTATTTTTGGTTTACATTTTCAACATACACTTTCAGAGCCACTACTGAAAGGCGCATGCCATCCTAGGCACTGGGGATAACATGGAAGAACACAGTCCAAGTCCCTGCTGTTTGGAGAGTGCAGGCTAGTGGGGGAGCAGACACTAGGCAAATATATAACAGAGAGGCAGGGAGTGGAACATACTCTGAGGAAAGATAAACTGGGGAAGGACTAGACAGTGGCAGAGTGCCTTTCTAATGCATGTTGGAGAGACCTCTTTGTGGATGTGATGTTTGAGCAAAGACCTCAATAAAGTGTGAATCAGCTTGGCTGGGGATAGAATGTTTCAGGCTGAGGAAGAGCAATGCAGAGGCTCTATATCTGGAGCATGCTTGGCCTGTGTGAGGAGCAACAAGAAGGCCAGAAAGGCTGGAAGGGAGTGAGGGTAGGGGAGAGACATGCGGATGGAGAGGCA
Organism: Nomascus leucogenys; assembly: GCF_006542625.1. NCBI lineage: Eukaryota > Metazoa > Chordata > Mammalia > Primates > Hylobatidae > Nomascus > Nomascus leucogenys. The sequence goes on along the minus strand of NC_044382.1, from coordinate 8,327,065 downwards.
ACTGGGACCTGACCACCCAGGGCTTTGTGGATCCCAGTAAGAATGTCAGATTTTGTTGGAATGACAATGGGAGGTCACTGGAGGTCTTGGGGTAGGAGAAGGACATGATGGTTGGTGGGGAATAAAAGAGATCAGGCTCTACTCCCAGCCCCCCTGTCCAACCCTCAGCCTCTCAGCCATGGAGGTAATGTCTTCATCAGCTCCAGGGCTGTAATGTCTCTATGGCCAGTTAGCTCAGACTCTGGGACCCAGAAGACAGGGCTGGGAATGGGAGGCTCCATCAGCAGCTTCTCCCTCATCCCTTCCCCTGGGGCCCGGTTCTGCCTTCTTCCATGCCCACCTGTTACTCCAGGACCAGAGAACTTTTGTCTGATTATCACAGTTTCTACAAGCTCTCCACAGCCAGCACTGTGTTGGGACTTGAGGAGGGTGGAGTCCATTCACTATTCTGTGAGATGAACTTGCCTGGCATGGTGCTTGGCACTTAGTAGGTACACAGACACAAGTTCCCTTCCTCCACAGCTACATGAAATGATTGCCCTTGTCATTCAGGAGACCAAGAAAGACCTCGTCTTTTAGGGAACGAGGTGGGGAACATCATTCTCTCCAGCTGCTGAATAGGCTTGATGACTCTGTCTCTATGTAGTCAGTAGCCATGGTTGTGTGATTCTAAATGTCACTTATTCATTCCTCCGGTTAACTTTCTTACTCCTCTTCTGCCCTGGGCTTTGTGCCAGGCACTGGAGTACCAGGATGAAAAGGTCATAGTCCTTGTCCTTAAAATAACTTAGAAGACTTATTAAAATACAGATTCCAAGGCCTATGCCCAGAGGCTAGTTTTCTGAGCAGGCCCAGGACTCAGCATTTTACCAGGTTCCCAAGCAATTGTGATGCTTGCTGTATTTGAGAGTCAGTCCTCCAAGTGTCTGGGCATGGGCCCTGAAACCCACATTTTTGGTAACTCCTGTAAGTAATTATGATTTAAATAAAACATATTAGTTTCCTGTGGCTGCCGTCACAAATTACCCCAACCTGGGTAGCTTAAAGCAACAGAATTTTTTTTTCTCATGGTCCTGAAGGGCTCTCGGGGAAACTCTGCTTCTGATGGCTCCAGGCATTTTTTGACTTGTGGTTTCATCACTTTCATTTCTGCCTCTGTGTTCTCATTACCACCTCCTCCTTTGTCTTCCTTATCTTCTGTTTCTTGTAAGGACACTTGTCATTGGATTTAGGGACTAGCCAGATAATCCAGGATGATCTCATTATTGCAAGATGCTTAATTACAGTTGCAAAGACTCCTTTTTCAAATAAGTCACCATGTTCACAAGTTCCACGCTGTGAACATGTCTTTCTGGGGGCCACCATTCAATCTACTACAAGGACCCTGGACCATACTTGGAGAAAAACTTGTGTGAGACTTATAGGAAATGGGCTGATCAGAGAAACACTAAGGAGGTAGAAGTAACAGGAGCTGGCAATGGGCAAGTGAGTGGAAGAGGATAAGGGAGGAGTTGCGAATGACTCCCACTGTTCTGACCTGGGTGCTCTGGGACATTGATGATGCAGTTCCTGGAGACAGAGGGTGTGGAAGAAGCCAGCTGGGCCATTTGGAAAGAGCAGAGCCCTGAGCACCTGGAACACAGGTCAGGTATATTTTGATAGGAAAGTGATGAAAAGTAGCATCGAGAATCAATTTGCATCTAGGAATTGGGATCCCTGCCCTAATCTCTCTGCTTTATGTGGCTGTGTCCTGCTTTTCATGACTCTAGAAAGCAGAGGAGAAAGTGGATGTAAGATATAAATTAGTCTGTCTTGTACGGCTTTCTCTTGGTCCCATTCAGGAACCAGCCAGTGTCCATACCTGTGGCCTTTGGTATCCAGTTTAAGGTAGTTCTTCTCTTTCCATGATCACACAGTAAAGGAGTCCCTGTATACAGTGCTCCAGGACTGAGTCCAGTTTTTAGCATAGCATGCAACAATAGCAGAAAAGGCAGAATTGGGAAGGACACGTCAACGGGCAGCAATGAGGTGGTATAAAGACCCTGGGCATTTGGAGGCAACAGAAGGAGAAAGGTCTACTTCAAGGACCAAGTTGGTCTCTTCCCATCTCTGCCCTGGCAGCACCAGCAGCTGCACATTGGCCCTTCTTACCACTTCCATGGCAAAACGGAGGTTTCTCTACCTCGCCTAGCCGGCCCCTGCAGACTTGCTGACACAGTTGAGTGCAGAGTGCATCTAGACTCCAACATGAGCCGCCCTTCTCTCAAAACAAACGAGCCTTCGAAACTCCAGCAAACAGTGCTAATGAATTGCCCTCGGCTTCTTAGGCATCATTTTCTCGTAATTATAATGGGAAGAAGACATGGAGTCCCACTGAGAACATGGAGCTAGCCTTCCCCTAGAGCAAGGCAGAATCCCTCTCTGAGGACCACACTCAAGCAGAACTGATTTTTCTAAGACTTAGAGAAGAAACAAAATCTGATTTAATTCTTAGGAAATTGCTTTTTTTTTTTAACCCACCGGTGTAAGCCTGTATTTAAATGCTAATATATTTGGCCTGCCGGGATGTCACATTTATTTTCTTCCTTAGCAGCAACAAAAATCATTTATTTATGAGAATTCTAGCTCCTACCTGCTCTCCTGAGTTCCTCATCTTCATTTCCATCTACCAGCTGGATATTTGTCTTCTCAAGACATACAAAATCTGTAACCATCTCCCTCCCCAGACCGGATTCTCTTTATACCTTTCCTGTTTCTGTTTCCAGAACTACTGATGGCTTTTGCCTCCCTCTGCTTCCCCCGTGCTTTCCTCCAATCAGTCATTAATCACACTGATCAACCTCCCTCCCACCAGGGCAAATAACATAACTTGCCTAAGCCTCCATTTCCTCATCTATAAAATGGGTTTAATAAATACTAATACCTACTTCATGAGCTTATTGCAAGACTAGGATGAGCTAATCCAAATAAAACACCCAGAACAGCATCTGGCAACAGAGTAACATGTCACAGTGGTATTTCTGTAATGATTATGACGATGATCATGACCCATGGAACCTGTCCCTTTCCTCTTTGTAGTTGTTCTATGAGCTGACCAGCAAACTCTGGGAGAGCCTATCCTGCTCACTAGAACACACAGACCGGACACTCTTCATTTCATCGGCATTTTCACTGCCTGAAATTCTCTACCTTATGAATTTGTTTGTTTGTGGTCTGAGTACCCCCTCCCCCGTTCAGCCTGTAAAATGCAACTTCCATGAGGCAAGGGATTTTGTCTTTTTTACCAGCGCATCCCTAATGGCTGACACATAGTAGGTGTCAGGTAAATATTTGCTGAATGAACACATGAGGAGAAAAAGGCTCTGGGATTTTGGGAAGGAAGACATCTAGACGGCGCTGGTTTTTAAGCCCTTCAACACTCAGGTTTCAGGGCTCCCTTCTCTGCTCTGCTCATTTCTGCTTTGCAGGCAGCCCTGTGACAAGCTCTGTTACTATGCGGGGAGAGAGGTGCAGGCTGGAAGAAGAGCATTTTTTTGTAGTTGACTCCTGCCTGCATCTCCACGGCAATAGTTCTTGACCCTAGCATCAACACATTCCAGCTGCAGCAGCTGGGTCCAGTTTGCAGTGTTTTTCTTTCTTTAACTCCCAGAATGAAGCTCATCACACAAACTCAGAGACATCAGCACCAGCCAGCAGGCACTGCCTCTGCCTCACTTGGCCCCTTTGCTGAAGTTCTAGGTCCAGGGGATTCCAGTCTTGATTTCCTTTGTCCACTACTCACCCCCACCCAACTCTAGGAGTGGTAGCTGCTTCCTGCAGTTCCTACCTCTATGATTCCTCAGTGTTCCTTTTAGCCTCCTGCGGTCCTCCAATGCTAGCTTAACAAGTCTTTATGTGAAATCCTCTCTGTTAAACTGGCTGCTGTGGTCTTTTTCTCCCGGCTGGACAGTGACTGATCCCTTGTCTAGTCACTCCCTGCCTCCCCTCCCACACCACAGCTCTGGCCTTAGAGGGAATTCTTTCCAGGACAAACATTTTTCAATCTCTCTCCACGATGCATCCAGGGATGGAGAGTGTATGATTTTAATAGACAGCTACTAATTTCTTCCAATATCGAGGCAAAATATACCTCTCTAACACCGTGAGTCACTTTAATTTTGAGCCCTGGTGAGATATCAAATAAGTTTTTGTCAATTTTAGAGTCAAATGTCAAATGATCTTGGATTCAAATTCAGCTTCAGCTGTGTGACCATCAAGAAGTTACTTTCCCTCTCTGGGCCTCTGTTTCCTCACCTATAAAATAGATAATATCGTAATAGCTACCTCATAGGACTATAATAAAGATTTAAGGTGTGTACGCACTTAGAACAGTCGCCTGCACGGGGCAGAAACTTGGTGAATGATGCTGTCATTATCATCATTGAGGAGGACAGCCTTTCAACCTTGTGAAGGACAGCATGTTTGTCCTCTCTTAGCCTTGCACTCAAAGTCAGAGCACTTTCCCAGGCCCAGACACCAGCTGGCGCCCCCATCTGCTTGTCCTACTTCCGCTTGGAACTGGGGTGTGAAGATTCCCATAAACGTTTCAGGTGGAGGGAAAACTCTGACTTCCCAAGTTCCTTTGGATAACGCACATCTGTGACCCAGAGGCTGACTAACACATGCCTGCTGATGGCCTCATTTCTAGGGTCTCGGGTGCTACGTAAATCCTCTTCCCTGTTCTTTATTTGCAGAATAGCACATTCCTTGAGCAGAGCACGATTCTCTCCTGCACTCTCCTATCATGAACTGAATACTGGCACACCTTGCCTTCCTTTGCTGGGAACGTTCTTGGCACACTGAGTCCCTTGCCCATGTATTGGGGGGATTTTGCTGTGTGGTGTTTTGGATACTGCTGACCTTCTCTGGGCCTGACTTATTTGTCCAAGGCTGAGAGTTCAAACACATGATGCCTTGCAGAGATCAGAGGAGAATCCAAAATGCTCACTGCTAGGAGAGATAAAAATCAAAGAGCTGGCTTCATAATTTTGAACAATTATAAAGTCTCACCTGCACAGCCTCTATTTATTTTCACCTTCCTTTTTCTGTGCTTGCTTGGTTTCCACCTCTGTGAGTTCTTTTCCACTCACCACAGCTTCAATGATCTCAATCTTCTCTTCCTCTTCTGGAATTCTCTACCCCTCCCTTGATAAAAACAGTGTTTTAAAATGGTTTCATGTGAGGGCAACAATCCCATCTCACGCTTCCTTTGGAGCCCTCCACAGCATTTTCCTGGGACTGGGCACATAGCAGGTATTCAGGACTCCAGACTGAGAGAGAATGTTTCCTGTCTAGTCACATAGATGGTAGGGGGTTGATTTGGGGATGGGGCAGGAATGGCATCAGCATCAACAGTAGGAGAAGTAGGAGCAGCAGCAACAACCTTTGCCACTGACGTAATAACCTCTGCCATGTTCTGCGCCAGCCACTATATTAAGCACATTAATTTCATTTAAACCTTCCCCAGACCCTACGAGATAAGGATTATTATTCCCATTTTACAGAAGAAAAAACTGAGGCTCAGTGAGGCTAAACTGTTTGTTCAACAGCTGCTGAGTTGAACTCAACCCTAGGATTGAGCTCAGGGCTGTCTTTGGTCTTTGTGCTTGTTATTCTCTCAGCCTTAACTATTCTTCCCCCCCAGAGAGCTGTATGGCTGGTTTGGGTCTCTACTCAAATGTCATTTTAATAGAAGCCTTCCCCAGTGGCCCTGTCTGAAATCAGAACTCCTGTTACTCTCTATCCATTTGATCAGTTTTCTTTTTCTTTAAAGCACTATCTCTTGTATAGAGGCCCATTTGTTGACTATTTCTGTTCCTGGACCATATGAATATAATGTCAATAAGCCCAGGGACTTTGTCTGTTCTATCTACCACTGTACCCTCAGCACCTGGAACAGAGTCCGTGATAATCATATACTTTCAATATGCATGTGTAGGATGAACAAGTGAGTCAGTAAATACCTAGTGCGAAGATCTGTGCTCTTATCCATTACACATCTGGCTTGGAGGAGTTATGGGATGTTCATAGGATTTGTCAGATCAAACAACATATGCTTTTCTTTCTTTCCCAAAATATGGTCAAATGTTGGGATTCCAGATTCCTGAGCTGGGGCCCAAATGCAGATCCACCCTGGACATCTCTTATCATCCCTGAACAGAGGCTGCTAACTGTCTGGTGGGAGCCATTCCTCCAGCAGGATTCCTGGCCAGATTTCCAGGCTGAAGACTGAGTTCTGGATCACCTTATATCACTATTGTCACAGCCTTTTTTCCTTTGGCTTCTCAATTTTTAGTCTCACTCTCTCTGGTGGGATGGAAGAGAGGATCAACTGGGCATAGCTGAGAGTCCTATGTCCTGCAAAGTGAACTCACCTATTCAGATGACAGTATTATTGTTGGTAAAATGATCAGATGGGTCCCACACCCTCCCTTCCAAACTTTCTGTCTCCGATCTTTCTCCTCCGTGGTGCCCAGGTTGTCTGCTCTTTGCCCACTCCTTGCCTGCCAGGTCATGCTCCATGACCGTCTTAACACCTACCTGCCTCATGCCTCAATCCCACTAAGATTCTGCAAAGTGAAAGAAGTTAGTTAGATACACTGATTCTCAACAAGGACTGAGTGTCTCATGGTGAATCTCCTCCTCTGTAAGTCCATGAGGGCTCTGACCCTGTCGTCTCATTTGTCTGGCTCAGCCCTTTCTGCAACCTGGGTGCTCAGCTCTTTCCTACACACTGGGAGCTCGTAAATATTGTATAAGTGAATGAGTGAACAAAAGGCTAAGTGCCATTAACACTCTCAGACACCGTGTGCTTTTTTTTTTTTTTTTTTTTTGAGATGGAGTCTCACTCTGTCGCCCAGGCTGGAGTGCAGTGGTGCAATCTTGGCTCACTGCAAGCTCCGCCTCCTGGGTTCAGGCCATTCTCCTGCCTCAGCCTCCCAAGTAGCTGGGACTACAGGTGCACACCGCCACAGCCGGCTAATTTTTTTGTATTTTTGGTAGAGATGGGGTTTCACCATGTTAGCCAGGATGGTTTTGATCTTCCAAGCTTGTGATCCACCCACCTCGGCCTCCCAAAGTGCTGAGATTACAGGCGTGAGCCACCACACCCGGCCACCATGTGCCTTTTAATTGGGACCTTCAACTCTTCTTTTTTTTTTTTTTTTGAGACGGAGTCTTGCTCTGTCACCGCAGTCTCAGCTCACTGCAAGCTCCACCTCTCGGGTTCAGGCCATTCTCCTGCCTCAGCCTCTCCGAGTAGCTGGGACTACAGGCGCCTGCCACCACGCCTGGCTAATTTTTTGTATTTTTAGTAGAGACAGGGTTTCACTGTGGTCTCGATCTCTTGACCTTCAACTCTTAAGACAGAGAGTGAATAACACGGCAATTTTAAGCCCTAAGACATCCAGCACAATGGGGTATTTCCTGCTAGAGCTACTTCTGTTATATATGCTCTGACTCCTGCCATGCTGGCAAGGCCTGAGGGCTTTGTGGCTTTGAGAAGGCTCTGAGTTTGCAGACTGTCTCCCAGGCCTCTTTTCAGAGCTGAAATGTGTTGATGAGCACTCTAAGGGCTGAAGTTTCTTTCTTCAAGATTCACTTCCACATTGACTCCCAGAACACGGGGTAAAAATCAGACCCGATACATGAGTTCTGGCTTATCTGGCATTTTGTCAACTGGCAGTCTCCATTCTCTGTCTCTTAAGCAACGGATTCCTCTTGAACGTCCCAGAGAAGCAGATCAAAGGGAGTCAGGTGAGGCAGAAGAAGAGACTTTCCAGGGCATAGCCTTATTCAGAGGAAGGTGTTTCATATCTGCTGTTCACAAGTAGCCACACTGCATTCACAGATGTGCCCAGGGCCAGGGCCCACAAGGACTTTCTGAAGAAAGCAAAGCAGGATTGTTTTGGGGGAGGTTCACACCTGGTGAAGAAGGTGGGATGAGATGTCCCTGCCACCAAGTTCCCTTCCAACTCACGCAGCCTATGGTACTGAATGGCAGCCAGGTGTTTTTTATGGAGCAATAGCTGGACTTCACATTTGCATAATGCCTTGCAGTTTCACTGTTAAGAGTATTGCATTGTATTCTAATTATATGAATCTCAGTCATTCCTTTATGACATTTCTGAGGAATACTATCTCAATCAAGAAAAGCCCTAATGGCACTCCTCTCCTATCCCAGTGAGAGAGCACAGACCCGTGCCTGCTCCGCAGGGGTGGAGGCTGGAATTCAGTAGTCTGACTTTGAGTCGGGGATGCCTGGAGCAGGAGGTGGTCAGGGGCATTGTCCTTTCCAAGTCAGGAAGGCAGACAGCACCTGCTGTTGGTGCCAAGGTTACTGGACAGGCTGCGAGGGCTCTGTCTGTCTGTCCGATGTTCACAGGCCAGCTCCCCGGAGGCTCAGCACTCAGCACAGCTTCTCCGAGATGCAAACCAGGCCACTCCGAGGCTGCCTACAAACTTTCTCCTAAGTGCTTAAGTGCCGACAGCCGCTTCCTGCTCTGCAGGGAGTCCTTCCAGATCCTGATCAAGGCAAAGAGAATTGATCTATCAGATTAACCAGGAAGGAAAGAGTGGGAGAGCCAGTGTGGGAGGCTGTGGGGCTGAGTGTTTTCTGCGTAGCAGTCCCCTCCCTTCTGACTCAAGTATTAATTGCTACATTACTGCTGCCATGTAAGAAAGAGTCAGCAAAGCCTGGGAGAGCTCCAGCTCCTCCCTCCCTGCTCTGCTCAGCTTCACTCTCCTCGGTTCTCTTGGAGTACCTTGTGCCCCAGCAGTGCTGTCCCGGCCCTGGCATCCTGAGGTCCTCCCGTGGCGAGGACTTAAGTGGACAGCAGGAGTGGGTGGAGAGAGGGAGGGAGAGTTTGCCCTGCAGGCTCTCTGGATGCAGAAGCCAGACTCACTGCAGAGGCAGCTGTGCTGTTCCGGGAGCCTGGCTTCGGGGGTGCATCCGTCACTCAGGGTTCATTCACCCAGGCAGGCTCCAAGTTCCTGGAGTGCACAAGGTGGGCACTGTCCCTTCTGGGTGCTGACAGCAGAGCCTGGCTCCCCTCCGCCACCATGAGCGGCTGCTCCAAAAGATGCAAGCTTGGGTTCGTGAAATTTGCCCAGACCATCTTTAAGCTCATCACTGGGACCCTCAGCAAAGGTATGGAAACTGGCCTTGACGCTTGCTTTCTGTCTTGATATGGCCTGGCTGGTCGCATTGCCTTGGTGTGGTGAGCGTGGCCATTCTGGTGCACCCAGGTCTTGGAAAAGGCTGGGGAAATTGGTTGCTGGGATTGGAGGTTGCTGACCACCTGGGTCCTGGCTCTGAGTAGGCAGGCACCCAGCCAGGGAACTCAGCTGGCTGTAATTGCCTGGAACTTTGGAAATGGAGTTGGTGGTGTGTGGCTGATAGGTTATGGGTGGGCAGAGGGACAGAACCCTTTCCAGAGCATTGGAAGTGGCTTAGCGTGACAGGAGTTTCAAGAAGTTATCCATGGAGGGTTGTATTTTGTTGATAAAAGAGAGATTTGATGCAGTGGGTTGTGAGTAATTCTGCAGAGCAGAGATGCTTGAGGGGGCCAGTGGGAGGTGGTGATGGGCCGGCATCTGCTTTGCACTGGTGGATTCAGAAACTGGATCAGCTCTGCACCTCAGGTGCCAAGAGCTTCCTCTCATAGGGTTCCAGGGTCTCGTGCTTCTGGGGCTTCATTCATCGTTCTGCTTTCTTGGATCCCTGTCCCTCCACATTTCATGCCTATGTCCATGCCTGTCTTTTCTGCTTCTCCAGGAACTGGGGTGGCAGGTGGCTTGCAGGAGTAACTGTCTGGGCAGACCAGAAAGTGTGGCTATGGATCAGAATTAGGGCTGCAGCTCCAGATGGGCCCACAGCCGGGAGGCAGAAAGAAGGCTAACTCCTCAGGGCCCAGTCCTGTGTCTTAAACCCCATGTTACACTCGGCACCGGGGAAGGTGAGGCCCTCAGAGGGGTCTGGCCAACTTTCTGGAGATGATGTCAAGGGAGAGCAGCAGCGTGATGTGGTTCCACTGGCTGAAAAAACGTCTTTAAATATTCATGCTGTCTTTCAGGAAGAGGCTTTTGGGGGCTGAGGGGAGAGGCACTGGAAGCAGCAGGCAGAATATTCAGGGAAGGAGCCCACAAACCTTTGATGGGATTTTACAAAATAACAGTGAGAGCAGAGAAAGGCTTTGTGCAGCCAGATCTCATGACATGGCTCAGGTGCCTGCCACCCAGCGCGTCTGGCCCAGTGTACGTTGTGTGGCATGTGTGGGTGGTGGGAATGACGGGATTCTGTTTATCTCCTTCCTTGGGATGTTCTGACCTTCCTGTTATTTCCCTACCATCCTTCTGAAATGGGGCGCTGCTCCTCCAAGATACCCAGGTGGGCTGAGCCCCCAATGTGGAGGGCCAGGCTGCCTGGCAGAATTACCGGAGGCCAGAAGTGGGGTGAACAGGGGGTTAACGGGTGTAGCTGTGGTTGCTCTCAGTGGCTTTACCTCCTGGAGAAGGAGAAAGCAAAGGGGTTAGGAAATTTCACAAAGTTTCCCTATTCAATCCTCAGAGACAACTGGAAGGTTTTCTTTCCACATTACAGATAGCAGGACCTAAGAGGGTGATGGGTGTGGGGCAGCATCCCATCGCAGCCTCTTATGGAGGGCTTGTCCCCACCTGCAGTCTAGTGGTGACCCAGACCCCACACTGGGAGCCCAGATGCTCCCTGGATGTCACACTGAGTGCTGAGATGGGGGGATCATGGGAGTTTCCCACAAGTGCAGCAGAAAGAGCTTTAGTTTAAGGAAACCTAGGTCTCAATCTGACTCTGCTACCTGGGCAAGTCACAGCCTCTCTGAGCCTCAGTTTCTTCATCTGTAAAATGAGTCCATTACCTCTGGCCTGTCTACCTCCTAGCACTGGTGCAAAGATCCAGGGGCACCTAGCCATGGGATCCCTTTGTGGAGTGTGTTGCCATGACCAGTTGTGAGGGCGGGGTCAGGGCTGAGATGAACATGGGTCTTCAGAGAGGGACCCCAACCCATTCCCCTGGCAGGACCAAGGTCTGAGCTCCTCAGTTGCTCCTGACTCACTCCTGCAGGTGAGTCTGTACTCCCCAAGCAGCACCAAAAGGGGAATGAGATCACAGAAGACCATTATGCCGCAAGAGGGGTGACTGAAAAAGCGAGGTGGCCAAGGAGAGAGCATGTGCAAAGAACTCTGTGTGCGTGTGTATTTGAGAGAGAGAAACAGAGACAGGGACAGAAACAGAGCGAGGATAGATGGCCACTCGAATAAATGATCAGGAAGAAATTTTCTTCTGCATATTTGCCTGTGTTTATTTGCTCAGAGTTTGTTTATTGAGCACCTACTCTGTGCCATGCTTATTGCAAGACAACAGACATGTGAATGAATAAGACACAAGCCCTCCATCAAGAGGGCTTGTCCCCACCTACAGTCTGATTGGTACCCACACCTCACATGCAGATACTCCCTGGATGTCACGCTGAGTGCTGAGATGGGGGAATCATGGGGGTCAACAGGCACAGAGAAGAGATGTCTTGGGCAGACTAAGGGGTGCCTCCAAAAAGTGACATCTAAGCTGAGATGAGGAGAGGCAGGGCTGAGAAGGTGGGAGGAAGCCGAAGCTGCCAGAGGGAGCAGCATCAGAGTGTTGGCCTCTGCAAGGAACCAGCTGGAGGGTCAGGACGGCTCCCTCTCTCTGCTCAGAATCCCAGAAACTAAGATCCATGTGACACAGAAGGGACTCCGTGGGGACCTGGCCTTCCTGTGAACTGCTTCAGTAGAGCCTTTCCTGCGGCCAGGGCTCAGAGAGGCGGCCCATGGCAGGCACCGGGGCAGGATCGTGTCTTAACTGTATCTGTGTTCTTTGCTTCAGCTCCACAGAGAGGACCAAGTGTTTACACAGCCCCGGCTCTGCGCCAGGCACGTGCTGGGTGACTGGTGTTCTACCCAATCCAGGTGTTTGCTAAATATTTGTTAAATAGTGAGGAACATGGGAGCAGGGCCACGCTGGGAGGAGGGTAGCTGAGAAAGGCCTGCAGAGAGTCCAGAAAACGGCTTTCTAATGTTTACACCTCCCCTAGGTGGATTTAGATTCCACCCTACATGGATACATTATGATTGCTTAATGATTTCTGATTTTAATTTGATTTCACTTATTCACTATTCATTGCACTGAGTTCTAGATTTGCAGTAATCCAATCCTCAGGAGAGGGATTTTTCTTTGTCCCTTGCAGAATTGAGGAATGTAAAGAATGTGTTGGACCAGGTACCTGCTGGTTCTACGGCAATTTACTGTTTCTTACCAGCCTTGCAAATACCTGGGGGACAAGGAGGGTCCAGGACCACCCTCCCTGTCCTGCCTGTTCCTAACCCTTGGCCACCTCCTGCCATGCCAGAAATCCTTCTTGCCATTTGTCTAAGATGCCAGCTAGCCCAGATTTCTCATCAGTGCTTATTGTAGAGATAAACTGCTCACGTCCACCTGCTCACATATCTCATCAACCTTGAACTTTCCTTCCTACACCTGATCAAAATTTGTGATCTGTGTTCCCTTTAGGACCATGTTTGCTAAAGGCTCTCTTCCCCACTAGACTTCAGCTCCATGAGGGCAAGACCATGTGCATTTTTTGGCTCACCACTGTAGCCAGAGCTACTAGTATGGTGCCCAGAATGGAGCATGTGTGTTCTTGTGTTAAATGAATGAAACGGCACTGCACGGCCCAGACACCAGCCACCAGCCTGAGATGACACCCGGTACAGGAGTTTCTAGGAAGCACTATGCAACACCTGTCCCACAGGTGCTCAGCAAACCTGTCCCACAGGTGCTCAGCAAATGCTCTCTGAACTCTGTTTAGCTGCAGCAAGCTGAGTCTGCAGCCTCCAGCCTCCAGCCTGCGTGAGCCTCCAGCCACATAAAACATTCCAGCTCTGTCTGAGCTTGCATAGTGTCTAGGGAAGGGCATTAAGATTGTTCCCAGAAGGAAAGGCTGGGTGGGCAGGCTTCTGGCATCCCCACTCCCACCTCTCCGGCTCTATTTTTATTTGTTTTATTTACTGGATTTCTCCCAAATTTAAAGAATCTCTCTGGCATTAAAAAAAAATTGCAAACCACGAACACAGTGAGAAGCACAGTTGGTTTCTAGACTGAGACATCCCTGGACCCTGCACTCTGGCTCGGAAGCCTCGGACTGGGTTCCTCACCTCCCTGGTATTTAGTTTCCTCATCTATAAAATGGAATTACATTACCCTTCTTATGGGGTTGAATGAGATTGTGTAGATAAAGCTCCCTGCCTATTAGGTGCTCAGGAGTGTTGATGGATACGACTACTGTTATTAGCTGATACTCTCATGGTTGAGAGCCCCTCCGGGCTGGGACTCCCTCTCACTCATTATTTGTTTTCTCAGCACCAGGCACAGATTCTGAGAGCAACATCTCATGATCACTTTACGAAAGCCTATGGCCTTGTTAGTTACTGCATGACTTTATTTATTTATTTATTTTGAGGCAGGGTCTCATTCTGTTCCCCAGGCTGAGTGCACTGATGCAATCATGGCTCACTGCAGCCTCGCCTTCCTGGGCTCAAGCAATCCTCCCACCTCAGCCTCCTAAACAGCTGAGACCACACGTGTGCACCACCACAACCAGCTAATTTTTGACTGTTTGTAGAGACAGGGTCTTGCTATGTTGCCCAGGTTGATCTCAAACTCCTGGCTCAAGAGACCCTCCTGCCTTGGCCTCCCGAAGTGCTGGGATTAGAGGCATGAGCCACCACTTCTGGCCACTGGATGACTTTAGACCCCTGCTTCCCCTCTGCTCAACTTGTTTTCTTAAGGGCCTGCCCAGAGCCATCTCCCTCACCTGATTCCTTATTAGGAGTTAAAAGCCTGACTGCCAGAACCAGGTCCTCGCCTGCTGTTTAACTAGGAGAAGCCCAGCTCCTGGCTCGGATGCTTGGTGAAATCAGGAGTCTGGGGAACCTGCCTCTTCCTCTTTCTGCACAGTCAGCTCCTCAGCACCCCCCCTCACAGACTTCCTGGGGGCCGCTGGCAGGAGCCAGAAGTTGTGCAGGCTCCATTCTGGCTGGGGAGGTTTAAACTCATCTCCTTCTGCACACTGGGAACAAATGTTACCCCAGGCGCAGATGACAGAGCCAAAGTGAGCAGAAGGGAGGAATCCAATCCAGGAGAGCTTCTAGTGTCCTCCAGGCCACCCATGAGGCTGCGGGGGTGGGGAAAAGGGGTGTGGGAAGATGAGATCTATCTCAAGGACAAGGCTCTGGGGCCGTAACTCTCCCCTCCCATCCCGGCCCAGGCTGTTCCTCTTTTTTTCGAGACAAAACCTCAGCTGCCGCATCAGAGACACACTGTTCCTCTTGCCTCCCCCCACTGCTGTTCAAGATCCTCAAGAGACTGACCTTGGACACGGGCATGGACTCTGCCTTCAAGCAGTGCGGGCTGGAGTATCAACCCTGCCTCTTACCAGCTGTGTGAAGTTGTGTCATTTGAACACCACCCCAAGCCAAGGCTCCCCACTTTTAATTGGAGATAATAATAATATCAATGGCACAAGACTGTTTTTTAATGTAGTGATGATATGAGTAAGAGCTAGCAGCTCGCAGGCAAATCACGACTCTGCTCTTGCGGGGCACCCTCTTACATTTTGTGCCCTGGGCACCTTCCTTGCCTCTTTCTAGTCTTGATCCTGGAGGTAGGGATTGCAATCACCATTTCAGCAGATAAGGAAACTGAGGTTTAGCTAAGTGTGGTGGCTCCCCTGGTGCGTGGCAGAGCTGGGATTAGAACCCAGGTCTTGCTGGGGCCAAGACAAGGTACATTCCTCTGCACTCCTAGGGCTGGAGAAGTCACGCCTGCCTGCACTACTCCCCGCCTTGCCACCAGCAGAAAGTCCCCCAGCATCCCACTAATTCTGTTGGTGGGTTTTTCCCTGCTGGGTCTCATCAGAGCAGCCACCTGTCATGGAAAGGGTTGTGACAAATTCCATAAAGTGTCATCACCTGGGTTACGGGGAAAGGGAACACTCCAGAGGCCAAGGTCAGCAGGACAGCCATACCCATGCTCTCTCAGTATCCCTGTCACCTCTCAGGCAGGTGTGCAGGCCCAAAGCACCTGCCAGACACTGAGTAGGCTCTGTCCCAAGAGGGCCGCTCCCCCATAGCTCTCCCTTCTTACAGGCCAAGTGTGAGAAGTGGTCTTGGGTGTGGGAAAATACACAAAGTTTTGGACACTAGGCAGGCTGGAATTGAGGTGTTGCAGCTGTTTACTGGAATTGTCTAGGAAAGCAGAGGCCTTCACACTGGGGACTTTGAGACCTGTGAGATATTATCATGCCCTGCACCAAGAGGAAAATGCCACCTGTCCCATGAAAAGCTAAGCTTCAATGCTGCCCCTTGCTAAGGAAAGAGAGTCCCCACCATCCGAGTCCTGGCTAGCTCACTGTCCTGGCAGTGAGGGCTGAGCAAGCACTCTGGTCATGTTACAACAGCCCCACTCACTCTCTGCAGCCCTGGAACCTCTGCGTGCCAGTGCCTTGTCACAGGAAGAAAGCTTGATTATCCAAGGCTTCTGGGTCCCTGCCTACCTCTCCAGCCCCAAGCTAGAGCCTGCCAAGAGGGGCATGTGTTCACCTTGGCCCTCCTGATGTCCAGTAGCCTTCATCCCAGCCTACTGGCCTCACCACCCTTGCACCTCTGCAGCAGGCCCAGCATTCCCTGACCCATTTGGGTTGTCCAGGTGCTCAGCTCACTAGGGTCTCCATAATCCCACAGTCGAGGGCAGAGAAGAAGGTGGGATCACCTGCCCCTCTGGAGCCTTTCTCCTAGATAACCCTGTTACCATGCAGGAGTAATTTGTTCAGGGCCATTTATCCTGGCACTGCTGCACAGACATCCTATTAACTTCAGGACCACAGGGGAGCAGCTAGTTTGCTCCAAATTAAAAGTAGCTGGAAATGGGGCCCTCTGGCAGGCAGGAGAGTACAGGCTGCAACACCACAGCCCTAGGAGGAGTGGATCTAGACAGTTCTTCATCAGCCTTCTAAGTCCAGGGCCTCCTTTGCCATGCCACAGGGACCCTCATCTTCCCCAGTCTTCTTAGGGGTACAGAATCTCCTCTGGGCCATCTCTCTCACCAGACCCAGGTCCCAAATCCCTGAAAGCCATTGCTTCCCAAGGGTAGAAGTGGCGATGTGAAGTCACTGTGGAAGGAAGCAGGATGCAGGGTGGGAAAACTCTGGACCCAGACGGACCTGGGCTCCAACCCTGCCATGCACCAGCAGGACAGCCTTGGGCAAGCCATTCCCCATCTTGAGTCTGTGTCCTTCTGTAAATGGGCCAGTAATTTCCATCTCATGTGGCTTACAGACAGCATCTCCTGCTGTATTCTGACATGGAGGAAAGACAGTAAGCTAGCTCTCTGGCCTCTTCTTATAGACACAACCCATTCAAGAGGCTCCGCCTTCATGACTTCATCACCTCCCAAAGGCCCCACCTTCAAATACCATCACCTCAGGATTGGGATTTCAACATGTGAATTTGGGGGATGGGAGGCACAAATATTCAGCCCATTGCACTGAGCAAATGACTTTTTTCTCTGGGCCTCAGTTTCTTCATCTCTAAAACGAAGGAGCTGCTGATTTCAAAGGCCTCTTTCAGCTTTGGAATTTAAAGATTCAACAAAATTGCAGCACTGCTGGTGGCACCTGCCATGTGCCCAGCATTGCCTGAGCACTCCATGCCCAACATTTTATTTAGTGCACATGAGAAACCCACGAGGAGGAGTGCTCTAATTAACCCCACTTACAGATATAAAGAGCGAGCTTCAGACGGAGGACTGGCCTGGCTTGGAGTCACACAGCCAGCATGAAGCATAGCCACAGCTGGAAGCCTAGGCGGTCTGGCCCCAAGCCCTGGGTTTTACCGCCCTCCCCAGCCCATCCCCAGTACACTTTTTCCATTTCTGAAAATCAGATCCAGGGTAAGAAGGCAACAAAGACAAAACAGATTCCTTCCCAGTTTGGCCAAGAGGCAACACACACTCTTGTTTTAGAAATCAAGATTTCAGGGCCTCCATTCTGACTGAGAAAGTGCAATTGAGGAGAATGCCCTCTGAGACCCAAGCCCCCCGATCCATCCCCTAAACCGTTACCCATAGGTCACCTTTCACAGTCAAACAATAAAACATATGGGGAGCAGGCCCGACAGCCATGACCACAGGGAGGGGAGAAGAAAGGAAACAGCAAGCAGCAAGTGTTCCAGTTGTATTTCTAGTCTGGCCAATTTTCATTTATTGCCGGAATGAGGTCAGTTGGAAGCTGAGGCAGAGAATTGGGCAGGAATTAGGTAGGGAGGTGTGATTCTGGGGCTTGTATCTGAGAGGCTGGGGTTAGCCTATCCTAATTTTCTTTCTGTAATCTTTTGATTAACCGTGGGCCAGTTTGGATGACATTTTTCAACCCATCTGTGCTTGGCAGGCTGGGCCAAGCCCAGGCTTGCTGCTCGATATCTGCGAACATCAGCTTGGAGCCGGCTGTCACCTGGAGCCTGGGATGTCTCTAAGCCATGAAGCATATTGGATTGCAGAATGATCCACAACATCCCTGTGCTGATTTACTCTGCCCAGGCCTCACAAGTTCAGAAACAGCAGCTGTCATTTCAAACGCAACAGGAAACATGAGGGGAAGGGCCATCGCCATCCTCTGTTGAGTGCTACTTATTTTCTGGGGGCTTTACAAGGATTCCCATATTCAGTCCAGCCCTGTCCCTGTGAGTTGTTTTTATTCCAAACCAGGGGCTTTGAGAAGCTGAATAACTTGTCAATATCACAGATACAGCACTGTGGTTTAAAAGGTCATGTGCAAACACTAATGTTCCTTTGAACACGCCTGGTCAAAGCTGTCAGCACCATCACTGCTGTCATGGACTGAATTGTGTCCCCTTAAATGTATATGTCAAAGCCCTAACCCCCAACGTGGCTGTATTTGATGATAGGGCCTTGATGCCGGAGATTAAGGTTAGATGAGGTCATAAGGTTGGGATCCTAGTCCAACAGGACTGGTGTCCTTGTAAGAAGGGGAAGAGACACCAGGAGTACACACACACAGAGGAAAGGCCATGTGAGGACAAGATGGCCAACTACAAGCCAGGAAGAGAAACTTCACCAGACACCAACCCTGCCCAAACCTTAATTTTGGACTTTCAGTGTCCAGAACTTCGGGACAATAGATTTTCGTTATTTAACTAGCCAGTCTGTGGCATTCGATTATGGCAGCCCAAGCAGACTAATATAGCCCCATAGACCATTCTTTGCATAGCATCCTTTCCCATATTTTTAATTGTGATAAATATATATAACATTAAATTTACTATTTTAACCATTTTTAAGTGCACAGTTGTGGCATTAAGTACATTCACACATTGTGCAACCATCACCACCAAACATCTCCAGAACATTTTTCTTCTTGCAAAACTGAAGCTCTACACTGCACCCATTAAACACTTCCCCATTGCTGCCTACCCTCAGCCCCTGGCAGCCAGCACTGTACTTTCTGTCTCTATTAACTTGACTGTTCTACGTTCCTCATATAAGTGAGTTATGAACAGTATTTGTGTCTGGCTTATTTCATTTAGTGTAATATCTTTTTTTTTTTTTTTTGAGACAGGGTCTCACTCTGTCACCCAAGCTGGAGTGCAGTGCCGTCATCACAGCTCACTGCAGCCTCCTGGGCTCAAGCGATCCTCCCACCTCAGCCTCCAGAGTAGCTGAGACTACAGGCATGCGCCACCACCACACCCGACTAACTTTTTTTTCGTTTTTTGTAGAGATGAGGTTTCGCCATTTTGCCCAGCTGGTCTTAAACTCCTGGGCTCAAGTGATTGGCCCACCTTGGCCTCCCAAGGTGCTGGGATTACAGGCCACCGCACCCAGCCCTCACTTAGCGTTATGTCTTTAAGGTTCATTCCTGTTATAGCCTGTGTCAGAATTCCCTTCCTTTTTAAGTTTGAA
The DNA here is from genome assembly GCF_006542625.1 of Nomascus leucogenys. Classification (NCBI taxonomy): domain Eukaryota; kingdom Metazoa; phylum Chordata; class Mammalia; order Primates; family Hylobatidae; genus Nomascus; species Nomascus leucogenys. The sequence continues at coordinate 8,307,981 of NC_044382.1, read as the reverse complement.
CAATATTCCATTGTATGGATACTACATTTTGCTTTTTATCCATTGATGGACCATTCCCATATTTTTAAAACAAAAAATGAATCATATACGATTATAATCCCCTTGCTGGAAACTGTCTCCAGTGGTTTCTTGACACATTTGGAATTAAATGCAGACTCCTCTTAGTGGCCTATGACTTTGCATGATCTGTCCTCTGCATTTCTGTCCTTCTCCTTGGACTCTTTCCACCAAATCCCCCCGGGATCTCTCCCTCAATTCGTTCAAATGCCCTCCTGCGGTGGCTGCTCCCTCCTCATCTCCCCCAACACATTCCCTAATGCTGCCTTGCTTTTCTGCATGGTGCTTACTGCTCCTGCAACAATATTACACATGTATTTGCTTGGTGTTTTTAAACGTTTTAGTGGAAATTGTCTATGTTTAAGGTACACAGTGTGATGTCTTGATACACACATAGATAATGGCCTGATTATCACAGCCAAGCTAATGAACATATCCATCTCTTCTCATAGTTACCTTTCTGTGTGTGGTGAGAACTAATCTCTTAGCAAATTTCAAGTATACAGTGCGGTCTTATGAACTACAGTCTCCTTGCTGTGCATTACTCTAGAGCTTGTTCATTCTCCATAGCTGAAACTCTGTACCCTTTGGCCAACATCTCCCTGTTATTCATTTGTTTGTGATCCAGCTCATCCACTAAGAGTCCAGCTCCATGAGGGCAGGGACTTTTGCCTGGCCTTGACTTCTTCCCCAGCACCTGGTGCAGGGCCTACCACATGGTAGGCCCTCATTGGGAGTTGAGAGGTCGAGCTGGCAGATGCGGAACCTGGGGCCTGGGGAAGGCCACCCAGCAAGCCAGAGGCAAAGCTGGCCTTGAATCTGGGCTTCCTCCTCTTTCCATTCCCCACAGGCTCGGCACTGCATGCCCTTTAAAGGCTCCAATTCTGTATCCACCATTCCCACATCTGTCTGTCCATCCACACTTCCTCCTTAGCAAGGCCGCCCATGTTCCTGCATCCAGGACATGAGGGGTTAATTAAGATAGTCATCTGGCTTCTCAGGCTACCATCCTAAGAATGGCCCTCCTCAGTTCTGGAGCTGGTGGGCCATTTGGTTTATCTTTGATTTGTTCTTGCCATGGAGAGAGGGGAACCTGCAGCTGGGAAAGGATGGCGATGGTTTCCAGTGTGCTCTGTTCCATTCAGCCAAGGGGCTCCTCTGGGAGGGCTTGAAGTGAGCAGTACCCAGTGAAGGCATCTGGGGGCTGCAGACGCAGCTGGCTTCCATGGCTATGTTCCCCTCCAGCCCTTGAGGATCCAGGACTTTCTGGAAACATGATTTTGGAGTTCACTGGATGCCAAATCCATTACCACCAAATTGTATGACCTTGGGAAATCCAAGGGAGTCACTCCTTTGAGCCTAGCTTCCTTTTCTGTAAAATGTGTGCAATAATGCCAACACCACAGGTTTATTAAAGTAATGCACTTGAAAGTGTTTAGTGCAGGGCTTGTGTCAAATTAAGGATTCAACAAATGATGGGGTGGTTTTGCTTTTATTTGGCTTTGCTGTCTATCAGGGGTGAGCTTAAATTCTCCCTCATTGCATCCTAGTCAAACCAGGGACCTCCCATATCTCGGGAAATGGCTGAGTGACTGAAATCACCCATGTGGGCCGGAAAAGAGTGAGAGATGTTTTCAACATACTCTGCCTTTCCTTTCCCTACCTGGGATGCAAGTATCAGTGACAAAGAGTCTTATTCTAGGGAGATGAAACAGGAGAGCTCACACTCCATTCATTGAGCAAGCTCTTCATGTCGAGAACCTTTAAAATCTCATGTGCACTCCTGCCCCACTCCCGGCCCACACTCTCCTACTGATGAAACATAAGAAGGGGTAGTCAAACCTTGTCTTTGTATAGTCCACCGGGGGCTCAACAGAAGGAGGTGGAGGAGGCCTCAGACCTGGATGTTGTGGCAGTCACCGCACCCTGGGTCAGAGCCCCCTGAGGACACCACCCGGGAAGGGAGAAGCTGGCTGGAACCACAAAGCCCCATGGACAAGCAAGCTCTGGCACTACCTTTGAGCATCTGCTGTGCCTGCTGGCCTGTCTCACAGGGCACCATGAGGTAAAAAGACAGCAGGCACAGGCTCCTCCGGGTTCATTGTATCTGGGAATTTCAGTCTGGCCAAGGGAGCTTCTGAGAGCCTGAAGGTGGCCAGTATGTGACTGGAAGTCAAGGCTACATAGCACAGTAACCAGCGTGAGACTCCTCCATATGTCCTCAGTGTAAGGGTGGGGAAACTGAGGCCAGAGCAAGGAACACCCTTGAATAAGGTACCCTCAAAACAGAGCCTCCTCTGGCTGGTAGCTGGGGGCACAAGGATGGAGGATAACCTGGCTCCTTCTGGAAGGGGTGGCCACCCAGCAGATGGCTCTTCATTGCCACACAGTTGGTGACTCATAGACTAAGCCCAAGCAAGACCTCTCGCCTGTTCCTTTCATCTCTGCACTCTCCCATTCACGGCCTCACCTCTAGGGGAGACTCCCAAGTCTCTCTCTCTTGCCTTGGCTCTTTTCTTAAGCTCCAGGCCTGCAGGTGACTCCTTGGCTGGACTGTGAACTTGTTGGGAGGGCAGGGGCTACATTTTAGTTATTTAAGAACGTGCAGTACGGCACGGTGGCTCACGCCTGTAATCCCAACACTTTGGGAGGCTGAGGCAGGTGGATCCCTTGAGGTCAGGAGCTCGAGACCGTTCTGACCACAGTGAAACCCTGTCTCTACTAAAAATACAAAATTAGCTGGGCATGGTGGCACATGCCTGTAATCCCAGCTACTTGGGAGGCTGAGGCAGGAGAATCGCTTGAACCAGAAGGTGGAGGTTACAGTGAGCCGCAATCGCACCATTGCACTCTGGCCTGGGCAACAAGAGTGAAACTCCGTCTCAAAAAAAAAAAAGAATGTACAGTACCCAGCACAAGACCTGGCATAGAGTAGGGGCCTAACAAATGGATGGATGGATGGATGGAGGACGGGAGGAAGGACCACTAGACCCTTCTAGTTGAATGTCTTTCTCTAGCCCCTACTCAACCCTTGGAAAACCAAAGCAGACCTCTCTCTCCTGATTTTACTCTTTCTCTTTACATGTCCCAGTCTCAAGCCTTGTTCTTTCCATCTGTCACTCCCTTTCCACTCTCAGAACTGTTCCTGAAGTCTGAACCTTTCTAACCTCTTACCCTCTTTGCTGCAGCAGCTTGCAGACTGCATTTCTTCCCATTTCTTCCCTTTCTGACTCCTCCACGCCATTCCAAACAGATGGCCCATCCAACCCAGTGACCCAGAAGCCCTACTTCTAGAAACCTATTCTAAGCAAATCATCACAGCTGTGCATACAGACTTTTATTTAGAGGTATTCATTATGGTATTATTGCATTATTTATAATAGTGAAAAACTGGAGGCAATCTAAGTGTCAGTGGAAAAAATTGTGCACTAAATAAATTTTGGTTCATCTGTCTGATAGAATAATATTAAACTGTTGAAAAATTATTTTAGGAACTAATTAATAACCTAGAGAAATGCTATTGATATCGTATCAAGTAGGAAGCCAGGAGAAAAAAACTGCTGAATGCAGTTCCAGTCTGTGGGAATAGATGTGTATGGAAAAGCAAAATAGAGAAGAAATACACTGAAACATTAGTGTGGGTTATATCTTGAATTAAAGGCGAGTTTTTAAAGTTTTTTTGTTTGTTTGTTTTGTATTTTTGTTTTTGTTTTTTTGAGACAGAGTCTCGCTCTGTCGCCAGGCTGGAGTGCAGTGGCGCAATCTCGGCTCACTGCAACCTCTGCTTCCTGGGTTCAAGTGATTCTTGTGCCTCAGCCTCCCAAGTAGCTGGGACTACAGGCACCGGCCACCACAGCCAGCTAATTTTTGTATTTTTAGTAGAGACGGGGTTTCACAATGTTTTCCAGGATGGTCTCCATCTCCTGACCTTGTGATCCGCCCACCTCAGCCTCCCAGAGTGCTGGCAATACAGTCGTGAGCCACCGCGCCCGGCCTAAAGTTCTTCTTGATGCTTCTCTGCATTGTCTGAATTGTCTTCAATAAGCATCCATATTTAATCAGAAACGACAAACATATCATTCACTAAATACACATCTTCAATCATACAGTTCTCAATATGGGAATGAATGAAAGTTCCGCTTTCACTGGCATATCACTGGCTGTTCATGCCATGTGGTAATACACCCTGAGCTACCAGATTTGCCACTCCCAGCCCTAACCCCACAGTCTCAGACCTCAGCCCACTCCCCAGTCCTGTCTCCCCGTGACCAAACCCACACACACATTCTCCTCCAGCCAAACTGGTCCCCACATGTTTCCAAACCAGCCTTCTGTTCTGTGTTCCTCAGCCTAACTCTCAAATGGTTCAGAAACACAAATTCGCATGCGCACAGAGACAGAGACAGAGAGAAAATCCAAATATGATAAAATACTGATCATCATTAGTGAACCTAGATGAAGGGGAGACATGCTCACAATTTGCATTGTAGTTGAATATTTTCAAAATAAAAAGCTGGGGAAATAAAGGAGCAGTGTAGTATAGTATTTAAAGGCATAAATTCTGCATGAAATTACCTTATTTCAAATTCCAGTCCCACTGCCTATTAGTTGGGAAGTAGTAACATTAGGCAAGGTACTTACTTTCTAAGACTCAGATTCTTTATCAGTAAAGTGGGGATAATGAAAATCCTAGTGTAGTTGTTTCCTACAGTTGCCCAGAGAATGGAATGTAAGTGTGTAAAGGGCTTGGCGGAGTGCCACACACACTTGATCATGAACTGTTAGTATCAGTGCTAAATATAGAAATCAATTTCTTAACCGTGACTCTATTCATGATATTCTCTACCCTCCATAAGCTACTCATCCCTGGACAACTAAGTAAAGTGCTACAGCTTTGGAAACTTAGCTTGCACGGTTCTTTTTCTGCCACTAGCCCTGGAAGCTGCTCCAATGCAGTGCTTGTCCTGCTGGTATCCATACCTCCAGGCCCTGGCACAGAGCCTGGCAAGGAGGAAGAAGCCATTAAATGCACCGAACCCCAAATGAGAAACTCAAAGGGTTCAAGCTGTACTTTAAAGAAAACTCTTCTCATCAGGACCAAGTTTGCAATTTTGCTGATGCAGCCACTCTATTCCCACGGGCTTCCTTGAGATAAGGCATCACCTTGGTAAATTAGCTGTGGATATAGGCATCTTGCAGTTGGCATGGGAAAGCAATTTAATCTCCGATTAAGCCTGATTTCTGGGCCAAGAGGTTTGTCTACTTCACACTGGAAGGATTATTCTGGCCAGGCCTATTATTATCATGGGTCATGATTCTCCCATGATGTGGACTCTCAAGGAAGCTGGTCATTCAACCCTTGGAATGGTTCAGTGATGCAGAAATATGGCCTCTGTGGGTAGGACCGTTTTTCCCCAGGAATTAAGTTTGTACAAGTAGAGTCAGGAAAGTTCAAAGCAAAGATAGGCAGTCTGTTTCTGGCCAAAATTTTTTAATCGGGGTACCCCTAGAAATAAAGCAAGAGGGCAGAGAGAGAGGGAGGTGAGGCAGTCATCAATCAGGCCCACAAGCAAGAGAGGCGGGAAGTTGCTAGTGAGAAAAAGACAGCAGGAGGTAGTTCTCTGAGCCCAAATTGAAAAGAATCTGAATTATCAGTGGAAGGAGACACGCTTGCTTGAAGACAGAACAGACATTTGTGAAGCATCTTTTATGCACTGTGCTGAGTAATTCACATTCATGATTGATGATTCAATGCACCCTGTAAAACAAACACTGTGAGGCTCACTTTCCAATTGAGGAAACTGAGATTCAGGAAGATTAAATAAACTGCCCAAAGTCATAAACAAGGCAGATTCAAACTCTTGTTTTCCTGAGCTTTTCTCCCTGCAGGCTCCCTCTCAAAGACAAATACAAAAACATCCTTTAGGGCCATAAGGATAATGCCATATTCAGCTGTATCTTACCCACCAAAATTGTAAACATGAGAAAAAGGCCTTTCAAACAAGTCCTGAGAGAGTGAAAATAAATGGTGGCTGAGGCTGCTTGGGGTGAACGATCTGATGGAAGAGCTAACAATATCTACTTCTCTTTTGGATGTTGTTTTTGCTCCCATCTGCCCCTCAAGGAGGGAGACCTGAGACCTGGGCGCAATGGCCCAGCATGGCCGAGAGGCTCCCGTGAGGTCAGGAGCTCCTCCCACAGCTCAGACTGCTTCACGCCAGCGGGGTTCTGGCTTGTGGCTGAGGGGATTTCAATTCAGAAGGGTTGGAAAGAAACAACAGAGGGGAATGAGGGATCATGACCAGTGGAGCCATAGAAAATTTAGTTAGATGCCAAGAAGGTGTGACATGGCCTAAGTTTAGTTAACGATAGTAAAAGAGGGCTCTAAGGCAATATGTAAGCAAGCATGCTGTCAACACCTGGACAAATTCTAGAGCGCATGATTAAACCCATGGTTTGGGAACACTTGTGAAAGAAAGTAGAGATGAATGAGAGGAGGGTGCAGTCGCTGAGAAGGAGCCGTGCCGGTGGAGCAGACTCCCTTCTGTTCTGCTTTTGCATAGTGACCAGTTCAAGGATCGTTGCAACCCTGGTGTGCCTGGGTTCCAGTTGGGCGTGTGATGAGCTATGGGCTCGAAAGCATAGATTTAGGCAGGTGCTAGCTGACCTCGTGATCCTGTCTGTCTTGGCAGTGCCCAAAGCAGAACTTTGTGGGACTTTTTCAGATCCTTCTGCTTGGCCATCACCCCCACATCTATTGACACTTCAGAGGTGTGGCCCCAGGGAGTCCATTGAGAGCCTGGGCTCTGTGATGGAAAGGCATATGGAAGCATCTAACAAGCTCTCAATAGTTGACCTTGACCTGCTTGGCATTTTCCACTTTTATATGGGGTAAAGACAAGAACAGGATTCCCAGTGGTTAGAGTGTTTTCTGGAGCAATATTGCCTAGATTTGAATTCCAGCTCTGCTATTTGCTAACTTCTGACTTGGGGCAAGTTACATCTTTTCCTTGTGCCTCCATTGGCTCATTGGTGAAATGGAGATACTAATAATAACCTCAAAGGATGTTGTTACTGTTCAATGAGCTGTGCCCGGAAAGATCCTGGCATTCAGGTAGGTGCTCAACAAATGCTAGCCCTTATTACCATTAGGAATGACAGGTTCTTGCACAGCAAGTGATCAGCTAAATACATGCCCAAATGGAAGTGGCTGAATCTTGCTATAGTGAGTTATTCATCCAAAGAGGTGTTGCTGCAGGTTATCATTAAAGAGAACCATTGTAGAAAGAGTGTGACTGTGTTCTCCCCAACAATACTTCTGACACCACAGAAGACAGTTTTTTTTTCCCTACTGTTACCAATTAGTTCTGACACCAACTGGGTGTCCTACAATTTAATTCAATTCTGACACTAACTACCCAGAGTTAGCTCAGACCCCACAGGTTAAAAACTCAGCCCCACAAGGCTGCCCCATTCAAATGCCAGCCCCCAATAGGGTGTCCTGGCTGTCCACACTTCTACCTGCCTGACAGGACATTCCTACAACCTCCCCCACACCTCCAGATGGGATATAATAATTTACTAGCGTGACCACTAGCATGACCAAAAGAACATTTTACTTACTATTAACACTTTACTTACTATTACATCTTTATTGCAAAGGATATAACTCAGAAACAGCCAGATGGAAGAGACACACAGGGCAAGGTACGAGGGATGCAGGGTGGAGGTGCAGTTTCCGGGCCCTCTCCCAGCACCTTGACGTGTTCACCAACCTAGAAGCCCCCTAAACCCTATTATTTAGGGGGTTTTATGAAGATTTCACTAGATAGGCATGATTGTTAAACCACTGGCCATTGGTGATTAAACTCAACCTCCAGCCCCTCTTCCCTCTGCAGAGGTTGCAGGGTAGAGCTGAAGGTTCTAACCCTGTAGTCACAGCCTGGTCCTTCTGGCAAGCAGCTCCCATGCTGAAGCTATTTACAGGCCCATCAAGAGTTATCTCATTAGAAAATAAGACATTCCTATCGCCTCTAAAGGATCTCTGTACCAAAGACCAAATATCTTTCTATGGCACAACAGAGAGTTCAAGCACCAAATATAAAGTGGGGAAGCACTAGATGATCTCTAAAGTCTTACTGGCACTTGGAGAACAAGCGTTTGTATTTGAACATGTGAAATCAAAGGGGAGTTGAGTAGCAGGGGCTCCAGAATTGACACAGGAGGAGGACTCAGTGCAGCAATCTCATGGGGCATGGGGACAGAGGACACATCCCGAAGCTTCATGTGCCTCTCAAGCCCCTGCTTTTGTTTTTATGTATACTGGGGATAGGGGAGGTTGGTATGGCATGATGGAGATTATGGCAGAACAGAGTCCATCTAAGCCACTTTTGACTCTGCAACTCGGGGAGATGCAGCTGGCCTGGGGAGGAATCACAAACTTGGTCCAATACTCAGTTTAGAGTTGTTGCCTTTGCTTCCATATACCTCCCTTTCTCATCTCCCGAATCCTTTGAGGAAGTTGGCTGGTGAAAATGTACTTATATAAGTGGGGAGGGAGAGTTGTGCAAAGCTAGGAAGAAGCTGAGTTCTGCATCAGAGGTGACATGAGGAAGATCCAGGAAAGCACTGTGCAGAGGAGGATGATCCATCAACTGACTCATGTGGGGGAACAGGATCTGGTAGCCAGAGGTGATGGAGAAAACTAAAGCCCTCCTCCTTGCCCCCAGTGGGAATCTGATGGAGCCTGGTGGAGAGCTTCGCATTTCTACAGGGCACAGTGTCGGAGGGGCCTGGAGGCCTTGTCTCTGGATGCACTAGACTGGCAGTTCTGAAGCTTTCCATCCTCAGGACCCCTTTATATGCTTAAAAAATATCAAGGATCCTAAGAGCTTTGGTGTATATGGGTCATATCTATTAACAGTTACCATTTTAGAGATTAGAACTAAGAATGATAAAAATATTTAATTTGAATTTACTTACTTTAAAATAATAATACATCCATTAGTTGTTAACAAAAATAACATATTTTTGTGAAAAACAATTATGCGTGCCAAAAAGTATATTAGGAGAAGTGGTATTGTTTTACATCTTTCACAAATCTCTAATGTCTGGCTTTAGAAAGGCAGGTAGAATCTCATTGCTACCTCGGCATTCAGACTGTTGAAACAATGCATGTTACATGACCTCTGGAACATTCCATTGCACTCTCATAAAAGAATGAAAAAGAAAAAGGTAAATAATGTCTCAGTATTATTACGAACAGAGTTTTGACTTTGCAAGCCTCCACTTTGAGAACTGCTACACTGGGCTGTAGTGAATTTCTCCATGTCTCTCTGATCTCTCTTTGGTCATTTTCTTTCCCCTCCATGTGACAGGGCAGTGGCTGGTGAGGTACAGGAAGGTGGCACTTTGTTCAAACAGTGTCTTCTTAAATATTTCATAGAATTCAAACTCCCCCAAACACATGACTAATTCAAAGAATACTGGATATTCTCGCATAACAGCCTGTGCTGCCAATGAACAATAAATAAGTGCAGTTTGCAACGCCCTGACCCAAGGAGTTTAAGATAAATTTTGGATGAGTTGTTGATTTAGAGGAGGAGCTGGTATCACTTCAGTAAGTCACAAAAAATAAGATTATATTAATATTTATATTGCATTATTTTAAATTTGCATAATGCTGAGTCTTCACTGTGAAGAAGGAAGCTTCTCACAATGATTGGTGAGGGGTAGGGAGGGAGAATGGCAAGAAGACACCAAGTTCCTTGCAGGCAAGTGAGTAGATACATCATAAAAGTGAAGTGAAATTCCGGTCCTCTGAGATCTTCAAAAATAGAAGAAACCCTCATTTCTTTCCTCCTCTGGTTGCAGCTTGGACTGGTGAGCTGAAGCTCTGTCTGAGACCTGGCACTGTTAGGATGCCCCCAGAGTTCTTTCCACCCCAGTTCTGGAGCTCAGGGGCCCCCTTGCCTCTGATTTCCACCGTTTTGTCTGAGTTCTGGAGGAGGGCACATGGGAGAACCATCCAGGTGCACCTCTCCAGGTGTGAGTCACTGGTCCATGAGAGGACAATAATAAATGATGGAAGCACTAGACACTCATTAGCAGAGTGGTTTCTTAAGAACTGATGAAGGTTCTCTGCTCCCAAGCAGATATTATTGCAAAAAACACGTAGGCACAGTGTCTAACTCCATCATGCCTAAATTCCCATTATTTCATGCTTATCCCGTGCATAAAGTTCTATGAGCAGCAGACAGTTGTGGCATTTGCTAGAAGGCCAGTCTTTACTGATAGGAGGAAAACATCTGTCTCAAGCAAATGAAGGTCATCATTAATAATTTATGGGACAGTGGGGGTTAGGCATCCCCACATACTAATTTTTCTAGGGGAACATGGCCTTTTCCCCTACAGGGATTGTTTGCATATTCTGAGTTTCTGTGTATTTTAGTCCCAAATTCAGGTGCATGGAAACCATTGACAAAACAGACCCTTTAAATCAGACTCCCAGTTGGGACTTCGTTTCTTATTTTTCTTCCTTTTTTAACTTAAATTTTTGAGATAATTGTAGATTCAAATGCAGCTGTACGAAATAATACAGAGACATTCCGTGCCCTCTCTACCTAATGTCCCCAATGGTAATATTTAATATTTTGCAAAACTATAGTACAATATTACAATTAAGACTTTCTTAAAAGACTCACATGAGGACCCTTGGGACTTCCCTGACCCCAGAAGGACAAAATTCCAGGGAATGATGAGCTGCCTGCCTTTGGAAGGAAGGTCCACCAGGTAAAGAAACTGGAGGCCACAAGGATACCTCAGGGCTCCCTGGCTGGAAGTGGCGGATGCTGGTGCAGATTCCAGGGCCTCCCCTCAGAACTCCAACCTGCATGAGGGCACCTGGGTTCCAGGGATGCAACGCAGCTACCTGCCTGGCCCCTGTGGCTTTGAGTGGCTGTGTCCCTCAGCCCTTCGGCTGGCTCTCCTGAGTTCTGTGGTTGAGATGCCAGGGTCTGGAATCACACAGCTCCAGGCTGGAGTCCTAGCCCCTCACTTTACAGATGGCCTTGGCCAGTTACCTCTTACAGCCTCAGTTTTTCATAGTAACTTAGCACTTACCATGTGTCACTATCCTAGGAAATTTACATAAAAATTTGTTTCATGCCAAAACTGTATGGAAAGATACTATTATTAGTTTCATTTTGCAAATGAGGAAACAGGCACAGAGAGGTTATTTGCCCAAAGTCACCCAGCTTGTGAATGGCACAGTTGGAATTTGAACCCAAATAGTGCACATCCCAAGTCCACATACTTAGCCACTGTCCTCTGTTGCTTCTCGTCATCTATGAGGCAGGTTCAGGAGTACCTCATTTTTTTTTCCCAAGGCAAACTAGTTAGCACAGTGCCTGGCACAGAATAAATAAGCACCCATACATGCCAGATAACATTGTCAGTATAACTTCTGGAAGTTTCTGAGTATTCATGACTTATTCTTTTTTTTTTTTTTTTTTTTTTTTTTTGAGACAGAGTTTTGCTCTGTCACCCAGGCTGGAGTGCAGTGGCGCGATCTTGGCTCACTGCAAGCTCCACCTCCCAGGTTCACGCCATTCTTCTGCCTCAGCCTCCTGAGTAGCCGGGACTACAGGCGCCCGCCACCACGCCCGTCTATAATTTTTTCTATTTTTTAGTAGAGACAGGGTTTCACCATGTTAGCCAGGATGGTCTCGATCTCCTGACCTCGTGATCTGCCCGCCTCAGCCTCCCAAAGCGCTGGGATTACAGGTGTGAGCCACCGCACCCGGCCAACTTTTTCTTGTTATTAACAATAGCTCTTTTTCCTGATCCTCTCCCTCCTCCTACCTCCCACCCCCCAATAGGCCCCAGTGTGTGTTGTTCCCCTCTTTGTGTCCATGTGTTCTTATCATTTAGCTCCCACTTATAAGTGAGAATATACAGTTTTTGGTTTTGTGTTCCTGTGTTAGTTTGCTAAGGATAATATTGGGCCTCCAGCTCCATCCATGTCCCTGCAAAGGACATGATCTCTTTCTTTTTTATGGCTGCATAATATTCCATGACATATACGTACCACATTTTCTTTAATAATGGGTACTAGAATTAATACCTGGGTGATGAAATAATCTGCACAACAAACTCCCATGACACAAGTGTACCTATGTAACAAACCTTAACATGTACCCTGCAACTTAAAATGAAAGTTAAGAAAAAAAACACACACACAAACAAACAAAGAAACTATAGTTGCCATTTTAGACACCTATGATGTATTAAACATTCCTTCAGCCCTCCCAACTATCCAGAAAGAGTCCTTTTATAGATGAAAAAACTAAGAATCAAAGAGATGAAATCGGGCAGAGGCAGAGACAGGATTCAAACCCCAGAGCTGCGTCTTAGACTGACAACACTGGAAGAAACTTCAGACACCAGCCTAACTGTCAGGCCTCTGAGCCCAAGCCAAGCCATCGCATCCCCTGTGACTTGCCCAGATGGCCTGAAGTAACTGAAGAATCACAAAAGAAGTGAAAAGGCCCTGCCCTGCCTTAACTGATGACATTCCACCACAAAAGAAGTGTAAATGGCCAGTCCTTGCCTTAAGTGATGACACTACCTTGTGAAAGTCCTTTTCCTAGCTCATCCCGGCTCAAAAAGCTCCCCGACTGAGCACCTTGCGACCCCCACTCCTGCCCGCCAGAGAACAAACCCCCTTTGACTGTAATTCTCCTTTACCTACCCAAATCCTATAAAACGGCCCCACCCTTATCTCCCTTGGCTGACTCTCTTTTCAGACTCAGCCCACCTGCACCCAGGTGAAATAAACAGCTTTATTGCTCACACAAAGCCTGTTTGGTGGTCTCTTCACACGGACACGCATGAAACTAACTTCACACCCAGCTCAGTACTGGCCCTACCAAATGGTCACTCATCTGCTCTGAAAAGCCTGGCGACAGGACACTCACTTCCTACACCGGTAGTTCTCCGTCTCTCTCTGGCATGGTGGGGCTGGGACAGGGGCCTGAGAGTGTGCATTTCTCACAAGCTGCCACAGGATCCTGACGCTGCTGGTCCAGGGACCACACTTGGACAGTCATCGTTCTAGGAAAACTTCCTGGAGTGGGAATGGTAAAGGTGATGGATTCTTCCCATTTTGCCCTTTTCGCCTGCTGCTTCCCCAGCAGGCTCAGTGCCAGAGTCCATACGCTCAATTTAAATAATAAATCCTCCTCTATATCATGACCTTTCCTCCAGAGGGTTTTTTTTTTTTTTGAGACGGAATCTTGTTCTGCCACCCAGGCTGGAGTGCAGTGGTGCAATCTCGGCTCACTGCAAGCTCCGACCCCCGGGTTCACGCCATTCTCCTGCTTCAGCCTCCTGAGTAGCTGGGACCACAGGTGCCCGCCACCACGCCCCGCTAATTTTTTGTATTTTTAGTAGAGACGGTGTTTCACCATGTTAGGCAGGATGGTCTCCATCTCCTGACCTCGTGATCCACCCGCCTCGGCCTCCCAAAGTGCTGGGATTACAGGCGTGAGCCACCGCACCCGGCCCAGAGGGGTTTTTAAGATTTTTAAGATTGTGTGTTCTGACTGGAACCCAACTCCATCCCCAGACCCACTTCCATCTTTTTCTGTGAGGGGGACACACTCTTTCAACTTTTCCAAAATGGCATTTACCCTGGCTTTTCTGATTGAAGGCAAACAAAACACAACCTTCCTATAATCAAAAATTTAGAAAAGCAGCAAAAATAAAAAGGGAGTAAGGAAGAAAACAGAAATTAACCACCATCCCACCACTAATATTTTGATGAGTTCTCGTGTATTTCCTTGCAGCTGATTGTTGTTTTGCATAATTTATTAATATTGGAATTAAAAATATATATGGCACTTTCTATCCTAGAAAATAGTAATACTGTAAATGTGTTCTAGAAATGGGAGCTGCTGTTGTTCTTATTAGAGAAGTCAAACAAAGGACTGAAGCTCGCTGGGAACAGCTTCCGGGGGAGGATGGGCACCGCTTTGAGACAACAGGAAGCTCGCTGGGAACAGCTTCCGGGGGAGGATGGGCACCGCTTTGAGACAACAGGAAGCTCGCTGGGAACAGCTTCCGGGGGAGGATGGCACCGCTCTGAGACAACAGGGAGAACTCAGGCACAGAGGTGACGATCATCGTTCTCTGTGGGGCATATAGTGATGCAGCCGGAAACAGGTGTGAGTCAGTTGAGTGGGGACAGGTAATAGAGAGCTATAACTGGCTGCCCTTATGGCCTCCAAGGCACTGGGGAGCCATTGTACATTCTTGAGCAGGCAATGACTTCACAAAAGGATTTCTCAAAGGTTAGTCCTGCAACAGAAGACAGGGTGGATAGGAGTGGAAGAGTGGGAGGGCAGGTGGAGAAGGCATTGGTCTGCAAGTGTGGAGCAGCCTTGGGGGCCCAGCCAGTCCCCTGTGCCCTGACAACTGGTATGGCATAGATGGCTCTACTTCTGGGCCGCCAGAATGGACAGGTACTGGTTGCTCTTCACCATGGCGATAATGAGGAGGCCACCGGTCAGCAGGAAGGTGGGCCAGAAGAGGGAGAAGAGGAGGGCCTGGGGCCCATAGAGGCGCTGGAACAGGACGCTGGTTTCGTTCCCCCGAGGTGCGGAGAAGCAGTAGAAGACCTGCTGCTCTTGGAATTTGGCTCTGACCTTCTCCACGTCGGCCCGGGCCGTCTGGTAGTTGTCCAGGCTGCCTGGGATGTAGGAGCACTGTGGGGAGAAGCAAGAGCAGCCGTGGGCTTGGAAATCCCCATTCTTAGCCAAGGGCTTGATATGGAGTAAAGAAAAATACCTGCTTTGTAGTCGGGCCCCTGGATTGGAGTCAGGACTTTGGTTTAAAGCTTGGCAGGCCATGCGCTGTGCAGGTCTGGAGAGCGTGCTCTCATTTATGTCGTGTGTGTGGACAGCGGTGCTGGAGCTGCTCGGGGTATAGGCTACCCACCTGGGCACAGGTCCTGCCTTGGAGTCCTGGCTCTGCTTGGATTGGCTGTAGAATTTTTGGCAAATTGCTCACTCTTTCTGAGCCCTGAAGGCTTCATCACTTAAATGGGTGAATATCAGTTTCAAAGGATATTATGAAAGGACTTCAAACAGAGCTGTCTAAGGAAACCAGGGAGGGACACAGGACAAGTGGGCGGTGTATTTGAAATCAAGATAATGTGCTCAACTTCCTACAGGGCTCATGAAGGTATTGTCAGCAGGTGAAGCAGGCAAAGCAATGAGATGACAGGTGCCCACTGACTCTTGCCTTGGTGCCAGGAGGAATTGCCGGAGAGTGGCAGGGCCTGACAATAGGGAGAGAGCCAGCTGCCTCCAGACGGGCAGTCACCACTCCCTCCAGACAATGGATGTCAGGCCATCCAGGAGATCTATAATAGCCAGACCTCCAACACTTTAAGAGAAGTTAGAAACCAGATCACACCTATAATCCCAACACTTTGGGATGCCGAGGGGGAAGGATCCCTCGAGCCCAGGAGTTTGAGACTAGCCTAGGCAACATAGCGAGACTTTATCTCTACAAAAAAAGTTAAAAATTATCCAGGTGGGCATGGTGGTGTACCTGTAGTCCCAGCTACATAGGAGACTGAGGTGGGAAGATCACTTGAGCCCAGGAGTTGGAGGCTGCAGTGAGCTATGATCTCGCAACTACACTCCGGGTGAGGCAACAAAGTGAGAAGCCATTTCAAAAAAAAAAGTAAAATATTAGCTAAATTTAAAATTGAAAACCTTTGCAGTTTCAACCTGTGTACAGCAAACAAAATATGTTGGCAAGCGGGTATTTGACACTGGGATCCAAAGGAAAGAAAGGATGCATTGAAAATAGTTTTGTGCCAGCAGAGCATGACATATGTTTAATCCTGACACTGATTATTGTTATTAGGAACCTTCTGCCCTGTTCAGATGACGCCAGCTGGTAAGTGCTGCAAAGCAGTCATAAAGCAGAGTTTTATCTGGTTTTCTCTCTGTTCTGTGCTGCAAGTGTGGTGCCCCTATTTACAGCAGAAGACCTACAGGGCCACCATAACCCAGGTCCCTACCCACTCTGCATCACTGAGGGCGGGGCCCAGGAATGTGTGATTCCTTCATTCACTTAATGTTGCCCTAGTGAAATCATGTGCAATATCAAAATGTGTAAAACTGAGACCCAAATGGCAGGTGTTGAGCCAGCTTCCCTGCAGGCCTTGGCCACTCCCTGGATTTATATGAGGCCCCGCCCTGGAAGCTGCCTGCCCTGAGGGCATTCACTCCAGCAAAACAGAGGAGGGTTGCACTGTGATTCTCACAGCCTGGGAAATGGGGGCTCTGCACTCAGATATAGGGCGCCAGCCAGCCAGGGAGCAGCTGAGGCTGGGGAGACGCTGGCTCCTCAGGAATCTGGCATTCAGAGCTGTTGGGCACTGCCAGGTCCTCAGTAGCACATAATCCAGCGTCCTGAGCTGAGGGTGAGGGGGCCTGAGTCTCTCCAATGCCTCTGACTGTGACCTTGGCTAACCTAGCTCCTTAAACAGCAGCGTGGCTATGGAGTCAGACAGGCCTGAGTTCTGAGCTGCGTGACCTTGGCAACTGCCACAACATCTCTGGGCCTTGTAAAATGGATTTGTGAGGCTACCTGCCTAGGAGAACTGTCATGGGGATTAAATGAGATGATGCATGTAAAGCACTGAGCACAGAAGCCCAGCACATGATAAAAACTCAAAAAAGTGGAAGATGCTATTATTATTAATAATAATATGTTTTGACTTATCTATGAAATTGCAACATCAGCTCCTTCTTTACCTTCTTAAAAAGAGGTCTATGGATGAGCTCTGAAGTGGAGGCTTCTGTCCATCCTGGGCCTAGTATATCCTCTGCCTGCTCAGGGTTCCTCTGGATCTTTTATGCTGGGCCTGTTTGGCAAGACACTGGGCAGGAATTCACTCTTCATGGCCAAACCCAGAAGCCGGAGCCTGAATGCATCCTTTCTCTCCTGTCCTGGGTCCAGCTAAGCCTGAGTTATCTGAACAATCTGAAACCAACCAGCTTTTTCCCAAGCCCTGCAGTGTAAGGTCCCCAGGACAGACAGTGGGAGGGGATTTAGAACTCACCTGCTCCAGGCTAAGACTCACGGGAAAAGCTGAGGGCAGACTGTGGCCCCTACCTTCAGAGCTGGAGGGTGGGATGAGAGCCTTCTTGGCCCTTCACAGTGATTCCAGAGGACACCCACCTAGCCTGGAGCCCCAGCTACTTGAACCCCTATGATGGACATAGGCGGAAGGAGCAGCTAGCCCACAACCCAGCTGCTTGGCAAAAACACAAAGGGCATTTCCACTGTTTCCTCCCAGCCCCTGCAGCCTGCTATCAGCACCACACCTGGTCAAGCCTGGGTGGCAGAGGAGAGGACAGCAGTGGCTCCAGCACGTCCTTCCTTCACATTCTGCTGACAGCTCATTCAGGGGATGCTCCTCTGCGCTGGCAACCTCAGGACCAGGGAGGCAGCCTGAAAACCAGCCCATATCACACTCGGAGAATGTCACCAGTTATTGAAAATTTGTTTCTTGCTTTGGGATAAATCAAGGGCTACTGAATGCCAACGCAGAGGCAGGGGTCATGAGTGGGAGCCGCCTCCAGTGGGCCCTGAGACCTCTCTCCACTAGCGATGACAGAACACCTGACCATCCTGCACTGCCCAGACCCACTTCTCCTTGACCTTCAGCACTCTGAAGATCCCACAGCCTCCACGCCCCAACCCAGGCACCCTGCCCCTTCCCATCCCATCAGTCATCAAGTCTGGACTGTCAGCATCTCCCCTGCTGCAGGCCCACATCTTGGTCCTGAGTGCTTGCTGTGGCCTTGGCTCTTCTGTCTAGTAACTGGACCCACACACCTGCAGGCTCCATCTTCCTGGCCCAACTCTGATCATGCCCTAAAGATTTCCATGGCCCACAGCAATAATTTGCAACCTTAGAATCACCTTGGGAGCTCCATGTATGGATCTCTGACCAGAGATTCCACCTTGATAGGTCTAGTGTTGGACCCTAGTTTTGTTTTTTAAGACTCTTACAGGGTTCTAATGCATAGCCAAAGTTGACATATCTTGAGACATAGACACTCACATTTTAATTCCATACTGCGGTGATCAAAGGCCTCTGGGAACAGACCTTAGTCTGCCCTGGCAGCCTTTTCCAGCTGTATACACCCCATCATGGGTCATTTTCTGTAGTCAGCCCTCTGATCCCTGTCTCCACCTAGCCCTTCCCTCCGCCATGCTTCATCCTATAGGCATACCCACTTCCTATATCACCTCATTCTCTATGCCTTGCATCCTGCGCCTGCCTGATGTTAAAAGCCTAACCCAAGAGCCTTTCTTTTTTTTTTTTTTTTGAAATGGAGTTTCACTCTTGTTGCCAGGCTGGAGTGCAATGGCGCAATTTTACCAAGAGCCTTTCTTTTTTTTTTTTTTGAGATGGAGTTTCACTTTTGTTGCCCAGGCTGGAATGCAATGGTGCGATCTCGCCAAGAGCTTTTCTGATACCCACATCATTGTCAGCTGGAAAACATTCCCCTCCTCTAACCCCTGTAACTTCTTCTGTTCTTCTCCCCAGTGCCATTTCTTCCCTGCTAGGCACTGTTCATGCATGAGCTCTCTCCTCTTGAGTCCTACAGGCTTGACACAGGAGGTGCTCAATGGCTGTTGAATAAATAAATGAGAGGAGGAAGGAAGGAAAGAAGGAAGGAAGGGAGGGAGGGAGGGAGGGAAAAAAAGAAAAGAAAGAAGGAGGGAAGAAAGGGAAAAAAGAAGGAAAGAAAGAAGGAAGGAAGAGAGACAGAATATGGGCCAACTGATCGCTTTAGGAAAGGACACGGTGGTGAATTTTGTTTTTTGGAGGGGGAGGGTGGGATGTTGGGAGGCAAGGATGGAAAAACCATCTAAATATTTGTTTATGGAGGTTACTCCAGCCCTGAGTCCCTGGTTTCCTGGGGAGTCACCGGGATTCCACTTTGAGGATCTGGCCCTGGGCCTGATCCCTCATTTGACCGAGGTTGTAGAATGAGAGTACTAACACTAATCACTGCTTTTGTCTGAGTGCCCACTATCCACCCAGCATCAAGCATGGCACTTTATATACAGCGTCTCTGACTTGATAACAGCTCTTCAAGGTGCAACATTAGCATTCCACTTTACAAGGGTGGAAACTGATGAGGTGAGAGGCTAAGTGGCCTGCCTAGGTTTGCACAGCCCATTAGCAGCAGATTCAAACCCAGATCTGTGTGACTCCAACACAGAAGAGCTAGGGCTGGCTCAATCTCATTCCAGCTGTGAGACCTGGTCAAGTGGGTTGATCTTTCTCAGCCTCGGGGACAGGGACAGTTAGGAACAGGCTCACACACCTGACAGGGATAAAGGGATGTGTCCCCATCCCCCCAGTTCAGTACCTGCTGGTTCTGGTCCCGAGTGTCCTCCGTGTGGTACAGCACAGCCCACCTGCCCGCAGCTGACACGTTGACCCACAGGCATGGGTACTGGGGCACCTTCTTGCCCTTCAGCTCCTCCTGGTCCCTGATGTTGGTCTCAATCAGGTGGCACTTGGATTCCTGGGTCCACACGCTGAGGAGACCACACACATGCACACACACACATCTCAGAGCTGAGTGACACACACAACACCCATTTGAACCCCTGATCCCCTGGGAACCTTTAGAGGGATCCAGGGCTGGGCTCCTCGTCTTGTCTTAAGCATCCAGCAATAAAGGCACATGACCCCACAGTCCCTGGACACAGGGAGGAATTGTAGAAGCTGGATGGGGTCTTAGATATTATCTATATGACTGGTTCTCAACCTTGGCTACTCTTCCAAAAACCTGGGGAGCTTTTAAAAAGATTCTCGTGTCCAAGCTACACCCCAGAGCAAGTGAATCAGAACTTCTTGGGTGGTTGGGCCCAGGCCCTGGGTGTTTTTTCAAAGCTCCCTGATGTGATTCTGACAAGCAGCCAAACCTGAGACTTTCTTATCCATATCATCTTCATTTTGCAGAGGCAGAAGAGAAACTGAAAAAGGTCAAGTGACTTTGCCGAGGCCATGCAGGACCTGAAGCTAGGTCTGAGTGGGTTTGAGAGCTGTGTTCTTTCTCCTAAAAGGAGCAGATGTAGAAGGGGCTTGATATGAGCCAGGATGGGAAAGATGGTGGGGACAGTCTCTAAATGGTGCTTCACCAGGTTGAGTCCAGCCTGGAATCGCTTCAGTGTTGTGAAGAGTGAGGCTGCAGCGACCCGGGAGAGGCTAACAGGCTCATCAACATATTAGTAAATCAGTTGTGATTCATCTCCCAAGTATCCTGTGGGAGACCCATTGCCAGTCAGAAGGGGGCTGTCAGCTGCTGGAATGTGCCCAGAGCACAGGTCTGAGACTTATCCTAAGGACAGGCTGGGAGAACTGAATGTCTTTTTTACAAATAGAACACGAATTAGGAATTCACAGCTTTTCCTTAAAATCTTAAGTGGTTGATATTCAGGGAGCAAGGGCATGGACCATTCTCTGAGATTCCTGAGCAGAACTTCAGGGAAGCAGATGCTGACACATCAGAAAACCTCAAACATGAAATGTATGTTCAGTGAGGCAAGGAGCTCCCCCTCACTTGAGGTATTCATCAGGAGGCTGGATGCCCACCTGACAGGGAGGCTTCAGAGGGGAGACAATTATGCAGCTGAGCTATAAACATCTGCTATTCTCCAGTTCCTCGTGGGATCAAACTTGCACTGGAATCTTTGCTCTGAGTCTTTGCTATTTCTTGTGAGAAGGGCATCATGTGTCTGTTACCACCAGGTCCTAGAATCTCAGACCACTGGGGCTCAGTTCATCCTGCCTTCCCTGCATTTGAACCCTAGAACCTAAGAATGAGCATCGTCTTGACCCTGCTGCCTCAAGTGAGGGTGAAGGAGCGGGGTGAGTAGAAGACCAGTGTTCCTTACAGATGCCAGACCCTTAGGAGAGGGTTGGGGGGTGGGCAGGCCAGGAAGTCTCAGTACCTTTTCTGGTAGAGGGGCAGCACAGTCGTGACCAGGATGTAGTAGGTGATGACGGCACACACCACCATGGTTACACCCAGGCAAAGGGCTCGTGTCTCTCCCCGCTTCTGGGCCATAACCAGCTTCTTCACCATATTCACTGGGGGCAGTGATCATTTCTAGGTCCACAGAAGCAAACAGAAGTGAGATCAGCCCAGTTCACAGGTGATCCACAGAAAGAGAGGACAGGTGAGAGGGGAAGGTACTCAAATATTAGTATCACTCTTGTTTATATTTGGAGCTTTGCAACTTCCAGAAGGCTTGCTTTTCGGACCCCATGTAAGCCTTCCCCGTGCAACTGAGAGGCAATTGCAGATAAAAGACTATGGCTCAGAGAGGTATAGTGACTTGCCCTAGGTCACACAGTATGTAATAGGCTCAGTAATGGCCCCCCAAGATGTCCATGTTCTAGTGTCTGGAAGCTATCAATGTTACTTTATGTGGCAATGACTTTGCAGGAATGATTAAGATAAAGGCTCTTGAAGGCAGGGCGCGGTGGCTCACGCCTGTAATCCCAGCACTTTGGGAGGCCGAGGTGGACGGATCACGAGGTCAGGAGATCGACACCATCCTGGCTAACATGGTGAAACCCTGTCTCTATGAAAAAAAAAAAAAAACACAAAAAATTAGCCAGGCATGGTGGCAGTCACCTGTAGTCCCAGCTACTCGGAGAGGCTGAAGCAGGAGAATGGTGTGAACCCGGGAGGTGGAGCTTGCAGTGAGCAGAGATGCACCACTGCACTCCAGCCTGAGCGACAGAGCAAGACTCTGTCTCAAAAAAAAAAGAAAAAAAAAAGATAAAGGCTCTTGAAATGGGGAGACAATATTGTATTATCCACATAGATCCTAAATGTAATCCCAAAGGTCCTAAGAAGAGGGAAGTGAATGGAGATTAAACAGAAGAGAAGGCTAAGGTGATATGACCAGGGAGACAGCAATTGGAGTGATGTGACCACAAGCCAAGGTGTGCGGGCAGCCATCAGAAGCTGGCAGGGGCAAGGAACAGTGGCTCATCCCCTGCAGCCACTGCAGGGAGTACAGCCTGCAGACACCTTGGTGATTTTGGACTTCTGGTGAAATTTCTGTTGTTTGGGGCCGTCAGGTTTATGATCATTTGCTACAATGGTCATAGGTCTCATGCGGTGAGCGAGCAGCACATGTGCATCATCCACGCACCTCCTTCCACGGCACTTATCTCACAGGGAAACTTGGAGTATTTCTGCCCAGAAACAGTTCTGTGGCAGGGCTGGCTGGGCCAGGCAGCAGGCAGGGAAAGGAGAGGAGGGCCCCAGAAGGCAGCTGCAGGTTGTCAGGAGAGGCAGGAGGTTTACCATATTCTGGTTTTTTTGTAAGGAACATTCCCCCACTTCAAGCAAAGACAGAAGAAAGAAGTCATCGTGGTGGCCTCAGCGGCTGCTTTCTTATTTCAGGGCTTGAAGCCACCTGGGACAAAGCAGAATGGGCACTTTGCTGGTGGTGGCTTTCCTTCTCTCCTCCTTCTTTAGGCAGCAATTCCTTGTTTTTCCCCTGGACATTGACCCCACCCCAATGCAAGCAAAGATTCCACCCTCCCCCTGCTAGGCTCCTGATCACTCCCCAGGAGTGTGAATCTTGACAACGACTTCAAGAAACAGCCCCTCAATCTATGCCACCTGGAGCCACAGAGATGCCCAGCCATGGTCCCTGTGTGATTTCCCATGCGTTCCGCAAGCTGTCCTAGAGCCTTCTGGTAAATTTATTTGCTGTTGTTTTTATTTGTTTAAGGTAACCAGAGTCCATTTCTACCCAAAATACCAGGGCCATGGGACCCATTCATTGTAATCCTCCATTTTAGGGGAAATTTTAGCCAGGTATCAGGGGGACTTTATTCTCCTTGCCAGGTCCCTAAAGTAATAAACATATTATGGTTTTTGTTTGTTTGTTTAATTAGCCAGTGCCTGTGGGACAGGCATTAGTCCAAAGAGATTTTCTGCAAAGTGCTCTATTTTCTGCTCAGGCGTCTCTTAACTACCGGACTGTTTCAAATATTCACAGATTCTTGACCCCCTCCCCTCAGCCAGGCTGCCCCCATACCTGGGCATCTCTGCTAAAGGGAAGAGTCCAGGGTCAGGCACCACGGATACCCATCACACCTTCCCAGTGAGCTGGTCCACCTCCCCTATCGAATGGCACAGGTGACATCCAATGAGAACTTTTTCTCCTTTATTTGGCACCAGGAGGTGAGGTTTCCCTACATTCTAATGGAGACATTGTAAAAGCACAAGCAAGCAGAAATTGCCCCCGACAAAGAGAGATGTTTTGTTCAACTCCTTTCTATCCTTTTCCTTCTGTTCTGTGATCTTGTGGGAATGCGAGAGCCCATGCATTTTTCTACCCGGCGTCAGTTGAACAAGCCTCTCCAGGTATTCACAGGTAAAGCAACAGAATCACCTGGAGGTAGGCTAAAAGCCCCAACAGTCTGCTTCCCCAGGACCTGCAAGGGTCACTGGCATTTGGCCCCACCCCAGATACTGTAAGACATAAATCATTTGAAGCAATTGGGAAATCCTATCTTGGAAACCTACGGCTGAGTGCCCACAACAGAGCCATTTCTCTCCCCGGGGGAGTGGGAGCATACCTGTGGCGGCTTCCTGCGGCTGACGCTCCTTCCTGGCTAATCAGGCCCCCACCGCCCAGGGCCACGGCCTCCTCTGCTATGTGGCTTCTAGTGCCCTCCCAGGCCCCTGGGCACTCCTGAGGCTGGTGAAGGCAGGAACCTGCTTTTACCAGTTTTAGGAGCTCAGAAGGAAAGGAAGAGAGAGGCTTCTCGGTCACAGAGAAGTCTGGAAACTTGGTTTATTCAGGTCTGACCCGTCTCTAATGCTCTGATGAGATTGTTGCCTGCACTGAGTTAGTTTATAGAGTCAGGATAAATCCTTTTAAGACCATGCATGGGGTTCAGTGTAGATATGACTTCAGCAAGAAGTTAGTATTCAGCATCCAAAGGGAGAACCTTTAGCGGGAGGAAGGATGGGAACTGTCAATATCCCCCAAGGGACAGAAAGGACAGGAAGAAGTGGGTTTCAGCTATCATAGGAGGGATTTCAGTTAGACTGTAAGAAGAACTTCCCAGTTTTGAGCGTTTCTAAATATCTCTGAAGTTCCGGGATATATCTTCCCATTTAGAAAGGTCACTTGAGATCTGGGATAGATTCACAGAAGATGGAGAAAGACAAAGGAAGGCAGGACTTTGGAGTGTCCTGGGTGACCTGATAGCTGAGTTGACGTCCTTTTCCTTAGAAGGACAAGGAATAGAGTACATTGTTTAACAGTTTGGTGGGGTGTGGACAGGGCGATTCTGAGGTCCTCAGGCATGGAATCAAATCCTGGCTTTGCCGCTTAGCAACCATATGACTGTGAAATGAGAATCATGGTACCAGCCTCAGAGAGTTCAGCTAAAGATCAAATGCCATATTGAGTATCAGACATGTATCATAGCGCCTAGCCCCAAATCAGCCCTCAGTAAATATTAGCTGTTATTACTAATGAAGGAAACCGTGAAAGTTTGGAGCAGAAGTCTGGACCCCTCTTGATGAATCTATTTTTGTCTCACCTCTCTATCGGTGACAAGTGCCAGCATTGGTGTTAATCTCCATCCAGAAGGACAGCCCCGAGAGGAAGGGAGTCCTCCTGCCTGCCTCCCTCCCTGCCCTGTGGCAGGCTGCTTTCCCCAGTCTCCCTCCAGCCCGGTCTTCAGAGAAATCACTTCCCAAGTGCTTTCAGACCCAGTACTCACAGTCTTCCCGGCGCCCTGTGGGTCTTCAGCAGCAGATGGTTTCTTTCTGCCTGGCCCCCAGCCCCCACCCCAAAAGAGGCCACAGAGCTCTAGCAGGAAGTTTGGCCTCCCCGCCCGTCTCCAGGGAAGCAGCCTTTGCTCCCCATCTGGGGCAAGCCTCCATGCCCAAACATGGTCAAGTCTGAGCACACAGTCTGGAGACACAGACTCGGAGAGCAGGTACCCAGCCCTGAGGAGGGCAGCTGTTACCCAGGCCCTGCACCTCCATCTTCGCAGAGTCTCATGGGAAACAGATTTCAAATGACAACAGACAGCAAGACTGAGAAACTACGAAAGATCAGCCTGGTATATTTGGAAATATTTCTTCTTCTCTCTGTGTCTGTGGGCTGGCAAATAGGAAATGATTCTCCTTTTGTTGGCATGAGGAAGGGTGGAGTTGAGCTGGAGGGGTTGGGCTTGTCACCAGTCCCTGGCATATCCATGCTGGAGCAGCTACAGCTCCCTGCCTTTGGCACTTACGTGGTGTGTGATTCAGAGCAAGTTATGGCACCTCTCTGGGCCTCAGTTTCCTTTTTTGTTTTTTTGTTTTTCTCCCAAACTTATCGTTAAAGGACCTCAGTTTTCTCACTTGTGTTACTGGCATTTTTAAAAACTACTTTGCTTTAGGGTAGTGATGAGGGTTAGAGACGGTGGGGATTTATGGCGAGGGGAGAGAACAGACCTTTTAAGGATCAACCAAGCCGAAGCTGGGAGTAGTGAGAACTCCACAACTGCTTCCAACCAGGTCCAGGGACAGTCTGCTCACCAGGGGCCCTCCCAGAGACTGTGAAAGTACAGAGATTTGTTCCTAGCAATAAGACAAGTGAATGTCAGCATTTGCAGGCAAAAACATGCTTTTAGATCTCTGTTTCTTCATCTGTAAAGTAGATGTAAGGACTGAAAATCAGCAACAAAGGGCAGGCACGGTGGCCCACGCCCGTAATCCCAGCACTTTGGGATGCCAAGGTGGACAGATTGGTCAAGCCCAGGAGTTTGAGACCAACCTGGGCAACATGGCGAAACCCCATCTCTACTAAAAATACAAAAATTAGCAGGGCATGGTGGTGCATGTCTTGGGAGGCTGAGGCAGGAGAATCGCTTGAACCCAGGAGGTGGAGGTTGCAGTGAGTCAAGATTGTGCCATTGCACTCCAGCCTGAAAAACAGAGCGAGACCCCATCTCAAAAAAATATATATATATATATTTTTTTTCAACGAAACAACAAAAACAATCCCAGATATTGGGGCCTTCCTAAGTATCAGGCATGATGCTAGAAGACAGCATATCTGCACCCTTCACTTGATCCAAAGATCAAAGAACCTGAAAACTGAGACTTGGAGGCTTGAAGTCACTGGTGCAGCCTTAGGGGCCAGAACTAGATTCAAAGCTGGCCCTTCCAGATGGCACAGCTCGGTCAGTCTCTGCTGACCCTGGGGCTGCTCTGAGACATTAAAAATCACCTCTGTCATACAGTAAGCTGCCACCTGAGGCTCTGGAGGTCACCTTGAGTTTCCTCAGCCCCCAGGGAGGTGGGTGCAGCCTGGCCTTCCCTGCTGAGCGAGCTCACCACCTCCCTCCCTCCTTCCTCCAGCAGGCGTGAAATGAAGGCGGCCACTCAGGCCTCCCTGACACACTCTCCACCCCTTCTCCACCCCTTTCCTAATTGAATCTTATTAACAGGAGACTACATTGTCTGTTTAATGGGCACCAGAGCACCAGAGGGTCTAAGGCCAGCTTCAGACCTTGCGGGCAGATTGACAGAGGGATCTGGAATTCAGCCTCAGAAGGGCAATTTTCCAAGGATGATCCTCTGTCCCTTCAGAAGCAGGAAAAGTCCTCCTGGGGCTAATCCAGAAATGCCAGGCCCCCCTCCTGCTTCCCTGGGGGAGAGATACACAGTGCAACAGGCTGCCATTTATGAATATAACCAAAGGGCTCCTTGCTCGTAATACTCTAAATAAGTTATTAAGGGCTACGTATTATTTGGAATTTATAAGCAAACTTTAGCATTCTTCCCAAGGGAAGGTGGGAACAAACAGGGAAGGGGGGCTGTGGGGTCTTCTGCTGCCCCTAAATGAGCCACAGCCAAAAGGCATCGACAAGCCTTGTCCTCGAGGGTTTGCGGGTGAAAACCCAGGTCCTTTGCTGGCTGCGGGGTTGTATGTGACAGATGGCTACAGATGGAGGGAAAGAAAATAACAATGCTGCAACAATAAATATTGACGGTTTGCATTTGTACGGGGTGTCAGAGATCACAAAATATCTTCTCTGACTCTTCCAACAGCTTCTTAAGGTACTAGCACAATAGGCTCACAATAGACCACTGAGGTAGAGATTTTTCTACCCATTTGATAGAGGGAGTAACTGAGGCTCAGAGAGGTGAAATAAATTGTCCAAGGCAAGTTACTTTGCCTCTCTAAGCTTCAGTCTGTCTGTCTCTAAAATAGAGATAATTATAGCTAGACCCTCAGTATTTTTGAGGAATGAGAGATCACCTAAGCTACCTGACACATAGTAAGGAGATTGTCCTTTCCAAAGATGGTCACACCGAAGTACTTCCCATTCCATGTGCCCTTTTCACAGTGTGGCATCAACACTCCATCATCAAGAGGGGCATGTATGTCTCTTCCCCTTCACCCTGGGTGGAGCTTTTAAGGGCCTCAACAGTAGAATATGGCAGGTGGACACAGCACGATGTTCAAGGCTAAGTCATAGATGGGGGCTCCAGCTCCCCCCACATGCTCTCAGGACATGCACCTGGGAACCAGCCACCATGTTGTAGGAAGCCGAGGCCCCGTGCTCCAGCTGACAGCCTCAGCTCAGATCTCAGCCAACAGCTAGCATCTCTCACCGGGCATGGGGGAGAACACGCCTGCAGACTGTTCCAGCCCCCAGCCTTCCAGCCTCCCAGCTGAGGCCTCAGAGAATGTGGAGCAGAGACAGCCCACCTGCTCTGTGCTCTCTCTGAATTCCAGAGCCACAAAATCCATGAGAAGAAAAAAACTAATATTTCATGCCCATGCATTTTGGGGTAATTTGTTATGCAGTCATAATAACTGGAACACACTTGCAAGTGATTTCAAAGGGGGGACTGTTACTGTTGCTGGTGATGGTGGTAGGATTAAACCAGTGGGAATTAAAACACCTGAGATTGCTATATGGAGTGTTACAGGAGAGTTTAGAAATGCTTTATCTAGGTTGGGCGTGGTAGCTCATGCCTGTAATCCCAGCACTTTTCGAGACCAAGGCAGGCAGTTCATTTGAGGCCAGTAGTTCAAGACCAGCCTGGCCAACATGGCAAAACCCCATTTCTACTAAAAATACGAAAATCAGCTGGGCATGGTGGCAGGTGTCTGTAATCCCAGCTGCTCTGGGAAACCAAGGCATGAAAATCATTGG
The DNA here is from genome assembly GCF_006542625.1 of Nomascus leucogenys. Lineage (NCBI taxonomy): Eukaryota > Metazoa > Chordata > Mammalia > Primates > Hylobatidae > Nomascus > Nomascus leucogenys. The sequence continues at coordinate 8,279,612 of NC_044382.1, read as the reverse complement.
AACCCAGGAGGCGGAGGTTGCCATGAGCTGAGATTAAGCCACTGCACTCCTGCCTGGGTGACAGCATGAGACTCCGTCTAAAAAAAAAAAAAAAAAAAAAAAAAGTGCTTTATCTACTCCTAGGTCACACACTATGGCACAAATGGAGTAGAAGGGCAGTGATATGGGAGGGTATTTTTGTTTATGAAGCACCTACTATGTACCAGGGAATGACCACATAGATATGCAATACATATACATACGCATACACATGGACATTCCTCTCCACAATCCCCCACAAAAGGCCTTGTTCTTTCTGTAAAAGCACAAGGCAAAGTGATTTTCCCAAGGTCACGCCCCTAGCATGTGATGTGATGGAGCCTGGAGTGCACCTGTGCCCACTGACTCCGCAGCCTGTCCCTGCCCCTCTGTCACCCCATGACTCCCTTGGGAGCAGTTTTCAAGAGACCCCAGGTTTCTTCACGATGTCTGCTTCTGCTGCTTTCCAGATGCCCTCAGCTCAGTCTGTACCCCTCTCTGGATTATGCATCTGCTTGTTTATTTAAGTCCTTCTGAATCAATATCTCCTCTCTGCCAACACTTGGGATAATAAGTCCCATAAATCAAATTGGCAACTGGGTCTTGAACCCCTGTGTGTGTGCCTCTCTGAGTGCTGCAGGAATGGGTGTTAGTTGCGCTCAGTCCTGGCGAAGCTGTGCATTCACAGACATCTCAGCACTTGCTATGCAGAGGCACTGTATACATCACTGTGCGACTCAGACACTGCCCCTCCCCTGCGGAAAAGCGAAGCCAGATTTCTTAAACTGCAAAAATGCAGAACAGAAAGTGAAAGATGTATTTTAAATGAGAGACAGTAATAAAAGACAGAGGAAATAACAGTGGGAGATTTTTTAGTAGAGTTGAGATGACAAAGTATAACAACAGCAAAAGTAAATGCCAATATTAGAATTAAATGGCCACAAGACAAGACATGACAAAAAACATGGTAAGTTTGTTCCCTGCTGTGTGGGGTGATACTCACTCTTTTCTCCTCTGACTCTGCACCATATTTTCCTTTGGCCTAATTTTTCTTACTTTATTCTGCCATGCTGTTAATGTAAGCACCTTGAAAATCCTCTTTGAGACAAAGAGGAGCATAAATAAATAAACAGCCCTGCTGTCTGTCTGTGTGGTAAAGTTGGTTTTTTAAAAAAAATGCTTTTTCCTTAGTGCAAATCATCCCGGCTCTGTGAGAAAGTTGCATGATGTGAAAGTGCAGGGAGAAGATGAGGCACAGTGTTAGCCTCACTGCTCAGAGAGAGTTGCTGTAAGAGTGGTGTGTGGCCTTTTCGACCCACATAAAGGAAGCAGGTGCCCTCTCCTTCCATGGCACATGTCTCCGCTGTCCTTGCCTCCTGGCCAGCTCTTACTCTTCCACAGGACTCCCTGCTGGGGCCTTCCCTCGCCCCCAGCCCCTTAGCCACTCTCTGTGCCTCCTGGGCCAGGTAGAAGCTCTGGCTCTGCATGCTGGGAGCATTGCATTGCCTCTTCTGCAGAACACTTCCTCCTGCTGTAATTTAACATTTATTCATGTGCATCCTCCATTAACATGTCTCCCAACCCAAGGGTAAGCTCTCTAAAATCAGGGACCGGAACCGTTCTTATTCACTGTCACATCTCTAGTGCCCAGAGGAATAAACAGAGATCTTGCGGTTTTGTTGTCATCGTGCTTTGGTTTTTGGGAAAAAAACTCTCGCTTTTTTATGTAACAGAGTATTATAATCATTTTCCCATGCCATGAAACATTTTTCTTCTTTAAATTGATATATTATAGTTTCATAGTTGTACATAAAACATTTTTCTTTCTTGAATTTTAATTATAGATTCGGGGGCTACATGTGCAGGTTTGTTATGAGGGTGTAACACGTGATGCTGACGTTTGAGCTTCTATTGATCCCATCACCGAGAGAGTGAACATAGTACCCAACAGGAAGATTTTCAGCCTTTGCCCCACTCCCTCCCTCTTTTTGGAGTCCCCAGTGTCTATTATTCTCATCTTTATGTCTGTGTCTACCCAGGGATTAGCTCCCACTTAGAAGTGAGAACATGTGATATTTGGTTTTCTGTTTCCGCATTAATTTGCTTAGCATAATGGCCTCCAGCTGCATCCATCTTTCTGTAAAGGACGTGATTTCATTCTTTTTTATGGCTGTGTAATATTCCAAGGTGTATACGTGGCACACTCTCTTTATCTAATCCACTGTTGATGGGCACCTAGTTGTTTCCACACCTTTGCTATTGTGAATAGTGCTGCAATAAATGTACAAGTGCAGGTCTCTTTGTGGTAAAATACTTTATTTTCCTTTGTGTATGCATCCAGTAGTGGGATTGCTGGGTTAAGTGATGGTTCTATTTTTAATTATTTAAGAAATCTCCAAAGTGTTTTCCACAGGGGCTAAATTAATTTATATTTCCACCAACAGTGTAAAAGCATTCCCTTTTCTCTGCAGCTTTGCCAGCATCTGTTATTTTTTTACTTTTTAGTAATAGCCATTCTGACTGGTGTGAGATGGTATCTCATTGTGGTTTAATTTGCATTTCTCTGATGATTAGTGATGCTGAGCATTTCATAAAACATTTTTCTAGAAAGGCTATACAGTTTTCTATGTTATGGCTAACTTGGGATAGATTTCATCAAAGCCATGTTGTCAGATATTTAGGAAGGTGCTTGCTTCCTTGTGTGCTTGTTTGTGTTTAGTGGAAGGCAGAGTCCGCCTCTGCTATCAGCAGACCTGTTTTATTCTCTACCCCTGAACCACACCCATGCCCAGATGTCATTTTTCATGGACAGGAAGAAGGGAGATTGTATCTGTAAGCACAAAGTTTGGGGACCAGAACAGATGGACAGAGATGGCAACATCATAGAAGTGGGAGATGGTGACGGGTTGGCAATTTCCTAACCCTGTCCCAGGCCTGATTTGAGCCTCAGTGAGTGAGACAGAGCAAGAGAGAGAAAGCTGTTGTTAGGGCTTGTGGGACTCAGAACACAAGCAATGCCACTTTGGGACCTACGAAGAGGATGTTTCCACTTCTGCTTAGCTGTGGCCTTGGGCAGTGGCCCTGATAGATAATGGCCATCATTATCAGCTAAAAGAGCTGCAGCAAAGGTAGACTCCTGTATGAATCAGGGTCCCTAGGTGTGCTGGAGCTGGCTCACACTGGCACTGGGAGAGCGTTTGCAAGCCAGGTGTTCAACCATCAGGAGGTGAAAATCCACCACAGTGATGGGAATAGTTATACTGTGGAAATCTACGAACAATTCAAATCAGGGCTTTTGTCTTTTTGGACAGCTGGTTTGCCAGCACACCACTTTAGAGGATACACTTAAATTGGGAAACCTGCGGAGGTATTAGGAATGAAGGTGTGGACAGGTTATAACCACAGGGAATAGTGATCTAGGGCCTCGCAATGTTGGTTGAGGGCTGAGGGAAGGGAGCGATGTCCAGGATCAGCAGGAGAATCTTCTTGAGAGGGGATGATCCCAGCCTGGGAAGACCCCAGGGAAGGAGCTGGGGAATGGACTGCTGCCCTCACTCTCCTGGGATGTGTTGATGAAAAAGCCAAACTCTGTAAATTATTTGAAGAGATTTGTTCTGAGCCAAATGTGAGGACCATGACCTATGACAAAGCTTCAGAAGGTTCTGAGAACATGTGTCCATGGTGGTTGAATTACAGCCTGATTTTATAAATGTTAAGGAAACAGAAGGTACAGGCAGACTTCAATGAATACACATAAGATTTACATTGGTTCCGCCCAGAAAGGCAGAACATCTCAAATGGGAATGGATTCAAAGATTTCCTGGTGGATTCAAAGATTTCCTGAATAGCAATTGGTTGAAATAATTAAGTTTTGCCTAAAGAGTTGAAGTCAACAGAAAAAACCATGAAGGGGGGTTGTGGAAACCAAGGTTATTGTAATGTAGATGAAGCCTCCAGGTAGCAGGCTTCAGAAAGAATAAATGATAAATGTCTGTTATCAGACCTTAGAAGGTCTGATTAGACTCTTAGTTAAATCTCTCTGGGATGAGAAAAAGACTTGGAAAGGGAAGGGGATTCTCTGCAGAATGTAGATTTTCCCCAAAAATGACAGCTTTGCAGGGCTATTTCGAAATATGTCAAATAAATATAGTTTGGGGTAAAATACTTGTTTCTTTCAGAGCCTGCCTGCTATCTGTCATGTGATGCTATACTACAGTCAGGTTGGAATTTGGTATTTATTACTACAAACAGTCTGTTTGTCAGTCTTAAGACCTCTGTTTTAATGTTAATGCTGGTAAGTTGCGCCTGAATACCAAAGGGAGGAAGGTATTTTATTGTGAAGCATGTCCAACATCCCCTCCCCATTATGGCCTGAACTAGTTTTTCGGGTTTCTTTGAAATCCCCTTGGCCAAGAGGTGGGATCCATTCAGTCAATCAAGGGGCTTAGCATTCTATTTTTGGTTTACAGACCCTTCTCCAGACACCTGATCTCCTTTGGTTGAATCCAACTGGTAGTCAGACAAAGAGCTTGTTGCTGCAGTCCCAATGATCAGCTTCCAGGGCAGAACCAGCTAGAGAGTGAGGAGGGGTCAGGAGGGGCTTACATAGATATCAGTCCATCTCCCTGTGTATGTGGCTTTGGGACAGGAAAACTAGGTAAGAGCAAAAAAAGAGGGTTTGAGCACATGGGGACTCCCTGCAAATCTCCCAGAAATATTTGTAGGGTCTGAAAGCTATGCAGGTAGGGACTCTAAACCAAAACATTTGTAAGTCAAATTTTATGTGGCTAATTTGGAGCCCCAGGCTGGTGAGAGCTCAGGAAACTCAGGTTCCATAAACAGTGCCTCATTGAATATTCTTTGCATAAAATAGGTTGATGAAAAGAGTCAAACTCTGTAAAATATTTGAAGATATTTATTCTGAGCCAAATATGAGTGACCAATGGCCCATGATGCAGCCCTCAGGAGACCTTGAGAATATGTGCCCAAGGTGATCAGGGCACAGCTTAGTTTTATACATTTTTGGGAGCCATCAATCAAATACATTTAAGAGATGCATTGGTTCAGTCCAGAAAGGCGGGACAACTTGAAGAAGGGGCTGCCAGGTTATAGGTAGATTTAAACACTTTCTGATTGGCAATTGGTTGAAAGTGTTATAATCTATAGAAAGGGATGTTGGGGTTATAATAAGAGGTTGTGGAGACTGAAGTTTTATGATGCAGATGAAGCCTCCAGGAAGCAGGCTTCAGAGAGAATAGATTGTAGATGTTTCTTATCAGACTTAAGGTTTGTGTTGACGTTAAATGCTGGTCAGCTTTTCCTGAAATCCAAAAGGGAGGAGGGCATAATGAGGCATGTCTGGACCCCTCTTTCCATCATGACCTGAACCAGTTTTTCAGGTTAATTTTGGAATGCCCTGGTGAGAGAAGGGATCCATTCAGATGGTTGGGAGGACGTTAAAATTTTATTTTTGGTTTATGAATGTTTGCACACTTTTTGTTATTTCCCTAGAATAAAGACTGGACCTCCAAGCCAAAATTCTAGGGCAAAAGATTTCTACATTTTTAAGATTTTGGAATATATTGCACACCTTTTACCAGAATACCGATACCAATTTTTGTACTCACAGCTGGTAGAGGAGACTGGTTAATTTCACACATAATTGGCCGCGTGCGGTGGCTCACGCTTGTAATCCCAGCACTTTGGGAGGCCGAGGCGGGCGGATCACGAGGTCAGGAGATCGAGACCATGGTGAAACCCCGTCTCTACTAAAAATACAAAAAAATTAGCCGGGCGTGGTGGTGGGTGCCTGTAGTCCCAGCTACTCGGAGAGGCTGAGGCAGGAGAATGGCGTGAACCCGGGAGGCGGAGCTTGCAGTGAGCCGAGGTTGCGCCACTGCACTCCAGCCTGGGCGACAGAGCGAGACTCCGTCTCAAAAAAAAAAAAAAAAAAAAAAAAAATTCACATATAATCACCAATTCTTAACACTTTTAAATTTGGAAATATGTATCTTTTGGCTAGGTGAAAACTCTTTCATCTGTTTTTAAATTTGCTTTCTTTAAATTACTAGCAAGATTGTACAGTCCTTTATATGTTCATTGGAAGTGAAATATTTTATTTGTCGCAAATCGTGATCAGGAATAAATAAGAAGCCCCTGTTTTAGACCATTCTAACTGTTCTTTTTCTCTGGAAAGATTCAGAGGCCCAATCTTCATCAGCCTCTCTAAGTGGTTCAGGTCAGGACTGGCTCCAGGGGCTGAATGCTCCACCCCAATCCCTCCCAGCCTCTCAGCATGGGCAGGGGGTTTTGAGGTTATAAACAGGTTATTCTGTAAACTTTCTTTGCTGAGCCATAGAATGTCAGTCCTCTACGGGCTCTTAGAGGTCATCTAGGCTTGTTGCTGGAAAAGAGGGTCCTGGTCCAGACCGCTAGAGTGGATTCTTGGGTCTCATGCAGGAAATAATTCAAGAAGAGTCACAGAGCACAGTGAAAGAAGCAAGTTTATTGGAAACTACTTTGTTACAGCGTAGGGCACCCTCGGCAGGAGGAGGAGCATGCCATCCTTTGTTAGTGTCTCTATTTATAAGAAATTAGAAGGAGCTATAATTAAACTTGGAATGTGTAGATGTGCTCACCAAAGGTAAGAGCTATTGGTGCTATCAATGACCATGAATCTTTTAACCTAAGGCTGCTAACTGATGTTATCTTTAAGTAAAATGTGCTATACTCTTAAGATATTTGGATATTGTACAGGGTTGGTGGGAGATGTTTGGTATAGCCATAAATATTACATAATTATAAGTGGTGGTCAGCTTAGAATTTGGTTATTTTCAGACCATTAGCATTAACCTTAAACACGCTTTGTGAATGCCTGGCTGCTCACTTCAATATGGGGTCACTCTAATAACACTTTATTAAACCAGAGGCCTGGTAAACAGGGGTTTCTATAACAGACCTACATGATCACTTTGTCCTTGAGTAATGTTTTCTATTTACAAACTAATAGAGGTAAGTCATAGAGAATTTGATAATACAGAAAAGTAAAAAAGGGAGAAAATAAAAATCAATCAAGATTCAATGTCCTGAGGAAACCACAGTCAAAATATTTGTGGATTATGTTCTAAATATTGATACAAATGCTTTCTAAAAACAAACTCAGGAATATACTTACAATTTAAAATATGTTCTTATTTTAAATAGAAACACTTTCCCCATTGATGTAATATTGTTTTTCAAAATACTACTTCATGGCCTCATAATAGTCCATCATACAGATATGTCATAAAATGTTTTACTATTTTCCTATTCTGAGACATTTAAGCTATTTTCCAGGTTTTGCTATTATAAACTACTCTCCAGTGATGATCTGTTCATGTCGTCTTTGCTCACCTCTCTGATTATTTCCTTCCAACGGGTTCCTAAAAGCGTGAATCAGAGCCAAAGAATATTAGCCATTAAAGGCTTCTGCCTCTTCTCTTTTTGTGGAAGCATAGGATCTGATAAAATACACACCTCTGTTCTGTTGGTGAGCCATGTGAGCTCAGACAGGTGCAGTGATTTGCCCAAAGCCACATAGCTTTGTTAGACCAGGGACGGGAACTGAGGACTGTCTCGACAGCCTCTCATGAGTGCCAGAACCCAGCCCAGGAGTCCATGCTTCCTGATGCGTATGCCATATTCTCGCCTTATTCCTTGTATTAGTCCGTTTTCACACGCTATAAACATACTACCCAAGACTGGGTAATTTATAAGCACCAGAGGTTTAATTGACCCACAGTTCTGCATGGCTAGGGAGGCCTCAGGAAACTTATGATCATGGAGGAAGGAGAAGAGGAAGCAGGCACCTCTTCACAAGGTGGCAGGAAAAAGAGAGAGAAGCCCAGGGGAAATTGCCATTTATAAGACCATCAGATCTCATGAGAAGTCCTTCACTATCATGAGAACAGCATGGGGGAACCGCCCCCATGATCCAATCACCCCCCCACCCACCAGGTCCCTCCCTCAACACCTGGGTATTACAATTCAAGATGAGATTTGGGTGGGGACACAGAGCCTAGCCATATCATTCCCCTCTGTAGAATATTTCTCCACCAGTGAGAACTCTTAATTACTCAACATGTTCCAAGAACTGTGCTGAGTACTTGAACTGCAGTATCTCATTTGATCCTGACCCTTTGAAGTGGTTACTGTGGTTATCTTAATTTTATAGATGGGGACACTGAGGTGGAAACACAGCGTTTCTTGTCCAAGATCATGACGCTAGTACCTTAGAGCTGAAACCCCTATTCCTTCTTGTCTGAGCAGTGTGGTCCAAATAGAACTTTCTGTGATGGTGGAAATGTTCTATAACTTTAAGTCATTCGATACAGTAGCCACTAGCTACCTATGGCTGTTGAGCACTTAAATGTGAACAGTGTAAGTGGAGAACTAAATTTTTAAGTTTAATTAATGTAAATGGAAATAGCCACATGTAACTAGTGATATTGGATAGGTATCTCTGGAGCCTTAAGCCTCCCTGTTCCCTCCATCATAGCCTGTCGCAGGCAGCTCTGAAGAGGGCTCCCCTAGCATCCTTGGACCTCAGCCTAGGCTGGGAGTCAGAATAGCCCTTCCGACACGCCTTGCTAATCCTGAGCCAGAGACTCTCTCTGAGCCGGGACCTTGTGCCTGAGGCAGATTCTTCAGCTGCCTACAGGGCTGGCAGTCCCAGGAGCTACTTCCTGTGGGCATTTAAAAAGACACACTGCAGAGAGAGGCTTTTTAATCCCCTTTTGTTACACATTAATGAAAATGTATGTCTGTAATCCATAAATAATAAGATTGCTCCTGCAAAGCTCAAGGTCTACATTTACACTCAGAGTGAATATTATTATGAACTTCACTGGAATCTTCTCTGGGAGTTATGAGGTAGATGAGAGCTGTGCCTTCTCTCAGCGGAGCACCGTCTCCCAGAAGACCCTGTCTCTAAGGAGGGAAGTGAAGGGGCATAAAAGGACGATTTTTAAAAAATCATCATTGAATCTGGGCACGGTGGCTCATGTCTATAATCCCAGCACTTTGGGAAGCCAAGACAAGAAGATCGCTTGAGCCCAGGAGTTCTAGACCAGCCTGGGCAACATAGTGAGACCCCATCTCTACAATTTTTTTTTAATGAGCCAGGCATGGTGGCGCATTCCTGTGGTCCCAGCTACCTGAGAGGCTGAGGTGGGAGGATGGCTTGAGCCCAGGAAGTCAAGGCTGCAGTAAGCCGTGATTTCGCCACTGCACTTTAGCTTGAGTGACGTTGAGACTCTGTCTAAAAAAAAAAAAATCCCTCATAATTTACTGGTGCCTTCTTCATGCCAGGCTCTGCACTAGGCCCGGCACATGCCTCACTATGGTACTTTCATAGAGCTGCTGTTACACAAATCACTACAAACTGGGTGGGTAGTTTAAAGCAACAGAAATGTATTTCCTCACAGCTCTGGAGGCCAGAAGTTCAAAATCAAGCTGTCAGCAGGCCCGTGCTCCCTCCAAAGGCTCTAAGGGAAGAATCCTTCCTTGCCTCTTCCAGCTTCTGGTAGTGGCAGGCATTCCTTGGCTTGTGGCTGCAGCACTCCAGGCTCTGCCTCTGTCTTCACGTTTCCTTCTCCTGCTCTGTCAGTGGCTTCTTCTCTCCTGTCTCTCATAAAGATACTTACTGTTGGATTTAGGGCCCACCCAGGTAATCGAAGAAGATCTCAAGATCCTTTGTTTAATAATGTCTACAAAGACTCTTTTTTTCCTAATAAGATCATATTCAAGGTACCAGAAATTTGGACATGGACATATCTTTTGTGGGGGCACCATTCAAGTCATTATACTCATCTTATTCAGTCTATATAACAACTCTGAGAGGGAGGTGAATTAGCCATGATGGACTAACTGCTGCAACCACCCCAAGGTTTTAATGGTATTACACAATAACTGTGCATTTCTCACTCGTGGGAAGTCCAATATGGATGTTCCTGCTTGGAAGGCTCTCCTCTAGGTGGTTGCTGGAGGAGCCAGGCTCCTTCCATCTGTGGCTGCACCATCCTGTGGCCTTGAGGTCCCCCTGGAGTTATCCAGCAGGTAGACTGGGAGCAGGAGAGGCAGACAGAGCATGTGAATCATTGAACATCTGATTCACAGACACATTGGCCTGGAAGTGACATACATTACTGATCCTCACATCCTATTGGTGAGGACTAGTCATGTGGTCTGCCCAGCTGCAAGGGAGTCTGGGAAATGTAGCCCCTGATGACTCAGTGGCTTCTCAGCATGAGTATCACACTCTTGGGATGGAGGTAGGGGGAAAGCACCACACCTTGTTGGTCAGCTGGCCACCGCTGCCACAGGGTCATTCATTTACTTACTCTTCATTCATGTAATTCATTATTTCACTCATTTTTCAGAAGAGAACTTTGAGGCTCAGGAAAGTTAGGTGATTTGACTGTCACAGATCATTTAAGTCACAGTTCAATTATTATTTATTAAGGGGTGCTGAATTAGGTGCCCCTCCTTCATGTAGGCCTGTTCCATCTTTGGATTTAACCCACTATATGATTTATCTATATGTGTGCCAGGAACATGATTGATAAGATTAATTTACCCCACCTCCCAAATTGTACTTTGGCTCTCAGTTCTCCTCCCTCTCTCATTTGTCCCTTTGGAGAATGGGTAGAGAGCGCTAGAGCTGGAAAGGCAGGAGGCAGAGAGGTACCAGAGATAAGAGCCAGAAAGGGAGGGGGTGGCAGAAATATAGAAAGAAACTCCACGTGGGCCAGATGTCCTAGAAAAGTTTTCCTAGTTTGACATGTAAGGGATTTTGGAGCAGATTCAGTTAGGAAAGATTCAAGAGCAAAGGAAAAATATGAGAAACATAACTGAGAATTATGAACATGATCCTCTTTTATGTGTTTATGGAAAAGCAGTGACTTTCTTCTGAATTTGTTTAAATTCCTTTTGTGTGCTAGACTCTACGTCTTGACTATGACCCCATACCAAGAGATGGGGCTGTGGGTAGCGTGACCACAGGTCCCCATCAGCCGTGGAAAGGCCCTGTTTACTCTTGTCATCTCCGTTTACTCTCAAATGTGTCCTAGTTTGAGTAAATGAAGTGGCCATCCTAACTTTGGAGGACAGTGGCTTTTGAGTGTATAGGTCTCCTTCCCAAGGCCAAGTGCTCCTCTGGGATGGAAGCCGTGGCCAGCTTATCTCTGAATGTCCAGGCACAGCTCAGGCCCTAATGCATAGCAGGTGCCCAAGAAATGAATGCAGAAGTCAGGAAGAACCGAGCTATAGTTTGAGTTCAGGCCTTTACACTCCAAATGCCAGATTCCTCCTACTACGCCGGCTTTGGTTGAGGAGCTCTTTGAACACAGTGAAGCAATTAAAGAGTGACTCCTGGTGTGGAGCCACCTGCACTGCATGCCGGAGGGATTCACAGAGGGGAGATGCATATTGTAGCAGAAAACAGCTCCTAAGCTTCCCACTTCAGAGCCTGTGGGGAACAAGCGGAGTGGGGCTGAGGACCACCCTCCAGAAACCACTGTCTTGGTCTTGCACTAGAGGACATGGCATAAGTCTCCTCCTGCATCTCTCGTGGGCAGGAGGCAGGGGATTATAATGAGGTCCTAACTCTGAACACAGACATGCCAGAAAGGTTTGAATTAGAACTCTCCAGAGAGGAAAATTAAGTTTCAGGTTTTAGTTTTTAAAATGTGCATTTATTTTTCAGTGTAAATAGCTTAGGTACAGTCTTAAAAATTTGAAACTAATAAAAAATCATCTATAATTCTACCATTTAATAAATGTACTATGTGCATTTATAAATTTTTTTCCAAGATTTTTTTTCCCTTTGTACATGGTTTTTCTGTACATCGTTATCATCATAGACTGGTGTATTGGTTATCCATTGCTGTGTAACAAACCACCTCAAAATGTAGTGGCACCAAAGGCTCGTGATTCTGCTGAGTGGTTCTTCTGGGCTGGGCTAGGCTGATCTCAGCTAGGCTCACTCATGTACTTGCAGTCAGTGGGCCCCAGGGGCCTCCCTTGTGTCGGGTGGTTGCCTGGCTATCATGGGTGACAGGCTAGTGACTGTGCCATGTGTTTCTCAGCAGGCTAGATGAGCCTGTTCTCATGGTGACAAGATGCAGAAGCAGTAGGGGAAGCAGAAGCTGCAAGTCCTCTCGAGGTCCAAGCTTGAAACTTGCACGGTCACTTACAAGCATTTGATTGGTCCAAGCAGATCACGAGGCTGGCCCAGACTCAACGGGGTAAAGAAAATTTATTTGTTGATGGAGGAACTACAAAATATTGTGGCCATTTTTGCAATCTATCAGGACTGCGTGTGAAGTTTTTTACCTTTCCATCTTTAATTTATTATTGTATTATGATTTTTTCCTTATTAATACAAAGGATTCATGACATTATTTGGATAGTAGATAGACTACAGTTTACTTAAACATCTCCCAATTATTAAACATAAAGATGACTTCCAGTTCTCCAGCACATAAATAAAGCTGCACGGAACATCTTGATGCAGACAGATACTTCCGTAATTTTGATTGTTTCCTTGGGATAGACTCCCAGAAGTGGATTCAACAAGGCATAAATGGTTTTTGATATTCTGATAAATGAAAAAAATATGGATTTATTAATACATATGCCAAATTGCCCTGCAAAATTATGTTGCTTTACCTCCAGCCACAGAGAGAAAAGGGATTTTCTTTTCTTTTCTTTTTTTTTTTTTTTTTTTTGAGATGAAGTCTTGCTCTGTTGCCCAGGGTGGAGTGCAGTGGTGCAATCTCAGCATACTGTAACCTCCGCCTCCAGGGCTCAAGCGATTCTCCTGGCTCAGCCTCCCAAGTAGCTGGGACTGCAGGCACCACCACCACGCCCAGCTAATTATTAGTATATTTTAATTTTTTAGTAGAGACAGGGTTTCGCTAGGTTAGCCAGGCTGGTCTCAAATTCTTGACCTCAGGTGATCTGCTCATCTTGGCCTCCCAAAGTGTTGGGATTATCGGACTGGCCATTGTGCTCAGCTGAAAAGAGGGATTTTCAGCAGCAGCCCGGACTCGAGCATCCTTGCAGGGCCTCCTGGCTTCCCTTGATTCATTTTGCTTTCCTGGTGCCTCATGCCAGAGAGCTGGAATGAAGCACAACTGGGCAGACCCTTCCTTGGGCAAAAGTATTAGTGTCTGTGGTCATTGTTCTCTGACAGTCAGTCAGTTCTGTGGTACATAACGATTGGTTCAGGCCCCTGTGATCTTCTTGTCCGTGCCAGACTGGATGAGGAGTCTCCTGGACCAGCGATGGTAACACCTGCACCCTGAGCTGGGTAGCAGGTGGTGCCACAGACGAGCTCCCATCCCAGGCTGGCTCTCGCAGTCCCCTTCTACAGCTGTGTTACCAGCCCCTGCTCAATCGTGTTTCCATGTGATTCTCATGGAAACCTTGTGTGATTGGCAACACCAAGATTTGTCCCACATCCAGATAGAGACTAGGGGCTAGAATATCTCTCCCCTCCCCGTTTCCCCTGGGCTTGACATTTCAGCCAGACACCTCTTCCACTTCCTCAAAACTTATCTGTCTCTTCTTTTACTTCCTCAGTTCCTTTTTGTCTGAAACACCAGCTAACTGATAATTGCATTTATGGTTACTATGTTTTCCTCCTAGATAACAAGCTTCATTGAAGATTTTCTAAAAATATTTGGCTCTAATATAAGGGAAATCGGGATCACTATGAGCAGTGAGTTGGTGGAAGAGAGATTGGGGGTACGTTTATGGAAAATCATGGATCTGTGGGTCTAGAAGTTAAAAGAGGACTGGCCCTTTGAGCAAATAAAGGAAGAGTAAGTTGGAGAGCTTGTGTGTATAGCATTTGAGGGCAAGGGCTCTGGAGTTCAACACATCAGCCTCAAATCACCTACCCATTACTGGTCGTGTAAATGTGGCCAAGTTACTTGACTGCTTTGTGCCTTGGTTTTCCCATCTCTAAAATGGACACAATAACCCATACAGGGTTATTGTAAGGATTTTGACAAGAAATGACAGGTAGCAATAATTACACCTATTGAATTTAAAAAGTGGCTCAGGCACAAGAGGTGAGTGGCCTGTTCAACGCAGCATGGCCTGGAAGACCTCCAGCAGAGGCCAATAAGCTTACTGGCCCTCATATCCAGGGAAGCTGTTTATTTCTCCTCCCACATCAGTATCCCTCTCTTCTTCCTATGTCAGCCCCAGAAGGCTCATGCCCTCTCCCTCTTAGGATCCTTCCTCATTCCGAGGCCTGGAGGATATTTGCACAGAGAGATATCTGCTTCCTGCCTAGAGCCTGGACAACCCCAGGACTTCCGCATTCATGAGGTCCAAGGCCAGGCAGGAGGCAAGGCCATGGGCCTAAATTTGTGCTATGAGATCCCAAAGCTGGAGACCCCAAATAAAAACCCCAAGTGATGTGGGGGCATCAGCTTACTCAGACTCAACCCAGCACCATTCAGCAGCTTTCAAGACCAAGAAGTCCATACTGTTCTCTTGCTCACAAGATACTCAGCCTATGAAATCCTCAGCTGATGGAGTCCTCAGAGCAGCGTGGGGCCTTGGGGGTGATTTTGAGGAACTGACACTGGGAAGCAGCCTAGGGTCTGTGGTGCACATGGTGGGCAGCAGCCCTTGCCTGTTCATACCACGGACCAGCTAACCATGAACGAGTTATGAGTGACAGCGTGCTGCTGCTAATGGGGGAAGCTGCACGTGCCATGGTTAAGGACCCCAGGGCTGGGTCTGTGCCCCATCGTGTTGCGTAACCAGAAAGACAATGATTGCAGGTGCTTTCCCACAACTAAGGTGGGTGCAGCTTCTGGGAATGGGAGAAACATTTATAGATCTAAGGATGGGCAGGAATTTAGAAAGGTAAGAGTACTATCTGCCTTGGCTGATACTTTTATTTGCTTCTATCCATAAGTATAACAAAAAATTATTTTAAAAAATGCTATGTAAAGATAGGGAGGTTTAAAATTTGCCAACAATCCCAATCCTTGAACACAAAGACTATCATTATATTTGTGACTGTTGAATATTTTTTAAAGATATATTAATACTACAGGGAACTGCATTTCTATAGAATGCACTTTGGAAAGCATTGCCCTACAGTATTTATAAATTTTAGAACACATTTTAGGATCCGCCTTGTGTTGTTTCTGTCATCATTTTACATTTGCTTGTCTTGATTTCCCACCTACTCAACACGCTTCCTGAGGGCAGGGCAAACTTGGATATCATTGATAGAACAAGTGCCCAATCTGAAAATGTGTCACATTCCTGCTCAGGTTCCAAACATGTCATAGTGGATTTACGGGTGTAAATTATACTGTTTGCTCAAAACACCACCTCATCTTCAGTAGGGTAGTGACAGAGACCTTCAACTATGGTGGCATCTTAGGTATAGGGGTGTCCCTCAAAAAGCATGGGCTTTGTTGAAGCACAACTTACTCTGCTGTGTGACTTAAGGCAAATAGCTTAATCTCTCTCAGCCTCAATTTTCCCACCTGTAACCTGGGCAGGATAATAGCTTTTAGCTTCTAGAACAGATTAAGGGAGGTAATATGAGTGGACCATTTAGAGTAGCTCATGAGATAAAACTCAAATGCTAGCTGTTGTCATTTTCCTGTTAATGTTATCTTGAAATCCTGCAGTAGTCAATGGTGGATGGCATTAATTGGAGGAGGGAATTGTTAGATAAAAGATGGTTACTAGATGATAGAAGGAGATTCAAATTATTGACTGGCAGAGAACTGTTTATGGAAGAGTTCTTGACTCGTGAGAGCCTCAGTTAGATAGAGCAGGGCCTTTGGAGGGAGACCAGTTGCTTGAATGCAAGCTGTTAATCCTCAGGGAATCTCCAGGGCTCAGCCAGATCCTGGTCTGTAATCTGCTCTCACCACAGGCTGACTGAATGAGCTCATTGTCATGTCATTTAATAGAAGCCAGGTGTCTGTGATTTCCGAGAGCGTGAGCAGAATCATCCTGCACCCCAAACTAGGAGGGTGGAAAACACCTCGCAGAAGCACACTTGTCCCTAGCTGCTTTCCATGTGTCAGACAGAGAGGAAATTGTCAAATTCCAAATGCATTCCTATCCTTCTCGGACGATGAGAGAAAGTAATTGGCATAGTTTGGGTGGAGTGAAGGTGGTGGTTTGGGGTATTTGATATTTCTTATTGGCATAAAGGAAAAATTGTATTTTAAATACCCCCCTGGCTTCTTGAAGAATGCTTTCTCTGCTGTCACTGCAGCCCTTGTCAAAAAAAACCTTACTTGAAAAGAAAAAAGAATGCACAGAAAAGGAGCAGCAGAGCGAAGGCTCAGTCAGGCAGTGGGTCTTTTTGCGTGAGTATTTGAAGGAAGAAGGAAGGTGCTGGAGGGAAAGTCAGGCTGCTCTGGAAACGTTTCAGTCCTGGAACACCTGGTCTCTAAAGGTGTCATCAATAGCACACACTCCCCAGGCACTGCAAAGTGGGCAAGCAGGTGGGGTTTGCCGGTGAGCCGCCCTCAGGGCTGCAGAGGCGGGAGGGGCAGTAGAGGGAGAGGCTCTATTCTAGGGACTCAACAATCAGTGACTGTTCATCTCCAGACTCAGCCTGATTATGATGCACCCGAGCTCACACAGACCTAAGAGGCAGATCCGGGATGTGAACGCTGGTCTGGCTGGTGCTCGAGACTGTGCCATTCCTCTGCCCTCATGCCATCTCCTGAAGTTGAAATCTCAAACTTGGTTGTGTCACCACTGTCCTCCTTGGCTGGGAGTGGGTTCCTAATTTACAAAAATCCATCAGGACACTCCCCTAGGACCACCTGCCTTCAGGGTCTTGAGACCTCAAAAAGTTGCCCTCAGGGATTAGACCTGGGGTCACAATGTGTGCAGTGTGGGTGTGAACTCATGTGTCCAGTTGCTGTTAGCAAGCCAACAGGGTCAAGTCACTTCTCCATCCCATGGCTTTGCTCTTGTAACTTGGGGACCCCAAGTACCCCATGAATAAGTTCACGGAGGCAGGGTTGTGCAGTAGTTTCATGCACGGGCTCTTGAGGCAGTCTGGGTTCCAACCCACCCCTGCCACCAGAATCGCCATGCAGGGTTGGGTGGGTTATGCCCTGTTCCAGAGCTCCAGGCCAAGATGACAAGGGGGGCCCAGCCTGTGCCCCTCTACTAAGCCATGGTCCCTGGAATTCCACCAACAGGAGGGTGTCTGATGCCAGTTCTACAAAGTATTCACATGGGCGAGGCCTGGCCCTGTGTGCTGCTTGGAGCTGAGGAATTTGGTTGAGTTGCACACCCTCAGTGCGCCTCAGTGTCTTTACCTGTAAAATGGGCAACACAATGTATTTCTCATCTGGGTCATCATGAGGATTCAAGGGGTTAATACCCAGAAAGAACTTAGATTAGTGCCTAA
This sequence comes from Nomascus leucogenys, assembly GCF_006542625.1. Lineage (NCBI taxonomy): Eukaryota > Metazoa > Chordata > Mammalia > Primates > Hylobatidae > Nomascus > Nomascus leucogenys. The sequence goes on along the minus strand of NC_044382.1, from coordinate 8,262,133 downwards.
AGCCTGGTAAATACTCAAAAACAAGTAGTAAGTATCTAAGAGGTTAGCTGTTAGCATTCGACTGGCATTTTTAAGTGTCTGTTTTGCTAAAGGCCAAATCTGAATCCATAGTGTTTTCTGGTTTTATATGATTTTGTTCTAAAATCCAGTGTAACTATCAGGAATCCTGGGCAAAGCCATCAGAGTGCTGTGAGCCCCTGCCAGCCATTCCATCTCGTCAGCCTGCCCCGTGCAGGGCCTCCTGGGTCCCCCACTCAGGGGATCGCAGACACAGTGCAGATGCACCTGCATATTCTTCTGGCACCCTGAAATGGAATAGGAAAGCTGGCTTTTTTTTTTCTTTTCTTTTTTATCTCATCTTCTGTTTTGGACCAATTAAAAGAAAGGCATTTTAAATAGGCCCTGTGGAAAGGGAACTGAAGTTGTTTCCCCAGGCTGAGCTCTGTGCCGGAGGTCAGGGCAGGATTAATAAGGAAGCTATAAATACAAACAATGGCCCATGTCTCTGTGGGCAATGTGCTCTGGTTTGGGAGGAAGGGAGAAAATTAAATTATAATGGGAAAATATAAATTATTTGGATCAGGATAAAAAGGAAGAAATTAGTGGTGTCTGAATGAATCTCTGTGAATCTGTCAGAAGAGTTGTGAGGTTGGCTCAGTGTAGGTGCACAAAGATGCCTAGGAGGATGGTGGAACAGGGCCCCACACAGACGCAGGTGCAACTCCAGAGTCCTGCCTTCTTACAGTTAGCCATGCCCCACCAGTGGGCTTCAGTGCTATTCTGGGATGAGAGATGATTGTATTTGTCAGATTTTCTATCAAAGTAAACATAGATGGTCACCCACCCAGTGAATGTGATTTTAGCACCTTCCCTGTTGCAGACCCTCCCAGGTACTGGAGGTTTAGAGGGAAACAGAGCCAGCTCTATGTTGCCCTCAAGGATCACCCACACATATCGTGTGGCCAAGATGATTGCATCCAAGTGATGCTAATTGATTGCAGCCTTGCATGGACCTGGCCAGGTGCTAGAGCTCCCTGGTAGCACTTCCTCACTTTTACCTCCTCTATCCCCGCTAGGGGGCAAATGCCATTATGATGCGCATTTCACAGATGAGGAAGCTGAGGCTCAAAGACGTGAGGGGACTGCCACACAGACAATATGTGGCAGAGTCATGATTCAAACCCAGGAGTTCGTACCTTCAAAGACCAAGTTCTCATCCACTGTGCAGACAAATGTTCTGACAGAGGACAGGCAGGGGAGACAGAGAGAGAGATTGTGTGTGTACATGCATGCACATGTGTAAGGCAGCAGCTCTGTGTCAACCTGGAAGGCTTCTTGGAGGTGGTGATAACTAGTGGAATCCTAAAGGAAAGGCCTTAAATGCGACATTTGGATTTTATCAACATTTTTTTCTTTTTTGAGCAGAATTGAGACATGATTATATCCCCAACAAATCTGTATTTAATAAGCAACTTCAAGGTGCCAGACAATCTTCTAGGTGCAGAGAGGGTTGCAGACACTTAATATAAGATGTAGTCTCTGCCTTCTCCTAGCTTCGGTCTAGTTGGAAAGATGAAACATAGATTTATTTAGAAGATAATAAGTAACAGTGTCAATAAACCAATGCCAAACGCCAAATAAAAGTCAGTGAGTAGGTGAGTGGAGGTCAGAAGAGGGGACAGTCTGGGCTCTGGGTTGGTCAAGGGAGGCTCCCAGGGTAGATGGAGAGGGAGAGGTTGGAGGGGTTATGGAAGATTCCAGAAAGGGTGCACTTTTAGGGCTGGGGCCTAGTGTTTGGCAGTACAAGTTCCCCCATGCTTAGCAGAGGGCCTGCCCCTAGCAAGTGACGGTGCATGCTGGCTGAATGAATAAATGTTGGACCCAATGAAAAGAAAGGACAAATGGTTGAGAGATGAGGCATAACAAAGGGACTGTGGGTTGCAGGGATGCGTGACCACTGAGCCTCTAACCAGCCCACCAATACAGTTTCGTTGACTTGTGGCCACACCAGTCAGATGAGCTTCCTTGCCTTTCCTTTTTTTTTTAGGTCATGCAGGCATATCTGTGGGAGAAGCAAGTAGACTCTATAGGGGAAAAGCAGGAGAAAAGATGGGAGAAGCCTTGGGAGACAGAAGGAGGAAGCCTTGAATGTGAGTCCAACGTGTTAGCTTTTTTCCTGCGGGCAGGAGGCAGCCATTGAGGCCTCTGGACATTCAAGTAGCAAGAGGTAAATGATTTGGGGAGATTGATCTGGCCCTCCAAGGGGGAAAGAGGAAAAATGCTATAGAAGAGGGTTTCAGCAAGTGACTCCTGCTATTTAAAATGTGCAAACCCTTTCATCCAGAAATGTGATTTCTGGATATTTGCCCCAAGACCGCGGAACAAGTGTGAAGAAACAAAAACAAACAAAACCCAGCAAAATGCCTCCTGGAGGTGCTTGCAGTGCTGTCTTGGATGGAGAACACTAGAATGCAGCTTCCTCCAGGGGTGCAGTGCAGAGTGAGGGAACTTGCTTTTTCTCTGCCGGCTCTCACCTCAGGGCCTCTGCACCAGATGTTCCCTCTGCCTGAAATGCTTTTCCCTGCCAGGTCACGTGGCTCAATCCTTATCTTTGCTGAAATGCCCCTTCTCAGCAAGACCTTCCCTGATCACCCTATTTAAATTTTCTTCCATACCCCCACCCCCTCATTTACACCACACACATGCTGCCCCAGGCACCCAGCCCCGTGACTAGCTGACATACCTTTCATTTTATTTGTGTATCTTCTGTCCCTCTGGAATGGAAACTGCAGTGGCGATTGTTGTCTGTTTTGCACACAGGCTGTGTCCTCAGTGCTAAAGCAGTGCTTGGCATAGTAAGTGCTCAGTGAAGATCTATTGAATGAGTGAATGAAGGAAGGGAGGAAGGAATGATGGTGGGTAAATACGCGAGTGTGTGGCCTACACAGGACATTAGCTTGAGCACCAGAGAGCAGACCAAGGCAGGTCCTTGGGTCCTGTGCCGACCCGCATCGCAGAGGACTGCGGGGTCTTGGTAGATGAAGCCTGGCCTGGGTCTCTCAGGGCCCTCTGGCTGGGGCCAGGAGGCACAGCTGCAGTGGACACTTTCAAACTCATCGTGCCTGGCCTTGGCACTCGGTGGGCTCATTTCTTGTCATAATGACACCTTTCTAAACATAGCTACACAAAATTAAAATGTCACAGTGCAAATGCTGCAGCTGTGTGGTACTAGAAAGAACTCTAGGTCTTGAGTCAGAAGAGATGGACTCAAATCCCAAATATCTAGCCATCTCTCTCTCCTGGGTGTGTCCTTGCACTTCTCTGAGCTTCAATTTCTTCATCTGTAAGATGGGAATGGTACTAGTAGCTGTGTCACAGACTGTTGTGAAGGCCGCGGAATTAAGCACGGTGAGAGATTTTTGGAAGCTGCAAAGCATCACACATTGGACATGACTTTTACACATAAATATGTAAAAATGGTCTCCTGACTGCATCCTTGGCTTCCTGGCCTGCCACATGGAATGAGGGCAGGGCCTCCCTCTCAGCACAGACTGGTCTCCTCCACCAGCCCAGCCTCCCCTTGTCACAGTGAGAAAGGAGCCATCGACCCACTCAGAAGCCACTCCCCTCTCTCTTACATGGGGAGATCAACAAACCACAACCATTTATGAATCCTGCGATGTAGGGGTGGCCTGCCCCACCACACCTGTGGGTGCTTCTCGTTAGGTGGGACGAAAGACTTGAGAAAAGGAATAAGACACAGAGACAAAGTGTAGAGAAGGAAAAGCGGGGCCCAGGGGACCGGTGCTGTGCTTACAGAGGACCCACACCGGCACCGGCCTCTGAGTTCCCTTAGTATTTATTCATGATTATCTTTACCATCACCGGTGCTGTGCTTTGAAATGTATATGCGAACATCTCCATAAACCTTTTAGCAGTATTGCTTCAGCAAGCCCCACCTTATTCCTAAAGGCGGTTTTCTCCTTTATATTTATTTTTTTATTTTTTTATTTTTTTTTCAGTGTATGACCAATCTTGTTTTATTTATTTCTCTATCAATTGTACCCTTTTCTCTGACTTTGGTATTTATTTACTTTCTTTTTTTTTTTTTTTTATTATACTTTAGGGTTTTAGGGTACATGTGCACAATGTGCAGGTTTGTTACATATGTATCCATGTGCCATGTTGATTTCCTGCACCCATTAACTCGTCATTTAGCATTAGGTGTATCTCCTAATGCTGTCCCTCCCCCCTCCCCCCACCCCACAACAGTCCCCGGAGTGTGATGTTCCCCTTCCTGTGTCCATGAGTTCTCATTGTTCAATTCCCACCTATGAGAGAGAACATGCGGTGTTTGGTTTTTTGTCCTTGTGATAGTTTACTGAGAATGATGTTTTCCAGTTTCATCCATGTCCCTACAAAGGACACGAACTCATCATTTTTTATGGCTGCATAGTATTCCATGGTGTATATGTGCCACATTTTCTTAATCCAGTCTATCGTTGTTGGACATTTGGGTTGGTTCCAACTGTTGCTATTGTGAATAGTGCCGCAATAAACATACGTGTGCATGTGTCTTTATAGCAGCATGATTTATAGTCCTTTGGGTATATACCCAGTAATGGGATGGCTGGGTCAAATGGTATTTCTAGTTCTAGATCCCTGAGGAATCGCCACACTGACTTCCACAATGGTTGAACTAGTTTACAGTCCCACCAACAGTGTAAAAGTGTTCCTATTTCTCCACATCCTCTCCAGCACCTGTTGTTTCCTGATTTTTTAATGATGGCCATTCTAACTGGTGTGAGATGGTATCTCACTGTGGTTTTGATTTGCATTTCTCTGATGGCCAGTGATGATGAGCATTTCTTCATGTGTTTTCTGGCTGCATAAATGTCTTCTTTTGAGAAGTGTCTGTTCATGTCCTCTGCCCACTTTTTGATGGGGTTGTTTGTTTTTTTCTTGTAAATTTGTTTGAGTTCATTGTAGATTCTGGATATTAGCCCTTTGTCAGATGAGCAGGTTGCAAAAATTTTCTCCCATTCTGTAGGTTGCCTGTTCATTCTGATGATAGTTTCTTTTGCTGTGCAGAAGCTCTTTAGTTTAATGAGATCCCATTTGTCGATTTTGGCTTTTGTTGCCATTGCTTTTGGTGTTTTAGACATGAAGTCCTTGCCCACGCCTATGTCCTGAATGGTATTGCCTAGGTTTTCTTGTAGGATTTTAATGGTTTTAGGTCTAACATATAAGTCTTTAATCCATCTTGAATTAATTTTTGTATAAGGTGTAAGGAAGGGATCCAGTTGCAGCTTTCTACATATGGCTAGCCAGTTTTCCCAGCACCATTTATTAAATAGGGAATCCTTTCCCCATTTCTTGTTTTTGTCAGGTTTGTCAAAGATCAGATAGTTGTAGCTATGCGGCATCATTTCTGAGGGCTCTGTTCTGTTCCATTGATCTATGTCTCTGTTGTGGTACCAGTACCATGCTGTTTTGGTTACTGTAGCCTTGTAGTATAGTTTAAAGTCAGGTAGCGTGATGCCTCCAGCTTTGTTCTTTTGGCTTAGGATTGACTTGGCGATGCGGGCTCTTTTTTGGTTCCATATGAACTTTAAAGTAGTTTTTTCCAATTCTGTGAAGAAAGTCATTGGTAGCTTGATGGGGATGGCATTGAATCTATAAATTACCTTGGGCAGTATGGCCATTTTCACGATATTGATTCTTCCAACCCATGAGCATGGAATGTTCTTCCATTTGTTTGTATCCTCTTTTATTTCATTGAGCAGTGGTTTGTAGTTCTCCTTGAAGAGGTCCTTCACATCCCTTGTAAGTTGGATTCCTAGGTATTTTATTCTCTTTGAAGCAATTGTGAATGGGAGTTCACTCATGATTTGGCTCTCTGTTTGTCTGTTATTGGTGTACAAGAATGCTTGTGATTTTTGTACATTAATTTTGTATCCTGAGACTTCGCTGAAGTTGCTAATCAGCTTAAGGAGATTTTGGGCTGAGACAATGGGGTTTTCTAGATATACAATCATGTCATCTGCAAACAGGGACAATTTGACTTCCTCTTTTCCTAATTGAATACCTTTTATTTCCTTCTCCTGCCTGATTGCTCTGGCCAGAACTTCGAGCACTATGTTGAATAGGAGCGGTGAGAGAGGGCATCCCTGTCTTGTGCCAGTTTTCAGAGGGAATGCTTCCAGTTTTTGCCCATTCAGTATGATATTGGCTGTGGGTTTGTCGTAGATAGCTCTTATTATTTTGAGATACGTCCCATCATACCTAATTTATTGAGAGTTTTAGCATGAAGGGTTGTTGAATTTTGTCAAAGGCCTTTTCTTCATCTATTGAGATAATCATGTGGTTTTTGTCTTTGGTTCTGTTTATATGCTGGATTACATTTATTGATTTGCGTATGTTGAACCAGCCTTGCATCCCAGGGATGAAGCCCACTTGATCATGGTGGATAAGCTTTTTGATGTGCTGCTGGATTCGGTTTGCCAGTATTTTATTGAGGATTTTTGCATCAATGTTCATCAAGGATATTGGTCTGAAATTCTCTTTTTTGGTTATGTCTCTGCCAGGTTTTGGTAACAGGACGATGCTGGCTTCATAAAATGTGTTAGGGAGGATTCCCTCTTTTTCTATCGACTGGAATAGTTTCAGAAGGAATGGTACCAGTTCCTCCTTGTACCTCTGGTAGAATTCAGCTGTGAATCCATCAGGTCCTGGACTCTTTTTGGTTGGTAAGCTATTGATTATTGCCACAATTTCAGAACCTGTTATTGGTCTATTCAGAGATTCAACTTCTTCCTGGTTTAGTCTTGGGAGGGTGTATTTGTCGAGGAATTTATCCATTTCTTCTAGATTTTCTAGTTTATTTGCATAGAGGTGTTTGTAGTATTCTCTGATGGTAGATTGTATTTCTGTGGGATCGGTGGTGATATCCCCTTTTTCGTTTTTTATTGCATCTATTTGATTCTTCTCTCTTTTCTTCTTTATTAGTCTTGCTAGCGGTCCATCAATTTTGTTGATCTTTTCAAAAAACCAGCTCCTGGATTCATTAATTTTTTGAAGGGTTTTTTGTGTCTCTATTTCCTTCAGTTCTGCTCTGATTTTAGTTATTTCTAGCCTTCTGCTAGCTTTTGAATGTCTTTGCTCTTGCTTTTCTAGTTCTTTTAATTGTGATGTTAGGGAGTCAATTTTGGATCTTTCCTGCTTTCTCTTGTGGGCATTTAGTGCTATAAATTTCCCTCTACACACTGCTTTGAATGTGTCCCAGAGATTCTGGTATGTTGTGTCTTTTTCTCGTTGGTTTCAAAGAACATCTTTATTTCTGCCTTCATTTCATTATGTACCCAATAGTCATTCAGGAGCAGGTTGTTCAGTTTCCATGTAGTTGAGCGGTTTTGAGTGAGTTTCTTAATCCTGAGTTCTAGTTTGATTGCACTGTGGTCTGAGAGACAGTTTGTTATAATTTCTGTTCTTTTACATTTGCTGAGGAGAGCTTTACTTCCAACTATGTGGTCAATTTTGGAATAGGTGTGGTGTGGTGCTGAAAAAATGTATATTCTGTTGACTTGGGGTGGAGAGTTCTGTAGATGTCTATTAGGTCCACTTTATGTAGAGCTGAGTTCAATTCCTGGATATCCTTGTTAACTTTCTGTCTCGTTGATCTGTCTAATGCTGACAGTGGGGTGTTAAAATCTCCCATTATTATTGTGTGGGAGTTTAAGTCCCTTTGTAGGTCACTCAGGACTTGCTTTATGAATCTGGGTGCTCCTGTGTTGGGTGCATATATATTTAGGATAGTTAGCTCTTCTTGTTGAATTGATCCCTTTACCATTATGTAATGGCCTTCTTTGTCTCTTTTGATCTTTGTTGGTTTAAAGTCTATTTTATCAGAGACTAGGATTGCAACCCCTGCCTTTTTTTGTTTTCCAGTTGCTTGATAGATCTTCCTCCATCCCTTTATTTTGAGTCTATGTGTGTCTCTGCACGTGAGATGGGTTTCCTGAATACAGCACACTGATGGGTCCTGACTCCTTATCCAGTTTGCCAGTCTGTGTCTTTTGATTGGAGCATTTAGCCCATTTACATTTAACGTTAATATTGTTATGTGTGAATCTGATCCTGTCATTATGATGTTAGTTGGTTATTTTGCTCGTTAGTTGCTATAGTTTCTTCCTAGTCTCGATGGTCTTTACAGTTTGGCATGTTTTTGCAGTGGCTGGTACCGGTTGTTCTTTTCCATGTTTAGTGCTTCCTTCAGGAGCTCTTTTAGGGCAGGCCTGGTGGTGACAAAATCACTCAGCGTTTGCTTGTCCGTAAAGTGTTTTATTTCTCCTTCACTTATGAAGCTTAGTTTGGCGGGATAGGAGATTCTGGGTTGAAAATTCTTTTCTTTAAGAATGTTGAATATCGGCCCCCACTCTCTTCTGGCTTGTAGAGTTTCTGCTGAGAGATCAGCTGTTAGTCTGATGGGCTTCCCTTTGTGGGTAACCCGACCTTTCTCTCTGGCTGCCCTTAACATTTTTTCTTTCATTTCAACTTTGGTGAATCTGACAATAATGTGTCTTGGAGTTGCCCTTCTCGAGGAGTATCTTTGTGGCGTTCTCTGTATTTCCTGAATCTGAATGCTGGCCTGCCTTGCTAGATTGGGGAAGTTCTCCTGGATAATATCTTGCAGAGTGTTTTCCAACTTGGTTCCATTCTTCCCATCATTTTCAGGTACACCAATCAGACGTAGGTTTGGTCTTTTCACATAGTCCCAAATTTCTTGGAGGCTTTGTTCATTTCTTTTTATCCTTTTTTCTCTAAACTTCCCTTCTCTCTTCATTTCATTCATTTCATCTTCCATCAGCAATACCCTTTCTTCCAGTTGATCGCATCTGCTACTGAGGCTTCTGCAATCTTCGCGTAGTTCTCGAAACTTGGCTTTCAGCTCCATCAGCTCCTTGAAGCCCTTCTCTCCATTGGTTATTCTAGTTATCCATTCTTCTAATTTTTTTTCAAAGTTTTTAACTTCTTTCCTGTTGTTTTGAATTTCCTCTCGTAGCTCAGAGTAGTTTGATCATCTGAAGCCTTCTTCTCTCAACTCATCAAAGTCATCCTCCATCCAGCTTTGTTCCGTTGCTGGTGAGGAACTGCGTTCCTTTGGAGGAGGAGAGGTGCTCTGTTTTTTAGAGTTTCCAGTTTTTTTGGTCTGTTTTTTCCCCATCTTTGTGGTTTTATCTACTTTTTGTCTTTGATGGTGGTGATGTACAGATGGGTTTTTGGTGTGGATGTCCTTTCTGTTTGTTAGTTTTCCTTCTACCAGACAGGACCCTCAGCTGCAGGTCTGTTGGAGTTTACTAGAGGTGCACTCCAGACCCTGTTTGGCTGGGTGTCAGCAGCGGTGGCTGCAGAACAGCAGATTTTCGTGAGACCACAAATTCAGCTGTCTGATAGTTCCTCTGAAAGTTTTGTCTCAGAGAAGTACCGGGTTGAATGAGGTGTCAGTCTGTCCCTACTGGGGGGTGCCTCCCAGTTAGGCTGCTCAGGGGTGAGGGACCCACTTTAGGAGGCAGTCTGACCGTTCTCAGATCTCCAGCTGCATGCTGGGAGAACCACTACTCTCTTCAAAGCTGTCAGTCAGACAGGGACATTTAAGTCTGTGGAAGTTCTTGCAGAGTTTTTGTTTGTCTGTGCCCTGCCCCCAGAGGTGGAGCCTACAGAGGCAGGCAGGCCTCCTTGAGCTGTGGTGGGCTCCACCCAGTTCGAGCTTCCTGGCTGCTTTGTTTACCTAAGCAAGCCTGGGCAATGGCGGGCGCCCCTCCCCCAGCCTCGCTGCCGCTTCGCAGCTTGATCTCAGACTGCTGTGCTAGCAATTAGCGAGACTCCGTGGGCATAGGACCCTCTGAGCCAGGTGCGGGACACAATCTCCTAGTGTGCCGTTTTCCAGGCCCGTTGGAAAAGCGCAGTATTAGGATGGGACTGACCCGATATTCCAGGTGCCGTCTGCTTCCCCTTTCTTTGACTAGGAAAGGGAACTCCCTGACCCCTTGCGCTTCCCGAGTGAGGCAATGCCTCGCCCTGTTTCGGCTCGCGCACAGTGCGCTTCACCGACTGTCCTGCACCCACTGTTAGGCACTCCCTAGTGAGATGAAACCGGTACCTCAAGCAGAAATGCAGAAATCACCCGTCTTCTGTGTCGCTGGGGCTGGGAGCTGGAGACCGGAGCTGTTCCTATTCGGCCATCTTGGCTCCACCCTCCTCCTTTATCTTTAAACAAAGCACATTCTGCACCGCCCAAAATCCTTTTAACCTTAAGTCACCACAGCACATGTCTCTTGCAAGGACAAGGTTGGGGGTAGGGTCACAGATTAACAGCATCTCAAATACAGAACTGAATGGAGTCTCTTATGTCTACTTCCTTCTATATAGACACAGTAACAGGCTGATCTCTCTTTCTTTTCCCCACATTTCCCCCTTTTCTTTTCAACAAAACTACTATTGTCATCACGATACCGAGATTACATACTTCACAAGGTAATAGAATATCACAAAGCAAGTGGAGGCAGGATGAGTTCACAGGGTGGTGTTAAAATTGAAATTAAAATTGCCAACGAAATTTTTGGGCACGCATAGTCATTGATAACATTTTATCAGGAAATAGGGTTTGAGAGCAGACAACCTGACTGGCCAAAATTTATTAGGTGGGAATTTCCTCATCCTAATAAGCCTGGGAGCACTACAGGAGGCCGGGGCTTATTTCATCCCTTCGGCTTCAACCGTAAAAGGCGGCACGCCTCCAAGGGGGTCGTTTATAGGCCTACCCTCAGAGCGCATTCTCTTTCTCAGGCATATTCCTTGCTGAAAAAAAGAATTCAGTGGTATCTCTCCTATTTGTGTGCAGAAGGAGAAAAGATATGGCTCTGTTCTGTCCGGCTCACCGGCGGCCAGTTCAAGGTTACCTCCTTTGTTTCCTGAACACCGCTGTTATCTCATTCTTTTTTCAAGATGCCCAGTTTTCGTATTGTTTAAACACACGTCCTCTACAAACAATTTGTGTAGTTAAGGCAATCATCACAGGGTCTTGAGGTGACATATATCCTCCTCAGCTTACAAAGAAGATGATGGGATTAAGAGATTAAAGTAAAGACATAAGATATTACAAAAGTATTAATTTTGGAGAACTAATAAAATGTCCATGAAATCTTCATATTTTATGTTTTTCTGCTGTGGCTTCAGCCAGTCCCTCAGTTCAAGGTCCCTGACTTCCCGCAACATTCTCCTTCCCTTTCCCTCTATATAAATGTGCCATGGCGATGAAGGCTTGTTTGTTCTCTCGATTTTGGCGCAGGATTCTTCAACTGGTCCGGCACACTAAAAACAAACCGATTAAACAGAGACACATAATTCCAAAATTTACTGCAGTAGAGTTTCCAATAGACTTAATCCAAGTCGTGGGGTTTAATCCATAAAGATTTTTTGCCACTTGATCTAACACCTCAGCTCCAGGCACAATATTTAAGTGACTCTGAGAGGCTTCAAAAATTTGTTCTTTTAATTTAGAAATGTCTAAAGTGAGATTATCTTCTCTTCCCTGTAAATGGCGTCTTACCATGTTCCAGTGATGTCTAGACTCATTATAAACTTGGGGTGTAATACAAAAATCTGACGTATTCCAGTCACACTGTAACTGGAAACGATGTTCCAAGCTCATGAGCCTATCTCCCATCCAAATGACAGTTTGTCTAAGGTCATTAATTTGATTAGCCAATTTTTGATTGATACCAGATTGTGAATTCCACAACCTTGTGGAATTCTTTTGCCAATCGTCAACAAAGCTTACTGTCTGAACAGAAGAGTGCAATGCGACTCCTGCCACAGTGGCTGTAGCTGTGACTGCAATCAATCCCATAATCACTGCAATTAAAGTAAAAATGAATCTTTTGGATCTATTTAAAATGCCTTTTAATACTTCAGTCAAAATATGAATGGATGGCGAGGCCTCCCATGGTCGATCCATGGACACAGGGATCCACACGCCTTCTCTTGCTCTCACAAGCAGAATACGGTGTTGCCAATCAAAAGTCGAATCGATGCAAGTAAACAATCTGCAATTTTCACATGTTATAGTTTGGGAGTTTGGTTTAATAACTACATTTCCTATGACTAACATATAAGGGGGTTTTACACAACTTAGTAAAGGAACTGTTAGACTGGAATTTAGGTTGATAGAGTAAAATGTTTTATAATCTCTTGTTTCTATAGTTTGGTTCCCAGACCAAATTCTAAGGTGGTATGAAGCCACAGTAAGCCTCCATAATTCTGGATGTTCAGGACCAAAAACCGGACTTATTATTTTTGGTCTTGGAGTAGAGGTTCCCTTTTCTCCCCATTTCCAAGGGTAGAAAGACTGAAATTTCTTGTACCTATGTTTGTCTGAATTTTTTGTTAAGTCACTATCAACAGTTGGACTCACTAGTGCATTGGGACAGAATTGAGTTTGTCCTGTGCAATCGTGGTAGAATTGACCTCGAGGTGCCTAATCTATAACAGTTCCAAATGTGTTGTTTTGTAAAATCACGGCACTATCGGCTACACATTTTTCCCAAACTAAATCTTTTGTTTCTATGGAAATCTCCTTGGGGCAAGGTCTTCCTTTTGGCCTAAATTTTAATGATCTTTGATAAGAGAAGTCTTGTAAATAGTTTACCTGTGGTTTGAGTGACATACCGCTTACCATATGATAAGTAAATCTACTGGTGGGATTGAGAGTAGGTACTTCTACCAACCAATTTTGGATAGCAGGCATTAAACATCCTGGTGCTCTCCCGAGACATATAGGAGGATAACGATACCCAATGGAAATATTTATCATCATTCCTTCTTCCTCCGGTTTTGCAGGGCAACGATCATCTGTGGGACCAGCTACCCACACACTATTATTAACATATACTTCAATGGGATTATCCATCCAAGTGACTGCCCGAATTAAGGGCGGGAAAGGCACATAGGCCCAGTAGGTATAATTAGCTGCAGCTGCTCCTGCAGGCATGGGGAGACTTACCACCGTTGATACAACCATTAAAGCTGCAAACAGCATTTTTTCTGAGGTTTGTGTCACCTTTGTGCTAGCTAGGCTTTTTCTAGCTAACAGTGTCAGCTTCTTTAACTGTGCCCAGGTTGGCAGCTCCGCCTTCTTGGTGCGTGGTGACTTCATCTGTTTTTCTAATATCACCACTTGATTCATCCTGCGAGTCAATGGTGCCCGATTGCGGTGTTTCCGTCTCCGTGGAGGCGCTTTTCTTTGCATCTCTGATGGGTTCATTGTAGAACTTCAAATGTCTAGTGGGTATCCAAACAGGAAGCTGATTTTCTCCTGGTGAAACACAAGGAAAACCTCTTCCCCAGGTTATCACCTTCCCTATCTCCCATGTCCTATTTTTGTTGTCTTTTCACCAAATCAGTTTTCCTTCATGTGGACTGTTCTTTTTACCCGTAAGATGTTGTTCTGCAGAAGTAGTAGTCTGATTTCTATAAATGTTTAAAAAATTTAAAGTATAGAGTGCTAGATTAAGCTGCATCTGAGGAGAGGTACACTCCTTACTGTCTCCCCCTTTTTTTTGTTTAAGTGACTGAGTTTTGAGTGTTCTATTAGTTCTTTCAACTATGGCCTGTCCTTGGGAATTATAAGGAATTCCTGTTGTATGTGTAATATTCCACTGATTTAAGAATTTTTGGAAAGCTTTACTACAATAACCTGGTCCATTGTCAGTTTTAATTTTTTCTGGAACTCCCATCACAGCAAAACAAGATAATAAATGTTTTTTAACATGGGAAGTACTTTCTCCTGTCTGGCATGTTGCCCATATGAAATGTGAATAAGTATCAACTGTTACATGAACATATGATAATTTTCCAAATGAAGGTACGTGGGTAACATCCATTTGCCATAATGTGTTAGGACACAGACCTCTGGGATTAACTCCTGCCTCTTGGGTGGGCAGGTGTAGTACTTGACACTGGGTACAATGTTGTACAATATTTTTTGCCTGTTTCCACGTGACATCAAATTTGTTTTTTAACCCTGCTGCATTTACATGAGTCAAAGCATGAAGTTCTTGTGCTTTTATGAATGCAGAGGATACCAGTAAGTCAGCTTTTTCATTTGCTTCAGTTAAAGGTCCTGGTACATTAGTATGTGCTCGAATATGAGTAATATAAAATGGGAAATTCCTTTTTCTTACAGTTTGTTGTAACAAATTGAACAGCTGGTTTAACTGATCATCCATGCTATATTTAATTAGAGCTGTCTCAACATCCCTTGTAGCCTGTACTACATATGCAGAATCTGATATAATATTAACAGGTTGATTAAAATCTTCTAACACTGTAATGACTGCAATCAACTCTGCCCTCTGAGCTGATTGATATTGAGTTTTGATTACTCGCTCCTTTGGCCCTGTGTAAGCCGCTTTTCCATTGCTGGAACCATCAGTAAATACTGTCAGAGCATTTTCTAAAGGTTCATGTCTGGTAATTTTAGGTAAGATCCAAGTAGTCAATTCTAAAAACTGAAAGATTTTTGATTTTGGGTAATGATTATCAATAATTCCTACAAAATCAGCAAGGCCAATTTGCCATGCACCAGAATTGATAAAGGCTTGTTTAACTTGTTCCTTGGTTAAAGGAACAACTATTCTGTCTGGGTCGTTACCACACAATTTTATTATTCGTAATCTTGTCTGACCAATTAATGTAGCTATTTGGTCCAAGTACAATGTAAAAGTCTTAATTGTACTGTGAGGAAGGAATGACCACTCCACAAGATCAGTATTTTGAACAATGATGCCTGTTGGAGAATGTGCAGTGGCAAAAATTAAAAGTTGGAGTGGAGCTAAAGAATCTATTCTATTTATTTGCGCTGACTGAATTTTTTCTTCCACTAATTTAATTTCTTTTGTTGCCTCTGGGGTTAATATTCTTTTACTATTTAAGTCTGGATCTCCTCTAAGGATAGAGAACAAATTTGACATGGCATAGGTAGGAATGCCTAGAGTTGGCCGAATCCAATTAATATCACCTAGCAATTTTTGAAAATCATTTAGTGTTTTTAACGTGTCTTTTCTTATTTCTATTTTTTGTGGCTTAATTTTCCTATTTTCTATTTGCATCCCCAAATAATGAAAAGGATCAGAGGTTTGGATCTTATCAGATGCTATTGTTAGTCCTGCGTTGGCAACCTCTGCTTGCAGAAATGTGTAACAGTCAATTAATTTGTCTCTTGTTTCTGCAGCACATAAAATATCATCAATATAGTGAATGATATAACAATCTGAAAATTTGTCTCTAACTGGTTGAAGGACTTGACCTACGAAAGTTTGACAAATAGTTGGACTATTAAGCATTCCCTGAGGTAATACTTTCCACTGAAACCTGGTGGCTGGTTCTTTATTATTTATGGCTGGTATAGTAAAGGCAAATTTTTCACAATCTTGTTCTGCCAGAGGAATGGTAAAAAAGCAATCCTTAAGATCAATTATAATTAAAGGCCAGTCTTTTGGGATCATGGCCGGAGAGGGCAATCCAGGTTGGAGAGGCCCCGTGGGTTGAATTACAGTGTTTATGGCTCTTAAGTCCATTAACATACGCCATTTGCCTGACTTTTTCTGAATTACAAATACAGGAGAATTCCAGGGTGAGAATGAAGGCTCAATGTGTCCCTTTTCTAATTGTTCCTTTGCTAATAAGTGTAAAGCCTCCAGTTTTTGCTTTGGTAGCGGCCACTGATTTACCCATACCGGTTTTTCTGCTTTCCAAGTTAATGGAATGGGTTTAGGAGGCTCTACAGTGGCCGCCCCTAAAAAGGATACCCTATTCCTTTTCTTTGTAGATTTTTCTTAGTCTCAATTGGGACTTTAATGCCATTTTCATTTTTTCCTAATCCCTTCCCTGGTATATATCCCATCTTAGTCATGATTTTTTGACTCATGGGGCTGTATAATGGAGCGGGCATAATGATTTCTGCACCCCATTGTTGTAACAAATCTCGACCCCATAGACTAACAGGAATTGAAGTAATCATTGGCTGAACAGTGCTTTCTTGATTATCTGGCCCTAAACAATGTAAAATCATTGTACTTTCATACACTTCTGAAGCTGCGCCTACGCCGACAAGTCTTGTTGCAGCCTTTTGTTTAGGCCAATTTTTTGGCCACTGATTTAAAGCAATTACAGAGATATCTGCTCCTGTGTCTACCAACCCTTCAAACTGTTTTCCTTGAATAATGGCCTTACACACAGGTCTGCTCTCAGAGACCAGACTTGCCCAGTATGCAGCCTTTCCTGCCAGATCAGTGCTTCCAAACCCTCCTGTTCTTTTTATCTCACTGTTTCCAATTTTAATATAAGGTAGGAGTAATAATTGAGCATCCTGTCTCCTGGACTGGCACTCCAAGGAATAGAGGAACTAATAACCAATTGAATTTCGCCTTCATAGTCTGAATTAACCACACCAGTATGAATTTGAACTCCTTTTAGATTTAAACTTGATCTTCCTAAGATTAGTCCTACAGTCCCCTCAGGCAATGGGCCGTATACCCCTGTGGGGATTATTTGTGAAGGCTCCCCTGGAAGCAGAGAGACTGCTTGTAAAGTACACAAATCTACTGCTGCACTGCCACTTGTGGCGGGGGATAATTGCTGTATTGTGATAACTGGCTTAATCCCTGAGACACTTGCGACAGTGGGGGTTGTTGTTCCTGAAAATCCTGAGGAACAAAGGGTTGAATTTGGAACGCCCCAGTTTGTTGCGGGGCCTGAGGCTGGCCCCTCCTCTCGTTTCCCGACAGTGGTTGCCCATTTTTATCAAATTTAGAACGACATTGATTACCCCAATGTTTTCCCTTTTTACATCTTGGACATAGGCCAGGTGGCCTTTTATCTGTTGTTGTAGTAGCTTGAGTAGTTACATTTGGCTTATTTGTGACTAGGCAGTTCTTTTTTAGATGACCGATTTGACCACAATTATAACATTTTCCCCCAAATGTTTTCACTTGTCCTCCTAAAGCAACTCCTGTGATTGCCTGAGCCATAAGCATAGCTTTATGCATAGCTCCTCCAATTCCATCGCATGCTTTAACATACTCTGAGATTACATCTGATCCTGCGGGAACCCTTCCTTTTAATGGCTTAATGGCTGATTGACAATCCGGATTGGCGTTTTCATATGCCATCAACTCCAGTATGACTTTACGGGCATTCTCATCGGTAATTGACTTTTGAGCAGCATCTTGAAGTCTTGCTACAAAATCAGGGTATGGCTCTTTAGAGCCTTGTCTTATTGCATTAAAGGAAGGGCAGGCGGTTCCTGGGTCTTGGATTTTCTCCCAGGCCCTAAGGCAGATAGCCCTGATTTGCTCAATGGCCTCATTTGGCATTATTGCTTGTTGGTCAACAGTGCTCCAATTTTGACCTATTCCTAATAGTTGATCTGCATCTATGTTAATTGGAGGATTGGCAGTCCTATTTCTTCAGACCTGTACTTGTGCCCCATCAATCCACCAAGTCTTAAATTGTAAAAATTGAGAGGGTGAGAGTGATGATTTTGCCAGAATCTCCCAATCATAAGGAATGAGTCTATGTCCATGAGCAATGGAATCTAACAATGTTCTCATGTAAGGAGAGTTGGGTCCATACTGTTTTACTCCTTCTTTCATCTCTTTTAGCATTTTCATAGAAAAGGACTGATATCTGGCTTCAGCTACGGGAGGCTCTCCCTCTTGGGCCCCTTCTCCAGGTGGTCTTGCTTCTAATATTACTGGGAATTGCCACGCCTCAATATCTCCCTGTTTTCTTGCCTCATCAATAATTTTATGTATTGCACTACCCTGTGTACTAGGCGGTGCTGTAGGATTAAGTCTCATGGTGGGCGGCTGAGGATATGGCACCCTGCCCTGTGGCACTGGAAATGCTCCTGGCTGTCCATACAGATTTTCTGGAGGCTGCCGATACTGCAGTTCAGCTGGCGGCCAGTGTTGATAGGCTACTGGCGGCTGGATCTTACTTTCTACCTGCTGATATTGTGGACACTGTATTTGGATTGGCATTGCCGTGACAGAGACTCTATCTTTTTCTACTTGATCTTTTTTTGGAGTTTGTACTTGTTTAACCTGCATTTGAGGTTCTAAGGTTGCAGGCATCTGAGCTGTTGTAAGAGGAGTTGGCCCTCGTGGTTTAGACTCTGATGGCTCTGTCAATTCTGGATCTTTTTCCTCTAATTTTAACGTTTCAGGATATATTACCTCCTGTAATTGATTATTGTCAACATTTTGCGTTGACCGAGCCATTACCGGCTCTGCTACGCATTTACAGTGTGAACTTTCTTTTCTTTTCCGGGACTCTATCCCTGCCTCTTTTTCACAATTTACTGCACAGCTTTTAGGGACATCGGAAACTGGAACGCTATCTTCTTCTGTTTGCAGCGGTTCTAAAGCTACTTTAATAATAACCCAATCATTCCATACTGTAAGTGGAATGATTTTACCTTCCCTACTTGCTTGTTTTAATTCTTTGCCAATTTTTTCCCAATCTTTTAGATCTAAAGTTCCCTGTTCTGGAAACCGTGGGCAAAACTGTTCTATTGTTTGAAAGAGTGTATTTAGATTTTTGGTAGACACTTTAACTCCCCCTCTTTTTAAGAGAATTTTTATAAAGCTGCGATAAGAGGCATATTTACTTTTAGTTTGCCCCATTGTTACCCTAGGTTCTTCCGAGCGCACAAGCTTACCGCAAGGCTGACTGTAGACGTACTCGGGAGTCTCTCGTCGACTTGTCCTCAATGACCACGCTCCAGCGTACCTTCACCTTAGAGAAAAGCGCCTCCACGTTGGTCGCCAGATGTAGGGGTGGCCTGCCCCACCACACCTGTGGGTGCTTCTCGTTAGGTGGGACGAAAGACTTGAGAAAAGGAATAAGACACAGAGACAAAGTGTAGAGAAGGAAAAGCGGGGCCCAGGGGACCGGTGCTGTGCTTACAGAGGACCCACACCGGCACCGGCCTCTGAGTTCCCTTAGTATTTATTCATGATTATCTTTACCATCACCCGTGCTGTGCTTTGAAATGTATATGCGAACATCTCCATAAACCTTTTAGCAGTATTGCTTCAGCAAGCCCCACCTTATTCCTAAAGGCGGTTTTCTCCTTTATCTTTAAACAAAGCACATTCTGCACCGCCCAAAATCCTTTTAACCTTAAGTCACCACAGCACATGTCTCTTGCAAGGACAAGGTTGGGGGTAGGGTCACAGATTAACAGCATCTCAAATACAGAACTGAATGGAGTCTCTTATGTCTACTTCCTTCTATATAGACACAGTAACAGGCTGATCTCTCTTTCTTTTCCCCACACTGCGTGTTCCCCTAGTCTTGTCCAACTGTATCTGCTACCATTCCTGAGTGGAAGTTAAAAAAAAAAAAAAAGGCAGCGCGAGTTGAAGATGGGAAAGAAGTGACCCAAGGTAACAAAGGATGTATGTAGAAGGCAGATACGTCTCATCCTCACAGCGACTAAGATTAATGGGCATTGAGTGTCAGGAGCCCTGCCTTGGGAAGAACTCTGAGACTGGCTCCAGAATTCTGTAAATCCAATCAAGAGTGTTGCAATCAGTTAGCAATGTCTGCCTCAGGCAAGGGAGAAGAAACTATGGTCTGTATGTCATATCTAATATTCTCGCTTATATCTAAGGTACCCTCTGCTGTGAGACGTGCAATCAACTCGATGAAGCTTTTTAGGAAAAAGTCTATTGTTAAATCAAGTTTAACCTAAAGCTGCCTCCTTACATATTTTAGGGTCAGCCTAAAGGTTTCTCTGCACACCGTGAACTATAACAAGTAGAGATGTAAACAGACTGCAGCCTACACTTGTGCAGATCAACGAGTTTTGGCCAATCAAATGTGGCCAACTGTTTGACCCATGTTCAAACAGGGCAAATGCTGAGCTATAACCAACCCAGCTGTTTCTGTCCCTCACTTCTGTTCTCTGTGCATCACTTTCCTTTTTCTGTCCATAAATCTTTTTCCACCACATGGCTGCGCTGGAGTCTCTGAGTCTACTCTGGCTCAGGAGGCTGCCCAATTCAAAGTCATTCATTGCTCAATTAAACTCTTTCAAATCTAATTCTGCTGAAGTTTTTCTTTTGCCACTCTATTAATGCTAGATGTTGACTATTGAATGGATCCAGGTTTCAGGAACTTACAAAATGTGTGTGTGTTTGAAAGAAGGAAATCATTACTTGCTATCCCTTCTCTATCAAAATCTACTTGAGCTTTTCAACTAAAAATTCAATGAGTATTCTTTGGGGTATAAATAAATGTGCTGAATCTACCTGGGCTTTTCCCAGTCTGTGGCTTCTTGTTTCTATGTGTGATGCGAAAAGGGAGCTGTGGAAATGGGGCAGAGATTCTTCCAGGTGTTGGGAAGGCTTCCATTGCTCAGCACGTAGTAGGTGCTCAGCAAATGTTTGTTGAATGAATTTTCAATGATGACCTCAGTTTCTGCAAAACTTTGCATGATTCATCAATGCTGTTACCTTAGCTGAGTTTAAATGTAGTGTTTTATCTCCTGTCATATATAGTTTTCTCTCTTTTTCTGTGAGTAGACACCATGATAATCAATCGGGATAACCCACGAGGACGTTGTTTCATTCTTTCTGAGTGAGGGGATGGGGCTGATGGAGGAAGCCAGGGAGGGGTTTGCCTGCTGATTTCTTTCCGCTTTTGTGTTTGTGTTTGCCGTCTGCCTCTCCCTCACATTTCCCTCAGTGTGTTCCTATCCTTGGATCCCTAATCCTACAGCCCAGGACTTTCTACAACGGCACTACTGACATTTTGGATGGGATAATTCTTTGCTGGGGGGGACTGTCCTGTGTGCTGTGACATTAAGCAATATCCCTGGCCTCTACCCACTGGATACCAGAGGCACCCCCCACCCCCAGCCGTGACAACCAAAAATGTCTCAAGACACACCACCCAGGTGAGAACCACTGCTTAGCCTGCCCGGGGAACATGGCTGGTTCCTTCTTTCTGAACAGTTTCAGAAGGAACATCAAGTCCACAACAAGCCTTCTGACTTCATGGTCCATACCAGTGTCAGGCCCGCCATCCTGTCAACCCTCCAGGCTCGTGTCTCCAAGGAGCTCTCTGATCGTTCCCTGGTGTCTCTCTCGTTTGTTTTCTGCCCCTCTCCCCTGGGCTATGAGCGCCACAAGGAGTTTTTTCTATTTTGATTATCTCTCTATCCCTGGGGCCCAGAAGTGCCTGGCACTCAATAGGTTCTCCAGTGGATGAAGGTGAGGATGAGGTGACTAGGGGAACCTCCCTTTGGAGTGACGCCTCCATGCCATGAAATTGCCAGTCCTGGGAGGTATTGAGGAAGAGCTCTCCAGGCAGAAGGCACAGCCACTGCACAGCTCTCAGACAGGAACAGGCTTGCCTTGTGGAAGGCTGCTGGAGAGGAGAGGGGAGCGGGATTGGAGAAGGGTGCTCCAAGAGCCAGAAGAGCTAGTCAGGAGGCCACAGTGAGGGGTGCAAACTCAGTTCCAGGAGCGACTACAAGCCCTCTGGAAACCTCCCAGATGTCCCAAGGTCCACCCCTGGCCCCCGCTCACTCTCCTCTCCCCTTGTCACCAAGCCTCACTCTGGGAGGGCTGGGGAGGATTCCTAAATCTGGTCTGAACTCTTGAGGCTGAAGCCAGAGCTGACGTGGCCCCCAAGTCATATCTCAGGGTGGGAGAGAGTCCTTCCATCAAGGAGGCAATGCTACTAGGGCAGCTCAGCTCTCAGCCCCCCCCTCTAACCCTCATGGGCAGGCCCTCAATCAGAAACCACAAATTCCAGGCCTAGGCGGAGAAGGCCTGGGATCCTCCACTTCTGGCTCCTCCCGGAAGTCAGCTTAAAGAAATGATGCGGAGGAATGATCATTGAAGAGACTCATCATTCCTGGTCAAACCATGCTAGAGGTCAGGGGTTTGCTAACTCAGCCTTGTCACAGGGGCCTTCCCTTCTACCTCAGTGCTGCGACAGAGCTGGTGTTGAAGGTTTTTAATGAAAAAGCTACATTTCTGCACTTAAAATGGAGACGATCAAGCCACTCAGTATCTCCTGTGTAAGAAGACATTTGGCAATAGTAACAGCTAAGTTTTTTTAATATTTACCGTAACTCATTTTACCCATTTCCTGCCTAGAAAAAAAAAAGTGCAGCTCACAGCCAGCACTCATTTCTTGGGGCAAACAGGAAGTGCGTTAATCTTAACAACAACCCTATAAGGTGCATAGTTTTATTATCATCCCCATTTTACAGATGGGGAAACTGAGGCAGTGAAGTTTAGTAATTTTCCCAGATTCACTAAAATTTCTAAGATATGTTTAACAAAGAAATCCACCCTTTAACTCTTAAATAATATCCTCTCTTTAAAATTAATGCTAGAATATGGTGCAATATCTTTTTAATTGAGTATATCTTTTGCCCCAGTAATTCTACCACTAGGAACTGAGCCTAAGGAGGTGTAAATTTTTAGCTAGAAGGATGCAGTATTATTTCGTATGTGGAACTCAATGAGAATCTCCACTAAGAGGAGTTATTGAAATAAACTGTAATGCGTCCATATAAAAGTAACTGTTCAAAATGACATCTGTTTGTATGTACCAACATATAAAGACATCTCAATTATATATTTTAACAGGAAAGTCCAGAATAATCACATTTTTTGTAAGCAGTCATTTTATCTGAGGACTGGGATTTCTATTGACTTTTAATTTCTTATTTTCACATGTCTATGGTCTCTAATTTTTCTACAATGAACATGTACTACATTTATAATAAGAAAGAAACTCAATAAAAGTTATTGAATAAAAGAATAAGCAGCCAGAAATCTGTCTCTCCTGGGGAATTAGTGAGCCTCTTCCTCCCTCAGAGTACAGGCTATGGCTGCTTTGCTGGAACCTTCCATTTTTCTCAAATGCTCCACTCTCTGCCAATGGGAGACGGGGTCTATTTTCTCCTGGTCCCTTCTGCATGAGGCCACCTTGGCAGAAGTCACCGCCCCTCCCAAGGCATCTGACCCTGCAAAACCCTCTTGTCGTCTGGGTTCCGGTAAACTCCCCATTCCCCGTTTTTTTTGTGGGTATAAGATAGTAAAAGCTCTGCTGCCC
Source organism: Nomascus leucogenys (assembly GCF_006542625.1). NCBI lineage: Eukaryota > Metazoa > Chordata > Mammalia > Primates > Hylobatidae > Nomascus > Nomascus leucogenys. The sequence goes on along the minus strand of NC_044382.1, from coordinate 8,238,931 downwards.
TGGCCCCTGGTTTTAAACACCTGGTCCTGGTGTTTTCTCTATACTCCACTGACACCTTGATCATGAGTCAAATCACCTGAACATAGAGTAGCATCTGCTTCCTGTTGAGAATCTAACGAATATATTTACCTGATTTGCTCTCTCTTCTTTTCCTAAGTCCTAATTTCCTAAAATAAAATAACTCTCCAATTCGCCTGTCCACCTTGCCCTTCTCTCCTCATACCCAGTCTTGCCCACTAGACGTCTTTGTTTGGACAACCAGGCAGCTTGTAAGCCTCCTGATGCCTACCACAGGAGTCTTACTTTCTGCTGCCAAGTTAAATTCTCTCTTCCATGAGCACCGCTCTTTCACTTTCCACCCACTCCAAACCTGAAAATCACCTTTCTCTGCCCCTCCTTTAATTTTTTACATCTCATTCGGTGCCCAAAGCTTCTGAAATCAACCTCAGTAATGTTTCTTCCAAATAACCCCTTCCCAGCCTGGCTCGGTGGCTCAGGCCTGTAATCCCAGCATTTGGGGAGGCCGAGGTGGGTGGATCACTTGAGGTCAGGAGTTCAAGACCAGCCTGACCAACATGGAGAAACCCTGTCTCTACTAAAAATACAAAATTTAGCTTGGGCAGAGTGGCATGCACCTGTAATACCAGCTACTGGGGAGGCTGAGGCAGAAGAATTGCTTGAACCCAGGAGGTGGATGTTGCAGAGCTGAGACTGCACCACTGCACTCCAGCTTGGGCTACAAAGTGAGACTCTGTCTCAAAAAACAAAACAAATAACCCCTTCCCATCATTTCTCCAGCCCTTGCCTTCTCAAGTCCTCCTCACTGGGCCCCCTTGGCTCCCTGCTTCCCCCTCAGTCTGTTATGTGTGACTTCTGGGTAAAGGTTCTCAAAATACAATTCAGATCCTATCCAGTCCCCTACTCAAAACCGTGCCCATGGGATCAAAACCAAACTCTGCAACCTTCCATTCAGAGCTTTAAGAGGACTTTTCAGCCTGATGTCTCCTCCTCGCTACTAATACCCTTCCCTCCAATCAAATTGATCCATTGTACCTACAAAAATCGCGTCCCACCTCTGAGCCTTTGTTCACACTGGGTCCTCTGCTGGGTCACCGTCCCTCCACATTTCCAGGTGGCCCTCAAGACTACTCAGCAGCAGCTATCCATACAAGTTCCTCAACCCTGGCTTTCTTGCCCACAAGTAACCAGTTCATCCTCCCCAGTCATATAGCCCTCTATTTACATTTCTTTTCTGGAAGCTATCATTTTTCACGTGCCATTTGAGTGAGTGTCCTGGCTAAGATGATATTTTCTTTGAGGGCAGTAACCTTTCTTATATGTCTCTGTATCCCATGAACTTAGCGAAAAACAAGGGACAGAACAGGTGCAAAGTCTACTTGGTTAGTGAATTTCACAGATCTTCCTAAAGTGTAAACGTCGTTGTCCAGGTGAATGGAAGAAGAGAGCTGAGACAGAGGGGACAGACAGAGTCAGTGTCCAGTGCTGACCTCTGAAATGGAAAAACATGGCCAGTCCTTAGGAGGCTGCAGAAGCCAAGACCCCGGCGAGGTTTGGGGCTTCCACAGCAGAGGAGGAGCTGTGGACCACGGCAGGACCCTGATGCCATCAGCAGGGGAGGAAGTAATCAGAGAGGTGGTGGAAGGAAGCCAAGAGAAGTCAAACACCAAATATTCCCTCCCTGTCCAATGCTGTGACCTGCATAAGCCACCACTCCCCCGGTCTAGACTCTACCCATGGAAGAAGGAAGAAGATAGAACTGGATTTGAATATAATTCTAAAATAACCAAATTTATCTGAAAATGACTAGGCTGAGTTTTCTGCTTCAACCAGAAATGGAGCTTGGAGTCAGAAATTAAGTGACATTATAGAAGAGAAAGTCACCATCTTCCATCTCTGAGTCGTATGATCATTTTAGACATAGAATTGTGCACTTACAATGTACCAAGTGCTTAATATATGTGATCTCATTTCACCAGGGAAACTGTATCATGTATTGCTTTAACTGAAAAAATTCTGCAACTGAAGGAGGTGCTGTTAATAATTGCACTGGGACACAGGCCTGAGCAGGCCATGATTTACGGCTGTCCTACATCTGACCCTCACAGCGTCCATGGGAGAAGGCAGCATGTTTATGCCCCCTGACAGCTGGGGAAACCAACACTTAAAGTGATTAAGTCACAAGTCCAAAATAAATGACGGAGCTGCAGTTCAAGTTCAGGTGGTCATTTACCAAAGGCCATGCTCTTTCCACTTTGCATGGGACTATGACCACTGGCTCTACCCAACTTCCCAGTGCGACCCTTCCCCACCCACTGTCTCTCTTCTCTGGCCAACAGAAACACGATATAGACCACATATGTAACATTACATTTTTCATAGCCACATTGAAAAGAAAAAGGAACCAGGTAAAATCCATTTTAATATGATATTTTATTAACCCAATACAGTTGAGGCTTGAACAACACAGGTTTGAACTGTGTGGGTCTTTTGTGCAGCCTCTGCCACCCCTTACACGTGGCTTTGTGCAGCCTCTGCCACCCCTGAGACAGCAGGACCAGCCCTAGTCTGCCACCCCTGAGATAGCAGGACCAGCCCCTCCTCTTCCGCCTCCTCCTCAGCCCACTCTACATGAAAACAAAGAGGATGATGATCTTTTGATGATCCACTTTCACTTAATAAATAGTAAATATATGGTCTCTTCTTTATGACTTCTCGCAATAACATTTTCTTTTCTCTAGCCTCATTTACTGTAAGAATACAGCATATTCCCAGCTACTCAGGAAGCTGAGGCAAGAGAATCGCTCGAACCTGGGAGGCCAAGGTTGCAGTGAGCCGAAATCACACCATTGCACTCCAGCCTGGGCAACAAGAGCGAAACTCCATCTCAAAAAAAAGAAAAAAAAAGAATACAGCATATACTGCATATAACATATAAAATATGTGTTAATCAACTGTTTATGGTATGGGTAAGTCTTCCAGTCAACAGCAAGCTATTAGGAGTTAAGTTTCCGGGGAATCAAAGGTTATACACAGAATTTTGACGGCATGGTGGTTGGCACTCCTAACTCCCACATCGTTCAGGGTCAACTGTATATTCAACATAGTATTCAAAATGTAATCCATAGGAAATAGTCATGAAATAACTGTGTCTTCTTCTTCTCCCCCCAACCCCACTTCTTTGTATTCAGTCTTCGAAGTCAGTGGGTATTTTAACCTTACAGCATATCTCAATTCGGATTACTCACACTCTAAGGAC